>NC_135885.1:58343554-59543554 GCF_964194155.1 Cetorhinus maximus | reverse complement strand
TTATTGTGACTGCTATTTACTGAATTGATATCCACTATAACATGGCAGAAGAGCCAGAGAAACCCTGGTAGATCAATGTGAATGTTATTTAGAGCCCTTTTTGGGAATTCTGCGATTCTTCCTCTGAAGTTAGACCAGATAAACAGAAATTTCCCCTTGAAATTCACCACCTATATATTTATTGTGGAAATAGTACTCCAATTTACTCCTGATAATCAATTCCATCATTTTAGTGGGGATTGAAGTAATACAATTAAGCCTGTAGTTTCCTAGGTCTGACTTGTTAGTTTTTTGAATATAGACAACATGCTAGCTTGTTTTCAGACTAATGGTATATCCCTCGTATCCAATGACTTCCCCCATAAAGATTGTCAATGTTCATAAATCTCCTGCCTAGTCTCTTGCAGCAGTCTGATATAAATATTGTCTACCTTCAGAGGATTTATTCACTTTGAGCCCATTTAGCCTGTCTCCATCTCATACATATCAAATCATTACCTTTGTCAAGGATGTCTCTTTTTGGTGGTGAGGGTATGTTGTCTGTGCTTACTTTGTGACTAACTGGAGGAAGCAATCATTCAAAGTGTTTGCTGTGTTGTGCTCATCCTCTCTTCCATGGCTTTTTTACTGTTGAAATGTTGAAAAAAGTTATTTTTGTTACATTTTGCCTCGTGTATTTTTCAAGGCGTTTATTTATTGATCACCTTTTAACATATTTCTGAATGTTTCAATATGGATCCAGTTGTAAGGTGTTGGGCATAGCTCGGTAGGTCTTATTGAGGTATTTATAGTCTTAGGCAGTTCAACAGTAAGTATTTATTTACTACTAAAAACTATATACATTGGTACAGTAAAGGTCCAAGCTAGGAGCTGTCTCCATGCTTGCTTCTACACTTGGCTCTGTCCAGCACTACACTGATCCCTAGGTGCGGGTCATGGGTTCTCTTTACTCCAGTTCCCGAAAAGCCTCGGAACCAGCCGGGAACTGGCAGCACATGTACAGTTCAGTTGTTTTACACTCTTCAGCACGAGGACCGACCCTGCGCGCCTGCACAGAAGAAAGAGGAAGAAGGCACGAGAAAGGCAGGACCTGACATGAAGCACCATTATCTAGTAAGTGGCCAAGGAGCAGGACATGGGAAGGGGAAAGGGAGAGGTTCCAGAAGGAAGTCCCAAGCAAGGGTTAAAAGACAGGGGACAGAAATAGGCCCCGTTAAATTAAACTAAAGGAAAGTAGCAGAGAAATAGGCTCTGAATTAAAGAAAGAGCTGTAGGGAGCAGACTATAAGTTAAATGGGCACGAGAGAAGTCCTGAAGATTTGAGAAGGCAGCCGAAGGTTGGTGACTCCATGCTGCGAACTATGGGGGTAAAGGTGCCCCTTTAGAGCAGTGGTATTCTGCTTGGCAAGGCAAGATTGGAAAGCGAAGCTTGAGTGTACTCGGAGATCCAGGGGAAAACAATCTCGGAAAACAGGATTGAAACCCTGTGAGGTGGGTCACTGTTGAAGACATCTGAGCGGGAGTAACGTTTGAACAGAATTCCAAGACGAGATCTTGGCAGACACGCAGCCAATCGCCGCCCGCAATCGGCTGCATGCCGCCACTTTACTTGGGCGAACCAATTAAGGCCCCCCCAGTGTGGCGCGGACCTGGAACCGCTCAGCGTTACCTGTGCGGGCGGGCGGGGGGGGAGGAGGGAGAGTCGGGGCCTGCGTTGTTTTGTGCATGCATGCGAAAGAGCGCAGAAATCTCCCTGAGGCATGAAGCTGCCTCAGGGAGATTAATTTCATTCTCAAAAATTGAAAGAAAGGTGAATAAAATTACTCAGGCATGCCCCCTCATGTGACATTGTCACAGGAGCTGGGACATGTTTATTGTATTTTAATAAAAATTTTTATTAAATTTATAAACCCTTCATGAAACCTCATCCCACCCGTGGATGAGGTTTCATGAGAAATGCGAAGGCCGCCTGCCCGCCAACCTGAAGGTTGGACGGGCAGCCCAGCCAATCAGCTTAATTAGGTATTAACGGCCTTTGACAGTTAGGCGGGCGCGCAGCCGACTCCAGTGTGCGCCCGCCGAACTGAGGATCGGAATGACGCGCAGTGACATCGGGACACACGCCCAACGTCACCACGTGTCATTTTATGCGTCGGCGAGTGGGGCCCGCCCCTGCACACCAAACGGAAGCTTCTGGCCCAAGTTTCAGTGAGGTTGGTTGGCTCACAAATGTGACAAACATCTGAGTGGTTTGTTGGGAAATCCATGCAACCTATTTTGGTGGCAGCTGTTATTTATTCTGTAGTGCGGTGTGCTCGACCACAATTTGCCTGTTAATTCACATGTACCTCATACTTACCCTGAATATTAGAATATAAGATACACATTGTTTTATCTTTCTGAACTTGTAAAGTTTATTTTTGTTCGTTCAAAACTTTTGGAATCTTGTGATTTTATTGACTTAGTAAGCATCTTGAATAGCAAACTTTGCCTACTTTAAACAAAACATTATTGGTCCCTCACTGGATCTTCCCCCATGACCTGAGGTCTGGCCAAGGATCATAACATCAGTCCCATGTTAACACTTTATGCATCAGACCTTATACTACACCTCCCCCCAAGTCTTTATCCAACGTATTTATGAATTATCCCAGTTTACCTATGTATTTACATCAATACTACTACTCCATCTACCCCCTCAAGTCTCTGAGTTCATACGTTCAGGTGGTCTGAAGGCCTTATAACCCATCCATATTTTGTTTTCATTACTGTCAGAGGAGTGCTAGGCTCTGTTGTTGCAAGTAAACTTTGTTTAATTGGAGGTTGTCTGGCATCTGAGTGTCTTTTCATATTCTTTTTCCATTCTTTGGCCTTCAATTGCTCTTTGTCGATTCCCCAATTGTAGTGATAAATATGGTTGGTTTATCCCACTCTTTACGGGGCAAAGAAAGTCTGGGCTCAATCTCCAATGTTTTTTTTTTCTCTCTCTCCTTTGTGTGGCTCACCGTGATGCATGCTGAGATGGAAGATGGCTCTTCCTGTTGTGAGGGGGAGGGTGTGACTAGGTAGTCAGCTCACCTTTGTATTTGGCTCTGTGGTGTGGTGATGTCAATCGATGGCTGCTACTCAGTTCCAGCATCGCTTGTGGCACTTTCATGCTGGCTGGGGCTTGCTCTGTGGTCTCAGGGTTTATCTCTCCAACTGGCATCGGAGCCGGAGTTTGAGGCTCTTCTCATTGCTGGTACCTCTCTTGACTGTCATCTACTCGAGGTGTCATGGTAACCATCTTAGCGGTTGGCTGGTCTGACCAATGACGGGCTTCTGGCACCTGAAATGAAAGTGGACAAACATGCTCTGCAAAGAGACATGGGAATTCAGAGCTGAAGTCTCAGTCAAGAGAATCTTTCTTGTTGGAACTCTTGAGAACTTGCAGTTCTGTACAATTTACAATTGTCTTGACATCTTCTGCCATTTTGAGGATATTCAGGGTTGCACAGGCCCCACTGCTCTGAGAAAAAGACTGGGTACGGATGACATGCATCAGCTCGAAGACTTGTTTGCCGCCATACCTTAATGGTTCTAGGATCACGCCTATGGCCAGAAGTCAGATTCCTATGGACCCATAAACTCTTCTGTTGTTCATTGCCAGATGTCTCTCAGCCACGTTTCTTTGTCCAATAGGACCGTAATACTGGCTCCTGTGTTCAATTTAAAGTTTGTCAGATGGCCATTAACCGTACTGCCTGCATTCCCAAACAAAAATCCAGGATCTTTGACCTCTCCCAAGAAGCATGGTTGTGTGTCCTCTTGGTGTGCTTTCTTGACCTTGTGAATCCTCTTGGGATCTTCCATGTGTTTTGATGTTTTGGCTTTGCACAGCTTCCCGAAGTGTCCTATTTGGTTACATTGAAAGTATTGGGCTGAAATTGCCAGGCATTGATCATGGCTGTGGGGGTGCCTTGCTCCACAGCACTGGCATGGTTGCTCCACTGGTTGGTTAGGGTATTGCTTCCCTTGGCCTGGAGTGCTCCTGTTTCTGTGCTTCACTGGACAATGGAGTTTACTTTGTACCAGGGTTTGCTTTCTTCGCTTAATATGGATCCATGCTGCTAATGGATTTCAAATTGACTGACAATCTGGGTTAAATCTTCCTCCGCTTGAAGCATGTCCAGGAGCGCATCATCTGCCACTCCTACAACTATTTTATCCCTGATTGGCTCAGATTTCAGCTCACCTTAATCACAGCCTTCAGTCATTCTGTACAGCTCATTAATGAAGGAGTCGACAGGTTGTCCTGGATGTTGGATGCGTTTATTAAATTAGCCTTTTCAAGAATTTTGTTACTTCTGGAGGTTAAGATAAGCTTCAAATGATTTTAAAACTTCAAATTTTGCAGATGATTCATTGATTCCTTGTCTAGCTTCTATCATTGGCTATCTGGCCTACCAAATAAAACAGTGTGTTAACCTGTTCAGCTTCTGTCTTTTTATCCAGACTTGAAGCAATCATGTGTATAAGGAATCTCTTTCTCCAAAGTCCCCAATTTGAGATTGTTCTGTGCCTTGCATAAGTCCAAATTGATCTGGAAATAATCAAGGATTTCTGATCCCTGGTTAAAATTTTTAAATTGCAGTTTCAGCTTCAAGAGGTTTCTGAAAATCCAAGACAGCACCTGCACAAAAGGATTTTCCCCGCGCTCGCTGGCTTTGGCAGGCTCCCGCAGTAATAGCATTTGCGATCTCAGCATTTAAATTTTTTCAACAACGGTTGCCTGGATCGACAGGTTATAAATCTTCCCCGCTTTAGCTCAATGTTCTTGGGTCTTGAGAACTTCGAATCCTGGCTTTTGCTAGGTTTTTAAAAGCTGTCTACTCACTCATGATTATTTTCTTTTTCGGAACAAGTTCGGCTGCCATGTGTTCAGGTCCCGTCTCGGGAATCGGGTTTCTTGGAATGTGATTTAAATGGCAATTTCTGACCACTGCAGTATTGAACTTTTTTTTTCAGGGCCTGTGTTATCCAGGAATTTTAAATTTTTAGCTCACTCCTACTAGGTCTGCTGACTCTACACACTCTGGGTATTGAAGCTGGTCTTCCAAGGGATTCAGTGGTGTCTTCTGCTGCAGTGAAGAATTTAAGTTCCGCCTTCAGTTTCCAAGCCTTTCTTTAGAGATTTTTCCCTGGCAATTTCCATCTGCCCTTCACTTGCTGAGGTGAGAATGCTCCTTTGATGTTTTTCCTTCAGTTTTCCAGGGTTTTAATTTTCTTCTGCAGTCTGAGAGGTTTTGAGTTGTTCCATTCGCTGCCACCAAGTTGTAAGATATTGGAAGTAGTTCAGTAGGTCTTAAGGTATCCATAGTCTTAGGTAGTTCAATATTAAATATTTATTAACTACTACAAACTACATACATTGGCACAGTAAAGGTCCAAGCTAGGAGATGTCTCCATGCTTGCTTCTACACATGGCTCTGTCCAACACAAGACTGACTCCTCAGTGCAGATCATATGTTCTCTTACATCTGTCTGGGCGGTACTGTACTCAGTCCCATGTTAACCCTTGATGTGCCAGACTCTTATACTGCAGATCTGACTGACCCCCATCCTCGGTCTTCCTTCAACGTTTGTAGAGTTTATTTTTGTCCTATATTTCACTTTTCATTTAGAATTAGAAAACCATAGACTCATACATCATAGAAGATGGCTATTTGGCCCACTGTACCTATGCTGGCTCTTAGAAAGAGCTGTTCAATTTAATCCCACCTTCCAGCATTTTCTACGTATAATGTAGTTCTCCTCCTGTCCATGTCCAACTACTGTTTAGTAGTTCCTATGGATGCTGATCCCGCCACCCTTTCAGGTCGTGTTCCAAATCTTTAACAATACACTGCATGTGAAAACAGTTCTCCTCATTTCCTCTCTAGTTGTTTTGCTAATTATTTTTAATCAATGACCTCTATTTATCAATCTACTTGAAAGAGGAGCATTTTTTGCTTTGTGGCCAGATTTAAAGTAGCAACCATGAAATCTTCAGTAGACAAAAAGTGCCTAATTTTTGTCACAGCTGACAAAATTGAGATAATAGCTTTGGTTCTGTATTATATATGGAATAAGAAGATATACTGTGTGTCCATGAATATTAGCATTAGGAATAGAGAAAGACAGAAGAGACAGACATTTGAGAGAAGCATTTTTTATTCATTCACAGGGTATGGTGGCATTGGTAAGGCCAATTTCCCATCATTAATTGCCCTTGAAATATGTGAGTGGCTTGCCATGCTATTTAGGTTGGCAGTTAAGAGTCAACCACACCATTCTGGCATCACTTATAGGCCAGACCAGGTAGGACAGCAGATTTATTTCCCTAAAGGATATTTGTTTTAAGTCATTCTGGTAGTTTCCTAGTCACCTTTCTGATACAGGCTTTTTTTGACCTGTGCCTCTAGGATTAGCCTGCTAAGTCACCTGAGAATACTCAGATCATGAAGCCTCGCAAACATCATCCTTGTTTCAAGGACTGACTGACGGCAAGCTTTTTTTAGTCAAGATTTATTTAATTAACTAATTCACTGAATTTAAATTTCATAGCTGTAGTGGTGGGTTTTGAACCCATGTTACCTCCATATCATTAGTCTAGGGCTCTACTTTATTAGTCCCATTGGAGGCGGGCGGGCAGAGGAAGAGGAGATTTTATCAGGGGAAAATCCTCACCAGAAACATGGCTACCATTCAGGAGCACATCAGAGCATCCTTTGATGCTCGCTTCCCCAACACCAACCAAACACGTAACTATTATCAGAACTACCTGGATTTCCATCATTGTCAGGAGGCTCTCGGAGTCTGTGGTAAAGATGTATCACCGTGCAACTGGTACCAGAAGGTCTACAAGTCCCTTTGCCTGAAGTTTTGGGTTAATAAGTGGGATGAACAACGTGAATCTGGGACCTTTGCTGGCAAGATATAGTCCACCAGATTCTCTGTCGGTGCTGCATGCCTACCAACCCTGTCCCCCTTCCCTCCTCGCTCTCTCCCACTTTGTTTGTGCTTTCAAGAGACAGGGGAGCTTAACAGCCACAGCCCCCACCCTCCCCACCCTGTCTGAATTAAAATTCACTGCATGTTAAACTGTGAATCTCTTTGTCTGTGACACTCTCGAAATAAAGGCTTCCAGCAGCCTCTTGTACAGTGGAAAAAAAAACCACTATGCTACCATACCATATGATAAACTGGCCCAATTAGTTGTTACTCACTACCGAAACCTCTAAGTAATTGTGAGGTAAATTAGCAATGACAGGCAAGTTCATCAGTTACAAACTAGGCTTCAATAACATTGTTGTAATTTATCTAAAATTAACTGAAGCTAGTGTACTGTTACAACCCATGATATTTACCAACTGCCCAAAAACAATAAGCAGTACAAAATCAAACGCACAGCAGTACCAATGACCATAATTAATAGCTCAACAAAATTCAATTTTCTTTAAATTATGCTACAAGCAGAATTGAGTTTGAACTTTTGTCTATTTTATTCTCTTGCATTTTTTTACTGTTGAAAATATTAAAATTAATACAATATTTATTACATTCAAATCTAATGTGTTACCTGTGTTATTTAACATGAAGAAACCATACTGAAATCTGTTGATGTGCAAATGCCTTTTAACTGAAATAGCCAGTGTTTGTCCATTTTGACATGAAAGTTAATTAGGTAGTCCTGCCCTTATAAGAACTGCAATTTAAATTGAGTTGCTTTAATAGACTGACTTGACTGTTGTGATGCTACAGATGCATTTTCAAACCCTGTCTCTAGGTGAATAGCATGGTTTACTTTAGATCCAATACCAATTGTTGTTTTCAGGGCATAACAGCAGTGTTTGTGGGCTAATAATTGTGTTATGCATGAATGGAAACAGAGCACTTCATTAGAAGGGAGGATCAGTCTTCATAACTGGGGTTCCTGATCAGCTCCTCTCAATATTTATTTTTATTTATTCTTTTCACAGGATGTAGGCATCGCTGGCTGTGATATTGTAGGAAATATTATCAGCAGAAAATTGATATTGGTGTAATGTGAAACCCAAGAAGTTGGACTAAAATATAAGTAAACATATTCCTGCTATTACACTAGTACAGTATAGCCCTCCTTTTTTCATAACTAAATGAGTAGCATTACAGGTTTTAAGGGTTTCCCTTGATTTTTCTTGGTAGTCACCAGATTTTGCACAGTGCTGATTCAAAACAATTGCTGGACCATAAGGAGTACTTTGCTAAACAGTTGACATTTTAATAGTAAGTGTGATAAACTGTGGGAGAAGGGAATAATATTGCAATTGTTCTGTGGGTCAGGCACATATTATCTCGGTGGTCTGGATTCCCAAACATCTTACCAGCTTTTAACAGCAGGGTGTCTATTAATATTTTTCTCCAGACTTACTGCTTGACAGAACGCCCGACTGATGGAGTAGAGCAGCAAGCATGGAGAGATTGCTGATGGAAATCTAGTGGGGAGGGGAGGGGAGAGTTTGTACCCTGTGTGGGAGATGGCGGTCAGGGATGGAGTGGTAAAGCATGGGTGGGTCGGAGTAGGAGATGGTGGTGGGATGGTCCGATCATGTTGGGGGATAGTCAGGGTGGAGATGCTGGTCAGGTGTTAGAACACGACCATGGGAACGGAAGCAGATGGTGGTGGTGGGGGTCCAACCAAGTCAGGATGATGGAATATTCTTCACTTGCCTAGATGCGTGTGGCTCCAACAACATTTAAGAAGCTCTGCACCATCAAGGACAAAGGAGCCCACTTGATTGTATCGACATTACCTGCTCATTGCTGGATCAAAATCCTGGAACACCTTCCTTAACAGCGATGCAGGAGAACCTGCACCACATGGGCTGCAGCAGTTCAAGAAGGCAGCTCACCACCACCTTCTCAAAGGCAATTAGGGATAGGCAATTAATGCTGACCTTACCAGCAACATCTCAAAGAACTAGTGCTGACAATTTGCATATTTAATGCTAACGAGGCCCAAACAAAAATTGATCAGATCGCCAGCTGTCAACTATCCACCAGGAAAAACAGGTGCCCAAAGCATTGCTCATCTGATTTCCAATGGGAATAAAATGAATGCCTAGGGACTGATCTTAGTTCCTGCCTGAATAATAGTGTACTGTTTTCAAGCCAATTACACTTCAGCTATTAGATTCACTTGCATAAGTCCTTTTGCATGTATTGATGAACATTTAGTCCTGACATCCATCATTTTCCTGCTGTTAGGTCAGTCTAGTAAGGGCAAATGAGCTGTGATGAGATTGATCAGTTTACTTCACAGTATTTAATTTGTTACAACAAGGCTCTGGTACTATTTCATTACTCATTTTGAAATGATAGCATTTAAAGACACAGTGATTCAAAAATTCAAAAAGAACAATGTACACACAGTGCTGAGTTCCCCCTCAGGTGCCTGTAGGGCTATATGTTGACTTTGCCCCTAACGTAAGGTCCACTACCTTACATATTTAGACAGGATTCCCAGCAATACTACGAGAAGCTGGGAGAACATTGAGACTGTGACCGTAAGTTCAGCACCAGCAACTCATTAAAGGGCCACTGGTTGAGTTACAGCTGTTCTGTGTTGGAAAGGGACAATGTGATTGGGAGATATCAAGGGACAGGGTAAGATTGGAGCTGGAGAGCTACTTATGAGGCAGTGAGAAAGACAGACAAATATAGATCAAGGGAGTGAAAGGAAAAAATTAACCGCACAGGAATGTGTAGGCAATGGCTTGAATTTTACAGTCAATGGTGAAGAAATGACACTCACCATTCAGCTTGCTAGCAGCTGCCCACAAAGTTTTTGTGGGCCTTGGAGGAAAGACTTGGCCTCATTTCATGTTTGGTCCAATGCAGCACCCTCTATAGGGCATCTGTGATGTCCTTTGAGCAGGACAGGAAACAGAGAGGCTTTTCAACCAATCAGATTGAACAATCCTGATTGAGACATGCAGTCCCAGATTTTGGAGTTGCGGAGGCTCCGCATCTTATCCAAAATGATGCTGGAAACCTATGTCCAGAAGTCCAGCCACCATTTCTGTCAGATCCTATTTTAGCCAGGGTGGGTGAAGGGAGCAGCACATGATTCACATATGGGAGAAATCTGAATGTAGCAGAGCCACTGAACCCAGTGCTGAGTTAAAATAGACCCCATTTTCGCTGGGGGCAAGGTCCATTTCCTGCACTGTATGACTTGCGATTTTTAAGTGTAGATGTGAATGTGCTTAAGATGTGGATAAGGTCTGTGGAACCATCGAGTATTTAAAATCTGCTGCACTTTAAATTTTTGGGGGAAAAAAGCCTGCTGTTGGTGCTTGCATTTCAATAGCTGTTTATTGATCTAAGCCTGAGGACTGTCATTATAGTATTATCACTGTTTGACTGCTTCTACAATTTATCATTATCACAGAGGGGGGTCTGTAAATTCACAGTTTAATTTGAGTTTCAAGAGATTATTCAGGGATTATCTGTCTTTGATATGGATCTATGACTACAAAGCTTCATTTTTATGGGGTTAAGTACTTGGGGGGATTTAAATGCATTGAATGGGCTTTTATTGATGAGGGTGTATTTTTAAATATATAATGAAGTCTGTAATAAATACTTAGAACATAATTTTATTTCAACTCAGCATGGCTCCTGAGGTCTGCCCATAGTGGATACTGGGTGAGTTGGCATGGAGGGTGTAAGGACAAAGAGTGGTGGGTAGGGGCATGGGTTGGTATGAGTTGGCACAAGGGCTATAAGGGCTATATGTGGATGAGTGGGGTCATGGGTTGTCGTAAGTTGGCATAATTTGGTATAGGGGCTGTAAGGGGCTTTTGGGGTGGGTAGAGGAGCATAGGTTGGCATGAAGGGTATTAGAGGCCATGGGGGTGGGTGGGGATGGTGAGGGGTGAGGGCTAGAGGGCCTAACTGCTTTTATTACAACTAGGATGAAATCCCAGAGCACTGAGGTATCCCTTTTAAGCAGCCTGCTTTGGCATTTGTCAGCCCATGCAGCTGCCTCCAAACTGTCTCCAAGAGTAGTGGGCTCAACGCCAGCATGCGCCTGACCCACCAGAATGAAAAAACAGCAATGTGGGACTGTTTCTTCTGAGGTGGGTGTGCAAGGCAGGCAAATTTCCTGACTCTATGCACCTGCCTTGGGAGCACAAATCTGGGCCAGAAAGTCTAAACTAGGCGTATAAAGCAGAAGGTATAATTAGATTTAAATAATGCAAAATAAATATTGGGAAATACAGATGGAATTTAAAAAGCAGCATGGGGAGAACTTCCTCCCTGTCAGGCAGGCCGGTTGGGAGTGGACACGGCTGCACGCTGCCATTTTACATGAGCGGGCCAATTAAGGCCCGCCCAGCGTGACGCGCGCTCGGTAATTCTCAGCACTACCTGTGCGGGTGGGGGGAGGATGCAGGGTCGGGGCCTGCACTCTTTCGTACATAAATCTCCCTGAGGCATGGAACTGCCTCAGAGAGATTAACTTCAGTTTAAAAGGTTAAAATAAGGAAAGTTGAATATCATTTACACATGTCCACTCATGTGACAGTGTCACATGAGCTGGGACATGTTTATGAAATGTTTGAAAATTTTTTATTCATGTAATAAACCCTTCATGAAACCTCATCCCACTCGTGGATGAAGTTTCATGAAAAATGTGAAGGCCGCCTGGACTCTTCGCCTGCCCGCCAACCTTAAGGTTGGATGGGCAGCCCTGTCCAATTGGTTAATTAGTTTTTTTAATGGCCTTAACAGGCCTGCGACAGTTTAGCAGGCGTGCAGCCAATTCCAAAGCACGCTTGCAGAACAAAAGATCGGAATGATGAGCGGTGATGTCTGGACGCATGCCCAATGTCACCATGCATCATTTTATGCATCGGAATGCGGGACCCAATCCTGCACACTGAGCACAAAATTCTGTCAAATGAAAAATATAAAATCACCATTTTTTAAATATTTCTAACACTCATTAACTTCTGAAGGAATGAGACTCCACACTTGGAAAATTATTTTTTCAGTACCAGAGAGGATGTTTGAGAGTAATTATCATTTATCAAAGAATTAAAAAAATCACATTCATGAATGCACCACCCTAGCTTTTTCTGGCATGTTTAGTGGATAATTATTGGGCAAACACAGCAACTTAATGCCTTTGTATGTGTAAGATTTGGGGTATTGGGGTACTCTTTAATTTAATTGTAAGACTTAAGTCAATTAAAATTGTTAGACTGAGTTAGGATTGCATACCTAAAAGGGACTTCCTGTTCCACCTAGCTATAGACCACACATTGATACAAGTGTATTGTCATAAGTTTCACAGAATTTACTAAGTTAATCACATTAAGTACAAAAATGTAATACTTAGTAGAAGCAGTCAGTTCACTTTGGAACACCAGCTCGCGACTTCTGGTTGACCATGGTGCTGTCTCTTGAGGTGTTCTGTTAACCGTAGTCTTTCTTCTTGCTTCTTCATGTTGTGCAGCTGGCTGTTAAAAGTTGCTGCTTATTAACCCTTGCTAACCACTACCTCTGTGCATGGTTAGTAGCATCCCTGAGCTCTGATTGGTCCAGGCAACGTATGATCAGTACCTGATTGGTTAGGTGGTGCATAATTAGTGTTCGATTGGTCTCTTAAGTGCGATGGTCACCTTGCTGATGTCACTTCCTGTTAACTTCTGACTGGTTCCCTAAGATGTCAATCACTTATGGGAGCATCCTTCTCATTACAGGTTTTCCTTGTTATCTTATTAAGTTTATAGCTTTCACTAAGACAACAAGGTACCTCAAGGTAATTTGTGTATCTGATTTTTTGAGATAAGGGGATATGTGGTGCCATTTTCTAATGATTGATGCTTCGGGTTCATTGTCCCCAAAGCCTAATTGATACATCTTTGGTGTTCTGGTTGAGGTGTCAGCTGTGGCTCAGTTCATAGCACCCTTGCCTTTGAATCAGAGGGTTGTGGGTTCATGCCCCACTCCCGGAAACCAAGAACTGTGATTGTACTCAAAAGAGTTGCAATCTGTGACTGTTGATAACTCGAAAGAATTTTGGTGTTCTGGAGTGTTCAAATGCCTACATGTGACTTCCTCGTGATATAATGCTCGGAGCAAGTGACTTAAAAATGACAAAAGAGTACAAAAGGAACACAAGCTTGAACTAATATCAAAATTACAAAGTTACTTCAACATAAAGTCTATAGAGTGTGTATAAAAATCAATGCATAAAGTCAACCAATGTGATAAAACTGAGGTAACAAGATACACGAACTGCATGATATATGTCCAAAAGGAATAAAAGTCACAAGAACTACATAACTACAAAGACACCTTGAATTAAAAGGCTGAGACAATTTAAGACATAAAACTGTGGCTTAAAATAGGCTTTTGAGAGAGATTCAGCATGATAAGTGAGTAGGGGCTTGACAACCTTGACAATCTTTGCAACATTTACTTTGACAATTAAACTACAAGTAACCTCACATTGGTCCTATAATTAAGATCTAAAATGTAACAAAGGGTTTCCTCCAATATTTGGCCAAAGGCAAAATAGCATATTTCACGAGTCAAGGAATAATGCAACTAAGGACAAAGGGTTGAATAATATGCTTCCAAATCGAGAGCGTTCCCTGCACCTGGAGAGGTATTATCAGGTGAAATGATATCTGCAGCGTTCCTGACGTCATCACACCAGCTTTATATAATAGGGCAGGCAGGAGGTCTTAGAAGTCGGAACCTCGCCTTCGTTATGTAAATGTCAATTAAGAGGGTATTTAAAGTCATTAATGATCTAATTGACGGCCGCAATACAGTGTGAACGCAATAATATGCTTTTAGAGTCAGATTCACACCATGTGTGGTTCCAGTTTTTTTTAAGGGGAAGCTTATTAGGGTGGGTTTAAAAGCTACAGCTGAGCCCTGAGTCTCAGCTTAGCAGTTAATAGATCTGTAACTGCTGGCAGTGCTTATTTGAATGAGCAGAGTATCCCTTTTAAAATCATATGAGTTAGAGGCCTTTTCTCGGCTGCTGAGTACACTGCTGAGTGCTATATTTTGTTCTTGGCCATCTCCCAGGGCTATAAAGGATATGAGACAGATGGGCATTGTGGTCTTGGTGGGAGACACAACCTCCAGTGAGGAGGTGAGGGGGAGGAGACTGAGAGGAAGAGGGCAGAGCAGAAGGTCCAGGATGCACTGGTGGTGCATGAAGGGGCCAGAGCTGTGTCAGACCCTGAGGGTCATGAGGGCAACAGACATCCTCAGCAGAGGCACAGAAGGTCTCATGCAGCCCCTCAAGTTTACAGGCAAAGTGTAAACTATCTGTCAGAAACTTAATGCAAGAGAAGGCGCAGGCTATATACAGCCACAGTCACATCACTCTGTGACTTGCTCGCAGGGAGATCTCCTCCAACTGTATAGGGGGCACCTGATGCCTGGAGCTCTGAAGGTTACTGTTGCACTTAGCTTCTTTGTGACCGGCTCCTTTCAGACAGCCTGTGGAGACCTCAGTGGCATCACACAGCCTGTTGTGCATCACTGCATCAAGCTATTCACTGAGGAAATGATCCGAAGGGCAGGAAATTACATCTCCTCCACACCGGACGTCTAGAATCAACTAGATCAAGTCTGAGGTTTGACAGCGATTGCAGGTCTCCTCATGTCATGATAAAGGGTCCTGCTGGACACCCCTGCACCTTCATCAACAGGAAGGGCTTCCACTTGCTGAATGTTCAACTGGTCTGTGATCATCATTCGTGGACCATGCAGGTGTGCGCCAGGTACCCGGGCAGCAGCTATGACCCCTTCATCCTTCGCAACTCACAGTTACCAGAGCTTTTCAGCAGCCCTGATTCCTAGATGGATGGCTCCTAGGTGACAAGGGGTATCCATTGAAGAGGCGTCTAATGACACTTGTGAGAATGCCCAGAACTGAGACAGGAAGAAGGTACAATGAGAGTCACGGAAGCATCAGGACCATCATCAAGCAGATCATTGTACTCTTGAAGATGAGATTCAGGTACCTGGACAGATCTGGAGAAGCATTGTAGGATTCCCCCTCACCTGTGTCCCTGATGGTTGTGGTGTGCTGCAAGCTTCATAACCTCGCTTTCCAAAGAGGGGATGCTTTGGAGGATGAGGGCATTGCAGATAGGAGCCAATCCTTAGAGGATGAGGACAAGGATGAGGTGAGGGAACACGGCGACGTTCAGGTCAGAGGCCCTGGCCATGATCGCATGGATGGCCGTGACACCATGGCCTAAATGCGGCAGAAGATTTAATAGTCTCAAATGTCCCTGCAGTAGAGAGGTGTGGTCGCCATTTGTACAATCCTTTACCCATGTGCACTGAGTGAGTCCTGTCACCGTCATGTCAACACACTATCCATTTTCTGATGTAAACGCATGAGTCCTCCTGCCCTGCATCAGTATTATCAAGCTTTCATCTACCTCCAGATACAAGTACTACAGTCACAGCACAGCATTAAAACATTAGCATAAGGGTGTTTGAGATGTGGGTAAATTTACAAACGTGAAAGGAATATTAACAAACAACAATAAGCAACTCGCCCATGTGTTCCTCTTGGTGATTACTGTGGAGTACTTGTAACATCTTTACGGGTGCTCCGGGTCAGTGCTCCTCCCTCGCTTGCTGCTGCACTGGAGAGAGGCGGCTGATCTGCCACCTCCCCTACCCCGGATGACTTCGGCGGGTGTCCTCTGTGTGGACGTGGCCTGGAGCGGCCCACCACTTCAGCAGACCTCTGCTGAGAGGCAGGAGAATCTTCAGTTGCTGCGGCACTGCATGAGGACAGTGTCAATGGCGGATGGACGGAGGAGATGCTGCCACTTTCAGAAATGCCCTGAGAGGTACTTCCAGATGGCGGCAGCTGCTCATTCTCCACCACTAGGATCGTCTGGTCCAGTGAGTTTCCAGGTGTTGGCTCTGTGCCCATGCTCCCCTGTTGCCCTGGCTCTGGGCCCCTGAGGATGATGGTGTGCAAGTCGGAGTGCATCCCGCTGATCGTGTCTGCAATGCGCTCGGTTTTCCCCTCCAGGACAGTTGCCAGTCTGTCCACGGAGGGAGTTTGGCACTCCGAAGAGTGGGTGATCGCAGTGCGCATGCCTGGATGGACACCTCCACGGTCCAGGCCAGAGCAAACAACACCTTTGGTATACCCGCTAAATCTTCATGGACCTCGCGCTGGACATCCAGCACCTGCTGCCTCACAGATGACTCCAGAGGCTCGTCATCTGACTCAGAATCAGTCTCTGGATCGCCCAGAACTCTCCTTCAACTGCCCGAGGCCTGCTCCACCATGCTCTCCAGCAGCTGCATGTGCGAATGTGAAGTGCCCTCACCAGCGTGTGCATGTCCCCCTGTCCAACGCGATAATCGCTGTCGAACTGCCAGTATCTGTAATGGTGCTGGGTGCAGAGAGAGGATGTGACGTTGCATCCTCTGAGGGTTCTTCCTCCTCCTCAGAGGGAAGTGGCAGCACAGCATCTGGAGGAGGGGGATCTGAAGAGGCTTCTCCTGTGACAAAGAGACAAAAGGCGTTAGTGGGCATCACAGACCTTGCCACATCAGCACTATGACAATACACTCAGCAACGTTACTCATGTCCAACATGAGTGATATGATTCTGCAGACACAATGCACATCTGAACGATAATCTGAAGCTTCCAATAATGAAACTTGTCAGTGTTTCAATATCTGAACTATATTAACGAGATTCATTGAGTCATACCAACCCTCCATTAAACTTCCGCTTGGCCTGTTCCCTTTTCTATCTGTTTGAGCCTTTTGCCATTTCACCAAACCCAGGCCTTCCTCGAATCTCGCCACTGCCTATAATCCTGGAGGACTCTGTGTCCATGAGTGTTAGCACCTCCTTTTCGAAAGGATTCAGCAGTACCAGGCTTGGAACACACCCGCAGTCCTGCCTCGCTCACAGGCATTGTGGGCTCACTTCCTCTGAAAAAATATGTAAGAATGCACTCATTAACAATTACAGATTATTTAATGACATGTTGTCTACCCTTTATTAGCAAAGTGCATGCCATTCTGGAGGCTGTGCTCATCCATCATATGTACATTCTGTCAACCACCCACCCTACAACTGGACCAAAGCTTTAAGAGCACAATGACATCATCAAAGACAGCCAGGTCCTTGTTGTATCACACTGCCTTTCAGGTCCAAACAAACTCACTTTCCTCCTGCCTTCGTGAGCACACCCTGCAGCACACTGACACAAGACTATACAAACAGAGGCCTCACTCACCCAGGCCACCCTCATGAGGTTATTGAGCCTTTTCTGGCATTCAGACCATGTGCTTCTCATGAGCCCAACACTGCTGACCCGCTCAGCCACCTCCTCCCAGGCTGCATGTGTCTGGCTTGGCTTCCTCCTCTTCCCAGGGGTAGGCATGAGCCGCTCACGTCGGTCAGAGACTGCATGTAGGAGAGCTCTCAGGGAGTCCTCATGAATCTAGGGACTGATTTGGCCCTTCTCTCCACCCCTCTCCCCTTGCTCCAATGGCATAGACATCTCTGGAGGCAAATATGCAACAACTCGACAACTCCTCATGCAAAGAAGTGGGGAACTTGTTCAGGTTAAAAAATATAGCCACCTCTGATCATGCCAAGGTTTGGAGACAGCAGAGTTCAAAATAAAATGCACTCATCTTAGAAGACTGCAAACTGCACAATTACAAATTATCCTCCAAACCTTGAAGCAATCCTGCATTTGCTGGGTCTCCTGACACTGTCCCATTAAAGTAATGGCTGTGACCTCGTTCTGGGTCAGGGCCAACAACATTGGAGGCTGGACATCCCACCCTCCAATATTGATTGGGTGGGATGAAGGCCTCAAACTCATCCTGGAAATTAACAAGCCCCAATTGACATGTTATCAGGTGTGTTTCGAAGGCGGGCCCGGAAGTTGAAGGGTCGCCAACTTTTGGGTGCGGAACCCACCTTGGTGCCCCAGTATATTGTTTAGCCCAAGAACTCACATGGTGTGATACTAGTGCCTTACATTGATTACAATTAATCAGAATATCAAGTTGAGTTAATTGATATATTTTGATTACTCAACCAAAACTAATTATTAAACTTGGCCTTTCCTACATATGTATTTCAATGCAGGGTCAATTGGTAAGGTTCTGAATTAGCGCAGCCTATGGAGGAACAGAGTAACTCAGACCAGAATGTCCACAGTTCCACATTCAGCTGCGTTTGTGCGTATACCAGAAGTGCTGTCCAATTTACTCCTTAATTGCAGTGGACACTGTTAAACGCACCATTCTGCAAAGTCCAGACCATTGCTGTTATTTCAATCTGTGGATCAGTAAAAAGAATAGTGATGGCTATTCAAAAACGAATCACATCAAAATGAAAACAGTGAATCACCTGCCAATTTTTAGGGTTGCATCGTCTAAATTGGATGACCCAAACTGACTGATGTAAAGTGGAGTGAGCTTTGACTCACTTCTCCAGGAAATTTCATTCCAGCTTGATGTGATGTCATTTTGGACCCTGACCACAGGGTCGATCTCTTTTTATCCTACAACCTACAATGCGCAAGATCTTACATGCAAGTTGGTGTAGTGTGGGCACCAGTGGGACCTAATTGCATGTAGCTGATGCATATGAAAAGCTTCAGGAAACAAGCTACCTGTGATTTCTTGATATGCTCCAACTATTGATTCCTGCCAGTAGCAAAGGGTCTAACAGAATTTAGTCTTACAACCACATAGATGCAGAGTGAAACTGCTTCACATTGACAGTACAATTGCTGTGCCCCATAAGAGAACTTGTAAAATGACATTTTTGACAGTTTCCAACAAACTAAATGAGAGTAATCAGTCATCTCCTTTATAATTTCTGCTAGCATAAGTCAAACAAAGACCAGTGAATGACATAACTTTATGAAAAGGAGCTGTAAATAGAAATGAGAGAGGCAGACAGGTTAATCCTGCAGGTGGTCAGTTTAGATTTGGACCCCATCTGAGACTTTAAACTGCTTTTCACTTGCTGAAGCAGAGACCATTTCAAGCATTTTTTACATTTTTTTCCAGTCAGTATGTGCCAGTAAAGAAAATCACACCTCTCAATATATGTTACTGTAAAACCATTTTTGGGATTACTCATATTTAGTCAAGGAAGCAGAATATGTATTTACCATTCTATCTGTAGCCCACCTTCCCACCATTCCCTTTTTGTTCATTGTCCTTATGCTTGAGATTATTAGAGTCCTACAGTGAGCTCCTGGTCTCTACCTAAATAGCAACATGAGCCATTTGATTGATACTGACCTGCAGGGCACCTCACTACATATTTAGCTGCATCAATTCCATTCTGGCTGATTTTCATTACAGGGTTCACCCCACACCTCAGAAAGTCTAATTATTTTTGCTTGAATTGATTTACCAGAAGAAATGTGCTTATTTACAGCTTTAAATTGAAGTCCCATAATATTAGAGGCCGAGAAAGGTCACAAATGTTAATGTGCAACTGTTTGACACCATAGAGGAACAGAAGTAGAAATTTTCTCCACATTAGAACTCAAAATCACCCATTGTAGATTTGAAGATGATTTTAATATTAGGGAATACTCATAAAAATTAACCTCAAATGTAATACACAATAGAGTTTGGAAAATGGATAGCTTGCTACAACATGGCATTAGTACAGCTATAAATGGCCTGAAATTACACTGTGTGCTGCATTTTCCCCATCCTTTTAAAGGCACCTTAAAACCCACAGGGTATAATTTCCAGGAGGAAATTCAGTGGAAGATCAGTGGAAATCTAAAGAAACAGCATGAGCTGGTCTTTGCACATTTCTTGGAAGATCCCACCAATCTTCCAGGGAAGTAACAGCAGATAATCGGAGTGCCCAAGCAGGAATTATTGGCATAGCTGAGCATCTGTGGTTTTAGTCACATTCTCTAAACCCTGTCCTTTACTATGCAGGTCTGATGTCCAACCCTAAATTACCTTTCACAACATTAAAAGTGATATATAACTATTCATAAACATCGCTTTCTGGTCTTTAACAAATAGCATTAACAAGGCAACTAGAAAATTGTACCAAGGCAGAAGGGTTTAGAAAAGGAGTTCCAAGATGTGGAAGAAAAATGGCTGATGACTGTGCCACCCAGGGTGGAGTGCACAGAGAGGAAAACAACAATAAATTGCAGTTAAAAGGCAACTTTAATGTAGATAAACAAGCCAAGTTGCTTTACCAAAAGAAATCTCCTTAAAAAGAAATGCAAAGTGAGCCATTTATAAGAGGAAGGAGAGGTGATGGAAAACTTGATCCAAAAATTAGTTGTAGGAATGCTTATAAAGGTGGGGAGACAAGTAGAAGATTTTAGGGAGGGATTACAGAAAATAGGGCTAATGTAGCTGAAGACTGTTTAACAAATAAACAGTAAACGGAGGATACACAGATTCTGGAGTTGAAGGACTGATGGGTGAAGGAAGACACATAAAGTTGGAGGAGCTTGAATAGGTATGGTAGGGAGAGGTTTTTGAAGTGATGAAGATAAAAGCAAGGATTTTAAAATCAACCTGCTTTGTGAGGGTGAACCAATAAAAAACATAGAATCATAGAATGATTTCAGTAAAGAAGAAGGTCATTTGGCCCATCATGTCCATGACTTTTTCAAAGAGCAATTTAGCTAGGCCAATTCCCTGATCTTTCCACATAGCCTTGCAATTTTTTCCCCATTGAGTGCTTATTCAATTTCCGTTTGAAAGCCATGATTGAATCTGCCCCAAACACCCTTTCAGTATGCGCATTCCAGATTGTCACCACTCACCACATAAAAAAATATTCTTCCTAATGTTGCCTTTGGTTCTTTTGCCAATCACTTTAAAGTTGTGCCTTCTGCTTCTTAACCCTTCTGCCAATGGGAGCAGTTTCTCTCTATCTACTATGTCTAGATCCCTCATGATTTTGAACACCTCTAACTCCTCTCAACCTTCTCTAAGGAGAACAACCAGCTTCTCCAACCTATCCATGTAACTGAAGTCCCTTATCCCTGCAACCATTCTCATAAATCTTTTCTGCACACTCTCTAAATCCTTCACATCCTTCCGAAAATGCTGTGGCCAGAATTGGATGCAATACTCCAGTTGAGGCTAAAGCAGTGTTTTAGGATGATTCATCCTAACTTCCTTGCTTTTGTACTCTATACCTTGATTTATAAAACTCAGGATCACATATGCCTTTTTAATTGCTTTTTCAATCTGCCCTGCCACCTTCAACGATCGGTACGTATATACTCCCAGGTCTTTCTATTCCTGCACCCCCTTTAGAAATCTACCCCTTAATTTATATTGTCTTTCCTTGTTCTTCCTACCAGAATGCATCACATCAAACTGCTCTGGGTTAAATTGCATCTGCCATGTGCCCACTCATTCCACCAGCCTTTCTATGTCCTCTTGGAAATCTATCACCATCCTCCTCAAAATTCACTATATGTCCAAGTTTTGTGTCTTCTGCAAGTTTTGAAATTGTGTCCTGTACATCCAAGTCTATGTCATTAATATAGATAAAGAAAAGCAGTGCTCCTAGAGCTGACTTCTGGAGAGCACCATTGTACATTCCTCCAGTCCAAAAAACCCATTCACCACTACTCTCTGTTTCCTGTCAGTCAGCCAAATTTGTACCAATGCAGCTGCTGCGCCTTTTATTCCATGACCTTCAAATCAACAAAGATTGGGTAATAGGGCAAAGAGGGAAAATGTTTTGAAGGTGGAAGTAGGCTGTCTTGTTGACAGACTGGATGTGGGGTCAGATCTTAGTGCAAAAGACAGAACTAGATGTTGCTTTTGGAAACAGAAAGGCATTTTGGCAAATCTACTGTGCAATCTCTGCCAAAACATCAAACAATGTAAAAGTTTCTGCAAGAAATAAGTTTTTCTGCTGACAGAAAAATTAGATATCCAACCAGATATCTATTTTAATTATCAAAAATGCCTGCTTTAACGACCAGGAGAAAGTCCCCAGACTTCTGAAAATTACGTTTTTGTTAATATCACATAAATAGTAAAGAGTAGGAAATTAAATCTATAGAAAACACGCAAGCAGAAACATATAAACTAGATTTCCACTATTTGTAGTCAATGGGATTATCAGGAAGATGTAGGGCAGAATTTTTCGTCCTGCAGGCAAGCGTCTGCCCGACCCGAATGGGAGTGAAATAGTGCGCAATGTCGTCGGGCCAGTGTCCCGATGTCATCACGCACTCTGGCAATCTTTTGCTTGGCGGGTGCGCACAAGAGGCAGCAGCATGCTCGCTGACAATTAAGAGACCTATTAAGGCCTTTAAGTAATTAATTAAGCTGCATTTTTCACTGCCCACTCAACTGTTCAGTTGACGGGCGGGCAAAGGGGCCAGGTGGACCTTTGCATTTTTAATGAAACTTCATCCATGGGCGGGATGATGTTTCTAATGCTAACTAAAAAAAACAATAAAAAATTGTTAACATCCTTTTTTACATGTCTGTCTCCGTGTGACTGAGTCACATGTGGGGACATGTTTATCGCATATGTAAAAAGTTTATTTTTCTATTTAAAATTGGTCAGTTCCCTGAGGCAGCTCTGTGCTTCCCCATGCATGCGCATACTTCAGTACTCGCGCTCCTCCTGCCCCCACTCCAGCAGCGCTGAGGCTCTTAGCAGTTCAAGCTCAATCGTGGGCGGCTGTCAGTCACATGGCTGTTCCCAGGCCCGCCCACTGTGCCCACCCTACCCATAATAATTCTCATAATGTTATTGGAATTTATCATAAAATAGTGGTATCTGTGTCTGTATGTGTCTGCGTATGTGTGCGTGTCTGTGTGTGTGAGAGACTTAATTGGATTAAAGGCAACTGGTCTGAAAGCTTTGATGCAGTAGAAGATTAGCTAGATTTGAAATGTTAAGTAGGTAAACATAGGTGTCATGGGAACATTTCTATTTTTAAATAAACCAGCCTAGATTGTTTTCAAAGAAGGAGTGAAATGTGTCCCCTAGCCAGGTGAAGTTCAGAAACAGTGGGCAGGATATTTCCTATGGTGGACGGGCTGAGCGGGAGCGGGCGGGGACGGGCGCGCGCCGATCACTACCCGCGATCAGCTCCACATTGCCATTTAACACGGGCGGGCCAATTAAGGTCTGCCCAGCGTAATATTTGGCCAGTAGCGTTCAGCGCTACCTGTGCGGATGGGGGTAGGAGGGAGAGCTGGGGCCAGCGCTCTTTTGCACATGTGTGCGAAAGAGCGCAGCAATCTTCCTGAGACATGGAGCTGCCTCAGGGAGATTGAATGGATATGAAAATAATTAAAGAAATGATTTAAAAATGTACTTAAACGTGACTGTGTCACATGAGGGGGGACATGTTTTTATATTTATCAAATTTTATTTATTTAATAAAGGCTTCAGGAAACCTCATCCCGCTATCCTGAAAAACGCTAAGGCCGCTTGGGCCTTTTGCCTGCCCTTGAACTTAAGGTTGGACAGGCAGCGTTCACAAGTGCTTCAGTTAATTTCTCAATGGCCTTAATAGGCCGTTTACATTTGAGCAGGTGCGTAGCCAACTCCAGCGCGCGCCTGCCGAACAAAATATCGTGATGGCCCGCAATGACGTCGGGACACACGCACGCCGACTGGAAAATTATGCCCAGTTTGTTTATCTTTCCCAAAGATTACTTAGTAAAACCAAGTAAAACTTAGTACTTTGAGAGAATTTTATTATTAGAAAGGTAAAGTCCAAAGGCATAGTGAAACAATGCAAATTTACATTCAAAGGGGAAAAATGTATAAAATAGCAAAGGTTGTGTGTCAGGGTAGGCATTTTAGGATTTAACAAGTGTGAAAAGCCTTCAGCATCTACACTTCAAGTTGCTGTCTACAAAGAACTGAAGTTAAAGAAACTCACTTTGAATTGGATTGTCAGGGTATCATGTTTCTTTGCCTGGGTCTTTTAGAATCTATGCATCTTACTGTTGCCTTAATGGAAGTGTAACTGGCAATTAGATAAAGTAGGGGATTTAGAAGTTATTATAGTAGTAATTTTTAGACATTTGTATGTGCTTAAAATCATTTCTCTTGTTAATAAATATTAAATCTAGTTTTGTAAAAACCTATAAGGCTTGATGGTCTTATTACTACTGAATTCAAAGCCCGCATATCAAAACATACAAATTGCAAAACAGGTTGTGACAGTTGTCTCAAGTTTCTCTCTGGGATTTGAACAGCCCAGCCTTCACTATCGGTTGTGCCATAACATAGTTGGGGGCTCTTTGCAGGATATATTTGAAATTCCTTGATTGGTTTGGTGTTGGTGAATCTTAAGGTTCCGAGTATGAGAAGCACTTTGAATTCAGGAGTTGGTGTGAGGCTTTTTTGAAGTGGTGAGACTGCAATATGGCTTCGGCACTTGCTCAGACTTGTCTGGGAGTTGAAGTTATAACTTTAGCTGGTTTACAAAATGTAACTAAAGTTAATAGAATTTGTAGTTAAATTACAATTGGGGTTACATGCAGGGCCTAATAAAGCAGATATAATTGTAGGTATTGCACAGCATTTAAAGTTGGAAGTGATACCTGACACTGCTGAGTCACAGCTGGAGGTAGTAAGACTTCAGTTAGAAATGAAGAGGCTTGAATTTGAACAAGCAAAGGAGTTGAGAAAACTTGAATTGGAGGCAAACGAAAAGGGAAAAGAGTAGGAAATGAAAAAAACTGGTACTAGAGACAGCAGAAAAAGAAGGAGCATTTCAAAGGGAGCAAGCAGAAAGGCAGCATAAAGAAAGGAAGCTGGAACTGGAATTCCAGGCAAGAGAGAAGGATAAAGAAAGAGAGGCAAGGAAAAGAGAGAAGGAACGAGAAAGGGCATACCAGCTTTAAAGACTGGAAGTTAAAAATGAGATCTCAGTTTCTGAGGAAAGTCCTGATGATGAAAAAACCTTTAACCTAAACCCAGTGGGGAGTTGCTTAAATTTGT
Source organism: Cetorhinus maximus (assembly GCF_964194155.1). NCBI lineage: Eukaryota > Metazoa > Chordata > Chondrichthyes > Lamniformes > Cetorhinidae > Cetorhinus > Cetorhinus maximus. The sequence goes on along the minus strand of NC_135885.1, from coordinate 59,518,512 downwards.
ACAAGCTCTTCCAAAATTTGAAGAAAGATATGGGGAAGCATTCTTTATTTCATTGGAGAAGTTAGCTAAACAAATAAAATGGCCACAGTAAAACTAGACATTGTTGTTACAATCCGTTTGGTGGGTAAAGCACATGAGGTTTATGCTTCATTGTCCGAAGAAATGTCAGTGAACCATGATGTGGTAAAAAAAGGCCATTTTGAGTGTATATGAGTTGGTTCCCGAAGCATACAGGCAGAAATTTAGGAATATGAGAAAACAGCCTAGGCAAACTTTTATTGAGTTTGAAAGAGTAAAACAAAGTAATTTTGACTGGTGGATATGGGCATTAAAGATAGAGACGACATATGCAGTTCTTAGAGAGGTAATTCTTTTGGAAGAATTTAAATATTCAATCCCTTCGATGGTGAGAACTCATGTGGAGGAACAGAAGGTGCAAAGGATGAGACAAGCAGCAGAGATAGCTGATGATTATGAGTCAGTTCATAGAGTGAAACCTTTTAATCCTTTGTCACCCTTTTAAATCAGAAAAGGGTAGAAAGTGGGAAGGTAAAAGTAAGGTGGGTAGTCAGGGAAAAGGAGGAGTAGGTGGAAATTGGCAGGAAGTATTTTCTCAGAATAAAAAGGAAGGTGCTGAGGGTAGAATGACATTCAAAAATTGAGGTGTTTTCATTGTAATAAAGTTGGACACATGAAATCTGTGTGCTGGACATTGCAGAAAATCTGTTGGAACTATAGGGAACTATAGCAGAAAAGTTCTGGAAGTAAAAGTACTCTGAGTTCTAAGGTTCAGGCACAGGAAAAATCAGTGGTTTGTGTACAGATAAAACAGGGAGAATCAGTGATAGGTAATGACATGGGAACGTGTTCACAATTTACCCAAGAGAATTTGGAGGTGCAGGTTGCAGAAATGTTTAAAGGTTTTGTGTGTGAAGGGAAAGTCTTTCCATGTGTACAGGGTGCAGTAGGTAAAGATGTTAAAATCTTAAGAGACACAGGGGCTAGTCAATCCTTAATGTTGTGGAATAGTGACATTTGTTGTTCAGAGGGAGTATTGCAGGAACAGGTGATAATAAGTGGGGTTCATGGAGGTGCTAAACCTATTCCATTGTGGAAGGTAAATTTAAAGAGTAAGTGGAAAACAGGTGAGGTGATTGTTGGAGTAGTTGAAAAATTGCCCATTGCAGGGGTTCAATTTATTCTGGTTAATGATATAGCTGGATCACAAATGTGGGTGATGCCTATAGTAGGTGAGCAGCCTTTGGAAGTGTTTTCAACAGTAGTTTTGCAGAGAGAATCCTGGATTGTTTCTAGATTTTGTGGTAATGCAGTCATAGGCTCAAACAAGAATAGGAAGTTCAAAGGCAGGGAGAAGGTGTGGAAATCCAATTAGCTGACACTGTGTTTGATAAGGTTGTTCAGGAAGAAAGACTGGAAGACAATTCAGCTGAAGTGTTTAACTCAAGGAGGTTAGTGGAATTACAAAAAAAGAATTTGGAAATAAAACATTTATATCAGACAGCTTACTCAGAAACAGGGAAAATGTATTCCAGAATGTTATTACCTTAAGGGTGGTGTTTTAATGAGAAACTTGAGGCCTTATCATGCTTCAGCAAATGAAAGCTGGAGGGAGTTGCTTCAGATTGTTCTACCATTTGGATATAGAAGTGAGATTTTTTTTTGGCCTGGATTGCATACGGATGTAGTCAAGTTCTGTAGAACATGTCACACATGTCAGGTGATAGGGAAACTACATGCAGTGATTAAGCCGGCACCTTTAATTCCAATTCCAGCATTTGAAGAACCATTTACTAGGGTCATGATTGATTGTGTAAGACCCCTCCCTAAGACTAAAATTGGAAATTGGTACTTACTGACAATAATGGATGTGTCTACCAGGTTTCCTGAAGCAATACCTTTGAGAAACATTACAACAAAGAAAATTGTGGAACAGTTAACTATTTTTTTTTTACAAGATATGGCTTATCTAAAGAAATGCAATCATATCAGGGCTCAAATTTCATGTCACAGTTGTTTAACAAAGTAATGAACATTTTGGGAATAAAACAGTTGAAGTCAACAGCTTACCATCCTGGGTCACAAGGGGCTTTGGAAAGATGGCATCAAACTCTAAAAGCTATGATGAGAGTGTACAGTTAGGATTATCCACAGGATTAGGATAGGGGAATTCCTTTCTTCTTGTTTGCTGTTAGGGATGCTCCCAATGCATCATCTGGTTTTAGTCCTTTTGAACTCGTTTATTGTCATAAGGTAAGAGGACCATTGAAATTGATTCATGAGAAATTGGTGGGTCAAAATTCAGAAACTACTCTCCTGGATTATGTGTCAAACTTCAGAGAGAGATTAGACAGAGCATGTGAGTTGGCTAGGGAACATTTAAAGATATCACAGCAAATGATGAAAGGGGAGGCAGATAAGAAAGCTAAAACTCTCAGTTTTATTGCTGGAGAGGAAGTACTAGTTCTGCTACCAGTGCTGGGTGATTCATTAAAGTGGATTTAGTGGGTTTTACAGAATTGAAAAGAAGTTGAGTGAAGAAAATAATTTAATAAATACTCCAGATAGAAGAAAGAAGCAGAGGGTGTGTCATGTAAATATGCTTAAAAAGTATTTTGACAAGGAAAATGACCAAAGGAGGTGTTAGTGGTGGTGGATAATGAGAAATAAGTAGAAATACAGGATCCTGAAATTGATTTTCCTCTAATCAAATTGAATAATGAGGGGTTACTTGAAAATTTAAATGTAATATTGAGTTACCTTCCAGACAAGTGTCAAACTGATTTGGAAAAGCTATTGCAGTCACATGAAGATATTTGTGGAAATAAGTTGGGTAGGACAAATTTAGCTGTACATGATGGGCAGAATCTTCCGCCTGTGAGGCAGGCCGGTCAGGAGTAGGCGCGGGCGGGCATGGAGCCGATCACCGCCGCGATCGGCTGCATGCCGCCATTTTATGTGGGCGGGCCAATTAAGGCCCGCCCAGTGTGATGCGCACCCGGTAGCGCTCAGCACTACCTATGCTGGTGGGGAGAGGAGGGGGAGTCGGGGCCTGTGCTCTTTCACGCATGCACGTGAAAGAGTGCAGAAATCTCCCTGAAGCATGGAGCTGCCTCAGGGAAATTAAGTTCAATTTGAAGCTTTAAAATAAAGAAAGATTGAAATTACTTAGACGTGTCCCCTCATGTGACAGTGTCACATGAGCTGGGACATGTTTATGAAATGTGTAAAAACAATTTATTAATTTAATAAAACCTTCATGGAACCTCATTCCGCCCATGGATGAAGTTTCATAAAAAGCGCGAAGAGGCCACTTGGGCTCTTCGCCTGCCCGCCCACCTTACAGTTGGATGGGCAATCCTGTCAATTAATTCAATTGGTTTATTAATGGCCTTAACAGGCCTTTGATAGTTTGGCGGATGCGCAGCCACCTCTGGCGTGCGCCCGCCGAATGGAAGATCGGAATGACGCGCGGTGATATCGGGACATGCGCCCAACTTCACCAAATACGGGGCCCACCCCTGCATTCCAAAGACAAAATTCTGCCCGATGTGCCTGTAGAGGTTTTATCTTTGCTAAGGCAACATCCTTATAGATTAAATACGGCAAAGTTGTCACAAGTACAGAAAGAAATCGAATTTATGCTTCAAAATTATATCATTGAGTCTAGTTGCAGTGACTGGAGTTTGCCTATTGTACTGGTACCGAAACCAGATGGAAAACAAAGACTGTGTGTGGACTTTCGAAAAGTGAATGCGGTGATAAAAGTGGACTCATATCCTATACCACGGCTGGAAGACTGTATTGACAAAGTGGGACAATCAAAATTTATCACAAAGATTGACTTGCTAAAAGGATATTGGCAAGTACCGTTATCAGAGAGAGCAAAGGAGATATCAGCTTTTGTGACACCAGCTGGACTACATCAGTTTAAAGTCATGCATTTGGTATGAAAAATGTACCAGCAACATTTCAAAGACTGACAAACAAAGTAATTGCAGGTCTGAGCAATCGTTCTGTTTATATTGACAATTTGATAGTTTTCAGTCAGACGAGGGAGGAGCATTTACAACATCTGGAAGAATTATTTACTCGATTGCAAGAAGTTAATTTGGTGGTGAGCTTGGCTAAAAGTCAATTTGCAAAAGCGCAAGTTATGTATCTAGACAATGTAAGGTGACTCCAAGAGATGTGAAAGTCAAGGCTATCGTGGATTTCCCTGTGCCTACAACAAAACGAGAAGTTTTGAGATTTCTGACATGAGTGGATTTTATTGGAAGTTTATACCAAATGTTAGCAGTGTGGTTGCTCCACTGATTGAACTATTAAAAAAATACAAGAAGTTTCAATGGACACTGGAGTGTCAGAAGGCATTTGACAGTTTGAAAACTGTATTAAATATGACACCAGTCTTGGCAACCAAGCAATTTACGTTGGCTGTTGCTGCAAGTCAAATAGGCATTGGGGCTGTACTGTTACAAGAAGATGAAAATGGAATTGAAAAACCGATAGGGTATTTTTCATGGAAATTGAATGCACAACAGAGAAGATATTCGACAATCGAACGGAAGACTTTGGGCCTGGTGTTAGCGTTGCAGCATGTTCAGATTTGTGTTACAAACAACTCATCAGAAACCATTGTTTATACAGCCCACAATCCTTTAAAGTTTCTGGACAAATTTTGAGATGAAAGTGCAAGGCTATTCAGATGGAGTTTATTACTGCAACCATTTAATCTACAGATTATACTTGTAGCGGGATGAGAAAATCTGATTGCAGATGCATTATCAAGAGTTTGAAGCTTAAAGGGAAAATTGTACATTTAAAACCTGGACACTGAACTGAAATTCTTTCTATTGATCTGAAGAAATTGTGTATATGTTGTTATGTATCTGGTAATGTAATAGTGTAAGTATATAGATATGTGTAGGAGATAGTATAAAATGGGTTAATACAAATGAAGCCATCTTTTTAAATTATGATGGTTCATTTTTTAATAAGGAGGGGGATGTCATGGAGATATAATAATTCTCATAGTGCTATTGGAATTTATTGTAAAATAGTGGTATCTGTGCCTGTATGTGCGTGTGTGTGTGTATGTGTGTGTGTGTGTGTATGTGTGATAGAGAGAGAGAGAGACTTAATTGGATTAAAGGCAGCTGGTCTGAAGACTGTGATGTGGTAGAAGATGAGCTAGCTTTGAAATGTTATGTAGGTAAACAGTGTGCTTATTTTCCCCAAAGATTACTGGTAAAACTTAGTATTATGAGAGATTTTTATTATCAGAAAGGTAAAGTCCAAAGACATAGTTAAAAAATGGAAATTTGCATTCAAATGGAAAAATATGTACAAAGGAGTGAAGGCTGTATGTAAGGGTAGGAATTTTAAGATCTAACAAATGTGAAAAGCCTTCAGGATCTAAGTCTCAAGCTGCTGTTTTCAAAGAACTGAAGTTAAGAAAAGTCACTTTGAATTTGACTGGTTCAGGGTATTGTGTGTCACCTTTGCTGGGTCTTTTAAAATCTGTGTGTCTTACTGTTGTCTTAACGGAGGTATAACTGGGTGTCAGGTTAATTAGGGGATTTAGAATGTATTATAGTGGTAATTTGTAATCATGTGTATGTGCTTAAAATCAGCCCTCTTATTAATAAATGTTTAATTTACTTTTGTTAAATCTATAAGACTCTGTGGTCTTATTACTACTGAATTCAAAGTGTCATGAAGATATTAATGTATATAATGTTATTGGAAATTATTTTAAATTGGACTTGTAGTATGGTCTGTGTCTGTAGGTATGAGTGTTTGTGTTTTAATTGGATTAAAGCCGGCTAGTCTGGGTGCTTTGACATATAGAAGTTTTGAGATTTTAAACAGTAAGGTAAAGGGTAAATTGCATTTTGTTGAATAAACCATTCAAAGACTGGGGGTGAATTCTTGCACCTAGTTAGGAGACAGCAAGCAATATGTTTATATTACTAATAAAATTGGGACTATGAAAGGGGGTTTATTGTTAGAAGAGGTGGAGATCAAAGGGTCGAGTGATACAATGAGAATTTACATTCAAAGGGAAGGCTAGGTATATACAGAAAAAGAGTTTTGTGTGTGAGGCAGAGGCATGGAATATCTAAGCAGCCTGTAATCCCTACCATTATGTCTGCGAAGGAACAAATTGAAAGGGCCCTCATTGTGAATTCCTAAAATAAAATGTGTTTTGCCTGATGTCTGTTTAAGTCTATGGGTTATTGTTGCCTTGGGGAAGATTACCTGGGAGCGATTAATTTAGGGATTTGTTTAAAAGTTATTATGGTAGTAATTTGTTGACACATGTATGTGTTTAAATTTGTTGTTGAATTAATAAATGTTTAATTTATATAAAAACCTCTGGAGGCTTGGTGGTTTTATTCTTGAATTCAAAACTGCACAAACATACAAAATGAAAATATAGGTTATGACAGTTGTTTAAAGTTTCCCTCTGGGATTTTAAATAACTCCACCTTTATCAACTGCTGTGCCACAACAAAAACCCACATCTTGAAACATGCAATTTGAAAAATAGTTGTGACAGTTGTCTCAAGTTTCCCTCTGGGATTTGAACAACTCAGCCTTTACCATCAACTGTACCATAACAGGGATAAAAATATAGATCAAACTCTCCAGGAGAATTTATGACTATGCACTATCAATGAGGAGCCAATCGCTTCCTTATAGTCAAGCATGATAGGAAATTCCCAGCAGGTTGCCCATGACTATCTGTCCATTAATTTTAGTTTAGAAATTTGTGAGCAGCATGTCCCTGATTTTTCAATGTGCAAGGCCAACACATTAGACTCCCTGACATTAATACATATTCATAAAATTAGTCCTAACTAATTATTGCTAACACAATATTTTTTAGGAAAAGTTTTGTGAAAACTTTAGCACAATAAAGTTCAACTAGGTTTCTAAAATTACTTGAATTCTGAGCACTGTTCGTTCATGATGTGCAGGTATAAACAATCATTGTAATATATATGGAGTGACAACACATGGTACTAATATGACAAAAAATTGTCCAAATTTCCAGTATGTGAAACTCTCCATTGCGAGCACCAAACCCATAGTCTTTCAGTTTTTGCAATATCAGATGCTAATTAAGAAAAAGTGCTCTACCTTTGGGATAAATTTGATGAGCTTATGCTCCTGGCCTGGAGCCATACTTAATGGAAGGATTAAGAATAAAACAGGCAGATAAATGTGTCCAATTTATTGTCCTCAACACCCAATTTTCTTTTTAATTCACGGGATGGGAACATAAATAGCAAGGTCAGCATTTATTGCTCACCCCTGATTGTGCTTGAGAAGGTGGTGTTGAGCCGTCTGCTGGAATACAGCTGTGTGGCAGAGAGCCATTAACGGTCAACAACATTGCTGTGGGTCTAGAGTCACATATAAGTTAAGAATGGCAGATTTCCTTCCCTAAAGGACATTAGTGAACGAGATGGATTTTTACAACAACCCAGTAATTTCAAGGTTACCATTAATTGATAATAACTTTTTATTCCATTAAGTGGGACTCTGTGAAATTTTTTCCCCAAAACTCCATTGATGATTTCTCCATGTCTATGTCCTTAGGATTGAAGCAACAACAAACCTGTAGAAAAGTAGGAGGTGTGCCTCTAGAAATGAAGTACCTGTTTAACTGTGTAAGATGCGCAGATTGAAGATTGGCGCTAAAGTCCAGTTGAGAATGAGACCCAGCACTGAATGGTTGCGCAGCAGGAGGCAATCACTTGCATATGACTCCTCACATGTAAGAGGAATAGTTCACAGGTGTTATCCTCTAGTCTCGCTCACCATATTCTCATGGCATACAGGAAAGAGAACTTAGCTCCCTGAAGCTGATAATGAAATGTTCAGTACAGTAGTCTTGCTGCACATTTGATGTCAGCACCTGAATTATAGGACACTGGGACCCACTCAGCATTTTTTGCTTGTAGCACTATAATGCAATGGCGGAAGAGGCTTAAACCTTTACAGGCATCAATGGACCCAAGTCAGGATTTGCACACATGCATTTTGCAGAGGCAGTTGCCCATATGATACAGCAGCTGCCTATAGTCACACCTCATTTTCATTAACCAGAAGTGGGAAACATAACGTGAGAAGATTAGACCTGGTAGTATCAGATCTAAACTTTTCAGAGCCCTTTGGAGAGGTGGGGTACCCTTTTGGAGAGGTAGGGTACTCCTTTGGATAGCTTTTGCAGAGGAAAGTGGCCCTTTGGGGCAGATAAGCCACCCTTTTGGAGAGGCAAGATGCCCTTTGGGAGATGTAAGCTGCCCTTGGGGAGAGGTAAGCTGCCCTTTGGGATTGTTAAAAGTGGATATGAATGTGCAGAAAAGCGTATAAACTCATTGGAACTGTCAAGAGAGCAGTCAAAATTGTCAAAAGCAACTGTGGAGCTGTCAAGGCATTTAAAACTCCTCTTTAAATCTTTGAAATAACTGTGTGGAGTGTTAAGAAAAATCATTCCCTGCTATTTCACTCTGTCTGTTAATATAAGCCTAAGGTCTATGCAGTAGCACCGGATTTTTGCTATATGACTGATTTCACATTCTTCCATTATCATGGTGAGGTGCCTTCCATTTCATTTTGATTGACAGCTCCAAATTTTGAAGTGCGACTATGAATTCCAATGCTTGTGTTTTATAGGGGATTAAACACTTGGATGGACTGTTTGTTCTTATAAAGGATTATGTAGTTGAATGAATGTAAATGTAGTGAATGGGTTATTATGAATGAGAGTGTTTTTGTAAAAATATAGTCAGCAATAGAGACTGAGAACATTATTTTATTTAATGTCAGCATGGCTCCTGAGGTCTGCCCATGGTAGATACTTGGTGAGGTGGCATGGTAGGTGTAACAGCAAAGGGTGATGGGTGGGGCAGCATGGGTCAGCAATAAGTTGGCATGAGGCTTTAAGGGCCATGGGGGAATGGTAGAGGATCATAAGACCATAAGACGTAGGAGCAGAAGTAGGCCATTCAGCCTATCAAGTCTGCTCCACCGTTCAATGAGATCATGGCTGATCTGATAATCCTCAACTTCATTTTCCTGCCTTTTCCACATAACCCTTGATTCCCTTGCTGATTAAAAATCTCAGTCTTGAATATACTTAATGACTCAGCCTTCTGCAGTAAAGAATTCCACAGATTCACGACCCTCTGAGCATCTACCCTGTCAAGCCCCTTAAGAATTTTATATGTTTCAATAAGGCTGCCTCTCATTCTTGCAAAGTCCAATGAGTATAGGCTCAACGTACTCAACCTCTCTTCATAACAAAATCCCTCCATACCTGGGATCAACCTAGTGAACCTTCTCTGGACTGCCTCCAATGCCAATATATCTTTCTTTAGATAAGCGGACCAAAACGGTTCACAATATTCTAGGTGTGACCTAACTAGTGCCTTGTATAGTTTAAGTAAGACTTCCCTATTTTTATACTCCATTCCCTTTGAAATAAAAGCCAACATTCCATTTGCCTTCCTTATCACCTGCTGAACTTGTATGCTAGCTTTTTGTGATTCATGCACGAGAATCCCCAAATCCCTCTGTGCTGCAGCTTTCTGCAGTCTTTCTCCATTTAAATAATATTCAGCTCCTCTATTCTTCCTGCCAAAATGCATAACCTCACATTTTCCGACATTATATTCCACCTGCCAAGTTTTTGCCCACTCACTTAACCTGTCTATATCCCTCTGTAGACTCTTCATGTCATTCTCACCACTTGCCTTCCCACCTATTTTTTTGTCATCTTCAAACTTGGCAATAGTACATTCAATTCCCTCATTCAAGTCGTTAATATATATATAGCAAATAATTGATGTCCCAGCACTGATTCCTCTGGCAGTCCACTAGTTATAGTTTGCCATCGTGAAAATGCCCCCTTAACCCAATACCCCACTCTCTGTCTTCTATCAGTTAGTCAATCCTCTATCCATGCTAATATACCACCCCAACATCATGGGCTCTTACCTTATTTTTTTTACATTCATTCATGGGATGTGGGCTTTGCTGGCTGGGCCAGCATTTATTGCCCATCCCTAGTTGCCCTTGAGAAGGTGGTGGTGAGCTGCCTGCTTGAACCACTGCAGTCCATGTTGTGTATGTACCCCCACAGTCATATTAGGAAGGGAGTTCCAGTATTTTGACCCAGCAACAGTGAAGGAATGGCGATGTATTTCCAAGTCAGGATGGTGAGTGACTTGGAGGGGAACTTCCAGGTGGTGGTGTTCCCATCTATCTGCTGCGCTTGTCCTTCTAGATGGAAGTGGTCATGGGTTTGGAAGGTGCTGTCGAAGGAACCTTGGTGAATTTCTGCAGTGCATCTTGTAGATGGTACACACTGCTGTTACTATGAATCGGTGTTGGAGGGAGTGAATGTTTGTGGATGTGGTGCCAATCAAGTGGGCTGCTTTGTCCTGAATGGTTTCAAGCTTCTTGAGTGTTGTGTGAGCTGCACGCATCCAGGCAAGTGGGAAGTATTCCATCATACTCCTGACTTGTGCCTTCTATATGGTGGACAGGCTTTGAGGAGTCAGGAGTTGAGTTACCTCTGACCTGCTTTTGTAGCCACAGTATTTATTATGGCTAGTCCAGTTCAGTTTCTGGTAAATGGTAGCCCCCAAGATGTTGATTGTGGGGGATTCAGTGATGGTAATGCCATTGAACATCAAGGGGCAATGGTTAGATTCTTTCTTGTTTGAGATGGTCATTGCCTGACACTTGTGTGGTGCAAATGTTACTTGCCACTTGTCATCCCAAGCCTGGATATTGTCCAGGTCTTGCTGCATTTGGACATGGGCTGCTTCAGTATCTGAGGAGTCGTGAATGGTGCTGAACAGTGTGCAATCATCAGCGAACATCCCCACTTCTGACCTTATGATGGAAGGAAGGCCATTGATGAAGCAGCTGAAGATGGTTGGGCCAAGGACACTACCCTGACGAACTCCCGCAGTGATGTCCCGGAGCTGAGATGACTGACCTCCAACAACCACAACCATCTTCCTTTGTGTTAGGTATGACTCCAACTAGTGCAGAGTTTTCCCCTGGATTCCTGTTGACTCCAGATTTGCGAGGGCTCCTTGATGCCACGCTCGGTCAAACGCTGCCTTGATGTCACTTTCACCTCACTTCAGGGGTTTAGTTCTTTTGTCCATGTTTGAACCAAGGCTGTAATGAGGTCAAGAACTGAGTGTCCTTGGCGGAACCCAAACTGGGCATCAGTGAGCAGGTTATTGCTAAGCAAGTGCCCCTTGATAGCACTATTGATGACCCCTTCCATTATTTTATTGATGATCAAGAGTAGACTGATGGGGCGGTAATTGGCCAAGTTGGATTTGTCGTGCTTTTTGTGTAATCAAAAAGAACCTTGGTGAATTTCTCAAGTGCATGTTGTAGATGGTACACACTGTTGCTACTGTGCATCGGTGGTGAACGGAGTGAATGTTTGTGGATGTGGTGCCAATCAAGTGGGCTGCTTTGTCCTGAACGGTGTCAAGCTTCTTGAGTGTTGTGGGAGCTGCACTCATCCACGCAAGTGGGGAGTATTCCATCACACTCTTGACTTGTGCCTTCTATTTGGTGGATAGGCTTTGAGGAGTCAGGAGGTGAGTTACTCATCACCTCTGACCTGCTCTTGTAGCCACAATACAAGAGGACATACCTGTGCAATTTTCCACATAGCCGGGTAGATGCCAGTGTTGCAGCTGCACTGGAATAGTTTGGGTAGGGGTGCAGCAAGTTCTGGAGCACAAGTCTTCAGTACTATTGCCGGAATATCATCAGGGCCCATAGCCTTTGCAGTATCCAGTGCCTTCAGCCATTTCTTTATATCACTTGGAGTGATTCGAATTGGCTGAAGAGTAAGTAGCCTTATGTGCGATACCTTATCGAACGCTTTTTGGAAATCCAAATATATTACATCTACTGGTTCACCTTTATCTATCCTGCTTGCTATACCCCCAAAGAATTGTAATAAATTTGTCAGGATTGATTTGTCCTTCTTGAAGCCATGCTGACTCTGCTTGATTATATTATGCATTTCTAAATGCTTTGCTATTACATCTTTTATATTCGATTCTAACATTTTCCCAATGATGGATGTTAAGCTAACTGGCCTATAGTTACCTGTTTTTTGCCTCCCTCCCATTTTGAATAAGGGTGTTACATTGGCACTTTTCCAATCCTCTGGAAATTTTCTGGAATCTAAGGATTCTTGGAAGATTACAACTAGTGCATCCACTATCCCTGTAGCTACTTCCTTTAATATCCTAGGATGCAGCCCGTCAGGTCCAGGGGACTTATCAAACTTTAGCCCCATTAGTTTCCCTAGTGTTTTTTCTCCAGTGATGGTTGTTGCATTTATTTCCTCCCCACCGCCACCCCCTTTCCACTCTTTTTCCCCTTGATTATTTAATATTTTTGGAATGCTATTAGTGTCTTCTACTGTGAAGACTGATGCAAAGTATTTATTCAACTCTTCTGCCTTTTCCTGGTTCCCCTGCCTCATTCTATAAGGGGCCTATGTTCACTTTGGCCTCTCTCTTCCTTTTTATATATTTAAAGAAGCTCTTACTGTCCATTTTTATATTACTTGCTAGTTCACCCTCAAAGTTTATTTTCTCCCTCTTTATTATTTTTTGGTCATCTTTTGCCGGTTTTGACAACTTTCCCAATCCTCTGGCTTACCACTAATCTTTGTCCCATTGCATGTTTTTCTTTCAATTTGATACTATCCTTAACTTCCTTGGTTAACCATGGTTGGTTTATCCACTTCTTAGAATCGTTCATCCTCACTGGGATATATCTTTGTTGTATCATGAACTATTTTCTTAAACGTCTGCCATTGTCCATCAACCATTTTTTCTGCTAAACCCCTTCCCCAGACCACTTCAGACAACTCTGCCTTCATTCTTTTGTAGTTACCTTTATTTAAGTTTAGTACAGTTGTTTCTGACCCAAGGTTCTCGTTCTCAAACTGAATGTGAATGCTAAATTCTACCATGTTATGGTAATTATTTCCTATGGGATCTTTTACTCTGAGATAATTTATTAAACCTGCCTCATTACACATTACCAGATCCAAAATAGCCTGATCCCTGGTTGGACCCACAACATATTGCTCTAGGAAACTGTCCCGAATACACTCTATGAATTCTTGCTCGTGGCTACCTCTGCCAATTTGATTTTCCCAATCCACATGAAGATTAAAGTCACCTATGATCAATGTACTGCCTTTTTACATGCCTTCATTATCTCCTGATTGATTCTCTGTCCTACAGTATAGCTTCTGTTAGAGAACGTATAGATTACTCCCACAAGTGTCTCCTTCCCCTTGTTATTTCTTACCTCCACCCATATGGATTCCACATCTTTCAATCCAAGATCATTTTTTGATATCGTACTTATTCCATCTCGAACTAATAAACTTACCCCACCACCCTCTCCTTCCTGCCTGTCCTCTCTAAAAGTCACATACACCTGAATATTTAGTTCCCAGCTTTGATTTCCTTGTAACCATGTCTCTGTAATGGCTATAAGATCATACCCATTAACTTCTATTTGTGCCATTCATTCATTTATTTTGTTCCGAATACTACGTGTGTTTAAACAAAGAGCCATTAATTTTGCCTTTTTACCATTTTTCCATCTTTGATCTTATTTGCTGCTTTTTTTGTGTTTGTACACTCTGTCCCTTCCTGTCACACTCTGGATATCAATACCTAAATAGCTGCCCTGCAATGCTGCCGTATCCTTTTGCTTTGTAAGCCATGTATCCCCTCTCCAGAACCCTCCCCCTTCCAATTAGTTTAAAGCCCTCTCTACAGCCCTAGTTATTCAATTCGCCAGGACACTGGTCCCAGCATGGTTCAAGTGATGCCCATCCCACCTGAACAACTCCCTTCTACCCCGGTACTGGTGCCAGTGCACCATGAACTGAAACCCATTCCTCCCACACCAATTTTGAGCCACGCATTTAACTCCTTGACTTTATTTACCCTATGCCAGTTTTCCCGTGACTCAGGTAGTAATCCTGAGATTATTACCTAGGAGGTTCTGCTTTTTAATTTAGCTCCTAACTGTCCAAATTCTTTCAGCAGAACCTCCTTTCTAGTCCTATCAATGTCGTTGGTAACAACGTGTGCGACGACAACTGGATACCTCCCCTCCCACTCCAAGTTCCTCTCCAGCCCCGAGGAGATTTCCTTAACCCGGGAACCGGGCAAACACCTCAGCCTTCAGGACTCACAGCTGCAGAGAACAATAACTATCCCCCTAATTATATTGCCTCCTACATTGCTGTATTCCTATTTCCTCCCGCCACTTGAATGGCTCCCTGTACCACAGTGCCGTGGTCAGTTCACTCATCCTCCCTGCAGCCCCTGCTCTCATCCACACACCTTGCGAGAACCTTGTAGCTGTTGGACAATTGCAGGGGCCGAGGCTCCTCAAATGCTACCCTCTGGGTCTGGTCCCCATACCTGCCTCACCTACAGTCACACCGTCCTGTCCCTGATCACAGGCCAAATTTGAGTTACCTAATCTGAGGGGTGAGACAGCCTTCTGGAGCAAAGTGTCCAGGTAACTTTCCCCCTCCCTGATGTGGCAAAATGTCTGCAGCCCGGACTCCAGTTCCTCAACTCAGATCCTGCGTTCTGCGAGCTGCAAACACCTACTACAGAGTGTTCACTCCGGATCACCTTGGTGTTCACCAGATCCCACGTGCTGCAGCAGCAACACATCACCCGCCCTGCCATCACTATTGTATTTTATTTAATTTATTAATTACTCTAATATCCCTGCTGTTTACACTTGAAGAATACCCCGCTCTTTAAACTTCATTGTAATTAATTTTTTTACACCAGTATTGACCTTATACTTAACAAGCTATTTTTAAGAAAAAGAGAAAAAAGGACCAGAGACCTAAACACAAACTAAAGACCTTGCTTTTACTTTAAAGACTAGAAATACTCACCAATCCTACTCACCAATCAGCTGTTTTCTCTGCACTCGCATCACGTCGTGACGCCACTCCATTGCTGGTCTCACATGAAGTCTCCTCGCTCTCCTCGATCTTTCTAAATGAAGTCTGCCCGCTCTCCGCCCTCTTTTTAAAGTGAAGTCTCCCTGTTCTTCACACTCATTTTAAATGAAATCTGCCCCCTCTCCGCAATCTTTTTAAAATGAACTCTCCCCACTCTCCACACTCTTTTTAAATGAAGTCTCACTGCTCTTTTTAAAATGAACTCTCCCTGCTCTCGGCGCTCTTTCTTAAAACCATAGGTTAACATGGAGTGCATGAGGGTTATGGGTGGGTGAAGGGGCATAGGTTGATGTGGAGGGTATGAGGGTTTATGAGGTGGGTGGAGGGGCATAAGTTTGCATGGAAGGTATAGGGTTGGGTAGAGAGGCATAGGTTGGCATGGCATGTATGAGCAGCTATGGGGTGGGTACAGGGGCATAAGTTGACATGGATGGTATGCAGGGGCCATGGGAGTAGGTAGAGGGCATGAGGTGGCGTGGGTTGGCATGGATAGGGGCATGGTGAATGTGTGGGAGTTAGGGAGTGTGAGGGGGAGGGAGCATGCAGGAATGTTTTTTGATTCAATGGTTTTTTTGAAAATCTTTGACAAAGGGCTGGTGCACCAGGGCAGGCCTTCTGCATAGCCCACCACTGCACCCAGCAGCCTCCACTTTCATTCCAGGGTTGTCCAGCCCAACTCTCAGAGAACATTGCCACCCCGAATGAAAGTCCCAACTTCTGGGCACTTTCTCCTGGGTCAAGTTTGCAGAGTCAGGAAATATCCCAACTCTCTGATCCTGACTGAGGCGCGAACATTCAAGTCTAATTACAATTATACAAGGCATTTGTGAGATTTGTTAGGAACTCCCTGCAATTTTGGTCTCTTTAAGGAAGGAGATTCTTGCCTTAGAGTGACTGCAATGAGAGTTAACTAGACTGATTCCTTGGTTGAGCGGTTGTCTATGAGGTGAGATTGAGTAGACTGGGCCTACATTCCCAGGTTATAAGAATTGATACATACAGCTGTTAAAGGGCTTTATGTGGTAGATGTTGAGGTGATGTTTCCCTGACTAGAGAATCTGGAACTAAGGGTTTTAGCATGAGGTATCAGCCATTTAGGTGTGAGTTGAGGAGAAATTCCTTCATTCAGAGGGTTGTGAATCTTAGAAATTCTCTACACATTGGAACTGTAATTGAGTATATTTGAAGCAGAAATTGATAGAACTTTGGATGCTGAGAGAATTAAATGATATGGGGATAATGTGGGAAGGTGGAGTTGAGGTCAAAGATCAACCATCATCTTGTTGAATGTCAGGCTAAAATAGTCAAATGGCCTTCTCCTGTTCCTGTTTCTTATGTTCTTAAACAGTTGCCTAAAACAACTGTGAATTGAACATGGGTCACATAACCTGGTCAATAACCTTATGTCAAGACCCATGAATAAAATGGTATCTTACAACAACCAACTTTTTCAACCTCATTCCAAATGAGTTCTCAAAACATATCAGAGTACCAGTTAAGCCATATTTTGTTTACCCAACTTGTGTGGTGCAGTTGTATTTAATGTGCTTCCCCATTATATTAGTGTATGGTATGTGTCTTCTACTTTCTAATCCACTCTTTTAAGATTTTCCCCAATGAAGGGAGAAAGTGTGATGATGGTTGCTGCATGCCAATGTCATCTTCTAGGGGTGAGCATATTGTTGTACACCTTTGAGCTGCGTCAGTGGTCAATGCTGCAACTAAAGGCAGCATGAGTTTTGATGCAGTGGTTGCTTGTATATTATGTTACTTTGGTAGTTATTTGAGTGAGCTGGCTTTGTGCTGTGGTTGTGGCGGTACACAAGAGATAGGCTTGATGGACCAACTGGTTTTTTCCTGCCCTTCAATTTCTATTGTTCCTATAATAGATGCACGTGTATGGAGGTGCAATGATTAATGCTCCAATTGCAGAGTGCAAGGGGACAATAGTAGATGGGGTGAATGGAATGGGAAGGAGGGTAGGAAGTTAGTGTACAACAGCTGTGATGAACAAGAAGGTTAAGGGAGAGAGGAGTATGGGTCAGTTAGAATTCTGTGCAAACAGCCCCATAACGAGTGCTTTGATGTGTCCTTCAGAAAATATCAGGAGCCGTATGTAGGGAGACTACGAACTGAATCTCAGAGAATTCAAGCCTGGGATGTTGGCAGAAAAGCATGAGGTCAGCAAACTTCAGTTATGGATTGAGTTAGGAAGTTGGGAGGACTTAGAACCTGAGAAAGGAGAAATAAAAGGTGGAATGATTGAGTGATAAGAAGAGAAGACAGGAAAGAAGGACCCAAAAGGAGCCAAGAAAAAATAAAGAGATGGAGTTAACAGGCTTGGGGGCAGAGTTGCAGCCAACATGTGCAGATGAAGAAACAGAAGATCAATTCAGATTACATTCATATGTGCTCTGCCCGAAAGCAGGTCTTTGGCTCATTATCGGTTGTTGCTTCATCCTGGGCTGCTTCCTTGGCAGCTTTGTTAGTGGTAGTTTGCCATTGCCTTCCACTCTCAGTGGCAGAGCAAGGAGGCAGGTCCCAAATTTATTTCAGCCTGTCAGGAAGCAAACCTACACTGTTGGTGTTATTCTGAACCGTATGCTAGCAGTCTAACCAGCCGAGCTAACCAACCTCCTCAGGTGACATACCTGGCAAAAATGAGAACAGAAATGTATGGGTTATAAACTTACATTCTGCTCCCTTTTTCAGATACCTTGTATCTGATGAACGAAATACGGTTAAAATTGGTACAATCCATACGTCAATATCACAATGAAATGTTGCAACATCTGATTGGCTGCTGGGCCAGAGGTGCCAAAATTCACTGGATCACTAGTCTGTCAGTTCCTCCGTGACTCTGGAACAGTGCTGTCTGTCATTCCCTCCGTGATTCTGGGACAATGCTGTCTGTCAGTCCCTCCGTGATTCTGGGACAATGCTGTCTGTTAGTCCCTCCGTGACTCTGGGACAATGCTGTCTGTCAGTCTCTCTGTGACTCTAGAACAATGCTGTCTGTCAGTCTCTCTGTGGCTCTAGAACAATGCTGTCTGTCAGTCCCTCTGTGGCTCTAGAACAATGCTGTCTGTCAGTCCCTCTGTGGCTCTAGAACAATGCTGTCTGTCCGTCTCTGTGACTCTGGGACAATGCTGTCTGTTAGTCTTTCTGTGACTCTAGGTTAATGCTGTGTCTCTGTGACGCTGGAACAATTCTGCCTGTCAGTACCTCTGTGGTCCTGGAACAATGCCATCTGTCATTCACTCTGTGATTCTGGAACAATGCAGCCTGTCAGACTCTCTATGGTTCTGGAACAATGCTGTGTCTCTGTGATTCTGGAGCAATGCTGTCTGTCAGGCTCTATGTGGTTCGGGAACAATATTGTCTGTCAGTCTCTTTGATTTTATCTCTCTCTATAAATGTATTTTAAACATATTGGCCTCAGTTTTAACTAGGTGTGTGCAGGGAGCCGGTAGCAATGATGTCTTTGCATTCCAAGGCACAGTGGAATTTTAGCCCCTGAGCTGCATTTCCATATCAAAAATCAGACTTTCCTGAAGTTGATATGAATCGCTGCCTGGTATGGGAATTTGGCTGCCAGAAGACTGTGTACAGGATTGTATAGAAAAGTCTCTGGCACTCAGTATATCTCGGTGAGGGGAATCCTGATTAGGGGAAGGGGAGAAAAACCCAGGACAAGAGCTGCTCAAACTCTCCTTGTGGAACCTGGGGGAACTCAACAGGCCCACGGGGAAATAGAAAAAATAATAATTAAAACATGCCTCATCGGGTCTTTCTGACCCATAACTTGGATCCCAACAGAGGAGCCACCAATGCTTACCCACACAGACTTCAAATAAATTACAGGTCAGAACATGAACTTCATTTTAACAAGGATCCCAGTGGGTGCCCTTGTCACCTGCAATTTGAAATTGTAGTCAACCTAGTGTGGGGAAGGACAAAGTCTGTCCACTGCTGCATTTTAACTGCTGTCTGCAAAATTTCCATTAGACGGGGTGAGTTAAAATTAATGCAGAATTTTGCAGGAATTGCATATTTGTTCTGTTTTAATTTCCCTCCTGTTCTACCTCTTGGTTGCTGAATGCCATTTATGCTAAACCTGCCTCTTTCTCCTTCCTGAGCAAGATGATTCTTTGAATGAATCATCCATGTTTTAGGTTGCAGCTGACTCATCTGTACAGTTATGATTTATGTGCACGTGGGACTGTGTATCATTGAGATTTTTTTCACATTTTTAAGAAAGCTGTATAAGACAAAGAACAGTGTTTGGGAGAAAATGTAGATAAGGCAGGATGAAACATTACATAAAAAAACATAGGTGAATTGATAACAAAGTGAATCCGTGCCAACCTATGCCCTTCCACCATGCCCATGGCCCTTTATACCCCCATGCCAACTTAGTGCAAGCTCATGCCAACACTTTCACTCACCACCTTCACTCACTCACCCTCACCACCCTGTGCCTTTGCACCTACCATGCCAACTTACCTATCCACCGTGGGCAGACCTCAGGACCCATGCAGAGATTAGATAAAATAAAGTTCTTTAAAATAAAATGCTTCGTGTCTATTGCAGACTTCACTATATTGAAAAGAACACTCTGGTTCATAAAAAACCCATTTACTGCGTTTACATTCCTTCAACTAAATAAAGTCTTACAGCTACAAATATTTCATTCAAGTACACAATCCTTTGTAACAAAAAGTGTTGGAGTTCATATTCCCACATCAAGAGTCTATAACCACTAGTAGCTGTCAATAAAACTTTGAAATGGCAGGCACCCTATTGTGATAATGGAAGGTTGTGAAATCAGTCATGCGGTACTAATCTGGTAATGGAAGCCCTGGGGTTTAGTACAACAGACAGCATGAAATCGCAAGCAATCATTTTTTAGCGTTCCAGACTTTTTTTTCAAAGATTTAAAAGGCAGGACCTGACAGCTTGACAGCCCCCTTTGATGGTCCTCATGACACTTTTGACATGTCCCTTTGACAGGTCCTCTTGACAGGTGCTTCTGACAGTTTTGACAGGCCCATTGACAATTCCAATGAGCTAGACAGTAATGAGTTGTATACTTTATACCTATTTTTAACTATTCCAAAGGGCACCTGACCTCCACCAAAAGCGACCTTAACTACCCCCTCAAAGGTGTCCCAGGATCAGATCCAAAGGGGTACCTTACTTCGCCAAATGAATCCACAAAGTTCAGATGCAATCTTACCTGTTCTAATCTGCACACTTTGGATTTCACAGACCTGGACCACCAAAATCTCACTTCAGTGGAGGCAGCTACTGATTTAAATGGCCCGCTGCCTCTGTAAACTGTACATGTGTGAATCGTGCCCTGACCCTATTTCTGCCCTGTGAAAATGGGAAGTACCATGTTCAATGACAGGACTTACTATTTTTGGCTGCTTCTACCATTTTCTCCACGAAGGAGAGGCTCTCTGTCAAGGTGAAAATCTGGGCCTTAGTGATACATTAGATTACAGCATCACTCACCTACAGAGGGTATAGGTTGGCATGGATTGGCATGTATGGGGCATGGGAGTGTGTGGAGGGTGAGGGCTGAATGAATGTTTCATGTTTTAATCTTTATTTTTGAACCTTGGACACAGTGCCGCAGTCCCGAGGCAGGTATTCTGCCCAGCCCACCTAGGCACCCAGCAGCCTTCTCAGTTCTTCCCAGGTTGCCCACCCCAACTTCTAATCCAGCCCTCCCTGCCCGAACCGAAAATCCGATCTCCAACAGCCATTTTTAAAAGTTGGGTTCATGGGGTTGGGAATTCTCCCGTCCTGCGCACTTGCCCCTTGAAGTCTGCATCCTGTTTAGTTTACTTGCGCTTGCAGGTTTAGAAGTTCCATTAATACAATCATGATCAGTAGATCAGATGGACTAATTCAAATCATCACTGATTTGGCCCAAACTGATGAATTTTTATATTCAGTATCCATGATGACAGAATCAAAGATTTGGCTTAATGGTAAATCAGTGGAATGGTGTCAAATCAAAGCTTTTAGTCAGGCTTACAGCATTAGTATAATGAAGTCTTCGCAATGGCATGAATTAACCATCTACCATTCTAGCTCCAATTAGCTGCATAGCAGATCTATGGAAGTTATAGCAAAATGTCCTTAATTATTTCTGCTACAGGCAAATGGAAAAGACAGACTGCATTCAAACAAAGAGAAATGCTATAAATCATGATGCCATTACCATTAATAACACTTCAACAAGGGCTTGGTTTGACTCTTGCTGCTCTCACCGGTCTATTTCCAGTACTTTCAATATATTAGTATTTTAACTCCTCCATATTAATAACATTCTACCATTAATCTACAGCTTGTGGGCTTCTTTGCTGAACTTTCTTGGTGTAATTGTCTACACTCCAGAATAGTTCAAATTATAACAAGACCTACAGCATTTATAGCCTTTCCACTTAGGCTAATTTGTTTAACCAATTATTTGAATAATGAAAAAAGGAAAGAGTAAGCAGTGGAAAAAGTAATTGCAATGTAAAGTGTTTTCCCTATCTTGATTTATTTTTATAAGGAACTGAAATAAAAGAACTAGTAGCTTTTAGAAGGTTTTTTTACATTGAATATTGAAAGGGTTGGCAACCCCATGGAGACCCATCCTTTCTGCAGTGTGATTCCAAGATCTGGTCAGTAAACAACTCCATGGGGAGTATCATTAATTGGTAGCCTTTCTGGGTCCTGTCTCCTGCACAGGATACATCAAACTCAGGAAACTTCAACATTGGTTGAGCACTGCTGTGCACCAGTTCTTGGCTAAACACCTGGAAGAGGTTCCCTGCAGCATTGAAGAACTCCATCTTTAAAGGAGGGAATTCATCAGGAAATTTATTGTGGCCCATAGAACACACCTGCTATCAGCTGAATGGCAGTGCATTGTCAACTGTACCTTCAAAATTTATAGACCAGGCTGTCTGAAGCTAAACATCAAGGTAAGAGGTTAAAGCTGCCAACAATAACAGGAACACTGATTAAGGTCAAAAGTGGGGTACTTCTGGCACAGCATATACCCCAACTCAAGGGGTACTCTAGAACACTAGCCTTTTTTTTATCAAAAAGTGGTTTTGCTGTACAGTTAGTTATTTACAACAGATCCCTTTTATTAGTACCGTGCTTCTCTGTGCTGTTCTTTAGCCTATCTTAGTGCTGAACCCAAGTGCTACCTAAAGGCCAGAGCTGCCAATGATGGTTGGCTGAACTATGGTATCATGAAGCTCTGGACAGATATAGCACTTGTCTTGGGGTTTTGAATTCCTAGGAAGATGTTTCAACAGGCTGTGTCAATACTGCAGTTGTGTGGGCAGCCTGATCATGTATTCTATCATTTACATGACATCTGAGTGGGCTGGCTAGCAAAGGAACAAGAGTAATATTATTAGGAGAGAGGGTGACATCGTAAAGGTGGACTTTAGCTACACCACTTGTGTTGAGCCCTGAGTTTGAGAGCCCCCACTGAACAACAGAAGTGTACCCCTGTAGACAGCAAGAGATGGTGCTCCAAACCTCTCAGAAGCTGTGTCCTAAATGGCACCAAAGGTCTGAAGGCCAGTGGTCAAACCATGCATTTTGGACGTAATTATCAGTCTGAAGACTTCTTTACCAGGAGGTACAATTTTAAATTCCTGGTGTTTCAATAGTGCTGTAATGTGTTGAATCTTCTCAGACATTGATACAATGGTTTTGGAATTCCCCATGTCCATTTGCTGTGTGTCCACTTCAGTGAATGGCATGGAAAAGCCCAGCCTTTTGTATGAATAACTGAGACTGAGATTTATTAACTTTTGATTTATTCCCGTAAAGGCATAATACAACAGCTTTGTGCAGCTTCTTATTACAGATGCAATAATTTTTGCTCTTATTTGCAGGACAAATGAGAATGCTGTTAAAACTGATTTTCTGCCAGGTCTCCTTGCTGCGAGTTAGATAACTGACTAAGCAAGCCTTACTGAGGAGTAAAATGCCGGTAGCTGATTTGGAAAAGATGGAGGGCGGAATTTTACGCCGGCGGGATTTTACAGTCCTGTCGAACTTTTGAACGACTTGCTGCATTTACGGAGGCCCGCCCCCGGTGCTACAGGACAGTAAAATTCCGCCTGGACTTTCTGAAAGATGAAAGGCCAAAAGGAACAATGTTGGAGTAATCCCAACCAGAAATAATAAAAGCAGAAGGTGGAATCATCCATTCTCGGCAGTTGTCTTGCTCACTGCCTGAAAATGCGGCGAGACACCTGTGCTGGCTCTGATGAGGAAAGCCGCTGTACCTTCTGCCCATCAGGCCCCTCAGGCAGTTGAGAGGACAGTGGCAGGCTTTCCTCCTGACTGAGGACCCCAGTATGTGACATATCACCCGGCAATGGAGGAGGCCATGGCTGCTGCCAGAAAATTCTTGCAACTTACAGTACATGGGAGGAAAGAGAAGCCATTGCTAGAGACGTGTTGACTGCATATGGATATAGAGAGGATAACACCACAGTACTGGACAATGGAGGAGAGGCGGTGCCAGAAAATGGTCAACCATATTAACTGTTGTAGAAAGGTCAAGTGTTACAATTCTATGGACATTTTCCACATTTGACAAGTTACACTTGATGCAGTGGAGACATGTAGGCCTTAAAACGTTGCAGGCTTGTGCCCTCCAAAACTGAATAAAACCAAGTTATGATGTCAGTGCAAGGGCATCACACTCATTCAGGGTAGCGTGCATAAGAATCAATAAATGTACATCTCCGGTATCTACTTCACCCATGAGGTTGAAAACTCCAGCACCAACCTCTCATAGGACTGGTCTATTGGTGAGGCTCCCCACCAGCCCGCCCCTTGAGCATAACCATGTCCTCCTTGGCCCTCTGTGTAAGGGGTCCAATCTATTTTTCTTTTAATTTTACTCTTTTCTCAGTGAAGTCCTCATTAGCTTCAACTCAGTCGGTATACTGGTTTCTACAGATACACTTGGGCCCATTTGAAACCATAGGGTGGGAAATCCAGGTGTTAAGATTCCCTACCTTCCATCTCCTCCCACCTCCCAACCCCCTTAAGAGCAGATCTTCGAAAAATATCAGAAACTTATTAGCTAGGGCTTTAAGTGGAGGCAGTGGGCCCACTGGCTGGAAGATCAGGGGCAAGCCTGCCCCACCAGCTCTGGGAGCCATGATACAATTTTACATTGAGCAGCAATTAATTGCCTTTAATCATGGCTTCTAACCCTCTGAGGCAGGCCCCCAAGAACTGCCAGGTAATCAGAGAGGTGGCAACTACAGTATCAGCAGTGCCACTTGGAGCAGTGGCCACCACTGGGACTGCAGCAGTCCCCTGACCAGGAGGAGGAGGCCTCGGAGTTCAGGTCAGTGGAGTTGGAGTTTGCTGGGGCCAACCAAGAAGGCACTGACGACGAGGGAGTGTCAATTGTGAGAGCGCGTGGCTTGGTGGGGGGGGGGGGTCTATCAGCGGGTGCAGCCCCTGCCACTGATGGGGCCGTCTGAGGGCTGTAGGGTGCTCGATCAGGACATTTCCTCCCATTTGAGCCCACAGGAAGGCCACCAGGTTCTCCTGGGTGGACTCTGCAGGTGGCAAACTGTTTTGGTAAAATACCAGCAGCAGCAGGAAGAGGCACTTAAGTGGCTACTAATTGGCCACTTAAGGACCTCAATTCGGCTCTACTGGTATTTGATTCCTGGGGCTGGATTTTGAATCCAGGGTATGGAGCCCAACAGCCAAATGGTTTCCAGGTCCTGCAGCATGTCAGCATCAATGACGTGACACAATTGACCTGGAGGTAAGATCGGCACCCAATTAGTGGCATTGGGCACAGAAAGGATTTGGGCACTAGTTCTGGAGGATGATTTTAAAAGGCAAATAAATGGCAGCCATTACTGGACTTGCTATTGCCTGAGGGAATGGAACATACAGAAGGGCAGAAGACCAGCACAGTCAACTCAAGTCAAGTCCCCAAATGCTAAATTCTCAGGAACCAAATCTGCTCTGCTCAAGGGACGGCAACTTTGTGCCACTGCATGAGCACCTCAGATCGACTATTCCTTTTTTATACAAGATTTTTCATCAGTAGCCACAATCAATAATGGTTCCCCAATGTACTCTGCCAGCTGTGCACCAAGGCATCCCAGATTGTTCACTCTTCCCATTATTAACTTGGAAAATTTGATTCTGTCCCTCTCCAGCCCATTAATAAGCTCGCAACCAACTTTGCCCCCAAGGACAATTAAACATTCCGGGTGCAAGTGTGCTCTGAAAATAGTGCACTCAGATAGCACGTCACTCTTCTGACGCCTCCAAGCACACTGGAATTTTTAAAGGGAAGGCGGAGTGAGGGGAGGTGGGTTAACTGGCAACCCGCATGCTTCCAATTAACTTGCTGTTAAGCCCACTGGTCTTTGTTAATTTGGCTGATTTTAAATGGGGCAGCAACTGGAGTGCTACAAATCATCTCAATGCTCCTGGCCTGGAGTAGGGGAAACGTCCAGGATTACTGTTTCTGATTGCTAACCAGTGATTCCGGCTAGAAAGTACTCACCTGTTAATATCGAACGAAAGTCAGATTCCAGCTATGATGACCACAAGGTATAATACCATATTGACACTGCTCACACATCAAGAACAGATGAGATACCAGAGGGCAGCCATTGCCTCTTGAATCAGATCACATCAAGAATTAGTGGCTTCCAGGAGAAGAGAGGAGGAAAATTGTGAGAAAGAGTAACAATGAGACAATCTAATAGTTATCAACATGGACACTGATCAGGATTGCAGAATTCATATCCTCCTCATTTTTACTGTTTAGATGTCGAACCAAGGACAGGAATAGGAAATTGTTATCTACAGCCAGCTTCATAATTACTATAATAAAATTAAAAATAGTAAAATACATCCTGCAGAAACCAGTTGGTAGAGCATATTGTCTTTTATTATTTTAATTGCTTAATAAAACAGCTAATTCAATGTCCCTGATTTTTTTCAATGTCAGATGTCAGTCCAATAAAGTTATTTTAGGCCTTGTCTGTGTGATTCGTTACCATAAATAGTGGTGCTCAGCATTTATCAATGATATCCTCTTAGCTCTTGATAAAAAATGTTAATTTCCCTTTTAGGTAATTGGCTCTGACATCAGTGAGTCATCAATTTCCATCCCATTCAATGACTCAAAGTATGGGCTCTGCTTGATTGAAAATTATGACTTTCTGTTAGCACACAATGTACAATAATACTGAATAGACACATCTCAAAGTGCAATTCATCATTATGACCAGGGCAAAGAAAACAGATACGATAACCATCATGGATGCAAATCTAAATCATTTTTTATTTTGGTAAAATTAAGACAATGACCATAATTTATGACATTTATAAAATGACATTAGTTGGTGTGTGTATGGCAAAATTGAGACATTCTCAAATATTCTGCCATTTTACCTCCCATAACATTCTTTTACTCCTATCATTTGTTTTGTTTGGTGAAAAAAAGTGCCTCATATAAAGTGACTCAGTCAGCAACAGAATGGTTTGTTTTCCCCTAATAACTTGGGTCTGTTTTTATTATTCTTTGGGTTTGTTCAGTATCCCACTTGGTTCAAAGAAATACTGCTGTGATGCCTTGATAAGCACTGAGGAAAATCTAATCAGATCTGCTTATTCCAGTTTACATTGATGAATAAAAAAAAAGGAAGGGAGCTCATTTTAAGAAGGGTATTATTTCAACAGCCATGATTGGGAATTCATGCAATCATGAAGCAAAAACAGACCAAAACTGTGAATTTACAGTTTGTCAACTTATGCTCTGTGATCATATAAATTCTTGACAATGGCTGGTTTAACATCATCCTCCACTCGACCCATTTGTTGGATGATCTTCAAGGATTTCATTCCATGAACATTTTCTTCAATTACGTTTTCTGTTGACGAATAGCAGCCTGACATTGGAAGTTGCAGTTGGATAAGCAGAATACTGTTTACTTCCAGCTCATTATGAAATGGTTGTGCTTTCACATAAAAAGGCCTCTCTACCTCTCAAGCAAGACAGCTTGACAGATTTTATAGTACAAAACGATACAGTTTCTTAAGTGCACACCTCAAGGATTGCAACATGAAGCTTGAATCTATTAAGAAAACTTTCCTATTGAAAAGCAAATAACTTAAACATACAAAAGGAATAAATGAGTATTGCCCAATTAACTTAACAGCATTTAAACCAAAGTATTGAATGAAAAGAGTATTACAATCATATTTCATGAATATTAAAATTTACAGTGTGCTATTTCTAATAGAGCTTTTATTTCAAAACCTGAAATACAAGTGCTACAATTTAATACATTATGAAATAAAAGCTGGAATTGCAAGCTAGATCCTCAGTGTCTGGAAGAGAAAGCTGGAGAACATTTTAAGTGTTAGACTTCATTGGAACTACCCAAGCACTTGGGCTAAATTTTGGACATTTATGACCAACACTGTCACTGATTATGATTTGGTGAGAATTATGCATTTTGTTCAAACCTATTATCAGATGGAAAATTTCCATAATTTTTATTTTCTTTTGTTCCATTTTGATTCCCTAGCCTAAAAATTTGATTAGGCTCGTGAGCAGGTGGGCAATTGCGATGCATAATTACCCTACATCTGGTGAAGGTGATGCAGGCATCACGCAAGCTTCTTACTGCCTACTCATGTCAATGATTGTCACGTGCAGCTCAATGCAAAACATACTGCTGACTGGCTGTACGCTCAGCAAGGGACCCAGTGCCTGCTTAAAGGCAGCCAGCCCTTCTTAAAGGAGAGGTGCATCCATGCTACAGCAGCCAGCGGAACTGTATCAGAAAGTATTTGAGGGAAGGAAGACCACCAATGGAGCAAAGGCCAGAGAGAGAGAGAGATTACGGGTTCTTCAGTGCGGCGCTGGAGACCTTAATCCAGTATGTTGAAAGGGGAAGAGAGGTCGTATTTCCTCAGGGGGCCCTTAAGGCATGCCCCATGAAGGGAATAGGAGCAGGCCACCAGTGAGGTGAATTCCAGAAGTCTGGCTCAGGAACTGACTGTTGTGCTGGAAAAAGTTCAATGACCTGATATAAGTGGTCATGATCAGTGAACATATTTTCAATTCCATCACCAACCCAGCACACTACCATCCTCTCACGCTGCACAATGCACCACAGCCCCATCACTCAGCAATCTGGGCTTACCCCAACACAGATATGTGCCCCTTGCCCTCATACATTTACCAAAGATGTGAACCTCACACCTACAACTTGCAACTTCTGGAATTCTCTAACTCTTCAGTTACAACAGGCACATCATGCTCACGAGCCTAATCAAATGAGTTAGGTGCAGACTGGGTAGCACTTGTCACCAAGTAGTCAGCCTCTGGTTCATCATTATGGCTCAAATGTAGAGGGAATGTCTGGAACAGAATGAAAGCATTGCGGTTGCTGCTGTGATAGTGGGCTTTCACCAATATGATGTTCCATGCACGGTTGAACACCAACTGCATGTTCAGGGAGTGATAGCCCTTGCACTTGTGGTACATCTCCTGGTTAATATTTGGCACCTGCAGACTTACATGCATGCAGTCGATGGTTCCCTGCACCATTGGGAATCCTGCTACCCTGGCAAAGTCACGCGCCCCCTCTGCCTGCTTCTCTTTGGGTAGAGCAAAGACTGTGAAGTTTCCTCTCCTGGGGTACCTGTCACTGCTCTGAGGTAGCAGTGGAGGGCAAACTGCGATATGTTGGCAATGTCACCGGCTCCTGCCTGGAAGGATCAGCTTGCACAGTAGCTGAGGTTGAGGGTCACCTTGATGGCCACTGGCAGTGCCATCCTCACCTTGCTGTGCAGCTGTAGGTCCATTTGGAGGAGGTGGCATATAGTTCAGAGACCATCTCTTTGGTGAAACACAGCCTCCTCAGACACTGATCCTAGCTTAGGTGGAAGTGGGAGAAATGTCCCCTGAAGATCCTTGGTGGTTGGGGCCTTCTATTGTGAGTCTTCCTCTTCCTCTCCATGCACACAGCTTCCCCCCTCTGCTACCTGTATTCCATGTCCCTTTCAAGCTGCAGCCCAAGAGAGACTGAAACTATCCTTGCCAAAGTTCAACACCACTTCCTTCTGAATCCAACAGCTTAAATTCTTCAAACAAAACTGAATACTGTACTTCCACTCACTGCTGCAGCAAATGAAAGCATCTCACCTGAAAGTTCCATGCTTATCCCTTTAAATGGCACCAGTGGGGGTTCCTTCATGTTGCTGAACACATGTTCAGTTGAGTGTTTAAGGGAGGGCGCTAACAAGACCTGTGAGGCCCAGAGTAGCAAATTGGGCGCCAAAGCAGCATTTGAAGCTGTTTGACGTTACAATCTACCCACTCTGTGCACACAGCCCACCCACTCACCCTTTACAAGCATGATGTATCACACGTCACACTTGGTTACAGGAAGCAGTTCTGCTACAGTTTTCCAATGTCCAAGCATTTGTAACATCTGCACCAGTGGTATCAGGGAGCCGATTTTTGGGCCTGCCAATGTCTCAAACAAGTTCCCAATGACAACTCAAATAGACAATCTATTCTCAGCCCCTAGTAATGCCATTGTAATCTGGTTGCTAGGAACTACATAAGGTCATCTTGGGGTGACCCACTCTGTTTCTTCTTCCTCCCCTCCCCCATTCTCCACACAGCTGAAGCAGTACCATGGAAACAAATCCGCAACACATTGCCTGAAGGATGGGCCCACCTGTAGTACCTCAGAATCATTCCTCCTAGTTAGAAATTATTTTAATCGTAATCCTGGAGTGGTGATACCTTTACCATCCAGCTCCTCCACACAGAATGGAATTTAAATATTGCAATTTCTTGTGCATCTGTGGATACTGAATTTGAAAAAATATATTCAGTCTGAATTTGCATATTGAACAGGTGTGGCAGCAGTGTGTCAGCACATCATTGCTTTTGTCAACAGCAAGACCTCAGACCAAGGCATATGTTCTGTTAATTGTGGATCTGCTATCCATGAGTTTCCCAAACCTTAACTGAGTATATCTAGGCAACTACAGAAAGGAGCAATCATCCACTCACTGTGGAGATGTCCCGCAGCTACATGCAGCGCCAAGTTGCCAGACAGGCAATAGCAGCAGCTGGCATTTCTAATCCATCTGCAACACTAATTCCAAGACTTGTCAGTGAAAATTACTGCCCCAGAAAATGAGATATTTGTTAACCAATACACCTTTTAGTAAAAGAGGTTCCTCACTGTGGGGAAAAAAATGAATACATTTTAGCTTGAGTCTTTGCATTCTCTTTGAACAATAAATCCATTGCAAATTAGACCTCAAAATCTAAAACAATCACATTTAAAGGTTTTATAGTTAATTGGCCAGAACAATAAATCCAAGCATTACTGAGACCTGTGGCACATGATGAATAACATTCCTATAAAAATACAAACTAGTTGTACAAAGCCATTAATTACTGAGGGCAACTGTAAAAATAATGAACAAATAAAAATTCTTATCCCTTTGAGTGACTGTGTCACTGAATTTATAGACACATTTGATTGCCAATCCTCTTCTTTCCATTTCTGTGTTGCAGTGCTACCTTAGCAATAATCTTCAACTACTTCACCCAGTGAACCATTTATTATGCATGTATGAGCCTTTACATGAAGTGTTGATAGGCTATTCAACTATTCAAGGTCAGGTGGTTGGGCGGTGTCGTCGGGGTTTCGTGGGGTATTCAGGGTGAGGTATAGGGAGAGCAGTTGTGAGGTTCTCAGGGGTTGTGGGTGTAATGGGGAACTGGGTGATGTAGTCAGGGTGGTAGTTGGGGGTGGGGGTGAGTCAGGAAGTAAGGGGGGCTGGGGGGGTGGGAGGGGGTCATGGGGTAGTCGGAGCAGAACAGGGGGGTGGTAGCTTGGGGGTCCAGTGGAGGATTGGAAGGGTCAGTAGTATAGTTACCCAGGAGTTAGAACTGGTTTTAATCCTTCTAACTTTTTCTGGGTAACTATTTTGCAAAGTAAGTACAAACCATCCGAAGTCTTTAACTCAGATTTTCGGAGGGTTCCAGATGCAGGGTAATTGCCCAAAGGAAGTTGAAACTTCCTGGGCAATTCCCGTGTGGTCCTTGTATGGGAACTTCCAAGGGGTTCCTCATCACATCTTCTGGGGTACGACCCTCTGGAAAATGGAAGATCTGGGCCTAACTGTACTGCTGCCACCACCACCCTGACTGAGAACAGCTAACTCGATATAGATCTCTGATGAATTTGGAACCTCTGAATCTCTTGGACTTAGCTACTCATTGGATAAACTAACAGAATCATATTAGGGGGGAGGATTTAGAAGGGTGTTTGCAGTGGGGCTAACTGAGTGGTGGAGTTAGCTGGAGAATCCTGCATTCTTAGAGGTGAGAAGGTCATTTACTTGGGCGGGATAGTGGTGTAGCGGAACCCTGCCGCCCTCCTACCTCTGCCAAAATTAAGTTCTGGGCAGAAAGGTCCTGGGTCAACCTACCTGCCCTGCTGGCAATTGAGCCTATTAATTGGCCAATCAATGACCGCTTAAAGGCCTCATCTCACTGCCGCTAGTATTAACCCAGCAGCTCAGTGCCTGACTGAGGGACAGGACATCGGGAAGGGGGTGGGCCTGCTGAGAGTCATTCACCTGCCCTTGCTGTCGACCCCCCTGTACCCCTCTCCCCACGGCCCCTTTCAGCGGAACACCCCGCACCCCACTGTGGCCTGGGTCGATCCGTGATCCTGGAATTCTGGTGTGTTCTTTCCGGCAGCCGCCACGGCCTCCCTAATGGGACTGCTGAGCACAAGAGCTGCTGGCCTCTGATTGGCTGGCAGCTCTCAGTAGGCGAGACTTCCACCCCCCAGGATCTCGACTCCAGGAGACGTCCCACCGTTGGCCTCGCCACTGCCTGATTGGCTTGTGGTTCAATGTGCCTTCCCGAAAAGTGGCAGCGCTGCTCTCCAGTCAGCGGGCAAGACACCCAGCGCCTCAACAAGGTTCCACCTTTTGTCCACTCTGTACCACTATTCTGGTTCAAGAGCTGAGGGATATACAAATTTAGTGTCAACAATTACGACATATCCTTCAGGGTTTCTCAGACTAATACTTGTTTCTCATTTTATCAGTGAGCCTGTTTTCTGAAAGCAGTTGAATATGCACTTTTGCACATTATATTTTTAGTGGCTGGTATTTTGTCATATTTCTTTTTCAATAACTGAATGGCAGTTTTGTTTTGGGAAAAGAATTATGAGATTTCTACAATGAACTTTGTTGACCTTCAAAAAATGAATCAAATTACGCCTTGCAATAAATGTTAGTCATCTTTTAGATGGATTTGTTTAAAACACTCTGAATAATGAGAGGGAATTTAGCCTCTTCCACCTAGCACTGCTCCTCCAAGCCCCACATCTAGAAGGAAAATGGTGTCGGCTTCACTTCCGGTCACTTGCAGCACGCCCCATGCTGGGCACCATCTTGGTAAGAGCATTGGCATGGGCATTACAAATGTGCACCAGAAGTATGCAGAGTAGAGAGATTGTGACATCAGTCAAAGTCTAATGCTGATTTGAAGTGAGATCTGTCATTTTGGACCTCGTCATTCTAGTTAAGGCCTTCTCTTTACACACAGCTGATCATGCAAAGCATGCCCAACTCCACCACCAACACCTGCACTATTTAAAGGCATCATCATCCAGCTTGCAGGATAGTTGCTTATTACTTTTTAAAGTGGGCTTTATTTGAGTCTGTGAATGTTTAGGGGAGGTTAATAAAGCTGGTGAAACCACAGAGAGGGGTAGGACATAGGGAATGTGTTGGTTGCTACTGCAAGGGCTCTGGACATACCAGTTGCTACCAGTCATGGGGGCTATAGCAGCAGGTCCCCATGGATGCAGCATGAGAGGGAGTTGGTGCAGAATTCGCAAAGAAGAGAAGCTACTCACAGAGGGAAGTGGATGAGGGGGAGAAGATGGAGCTCTCGGGAGGGGGCTTTATTCACCTAGGCTCTTCTGGGAGCACTTGGCCTAGTATTCCCTTTGCCAGAAGCAGTGCATTCAGTGTCTGCAGTTTGCTAAAGAGGTGCTCACTGAATTCTACCACTTCTTGCAACCAGACGTGCAGCTTCAGAGCCATGCGAGTGCAGCACTGCAGTGATGATGGAGGAGACTGTTGTTCTCAAGCTCTACACATCAGGATCCTTCCAGGCTGGCACAGGCAATATAGTCAACATCTCCCAGTTCACCAATTATTACCGCATCCATGAGGTAACAGAAGCTTTGTATATTTGCATACCAGGAGAGAATTAATTGTCTTCTCTCTGAACAGAGATGGTGGCATAGTGGTAGTGTCACTGGACTAGTAATCCAGAGGCTCAGACTAATACCCTGGAGTCACGTGTTTGAATACCACCACAGTAGTTGGTGGAATTTAAATTCAATTAATAAATCTGGAATTTTAAAAATAAAGCCAGTCTTGGTGATAATGACCATGAAACTGTTGTCCTAAAAAAACATCTGGTTCAATAATATCCTTTAGGGAAGGAAATCTGCCATCCTTACCTGATCTAGTCTGGCCTGCATGTGACTCGAGGCCCCACAGTAATGTGATTGACTCTGAAATGGTCTAGCAAGCCACTCAGTTGTATCAAACCGCTACAAAGTCTACAAAAAGGAATGAAACTGTACTGATCACCTGGCATTGACCTGGGCACCCAAAATGGTCAGGGGCTTGTGCCAAAATTAGGAAAGCTGTCCCACAAACTAGTCAAGCAACAGCCTCATGGAGTCATACTTGACAGACATGCCTCAGACATCACCATCACCATCCCTAGGTATGTCCTGTCACACTGACAGGACAGACCCACCAGAGGTGGTGGCATACGAACATACAAATTAGGAGCAGGAGTAGGCCACTCGGTCCTTCGAGCCTGCTCCACCATTCAATAAGTTTATGGCTGATCTGATTGTAACCTCAACCCCACATTCCTGCCTACCCCGATAACTTTTCAACCCCTTGTTAATCAAAAACCTATCCACCTCTGACTTAAAAATATTCGAAGACTCTGCTTCCACCACCTTTGGAGGAAGAGAGTTCCAAAGCCTTGCTACTCTCTGAGAGAGAAAAAATTCTCCTCGTCTCTGTCTTAAATAAGTGACCCCATATTTTTAAATAGTGACCCCTAGTTCTAGATTCTCCCACAAGAGGAAATATCCTCTCCACATCCATCCTGTCCAGACCCCTCAGGATCTTAAAGGTTTCAATCAAGTCACCTCTTACTCTTCTAAACTCCAGTGGATACAAGCCAAACTTGTCCAACCTTTCCTCATAAGACTACCCGCCCATTCCTGATAATAGTCTAGTAAACCTTCTCTGAACTGCTTCTAATACATTTACATCTTTCCTTGAATAAGGAGATTGGTACTATGCACAACACTCCAGATGTGGTCTCACCAGTGCCCTTTACAACTGAAGCATATCCACCCCACTTTTGTAATCAATTCTCTTCACAATAAATGAAAACATTCTATTAGCTCCCCTAATTGCTTGCTGTACCTGCATACTAGCCTTTTGTGATTCATGCACTAGGACACCCAGATCCCTCTAAATCTCAGAGCTCTGCAATCTCTCACCATTTAGATAATAAGCTTCTTTTTTATTCCTCCTGCCAAAATGAACAATTTCACATTTGCCCACATTATACTCCATTTGCCACATCTTTGCCCATTCACTTAACCTATCAATGTCACTTTTTAGCCTCCTTATGTCCTCTTCACAATTTACTTTCCTATCTATCTTTGTGTCATCAACAAATTTAGCAACCATTCCTTCGGCCCCTTCATCCAAGTCATTTATATAAATTGTAAAAATTTGAGGCCCCAGCACTGATCCCTGTGGCACACCACTTGTTACATCCTGCCAACCAGAAAAAGACCCATTTTTGCCAACTCTCTGTTTCCTGTTAGCTAGCCAATCTTCTATCCATGCCAATATGTTACCCCCTACACCATGAGCTTCTTTTCTTCTGCAATAACCTTTGATGTGGCACTTTATCAAATGCCTTCTGGAAATCTAAGTACAGTACATCCACCAGTTCCCCTTTATCCACAGCACATGTGACTCCTTCAAAGAACTCCAATAAATTGGTCAACCCTTTCACAAAACCATCTTGACTCTGCCTAATTGCCTTCAATTTTTCCGAGTGCTCTGCTATAGCATCTTTAATGATAGCTTCTGACATTTTCCCTTTGACAGATGTTAAGCTAACTGGCCTATCGTTTCCTGCTTTCTGCTTCCCTTTTTGAATAAAGGTGTTACATTTGCTATTTTTCAATCTAATAGAACCTTCCCCGAATCTAGGGAATTTTGGAAAATTAAAACCAATGCATGAATTATCTCACTAGCCACTTCTTTTAAGACCTTAGGGTGAAGTCTACCTGGACCTGGGCATTTGTCAGCCCGCGGCCCCAACAATTTGGTCAGTATCTATTCCCTGTTGATTGTAATTTTCCCGAGTTCCTCCTTCCCATTTCCTGATTTACAGCTATTTCTGGGATGTTACTTGTGTCCTCTATAGTGAAGACCAAAGCAAAATACCTGTTTAGTTCATCTGCCATCTCTATACTTTCCATTACCAATTCCCCAGATGCACTTTCTCTAGGATCATCCCTCACTTTGTTAACTCTTTTTTTTACTTAAATATCTATAGAAACTCATACTAACTGTCTTTATATTACTAGCTAGCTTTCTCTTGTATTCCATATTTTCCCTCCTTATTAATCTTTTTGAGATTCTTTGCTGTTCTTTATATTCTTTCCAATCTTCTGATCGGCCACCCATCTTTGTGTAATTATATGCCTTGACTTTAAGTTTCATACTGTCTAACTTTTTTAGTTAACTGTGGTATACAGTCAGTGGTATACAGTCAGGTGAGAGTTGCTCTGTGAGTTCTGAACATCGACTCTGAATCTCATGAAGTTTCATCGCATCAGGTCAAACATGGGCAAGGAAAGCTCCTGCTGGTTATCAGCTACCACTCCCCCCCCTATCCAATCCCACCACCCCCACTCAGCTATTGAATCAGTGCTCCTCCATGTTGAACACCAGTTGGAGGATATACTGAGGGTGGCAAGGACCAGAATGAACTCTAGCTGGGGTACTTCAATGTCCACCACTAAGACTGGCTTGGTAGTATCACTACTGCCCGAGCTGGCCGAGTCCTAAAGGGACTGAGTCTTCAGCAGGTGATGAGGGAACCAACACGAGGGAAAATCTACTTGACCTCATCCTCACCAATCTACCTGTCACAGATACATCACAATATGGCAGTATTGGCAGGAGTGACCACACCACAGTCCTTGTGAGAACGAGGTCCCATCATCACATTGAGAATACCCTCCATCATGTTTTGTGGCACTATCACTATGCTAAATGGGATTGGTTTTGAGTCGATCCAGCAACTCAAAACTGAGCTTCCTTGAGGCATTGCAGGCCATCAGCAGCAGCAGGATTGTACAATCTGTAACCACATGGCCCAGCTTGTCCTCCACTCTACCATTACCACCAAGCCAGGGGTGAACCCTGGTTCAGTGAAGAGTGCAGGAGGGCATGCCCAGGAGCAGTCCTTGGCATATCTAAAAATGACGTGTCAACCTGATCAAGGTACAACACAGGACTACCTGCATGCCAAACAGTGAAAGCAGCATACGATAGACAGAGCTAAGCAATCCCACAACCATCGGATCAGAGCTAAGCTCTGCAGTCCTGCCACATCCAGCCATGAATGATGGGGACAATTAAACAACCAACAGAAGGAGGAGGTTCCACAAACATCCCCACCCTCAATGATGGGGGAGCCAGCACATCAGTGCAAAAGATAAGGCTGAAGCATTTGCAAAACTCTGCAGCCAGAAGTACCGAGTGGATGATCCATCTCGGCCTCCTCCTGAGGTCCTCAGCATTGCATATGCCAGTCTTCAGCCGACTGAATTCACTCCAGGTGATATCAAAAAATGTCTGAAGGCACTAGATACTGCAAAGGCTATGGGCCCTGACAACATTCCAGCAATAGTACTGAAGACTTGTGCTCAGAACTTGCCGCACCCCTAGCCAAGCTGTTCCAGTACAGCTATATCACTGGCGTCTATCGGCAATGTGGAAAACTGCTCAGGCATGTCCTGTCCTTAGAAAACAGGATAAATCCAACCAGGCCAATTACCATCCCATCAGTCTACTCTTGATCAACAGCAAAGTGATGGAAGGGGTTGTCAACAGCGCTATCAAATGGCACTTACTTAGCAATAAGCTCCTCACTGATGATCAGTTTGGTTTCCACCAGGGCCATTCAGCTCCTGACCTCATTACAGCCTTAGTCCAAACAATGACAAAAGAGCTGAACTCCCGAGGTGATGTGAGAGTGGCTGCCTCTGACATCAAGGCAGCATTTGACCAAGTGTGGCATCAAGGAGCCCGAACAATGGGAATCACTGTACTGGCTGGAGTCATACCTAGCACACAGGAAGATGATTGTGGTTGTTGGAAGTCAATCATCTCAGTCCCAGGACATCACTGCAGGAGTTTCTCAAAGTAGTGTCCTAAGCCCAACCATCTTCATTTGCTTCATCAATGACCTTTCCTCCATCATAAGGTCAGAAGTGAGGATGTTTGCTGATGATTGCACAATGTTCAGGACCATTTGTAACTCCTCAGATACTGAAGCAGTCCGTGTCCAAATGCAGAAAGACTTGGGCAACATTCATGCTTGGGCTGATAAATGGCAAGTAATATTTGTGCCACACAAGTGCCAGGCAATGACCATCTCCAACAAGAGAGGATGTAACCATCGCCCCTTGACATTCAATGCATTATCATCGCTGAATCCCCCACTATCAACATCCTGGGGTAACCATTGGCCAGAAACTGAACTGGACCAGCCATATAAATACCGTGGCTACAAGAGCAGGTCAGGGGCTAGGAATCCTGCAGTGAGTAACTCACGTCCTGACTCCCCAAAGCCTGGCCACCATTTACAAGGCACAAGTCGGGAGTGTGATGGAATAGTCTCCATCTGCCTGGATGAGTGCAGCTCCAACAGCAATCAAGAAGCTCGACAACATCCAGAACAAAGCAGCCCACTTGATTGGTACCCCAACCACCACCTTCAACATTCATTCCCTCCATCACCGATGCGGCAGCAGTGTGTGCCATCTACAAGATGCACTGCAGCAACTCACCAAAGTTCCTTTGACAACACCTTCCAAACCTGTGACCTCTGCCACCTAAAAGAACAAGGGCAGCAGACACATGTGAACACCACCACCTGCAAGTTCCCCTCCAAGCCACACACCATCCTGACTTGGAACTATATCATAATTCCTTTGCTGTCGCTGAGTTAAAATCCTGGAACTCCCTCCCAAACAGCCTTATGATTCTACCTACACCATATGGACTGCAGCGGTTCAAGAAGATAGCTCACCATCACCTTCTCAAGGGCAAATAGTGATAGGCAATAAAAATGTTTGCCTAGACAGCAACTCCCACTTCCCATGAAAGAATTTAAAAAAGCAGGTAGAGCGAACATATGGCTTTGCCAGGACAGTGGTGTTTCCCATGGTGCACAGTGCCATCGACTGCACACACATGGCTTTGTGATCACTGCATCTCAGTGCAGAGATATACAACCACAAAGATGATCACTCAGTGTATGTGCAGTTTGTGTGTAACCACACCCACACATCACGCTGGCAAATGCCCACTATCCGGTCAGCAGACAAGATGCTTGTGCCAGATGGCTGTCTTACTACAGTATCAAGATGTTGACTGAAACACTTTAATGTGGAGGTAGTAAAATTATAGTATTAAGATTTTGGATGATTAAGAGGAATTCAGACTATCTTTCATCTAATTTAATGCATTTTGTTGAAATGGAATCACCCTATAATATTTCCACGAAGAAAACAATTTATTCTACAAATTTATTTGTTCTGTTTTGCAGTGGGTGTAAAGCAGCGCTGCCAGTAAGAAGCTGTCAGTATCAGTGACAACCCACTGAGGGAGTTGTTACCCAAGTTACATCCTCTCGTTGTGATGTGACATATGCCAGTGGCTCTGGCACCTTCAGCAAAACTGCAATTAGTTCTTGGCAGTCCTGCTGCACTTCCAACCGAGCAATGGAAATTGCTATTGTGAGTACATAAGAGAAATACAGACAATCATTTTATAATGTCCAACAGTGTGAAAGATTCTTATTATTCTACTGTACTGAGGGTCAATTATATCGCAGCCTGTAAAGTCTGATCCAATCTTGCATCACAATATCAAATTACTAGATAGTATAAATTGTTCAAATGTTACACGTGCAACAAAAGGAACTCCTGGAAATATCCAGATTACAATCAGTGCTGAAAAATTGAAAGAGAGTTGCAAGATTTGGTATGAATTGCTATTATTCTCAAAAAAGCCTGAAGACAATTAGAAGATGAAGAGAAAAAAGCAATTTGGAATTGTGACCAGTTTAGTGGGCCTGAAGAGATGTAGTGGGAAAGAGCACTTTGCAGATTGTACTATATTTAATAGGATTTTCAGAATTAATTGGTTAATCAGCTCAGATCATTGTGGGTTAGTTAACATAACTAAATACTTAACAGTTTAAGAACACAATTTTTCTTTATTAATATCTGTAAATCTGATGAGAACCAATGCTTTGAAGCTTGCAATCGTACTTTGTTTTATTCATTCATGGGATGTGGGCACCGTTGGCTAGGCCAGCATTTATTGCCCATCCCTAATTAGCCTTGAGAAGGTGTTGCTGAGCTGACTTCTTGAACCACTACAGTCCCTTTGGTGTAGGCACACTCACAATGCTTTTAGGGAGGCAGTTCCAGGATTTTGACCCAGCGACAGTGATGGAATGGCAATATATTTCCAAGTCAGGATGGTGAGTGACTTGGAGGGGAACTTCCAGGTAGTGGTGTTCCCATGTGCCTGCCGCCCGTATCCTTCTAGATGGTAGTGGTTGTGGGTTTGGAAGGTCCTGTCTAAGGATCCTTGATGAGCTCCTGCAGTGCATCTTGTGGGTGCTACACACTGCTGCCACTGTGCGTTGGTGGTGGAGGGAATGAATGTTTGTGGATGGGGTGTCAATCAAGCAGGCTGCTTTGTCCTAGACGGTGTCGAGCTTCTTGAATGTTGTTGGAGCTGCACTCATCCAGCCAAGTGAAAAGTATTTCATCACACTCTTGACTTGTGCCTTGTAGATGGTGGGCAGGCTTTGGAGAGTCAGGAGGTGAGTTACTCGCTGTAGGATTCCTAGCCTCTGACCTGTTCTTGTAGCCACAGTATTTATATGGCTAGTCCAGTTCAATTTCTGGTCAATGGCAACCCCAGGATGTTGACAGTGGGGAATTCAGCAATGGTAATGCCACTGAATGTCAAGGGGCAATGGATAAATTCTGTCTCACTGGAAATGGACACTGGTACTTGTGAGGCGCGAATGTTACTTGCCATTTGTCAGCCCAAGCCGGAATGTTAGCCAGGCCTTGTTGCATTTGGACATGGACTGCTTCAGTATCTGAGGAGTCGTGAATGTTCCTGAATATTGTGCAATCATCACAAACATTCTCACTTCTGACCTTATGATACAGGAAAGGTCATTGATGAAGCAGCTGGAGATGGTTGGGCCTAGGACACTACTTGAGGAACCCCTTTCTCTCGCTTTCCTCAACTCGGGGCAAGATTTTTTTTTTTGCTTTCAGTTCTCCATGCTGAACTCCAATCACAGGTCCCCTCTCTCCCACCCTTGCTGCTTCTCCAATCATAGCTTGTCTCTGGAGGAGCATCAAGGGCAGGAGGGAGGGAACCTGTACTTGGAGGCACTGGAAAAGCAACATGGGAGAGACAGAATATGTGATTGGAGGAGCAGCTCCAATCAAATCACTCCTCCATTCAAACGCTGAATTTTTCCCACTCTCAAGAAAATGCCTAGGCATGCAATTGTTCAGCTCTGGGCCATGGAGGAGCCGAATGTAAGGTAATATTGTACAGGGGCAACTTTTCTTGGATTTATCGCCCCTGTTTTTGCTTTTTCAGAGGCGACTTGTGACATTCCGAGAACAAATTCACCTGCTGCCCCTACATATCTTGAATCCTGAGTTCAATGCCGGAAAGATTGAAGTCATTCAGTTTGGACTCAAGGTAGGTAAGGTGAAGCCTTTTCTAAATGATAAAAAACTAGGAAATGTAGGGGAAACAAGGGATTTGGGAGTCCAAGTACACAAGTCATTACAAGATAATAGAAAAGTTCAAAGAAGCAATGAAAAAGACAAATGAAATATTACCCTTTATCTCAGGGAGCAAAGAATACAAAGGGAGGAAGTTATGCTTCAACATTTTAGAGCCTTGGTCAGACACCCACTGGATTACTATGTTCAGTTTGGTCACCATATCTTGGAGGAGATGCAGCACAGATCCACCTGAGTGATACTGGGACATAAAAATTTAAATCATGAGAACAGGTTGCATTAATTTAGCTTGCATTCCCTGAATATGGAAGATTGAGCGATGATCTGATTAAAGTTTATAAGGTTAAAAGTATTTGATGGGATAAGAAGAAAGAAATGGCAGACAAATTGAACTCATATTTTGGTTCTGTCTTCGCAAAAGAGGACACAAATAATTTCCCAGAAATGTTAGGGAACCAAGGATCTAATGACAGGGGGGAATTGAAGAAAATCAGTATTTGTGAAAAAATAGCGCTAGAGAAATTAATGGGTTTAAAGGCTGAAAAATCTGTAGGGCCTGATAATCTACATTCCAGAGTACTGAAGAAAGTGGCATTGGTGGTCATCTTCCAAAATTCTATACACTCTGGAGCAGTTCCTACAGATTGGAGGGTGGCAAATGTAACCCCACGATTTAAAAAAGGAGGGAGAGAAAACATAGAGAATTACAGACCAGTTAGCCTAACATCAATTGTGGGGAAAATGCTAGAGTCTATTATAAAAGACGTGGTAACAGAACACTTGGAAAGCATTAACGGGATTAGACAAAGTCAGAATGGGTTTATGAAACAGAAATTATCCTTAACTAATCCACTGGAGTTTTTTGAGGATGTAACTAGTAGAATAGATAAGGGAGAAAGTGAATGTGGTGTATTTAGATTTCAAGAAGGCTTTTGATAAGGTTCCACATAAGAGGCTAGTGAGCAAAATTAAAGCACATGGAATTGGGGGTAATATACTGGCATTGATTGAGGTTTGGTTAACAGACCAGAAACAGAAAGTGGGAATAAATGGGTCTTTTTCCAGATGGCAAGCAGTGACTAGTGGTGTACCACAGGGATCAGTGCTTGGTCCCCAGCTATTCATGATATATATAAATGACTTGGATAAGGGAACCAAATGCAATATTTCCAAGTTTGCTGACGACAGAAAACTGGGCAGGGTTGTGAGGAGGATGCAAAGAGGCTTCAGGGTGATTTAGACAAGTTGTGTATGTGGGCAAACATATGGCAGATGCAGCCTAACATGGGTAAATGTGAAGTTATATGCTTCGGTATGAAAAACAGAAAGGCAGAGTATTATTTAAATGGTGGTATATTGGGAAATGTGGATGTGCAAAGGGATCTGGGTGTCCTTGTACACCAGTCAATGAAAGTAAACAGGCAGGTGCAGCAAGTAATTAGGAAGGCAAATGGTATGTTGGCCTTCATTGCAAGAGGATTTGAGTTCAGAAGTAGGCATGTCTTCCTGCTGTTATACAAGGCCTTGGTGAAACCACACCTGGAGTATTGCATGCAATTTTGGTCTCCCTACCTAAGAAAGGATATGCTTTCCATAGAGGGAGTGCAGCGAAGGTTGACTAGGCTGATACCGGGGATGGCAGGACTGTCGTATGAGGAGAAATTGGTTCGACTGGGCCTGTATTCACTAGAATTTAGAAGAATGAGAGGGGATCTGGTTGAAACATATAAAATTCTAACAGGGCTAGACAGATTAGATGCAGGGCGGATGTTTCCCCTCGTTGGTGAGTCTAGAGCCAAGGGCCACAGTCTTAGGATATGGGGCAGGCCATTTAGGACTGAGAGGAAAAACTTCTTCACTCAACACAGGGTGGTCAACCTGTGGAACTCTCTACCACAGAAGGCTGTGGAGGCCGGGTCACTGAGTATATTCAAGAAAGAAATTGATAATTGTTTGGATATTAGGGGCATCAAGGGGTATGGAGAAAATGCAGGAAAATGGCATTGAGGTAAAGGATCAGCCATGATCATATTGTGTGGCAGAGCAGGCTCTACTCCTGCTCCTAGTTTCTATGTTTCATATATGTTCCCTGAACATCCTAGACAGATAGGACCTCCTGCTGAGAGCCCTCTTCCCCCTCCTCCGCCTGCTCCCTCTTCTAGCAGTTTGTCCCCCTCTGCATGACCTCTGCTCATTTTCCCTGTCATTTTACAATTCCAAGAGAAGGGTCTATATTTGCACAGCAAAAAGTACCTCATCAGCTGCCACACCTCTCCCTGTAAACTATTGAAACTTGAAACAAATGTGGAAAGCACCAAAGACAAATAGGGCTGAATTGTACATTTCTCGGTGGGGTGAGAGAGGCAGAACAGAAATTGAGCGGTCCACTCTCTCCTACCCCCTCCATCTCACCTTGTCCAATCAAGTATCGGATGGCCAATTAGTGGCCATTCGGCAGTAGGGAGGCCAATTAGAAGTGCAAAGAGGGGCTCTGAGCCCAATCAGGGTTGTAGGCCGGAATGTCACCCAGCAGAGAGGCAATGCTGCAAACAGGAAGTCAGTCATGTCTAGCATTGTCAAGGACCCCTGCTCTCTGAAACATTCGTAATTTCTTATGGCAGGCTACAAAAAGTTAAAACATGAGATAAAAAAGCACACAGACTTCACCAGCAGAATCTGCTGCTATGTCCAGCCACGGCAGTAGGCATTTTCTTTCACGTTTGTGCCGCCATGTTGTACCTGTTGTAAATCATTCCCAGACTTTTTCACATCCGACACCAGAAAAATGCAGCAGGCAACGAAAAGTTACAAACGATTGGGTGTTAACAAGCTCTATAACTTGTTTGTTAGTAATTTCAAAATGGCGGGGTGGGCTTCTGATTTCTGCACCTACTTCCCTTTGGTGATTTCAGAGACTCAGCCCTATTCATGTTCGCACAGGGTTGGGGGAGTGGGGGTGGAGTGGTGGGGCAGCCTGCCTAATCGACAGACATAAAGTACCGCTCACAGAATTATTGCAACAACTAGAAGAAATAAACCAGCAACTAACCTGTAAATAGTTGATGATCCCTTTAAATTACCTTAGTTTTGGGTGAGGGAGGGGCTCCTAATGCTGCTTAACACGTTTTTCATCTTTGCTAAGTTAGGAGAGAGCACTGGCTGGAGCATGAAGCTCGAAAATGGCAGTGCTGGTGCCAGACCAGCATTGCATGCTGATTGGCATGATGCATACTTCCAGCAGACCTTAAGAGGCAATATGGCATCTGGCCCCCTTCATGTCAGGTGTGCAGGCAAGCCTAATTTCACTTGCCTACACTTTAACTATTAACATTTTGAGTGGAATGAAGAAACAAAGGGAGCTTGGGACACAGATATGTCGACAATTAAAGTTGGCAACACAAAGTTATAAAAAAGTAAAAGAAATCCCTATTTTTCTATCAAGAGGCATAGAAGATAAAAATAAGCAGGTAATGTTGAACCTGTACTAGGCCTCAGCTAGGCTGTAGTTGAAGTATTGCATATCTTGCAGGATAAAAATTATTGTGCACTAAAAGATA
Organism: Cetorhinus maximus; assembly: GCF_964194155.1. NCBI lineage: Eukaryota > Metazoa > Chordata > Chondrichthyes > Lamniformes > Cetorhinidae > Cetorhinus > Cetorhinus maximus. The sequence goes on along the minus strand of NC_135885.1, from coordinate 59,473,558 downwards.
AAAAGTAGTATTGCCGAACCTGAAAGCATTCAGAACAAAGCAGCAACAGGTTTTATGGTGGAATATTGTTATTCATTGGTGAATGATACCAGCAAACTATGGTTAATTAACTGAAATCAGAGGGCTAACTTGCAGCATGTTATCCTATTCAATATCTATGCTCTGCTTCATCATGTAACTGAAAGACCATAAACAACATATGAAGCACTCATTAAAGGCCACTTAAATTAGATCTTTTTCTGATCTCGCCTCTTCAGGCATAAACCTTGCTGTAATGGCCAGTTTTCTTGGGCAGCAGCACAGCCTGGATGTTGGGCAGGACCCCACCCTAGGCTATGGTGACCCCTCCCAGCTGCTTGTTGAGCTCCTTGCCATTGCGGATGGTAAGCTGCAGATGGCGGGGGATGATGTGGGTCTTCTTGTTGTCCTGGGCCACGTTGCTGTCCAGCTCGAGGATCTCAGCCGTCAGGTACTCAAGGACAGCAAGCCAAGTAGACAGGGGTTCCAGCCCCGACATGCTCAGCATAGTGACCCTTGCACAGCAGCCGGTGGATACGGCCGATGGGGAGCTGGAGACTGGCTCTGGAGGAGCGAGTCTTGGCCTTGGCATGCCCTTTGCCTCCTGTTTTACTGCGACCAGGCATTCTATTTTTGCTCTTAAAGAGAGATTCTGTTTCAGCTTGTGTGAACGGAGTGCAATCAAACAAAATTTGACACCAAGTCACATATGGAGATATTAGGACAAATAACCTAAAGTTTGGTCAAATAGGTAGGCTTCAAGGAGTGTCTTAAAGAGGAAAGAGAGATAGAAGGGCGGAGAGGTTTCGGGATCAGGAAACTCAAAGCACTACCTCCAAATGTTGCAGCAATTAAGATTAAAGATGCTCAAGGGGCTAGAACTCGAAGCATTGTGGGGCTGGAGTAGATTACACATAAGGAGTGATGAGACCATAGAGGAATTTGATAACAAGACCAAGAATAGCCTCCAGCTATGGGTTAACTAGCAAGGTTTACATTGGCTGACAGTGCTGAAGATAACAAATAATGCCAATGGACTGGATGGCGATGTCAAGGATAGATGAGGCTCTTCAGCCTGTTCAGCAGCTTATCTAGGAGAAGGACAACTCCAAAATCAAGCCTGCATCCTGTCAGCTGCTACACTTGTGGCATGCATTGCACCAGTATAGTATTAGCTGTCTTGGATGAAGGAGTGGGAGAGGCTCTACACAATCCCCAACCAGTTAAATATACTCAATGGGCAGACTGTTCAGCAAGTCATCAACCAAAACATCTTTGTTTTTTTGCTGCACATTCATCCATTGAAGTGGCGGGAGAGTCCAACCAACCAACAACCAACCATACATACTGATCTGCTAAAACATTAAACTGTACTGCCAGGAATAAAGCAAGTACATTTTCACTCCCCTTTCCTTATACATTCTTTGTACACTCCCTCAAGGCAAGAAAGCCTCAGTGAATAGCTTTTAAGTCAAACTGGTCTCAACCCTGGTCTGCTTCATAAAATGCCTTTCTGAGACAAATGCAAAATCAGACACCACCACTTTAAAAGCTGCTGCCAGCTACAATCTATTGAAAGTTAATGACAAAGATGACAATGGCTGCTGGGTCAAGAAAAATAGAGCCTCACATGGGACTGTTCTTTCCATCTGATCACAGTGACTCATGTCAGGCATCAGTTTATGGATATTACAGTGCGTCAAGGAGTAAACAAAAAGGTTAAAGAAAGCAGGATATCTGCATCCCTATAAATTCTATCAGACAGCAGGCATCAAGAATATTTATAGGCTCCAAAGGTAGACTCATCTGTAATGCAATTCTGTCTAATTGAGGAAGGACTATGAAAAGAAACTGCACACACATGCTAATTTCAGCATTATTCATTGTTTGCTCCATTTGTTTCAATGCAGGAAGTCAAGGTAACAAATTAGATTTATGGATTGTTTCTGTATAAACTAATTTAATCTTCTCCAAATCCATTTTACTAGCTTTTATCTCGCATCCCTTTGCATGAAGTCTGGATGCAAATTTGAGCTGAATGTAAAATCAGTAATAGACAAAAGTGGGGAAGCAACTGAAGGTCTAATTAATAAGATCTATACGGAGATCAATATGAATCAACAAGGTCAGTGTGTAAACCCTTCTTTGTGTATGTTTATGTTTAGTAAATTTTAATGTATTACAGAGTTGTATGATCTGAACTATGTCTAGTGCAACCTGACTCTAACCAATCAAATATCAAAGCCAAGCTGTGATAGTCACCAAACATTGGGCAGAATCATCCCAGATTTGCATTAAGTGTGGTAGCGGGCGGGTTGGATGTTTTACCCACTGGCCGCAATAGCCAGTTTTCAAGCCGTATAGTCCCAAACCCACCTTATGCATTCCCAGGAAACACGTCGTTTCCATGGCGGGCGGGCTCCCATTCGCCTGCCTCACCTCACCGCTTCATCACGCCAGGCACTACATTTAAAATACAACCACACTCAGTGCTTCCAGCCCAGGACTGCAGCAAAGAAGACATGGCCCTGAAAGGCGAGAAGACTGCAGCCCTTGAGCGCACTTTGGATGCCGTGGAGGCCTGCTGCGATGTCCTCTACCCCTGCTCTGGCCACAGGAGGGGCAGCTACATTACCACTCTGGCTTGGTAAGTGGTGGCAGCGGTGATCAGTGCCAATGTTGCACAGAAGAGGTTGGCCACCCAATGCAGAAAGAGGATGAATGATCTCATCCGTGCAGCCAGGGTATGGCAACCATCTCATCGCTCCAAGCTTACACACTCAAGCCCATCACACATTCACTGGCATCTCACTCACTGCCAGCTCAAGTGACATCACCACCCATTCTCACACACATGCTGTCATGTGTCCATTTGGCCTCATCTCCTCTGCCCTCTCCATCTTGAAGCCATTTGCACAGATCAACATGTACCCCCACAAACACCCTCCTTCCCCAGTACAGCTCTCGTCCTGCAGCCTCTTCCCTTGCCTGAGGCCACTTCTCCCCCTTCCCCAAGCAAGACCTTGCCCTGCAGCCATTGAAAAGCCACCTGCATATGGTAGGTAGAGACCTGCCATGAACCCCCCTAAAAGTGATATGGTGTTGACTGTGAAGTCTGGTGCTGATAACTGTGAGTGCTGACCAAAACATGGTAGGCAAACAAGTCTTGAAGTCCTGAGCAAAGTGCAGCCCGCCAAGTGCACGCCTTATATATGCTGTTGTGAAACACATCGGCATGTTTTCCCGCCAACGTGGGCGGACAATCCGGATGTGGGGGATGAGTCCAGCAGGCTGGCCTTATATGCTGATGTATTACTATGAGGTTTCCGATGTCCGATGGCAGCCTGCCGTCGGCGGGCTGAGCGGACGATCGCAAACTGGTTTCATGCCCTCGTGAAACCAATTTTTGGCCTTCTCACCATTTTGTCCGCTCATGCCACCAAACACGCCCAACGCCAATGGGCACAGAAAATCCCAGCCATTGTCTCTGTAATGGCAAAGTAAAATGTCTTTTGACCTATGATTCCAATATTTAAAAAATTTGCACACAAATCTCAAGAGGTAATTTCTATGATCCTTATGTATAATTTTAGAGGCATCCACAGTATCCAATTCTTGAATGGATTTAATATAATTTTTCCCTACCTAAATTTAAACAGCTAACAATTCAAATACAGCATGAATATAAATCTATGACTCGTGAAAAGTAATTACATTGCATGTGCCATGGGAGCAGATTTATAAATTAAATTGTGGATATACTTAACAGCTGTTCACTTGTATGGAAGGAAATAAACCATAAGAACATTAAAAAAACCTTAAGATCATTACAAGTATTGAAGGCACAAAAATTTAACTTCACATTTCTTTTGGTAACATACAGCCACAGAAAGTTTTGAATGTGATATTAAAAATAATGCATTCTTTTTAAATTTAAATGCTTTTATATTTCATAATTAATAGATCTTAAAGAAAGGAAAAACATGAGACAACTGAGTTATCAACAGACCAACCAATTCATTACTTCAAAATAACCATTCTCCCCAATTCAGGGAAACATTTATCTCACCCCTTTAAGGAGGTATACTTCCCTTATAACATTCACCCTGCAACTCTTAAAGGCCTTCTATTCCCACTAGACATAGTTCATAAAACACTGTACCTGTTTCTAGCCAGTTCATACTGGCACAACTGAAGCTGACGTTCTCCCTCCCAAATCCATTCCACTGTCAGTTTATACTAGCACTTTCCTCCACCTTCATTTAACCTGACACTCTTCTCTTCCCCCCACACCACCCCCCACCCACCCCCCCCCCCCCCCCCCCCCCCCCCCCGGCACTCCTCAATCATTTTAACTAAAACCACTTGATTGATCATAATCAAATTCCTGTTTGTGGAAGCTTGCTGTGCACAAATTGGCTGCTACATTTCCCTGTTTTACAATAGTGATTACATTTCAAGTGTTTAAAGTGCTTAGGAACATCCAGAGTTTGTGAAAGGTGCTGTACAAATTTGTTCATTCTTTCTCAGTTCATGCTGGCATTTCTCCTTCGTGCCCACTTATCATTCATGCCAACACTGCCGTTTCCCCCTCAGTTCATGTTAATACTCTCCTTCCATCCAGATCCCCTCCTCAACTGCCAAGAGTGCTAATATTCCCCTCTTCCTCCAGCTCTGCTTTTATCCCAGCTTCTCCTCTTCCTCGCTAAAATGCCTCTCTACTCTTCTTCCCACCACCATGCTGACAAGAGACACCAGTAAGGGTGCTGATTTTTGCCAAAAATGTACACTCTGCACTTGAAGTGCTGAGTGCCATAGAAACAAAGAAAGTTTACAGCACAAAAGGAGGCCATTTAGCCCATCATGTCTGTGCTGACCAACAAACAGCTACTCAACCTAGCCCAATTTCCAGTTCTTTGTCTGTACCCCTGTGGGCTGTGGCACTTCAAATTCATTGTCAATTTTTTTTTAATTCAACGAGAAACATTTTACCACTTTTTCAGGCATTTCTCACTAATAGACAGCATTACTTTTACTAATGTTTTTAATAATGAAGGTGAATCATATTGGAAATAGTAGGGTTATTCAAACAGACCATAAATCAGACCAATGGGGACTTTTGAAGTTCTTACAGGTAGCAGATATGAACAGTGAATTTATGTATGTACAAAGAGTGTTTATTTGACAAGTTAATAGTTTTGGGAACAGGCGATGTAGCCAGCTGCAGCTCCAATGCCAGAGGCAGGGAGATCGGCTGCAGTCTGATATCCTTCAGCCTCCCTCCACCAACCCAAACTGCAGATAGCGAGGAGGAGCAAACAGTTGTCAGGTGTGAGAGCCATGGAATTCCATAAGTGGAAATTCTGGATACTCGCTTCTTCTCCGGGGTTTAACAAACTGGGATTTCACAGGAACTTTGTAAACTATTCTACTTGTCAATGAAACAAACAATTAAATGAACTCAAAAACAACCTTGAAACTCTAATTGGAAACAACTTACAATCCTGCCATTGGTTCTTAATATAAAGAAAATCTAGTTCAAGATTTTAATCTAATCATTGTCATATGCAGCAGGACAACATTCAAAACAAGTAGCTGAGTTAAGAGATAAGTGAAAACATTAATGTTGGGCCCAATTTTAACTTTGTATATCTGAATGGGTTTTGAATAGGCTAAAATGAAGCCATTATGTTGACTACAAGCTTTAAACCAAAAACTGTTCATCTTTAATTTAAGAAATAATTTATTGGTTCTTACCTGAAATGACATAAAACAAAGGATCAATGCTTCAGAAGTACAATGTGATGCAGTAGGTTTGTTGTACATGTTGGATGCATAGCAATGTTGTAAAGTGTTTCATAATTACTCCAGGAAGTTTCTTCCTGCTAAATAGTAAAATACTGACCTAAGCTAGCTGTGGTAAGGTTTGATTCAACTGTAATTTATAGGTTGCATAAGAGTTTCAAGTATGGAAAAATAGCAGAATTGCCTGTCACTTAGTAATTGACTAAATTAATGGTTTCAATTATCCTGGCTATGTATTTAATATTGTGTTAAACCCAAAACCAGAAAATATGATGTGGTAGCGAATAGACCCTTATTACCCTAAGTAACAACTCCTGATTAGAGTTAATTCAACAGCAACGTTATCAACACTCTGAAAATAAAATCCTGAGGTGTATCTCAATTCTGTCTTAAATAGTAAAAAGATAGCCTTTGTTTGGCTGTGTATAATAATGCTTGTTATTATTGCTACAATGCTGTGACTACCTACACATAATTCTATCTTCTACTGAGGTTAGGTATCCAATAACATCTCACTGAAATGTGGCAAGATTATAGATTCACTAGTGTGAGGCTCTTCCAATGTAAAAATAATTTGTATTAAAAATAAAATCTCACTACTGAATTGTAAAATATGCTAGTTGCTGCAATCTAGGCAGAGCTTGATTATGCAGACCATACATGCAGACAGCATTTGAAACCTCTAGAAACTTGTCAAAGGAACAGAGAGGTAATTAGAAAAATGCTATTAGCGTTTAATGTGCTTTATGCACAAAGAATACATCATGTCCTTCTCTTTAGTCTACAGATTTGTATGGAGAAAGCAGTTTTATGAAAGGACTATCCTGTAAGTGTAAAGATGAAGCAATAAACCTAGTTTTGGCTAATGAATAGCACAAAAAGGCAGGAAAACATTTTAGTGATCATATAATTATAATGATTATGATAAATATTTATTTGTTTATTTGGTGAAGAGCTCCCTTTATTGACACCAGAGATTTTAAAGGGATATGTTGAGAGGAAAAGGAGATCAATGGAAAGATACCAGTGTTCTGGGCCCTCCTGTTCACACATGAAGCCATACTGCATCCCAACATCTTTAGAGAGAGGTAACAAACCTCACTTTGGGAGGTGTTGTTGTTGGAGTCTTCTCTTTCCAATGATGGCTGAAATTAACGGAAACACCTGAGAAACAGCATTAATGTCCATTTATGATATTTTTCAACTGTCTCTGGCCACATTACAGCTGACACTTGGAAAAACCTGCTTAAAAATTCCTCAGATATCCATCCACCTTCAATTGGTGCATCTTGCATGCTATCTAGCTGTATTTTCTCAACCTTAAAAATGGTAAGAGATTTTTTTAAAATGAAGTACACTTTGGTAAAGGAATATATTTAAATATAAAGGCATCTAATAACTATTGTCACAAAATAATGTACAGATTTGTGAACTTCAATCCCCAAGACAATACTAAAACTGAATGCAATATATATTAAAAGAAATGGAATTTGACTTATTCAGTCCCAGTAAATCAATGGCTCAGATATTATGCCCTACACAACACAAATACCTGTATTATTGTGAAAACAGCAAATGCTGTGATTTACTATTACAATCCTCAGAAGATTTATGAGTACATATAAATGAGTTAAACATGGTGATGAAGAAAATGGGACTGATTTCTCATATTGGTTTCCCATCAGCATCTGATCTGGATTATAAGTGACAGGGAAAATGCCAAGAATCCATCCCAGAATGTAAGGCACAAATTTGCAAGTAGGTATGGGACAGAGGCATCTAGGTTAGGCAGGGTTGCTAACATTTTAATGCTAAAAGCATAATTAAAAATAAGGAATTCCTATCTTCAGTCCTTTGTTTGCTGCAAGTTTGTTGTAGGATCAGGAAACAATACTATAAGAAGTACTTGTAATCAATATTTAAAACCCACCACAACAACAGAACAAATAACCCTTCCAAAAAAAAAGCACCAGTTTACAAATTTGCAACTGAAGCCATGCTCCAAGAATCCAACTGCAGCAGGCCACAGCAGAGGATCAGTCAAAATATATTTCTTATAGGTAAGGGGAGCATTGAGGCCAAACTTATGAGAAGAATATAAATTCTGGCATGGGACTTCAGGAAAATTGTGCAACAATTAGACTTGCAATGGTTAGATTCTCTCTTGTTGGAGATGGTCATTGGCTGACACTTGTTTGGCAGGAATGTTCCTTGCCACTTGTTAGCCCAAGCCTGGATATTGTCCAGGCCTTGCTGCATTTGGACATGGGTGCAGGAAGGTGGGATTAGAAAGGGCACCTGGATGTCCTCGGGCTGGCATGGACAAGATGGGCCGAATGGCCTCCTTCTGTGCTGTAACTTTTCTATGGTTCTATATCTCCAGCATCCACTTTCTGAAATCCCACTCACACCCAGTAAAACTGTGTGCTGTCAACAGAGCCCTACAAATTCTGTACTTTAATTCTTGGAAATTCAGTCTTCTTTATCTCAAAGTTGGAAAAAGTAGCTGAAGTGAGAAAGCCCCAATATATCATTTATATATCACTCTTTTGTAACTTGACACTCTTGTACCTCCTTCAGAGCTTACCACATCTGTACAGCCACCAAAATTTGAAGCAAAATACTTAGCTAACAGCTTTAAAAAACAGTTGTGTTGGATTAGAATTCAGATGAGGAGGTCATTATTAATAACGTAACACTGTCATTTTGTAATGCAATTCTTAATAATGTCAACTCAATAATTTACACAATCCAGGTGGTATTGTTTCAAAGGGACAATAAAAAGGGAAAAAAAGAGAATCAGTCTCATCATTGAAGGGTCACAGTAGTAAGTATGGGAGGATCTCAAAGCAGGCATGCAATTTAATTATTTTAAGTGCAGTCAAGTTGAATCTGCGATTGAAATATTGATTCTCTGGTTTATTTTTAAAATTTATGCTATTCTAATACTGGAATGGAAATCTGGCAAGTTAAGGTGAGTTGGTTTCAAGTAATGAAGTGCCTGCTTCATTTATATTATATTGATTTACTTCTGTAACAGCCCACTGCTCTCAGAAACTTCACGCCATTCAACCGTGTGTTTAGCAACAGATGCATAAAGAGAAATCTCCAAAGATCTCTCTCATATTACAAATATCAGATTGGTGCCAGCAAACTTAAATATGTTTGTGGTAATGAGCTGAAGGTTCCCATCTGCATCATATAAGTAAATTACTTGAATGATTTCAACATAAAATCAATAGGATTTATGGATCCATTTTCATTTCTTATGAGCAAATAACAACTCACATTTATAGAGTGCCTTCAATGTAGTAAGCTGTCTCAATGCCTTTCACAGGAGCATTATCAACCAAAATGTGACACCAAGCCAAATAAGGAGACATTAGGACAGGTGTCAAAAGCTTGGTCAAAAAATTAGGTTTTAAGGAGCATTTTAAAGGAGAAGAGGGAGGTGGAAAGATTGAGGGAGGCAATTCCAGAGTCCAGGGCATCAGCAGCTAAAAACAAGGCTGCCCATGGTGGAGCAATTAAAATTAGGAAAGCACAAGAGGCCACTATTGGAAGAGCATAGATATTTTGGAAGGTTATAGGGCTGAGGTAGATAGGGAGGGTTGAGACCATGGAGAAATCTGAAAACAAGAATAAGAATTTTAGTATGAACCAGAAGCCAATGTAGGTCAGAAGCACAGGGCCGATGAATGAACAGAACTTGGTGCAAGTTGAGATATAGGCAACAGAGTTCAAATGCACTAAGTTTATGGAGAGGGAAGATGAGAGGCCGGCCAAGAGTTTGTTGAAATAGTTAAGTATCGAGATAACAAAGGCATGGATGAGGGTTTCAGCAGTAGCTGAGCTGAGGCAGGGCTGGAGTCAGGCGATCTTACTTACATGGAAATAAACAGTCTTAGTGATGGCATGGATAAGTGCTCAAGCACACGTTGGAGTCAGACACAATTGCAAAGTTGCAACCAGTCTGCTTCATTCACTAACAGTTGCCAGGGAGAGTCGGTTAGGGAACAGAGATTGTGGTGGGAATCTATGACAATGCCTTTGGTCTGCCCAATATTTAGTTGGAGGAAATTTTCACCAGATCTAACAATGAATGGCTAAAACAGTTGGCTGACATGCAAGTAAAATAAGATTCTGTGATGTTGCTTTTACCTAATCCTGCAAACATTATATAGTCAGCTGTCATTTTGTATGGACAAGAAGTATTGAAGCTGAAAGATATAATTCCTGGAGCAAAATATTTTATATAGATTCTGGGCAGTGGAAACTAATCTCCTTTTATAGACTGACTCCAAACAGATTTCAGTAATCAGCTGCGGTAATAGGTTCACCTTGGTTTTTTTGCTATTTTACTAAAGACAGCGAAGGAGGGAGGACAGAAGGACATTTTCAATCTGCATTTTTGAATGCATGAGCACAGCTTTATTAGATTAAAGAAAAAGATTAAAGCAACATCCTGGATAATTTGACACTGCTTATTACCATGTTTTATAGCACAAGTGGCCAGGTGCACAAACGGATTCTAATAAGCTAAACTCAATTTAAATCTTTTCTGCTGTATCTTTGACTTAACCCAATCAATAATCTCCCATGAAAAGTGCTGCAAATGTTTTCCTTCCCCCAATCCCCAATCACTCACATTAAAGGTAAATCAGGAGATTCCCAGGAGGACAGCAGAAGCACTTTAGGGATGTCCTCAAAGCATCCCTGAAGAGGTCAAACATCCCCACAGGCTCATGGGAGTTCCTGGCTTGTGACTGATCGAAATGGAGAAGTTTTATTCGGGAAGGCATTGAACACATCAAGGGATTTTGTCAGGAGCACATTGGTGAAATCGAGGCATCAGAGAGAGCACACAAACCTCCAAACACCTAGGGTGGAATTTTTCATGCCCACTGGCATCCAGTGAGTTCAGTGGTATGAGTGGACAATATGGCAAGAAGGCCAAAAATCGGCTTCACAACATCATGATGCCAGTTTGCCATCATCTGCTCAGCCTGTCAATGGCAGGCCACGTTTCCTGCCATCTGACGTCGGGAACCTCATTGTAATACATCTGCATATCATTATAAGACCAGCCCACTGGAATCATCCTCCCACACTGGATCATCCACCCACATTGGTGGGAAAACACACTGGTGCAGAACAAGCGTGACAAGCAGAAGTTGAGACTTACTGCCAGGGCCTTGTTCTTATCGCAGATATCCGGGGAGCAGAAGATGCTGGAGCCCGACAGCAACGACACACTGGAGGAATGTCCATGGCATGCTGGGTGGATTCTCATGGACATGGCTCTGCTGCAAAGCAGCACATGGAATTTGGAAAGTCACCATTGAAAAATCACCGCTCACAATGGATGAGGGTCAAGGGGGTGGAGAGGAAGGTCTAACTATGTTTGGGAGAGGAAGATCTACCGGAGGGTGGGAGAGGAATGTCTAGGATTGACTGGGAGAGGAAGATGTGTCAGGAGGATGAGGTTGGGAGTGGGGGGGAACGAAGCTGTTGGAGGAGTGGGGTTGGGAGGGGGTGAACAAAGATGTTGGGGGGGGTTGAGGTATGGAGGGGTAGAACGAAAGTGTCAGGGGGAGTTTGGGAGGGGGAGGGAGTACAGTGGGGGAGGGGGTAATGGGGGATAATGGCAACTGGGGAGGTAGGTATAAGGGGGGTGAAAGGTGTAAGGGAAGGCGTTCAAAGGGGGGAAGGAGTGAGGAGAAAGGAGGGAGTCCAGGGGGAGGAAGGAGAGTGGAGAGGGAAGGGAGTAAGGGTGGAGGAAGGAGTGCTGAGAGGGGTGCTACTAAGGGTGTTGAAAGAAGTAAGTGTGTCTGGAGGAGTCAGGAAGAGGGATGGACTAAACATGGGGGGCAGTCCAGGGGCTGTGGTTAGTAATAAAGCTGGGAGGTGGGGAGAGTCCGAGGTGGCATTCTAAAGGGGGAAGTGGTTCTAAGGAGGGAAGGAGTATTTTTAATTCATTCACGGGATGTGGGCTTTGCTGGCTGGGCCACCATTTATTGCCAATCCCTAGTTGACCTTGAGAAGGCTGCAGTGAGCTGCCTTCTTGAACCGTTGCAGTGCCTGTGGTGTAGGTATGCCCACAGTGCTGTTAGGAAGGGAGTTCCAGGATTTTGGCCCAGCAATAGTGAAGGAACGGTGATATATTTCCAAGTCAGGATCGTGAGTGACTTGGAGGGGTACTTCCGGGTGGTGGTGTTCCCATCTATCTACTGTCTTTATCCTTCTAGATGGTAGTGGTCATGGGTTTGGAAGGTGCTGTCTAAGGAGCCTTGATGAATTCTTACAGTGCATCTTGTAGATGATACATGCTGCTGCTACTGTGTGTAGGTGGTGGAGGGAGTGAATGTTTGTGGATGTGGCGCCAATCAAGTGGGCTGCTTTGTCCTGGATGATGCCAAGCTTCTTGAGTGTTGTGGGAGCTGCACTCATCCAGACAAGTGGAGCGTATTCCATCACACTCCTGACTTGTGCCTTGTTGATGGTGGACAAGTTTTGGGGAGTCAGGAGGTGAGTTACTCATTGCAGGATTCCCAGCCTCTGACCTGCTCTTGTAGCCACAGCATTTATATGGCCAGTTCAGTTCAGTTTCTGGTCAATGGTAACTCCAAGGATATTGATTGTGGGGGATTCAGTGATGGTAATGCCAATGAATGCCAAGGGGTGATGGTTAGGTTCTCTCTTGTTGGAGATGGTCATTGCCTGGCACTTGTGTGGCACAAATGTTACTTGCCACTTGTCAGCCCAAGCCTGGATATTGTCCAGGTCTTGCTGCATTTGGACATGGACTGCTTCAGTATCTGAGGAGTCACGAATGGTGCTGAACATTGTGCAATCATCAGCGAACATCCCCACTTCTGACCTTATGATGGGAGGAAGGTCATTGATGAAGCAGCTGAAGGTGGTTGGGCTGAGAATGCTATCCTGAGTAACTCCTGCAGTGATGTCCTGGGGTTGAGATAATTGACCTCCAACAACCACAACCATCTTCCTTTGTGCTAAGTAAGACTCCAACCAGTGGGGAGTTTCCCCTTGATTCCCATTGACTCCAGTTTTGCTAGGGCTGCTTGATTCCACACTCGGTCAAATCCAGCCTTGATGTCAAGAGCAGTCACTCTCACCGCACCTCGGGAGTTCAGCTCTTTTATCCATGTTTGAACCAAGACTGTAATGAGTTCAGGAGCTGAATGGCCCTGGCGGAACCCAAACTGGGCATCAGTGAGCAGGTTATTGCTAAGCAAGTGCCACTTGATAGCACTGTTGGTGACCCCTTCCATTACTTTACTGATGATTGAGAGTAGATTGATGGGGTGGTAATTGGCCGGGTTTGATTTATCCTGCTTTTTGTGTACAGGACATACCTGGGCAATTTTTCACATAGCCGGGTAGATGCCGCTGTTGTAGCTGTACTGGAACAGCTTGGCTAGGGCTAGTTCCGAGGGAGAAAGGGTTCCAAAGGGGGGAGGGGTCCGGAAGGGACGATGTCCAGGTGAATGTTGAAGGGAGGGCTCTGATGAGTCCATGACTGCCTCCTGGGGAATGAACTGAGGGTGGACGCGGTAGGAGGGAATGGTGAGAATGACTGAGAGCAGAGTGAGGCGGTAGGGTGGGAGGATGAGGACTTGATGTTATCTGTAGAAAGGGCAGCGAGGGTGGTTGGTGGGACTCAGAGGCAGACACGGACCCTGGGGCATGAAGGAGGAGGTTTGGAAGGTTAATGTGGATGGGGATGAGATTTTCGGGAAGGAAGGGAATATGCATGTTCACCTGGACAACCCCCCAAAAAAAGGATTGTGGCCGATAGGTCATGGAGGGGAGGTGGAAGGTCATGCCAGGGGTGTCGCAGTGATGGGGGAAAGAAAATGGGATACTGGGAGAGGGGAAAAGATGGGGGTGTGAATGAAATACTGTATCACCACCATACTGTCTAAATCAAAAGTAAAATGAGAGTCGTGGTGGGTGAGGTCAGGTGCTGCATGGGAGTGTGATCATTGGTGGGCGGAGATGCAGGTCAGCTCAGATGGACAACTGAAAGTGAACCAAAGCAGACAACATTGAAAATGCTCAGGGCATTGAGGTGAGTGTGATACAGGAAGGATCTCTATGCGTGGGAGAGTGCTTGCATGAGGCTCCAAAAGGCCCTGCCACACACACACACACTTCTCCCTCCAGAATTACTTCTTGGCCAGCTGCTCTGTCTGCAGTGACAAAGGACAGGGTTGAGGGGCTCACAGGCAAAGGGCACTCGGAGGGAAAGGACAGCCTCTGAGATTACTGAGTGCATGGCCCAGGGATGTCCAGCTGCCGCTCCTCCTCCCTTTGGATGCCTGGGGGCCTCAGCCTGACTCCTTGAGGGGAAGGAGCACCTGGAGGGACGTCAAGGCGCTCCATTTCCCTCTCACGTTGCCACTGCAGGAACTCACCCATGGCTCCCGCGATAGATTGCAGGCATCTCCGCGTTCTGCTGGACCAGGGTCTCCATGGTGTCCACCATCCTTCTCATGGAGACCTCCACACATGCACATGCGGGCACCACTTCATCAGACAGCAGGCAGACGCACTCCTCCAATTTGTGAGCCACTCTGTTGAGGGCTCCTAACAGCTCTACGTGATGTTCCCGTATCTTCTGCCGATTCTCCAGGATGAGTCAAAAGGCCAAATCCAGAGGTTCATCATCTGACTCGGGCCTCACAGGTGCCTCTTCCCCAGCAGTCCTCCTAGTGCCGGGGAGCTTGGCTGCACCTGCCTCCTCCTGTTGCGGACATGTGTCCGTGTGGTGGCTACCAGATTGTGAACCCGAGCCTGCTCTAAATCTACATCCCACCAAGGTGTGTCTCTTTGCGCCGGTGGCAGGTGTGGGTAAGCACTGTGGCGCGTCTTCCAGGCTGCCTATTTCCAGCTCTTCAATGGAGGAGGTGTCCTCTTTGCTGGAGGTGAGGATGTGGGTGGAGCTGAGGGATTGGCTGGCTGAGGGTGTCGGTCGCTTGGCAGAGCTCCCTGTGAACCAAAGTAGAGATAATTAGTGCATCACAGCAGAGTCAAAAGCAGGAGAGAGAGCACTCACATTTGCGTTGAGGGAGGGACGATATGGTATGGATCTTCACGTGGGTACTCATCGCTGACCTCACCATCACCACAGGCACGATCCATGTCTTCATCAGTCAGCGCAATGGCACACTCCTCAAAGCGAATGAGGGGCCTAATGTGGGCCACTCCATCCCCGGTCTGGGACCTCTTCCTGCTGATGTGAGCCGGCTTCTCTTGCATGATAGCAGATGGAGAGAGTATGAGCAGGACACGTGGCACTGCGTGGAATGTTTCTGTGGTGAGCAGAGCCATGGATGGGATGAGGATGCGAGCTCCAGGGGATATGAGCCTGATGGAGATGTGAGGGTGTGTGTGAGAGCTGGTGGTGTTGCCCCTTGAGGAGTGAGATCCCTGTGGATGTGTGGTGGGTTTGTGAGTGTGTGAGTTGAAAGGGATGAGAAGAGCGACTTACCCTGGTGAAACAGATGAAACCATTCATCCTGTTGCAGCACTTTGTGACTGTCATCTTTTGCAGGGCACTGGTGCTGAACACCCCTCCACCACCTCCCATGCTGGATTGGTGATGCTGCTGCCCATCCTTCAGCCAGAGCAAGAGTAGAGCACATCACGGCAGGCCTCCATGCTGTCCAAAAGGCACTCAAGGGATGCATCACTAAACGGACAGCCTACAGTCTTTTTGCCTTTTAGGGCCATCTGTCTTCTGTGCAGTAGCCCTTGGCTGAAAGCACTGAGAGTTGTGCATACGGCTGCACTTTAAGTGTGGCGTCCAGTGTGATGAAACAGCGAGGCATGGCGGGTGAATGAGAGCACACCTGCCATCAAAAAGGCGCGTTTCCCGGGAATTCATAATTAATGCAGCTGGTTTGGGATGATACAGCGTGAGAAGCTGCCATTGCGACCGGCGGGTAAAATGTAGTTTTTCCCGCTCACTACCGTTCTTCATGCAAACCTGGGATGATTCCGCCCCTCATCTGCCCAACCCTTCAAGGAACCACCTGTCCTGCATGTAGCAGAATCTGCAGATCACACATTGGGTTTATCAGCCACCTCAGAGCCCAATGAACCAGAATGGAAACAAGCCATCCTCGATCCTGAGAGACTGCCTAAGAAGAAGTAGAAAACTGAAGAAAACTAAGAAAACAATCTTAGCTTTCATCCCACATTCTTCATTCTGTTGCATCCCTTGGTGTGACTTTTCCCAGTACTAATAAAAAGACTCCTTAGTTAATAAATAGTGTTCTAGTTAGCACCATTACCTTACCAAAATGAATATCGACTCAGCAGTTTTGGAATTCCTCATTGAGCTCCATTTAACCCCAACAAAAACAGAAAATCCTGGAGAAACTCAGCAGGCCTGGCAGCATCTGTGGAAAGAGAGACAGAGTTAACGTTTTGAGTCCATATGACTCTTCTTCAGAGCTAAAGAAAAGTAGAAATGTGATGGAACTTTATACTGTTTAATGGGGGTGGAGAAGGGAAGTAAGATAGAAGGTCAGCGATAGGTGGAGGCTAAGGAAAGATTGACATAAATGGATTCAAGGTACAAGACAAAGGGAGTGTTAATGGTAGTGGTGAAGACTAAAGAAGGTGCTGATAGTGGCATAAAGGTAAGAAAGCAAAATGTGTTAATGGTAGAACAAGGGTCAGCACTCTGAGAAAGAGCAACATAGAAAAAAGTGACAGATGGCCTTGTATGGGTGGTTGGAGGGAGAGAAGTGGTTGAGGAAAACTGATTTAATAAATGAATAAATTAATAAAAATAAATAAATTTAAATAAAGGGGTAAATATAGAGGAGAGAGTTCATGGACTGAAATTGTTGAACTCAATGTTAAGTTCAGAAGGCTGGAAAGTGCCGCTAATTGGAAAATGAGGTGCTGTTCCTTCAGTTAGCATTGGGCTTCACTGGAACATTGCAGCAGGCCAAAGATGGACATGGGGGCATGAGAACAGGATGGGGTGTTGAAATGGCAAGCAACAGGAAGGTCTGGGTCATGCTTGCGGACTGATCGAAGGTGTTCCGCAAAGCAATCGTCCAGTCTGTGTTTGGTCTCCCCAAGGTAAAGGAGACCCCATTGGGAGCAACGAATGCAGTAGATCAAATCGAAGGAGGTGCAAGTAAAGTGCTGCTTCACCTGAAAGGAGCGTTTGGGCCCTCAGACTGTGAGGAGGGAGGAGGTAAAGAAGCAGGTGTTACACCTTCTGCAATTGCATGGGAAGGTGCTGTGGGAAGGGAATGAGGAGTTGGGGTGATGGAGGAGTGGACCAGGGTGTCACGGAGGAAACATTCCCTATGGAATGCTAACAGGCGGGGTGAGGGGAAGATGTGTTTGGTGGTGACATCATGCTGGAGTTGGCAGAAATGGCCATTTATAGATTCATAGATGTTTACAGCAGGAGGCCATTCGGCCCATCGTGTCTGCACCAGTCAACAAAGACCTGACTACACTAATCCCATTTTCCAGTGCTTGGCCCACAGCCCTGGAGGCTATGGCAAAGCAAGTGAATATCTAAATACTTCCTAAATGTTACGAGAGTTTCTGACTCAACCACCCTTTCAGGAAGTGAGTTCCAGACTCCCACTACCCTCTGGGTAAAAAGATTTCTCCTCAGCTCCCCTCTTAGCCTTCTACCTCTCACACATTGTTTGCTTATAAATAACTACTTAAGGAAAATAAAATTTGACAATTTCCCTTTTAATGTAGGGAGTGATGCATATACAGTTGATATATCTTGGACTAACATTTCGAGTCTCTAACAATCATTTATAAATTTGTCAGTAATTATTGTAAATGAGATCTGCTTCAGTGTTGCCCAGCTGCAAAGTAAACATTCTCCCTCAGCTGGTCATTTAGGGTCTCAGTTCTTTTTGACCTTCAGGCTGAATATGAACAGGCCCCAAAGATCCCCAGATTATATGTGATTGATTGTTCATTACAATTTCTTGAGTTTTTACTTTTTTGCAGATAATTTAATTATGCCATTACATAAATGTCAAGCTCACTTTTTCCTGACATCATTTCACATTGATCAGTTAAAAGGCTTTCTAAAGAGATCTGATTTTGAGCCAAGAGACTCTAACCTTCTCCTCATCATTGTTGTGTCAATGGATCTGAAACATTAAGCGACTGCATCTCCCATAGGTATGCCATTTGTTAGATTAGCTGTAAAGGGACACACTCACTCTAAATACATAAAGTATGAAATCCAAATGACTAATGTCATTACTGCAAACAGGACATAGGAGACCCCAAAATGAGCAACTATTCCAGTGGACATTTGCTGTAACTTTAGCGGCAAACCTGGGACACTGAAAATGTGCAGGAGAAAAATAACTTTGCTTCAAAACATTAGCTTCTAAATGTACAAAAATATAGTGGGTGGAACTTTCTGCTCCCACCGGCAGGCAGGGCACTAAATTTGGAATGATGGAAAAAGTCAGTTTTCCACCGGAGGGACATTAGTTTGGAATTCTGTTCTCCCGACGTTGATGGAGGGTTAAAGGTGGATCGAGTTTCTCAATGATCTATGTCGGGAACCATATTGCATTCATTTGCATCTCATGAATGTTCATTAAAAGGCCAACTCACCGGAATTACATCCCCCTTCGAAATTAAGTGCCCGCCAGCAGATAATTAGAGTGATCTGTTTCCCGACAGCATATAAATGGCATGCATCTGGCGAGCTTCATTTCATCCACGCCTTTGAGGTCCGGAGATGTTCCATTCTCCTTCTCGGGAACCTCACATAATTTCACTCGAGTGCCTTCAGCAAACACTGCACCAAGGCTGGACAAGGGAGGCAGGTGAAGGCTGGAAGGACGGGAGGTGTAGGGTGGAAAAGTGGATTGTAGGCTAGACAGGGGAGGCAGGCAAAGGTTGGAAGGATGGGAGGTGTAGACTGGAAGGTGGAATATAGGCTGGACAGGGGAGGCAGGTTTATGGGGGAAGACTAGGGAGACATCCGGATAAGGTAAGGTAGAGTGCCTGGGGAGGAGGCGGGGGGAATGTCCGGGGAAGGGTGGGAAGAGTGTCCGGGAAAATGGGAGGGAAGAGTGTCTTAGCGGGCGGGGACAGTGGTGTTCACAGTGGGGTTCTAGGGGAGAACTCAGGGTACTGGTAATAGGAGGGAACAGTCACAGTCAGAGCAGGGACTGGGATGTGCTAGGGTGGAAGGTCCAGGGTGACAGCCTGGTGGATGAAGGTTTCACTGGGTGGGTCATGGAGGGGGACAAGACTGGTGGCTTGGATAACGGGAGGGGGCAGGGACAGGGTGGGCATGAGGAAGGTAACGGGTGTCAGCTCTGAGGGGAGGAAAGGCATGTGGAGGTGGATCGTGACAGTCCAGGGTAATGGTGGGAGGTTCAAGCATGAGAGGGGAGAAGAATGGTGATATTGGGTGAGGTTGGTGGGTGACAGGGGGAGGGTAGAAGTTGGCAGAGCAAATTTGGACAGTGACACGCATCACTTTTCCAAACTGACCTTGACCACATAGTTAGTCAGTCAGTGAGATCTCAAGCGGGTGGATGGTCTTTTCGGGTGTGTGGAGTTAAAGGTCAGCACAAGATGCTCACTTGTGTTTTCCTCTCTATGGTGAAGCCCGCATTGTACGCAGTTTGTTCCCGACTCAGATCTTATAACATTGAGTTCCCAGAAAGGTATGGAACTCCCGTTCATTCTGTGCCATTTGCAGTCAGCTGCAGTCAGAGGCAGGGATGAAGGGAGGGGGGGAGGTGGATACCTCCAAGGGGCACGACTGGCAGCCAACTTGTGACTCCAAACCTCCACCTTCCTGGGTGAATGGTCATGGCTGACATGGGCTTAGTCTCCAGAGTGGAAAATTCCACCCAGTATCTGGAAATGAATCTAAGGGTGGTGTAACTGTTTTCCTTCTGGGCTTTCAATTTTTGATTAGTCTTAACTGCCTGTCAACTGGTTTAGAAAGTGACAAGTACACAGCTCAAACTTGAACAAAGCTTCAGTAACATCACTGAAGAACTCCGTATGTGTATGGAATAAGGTAATACTGTGTTCCTCTTATTCCCCACAGATATTGAGAACTCCACAAAGTGTTACAATTCCTCTAGAGACCTATAACTATCAAAAAAGATTTGAATTCCTAGTGACCAATTTAAAGGAATTGCCCAATTTCAAGTTTTAAGGGTTCTACTATAACAAACAAACTAAAATTAACTCAACTAAACATTACTTAGTAGGCAACCGATACTCTAAAGTACAGAACAGATATTCCCAATTAGTTTCTTAAAACGATCAATAACCCCACACCACATTTATACATTATGCCACATTCTCCGCAGAATTCTAGTCTTTACAGGAACCAGTCCAAAGTTATTCCCAGCTTCCAATAACTCGCTTCTTACCATTTCATTGAGTCATAACATCCAGTGTCCATCAAAAGTCATTTCCCTCAGCCTTCTAAGAAACCCCAAACCAAATTCCTTCTTCGGACCTTGCCAGGACAAATCTTCCAGTGTCCTTAAATTTTTATGCATTCCATCTCTTTGACCAGAGAATGTGTTTCCACATGCATTCTGCCTGGTGGCTAACAGAGAATAGCCTTTTTCCCTGCTATCCACAACAGCATCTCTTTCTCCCTCTCTCTAAGGTTTTCAGTCAGTACACCTGAGAATCTGTAAGTCTGCACAAAGCCAAGCCAGTTGCTTTCTTTTTGTGTTCAGGTTTTAAATCTGGCATTTGGGTTACTTGACATGGGCCCCCATGGCAACTAGGTCACACTGGCTTGATGCCGGGCAGAACTAGTAGGAAGTCATATTTTACCTTGAATTAAAAGAAATGTAACCATAATCACCTTATAAAACCTCACATGCATAACAAAAGTATCAATTTATAATTAGTTCAGTAAAAGGTAATATGCAGTTTACAACATGGAAGCAGTTAAAATCAGGAAAGACATGAAATAATGCTTCTTATATCTAAAATTTAATTCAAAGCATGTAGTTACAGCCATAAAATATTTATGATAATACATACTTTGATTTCTATCACCATACTTTCATAAACATGGCACTTACTCAAGCATAACCTTCATTGTAACTTCCTATTTAGCTACATTCAAAATATATAGCCTTAATTCAAATTCATTTATTTCACAATTAATGTAACGTACCTACTCAAGTATCTTCATCTCCTCCCACGCTATCTTCTGGTTGGCGCAATTGCTGTTCAATGTCGACCTTCATTGGTACAGAAAGGGACTTACATGAGCAAGGCAAGGGACCCTACTCCTTCAAATAGACAGGTCTGAACTGGCAAATTCAACAAGGGGAGTTTGATTGCAAAAACAGTCTGAGATATATATTTAAGTTCCCTTGTTGAATATCCATCGGTTTGGTCAATACAGTTGCCCAATATCCATCTGCATTAAAACAATAATAAAAAAACAATTGCTTACCTTTTTGCCAATATGATAAATTGGTAGATGGAGGATTGCCTGACCTCCCATGGAATGGGAGAAGCCCTGAAGAGAAGCTTCATGATGCTCGGTGTTGCTCAAGTACAAATTTGTGGGAATAACCCCAATTATTCAATAACAGCATAGCATCATAATACATTTACAGACTTAGATTCGAGAAATTACTAATCTTAATTGAAGTAATACCCAGTAACAGCTCAACTTGGCTGCAGAGAACAACTCAACTTAAATTCAGGTGACTGGAATTTTGGCTTTCACCATTTTAGAACTGTCAAGTTTAGGGAAATTTTGGAAGTGGCAGTTTACAATCAGGGAAGTGACACATATCAGAAAATTGTTTAAGGTTTTGGAATGATATACATATAACAAATCACATTTTAAAAGCAAACTGAGCAATTGGCAGATTTTTCATTTGGATATGCAAATTTAAACTGGATATAATTAGTTGCAAAGTTTAAGATGCAAACATCCCTGTAAGGAAACAGTAGAGCTTATGTAATTTATGTCTGGTAGGTGTTGCTGGTCTTCCAATTTATAGTTTATGTCCAAAAGTAGCTCATGGCAGATTTCCTAAGCTTGCCTAGGCTACATCATCTTATAATTACAACTGAAGTCTCTCTAGCTTTTTTTATATCAACATCTAAACTCCACACTCAGAAATAGTATTTGGCTCGTATTCTTATGCTGTCTTAATGATGATTGAAAGAAAGGTATAATGAACCTTATTAATGGATAGCAGTAAATGTGTTCTTCAGATTTCAATATATTGTCAAACTTTCAGTCAACTATAGACATGATTGGGCTGGGCTGGGCTCTGGTGTCTACCATAATCAAATAGCCTGCTAATTGACATGTCAAGAATAGTCACTTGAGTAAAATACCGGAATACTGGAAGGCCACTAGTGCTGCTGGGCTCTGGGAAGCAGCAGGAATCAATACCTTCAGGACAGGAGTGAAAATTAAATAAACACAAACATATGATTTGTATATTTTTAATAACCTCTGAAATCAACTGCTTCCAAGAATCACAGATGTTGTGTAATATTTCATGAACTGCCGACACTTGGGCATAACACAGATAAATTTAACACTTCACAATATCATTCACATTTGTGCATTGCATTGGAAAAATTAACTATGTACCTCAGATTTCAAGAACCTTTTGGAACCGTTTTCAGATATTTACCCATATCAGAAAAAAAAATCACCCCAAGTACAGTACAAATTAAAGTCGTGAAGTGAGCTACTGAACAAGTTGATACCTAGAACTTCTTCAAGTTTCCAAAGGGAATCCATTCAATTGCTTATTAATTACTGCACTCAAAAATGGTATTAATCTGTAAAAACAACATATGTGCATGTTCTCTCCCTAAGCTGTGAATGCAGTAATACCGAGGGAGGTATCATGGAGGCATCTGCCTTTAAGTACAATATATTTTTTCTAATTTTCCTTATCCATGTTGCATTACTTGTGAAGACTGGGTGGAATTTTCCATGCCCGTTGGCGTCGGGCGTCATGGCGTGGGTGAGCAGACAATATGGCGGAAAGGCCAAAAATCGGTTTCACAGCGTCATGAAACCAGTTTGCAATCGTCTGCTCCACCCATCAATGGCGGGCCGCGTTTCCCACCACTGCACATTGGGAACTTCATTTTAATACATCTGCATATCATTATAAGCCCTGCTCGCCAGAATCATCCACCCACACTGGATCATCCAGGCTGACACGTTTCAGAACTGAACATGTGGCGCACACCTGGTGACCTGCATTTCCCTCGGGACTTTGAGGCTTGTTTGCCTACCTTGCTTCAGGCAGCACTTATGGTCATCAGCCCCAGGCAGCACCACATCACTTTTAGGGGGGCTCACAGGCAGGTCTCTACATACGAGACCTGATGTGAGGCAGAGGTGGCTGTTCAATGGCTGCAGGCCTGTGGCTTGCTTGGGGAAGGGGGATAAGTGGCCACAGGCAAGGGAAGAGGCAGCAGGGCTAGGGCATTACTGGGGAAGGGGGGTATCCCAGGGTGTGTGTGGGGTCACATGTTGATCTGTGCAAGTGGTCTCAAGATGGTGAGGGCTGAGAAGGTAGTCTCCAGAGGAGATGAGGCCAGATGGAGATGTGAGGGTGTGTGTGTGAGAATGGGTGGTGATGTCCCTTGAGTTGGCAGTAAGTGAAATGCCAGTGAATGTGTGATGGGCTTGTGAGTGTATGAGTTTAAAGTAATAAGATTCCTGCCTTACCCTGGCAGCATGGCTGAGATCATTCATCCTCTTTCTGCTTCGGATGGCCAACCTCTTCTGTGCAGCATTGGCGTTGACCACCTCTGACACCACCTCCCAAGCCGAAGTGGTGACACTGATGGGCCTCCTGTGGCCAGAGCGGTGGGCTCCAACAGTGTCCAGAAAGCATCCCAGGGATGTGTCACTGAATCAGAAGGCTGCAGTCTTCTTGCCTTTTGGAGCCATGTCTTCTATGCAGCAGCCCTGGGTTGGAAGCTCTGAGAGGTGTGCATGCAGCTGCACTTTACATATGACGCCCCACGTGTGGAAACGGCGAGGTGACAGCGTGGCAGGCGAATCGGTAGCCGCCCACCACCAACACGGCAAGTTTCCCAGGAATGCATGATTAATGAGGTGGGATTGGGACAATGCGGCTACCATTGCGGCTGGCGGGTAAAACATTCTTTATCCTGCCCGCTACCCCACTTACTGCAAATCTGGGATGATTCTGTCCACTGTCTCCCTCTCCACCTCCTCACAATGTGTCTTACGCTGCTGAATAAAACCTCAGGATTTGCAATATATGTACAAGCCAGCTCTTATGAACCAGCAAAACTGCACAAGATAACTGATGCAGCCAAATAAGTTCTTGACAATTTTTCTATAGCAATCTAAATATCTTGTGACAATTACAATAATAATTGCCTACCTTCTGAGTATTTCTTCATTAATTTTGTGAATAATTCGTGCACGTATTGAAAATGCAATTGTTTAATTGTATTTCAGGAAGCACCAATCCCAGGCAGCTAGTAATGGCATCTGTGAGCCAATTCTGACAAGATGTGATCCAGATGTTCAAAGATAAAGCTCAAATAAAGAATATCCAAGTGAGTGGTAATGCTTACTTGCTTTAAATTGGAACATAAATTCTTAAGCATTAATTAAATATAGGTGTAAAGATATATAATGAACAGTGATCTGGCTCTAAAATTACATTGTCATTGTATAATATATTTTGTTAAAAGTAGAAGTTAAAGAGACATGATAAAGAACATAAACAATAATCTTTTGAATTCTACCTTTGCTGCACACAATCCTGGAAAAGCCAACAGAAGACTCAGTGAGAGTTCCTGAATATGTTGCAGTCAGCATTTGCTCTCTTTTCATAAGGCTTTCATTAAATATCTTACTCCTTATTTTCTGTGCTGTGTCATGCTAATGTGCTACAGCATGTGGATGCTTCTGACAAGATATTCAGCAATGATACTGGCTGCAGGCCTTCTTACACAATTGACAATAGGAACATAGGAACAGGAGCAGACGATTTAGCTGCTCGAGCCAGTTCTGTTATTCAATGTAATCGTTGCTGATCTCTGACCTAACTCCATATACCAGCCTTTGCCCTATCTCCCATAAGACCTTTGATTAAATCTAACAATCTCAGATTTAGAATTAAACATTGACCCAGCACCACCTGGCATTTGCAGAAGAGAGTTCAAAACTTCTACCACCCTTTGTATGTAGAAATATTTCCTAACTTCATCCTTGAAAGTTCAGGGTCTATCTTTTAGACGATGGGCGGAATTTTCCGTGCCCGCTGGTGTCGGGCGTCATGGCAGGCATGAGCGGACAATATGGCGGGAAGGCCTCCGTAAAACCAGTTTGCAATTGTCCGCTCTGCCTGTCAATAGCGGGCCACATTTCCCACCATCAGATGTCGGGAACTTCATTGTAATACATCTGCATATCATTATGAGCCCAGCTCACAGAATCATCCCCCCATGTCAAATTTACCACCCACGTCACCGGGAAAACACGCCAGTGCAGGACATTTCCTGACAAGTGTAACATGCAGAAGTCTGGACTTACCAACATCCCTGGCGCAGAAGATGCTGGAGCCCAACAGCAACGGGACCCTGGAGAAACGTCCATCGCATGCTGGGTGGATTCTGATGGACATGGCTTTGCTGCGAAGCAGCTCATGGAAGGTGGAAAATCACACCAGGTCTTCAGTGTCTTGGCCATGTTCTGTCACGGATGATCATCGAGAGAGTGGAGAGGAAGGTCCAGCTGTGAGTGGGAGAGGAAGATGTACACGAAGGTGAGAGAGGAAGGTCTAGGTTCGACTGAGGGAGAAAGGGGGTGAAGTTGGGAGAGGGGGAACAAAGGTTTTGGGGGTTGAGGTTGGGAGGGGCGGAATGAAAGTGTCAGGGGGTGAGGTTTGGGGGGGTGAGGGAGTGCTGGGGAGGAGTGGGTAACAGGGAGAATACTGCAACTGGGGTGGTAGGCGTAAGAGGGAAGGAAGGTGTAAGGGAAGGAGTCTGGCGAGGGGAAGGAGTCCAGGGGGAAGAAGGATTCCAGGGGGGTGGGGGGTGGTGGGGAAGGAGACCGGAGAAGGGAAGGAGTAAGTGTGGAGGAAGAACTAAGGCTGGAGGAAGGAGTCAGGAAGGGGGAAGGTGTAAGACTGGAGGAAGAAATAAGGCAGGGGGAAGGAGTCAGGAAGGGGGAAGGAGTAAGGGGGGCAGGGAGGAGTCTTGGGGGGGGAAGCAGTCCGGGAGGAGAAGGAGTTCCAATTGGGGAACGAGTTCCAAGGGGTGAGGAAGTTTCAAGGGGGAAGGAGTCCGGAGGAAGGGATGTCCAGGTGAACGTGCAAGGAAGGGGTCTGTGGAGTCAATGACTGCCTCCTAAGGAGTGAACTGAGGTTGGACATGGTCGGAGGGAATGGTGGGGATGACAGAGGGCAGAGTGAGGCGATAGGGTGGGAGGGTGAGGGTGTGACGATATCGGTAGAAGGGCCGGTGAGTGTAGTTGTAGGGGACTCAGAGGCAGACACGAACCCTGGGGGTGGGAAGGCAGAGGGAAGGTCAATGTGGATGGTGGGAGGGTGATTTTGGGAAGGACGGGTACGTGCACATTCACCAGAACATAACGGAATGGAAAGGGTTGTGGCTGGTAGGTGACAGTGGGGAGGTGGAAGGTGATGCCAGAGGGATCGACAGTGATGGGGGAAAGGACACGGGCGACTGGGGGAGGGGAAAGGACGAGAGAATCTGAAGAAGAATGGTAGATGCATCATGCTTGCAAATCCAAAAGTGAAACGAGGGTCATAGTGGGTGAGAACAGGTGCTGCATGAGAGTGTGATCAGTGGGTGGGTGGAGATGCAGGTCAGCTCAGATGGACAACTGAAAGCAAACCCCAGCAAGCAGCATTGAAAATGCTCAGGACATTGAGATGAACGTAATGGGGATAGGATCTGCGTGTGTGGGAGAGTGCTTGCATGAGGCTCCAAAAAGGCCCTCGTACACACACACACTTCACCCTCCAGAATCACTCGCAGGCCGGCTGCGTGCAGCTGAACGGTTAGTGGGGGTGGGGGTGGGTGCAGTGGGATGTAGGGGGAGGGCTCGCGAAGCCTGTAAATGAAGCTGAAAAACACCATTACACATTATTCAGTGAAAGTGCATATATTTCCAGATTATGAAGTGTCTAAATGTGTTCACCCGTGCAAACAACTTAACTTTTCTAAGCCTTACACCTTTAGGTGCTGCCCTGACTTTGGCAGCAGGGATGGAGACAGCCTGTGCAATGGTTGGCCCTGTTGCCACTAATGAATTTGGCATGGGTCCACTGGAGAGCCGAGGCCTTGAGGGCCCCAGCTTGTTTTGGCTGTCCTTCTGTGGGCCAGCTGCTCCCTCTGCTGTGACAGAGGACGTGGTTGAGGGGGTCAAAGGCAAAGGGAGTAGACAGCCTCTGAGATTCCTGAGTGGATGACCCAGGGGTGTCCAGCTGCCACTGCACCTTCCTCAGGTGACTGAGGGCCTCAACCTGGGTCCTTGATGGGAAGGAGCACCTGGAGGGACATCGAGGTGCCCCGTTTCCCTCTCGTGTTGCCACTGCAGGACCTCACCCATGGCTACTGCAGTGGAGTGCTGGCCTGCACGCATCTTGCATTCTGCTGGACCAGGGTCTCCATGGCGTCTGCCATCCTTCACATGGAGACCTCCATACGTAAACATGTGGGCTCCACTTCATCAGAGAACAGGCAGATGCGCTCCTCCAACTTGTGTGCCACCATGTTGAGGGCTTCCAACAGCTCTACGTGATGTTCCTACGCCTTCTGCTGATTCTCCACGATGAGAATCACACATCCACAGGGATCTCATACCTCAAGGGACAACACCACTAACTCTCACACACACCCTCACATCTCCATCAGGCTCATATCCCCTGGAGCTCGCATCCTCATCCCGTCCATGGCTCCACTCACCACACAAACACTCCATGCAGTGCCATGTATCCTGCTCACACTCTCTCCATCTGTTTTCATGCAGGAGAAGCTGGCTCAAAACAGCAGGGAGAGTCCCAGACTGGGGATCTCACAGATGTCTCTTCCCCAGCAGTCCCCCGACTACCGGAGAGCTCAGATGAACTTGCCTCCTCCTGCTGCAGGCATATTTCTGTGCAGTGACCACCATATTGTGAACCTGAGCCTGCTCTAGATCTAGGTCCCAACGAGGTGTGTGTCTCTGCACTGGTGGAGGGTGTGGGTAAGCGCTGTGACAGGTCTTCCAGGCTGCTTATGTCCTCTAGGCTGGAGGTGAGGACATGGATGGAGCTGAGGGACTGGCTGGCTAACGGTATCGGTTGCTTGGCAGATCTCCCTGTGAAGCAAAGTAGAGATAATTAGTGCATGGCAGCAGAGTCAAAAGCAGGAGAGAGAGCACTCACAGTTGTGTTAAGGGAAGGATGATGTAGTGCAGGATCCTCACATGGGTGTGCGCTGCTGACCTCACCATCACCGCAGGCACGGTGCACACCCTCACCAGTCAGCGCGATGGTACGCTGCTCAAAATGAGTGAGAGGCCTAATGTGGGTCACTCCACCCCTGGTCTGGGACCTCTCCCTGCTGTTTTGAGCCAGCTTCTCCTACATGAAAACAGATGGAGAGAGTGTGAGCAGGACGCATGGCACTGCGTGGAATGTTTGTGTGGCGAGCGGAGCCATGGACGGGATGAGAATGCGAGCTCCAAAGGGTATGATCCTCTTGGAGATGTGAGGGAGTGTGTGAGAGTTAGTGGTGTTGTTCCTTGAGGTGTGAGATCCCTGTGGATGTGTGATGGTGTTTGTGAGTGTGTGAGTTAAGAGTGATGAGAAGAGTGACTTACCCTGGCAGAACGGATGAGACCATTCATCCTCTTGTGGCACTGGGTCGCTGTTCTCTTTTGCAGGGCATTGGCACTGACCACTGCTGCCACTGCCTCCCATGCTGGATTGGCGATCTTGCTCGCTGATCTTCACTTACAATGGGGGTAGAGGACAACACAGCGGGCCTCCACAGCATCCAAAAGGAATTCCAGGGACACGTCATTAAATCGGGGCTGCAGTCTTCTTGCCTTTCGGGACCATGTCTTCGGTGCAGCAGTCCTGGGCTGGAGGAACTGAGAGGTGTGCATGTGGCTGCACTTTAAATATGGCACCCGGCGTGAGGAAGCGGCGAGGTGACAGAATTGCGGGTAAATCAGACGCTGCCCGCCAGCGAAAGGCATGTTTCTCAGGAATGCATGATTAAGGAGGCAGGATTGAAATAAAAGACATGAAAAGTGGCCATTGCGGCTGGTGGGTAAAATGTTCTTTTTCTTGCCCGCTACTGCACGTAGTGCAAATCTGGGACGATTCCACCATATGACCCTAGTCATAGATTCCAGCAGAAAAACTTCTATCTATATAACCTGTCAGTTTCACTCACCACCTTGAAAATTTCGATCACAGCAACTCTTAACCTTCTAAATTCCAGGAAATACAAACCCATTTTGTGAAATCTCTCCTCGTAATTCAATCCTTGGAATCGATATCATTCTTGTAAATCTGCACTGCACTCACTCCAAGACCCTTCCTAAGGTGTGACACACAGAATTGAACATAGGACTCCAGGTATGATATAACTAGTGCTTTGTATAGCTCTAATATAACTTCTAGTTTCTTGGATCCTAGTCCTCTAGATATAAAGTTTTTCTTTAATTCGCTTCGATTAGCCTTTTTGATTACTTTTTGTACCTTCCCGTGACATATTAATGATTTATGTATATGAAACCCGCCTTCTACTGCTATAGAAAAACATAGGCCTGACATATTTACCATATATGAAAGTTCATAAAACATGGCAACACAACAGTGTTGGAGCACACAGGGCAGGGCCACAAGGTCTGGAACACCGATATGCAGGGCCTCAAGGTGTGGAACACCGATATACAGGGCTTCAAGGTGTGGAACACCAATATGCAGGGCCTCAAGGTGTGGAATGTAAGTTCAATCCCTCATGTCTTTCAGCTCTCTATTTCAGCAAAATGGGGAGCTGCAAAGCAGGAGACAAGTGACTCTCCACAGGGTAAAGGGGAAAACTGAGAAAACAGTCACCACAGGTGTCTTTTGCACAACTTCAGGCTGAGGAGATTTATGAGGTGAGGAATTATGAGATTTTTGAATAGAACTAAACCTGGGAAAATCTTGGTAATTTTTAAAAAATCAATCTTTAATATTCGAGATTTTTTTCTTCTGTTTACTTTGCTACAGATAATAATTTGTCATTGCCTGGGAATAAGATTGCTGCACAGCACATGAAATAGCAATAGTTAAAATATTGTTACCCTGAAAAAATTGTGATTGTAAAATGCAGTTGGATTTAAAGTACAGAAGCTATAAAAGAGTTTTCTCGCTGAAAAAAAAACCCTTGAAGGAAGTAAGATTCAGCAGAATGAATACAGTCTCTTTTCTGTGCACATAATTAATGTCTGTTTTCAATTAGCACAAGATTTAATTATTTCTAGAAGTCGTTAGTATAGGACCTTACTAAGCACAACTGTAGCCAATTTAAAAGTGTACTTTTGCTTGTATCAAGCTAAAAACTATTTCCAGCTTGATGACTTATGTCTGAAACAAGTTATATTTGAGATATAACTCCATACTAAATACCAATTCTCGTTGTATTAAACCAATTTAGTATTCAAGATGGCAGCTTGTATAATATTATCAAAACATATGAAAACAATCTCTCCATATTCATATTGTATCCTCAATTATATTTTATTTCTCCCTTTAACTGAAAGTTTTAAATACCTGGGAATACCAATCAAAATGTAAGAATTCAGTACTAAATAAACTAATTAATTCAGAACCTTTGCACAAATGCAAAAAGACTTGTTGGTTGTCATCTCCATTGCAAGCCACAATCGGGAAGGTGGTGGTAGGTGTTAGATGCAACGTTGATCTCACTTCCACACTGTTCCTGCTAAAAAACATAGTGGTAGAGAAAGCAAAATTGAGGCAGGTAGAATGGTAATAATTCAGCTGGACCATGTACCCTAGAGGCCCGAAATACTGCCCGGCAGCATGAATTTCAATCTTACCAAAGCAACTGGCAGAATTTAAATTCAATTAATAAATCTGGGGTAAAAATATTAGTTTCATTAATAATAATCCTGAAACTACCAAATTGTTATCAAAACCCATCTAGCTCACTAATGCCCTTCAGGAAAGAAATCTGCCACCCTTACACAGAATGGCCTATATGTGGCCTATATTGGCCCACACCAATGTGGTTGATTCTAAACTGACCTCTTAAAATGGCCTAGTAAGCCACTCAGTTCAAGAACAATGAGGGATGAGCAAGAAATGCTAGTCTTGACCAAATAAAAAAAATGTCTACATTATGTAAAAGCATTGGCCAGAATTTTCCAGTCCTTTGGCATCGGGCATCATGGCAGGTATGAGCAGACAAAATGGCAGGAAGGCCAAAAATGGGTTTTGCGCTGTTGTGAAACCAATTTGTGATCATCTGTTCAGCCATCCAATGTCAGGGACCTAATTTCAATGCATTTGCATCTCATCATCTTGCCTGCCTGCCAGAATCATCCCTCCATGCTGCATCATCCAGGCACGTCAGCATGATTGCACACTGACATGTTTCACAACTGAACATAAGTGCCTACCTTGCTTCAGGCAGCACTCGCAGTCACCAGTGCCAGGCTTCACAGGCAGCACCACATCACTTTTAGGGGGGGTTCACGGCCAGGTCTCTACTTACCAGATCAGCCATAAAGCGGGGGTGGCTTTTCAATGGCTGCAGGGCTAGAGCTTGCTTGGGGAGTGGGGGAGAAGTAGCCTCAGGCAAAGGAAGAGACCGCAGGGTGAGGACTGTACTGGGGAGAGGGGTATCCCAGGGTGTGTGTGGACGCACATGTTGATCTGTGGAAGTGGCCTCAAGAGGGCAAAGGCTGAGGAGGCAGTCTCCAAAGGAGATGAGTCCAGATGGAGCTATGAGGGTGTGCGTGAGAGACTGAATGGTGGTGTCCCTTGAACTGGCCAGTGAATTTTGATGGGCTTGTAAGTGTGTGAATTTAGAGTGATGAGATGGTTGCTTTTCCCTGGTAGCACGAATGAGATCATCCTCTTTCGGCACTAGATGACGAACCACTTCTGTGCAGCTTTGGCATTGATCACCATTGCCACCATTTCCCAAGCCGGAGTAATGACAATGACAGGTCTCCTGTGGCCAGGTCAGGAGCGGAGGGCATTGAGACAAGTCTCCACTGCGTCCAGGAAGAAGTCACTAAATCTGGGGGCAGCCATCTTCTTTACTTCTAGGGCCATCTGTCGCCTGGAGCATTCTTGGTCTGAAAACATGAAGTAGGCATGCGCTTTGGTGTCCTTTAAGTATGGCACCCAGAGTGAGGAAGCGTTGAGGTCATGGCGTGGTGTGCAAATCCGAGCCTGCCCACCAGCGAGCTGGCGTGTTCCCATGAACGCGTAATTAATGAGGCGGAGTGTGCCAGGAATGGGACGATACGCCGTGAAAACCTGCTGTTGCAGCCAGTGGATAAAACGTCCGTTTTCCTGCCCACTGCTGCACTTAGTGCAAACCTGGGATGACTCCACCCATAGTTTCATATTCTCCCACCAGTTAAATACTAAACAAATGAAGGCTTGCCTTCAACCTAAGATTAATTCATGATGATTGATACCAAGCTGAGGCAAAATTATTAAGATTTTTAAATTACTGTGACTTACAAATTTCCTTAGAAAAATAAGATCTCATACATTTGCTTTTCCATAAATAAATGTTTAGCTTTGTGTCACTAAAGGTTTAAAACTAGATATATAATTTTTATCTGGGGATGAACATTTGTTTACCAATACACTTCTCTTATACTTACCAGATAATTCTCATGTTCCAATAGTAAAATAATAAAGCACCATGGACTATTATTAATGACACTGTAGGGATTAATTCATTCGCTTGCTAGTATAGAACTTGAGTATCACTGAAAAGAAAGTAAGCTTGCCAAAGCTTTTTTTCTTGCACTCATCAGGACAAAAACAAGCATGACAAATTTCAAACAATTGCAACAATTCTGACCACAGGAGAAAAGGGTGCTGATTGGTTGGCAAGTTGACTCTGATTGGCCGAGGCATTGCCATGGAGAAATCAACAGGGAACTGTCAGCAACCCAAGCTCCCAAGTAATCCAAAAACAATGCAAGGCTTGAACATATTCCTTTTGTTTGTAGAGAATGGATCCCTGCTTATGAGTGTATGTCATGTCTAGCAAGCATAAATGAGCCACGTTACAAGCCCAACTGATTATCTTAAATTGATTGTTAGTGTAGCTAATAGCACACTCAGGATTAATCGTAATAGGCAAAGTACAGACTGTATTCAACCAACCATTGCTTGCAAAACCCAAAACAAAGCATCTATTGTTAGATCTAATTCTGCGATTGGGCAGCACTTGCTAACAATCCTGAGTGCCAACCAATCAGCATCCTTTTCTCCTATAGTATAAATCCTATCCTTATTTGAAATTTGGTATTCTTGCATTTGTCCTGATGAAAAGCTTCAGCAACATGTTTCATTTTTCTCTTTTCAACAAGATTAACTCATTCATCCACTTTCTGAAATTCAACACTAAAATGATACATTATTCACTTTCTCCAGGAATTGTGCAAAGAAACATGAATAATGAAAATGATTGATTAGCTTTCTCTGTCTTCATTTACAATCATTTTTTTTTAAGGCAGACACCATACTTAGAATTAGATTTAATATTAGACATGTCTGCAGTGCAAGTAGTCTGCTAGTGATGTTTTAATCCAATGAATGTAGATTTTAAGGTTATTTAAGCCTCTCAAATGCACATCATCACATCTACAATGTGCCATATCTTCAATGTCATTACATCACCCCAACTGAACTCCCTTGTGTGCATAAAAGAACCTTAATGCAAGATTGTGTAACATGTTTATCTGAATAGTCACTCATTTTATTTTGGCATCCAAAGACAACCATTCAATCACTCAATGATTAAATTGCTGTGGCTATTTTCGAAAGAACTGAGCTACTCTGCTGTAGACTATTGAGAGCCCACTTTTTCCATTTTCAGTGTACAGATAAATGAGGCTTTCTGCATGATGTAACATACCAGACCATTAAACTACTTGAAATGATTCAGCTTTCTTTCACAAGATAAAACGCCGAATTTCTGCCAGAGCACCCATTAGCCGTGATTGAAAGTGAGCCAGTTAAGATTAAGGCCTAACAGAAAGGTGAAGGGTAGCATCATTTTTTATCCCAGAGACATCATCTACTGTGACTGATGGATTCCAGCTGAGTCAGTAGAGGAGAAAATCATTGAAAAAACTCAGTCGAAAAGTGCAGCCATTTAATTGGTAACAGAGTGCATGTCAGATCCCACAATTGGCCATATTTTAGGTGTAACTATGCTATCAGGAAAAAGACGCAGCGCATTATTTATTCTGTAAGGGGCACTTATTTTCTTGGAACAGATCGAAAGAAAAGGAAACCACCACCATGACTGTTTTTATTTAAGTTAAGTTATTTACTTATGATGGACAAACTGAGACATTACACAAATTCTGAAGAAATATATAAACATATATAAATAAGGATAGAATTCCAGTTTGTAGTTCTTATTGTATGTGACCAAAGAACCTAAGATCTGAACATTTAATTTCTCGTTAAGTTAGTTGTAAATTTATGATAATTTGACTATAGTAGAAATCAATGATATTTGTCTTGTCTTTATATATTTCATATATTTATCTTCCTCATGCCCAACTAGCACTATTCCTCTGATTAACATTTCAGTGATCTATAAATATTAATTTTGCTAAGTTCAATACATCCATAGGTAAGCAGTAATAAAATGTTGCACCCCAGTTGTACATTCCCATAACAATTAGTTCCTATTTTTTATGAATAGTATAACACCCATTATTAAAAATATATAAATAATGCCTCCATATCAGTATAACCATTCCAATCATTAGCTTTTCTTTCTAAACTAAAAATTAACAAGCAACTGGTGTAGTAGGAGTTGCATTGACTTTGCTAGTGTTGTGTCACTTGCTGGTGACAGTGTTGATGTTGCCCCACTTGTTAGTGATGTTGCTGATGTGGTGTCACTGGCTAGAGATGTTGCTGGTGTTGTCTCACTGGTTAGAGATGTTGCTGATGTGGTGACACCGGTTAGTGATGTTGCTGGTGTTGTCTCACTTGTTAGTAATGTTGTTGATGTGGTCTCACTGGTTAATGATGTTGCTGTTGTTGTCCCGCTGGTTAGTGATGTTTTGATGTGGTCTCACTGGTTAGTGATGTTGCTGTTGTTGTCCCGCTGGTTAGTGATGTTGTTTATGTTGTCCCGCTGGTTAGTGATGTTGTTGATGTTGTCCCGTTGGTTAGTGATGTTGCTGACGTTGTCTCGCTGGTTAGTGATGTTGCTGATGTTGTCCCGCTGGTTAGTAATGTTGCTGATGTTATCTCGCTAGTTAGTGATGTTGCTGATGTTGTCCCGCTGGTTAGTGATGTTGTTGATGTTGTCCCGCTGGTTAGTGATGCTGTTGATGTTGTCCCGCTGGTTAGTGATGTTGCTGATGTTGTCCCTCTGGTTAGTGATGTCATTGATGTGGTCTCGCTGGTAAGTGATGTTGTTGATGTTGTCCCGCTGGTTAGTGATGTTGTTGATGTTGTCCCGCTGGTTAATGATGTTGCTGGTGTTGTTGAAGACATTTCCTGCTTTTCACATCAGGTGTAGGTCGATAATGGATCCTGTTCCTTCCCATTTGCTTACCGATTTCAGCCTCAATGATGAGTGACCTTGGAGTCTCAGCTTCACCAACAACTTTTGCTGTGTTCCAGGTTTTCATGATTGGACCCCATACACGTACAGTTTGTCCTTTCAACAACTCAAGAAGAAATTAGTATGCTTGTTGAAATGTTGACCTTCTTCTACCTGTGCAACAGTGAATTGTTGTTTTACTTCTTCCTGGCCACTTGGAGGAAGTATCTTGTTTGGCAGATTTGTCTTACATTTTCTTCCAGCACATAAATAGCAGTCTAAATTTTCATTATACCGTAAAGTAGACACAATTCTGATGACATGCTGTGTTGATGTACCAGAGGCTTGAGAATCTTGGGCCTCATCAAAATAAATGTAAAAATCTAAAAACCAGGATTGATGCAAAACTAGGTGTTGACTCACGATTGCCTGTTTTATTACTCTTGCAAAGTCTGGGAATGAAATCGATACTTGTTACCAGGAGTTTGCAGAAAGAAAGGTTTTATAAATCTTTACTCCACTCTACACCATGCTATTTAAAATCTAGCAGAAGACGGTCACACTTTGAGACTAAAATTTTGATACTAGGCGGAGGATTCCTGATCATCCATTGTAACTTTGGCAAAAAAAAAAATCCATTGAAATCCCAAAGAAACAGCATAAAGAGCTTTTACCATAAAGGGCCTTTATAGAAACCCAATCCTATGACTGAAATGTTTCTAGAAATTATTTCTCTTGGGATTTTGTTGTCACACTTTTTTTTCAGTCACGAGGTTTGGGCTTCGCTGGGTGGGCCAGCATTTATTGCCCATCCCTAGTTGCCTTTGATAAAGTGATGATGAGCTGCCTTCTTGAACCGCTGCAGTCCATGTGGTGTAGGTACACCAACAGTGCTGTTAGGGAGGGAGTTCTAGGGTTTTGACCCAATGACAGTGAAGGAACAGTGACATATTTCCAAGTCAGAATGGTGAGTGACTTGAAGTTGCTGTTGGAATTTCTTATTTATTAATTATATTTTTCCACTTAATTTGCCTGTATCTCTCACGTCTCAAAAAACAATTATAATTTTAAAAAAATATTATTTCCATATTTATTTAGTATAGATGTAATGCAATATGATTTGGAACCTGTGGTTAGGCTGTAAATTCACAGTGTACAACACAATTGTACAACACTGGGTTGGTGCCAGAGAAGTCAGAATGGTAAGGTTGTATTGGCTACAGAGTTGAATTGTTTTGTAAATGTAGTGATTTCTTTGTAGTCATTTTCCTAACATCAGTTGATTGCTTTGTGATTAATTATCCTTACAGACGTAACATTGGGCCTCCAATGTTACCATTGCTACAGTCACCGCCTACTGCATGCAGGTGTAATGAAAGACAAAAGCTGCATTTATACAGCACCTTTCACAATGTCCCAAATCACTTTACAACCAATTAAGTACGTTTGAGTTGTAGTCACTGGTACAATGTAAGCAAAGTTATCAAATGGTGGAGCAGACTCAAGGGGGTGGAATGGCCTACTCCTGATCCTGATATGTATGCCCATACGTCATTCTGGATGGATGAAAGGAGCTGAGCTAGACGGATCTTTGTCATCCATAATTATCTTGTGAACAGAGGGTGGAACCATGGCTGGAAATCTGCTTATTTTGTTCCATCTGAAAGTTTACTGTGAGCAGGCTTAGTGGGGTTAAATTGCCAGGACGGGAGTGCATAATGGGCTCATAGTGAATCAGTAATCTTTTTTACACTGCACATAATTCTCAAGAGCTTTTTCCATTGACTTCAATCTTGTCCTTTTGTCTGCTTACCTATTATCCCGCTCTATCTTGATGCTTTTATGAGGTTTTTGAGATATTGAAATATCATAATAAAATTATGTTGCATAATAGATATTGAAAATATATTGTAGTGAGAAGCAGCAATCAGCAGAGTCTTCAGGCTTGCTGATCAAGAAAACACATACAATTGTGAACCTTTCAGTCTTTGTCCTCTGGCTCCTAAAAGTTGCGTCGCATGGGGACAACCGAGGGCCCAATGCTTCTCACTGACAGAGACGACCTCTGTCATTCAGTCATTCCAATTTGTTGTTCAGGAGTCATTTGATCTATCTACTCTGTGAGATTACTGATAAAATAGAAAAAATGTTCCAGGGCATCACTACAAGAGTTCCTCAGGGTAGTGTCCTCGGCCCAACCACCTGTTTTATCAATGACCTTCCT
This sequence comes from Cetorhinus maximus, assembly GCF_964194155.1. Lineage (NCBI taxonomy): Eukaryota > Metazoa > Chordata > Chondrichthyes > Lamniformes > Cetorhinidae > Cetorhinus > Cetorhinus maximus. Next base: position 59,435,643 of record NC_135885.1, on the reverse strand, counting down.
TCCATCATAAGGTCAGAAGTGGGGACATTCGCTGATGATTGCACAATGTTCAGCACCATTCGCAACTCCTCAAATGCTGAAGCAGTCCATGTCCAAATGCAGCAAGACCTGGACAATATCCAGGCTTGGGCTGACAAGTGGCAAGTAACATTTGTGCCACACAAGTGCCAGGCAATGACCATCTCCAACAAGAGAGAATCTAACCATCACCCCTTGACATTCAATGACATTACCATCACTGAATCCCCCACTGTCAATATTCTGGGTGCTACCCTTGACCAGAAACAGAACTGGACTAGTCATATAAATACTGTGGCTGCAAGAACAGGTCAGAGGCTAGGAATCTGCAAAGAGTAACTCACCTCCTGGCTCCCCAAAGCTTGTCCACCATGTACTAGGCATAAGTCAGCAATGTGATGGAATACTCTCCACTTGCCTGGATGAGTGCAGCTCCAACAACGCTCAAGAAGCTTGACATCATTCAGGACAAAACAGCCCACTTGATTGGCACCACATCCACAAACATTCACTCCCTCCACCACCGATGCACAGTGGCAGCAGTGCATACCATCTACAAGGTGCACTGCAAGAACTCGCCAAGGTTTCTTAGACAGCATCTTCCAAACCCACGACCGCTACCATCTGGAAGGACAAGGACAGCAGATAGATGGGAACACCACCACCTGGGAAGTTCCCCTCCAAGCCACTTACCATCCTGACTTGGAAATACATCACCGTTCCTTCACTGTCGCTGGGTCAAAATCCTGGAATTCCCTCCCCAACAGCACTGTGGGTGTACCTACACTACATAGACTGTAGCGGTTCAAGAAAGCAGCTGATCACCACCTTCTCAAGGGCAATTAGGGATGTGCAATAAATAGCCAGTGCCACTCACATCCCATGAAAAGAATTTTTAAAAAGAATCCAATTACACACCTTATATGAAATAATTATACCCAGGCAGAAGAAAGTTTTCATCTACTTCTACAGAAAAGATCTTGTGCAGTTTATCTGGGCTGCAAGGATTGAATCTTTCCCCAAGTATCAATTTATTGTCACCACGTTCATATGGTGCAATGTACAGAATATGTTAATGAGGGCTGAGGCAGCCACCAAAATCAGTGTTATCGTCTGCACAGTGTTATAAATAACTAATGGGATACTTTCCTGTCAAATTAACAATATTGTACAATGCTGTTAAAGTAAAATTTGTACTCTCTGGATTGTTTAATAGTCATGATGGGAACACCTATAGGGTGCACACAAACTAACACTGCATTATATCTTTGCTGCTCTTAATATTAATGACCCATGCTGCACATATATCGGGTGATATTTGTAACCAGATGCCAACAATGGACATTATCATTTCACTCAGACCTTTCTGTGATTGTTTGGTGAATTTTGAAAGGGCGTAAATCTCAATAATGCATGAATGAGTGGGAGAGTTAAAGTGGGGGGGTGGTGGAGGGGGGGTGGGGGGATGGGGGTTGTGAATAAGGGACCAGGAAACAGGGGAAGAACCAGAGCCCATGGTTTCTCTCCCTGGCCCTGGTGGTGCTTCGATGGCTATCACCTCCCCTTCCTGCTGTGTATTTCTGTACTTCTGGCATACGTTGCATGTAGACACCATTATTTCAATGTCTTTGTAGATGTCTATCCAGTACACAGTTCATCTGGCTCTGAGCTTACACTTCTCCATTCCCATGAGGCTTTCAAGTATCTTCTGTAGAAGTTCTTTCTGCATCATTTTGGGTTTGAATATTCTGGATCCGGCCAGCAGAATACCATCTTCCAGTGCAAGGTCATCTCTAATAATCAGTACTGTTGTATTGCTGGCTGTGTTTGCTGTATCTCATCAGGCCATCCCTGGCTCACTTGCTGATAGCATCTGTAACTCTTCAGGTGAAATCGTCCCAGATTTGCATGAAGTGCGTTGGTGGCCAGGAAGAGGGACGTTTTGCCTGCCAACCACAATGGCTGCTTTTCGCACTGTAAATCCCATTCCCGACATATCCCACCTCATTAATAATGCAATCACGGGAAACACGCTTCCTCGCTCCGAGCGCCATATTTAAATCACACCAGACCACATGCCTAATTCATGCCTTCAGACCAGGGCTACTCCAGGCAACAGATGACCCCAAAGCAATGATGGCAACCTCCAAATTTAGTGATGCCTCTCTGTGGTGCCTGCTGGATGCAGTGGAAGGCTGCTGCAATGTTCTCTACCCCAGCTGTAGCCACAGGAGCTCCACCACAGTCACCAATCCAGCCTGGGAGGTGGTGGCAGAGGCGTTCAGCACCATTGGAGCACAGAGGAGGCAGCAGCATCCAGTGCAGGGAGAGGATGAATGCTCTGATCCGTTCCATCAGGGTGAGTCAACCACCTCATCACTCTCAACTCACACACTCACAAACCCATCACACATGCACACAGATCTCTCACCTCAAGGGACAACACCACTAACTCTCACACACGCCCTCACATCTCCATCAGGCTCATATCCTCTGGAGCTCATGTCTTCATCCCGTCCATGGCTCCACTCACTACACAAACATTCCACGCTGTGCCATGCATCCTGCTCACACTCTCTCCATTTATTTTCATGCAGGAGAAGCTGGCTCAAAAAAGCAGGGAGAGGTCCCAGACCAGGGGTGGAGTGGCCCACATTAGGCCCCTGCACTTTGAGCAGTGTGCTATCGCGCTGACTGGTGAGGATGGGGACTGTGCCTGCGGTGACAGTGAAGTCAGTGGCAAACACCCACATGAGGATCCTGCACCACATCATCCCTCCCTCAACACAACTGTGAGTGCTCCCTCTCCTGCTTTTGACTCTGCTGCCATGCACTAATTATCTCTACTTTGGTTCACATGGAGCTCTGCCAAGCAATCCACACCCTCAGCCAGCCAGACCCTCAGTACCATCCATGTCCTCACCTCCAGCCAAAAGGACACCTCCACCAATGAAGAACTAGAAATAAGCAACCTGGAAGAATGTGGAGATGTGCACCGACCTGCACTCCATTGCGGTAGCCATGGGTGAGTTCCTGCAATGGCAATGCAGGAGGGAAACAGGGCACCTCAGCATGCCTCCAGGTGCTCCTTCCCCTCAAGGAGTCAGGCCAGGTCCCTCAGGCACCAGAAGGGAAGAAGAGCGGCAGCTGGACACCCCTGGGTCACCCGCTCAGGAATCTCAGAGGCTGTCCTCTCCTTCCGAGTCCCTTTTGCCTGTGACCCCCTCAATCACACCCCCTGTCACCACAGAAGGAGCAGCTGGCCCACAGGAGGGCAGTCAAAGCAAGTCAGAACCCTCAAGACCTCAGCTCTCCAGAGTAGGCACGCCGAAGTCATCAGAGGCAACAGGGCCAACCATTGCACAGGCTGTCCCCATGCCTGCTGTGGATGTCAGGGCAGCACCTAGAAGAAGTGGTAGGCCTAGAAAGTTAAGAATTTCTGATCATAAGTGGTTGCACACGTGAACACATTTTGTCACATTATAATCTGAAAATATATTCACTTTCACGGAATAATGTGAATGTTGTCTTTCAACTTCATTTACAGGCTTTGCGAGTGCTCCCTCTGGATCCCCACCCCCCCAATTCTCTCTAGCAGTTCAGCTGCACGCACATCTGGTGAGTGATGTGTGTGTGTGTGTGAGTGGGGCAGGGCCTTTTGGAGCCTCCTGCGAGCACTCTCCCATGCACACGGATCCTTCATCCATCACACTCATCTCACTGCCCTGAGAATTTTCAGTGCTGCTTGCTGGGGTTCTCTGTCAGTTGTCCATCTGAGCTGACCTGCATCTCCACCCACCCACTGATCACACTCCCAAGCAGCACCTGTACCCGCCCAACACGAGGCTCCACTCACTTTCCATTTCAACAGCCATGGTAGTCATTAAGTTTCTGATCAGCTCCCCCTGTTCTTTCCCCTCCCCCAGTCACCCATGCCCTTCCCCCCAACACTGTTGACCTCCCTGGCATCACCTTCCACCTTCCCACGTGTCACCTACCACCCAAATCCTTTTCTTTCCAGGATGTCCAGGTGAATGTGCAAGTTCCCTGCTTTCCTGAGAATCCCAGCCCCATCCACATTGACCTCCCCCACCTCCTCCTTTCCACTCCCAGGTCCGTATCTGCCTCCGAGACCCCTCCAACCACCCTCACTGTCCCTTCTACAACTACCATTGCACCCTCACCCTCATCCTCCCACCCTTCCAGCTCACTCTGCCCCCTCTCATTCTCACCATTCCCTCCTACCACACTCACCCTCACTTTGTTCCCCAGGAGGCAGTCATTGACTCCACAGACACCTTCCCTTGCACGTTCATCTGGACATTCCCCATTACCCCCGCCTCCACCCTTACTCCCTCCTCCCCCTGGACTCCTTTTTCCACCCGGACTCTTTCCTCTCCCACCAGATTCCTTACTCCCCCCCCATCCACCCCAGATTCCTTCCTCCTCCCCGACTCCTTCCTCCCCCTGGAGTCTTTACAACCCCTCCAACTCCTTGCCCACTCCCAACTCCTCTGCCTTCAGAATTCCTTCATTTAAACCTTCCTCCCCTACTTACAACTACCTCCCCACTTTCCGCATTGTCCCCCATACCCCCTCCTCCCCCCTCCCAACCTCCCCCACCCAAAACCTTCATCCCCCCAACCTCACCATCCCACCGACACCTATACCCCTCCCAACCTCATCCCCAGTGGCACCATTGTTTCCCCCCACAACCTCACCCCCCGCCACCGCCCCACCCCCCATCTCCCCCCCCCTCCCCAAAATGGTACACCTCCCTCTCCCACATACAGTCGGCCCTTCCTCTCCCCACCCCGCTTGCCAATCATCTGAAGCAGCCCATGGCCAAGATCGTGATGTTCTGAACAGACCCTAGACATCAATGGAGACCTCCCACCTTCTGAGAGCTGTTTCGCGGCAGAGCCATGACAAGAGGATCTGATCAGCATGCGATGCACATATTCCTCCAGGGTCCGGTAGCTAAAGGGCTCCAGAAATCTTCTGCTCATCGGATGTCCGTGATTTCAGCAAGGCCCTAAAAGTAAGTCCCAACTTCTGCATGTCACACTTGTCCAGACATGCTCCGGACTGGCATGTTTTCCTGCTGGCGTAACTGTAAATCTGAAGTGGGGAGATGATTCCTGTCGGGCCTTACTTTGCATCCCTTAGCCGGATGCAAAGTGGGTTCTCGTCGGCCTCCAGCGGGATTGGCGTTCCACCATGGTCGACACCATTGGATGATCCCTCTGTGCTTTCACGCTAGCATTAAACCAATTTTTGATCTTTTCGCCATATTGTCCACCGCCTGCCCACCATGATGCCTGATGCCAACAGGGCTGGAAAATTCTGGCCTTCGTCTTTGCTGGTCTCATCTCTAAGTTGACTCAGTTTTGGAGGCGTTATGTTCACTGAGTGATGGCTGTGATGATCTTTTATTTCATGGTTTATTGAGATAAGCTGCAGCTCTTTGGAGCTGCTCAGCCCCAAGATAGCAGGACCATCTGTTTCAGTGACATAGAACATACAGTTAACATCTTTTCCTTTGTGTGTCCCTCTGATTTGAGTTGTTTCTAGTTGTCAAAACTCATTTCCCCCATATTCCATTAGCATGATATTGCTTAGTTTCAGAACACCTTTCCTTGGGCACCCATTTACTACAAATTTTCAGGAGAGATCTTCTGATATACTCTGGTTGGAATGAAGTTACTGGATGCTCTATTATCAAGCTTAAACTTGAGATTTATGGATGTAGACTTTACTTCTCACCCTCATCCTGAATGGCTGCGTGAACTTCCTTTTCTCTGGGAACTGTCGTATCCAGCCATTTCATACAGTTGTATGGTTCCTATGCCTATTGTGTCCTCAAACGCATAGTCATCTTGCAGAGTATGGATGTTTTGGTTTCTTTTACTTCTCATTTGCCCTGTTGCTCTGTCTCTGACAACTCATTTACCATCTTCTTTCTTTGTTCTGCACATCTTTTCCTAATGATTTGGCTTTCCTCAAACTCTATAGTTTGATCCTAATGCAGGATATTTCCTTCTATCTCTGAACTCATGTGGTCATCCACATCGCTTGCATATCTTTCTCTCTGTCTGGTGTATAGTCTTTAGTCGCTGTTTTACTGCATCGACTGTGTTGCACTCTCTTGAGTTAACCGAAAACTAACTGTTTGGGTAGCCAGAGTCCTCAACTGTCTACTCATGGCTTCATGTGTTCTGGCAGTGTCTACAGCCTGCGATATTGTGAGCTTGTATTTCAGGGTGTGCAGAGCCCCAAATGAGTCTTGTGTAGCAGCCGTTTACCTGCGCCCTTGAATTTACATTTTCTGGGTGCGTTTTTCAATCTTACTATGGAATTATCAAACGGCTCACTGATTCCTGCTTCAGGCCTTGAAATTCATATCGGTAGATCCGATGATTTTACTTTGGCTGGAGATTTGTGCTGCATTTTTTTTTAAGTTGTCTGGGATTTGGTTGTCAAATTCACTCAGCTCCCAGCTATTAAACAAATTTAACCCTTTCGCTTGTAATGTAAGATTCAAGCACACAAACTACAAGAAGATTACAAAACAGGGATTCTTTATTCCTCTGGCATCAGATCTTTATAAACATTAATAGTTTAGTTCAGAGAAGCAAACTATTTACAATGGATATTCATGGCTAAAGCTCCAGATCCACCAGGATACTACAGAAAGCTTAACTCCTGATCTACACAGTCAGGTAGTAGTTCAGTTGTGGGGCTCTAGGGAAGGAAATCTGCCATCTTTACCTGGTCTGACCAACATGTGATTCCAGACCCACAGAAATGTGGTTGACTTTGAAATGACCTCTGAAATGACCTAGCCACTCAGTTGTATCAATCCACTAAAAAGTCAAAAAAAAGGAATGGAACTGGACGGACCACCCGGCATCGACCGAGGCACCAGAAACAACAATGGCAAACTCAGCCCTGCCAACTCTGCAAAGTCCTCCTTATTAACATCTGGGGGCTTATGCGAAAATTGGGAGAGCTGTCTCACAGACTAGTCAAGCAACAGCCTGACATAGTCATACACACAGAAACATACCTTACAGATAATGTCCCAGACACCACCATCACCATCCCTGAGTATGTCCTGTCCCACCGACAGGACAGACCCTACAGAGGTGGCGGTACAGTGGTATACTGTCAGGAGGGAGTTGTCCTCGACATCGACTCTGGACCCCATGAAGTCTCAGGACATCAGGTCAAATGAGGCAAGGAAACCTCCTGTTGATTACTACATACTATCTGCCCTCAGCTGATGAATCAATGCTCCTCCATGTTGAACACCACTTGGAGGAAGCACTGAGGGTGGCAAGCACACAGAACGTACTCTGGGTGGGGGACTTCAATGCCCATCACCATGAGTGGCTCGGTAGCACCACTGCTGACCGAATGGTAGGTGGTGAGAGAAGCAACAAGAAGGAAAAACATACTTGACCTCATCCTCATCAATTTGCCTGCCGCTAATGCATTTGTCCATGACAGTATTGGAAGGAATGACCACCACACAGTCCTTGGGGCGACAAAGTCCCATCTTCACATTGAGGATACCCTCTATCGTGTTGTGTGGCGCTGCCACTGTGCTAAATGGGATAGGTTTCGAACAGATCCAGGTCTCAAGACTGGGCATTGGTGAGGCACTTAGGGCCATCAACAGCAGAAGAATTGTACTCAACCACAACATGTAACCTCATGGCCTGGCGTATCCCCCACTCTACCATTACCACCAAACCAGGGGATCAACCCTGGTTCAATGAAGAGTACAGGAGGGCATGCCTAGAGCAGCACCAGGCATACCTAAAAATGAGTGTCACATCCTGAAGCTACAACACAGGGCTACTTGCATGTCAAACAGCATAAGTAGCAAGTGATACACAGAGCTAAGCAATTCCACAACCAATGGATCAGAGCTAGGCTCTGCTGTCCTGCCACATCCAGCCATGAATGGTGGTGGACATTTGAACAAAGCACTGAAGGAGGAGGCTCCACAACTATCCCCATCCTCAATGATGAGGGAGCCCAGCACATCAGTGCAAAAGATAAGGCTGAAGCATTCGCAATAATCTTCAGCTAGAAGTGTCGAGTGGATGATCCATCTTGGCCTCCTCCGGAGGTCCCCAGCATCACAGATGCCAGTCTTCAGGCAATTCAGTTCAATTCACTCCACGTGATATCAGGAAACGTCTGAAGGCACTGGATAGTGCAAAGGCTATGGGCCCTGACAATATTCCAGCAATAGTATTGAAGACTTGTGCTCCAGAACTTGTTGCACCTCTAGCCAAGCTGTTCCAATACAGCTGCAACACTGGCATCTACCCGGCTATGTGAAAAATTGCCCAGATATGACCTGTACACAAAAAGCAGGACAAATCCAACTCGACCAATTACCGCCCCCTCAGTCTACTCTCCATCATCAGTAAAGTAATGGAAGGGGTCATCAACAGTGCTATCAAGCGGCATTTGCTTAACAATAACCTCCTCACTGATGCTCAGTTTGGGTTTTGCCAGGGCCACTCAGCTCCTGACCTCATTACAGCCCTGGTTCAAACATGGACAAAAGAGCTGAACTCCAGAGGTGCGTTGAGGTGATTCCCAGAGGTGACATCAAGGCATCATTTGACTGGGTGTGGCATCAAGAAACCCTAGAAAAACTGGAGTCAATGGGAATCAGGGAGAAAATTCTTTGCTGGTTGGAGCCATAACTAGCACAAAAGAAGATGGTTGTGGTTGTTAGAGGCCAATTATCTCAGATCCAGGACATCGCTGCAGGAGTTCCTCAGGGTAGTGCCCTTGGCCCAACCACCTTCAGCTGCTTCATCAGTGACCTTCCTTCCATCATAAGGTCAGAAGTGGGGATGTTTGCTGATGATTGCACAATGTTCAGCACCATTCACGCCTCCTCAGGTACTGAAGCAGTCCATGTCCAAATGCAGCAAGACCTGGACAGTATCCAGGCTTGGGCTGGCAAGTGGCAAGTAACATTGTGCCACACAAGTGCCAGGCAATGACCATCTCCAACAAGAGAGAATCTAACCTTTACCCCTTGACACTCAAAGGTATTACCATCGCTGAATCCCCCACTATCAACATCCTGTGGGTTACCATTGACCAGACACTGAACTGGACTAGTCGTATAAATACTGTGGCTACAAGAGCAGGTTAGATGCTAGGAATCCTGTGTGAGTAACTCACCTTCTGATTCCCCAAATCCTGTCCACCATCTACAAGGCACAAGTGTGTGATAGAATATTCTCCACTTGCCTTGGTGAGTGCAGCTCCAATAACACTCAAGAAGCTTGACAACGTCCAGGACAAAGCAACCACTTAATCAGCACCCCATCCACAAACATTCACTCCCTCCACCTTCAACACAATTAGCAGCAGTGTGTTTCATCTACAAGATGCACTGCAGGAACTCACCAAGGTACCTTAGACAGCACTTTCCAAACCCACAGCCACTACCATCTAGAAGGACGAGGGCAGCAGACACATGGGAACACCACCACCCAAAGGTCCTCTCCAAGCCACTTGCCATCCTGACTTGGAATTATATCACCATTTCTTCACTGTCGCTGGGTCAAAATCCTTGAACCCCCTCCCTAACAGCACTGTGGGTGTACCTACACCACAGGGACTGCAGCGGTTCAAGAAGGCAGCTCACCACCACCTTCTCAAGGGCAATTAGGGATGGGCAATAAATGCTGGCCCAGCCAGTGGTGCCCACATCGCATCACTGAATAAAAAACAAAAATTGCTAATTTCCCATGACCACATGACCTTGATTACCATGTCTCCCAGACAAGAAATGGATCTTCCCCTTCTTGCGGCCTCTCGAATTCAGGAGTGCAGTCCAGGCAGTCTATCTAGGTGACAAGCAGCCATTCACCCACTCTGCTGCTGCCTGCCGGTTCTCCAGCCACCATCAGATGCTTCCGTCTGCCCTATTTGTGGCCTTGTCATCTCAATGCTGCTCCAGCTCCTTGCTGTTGCCTTATTCTCTCCACGAGGCTTCTGGCTCCACCCCTTCTTCAGCCTATGCTCCATGCTCCGCCCCTCTTTCTTCAGCTCGTGCTCTGGGCTCTGGCTCCACCCCAAACCTGCCGAGAACTTTGCCTCTTGTCCCAAGAAGCAGTCCCAGGCCCGACCCTATTCCACAACCCAGTATCCTCCCAGGCCAACAAACTCTGCAGGGAATGCCCTGCAATGGGCTCTGGCCCCACTCTGAAGTCAGAAGTTGGGACGCTGAGGTCCTGCTCACTTCTCCCGCGATACTCTGCTGCCCACAAAAGAATGTAGCTGAAAGAATGTAGCTGACAATATCCTCTTTGTTAGTGCCTTTGAGAAATCTAATGAATGTCAGCCTGCACTTGTTTTAAACGTCTCAAATGCCTCAACGACATCATCAGCCTCACAATTCATCATGGGCTGGAGCTGTGTGTTCATTACTGTTGCAGAAGCCATTTCATTTATGCACGATTCCTCAATTTTTTTCTCTCTGTCCGACACTAATGCGGGTTGATTTGCATTAAATTGATACTGCATTAAATTTGTTTAAAATGTTTGAGTTTTTACTCACAGACTCCCACTGCGACCCATGTTATGTCTTCTGGTTCCCATAAGTTAGAAATAATCACACTTTGGACACAGGAGCTTCATCGGGTGTATTTTTTTCTGCTCTGCATTTGGCTGTTATACTGAATAGGCTGATGCATTGTTACTCGGCACATGACTGCAGTGCAAGAGTAAAATGTGGCACCCCAGGTGTACCTTCTTAAAACAATTAGTTCTGATTTCTTTGCAAATAATAACAATATAACACGATCCGACCATTCCTAATTCTCTGCCATATTCATAGGCAAAATTTACTACCTAGAAAAGAACCACTCAAAAATATTAGCAGCTCGTGCTCCACCTCGTGCTATCTTGTGGAACCTCTCGGCCTTGCACCAAAAATTTCAGTGCATGTGCTTTTTTATGTAGGAGTTCAGAGATACTTTGTTCCAAAAGTTCTAAGATTAATTCCAAAGGACAATGGTCCAGTATTAAGTTACTGAAAAGGTGTGAAAGGTGCTATATAATTGCAAGATCTTTCTCCCTTTCTTTTTTACAAAGTCTTGACGGAATTATTTGGGGAAATGTATTTATTTTTCACTTCAGTATCAGCAAGAAAAATATTTAGGATCAATTCTAAGTGATTTTGATTAGCTACAGATCTAAACAAAACAAAGCTACAAATCAACCATGTGATAGCATTCACAGCAATGGAAACATCTCTGTTTTTCAATTTGAAGTGAGTACTGAAACTTTAGGTACAGAAATCAAGTTGGCAATGTTGATAAAGTTGAATTAACTTATATATTTGTGTGTTAAGAAAGGTAAAAAAAAAACGTTTTATTTAGGTTTTGTTTATGAACATTAGTGCCTTGAAGTCTAGATTGTGACGAAAAGATTTCAGGTCTTTTGGGTTTGTTTGTATATATACATTTTTAATGAGATTTTACAAACCTGGAAGTTAAAGACATGGGTTGAAAGGGGTTGGAAGTTCATTGATTTTAGAAACAAAACAAAAAGTGGAAGAAGCTTTACTGTTACAGAGACAGGAAACTAAAGACAGGAGTTGAGAGAGCGGGTGTTCAGAGTGCATGTGTATCAGAGAGAGCAGATAGGGATTTTTGAGCTCTCTGAGAAGAAAAACTACAAGGCCATTGGGACAGTAGTTATCTGAATAATCAGGAATAGGGTTTAGAAAAATCTTAAGTTTCGCATAGGTGCTACTGGAAGACTGAGTTTAGGGAACTCATTTGTTTGCTCTGCAGTTGAAGAATTAATGAGTTTAGAGTCTGGTTTTTGAGTACCTCAGGGAGAGATACGAATTGGGTGAGAAGCATCAAGTAAATGCTTAGGAATTCACTGGAAGAAACGTGTTTGCATCTATGCTAGTCCCAAAAGAGAAGCCTTTGTGTCAAGCTAGTCGTAACACTTCGCTGGCTTATGTGTCTGTAAAGATATTGCTGGGGTAAAGGAATAGTAGGAATTTGAATTGCCTTCTCATGTTTGTATTGAGATCATTCCAACCTTTTTGTCAGGTGTAATATAGTTCACTTTTCTTCTTTTAATAAATATTTTATTCTTTGCTTTCAAAGTTCATCAGCAGACTCCTGTGAATTTGTTCAGTAAATTTCTTCCATGATTTCTAAAAAAAAACGTTAAGATCTACCAAGCCAGCTTTCACTCTGGGATCTGACTTGTCCAGTATTAACAGCAGTTGGGATTGTAACAGTCACATAAATGTAAAATGCTTGTAGACCTCACAATTTTTCTTAAGTTCAGCAGTGTGGCCCAGTTTGCGGAGTTATATTCTGGAAGCACTGGAAACTAATTTATTTTCTCAATACAGACTTAATTCTTTATCTCTCCCTCCTCCAAGTTTATGTGCTATAAATATCCTGCCCTTCCCTATGAACTGGAAGGGGTCTCAGTTCCAAAATAGACAAGAGGAAAACTTGTAAACAAATTTATTGGAAAAGAGCAACTTGGATTCACATAAGCAGCAGGGAAAATATTCCCAATCATGAGTCAAGGAGAGGAAATCCTGAGCCAGCAACTCATCCAAAACGTAATCATCTGCAATATCCTTTCCCATTTGCTACAAAACCTTCTGGCTACAGATCAGCCTTCGCAGTCACCTGCATACCCTACTAAACACCCCAGATGATGAACATTGTCATATTTGACTCAAAGGACAAACAAGAAGCCAAGTAGTGTCAGATAACTGTGTAACTGGGATATATGTTATAGACACTCTACCTCCACATACTAATTTGAAATTTGGCAGGTGTGAGGAGACTGCATATTAAATTCTTCATTAATTTTTCACTGCAGACCTCCTTAGTGCTTCTGGTATAAAGATGTTATTGTTTTTAATTATGTTAAAATATTGGCCAGGATTTTGTGGTGGCAATGATAGTAGAACTGTCACCATTCGCTGCAATTACTCCTCTGAAACGGACAGCAATTTTGGAACTCAGCATATGCTCAAAATAACACAGACATCGAGAAGCTGCTCTCAATGATTCCATGCTTCTCCAGAGGATGCATTGTTGACGTCATGCCAGACTGCAAATAAAGGGAAATTTCTTAATTGACAAGATGTTTCACTCTTATGCTCTTAGTCTTAATGTAAAAGCCCTTGAACTAACCACACCTTGTTGAATAAGGTGCATCTGGAGTTTTTTTAATATTAATTTATGGGATGTGAGCTTCACTGGCTAGGCCAGCATTTATGCCCATCCCTAGTTGCCCTCGAGAAGGTAGTGGTGAGCTGCGTTCTTGAACTGCTGCAGTCCCTGTGGTGTGGGTACACCCACAGTGCTGTTAGGGAGTTCCAGAATTTTGACCCAGCGACAGTGAAGGAACGGTGATACATTTCCAAGTCAGGGTAGTGTATGGCTTGGAGGGGAACTTCCAGGTGGTGGTGTTCCCATGTATCTGCTGCCCTTGTCCTTCTAGATGGTAGTGGTTGTGGATTTGGAAGGTGCTGCCTAAGGCATACTAACATTTTAACAGCTTACTAACTTTATAGTTACTGCCAAATCACTTCACTTTGCTAATTTTATATTCACAAAATGTCAAACATCTCCACTGTAGTAAAACAAACTCCACATTTTAAAAATAAGTTAAAATTTTTAAAAATCTTTATTTGAGCTTCAATCTTAATACAGTCATAATGTATTCTGCTATCTGGAATTTTAAATTAAAAGTAGAGGGATTCAGTGCTTCTAACTTCCTGCTTTGCTGTCTGAGGTTTGCTGTCAGTGCATGGCTGCTGATCTTGCTGCTGCACACTTTTCGTGGGCAGCTTTCTTTGAGGTAAAAATCTCAAACATTGTTTTGCCACTGATTGCAAAATCCGGGTCACTACCACGAAACTCATGCTGTATCCATTTGTCTCAGTTCATAATACTCTGAACTCTTGACTCGAAAGGTTGTAGGTTCAGGCCTTCCAGATGCCCAGGTGAAAGGAAAAACAGAATGCTTGCAATTGTAAATAAAATGCTAGCAATACACAAGTTGATCAGTATCTGGAAAATAAAAGGTAGGTTCAGCCAGTGTAATTTACTTTTTAAGCCAACTGCTTCAAAGGTCAAAATTCCCTTTGTCATTTTTATTTGAGAACTAGCATGTCAGAATTATGATGAAATCTATTTCCTTTCTAATTATACAGTTTCACAGCCCAACAACCCCTTTTTAATACTCTATGTGAATCTGTTAATTGTTCATTTATTTGTCTGAGTTAGGCCAACATATCTTTCTTTAAATTCTCTAAATTATCATAAATAAGTTCACACTTACTTGATGATGTGTAACCAGTAACAGAACAAGCCAACTGTTAAACTGAGCTTTAAGGAGATAGGTAGTCATTTAGTCCTTTTTATATAATTATGTTCAGAGATGCATAGTGCAGGATGCTAAAATTCCAACAGTAAAGTTGTGCTGCTGGATTTGTGTTAATATATCAGGGGGATACTCGGCAATGAACGGTTCTCATCCTGATCCCTCAAAGCCTTTGTCATTTACAAGGCTCAAGCTAGGAATTTAATGGAATACTCACCACTTACCTGAATGGGTGCAGTTGCACCACCGTTGTTGCAAAAGGGGGAGAAGGATAAATCTGGCAATTACAGGCGAGTCAGCTTAATGTTGGTGGCAGGGAAAGCAATATGGGAGCAAATTAACAGCCACTTGAATAAGCATGGACTAATAAAGGAGAGCCAACATGGATTTGTTAAAAGCAACTTGTGTTTGACTAACTTGAATGAGGTTTTTGGTGAGGTAACAGGGAAGGTGGATGAGGGCAGTGCAGTTGTTGTCGTGTATATGGACTTTCAATAGACATTTTTAAAGTACCACATATTACACTTGAAAGCAAAATTGAAGTCAATGGGACAAAGGGATGGTAACAGCCTGAATATGAAATTGGCCAAGGGATAGAATTCAGTGCTGAATGACTGTTTTTCAGAATGGAGGAGGTGTTCAGTGATGTTCCCCAGGGTTCAGTAAAAGAACCACTGTTGATTTTGACATACATTGGTGACTTGGGCCAGAAATTTCCCCCCATTGTGCAGGGGTGGGCGGAGGTGGACATGAACCTGATTGGCGCCCCCGATTGGGGACGTGCCGCCATTTTACGTGGGTGGGCCAATTAAGGCCCGCCCATCGTGACGCATGCCTGGAAATGCTGTGTGCGCGAAAGAGGGCAGAGATCTCCCTAAGGCACAGAGGTGCCTCAGGGAGATCCGTTTGGCATGCGTAAGTTCAAATAAAGGAAGGAAAAAACTTTTGAAACATGGCCCCTCATGTGACACTGTCACATGAGCTGGGACATGTCAAAGAACTAACGTAAAAATTTTTATTACGTTTTAAAACAATTCATGAAACCTCATCCCGCCTGTGGATGAGGTTTCATGAAAAATGCGAAAGCCGCCTGGGCTCTTCGTCTGCCCGCCAATCTTAAGGTTGAACAGGCAGCTCATTTAATTGAGTTAATGACTATTTAAATCGCGGCTGCGTGCCCGCTGAACTAACAATCTAAATGATGTGTGGCGACTTCAGGACGCACGCCTGATGTCACCGCGTGTTATTTTACACGTGAGCGAGCAGGCCCCACCCCCTGCATGCCGATGGGAAAATGCTGCCCTTGGACTTGGGGTACAGTGCAGACTGCAGACTTGCAAACTTATAAGTGTAGTAAACAATGAGGAAGGCAACAATAGATTTCTAGGGGACAGACTGGTGGAATCGGCAGGCTCAAAGCAGATGAAATTCAATGCATGAGGTGATAAATTTTGGTAGGAAGGCTGAGAGGAGACAGTGCAAGCCAAATGGTGCAATTTTAAAGAGGGTGCAAGAACAGAGAGACCTTCGGTTCTTGTACATAAATCTTTGAATGTGGCAGGTCAAGCTGACAGAGCAGTTGATAAAGCATATTGCATTCTGGGCTTTATAACTAGAGCCATAAGGCAGAATTTTATGCCCCCCCCCAACCCCCCTCAGGTGGGTTTGCAGGCGGGAAGGCTGTAGAATTCTGTGGGTAACTATTTCCCGCCACCTACCTGTCTGCCTCTGGTCTCACTGCGATTTTACAAGTAGCTGGTGAGGCCTGGGGGATCCCCCCCACCCCCCCCACCCTTGCCCCAGATAAGGCCCTTAAGTGGATGAAGTTGGGCACAGGCATGTGTGGTGGGCAAGGGAAGTCCAGCAAGGTCTTGCTCCTGCCTTGGGTGGGAAACGGGGGTGCCTGCTTCATGAGCCCCTTTTCACGATTGGGGATCAACCCACTCAGCCCTAAAACACCCCGCGGCTGCCCACTCACCACCTGGCTTTTGCAACACATCCCTCCACCACCCCCCTCACCCACTCAACCCTGCCCCAACCCTGGGGTCTCGTGTCTTGGTGCTGCCAAGAGGCCCCCAGACTTACCTTGCATCTGGCTCCTAATTCTCCTTTACTGGGACTTGAATGTCAAATGACTGCAGGGCTGCCATATGGAGCAGCAGTGAATTCTCTGCCAACTTTGTCGGTGGCGTGGCAGGAAACCCCACCACCCAGTAAATGCTGTCCATAGAGTATAAAAGCCAGGAAGCTGTGCTACACTTATACAAAATGATAGTTTGTTCTCAGCTAGAGCATTGTGATCATTTCTGGGCACCACACTTTAAGAAGGATGTAAAGGCTTTGGAAAAGATACAGAAGAAATTTGCTAGGATGGAATACAAATAAAGGGATGAAGAAGCTGGTGCTGTTCTCTTTCAAGCAGAGAAGAATAAGAGGAGATTTGATGCAGGTATATAAACATATATGGGTTAAATAAAGTAAGCAAAGAGAATACTTTCTCATTAGCCATAGGGATGATAGCCAAAGCATACAGAGGGTGAAATTTTCTGTGTCCGCTGGCATCGGGGTGTTCGGCGGCATGAGTGAATATAGCAAGAAGGCTAAAAATCAGTTTCACGACATCGTGAAACCAGTTTGCAATCGTCCGCTCAGCCCATTGATGGCCGGCTGCATTCCCTGCTGTCGGACATCACCAACTTCATTGTAATACATCATCACATCATTAAAGCCCAGCCCGCCGGAATCATCCCCGCCGACATGTTTCACAACAGCATATATAAGGCGTGCACTTGGCGGGCTGCACATCGCTCAGGACTTCAAAGTTTGTTTGCCTACCTTGTTTTGGACAGCACTCAGTCATCAGCACCAGGCTTCACGGACAGCATAACATCACTTTTAGGGGGACTCACGGGCAGTTCTACCTATCAGATCAACCGTAAAGTGTGGGTGGCTTTTCATTGGCTGCAGGGCTAGGGCTTGCTTAGGGAAGGAGAAGAAATAGCCTCAGGCAAGGGAAGAGGCTGCAGGGCGAAGGCTGTACTGGGGAAGGGGGGTATCCCAGGGTGTGTGTGGGGACACATGTTGATCTGTGCAAGTGGCCTCAAGATGGTGAGGGCTGAGGAAGTAGTCTCCAGAGGAGATGAGGCCAGATGGACATGTGAGGGTGTGTATGAGAGAATGGGTGATGTCCCTTGAGCTGGCAGCGAGTGAAATGCCAGTGAATGTGTGATGGGCTTGAGTGTGAGAGTTTAGGGTGATGAGATGGTTGCCTTACCCTGGCTGCATTGATGAGATCATTTATCCTCTATTTGCATTGGATAGCCAACCTCTTCTGTGCAACATTGGCACTGATCACCACTGCCATTGCTTACCAAGCCGGAGTGATAATATTGCTGCCCCTCCTGTGGCCAGATCGGGGGTAGAGGACATCACAGCAGGCCTCATTGGCATCCAAAAGGCACTTGAGGGCTGCATCACTAAACCTGGGGATGCAGTCTTCTTGCCTTTCGGGGCCATGTCTTCTTTGCAGCAATCCTGGGCTGGAAGCAGTGACAGGTGTGCACACGGCTGTACTTTAAACGTGGCGCCCAGCGTGTTGAAGCAGCGAGGTGACAGCGTGGCGGGTGAATCAGAACCCGCCTGCCATCAAAATTACATGTTTCCCAGGAATGTATAATTAATGTGGCAGGATTGGGACACTTCAGCATGAGAAGACACCTTTGCAGCTGGCAGGTTAAATGTCATTTTTCTCACCCATTACTGCACTTAGTGCAAATCTGGGATGATTCGGTCCAGATTTAAACTGTTTGGCAAAGAACCAGAGACAACAGGAGGTAAAACTTGTAACGTAATGAGTGGTTAGGACTTGGAATGTCCTGCCTGATAGAGTAATTGGTATCAATTCAATAGTAGCCTTCAAAAGGAAATTGGATAAATACTTGAAGGGGAAAAATTTGCACAGTATGGGAAAAGAACGGAATAGTGGGGACTAGCTGGATTGATCTTCAAATGATCCAGCACAGACACAGTGTGTTAGACGGCCTTCCTGTGCTCTTCTATTGTATCATTCTATATTCTAACATAAGTAGATTAACACTAGCCACTTGATCAGCATTCAGGCTACTGAGCTTAATAGCTGCTCTTTCTACCATCAATATATACTACCTACGCTCAGGCTGCATTACAGTAACTTGCCAAGCTCATTCCAACAGCACTCTCCAGGCCTGTGACCTCTACCACCAATAAGGAGAAAAGCAACAATATCATTAGAGATTATATTGGTTAGTGAAGGAAAAGAGGTGAAGGGATATGGAAACAGGGTGAGTAAATTTAATTTGCATTATTTGCTATTATGGCAGGTAAGTGTTGACATGGGTTTGTTGGGGAAATGGCCTGTTTTCATGTTGTAAATTCTACGTAGCACACGCTTTCATGGGAACAGCATCACCCCAAAATTCTCTCCAAGTCATACACCTTCCTGATTTGGACATGGGGCACCATTTATGTATCCACAAAGCTCTGATCATGTCCCTACTTAAGAACATCATGGGAGCATCATGAGTACAAGGACAGCAACAATTCAAGAAGGTGGCTCACCTCCTTCTCAGATGAACTAGGAACAGGCTTTAGGTGCAGCTTTGCCAGCGTCACCCACCTCCTGAGAACAAACAAGAAATCATGAATGCAAAAATGTCTGCTGCTCCATTATTCCAATGATCTGTTGATGTGCCTGCTATTCCATGAATTTATGAGCTCATTGCAACCTGCATTTCCATTCATTCATCAGTGTCTACTGCTGTATTCATTTCGTAATCACCTTTTATAAAAATGTAATTAACAATTACTGTTCTGTTGTGTGATAGGGGTTTGGACAGGATTTAGAAATTGTCTAGTCTCCCAAAAGTATGCTGTTTGAGTCCATACAACGGAATTTTCCGTGCCCGCTAGCATCAGGCGTATTTGGTGGCATGAGCAGATAATATGGCGAGAGGGGACAAAAATCGGTTTCACAATGTGATGAAACCAGTTTGCGATCGTCTGCTCAGCCCGTCGATGGCTGGCCACGTTTCCCACCATCAGACGTCGGGAACTTCATTGCAATATATCAGCATACCATCATAAGGCTAGCCCGCCTACTCATCCCCCCACCGCACCCCCGCCCCCCCCATCCTCTGGATTGTCTACGCACATCAGTGTCCCCCCACCCCCACCCCCCCATCCTCTGGATTGTCTACGCACATCAGTGTGCAATGGCGTGTACATGGCAGGCTGCATTTTGAGGGGAACTCAGAGACGAGTGCTCAGTAACATTACGGAGAGCTCGCGAGGGACACCTGTTGGACTTCAAGGTTAAGGTGCATTGTAGAGAGGGGGTGCAAAGGCTGCCCTGAGGTTGAGGTAACTTTGGGAGGGGGTGCAAAAGCTGCCCTGCAGCTGAAGGTAGCGCACAATCACATGTGGGGTGGGCAAGGGAAGCAGCCACACATTAGGGACACCTTGTATAAAGTGACCATTCCTCTACAGCTGAGGCAGTTCAGGCTTAGCCACCTTGATGTGATTGGAGTTGGGTCTCTAGCTTATCTGTCCACTCAAACAACGCAGAGGCATGAAAGTGCCACCAAGTGCTCCAGAGCTTTTCACCCTCGGGCACAGGCTGCAAACTAATGAGCATTTTAGTGGACTGCAGAACAGTTGGACGACTGGATACATTGTACAATCTCCTTGCTAAAGCTGGCCATGGAGCAGTCACTGGTGGAGGCACTCACAGTCCCTTACAATGTCATCATCCCAGTTTGGACCAGGCTCCCACATGGTTCAAGCTAACAATGCAGCCTTGCAGCGCGATTTAGGAGAATGCCTTAGCTGAGTGCACAACATGCCATCCAAAGGGCAAAAATGTCACCAGTTGGTCAGGTGGAGTGGAGCAGAGGAAGGTCAGGTTTCGGGCAGCCACGCAGCACACTAATCTCTGGCCATCCAAGTGGTGGCCAGCACTCTCCGGGATGCATCCAGGGGCCTTCAGGCTTAACCAAAAGAGGTTCTTAGTACACCCATGCTACCCACGCGTCTCTCTCTTTCATCCTGCAGTAGGATTACACCAGGATCATGGAGCCTGGTGAACTCGATGTATGTCTCATGGCATACATACACCAAAGACGACGGAGAAGAGAGTGACTGAGGTGCCTGGCTGTGCAGAGGGAGGAGCAGCACCCTCTGGAAGAAGGGCAGCTGGGGCTCCCACATGCGCCACCGAGGAGCCACAGTGAGCATTCGCTGGTCGGCGCCTAGCTAGACCCAGGGTCTATAGACGGCGCCTTTCATTCCTGCAGATGACCGAGAACCAGTGTCATTGAAGACTGTGCATGTCTAGGGAACTGGTCGGTCACATCTGCCAGGTAATGCAGGATTTGGCGCCATGTGGACATGGAGGGCATCCACTGCCAATGGCCATGAAAGTGACAGCGGTACTCAATTTCTACACCAGTGGCTACTTTCAGGGCTTCACAGGTGACCTCTGTGGGATATCACAAGCCTCCACCCACAAATGCATCCATAAGGTCACAGACGCCATCTTTGCGAGGGCACACAACTTTGTGCATTTCACCCGGGACCAGAACATCCAGGATGCAAGAGCGCTGGGATTTGCCCAGATCTCAGGTATCCCACAGCTTCATTTAACACCCCTACAATGATCCTGTCGTGAACCAGGTTATCTTTTAGAATTCCATAAGCACAATTCCCTGCTAGCCTATGGAAATTGTTGATAAATGAATCCATGCTTTTGCCTGTCCTTTGTTTTGTTTTTGTTAAATTTAGCACTCTCAATTATTATCTGACAAATAATGAAATAAGAGTCAAAAGCTTGCATGACTTCTTCATAAGAAGCTGAAGTCTCAACATAACCCTGCCTTGCTATTACATCATCAACAATAGCTCCTACAGCATAAAGTAGGGCACTGACCTGGTCTCTCTGGCCTTTTTTATGTAATCCTGAAGTAGTTCTATACCTTATGAACATTTTTCTCCAGTTGTCCCATTTCTGGGCCTGCTATGGGCCTTCCACACTATGAAATGGCTCTGGGAGTGATAGCATGGACCCCATGCTTCTGCTGAGCCCTGGAATTGTTCTTGCATTTGATCCTGCTTCTCCGCTGCTGCTTGCTGTTTTAGGCCTCTGCTCGCTGCTGTCTGGTTTCTAGGTCTGTGTTACAACTTGCTTCTGAGGCTCCCATGATATTCTGATGTCTTGATGAGTTTTTCTTTTGTCCTTCCTTCAAGATTCTCTTTTCTTGCCAGGCCTGTAACTTCTTTCAGTCTTTGCTGCATCTTTCACTCACTGCCACCATGTTTTATTTTGTGGTAGGTGTTTTAGATGGGTTTTGGTGTTTGTCTAGTCTCCCAAAAGTATGCTGCTCGAGTCCATAGTCTTTTTAACCAGAACTATTTATTTACAGCAAGTATTTACACATTTGGACCTCCACACTAGATAAGAGCTTCTGCTCACTTCAAGGGCTCTTACTACTCAATCATGTGATCTGACATCATTATTACATAAGCATCATGTATGCTTTTGATGTTAACCCTTTACAATTACCTTACAGCTGTTGATTATAGTGTATCAATGATAACATGGATTTACAGATAAAATAATGTTGAGTAGCAGTGTAAGATAGGAAGCCTTTGCAGTCTGCCCTGTCAATTATCCTTGATTAACAACACAATGATAGGGAATAGTTCATACTTTGCTATCTCAGATAGATTTCACATATGTTTTAATGTTCTGTGTTTATTTTGACTTCTACGCTTGGAAAATTATGTTCAATTTTGGTCGGCACACCATGTTCACCAAGAGTGCTACAACATTATGTTAATGAGCTCATCAAACATTGTATTAATTGAATGCACTTCCTCTGTCCTACAACCATACATTCATTAAAAACTCTTTCACATACCTCAATTACATACAAACATTTGAATTAGGAGCAGGAGTAAGCCACTCAGTCCTTCGAGCCTGCTCCGCCATTCAATAAGATCATGGCCGATCTGATTGTAATCTCAACTCCGCATACCCACCTGCTCTCAATAACTTTTCATCCCCTTGATAATCAAGAATCCATCTACCTCTATCTTAAAAATATTCAAAGACTCTGCTTCCACTGCCTTTTGAGGAAGAGTGCTCCAAAGACTCACAACCCTCAGAGAAAAAAATTCTCCTCATCTCTGTCTTAAATGGGTGACCCCTTATTTTTAAACAGTGGCCCCTAGTACTAGATTCTCCCACAAGAGGAAACATTCTCTCCACATCCACCCTGTCAAGACCCCTCAGGATCTTATATGTTTCAATCAAGTCATTTCTTACTCTTCTAAACTCCAGTGGATACAAGCTTAGTTTGTCCAACCTTTCCTCATAAGACAATTACCCATCCAATCCAGGTATTTGTTTAGTAAACTTTCTCTGAACTGCTTCTAATGCAGTCACATCTTTCCATAATGAGAGCAATACTGTACATAATACTTCAGATGTGGTCTCACCAATGCCCTGTATAATGGAAGCATAACCTACCTACTTTTGTATTCAATTCCACTCACAATAAATGATAACATTCTATTAGTTTTTCTAATTATTGGTGTACCTCCATACTAACCTTCTGTGATTGATGCACTAGGATATCTAGATCCCTCTGTATCTCAGAGTTCTGCAATCTCTCACCATTTAGATTGTACGCTTATTTTTTATTTGTCCTGCCAAAATGGACAATTTCACATTTTCCCATATTATACTCCCATTTGTCAGGTCTTTGCTCACTCACTTGACCTATATATATCCCTTTGTAGTCTCCTTGTCTCAAATTCATATCTTACTTTCCTCCCTATCTTTGTCTCATCAGAAAATTTAACAACCATACCTTCGGTCCCTTCATCCATGTCATTTATATAAATTGTAAAGAGTTGATGCCCCAGCACTGATCCCTGTGGCAAACCACTCATTACATATTGCCAACCAGAAAAAGTCCCATTTATGCCTACCCTCTGTTTTCAGTTAGCTAGCTAAACTTCTATCCATGCCAATATGTTACCCCCTACACCATGAGCTTTTATTTTTCGCAATAACCTTTGACATGGCACCTCATCAAATGCCTTCTGGAAATCTAAGTACAGTACATCCACCAGTTCTGTTTTATCCACAGCTTATGTCACTTCTTCAAAGGACTCCAATAAATTAGTTAAACATGATTTCCCTTTCACAAAACTATGTTAACTCGGGTTGATTCCCTGAATTTTTCCAAATGCCCTGCTATAACATTTTTACTGACAGCTTCTAACATTTTCCTCATGACAGATGTTAAGCTAACTGGCCTGTAGTTTCATGCTTTCTGCCTCCCTCCCTTTTCGAATAAAGGAGTTACATTTGCTATTTTCCAATCTAATGGAATCTTCCCCAAATCTAGGGAATTATAGAAAATTAAAACCAATGCATCAACTATCTCAATAGCCACTTCTTTAAAACCCTAGGATGAACTCCATCAGGACCTGGGGACTTGTCAGCCTGAAATTTTCCCAAGTTTCTTCCTCCCTTCCATTTCCTGATTTACAGCTATTTCTGGGATGTTACTTGTATCCTCTATAGTGAAGAATGATGTAAAGTACCGGCTCAATTCATCTGCCATCTCCTTATTTTTCATTATTAATTCCCCATACTTACTTTCTGTAGGATCAATGTTCATCTTGTTAACTCTATTCATTTTTTAAATATCTATAGAAACTCTTACTATCTGTCTTTATATTTCTAGCTAGCTTTCTCTCGTACTCTAATTTTTCCTTCATTACCAATCTTTTGGTCATTCTTTGCTTTTTTTTTGTATTCTGTCCAATGTTCTGACCTGCCACCCATCTTTGTGCAACTATATGCTTTTTCTTTAAATTTTGTACTATCTTTAAATTTTTTAGTTAACCACGGTTAACAACCTCTCCTTTTATTTTTTTTTTCTCATGTTGGAATATATTGATTCTGTGTATTCTGAAATATCCCCTTAATTGCCCGCCACTGCATCTCTATTGACCTATCCCTTAACTTAATTTGCCAGTTCACTTTAGCTAGCTGTACTTTCATGCCCCCATAATTGCCCTCCAATCTTGGACCCACTCTCCTCCCCTTCAAACTAAATGTAAAATTCAATCATATTATGACTGCTGCTACTTAGGAGCACCTTCACTATAAGGTCATTAATTGATCCTATCTCATTGCACAATACAAGGTCTACTATAGTCTGCTCTCTGCTTCTACTATTTTCTTTTGATTGCATCAGCCACAAAAATTTGAGGGGCTCTATTTTTACATTTAAGTGTCAGATAGTCATGGAGCAGGGAAGTGCGTCATGTTTCTTCCATATCTCCATACATATTGAAGTACACATCTCCAAATAAATCTTGAAACTACGATTTCTGAAATACACAACTGGTTGGTCAACATCTGAATGAAAGATAGGCGAGACTGTAAAAACAATTTACTTTAGGTCAACTGTTTCAAAGACCAAAATTATCTTTTTGCCATTTTTATTTTACAATGTGTTAAAAAATGATAATGTGAGTAATTTTCCTTCCAACTATACAGCTACGAACTCCACAACCCTTTTTCAATATTGCAAGCGAGTCTGTTAATTGTTCTTTTATCTGTCTGAGTTAAGCCAAAATATCTCCCTTTGAATTCTCTAAATGATCATAAATAAATTCACACTTACTTAATGAGGCGTAATAAGTAACAGAACAACCTGACTGTTAAACTGAGATTCAAGGTTGTCGCAAAAACAGAAGGCAACCTCAAAACATGAAAAGTTTCTACATCGTGCATATCGAGGCCTTTGTATGGAGCTATGATTGCTTTAGCAGCCGATGTATTAACATTACAGCTTGAAAAATGTGTTTATCTTTGATTTTAGTGCCAAGCAGCTAATCCCACTTCAAAAATCTACTCACAATAGCCTGAAATTTGTGGTTAGTAGCGAAGCAATGGTGTTTGTCGTTGACCTTGAGGTGAATCTCGCTAAGAGATTAAGCGAACTCCCTGGCAAGAATTTCACCCCCATCACTGTGCAGTGCTAAATGCGATTTGTTGCAGTGTTCTTTACTGGACACTCTCAGCTTGGAGCCGGGCTGCCGTCATCAGGCTAAGAAATAACCAATTATATTAAAGGATTTTCAAAGCTCACAGACCCCAGCCCCTAACCAAGAAACAAAAAAACAATATAATAAAGTCACTTTTTAAAATGTTTACATTGAGCAAAGTAAAGATTGGACATACACATGGGGTGAAGGTCAAAGCTAAAATATTCTGAAAAACGTTCCTAAAGATATTTCAAAAAATTAGTTTAAAAAATCTAATTAATCATTGAACAGAACTCCGCGACACTAACATTGTTTTTTCAGGGCCAGCTCTAAAGTTCATCAAATTTTATTAATCACATCATCGTTAAAAACTCAGTTACACCTGATTGAACAAGGTGTAACTCTTTAAGGGATTTCTGACGGTGATTTGGGGGAGCAGCAAAGTTCAAATTCTCGCTGATTTGATTGATTGCCGACTCCTGAGGGAGCAACCGTATAGTTCATATCGGAGCCCCGAGTGACAGACCGCAATTCAGGATTTCCACACTAACCTGCACATGCCCGACAACCTGAAGTTGCGGTCAGCTTCAGAGGGGACAGTTCGCTCTCAACAATTCCACTCAGGCCCTGGCAAAATCTGGGCCAATAATTTAAATAACATTGAGTCTCACATATTAGAAACATAAAAGAACAGAAAACATGTTCCTGTCAATGGGGAGAGACATTAAAAGTACATTTTCATCTATTTATGATTGGTCAATCTAAGGGCCATCTTAGCCTCCCCCAGTGAAAGTCGACCTTTCACAAGCCATGCAACAGGCACTAAGGTATCACTGCCTTGGAGCACTAGGACAGGCAAAGACACCCACAAGGCAAGGAATTCACAAGAATAAATAATTTACTTCCGTTTGTGTAATTGGATGTTTTGTTGGATAAAGATGTTTATGAGAAGGTTTTTGTGGCTGGCTTTTATTGTAGGATGTTGGCCAAGGGGACAATGTGATGGCACATCTCAGATAGATGTAATGCTGGGGAATAATGGATCCATGTCTTTGGAATACTGTGTATAGTTTTGGTCTACTTTTTAAAGAAAGGATACAAATGTGTTAGAAGCAGTTCAGAGAAGGTTCACTCGACTGATACCCGGATTGAGGATTTAACTTATGAGGAAAGGTTGCACAGGCTGGACCTGTATCCATTGGAATTAGAAGAATGTGCGATGATCTTATTGAAACATATAAGATCCTGAGGGGATTTGACAGGGTGAATGCTGAAAGGATGTTTCCACATGTGGGGGAGACTAGAACTAGGGAACACAGTTTAAAAATAAGGGGCCTCCCACTTAAGACAGTTGAGAAGAATTTTTTTCTCTCAGAGGTTTATGTGTCTTTGGAATTCTCTTCCCCAGAGAGCGGTGGAGGCAGGGTCATTGAATATTTTTAATGCAGTGGTAGATAGATTCTTGATTAACAAAGAAGTCAAAGGTTATTGGGGGTGGGTGGAATGTGGAGTTGAGGCCACAATCAGATCAGCCATGATCTTAATGAATGGCAGAGAAGGCTCAAGGAGCTGAATGGCCTACTCCTGCTTCTAATTCGTATGGTCATATTTTGTATATAGCTTATCCATTGTGAAGGAGTCCAGGATGCATCATCTTCCTCCTCCTCCTCCCTCTCCTCTTTCTCCTTCGCCTTCTCTCGAGCTGGCCTCTGGATTCCTGAAGGCAATGGCTGTGCCCTCATCATGGTAATATTACGTAGAATTCAGCAGACCACCATGAACCTCAAAACCTGTGCATGTACTGGAGGGCCACCTTGAACAGTCAAGACAGCGAACCCATTGCTTCAACAAGCCAATTGGCTGCTCCATCATGCTTCTCACAGCTCCGTGGCTCTCATTCTATACCCACAGTTATTGCATGGTCGGGTGGCAGAAGGGGAGTCAACACCTGTGTGTACAGGGGTATTGCATATCCCCAAGGAGTCACCCTCAGCTTCTCCATGGAGGTCCGAAGATGATTGGTCACAGCTGATTGGCACAGGATGAATACATCGTGGCCGCAGCCAGGATAAATAACAACAAGAACATGTCTTTGTATATCACCTTTAATGTAATAAAATGTTCCAAGGTGCCTCTCAGGCCCACTATAATGCAACATTTGACACCAAGCTGCATAAGAAGATATTAGGGAAACTCACCAAAAGCATGGTCAAAGAAGTAGATTTTAAAGGGCATCTTAAAGGAGGAAAGTGAAGTAATGAGTCAGAGAGGCTTAGCAAGGAGATCCCAGTGCTTAGGGCCTAGGCACGGCCACTAATGGTGGAGCAATTAAACTCAGAGAAGCTCAAAAGGCCAGAATTAGAGGAGCACAGAAATCTCAGAAGGTTTTTTAAATGTTTTTATTCATTCATGGGATGTGGGCTTCGCTGGCTGGGCCAACATTTATTGCCCAACCCTTGAGAAGGTGGCGGTGAGCTGCTTTCTTGAGCCACTGCAGTCAATGTGGTGTAGGTACACCCACAGTGCTGCCGGGAAGGGAGTTCCAAGATTTTGACCCAGCGACAGTGAATGAACGGCAATATATTTCTAAGTCAGAATGGTGAGTGACTTGGAGGGGAAATTCCAGATGGTGGTGTTCCCAACTATCTGCTGCTCTTGTCCTTCTAGATGGTAGAGGCCATGAGTTTGGAAAGTGCTGTCGAAGTCCTGCAGTGCATTTTGTAGATGGTACACATTGTGGCCATTGTGCGTCAGTAGTGGAGGGAGTGAATGTTTGTGGATGTGGCGCCAATCAAGCAGGCTGCTTTGTCCTGGATGGTGTCAAACTTCTTGAGTGTTGTTGGAGCTGCACTCATCCAGGCAAGTGGGGAGTATTCCATCACAATCCTGATTTGTGCCTTGTAGATGGTAGACAGGCTTTGGGAAGTCAGGATGTGAGTTACTCATCACAGGATTCCTAGCCTTTGGGGACCTGCTCTTGTAGCCATTGTATTTATATGGTTAGTCCAGTTCAGTTTCTGGTCAATGGTAACCCCCAGGATGTTAGTAGTTGGGGTTTCAGCGATGGTAATGCCATTGAACATCAAGGGGCGATGGTTAGATTCTCTCTTGTTGGAGATGGTCATTGCCTGGCACTTGTGTGGCACAAATGTTACTTGCCACTTGTCAGCCCAAGCCTGGATATTGTCCAGGTCTTGCTGCATTTGGACATGGACTGCTTCAATGTCTGAGGAGTTGCAAATGGTGCTGAACATTGTGCAATGTAGGGATGGAGAAGATTACAGAGATAGGGAATGGCTAAGCCATGGAGGGATTCAAAAACAAGGATGTGAATTTTAAAATATAAGGCATTGCTTGATCCGGAACCAATGTAGGTCAGCAAACATAGGGGTAATCTGTGAATGAGACTTGTTGCAATTAAGGACACAGGCAGCAGGATTTTGGATGGCATTAAGTTTGCAGAGAGTAGAATGTGGGAGGACCGCTAGAAGTGCATTGAAATAGTCAACTCTAGAGGTAACAAAGGCCATAGATGAGGGTTCCATTAGCAGATGAGGCAGGGACAAAGTTGGGTGAGGTTACAGAGCTGGAAATAAGAGGCTTTAATGGATGTCATGCAAACATGTGGTCAGTAGCTCATCTCAGAGTCAAATATAACACCAAGGTGGCAATCAGTTTGGTTCAGCCTCAGACAGTTGCCAGACAGAGGGATGGAGTTGGTAACTGGAGAACGAAATTGTGACAGGGGCTGAAGACAATGGCTTCACTGTCCCCAGTATTTAATTGGAGGAAATTTCTGCTCATCCAGTACTGGATGTCGAGCAAGCATCCTGAGAAGTTAGCAACAACGGAGGAGTCAAGAGAGGTGGTAGTGAGGTAGAGCTGGGTATCGTCAGCGACCATGTGAAAATTAATACTGCTTTTGGATGATGTCACCCGGAAGAAGCATGTAAATGAAAAATAGGAGGGGGGGCAATGATAGATCCTTGGGGACACAGAGGTAATGTTTCAGGATCAGGAAGACGGCCATTGCAAGTGATGCTCTGGTAACGAGTAGATAGATAATCATTCAACCAGACGAGTGCAGTCCCACTCAGCTGGACAACAGTGGTGAGGAATTATAGGAGGATGGTGTGGTCAGCCATGTCAAAGGCTGTAGACAGGACAAAGAGGGATAGTTTACAGAAGAATAGCAGGCATTCAGCAGCTTGATGTGTTGGGAGTGGTCGCACACACCAACTACACATTTATAGAATAGTAGCTCTGGCATGGGATACCCTGCACCATCAGGAATCCCACTACCCTGGTAAAGCCACATATCCTCTCATGCTGCTTGTACCTGCTGGGGGAGAAAATGATTCTCTTCTTCTGGAATAGGGAACATCTGCAGTGATCTCCCAAATGCTCCACTGGACAGTGCACTGGGAAATGTTCAAGATGTCACCCATTCCTTCCTGGAAAAACCTGGACACATGGAAATTTAATGCCACTGTGATGATCTTGATGGCAACTGGAAACACTGCCCTCACCCTGGTACAAAGCACCAGGTCATGTTGATGGTGTTGGCACAGTTCAGTTACCACCTCCTTGTTAAACCTGCATCACCTCAGGCACTGCTCCTGGGTCAATTGAAGGTAGCTGAATACCCTTGTTGAGGTATGGCCTCCTGTGGAGAGCCCTCTTCCTCTTCCCTCTTCACTGAACTTCCCGTCTTTCCAGCCTTTGCTCCATCTCATGGTCATGTTGGAGATCAAGAGGCACTGCAACCGCAGCCCCTGCTGTGCCCTCCCTGATTTTAAGCATCAGCTCTCCAAAAGATCTCCAGTACAACAAAATACTTTCACAGACTCAGCCTGAGCAAAAGTGAGATAAAAGCAGCTCACCTGCTGGCTGGTATCTGGCCCTTTAAATAATGCTAGTGGAGGGCTCCCTCAAGCTACTGAATGCCTGTTCAGCTGGGAGTGATCAGCACAAACATTCATTGCACATCCAACCAGCATCGTCACAGAGCCCAGTTTCGCACCCTGTAATTTATAAGAAGAGGCTTACAGGCTGATTTTGTTATTTCGGTCATCAAGTGCTGAAAATCACCGCTGATATAGATTTAAGTGATTATTTAAACTGTGATTACAGAACTGGAAAATAAGTACAATAGAACAAACCTGGAGTGGAGCAAACATTAGAAAATTCTTTCTCATAGAATATTGGTTACATAAAATGAGCTGCTCCTGCCTTACCATTTAGCACCTTAAAAAGACTTGGCCACTCTCAAGTTGGTAATGGATTTCAGAATATAAGGAGAAAAGCAGACAACGATCACCTATTGTATAGAATACAATGGGCTGGATTTTTCTGTGACACCCGAGGTTCCACTGCCAGAACCAGAAGCCATAGCTGACCCTGCTCTGGTGGGCGCTGGGACCTCGGGTGGCATTTTGCCAGTGATGGCCGATTAACAGACCACTGGTTCCACCATCCAACTGAGGATGGCAGTCCATCCCCAAGAGCTGCTGCCCCAATCAGAGGACCAGCAGCCTCATTCAGCAGCACCACCACCAGCAGTGGCCAGTGCTGAGGTTGCATCACCAAGGAGAGGGAGTCTTAATGCTGAGACATCCTCGAAGACATGTGAGTTCTTTTGGGGAAGCCAGGGCCAGGCAGACCGGTCATGGCAACTGAGGAAGGGAGGGGTGGTTTTTGCAGTGGCAGTGAATTAGGCGCAGGGGCAGCCATTGCTGCTGAGGTGCCCCTCCATTGGCCATGAGTGCCCATCAAGGAGGGCCTCCATCCCAGGAACCTGCTAGGAGCCTGGGGGTTCACCTGAATGTCCCAGCACCTTCTCCAACCATATTGCCAGCTGTTCCACATTCCTGTACATCTCCAAAGGGCTGGAAAAATTCAGTTCAATATTTCTAACATCTTGGGATAGTCAGAGCATTAATTTGGAACCTTACTTGTCAGGGTTGAGGTTTTCAGAATGTTAAATTGTTGTCAGATGTTAAATTTATACTCTGAAGTTTTACCTTTAATATTCAATGATCAAGAGTAAGTTACGTCTTTATTTTCTTGGAAGTTGGATCTTTCCTTCTTCGATCATGTCAGGTGATTCCGCATATGCTTCAACTTAATGACATGCACATTGCACATGATCTTTGAAAGAAACCAATATGGATTGAATTGATTTTCTGATTCTACACTTTATCATGTCCTTGCATCCTAATTATCATAGAAAATGTGAAATCTGTTTCATATACTGGTTGTGGGGCCATCTTATCCAGAGAGACTGTAGTCAGACTCAGATAGTTAATTCAAACTGGTTTATTGACACTATGTACACTATATACATGATGAGCTACTAGCTAAGCACATCTGTTTTGAGTGCTGACTATTCCACCAGCTGTACAGAGTCTCTAACACATGACTGCTGATGTTACTGTTACATCATGGTCTACATCACTCATTACCATAACTATTCTATTCACCCATTGTACCACACCTCACCCCAAGTATACTATCAGCTTCCTAATTACAAGGTTAAACTATTTTTTAAAGTATTTACATTGCATTTGACCTACCACCTACTCCCCACAAAGTCTGCCAGTCAGAAGTTAAGTCTTTGTGCTGCCTTCACAACTCTCCCTGATCATGTGGCCACTGAGCCAGGTAGGTGGTCTTGAACTGGGTCATTGGGTGGGTCAGCATTTTGCAAACTGCTGAAAGTATCCTTGGGGCCTTCATCCCACATAATGTGTTAACCTGTTTTCTCGTAGATGCCAATGAAATCAGGGCTCTCCTGTTGCATCTGAAAGTACCAAATGGTGTTTGGACCAGGTAAGACTGTGGGAGCTTCATTCTTTGAAGGACCGCGCCTTCTGATTAGCAATCCAAAATCCAAACCCCCCCGGCCTTGTGTTAAGGGGGTTAGAGTCTTGACCCTATGTCTGGAATTTTACCAGTGCTTCTGCTTCTCGCGTAGGGCAGTCTCCATGTTCCTCATTCTTTTGTGGTCAGCCACCGTAACATTAGGTTGGAGGTCCTGTGGCAGCAGAGGGACTTGTTATGACATGACAGGTGATATGTGGCAGGCGGACCAAATCCACAAGGGAAACTTGGCAATGCTATCATAGCGGTTTTGTAATTTATATTTATTATGAGAAGATGTGTGCACTGAATTCAGAAGTAATGAGTCCACTAACAACTTTAAAGATTTTTTAAGTAAAATTAATACATTTATTAACAAAAAAAATTCAAACACAGACATAGGATTCCAGTTACTTGATATTATAAAAATTCCCGAATTTGCTAATTAACCTGACTCCCAAATACACACCCCCTTTAAGGCAACAGTCCAAAATATATTTGAAATTTAAATAAGCAATCCAGCAAGGTTACCAAAGCACCCACTTGACAGTGGAATTCCAAAGGATTTTAACACAACTTTAGATACTGGACACAGCTGACTTCTGCAAAAGTGGCTAGAGGCTTTTCCCAAGGCTGCTTTACATGGTGTACCTTTCAAGATGTTACATGGCCACACCCACATAACCTTCCATCCTTCTTTATAAATGTTTCTGTCTCTTTAATGTGTAAAGTCCCATTGTTCTACATGGGCAGAACTTTTCACTGAGCAGGCGGGCACGCTCACTCGAGCGTAAAATAGCGCATGATGTTGTTGGGTTAGTGTCCCAAAGTTATCGCACAGTCACGCAATATTTCAGTTGGCGGGCACAACTGGGAATCGGAGCAGCGCTCGCCATTAATTAAGAGGCCAGTTAAGGCCATTAAAAGGCAATTGATGTTGATTTTACATTGCCCGTGCGATTTCACTCTCATCGCACAGGCAAAATGGGCAGGTGGCCAGCTGACAATTTGTAAAACTTCATCTACGGGCAGGATAAAAAGGGTCAGCAGCATTGCCAATGTGAGTAGTGAGGAGTTTGGTAAATAGTTTGCTGCTGGTGACTTATCGGTACTTGGCAGCTTCATCTCCGTTCAGTGCTTCATTCTTAGCGTTTCTAGGCTTCATTTCAGGTCTCATTGATGTCTCCAAGTCTCCCAGAAAATTCAAACCACATGGGCCCTTCTAGGTATCAGACAGCCTTCTGTTATCCTGGTAATGGGGATTGTGGTCTCTGCTGAAGGCACCTCCCCTGTGGAGGAAGAGAGGGGCAGGAGGGAGAGGAGGCCAGGTGTCGCAATGCAGCTTTCAGGTGAGTAACCTGTGGGAGGAGAGGTACAGGCACAAGGGGCACAGGGCCAGCAGGTAGTCCAAGGCATTAAGGGCCACAGAAGACGCCACTATCCTGCTGCCAGGGTTTACAGGCAGCGATGCAGCTACCTTAATATGTCAGAGGTGCAATGCAGAAGGAGGCTCCGCCTCTCAAGGGAGACTGTGACCTCCATTTGTCAGATGATTGGGCCTGAGCTCTGACTGTGTGGGTGGACACCCCATGTCAGTGGCGCTGAAGGTCACAGTGGCCCTCAACTTCAATGCATCCGGGTTTTTCCAGGGGTCAGTGGGGAATCTGTGTGGACTCTCCCAAACAGCTGTTCACAGTTGTGTCAAGCTGGTGACAGAAGCTCCGTTCAGGTGGGTATTGACTTTCATTCATTTCCGTATGGACGAGGCCAGCCAGGCTGAATGAGCCAGAGGTTTTGCAGCGATTGCTAGGTTCCCCCGCATACAGGGTGCAATTGACTGCACACATGTAGCCATCAAGGTGCTAGCGGGTGAGCTGGGTGCCTTCATTAACAAGAAGGGATCCCACTCCATGAACGTGCAGATAGTGTGTGATCACAGGATGCATTTTCTGCAAATCTGAGCAAGGTACCCAGGCAGCTCCCATGACGTTTACATCCTGAGACACTCCCAGTGCCGAGGCTCTTCAGTGCTC
The DNA here is from genome assembly GCF_964194155.1 of Cetorhinus maximus. Classification (NCBI taxonomy): domain Eukaryota; kingdom Metazoa; phylum Chordata; class Chondrichthyes; order Lamniformes; family Cetorhinidae; genus Cetorhinus; species Cetorhinus maximus. The sequence continues at coordinate 59,401,207 of NC_135885.1, read as the reverse complement.
CAGCCCGACTGGATGGATGGACGCTAGGTGACAAGGTCTCCCCTTGAAAAGGTGGCTTATGACGCCTCTCTGCCACCCAAGAACAGAGGCAGAGCAGCGTTATAATAGGAGTCATGCCTCCACAAGGGCAGTGATGGAGAGAACCATACATCTTCTGAAGATGCGCTTCCGATGCCTGGGCCATTCAGAGGGAGCGCTACAATACCACCCAGAGCGGGTGTCACCGATAGTGGTCGCATGCAGCGCTCTCCACATTCTGGCTCTGGCAAGGGGGGACCCGCTAGAGGAAAAGGATCTTGCTGCAGCTCCACAGGCCACAGATGATGAATCCAGTAGTGAGTCCAAAAAGGAGCATGCGAGGGGAACGCTAAGGGCATGGAGGCAGACCTCTGTAACCTCCATGGAGGCAGGGACACCAGTGATGCCTTATTATAATGGCCCTTCAGCTAGGCTGCCAAGTAAGCACCACCACCTCATACCAGGACTGCCACCTCCCTCCATCCTGAATGTCTGAAATTACCTTTTACTTTGACCCCAAAGTCCACTCAGTGCCTGTGCAATAAAGTTTAGAGCCACCTGCATCCAGTATTACATACTGGCTTACCCTGCACCACATTAAATGTCAAAGATGAAGCATAGTCAGGATGTTATGACAAAAGAAAATGTATCTCATTTTGACAGTCCAAACAAATTAATAGAAACTTGTCTGGTCTTCAACCCCAGACAAGCACATATAAACAAAACATTGAACAACAGAATATTACCTGTGACTAGTCCCTCTTGTGCTCACGGTGCCTTAAACTTAAGTTTGCAAGCGCTACCGGCTTGGTGCCACCCCTCTTGCTGGCACTGGCATTGGAGGCAGCTGCTGACTCTGCTGTACTGTAGGCCTTGATCACCTTGGCAGTTGTCCTCTGGCCAGTGGAGTCTGTGCTAGTCCCGCTTGGGAGGGAGCGGCCAGTGCCACGGCTGGCATCTCCCAGTTGCCTCAGCCTCATGAGGTGCCACAGTCACTTGTGGAGGAGCTGCTGCCGCCATCCAGAGCGCCCTGAGAGGAGCCCACAGGGATGACAGACAGCTCGTGCACCAACGTGAGGCCGCTGTGGACCTTCATGACCACCTAAGGTCAGTGCCTGTGTGAGGGCTTGCAGGTCTGAGCGCAACCCCAGAAACCCTTATTCTGTTCCTGGAGCTGCCTCTCCGTGAGAGTCCCCACTCTGTCATTGGAGGAGGCAGTGCGCTCGGCCACGAGGGTCAACGCAGTGCTCATACTCTGCATGGACTCCTCCACAACAGAGACCATGGCACGCATACCCTCATGGATCTCTGCCAGATCCTCCCGCACATCTCACTGGACATCCAGCATCTGCCTAATGGACGAGTCCAGAGGCTCATCATCTGCCTTCGACTCAGCATCATCCTGGTTCCCAGCAGTCCTCTGACTGCCGACACCCTGAGTACTGTCTGCCTCCGCCTATACCTCAAGCGAGTGTGAAATGCCCTCACCGCTCTGCACCAACATTCTAGCCGCCCATCTAATGCCCACCGAGGTGCCTGATTCAGAGAGCAAGTGTGACGCAGGTGCATCTGGAGCCTGGCGGTCCTCTGGCATCCGGGGTAGCTCTTCGGGGTCCTGCGATTGGGTGTGTGATGTCAAATCTAAGGGAGAACAACAACAAATCTTTAGTTTAAGTCATCACACTGTCACTGTGCATGCCAAGTACCCTGATGAGACAATGGAGATCTACATCATGGTGCCATCGTCTTTCAATGATCAATGGGGAATCCAGTTTTGCGGCTCCCATCAATGATGAAACTACACAAGAATGTTTGCACCATCTGAAACTCTCACCTCTATACACTGCACTCTTACCTTCATCTGACACCCCAGCCTTTCCGCGGCCGGTTGACCGAGGTGCATGCCGGCTCTTCATCTCTAAGGCACCCTGCTCGTACCTCATGAGGATTAGGAAGTTTTGGGGGCCTCCGCCGGTCTGCGACCTTTCAATGTTGTTATGGGCTGCCTTCCCCTGAAAGGACAAAGCACCATTGATTAGTCCACTCTCTACCTGCAGCACCATTGCAGCCTGGCCAACCCCAGCTGAGGAGCAGCTTGCAGGGCACATCCAAGTCATGGCCCCGGAGCCACAAGGCACTCATTCCAAGTAGCCAGGGCTCACCCTCTTTGCCAACTCCAGCGTCATTGACAGTTGGCACACAGACTACCACCCTGAGCTCCACAGAGGGGGACAGCCAGACCTTAACACTTGACCACACTGATCTATGCCAACATGGTACTCACCCTTCCTGAGTGTAACAGCTCGTTAAACCTGAAACAAAAACAAAAATAGCTGGAAAAACTCAGCGGGTCTGACAGCATCTGCGGAGAGGAATACAGTTAACGTTTTGAGTCTGTATGACTCTTCATCAGAGCTCGTTAAACCTCTTATGGCACTGGACCCAGGTGTGCCACGCAACATCATGGCTGCTGACCAGCACTGCCACCTCCTCCCTTGCTCTTTTTGTAAGATGCGGTGGCCTCATCCTTCCATCCCTGGGGACAAGGGCATCCCTCCTGGCAGCCACCTCCTCCAGGAGGGCCGCGAGGCACTCATCAGAAAACGGCCCACCTGACCTGCTCTCCCGCCTGGCGCCTGCAGCCGCACTGGAAGCCATAATTTCCTGTTGACAACTCCTGTCTTCTTCACTGGCAGCCTTCCAGGAGCTGCCTGGGCCATTTTTAAACTGGCCGTCGGGTTGCCATTGGACCCAGCGGCCAACAGACTCCCATCCCCACTCGGCTCTTCCCGACCAGTGAGGAGCCGCGTTTCATGTTGGGCGGGTCTTAGTTGGCCCTCCAGCATGAAATCGCAGTCGGGGGCCGATCGCGGACGGTGGCCCATTTCCCGGCTGCTCCCAGGCCCACCGACCGCTCCTGCCTGCCAATCTCAAAATTCTGCCCCACACCTTTGGAAATTTAATTTGCCCATAATATAAAAATCTTTCATGTTGTCAATATGGTCAGTACCTTTGGGAAAAATAAACATACTGCTTGGCTTTGCTTATCTTGTTAGTTGTAAACATCCTACCATCCCTTTGAAAATCAAACAACCCCTTCACTTAGCTAAAAATGCTAATTTCTCTGGAACCCTCATCCTCAATTGTCCATCTCCATTTCAAAAGTTTGCTTTACACCTAACTCTTTTGATAATTTTAACCTTGTAGTCTATATGATCCTAATTCAATTAAATCAGCCACACAGACAGAGCCATTCACACTCACACCCATGAGCTTACAATAAGATTATGAAAAATATTATAGTTTCATGACAAACTTGTGTCTTCAATTGTCAGCTTATGAATAGTTCCACTGGTGAAAAACTATTAGCCAAAGATGTAGCTCTGTGGTGCAGCAGGGCTGAATTCCAGTCATATTCTTGTTCATTAAGGTCTTGATGGTTCTCATGGGCCTTTCATTCTCTCCATTGGCTTGTGGGTGGAGAGGAGAACTGGTGGCATGGGTGATCCCATAGTCATTGGGAAATTTTCTAAAGTGATCATTGATGAATTATGGCCCTTTATCTGAGACAATTTCATCTGGGTGTGTGTGGAACATGGTTTGCAGTGCCTCCACTTCCAACTACCTGGGTAGTAGTCAACAGCCTCGAAAATCGAAAAGGTTGAGACCCAATTTCTACAAAGGTCTATCTGGGAAGTGGGATGGTACTGGAGGCTCTGTGAATGGCTGGCTATTAATTTTGCAAGTGTGGCAGAAGAAAACAAAATCTTGGCTAGCCTGTGTAATGCCCGACCACCACATAGAACCCAGTGCCAATGTTCTGCACTTTGCAATCCCCAGGTGTCCTGCATCAACTTGGGAATGATCAGGCAGTGGTTGAAGATCACGAGATCATCCACTATCATTAGATGCCTGTGTTGTTCATGATATTTGTGGAGAAGCTGGTGAGCAGGACTATATATGGACCAGCCTTCTTAGCAAAGTTCTCGGACTTGGGCACACTCCACATCCTCCTTCTGTGCTCTTTGAAGGTCTTGCAGCCTTTTGGCTGAAACTGGCAAGGAATTCATTCTAGTTATGAGAATGCTTCCACCTGGAAAACAAGCATGAAGTTCTGGGCAACAGCTTGATCCACCGTGGCTCTGGATAGGGCATTACTTGGCGCCTGCGAATTTCCTGGCACATACACAGCCATGTACCGGTAATGCATAAACTGAAGCCTGAATCTTTGAATGCACAGGGGCATTTTGACAATCTCTGTGGAATTAAAGAGGGTATTTAATGGTTTATGGTTGGTCTCAATGTAGAAAGGTAAGCCCATCAGGTAGTCAGAGAATCTCTCTACTGCACATGTCACTGCCAATGTTTCCTTCTCTATGGTTGCATAGCGTTGCTCTGTTTCTGTCAACACTTTGGAGGCAAAGTATAGTTTTTCTGTATAGGTTTTCTGTTGCCATTTTTCTTGTCAAGAGGATATAATAATGTTATTGGAAATTATTTTAAAATAGGATTTAGTGGTGTCTGTGTCTATGTGTGTGTGTCTTAATTGGATTAAAACCAGCTGACCTAGAGGCTTTGATGTGTAGAGGAGAAGTAGGTTTGAAATGGTAATTAGATAAACATAGAGAAATAGAAGGTGAGGAGTAAAGGGGACAATTTGCATTTTTAAATAGACCATTCAAAAGAGTGGGTGAAGCTCAGAAACAATGTGTTTATATTTTTAAAAGCTTACTAATAAAGTGGGTATTATGAAAGTGTTTTATAGTTAGACGATTTAAAGTTTAAAAAAAACCTAGTGACAATGAGAATTTGCATTCAAAGAGGAAAATATGTATAAAGGAAGAGAAGGCTGATGGAAAAAGAAGGAGGGGTTCTAAGATCAAAAGCCTTCAGCCTGTAAACCTCGAGTCTGTCTGCAAGGACCCAGAGCTGAAGGAAACTCATTTTGAATTTGACTGTCCAGGATTTGCTTTGCCAGATGTCTGTTTAAATATATGTGTTCTACTGTTGCCTTAACGAAGGTGTGACTGAGAGTCAGATTAATTAGGAGATTTTTGTAGTTATTATGGTGGTAATTTTATAGATATATGTATGTGCTTACAACCTTTCTTGTATTAATAAATGTTTAATTTAGTTTTATAAAACAGCTCTTGAGACTCAGTGGTCTTATGAATTCAAAGCCTGTATCTCAAAACATACAAATTGCAAAAATGAGTTATGACAGTTGTTTCCCTCTGGGATTTGAACAACTCAGCCTTTACCATCGGCTGTGTCATAATATTCTGGACTTGAATGAGTACAGATCCAAGGCCTGTTGAGGGTGCATTGGTGGTCACCACTCTGGGCAGCGTTGGATCGTAATGTGCCAATACATCTGGAGACTAGCCTTTCCTTGATATGTCAAAATGCATTGGTTTGTTCAATGCCCCAGAACCACTTTTGACCCTTTCCTAGAAGATCTCTTAAAGGTTCAGCAATGGTGGCTAGATTTGGAATAAATTTGCCAACCTGATTGACCATTCAGAGGAACTTCTGGACATCAGTGACACACTTTAGTTGTGGAAAGTAACTGTTGGCTTTCGGTTTTTGAGTGTCTACCATGATACCTTCTCTTTGAATGATAAGCCCCAGAAATTTGATAGTAGTTTTGGTAAATTCACATTTCTCACTTAAGGTGAGACCTGCCTCTTGTAGGACTTTGAGAACCTCCCAAACTCTGTGGTCACACTCCTGTCTTGTGGCCCCATGGATAATGATGATATCCATGTGGCAAATGAATCCTTGTTTATCTTCTGGGATACTAGACATGGTTCACTGGAGTATCTCCAAAACTGATGATATCCCGAAGGGAAGGCAGTTAAAACAAAAGCATCCAAACAATGTGATAAACGTTGTTAACAGCCTGGACTCCTGGTTAAGGGGTATTTGCTAAAGCCCATTATTAATAATATCAAATTTAGTGCAGAGGACACTATTGGCAAGTTTTGCCAAGCTGTCATCCACTGACATCATAGGATGGATTTCTCTCTGGGTTGCTTTGTTTAATTGTGTGAGGTCAATGCAAAGCCTAAGCTGGCCATTCCGTTTAGAGACTGTTACAAGCCCCAAACACCACCGGGTTGGGTTCCGTGGCAAGTGATTTGATTCCTCTGTGCAGCATTCTGTCAAGTTCCTCTTTGACTTTTGGCAACAGTGGATGTGGTAACCTCCCAGGGGTGAATAGGCACACCTACGTAGCATCTGGAAGCAATGTAATATGCATTCATGTTTGAACTTACCAAGCCCCTGGAAGAGCTGTGGGAATTCTTGGCAGAATTTCAGTCCTATTGTCTGACTGTCGGACTTCATCCATTTTTTGTAGAATACCCAGATGCATGCACACATTTCTGCTGAGTAAAGAGATGCTTTGATTGTACAAGATATAAAGGGTCTCTGTGATCTGCCACACCTTGTGACGAAGAGTGGCTGTGCTTTGACCTTTCACCTGCATGTTCATTGCACCTGGATCTTGAAGTTTGATGTTTGATAGCTGGACAGGAATTATGTTGTGCCATTGTTAATGATCAGCCAGTATTGAAACGCCAGCTCCAGTATCCAGCTTAAAGTTGGTTTTAGAACCTTTAACTTCCAAAGTGATGGACCAGAAGTTTTGTTCATGGTCATTTACTTATCCCAGGAAATTGTGATGGCATTTGTTTGTTTATGGTCAATTTTTGAAGTGATCTGTGTGCCGTATGTGTTTTGTCGCCTCCTTCCCTTAGGGAAGTTTTTAAATTTACAGAATCACTTGAAGTGTCTAGTCTTTCTAAAATGGAAACGCTCTGCTGGGCAACCTTGCCATCTGGGCTGCTTCTTTGCCCCACAGTGTAAGCACTTCAAAATGGCTGCTGTAGAGTTTCCTGACTTCTTGGCCATTTTGGCAGGCTTGTGAGTGCGTGGGGATACTACCTTTGGGCCTAGGCGATTAGCAGGCATCTCCAGATGCCTCATTGCATCAGCAGATGAGAGGCCAATTTCATCTCCTTAGTTCGGCCTGACTAATGTATTGAAGTGCTCGATAAAGTGTGAGGTTGTGTTTCAATGCCCCATGCTCGCAACAACTAACTAACTTGAATGGGTTAATAAGAAACGATTCAACGGATTCCCCTGGTCTTTGGGATCTCTGAATAGCGCTCGTTAGACAATAAGGTTCTGTTTCAGAATAAAATAATTTTCAAAGACTATTAGAATGGATTCGAAGGCTGCAGAGGTCTCTCCTACCCCATGTCTCAGGAGGACCTCATTAGCAATAGACTCTATGGTGTAGAGTAATGAACCAACCTTGTGCTTCTGCTCTTTGGTAAGGAGACCTGAGGTTGCTCAATACTTTAGGAAGTTCTCTCACCACGACTTCCAATGTTAGTCTCTGTACAGGCCCTTGAGAATTTTGAATGGGCGGGGTATGGGCAGTGACTGCCTGGTGCTGCCATCAAAACTACTTTCCTGTTTGCTTCTGTCTTAAGAACTGTCATGAAGCTATTAATGTATACAATATTTTGGAAAATATTTTTCTTTTAAAATAGAGGTTTAGTGTGCGGACATGTATTAATTGGCTGAAAGCCAGCTAGTCTGGGTGCTTTGATATGTACTAGTTTTGATATGTAAGAGATATAGCATGCATTTGCATTTTTTGAATCGAGCATTAAAGAAGTGGGGTGAAAACTTGACACCTTTCTCACAGCTACCAAGCAATATGTATATATTACTAATAAAATTGGTACAATGAATGGGGTTTAATTGTTAAAAGGTAAAGTTCAAAGAGACTGGTGAGACAATGAGAATTTGAATTCAATCAGTGGTGGTAGGTATAACTTCAGCAGTTTTTGGGTGTGCAGGGGAGATCAAAAGGCAGCTGCAGCCCTCCTGCAGACTCCACAGTGAAAATAACCTCATTTTGAATTTGTGAGGTGAAAATGCTTTGCCTGGTGTTTGGTTAAGTCTACGGGTTGCTGTTGCCCTAATGGAAATTAGTTTGGGAATTTGTTAAAAGTTATGATAGTAATAATTTGTAGCCATGTGTATATCTTTTAACCTGCGTACATTAATAAAATGTTTCAATTAGTTTCATGTAAAGCCTCAAGAATTGGTTGTCTGATTCCTGAATTTAGGATTGCATCTCAAACATAACACTTAAAATTATAGGTTATGACAGTTGTTTAACATTTCCCTCTGGGATTTTTAAATAACTCCACTTTACCAACTACATCAGTCATAACAGGTACATTTGCAGATTTGCAATTCAGTGAGGTTTTGTTCCAGTTTCATGCCATGGGTTTTCCATCAAGGGCAGCAACCCTTCATTAGTTTGGTGTCACCACTGCTGCTACCATGTTTCATATACTGCTTGTGTGGCCTCTCCGGAAAGACTGTGTCCAGACTCAGGTAGTTACTTCAAACTGGTTTATTTACACTATATACATGATGAGCTACTAGCTAGGCACATGTCTCTTGAGAGCTGACTATTCCATTTGCTCTACAAAGTCTCTAGCACATGGCTTGCAGGAACTCCATAGGTAAATAGTGGTGGGGATATTACATTATATTGACCCAAAATCAAAGGCAAGATGGAAACCTGAAAGACCTTATATTTGGAAGGGTTTGAGTTTCGAGGAGGTGTGAGAACAATGGAACTGAGATGAAAGGGGGAACAATGGTATTTTAGAGTTTCTGTTGAGCTGGAGCTATGGAGATAGGTGGAGATAGGTGGAACTGTTTGAGCTGTTGAGCTATAACTGGAGCTCTGGGCTGGGAGATGATGAAGTTTGAATCGCCCATCCAGCCAAGCCAAAAAAGTCTGGGGCAGCAGCAAGCAGTTTTATCCTGAAGTGGATTCCACAGCAGAGTGCAAGAGGATAAAGGTCATGTGGTATGCCTTTATTGAAGCTACAGCAGGTTGCCTTGTGTAATATTACTGGATTTCATAGTAGACATCTATAAGCAATGGTTGCCTGGAAGGTATTTACTTGTGGTTTTGACAAAGTAGAGAGTTTTTGGGGGAATGTTTTGTAAGACTAACCTTAATTGTGTAACCATAATCTTGTGCGCTTAAATTTTCTTTTATTTTTGTTTAATAAAACTTTTACTTTTAATTTTTAAAATCCAAAAAGTATTACCAGACCTCTCACTGCTGAGATCAGTATGTCTTCTTCTCGGTTTCAGGATACAAAAAAAAAAGTTATGGTCCATAAGCCAAGTTTCCCTCTGGGATTTGGTTTGCGCAGCAATTAACAATGGCTGTTACCATAACAGCCTACTGTTTTACATTAGCTGAACGGGGAATCTTATATTTTCTAGTATAATTAGGATGCAAGAACACAATAAAATATGGAATCAGAAAATCAATCAATCCATATTGGTTTCTTTCAAAGATCATGTGCCAAGTCATTAAGTCAAAGCATATGTAGAATCATCCACCCCTTTAAAGCTTTTTTTAGGCAACCATGATCGTGAGGTATAAAGAGACCGACATGTGCAAAGCCTTCTCAAGTAATTTCGAGTTTCTATGTAGCCACGCAGCTTACAGGAATCTTTGGACTTAACCAATTACGTTCCAATGATATGTTCATTGGATTCTGCGTGCTCCTCCCATTCCACATTATGTAGCCTACATGCATCATTACTGAAGATTCGATCCAGAATAGCATATGACCAGAAATATACATCCTCCTTAGTTTTTCAACTGTGGTTTCCCCAGTCAATGGTTGATTAACTGATATCCCCCGTGATTAATGTTTTGACATTTTTCTGGTCCATAGAACGATTTCTTTGTCTATCATTTTTTATTGAGCAGAGGTCAGCAACAAATTATTACCCTTTCTCATTATGCTTGACTTCAGTCTACATTGTGCACTTGACCTTTCTTTCAATGGATGCAATGCCCTCTCTTATTGAAATACATGGGCAATTATTCATTAGCGGTCCACCGTAAATGTGGCAAACATTGAAATAGGTAAAACAATGGTGTAGATGCCTAACTTCAATCCTTAACGCTAGTGTATGTAGAAATAAACTAAACTTGATCTCCTAGTAAATTGACCTTAATTGGCTAAATCCAAATCACTAAAGGTTCTTAATTGTTTTTAAATGGGGCATCTTCCATGAAACTTTACAGTTTCTTAAAAAGGAAGTTTCAAAGTCGCAATGTCACTATTACTGACCAGTGAAACAACAATATCCTGACCTTGAACTTCATGAAGCATAAGATGTATGCATAACCAAACAGATGCTTAATGTGTTTGATCTTTCCATACAAAAGCAATAACTATAGTCAAAAATTACATTTTGTTACATTTTGACTACTGTTTTTTGATTTGCCAAATTGAAGTTGGAGCATTACAGATGGTACATTTTTTGTCCTGCTGCTTGTCCTGCAGTTTAGCATTGGTTTGGTGCACACCTCCAACAGGAGTTTTCTTACTGCCAAAATTTCAATCAGGTATTGTAACAGAAATGGTTGTCTAAGTATTATGCGTGAGAGCAGAGATTGATCATACTTTAAAATTACTTTCTCCATAAGTCAGTATCTTTCAAATTAGGGTCATGAAACATTTCCTAACAATGTCATGTAGAATTTTTCATAAAGCATAGATGATGAAAGTCATAATGAAATTTTCTCTGAGTGCCAGCTGGTTTGTGGATAGCTAATACACTTTTCCTTTGTCTTTTTCCCCACATACCAATTAACTTAATGGATGACATGGCATCTGCTCAAGTGTTTCTGTACATTTCTTACTGGACCTGTTCTTTTGTATAGCATTAAGGAAGCATGCATGAAGCAATCCAATTGCTTGGCATTTGTAAATTCAATTGCAAAATAAAACCATTATTTTAAACCTATGAAATTCATTACTAGGGTCACATTCAGAATATTGTCATTAACTCCCCTGAATATTGAGTGGGTTTCAAGATGAGCTAAATTGTAGCTCATCAGGAGTTTTCTTACTGCCAAAATTTCAAGCTGGAGCTGCCTATACTCAACATGGATATTAAATTCAGCCTGGCTTCGGGAAGGAAGTACAAATGGCACAACAATGCAAACTGGTGCATCAAGGAACGATCGATATTTTAACTAAAAGTAGCATTTGAATCCCGACCTGAACAGCTGAAACTATCATTTCACTCTGCCTCATATACACATTCCTGCGTCAAGATATGCTTCCTCAGAGCTTGCCCTTGCTGACAATGAAGGGTGTATGTCACCCATTTTTCTAATTTTGCTTTCCTTCTAAATGCCATATCTCAGAGAAGAAAGTGTGATGGCTCACTGCTGCTCCTTACTCAGGACCTGGTGACTTTCCTATGATGAATGCCTTATTTCTGCTGGATCATGAAATGGCTGTGCCACTGCAGCCAGCATCTTGACATCTGCACCAGCTGACTTCTTTTGTCCCAAACTGCCTCGTGCATTACTCAGAAAGGGCTAGCTCGAAGGCCAGAGTGGCCAAGGCTTTTCTGTCTTTCTTCATGCTGTAGCTGCTGGTAGCCCTTTGTGGATGACCAACAATCTGTATGGGAGTAGACTCTTGGATTCCACTAAAGTCTTCCATCAAGCTGAGCTTCGACTGATCCCTTAGTCTCTGAAGACAAGAATTTATAGCCTCCTTTAAATTGGAGCCCAAGTGAATTTCACCTTTGCCATGTAAGCAGTAAGCTGGTGAGTGAATCACCTTCCCTTTAAAGAACATGTACAATTTTCATTCCATTGCAGACTCAGTTGTAGCAAATGCAATGCTGGCAAACAAAACTGCAACAGTACTTAAGGGTATTGCACAGGGTGGCCTGGAATTTCCACCACTCCATTGTGTTCTGCAGGTTCCCTAAACCATCTTGCATGTGTTGTGATCGTTGTACAGCCCAATAACTTTTAAAAATCAATATGAATTTCCCGGTGACCGACACAAAGAGTCGCATGACAAGATTTCATGTTTTAAGACTTGTGCTGTCACAAACAAACTAAAATCAACACCGACTAAACATTACTCAATAAACAACTACCTGTAATACACTAAACTATAGTAAAGTTATTTTCTCCATTAACTAATTAACACAACTAGAAACCCCAAGTATACCTTACTCTATACTCTCAGCAGGCATGTAGTCTTGTGATAAAGTCCCAAAGTCCTCCAAAGAGGACTTTAATTCAAGAGGCTCTCTTCTCCCTGCCCTACCAGTGTTGCAGTGACTTTTTAAAAGTCCCTTCACTCAATTCTCCTGAGTATAATCGAATTGACTTCCAGCATCAAGGTACCCTCTGCCAAATTCCTGGCCTTTAAATCTCTACAAGGTCCATCTCTTCAAACAGAGATTCCAGGGAATCACAGCAGTCCGCTCTCACAGCAACAGCTTCCCTGCTTCTTCACTCAGCAGCATCATCTCTGTCTGACTGAGACTGAAAGTCTATAGCCAACAAGACCAGCTGCCCTTCTTTTGTGTCAAGATGTGAAACCTGGTACTTGAGTTTCTATGAGCTTCAACCTGGGCCTCTGTCCCCATGGCAACCAAATGACATGGACCTATCACTGGGCAGAGTTAAGCATGATTACCATCTTCCATTCCAGGATATTCTGTTTTACCTGAAATTAAAAGTGACAATTTAAAACATAACCATCTCATAAAGTCTCACATTCATAACACATGCCTACAGATATTAGAATACCTCTGCTGTGTGTTCTCTGGCATTAAAAATAGGGAGTACTGAAGATTCTTGAAGGAGTTCATGGAAGGGTTTCAGCGATTAATCAGTGCTGCTCAGTATGAACCCTTGTGAGTCCATAAATCCAAGAGCAGCTTCCGATCTGACCATAATCTCCCTTCCTCCGATTGGCACTCCACCGCCGCTTGCTCCTGCTCATTTCAAGTCAGTGCCTTCCAAAGTGCTCACTCTTAACTCACCCAATATCTGACAACCTGAAGTGGATGTTTCTGATTTGGTGAGATCTGGTGACAGCTGCTCATGTGATGGGCCCTGCAGGGCTCTATCTGAAAAAGATAAGGAGAAAGGGAACATATGTTAGCATAATGTATGCACCCAATGGCTGGGCGCACAATAGCAAAGTCGCTGCAGTGCTTTGCAGTACACAGGAAGATAATGTAACATTCAAAAAATGTGCAGGAAAATTGAACAAATTATTCAAATTGGCTACGCCAACATAATCTGGTGGGGTTGGTCCATCACTCCACCAATGTGGATGCATCTAGTCCCAGGATGCAGCTATTTTTCAGTCAATCGCAGAAACTGCCCTATAGTTACAATCCCAAGAGCCTATGTGGTCTGCAAGAGGATTCTGGGAAACCACATCAACATCATTTCTCTTTAACTATCATCTGTATTTTACCATTCACAATATTTCTGCTTCTGCTTGGCAATAAGATTTGTTTTCCTCAATGATATCACCATTTTTGGGGGGTATTTGGCACTGACATTGAGAAGTTTTGCTGGGATACCTACAAATGCATTACAATTGGCAAAGATCCCAGAGAGTACTCAGTGTTTGCAGGGGGTTGGCAGCGCACAAAGTTTGAAAACCACTTTCAAAATATAACATGTCTTGTTGAAAACTATGCAACAAATATTCAAAACTCTTCCAGACAATGTACACTTATAATATTTTCAGCACCATTGCAGCCCAATGTCACAGCAGCTTCCATCTTGCTCTTGAAGTAATTAAGAAAATTGAGGTAATGTACCTTTTTTACGAAGATATCTCACTTTATTTCTCTCTAGTTTCCTCCCCTTATTTGCCTGTGTATGATCAGGCATCAATTATAGTTGAGAGAACTTCCTGGTCAACAGCAGCACCTCGAGATGTTACAAAGGTGTAGCTCAATGAAGACTGTTCATTTAATCTTGCATTCCTTTGTGAGCACCACATCATGCAACAAGGATTCACTCAGTCTTTACAATGGGTGGGATTTTCTGGCCCCACCCGCTGCCAGGATCATCCGGCTCCGCCGAAAGTCAATGGATTTTTGGCTGGGCTGCCAAATCTCCAGTGGTGGGTCCCACTACAATGGGTCCTCATTAGAGCCTTGGTTCAAACATGGACAAAAGAGCTGAATTCCCGAGGTGAGGTGAGATTGACTGCCCTCAATATCAAGGCAGCATTTGACCAAGTGTGGCATCAAGGAGCCCTAGCAAAACTAAAATCAAGGGAAAACTCGCTGCTGGTTGGAGTCATACCTAGCACAAAGGAAAATGTTTGTGGTTGTTGGAGGTCAGTTATCTCAGCTCCAGGACATCACTGCAGGAGTTCCTCGGGGTAGTGTCCAAAGCCATCTTCAGCTGCTTCATCAATGACCTTCCTTCCATCATTAGGTCAGAAGTGGGGATCTCCACTGATGATTGCACAATGTTTAGCACCATTCGCGACTCCTTAGATACTGAAGCAGTTCATGTCCAAATGCAGCAAGACCTGGACAATATCCAGGCTTGGGCTGACAAGTGGCAAGTAACATTCGCGCCACACAAGTGTCAGGCGATGACCATCTCCAACAAGAGAGAATTCAACTATCACCCTTTGATGTTCAATGGCATTGCCATCACTGAATCCCCCACCATCAACACCCTGGGGGTTACCTGTAGGGGGTGGTGGTGTGTGTCAGCTTCACCTCTGACTTCTGAGCGGTCCGAATTGCTCCCATTCCCTGGGTTCTAGACCTTGGACTTATTTGGGGGTTGTGACGAAGTGCAGCAGACAACTGGTTTTGGTGCAAGAAAAAAACTGGGTTTATTGAAGTCACAAATGTATTTATAACATTAGGATTACACTGAGATTATACAGACCTACAAAGTACACTTAGTTAAGAATGGGGAACACACGGCATAACAAGGGAAAATCACGCTACTAATCCCCTTACCCTTGTCCCACACCCAAAATGTTACTAAATTGAGCTAGGAGAGGTCAGGGATCATGCTCACCAACCAGGGTTCCTTGACAATTCGAAATCCAGCCAGGTAAGCCGGTTGCAGATTTGGGATATGCTTTTTGTGTCCTATGTGACCTGCCGTCCCCACGTGGTCCTGGTCTGTGGAATCTGCAAAGGTTCTTCAGTTGGGTGGAGGGCGTGGTTGTGTGTGGTTAATCTTCGTGGAGGGCTGCAGTTATGGCCTTGTTGTCTTCGGTTGAGCCTGCCACCCCGTGCCCCTCACCGTGATGTTGCCTGCGGGCCTGCAAACCTCCAGATCTCCTCCCTGCTTAAACGCTGCTTCAACCACTCCAAAAACTGCTCACCTTCCTGTGTCCCTTCGTAACTGGTGGCCCAGTTATACTGTTTTTCGAATTTCTTATCTGAAACCAAATCAAGGTTAGTTCTTTGTCTGATTTGGGCTTCTTCAGGTGATTGTTGTCTCGTTGTTTTTAATGGGCTCGCATGATGTTTATCGTTGTCTTCCTGTCCCCGTAACTAGTCTTGAACTGAAAGCCATTGTATATGTGGAGTATTAATGTGTTTGCATAATTGCATTGATTGTTGTCTTCCTGCCTTAGTAGTTAGCAGCGATTATTTATGCAAGATTTTGATGGGCTTTAGTTTCGTGTAAGATGAAGTCTTTCTCTGGGCTGATTGTTTTAAAGGGAAGAATGCATATTCTGTCTCCTCTCGTTGTCTGGTTACAGGCAACAATCCACACTGTACTCAACAAGCCCGGGCATGTCCAGTCCCAGGCCTTCATGGGCTGCCTCCTGTCTGCAGGGTTCTACACTTAACGCAGCAGTTGGGTCCTCTGCCATAAAAGTCCAAAAGTGTTATCCTTGTTGATGATATGAAAAATGTGAGAATTTTGAGAACCCTTCAGCCCCCCACTGTGATACTTAAACCTTGCTTCAAGTATCATACTGGAAAAAAAAACAAAATTCCCGACCCTCCATAGTCAATCTTCCCCTGTAATTACCTATCTAAGATCTCATGACACATACATTCCCCATCCTTTAAGATTTGGCGTACGTAAGCATGCATAGGCAAAATACAATTATTTACATACATCCAAACATTTAGGGGGTCCAACACCCCACTTGGTGCACATACATCTTTATTAAAAGAAAACAATACATAAAAGTCTTTCTTAAAAATAACCGAACACAAAAAAACAACAATCTTTGTTCAGAAGCACAAAAAAAATATATATGAAAGGTTGAAACAGGTGTATCTCTCTCCACCTTAGCATAATGCTTCTTCCAGGTCCTTTCATTTTGGAACTCTAGGATTTTGTCTTTTCCCCTGCACTGAGAGCATAACAGGTACAACACTATTCCCAGCTGGCAAACCACGAGGATGTGGGAAGCCATTCTGACCCATGAAGGGACATCTATGTTCTCGAAAATGTCCCGCCAGGGTGGGACAGTGATAACTTGAATCTCTCCCTCTATCTCATGTGTTTTCTGTTGCAAAGTATAGAAATACTTTTGTGATAACTCCACAGCTTTTAGTAGTTTAGTAAGATGTTCTGGTAGAGGGGGAATTTTGTAACCGAAATGTGTGACAGAGCTCTGCAGGTTGGTAATGTTTTCCCTAACAGTGAGGTGAACAGTGGAAGGTTCAGGAATGGGGACAATCCGTTCCTGGGCCACTTGAACTTCTGCCTCGGGTTTAAAACAAAAACTGCTGTCACTTACCGGACACCGGATGTGCTGTCCAAGCTGGTAGTGGGGTGCACTTGTGGTGACACAATATGTCCCACCCCCTATATATGCTACCTGTGGGGGAACATGGCCTTGTGCCATTACCTCCATGGTACAGTTTATAGGCCGTGCACCAGCAGTTTTAAACCCGCACTGTGGTCTGGAATAGGCGTTCAAGTGCCTTGGACACAGTACTACATCTGCACCCCGGCTCCGGCACCCAGAGAGGTCTGTGCCTGTCATCATGTGCTCCCACTTTATGACGTAAGGTGGGACTGCTGCAAAACGGACATTTGCACCCCCTTGAATGACTCCAATGTTCTCCACCCTATATACCGGTGCAGGTCGGGCTGTCCCACCCATGACCAGCATCCTCACTACTGTACCCATGATGGTGTGGTTGGAGCGCCCATAATCTACTGAGACAGGGTAGGCTTCAGAGGCTAGGCGGAACTGATACGGGCTTAGTGAATTCTCAAATGGGTGGAGGGCTGCAAGGTGCTTGTTGCCAATCCAGGAGGGGACTAAACCTTGCTTTAAATCCTTCAGGTTGCTGCGGCCCTCGCCCAGTAACCATGCCCCGTACAGCACACACACCTCATTCTGTGCAGCCTGGTCTGATGCATTCCTATCCTGTCGAATGAGTGCATTCACTGTTTTGGCGTGCCTTTCCAACTCAGCAACAACCTCCTTTAAATGGACCGTCATGGCCTGGTCCTCATGTAGCTCTGAGCCTATCACTGTGTTCTCCTCTGTTAAGATTTTTCGTAATTGTGTTTTTAAACCGTTTATTTGTGTCTGCAATTCTATGTCATCCAGACTGTTTATCACAGAGAATCCTATGTTATATACTGTGAAAACATCATTCCAGGTTCCCCTTCTTTGTCTCCCTGCGTTGTTAAAGTACTCAGTGTGGGTAGTGTACAGTTCTGTTTTGTCCACATTGGCAAAATCGAACTCATAGAATTTCCTGAACATTTCTCTTAACAGGGCCTGGTATAGCTGTTCTGTCTCCTTGGGGCACCACTCAGGTAAACGTACCTCTGTGAGGTTTAGGATCACGGAAGCTACCACGTAGTGTACCCCCTGGTATAGCACCTTTTCGGTCGGCACTAGTACCAGCCCATTCCCTGGTCCCTTGGCAGTGGCAGGGCACTTCTCCATATGTTTCCTTACTGTCGGGGCGGTGGGCAGGGGCTTTTGGGCGCGTGCCACGAGTTCAGTGGCCTTAACTGAGGCTGGAGAGGATGGGGTTATGCAAGTGTGTAGGTGGGAATCCCATTCCACCCCCTTCCCCTTGTCCAGCCCCATGCTGCGGAAAAGATAATGGATACGCCCGTGGGGCAGGTCTTCCGTGATCCCCATATGCGGACATAGATTCCCTGTACCGATTTCCACCACTTGTCCCAGCACACACTCACCCCACCATGGTTCCCGGTAATGGTTCGATGGGTGTCGTTCCCCAGTCGCTCCCAGTCAGCTGCACCGTCCCCCGTGTCTCTGCTCAGCTTCCTGAGCCACCACCACCTTCCCAGGGGAATCTGTCCTCTGCAGGTCAGGCACACGCGTTTCCCCTCAGTGACCCCGACCCGTGTGGCCACAACCTGTATGCTGGGGCAGGGGAGGGAGGCCTCCCCGTAGGTGAACCCGGTCTGACTGGAGTATCGGGTGGAGTTAGATCCCAGCCACCCTGGCCATCTTCCCACATGGGAATAGGTAGTGATCTCCTCCACGTTACCTTCGCTGCCCCTCGCAGTCACAACCGGTGCTCTCTCCCTTGAGCACCCAAAAATGTGGGAGTCTTCCACGTCACCTCGCCTCCCAGCGGCCATTCCTATCAAGGCGAGTAGGAGTATGCCCCCCATCCTATCGAAATCCGTTCTGTAGGGAGACATAAGAGCATATAGCCAGGTCCCGAACAGATTCGCTGGCTTGGGTAAAGCATAGTCGAGTCTTGCGACCTCGACTCAATACAAACACTCTTAAACAATAATACTTAAACTACCAACCACCTTATTTAAAATTTAACTAAAACACCCAAACTTAACAATCTCAAGATTAAACAACAGAAGCTATGTACATCCGCCGCCCGTCCCCAGGCGGCCAGGTTAATCCCTGTTCGGGCTACAGCACACTACTCCCTTCGGTGTGGCCGCCCTGTCCTGTACCTTCGTCCCTCGCAGCCTGCGGCTGCTGGCTGGGGACCTCTGTCCTCAGATCGATCCCTGACTTGAGGGGCTGCCCTTTTAAACTGGGGAGCCGGTGACCATGGTTTCTTTGGCCGTGGCATTCGTGGGGACCTTCTAGGGACTCTGGCTGGTGGGGGTTTTCTGGCTGGTGGGTCTTCAACCTGAGCCACTGTCCCCTCTTGTGCGGACTGTGGAATCTCCACTGCCGCTGGCTGGGGATTTCTATCCTCAGGCTGTACTTCTTCTAAACCTGTGTCAGGGGCAGGTAACTCTCTGCCCTCAGGTCCCACCTCATCTGAGTCCCAGATGAGCCAGGGAGTGTCCCAAACTGTGGGTGGGATGGCCCTTCCCTTAAAACAAGCCATTGCACCTGCTTGTGCAGTCTGTGAGTTTGCTCCTGCTGCAGGCTGAGGATTTTTATCCTCAGAACTTGCCCCAACTGGCTGTTCCCTTCTCTCGGATTTAAACAACTTACATTGGTTAGTGTGGAACCATTTGGTGTACCGAGGCAGCTTTATGGTGTATCCCATGGGGCTTGCCTTATCTACAATGCTGTAGGGCCGCATGTTTAATGGTTCTAGACTCCCTACCCGAGCAGAATTCCTAACCATAACCTGATCCCCTATCTCCCACTCATGGTGTGTACTGGGTTCTAACAGCAGTCGGTTACTCCGATGCTGTTTTCCCATGTTGCTAGCAGCCTGCCAGTGAACCTGTTTAAGGTTTTCAAACAGATTCCTGATGAAGCTGTCCTGGTTCACCTCTCTGAGCTGACCCTTCGTGAGCACAGGGGCTAGCACATGGGTGGGGGTCCACAAAACCCTACCAGTCATGAGCTCATGTGGGGAATACCCTGTGCTTTTTGACTGGCTGGCTCGGATCCCCATTAGGACCAACGGTAAGATGTCTACCCACTTTCTAGGTCAGTCTACCGTCTCTTTCCTCAGCCTTTCTTACAAGGTTCTGTTCATCCTCTCTACAATCCCCGAGGACTGTGGGTTGTGTGCAACATGCCATTTCCCCTCTATGCCGAGTACCATAAGGGTATTCTGCATGACCTGCCCAGTAAAGTGACTCCCTTGGTCGGACTCCAAGTACTGTGGTAGCCCCCATCATAAGAACACCTCCCTGACCAGGATCCTGGCTGTACTCAGAGCCGTGGCTGTTTGGCAGGGGAAGGCTTCTACCCACTTTGTGAACACATCCACCAGGACTAGGCAGTACTTATAGCCTCCCTGGGCGGTGGGTAGGGTCACAATGTAGTGGACCTGGATCGAATGCCATGGGCCCCCTACCCTCCTGATGTGTCCCATAGGTACCTTCCTTTTGTGCGGGTCAGGGTTGTCAGCAGCACACACCAGACAGCTGGCACAGAACTCGCGGACACCTTCCCTGAGTCCTGGCCACCATCCTGCCTGTTCCACCCGCTGCCAGGTGGTCTCAGGCCCGGGATGCCCTGCTCCTGGACCCTCATGGGCCAGTTGAAGGACTTCCCTCCTGTGCTGCTGAGGTACTACCCATTGCTCTCCCTTAAACAGCATGCCTCCCTTTACAGAGAGGGCTGCTGTGCTGTAAGGGCCCTCTACCCTTTTCCCTTCTGCCACTGCACTGAGGACTGCCTTGAGAACGGGGTCCCATATGGGTCCCAGAAAATGCCTTTGCAGGCACCCTCCTTAGCTAGTACGTCGGCCTGCCGGTTGCTCTCACTCCGGGGTTCTGCGGAGGAATGGGCTTTCACCGTATGGATGAAAACCTCCCCTTCCTCCCCCACTGCTGCTAAGATTTTCTCCAGCAAGGGTTTCACTGTGAGGGGTCTCCCGTCAGTGGAGGTGTATCCGCGGCGGGACCAGATGGCCAGGTACTCCGTACACGAATTGCATGTGAACATGCTGTCCGAGCAAATCGTGTATGGGGCGGGGAAGATCTCGGGGTGTGTAACCACGTACACTACCACAGACAGTTCAGCCTGCTGGGCGCTCATGGTGCTGGGGAGCTTAATTGCCAGGGCAAGGTTTGCCGCTGGGTCATAAACTCGACACCCCGTGAGTCGCTCACCAACAGATACTGTGCTGGAGCCATCCACATAGATTCCATGGCCTGTGGGGTGTATCCCGACCCGTAAACCTATGTCTACTTCCCAAACCCCTTCTATGGAACACCGGTGGGCTATTCCCGGATATACCAGGTTAGCTGCGAGCTTTGGCTCGCACAGCCCTTTTACTTTTAGGTCCATCTGTGAGAGAAGCAGGGTCCATCGAGCAATGCAGGCACTGCTCACTGTCCCATCCTTGATTCTCCCATCCAGGAGCATCTGGGTGGGCGTGTGATGGGTGAGGAGGGTGATGGGAGAGGTGCCTGTGAAGATCAGCAATCTTTTCACAGCCCAATGCGTGGCCAAGAGGTGCCTTTCACAATTGGAGTAGCTCTTCTCCACATCTGTGAGTATCCTGGAGGAGTAGACCAACGGTCTCAGCTTGCCATGCCGCTCTTGGAGCAGCACGGCACTCAGGCTGTCCCCGCTGGCTGCTGCCTCCAGGAATAACTCTTTCCCTCCATCTATGACCCCTAGAGCTGGTGCGGTCTGCAGATCTTTCTTGAGCCTGACAAATGCTGCCTGGCACCCTTCATCCCAAACCTACTCCACTCCCTTATGCAGGAGTCGGAGCAGAGGGGCTGTTGTGGCCGCATAGTCCTCAATGAAGTCTCTGTACTACCCGGTTAGCCCTAGAAATGATCTCACTCCCGTGACTGTGTTGGGGACTGGTACTGCTTCCTGTCAAGCTTTATCTGTGGCCCTTTCCCCAGCGCGTATTGTCAGGCCCAGGAATTTCACCTCCTGCTGGCCAATCTGCGCTTTCTTTGGGTTCACTTTAAAACCTTCGTGCCCGAACAGTTCCAGCAGTTCGGCCAGAAGTGGGCCAAGCTCCTCTCCCGAATCGGTGAATAGGAGCAGGTCATCCACATATTGTACCAGCCGCCTGGACTGGCTGAAGCCCTTTAAACTGTTAGCCATGCATTGGTGGAAAATGCTGGGGCTATTGTGGAAGCCCTGAGGCAGACAGTTCCAGGTGTACTGTTGTTCTTTAAAGGTAAAGGCAAACTTGAACTGATCCTCTCTCCTTAAAGGGATGGACCAAAAGCCATTGGAGATATCCAGCACTGTGAAAGTGGTCGCGGATGCTGGGATACTTCCTATCAGGTCAGGAACTGCTGCTACCGTGGGTGCACAGGCTGGGATGTTACTGTTGAGCACCCGATAGTCCACTGTTGCCCTCCAGGAGTTGTCCGGTTTTCTAACCCGCCACAGTGGAGAGTTCACGTGGGTTGCTATCGGTCTCAGGACCCCCTGTTGCACTAAGGAGGACATGGCTGCTTCCATGTCTGGCTCCGCTTCCCTGGGGAAGTTATATCGCTTTTGTGGTCGGGCCATAGGGTCCCCATCTACACTGACCTCGAACCCGTTGACCCTCCCACAGTCGTGTTTGTGTGTGGCAAATGTGGCTAGGTGGGCTCGCACAAATGCCTGGAACTCCTTTGGGGTATTACTGACCATGAGTTCGAGGTTATAACCCTCTTCAGGCTTCATGGTGCACAGGGTCCACTTCCCCAGTTTCCCTGGGATGACTACTACTCCGCCTTCCTTTCCTGTTTTTGCCCCCCATAGGCAGTAATTCCTCAAATCCACTAGGATCCCATGGCCTACAATAAAGTCGGCTCCCAGGATCCCTTTTCCACCCCCCACTTCCCACTTCATTAGGATACAGGTCCACTTAGAGCGGAGTGTTCCTAAACGAATGGTCAGCGGGATGGAAAATGAGCCAGCCTGTTCTTTAGCTGTGAATCCTGACAGACTGTATGGGACCCTGTTAGATAGAGGTGAGGTAGTGGGGTTAGCTGAATGGATCACGGTTAATGATGCTCCCGTGTCCAACAGATAGTTCCTCTTTACCTCTTCTACCTCCATCTCAACAAGGGGTCTCTTCCATAAGTTGTAGGTAAGGGAACACAGGTAAACAGGCTGTGCTGGCTCTAGTCAGGGTTGTGGGTTAGATGGGGCTGATAGGGTCAGCACGCCGGTGGTGGCTGCTACCTTCCCTGGGCCAGTCAATAGGGTTCTCATGGTGTCCAAAAATAACTCGACCATGGCGGGAGGGATTCCTGTCTCTGCCTTTTGCGCTGGGGTTGAGGAATTCTTTCCCTTGTTATCTTTCCAAGGATTCTTACACTCCTTCCTCCAGTGTCCATTCTTCCCACACCCATAACAGTTGAGCTTTGTGCTGGAAGGGTTATTCCCTTCCTGATGCCTCTCCTTCCTACCCTGGCCGGGTTTCATTTCATGCACTTTCCCTTTGGGTGGGTGTGCATCAGTTCCTTTACCATTACGGTAAGCTATGGTCAATTGTCTGATCACTGTGAGTTCGGTAGTCAGGGGATT
The DNA here is from genome assembly GCF_964194155.1 of Cetorhinus maximus. NCBI lineage: Eukaryota > Metazoa > Chordata > Chondrichthyes > Lamniformes > Cetorhinidae > Cetorhinus > Cetorhinus maximus. The sequence continues at coordinate 59,377,910 of NC_135885.1, read as the reverse complement.
CTTAGGGTCAAACCACATTCCTGCCGCAGCCCTGACCTGTGGCAAGCTGTTTGCCACCAGGCAACGGAGCCAGTGGGCCCGCTGATCCTGGTTCAGGTTAGCCCGGTTAGGCGTCCCACTGCGTGCGCTCCTATACACTGGCCACAACCTGTCTGCAAAAGCCTGCGGGGGTTCTCCTACGAGCTGCACTGTTTTTTCCACCCGGGAGAAAGGACTTTCCTCATTCATCCCCATGGCCTCAAGAACTTCCTCCTAGAGCTCCCCATAATCACACTGTCCCATCTTACATTGGTCAGAGAGGGACTGGAAGAGCTTACTCTCCAGGGAGAATAGCAGCATTTTGGCCTGTTCAGCATCATTGCACTCGTTGATGCTTGCTGCTTGTTCCACTTCCCTGAAGTGGACCGAGGGATCCCCGTTTATCACAAGTTTAGTTAAATGGCTTACCATGGCCCTAAGCTGTTGGGTGCTGTGGGGAACTACGAACTGGTTTTGGAGGGGTCCCTCATCCCCGTTATCAGCAGGCAGGCGGAACCTTTGCTGCCGGGCCGGGCACATCGGCCCCAGTCCCAGCCTGTCTTGCTGGGGGTTTTCCTCTTCAGCTTCTGCCCCTAATTCCACCCCCCCACCGCCAGATTTCGCTAAAACTTGGCACTATGGGTGGTGGTCGTGGGCCCTCCTGCTCCTCAACCGGGTAGTCCCTTGTCACTACCTGTGGTGTCTGAACTGTCCTCCCCAGGTTCCCTGTGAAGTCGACCTGGGCTGCACTAGGGCTTATGAGGCACACCATGCCTTTTGCCGTCCTTAGAGCAAGGTTCAGACTCTCTATCTGCTTCTGACAGGGGCCATGGTCTGCATCCTCAAACCCCTGTGCGCTCACTATCTTATAGGCTGCCTGTAAGCCTTTTACTTTCTTCTCCTGCTCTCTTACTTGTCTTGCTAGGCAGGCATTCTTTTCCCGCAACCCCAGCTCATTGTTCTTGGCCTCGGTGACCTGACACTGTAAATATTCCTGCTGGGTCTTCTGCTCCCCCACTAACTGCAGCCTTTCCTGGTTCAGAGCCTGCAATGCTAACAATAACTTCTCCCGTGCTAGGGCCTTTGTTTGGACTTCCAGGGCTGACTCCCGAATCCCAGCTGCCTGTGCTTCAACGAGCCTGTCCAAAAGCTGGATCTGTTTCTTGAAGCACATCAGCCAGACTGCCTTTTCTATGGATTTTTTATGATCCTTCCCTTCTGTCCATTTAGCTGCAACATCTACCAGGCGCCCAGCCTTTAACAGATTAGTGACCCATTTTTTTTCCATATTCACCTTACTAAACACATAATTTGAAATCCTCTCTTCCATTACAGTTCTCTCTTCCAAATCAGTGTCCACTGCATCGCATCCCTTTTGCAAAGGTCCTGTCGCGGTCGCCATTATGTAGGGGGTGGTGGTGTGTGTCAGCTTCACCTCTGACTTCTGAGCGGTCCGAATCGCTCCCACTCCCTGGGTTCTAGACCTTGGACTTATTTGTGACAAAGTGCAGCAGACAACTGGTTTTGGTGCAAGAAAAGAAACTGGGTTTATTGAAGTCACAAATGAACTTATAACATTAGGATTACACTGAGATTATACAGACCTACAAAGTACACTTAGTTAAGAATGGGGAACACACGGCATAACGAGGGAAAATCACGCTACTAATTCCCTTACCCTTGCAAAACCTAACTAAATTGACTGGGAGAGGTCAGGGATCACGCTCACCAACCAGGGTTCCTTGACAGTTCGAAATCCAGCCAGGTAAGCCGGTTGCAGTTTTGAGGTACGCTCTTTCTGTCCTCTGGGGCCTGCTGTCCCCACGTGGTCCTGGTCTGTGGAATCTGCGAAGGTTCTTCAGTTGGGTGGAGGGCGTGGTTGTGGGTGGTCGATCTTCGGGGAGGGCTGCGGTTGCGGCCTTGTTGTCTTCGGTTGAGCCTGCCACCCCGTGCCCCTCGCTGTGATGTTGCCTGCGGGCCTGCAAACCACCATATCTCCTTCCTCCACTTGGCTCAGCTCCCTGCTTAAACTCTGCTTCAACCGTCCCAAAACTGCTCACCCTCCTGTGTCAGCTTTACCTTCGTAACTGGTGGCCCAGTTATACTGTTTTTTTCGAATTTCTTATCTGAATCCAAATCAAGGTTAGTTCATTGTCTGATTTAGGCTTCTTCAGGTGATTGTTGTCTCATTATTTTTAATGGGCTCACATGATGTTTATTGTTGTCTTCCTGTCCCCGCAACTAGTCATGAACTGAAAGCCATTGTATATGTGGAGTATTGATAGGTTCGCATAATTGCATTGATTGCGGCCTTCCTGCCTTAGTAACTAGTAGCGATTATTTATGCAAGATTTTGATGGGCTTTAGTTTCATGTAAGATGGAGTCTTTCTCTGGGTTGATTGTTTTAAAGGGAAGAATGCGTATTCTTTCTTCTCTCGTTGTCTGGTTACAGGCAACAATCCACACTGCACTCAATAAGCCCAGTCCCAGGCCTTCATAGGCTGCAGGGTTCTACACTTAACTCAGCGGTTGGGTCCTCTGCCATAAAAGTCCAAAAGTCATATCCTTGTTGATGATATGAAAAATATGGGAATTTTGAGAACCCTTCAACCATTGACCAGAAACTGAACTGGACTAGCTATTTAATACTGTGGCTACAAGAGCAGGTCAGAAGCTAAGAATTGTGTGATGAGTAACTCACCTCCTCACTCCCCAAAGCCTGTCCACCCATCTACAAAGCACAAGTTAGGAGTGTGATGGAATACCCCCCAGTTGCCTGGATGAGTGCAGCTCCCACAACACTGAAGAAGCTGGACACCGTCCAAGACAAAGCAGTCCACTTGATTGGCACCATATCCACAAACATTCACCCCCTCCTCTACTAACACACAGTAGCAGCAGTGTGTACCAGCTACAAGATGCACCGCAGGAATTCACCAAGGCTCCTTAGACAGCACCTTCCAAACCCACGACTACTACCACCTAGAAGGACCAGGACAGCAGATAGGTGGGAACACCACCACCTCCAAGTCACTCACCATCCTGACTTGGACATATATCGCTGTTCCTTCACTGTCGCTGGGTCAAAATCATGGAATTCCCTTCCTAACAGCACTGTGGGTGTACCTACACCACATAGACTGCAGTGGTTCAAGCAGGCAGCTCACCACCACCTTCTCAAGGGGATCTAGGGATGGGCAATAAATGCTGGCCCAGCCAGCGAAGCCCACATCCTGTGAATGAATTTTTTAAAATCCCAGCTAATATCTTTGATCCAGGGCAGGTCTCTGTTTGCTACCGGGTTTGAATAAAGCATTGAATACACGCAAGCTTTGCCATGATGCAGAACATTATACTACCCATGCAGGGTAAAATTTCAACAGTTAGACTGTAAGACCTAACTCAGCAGATTGAGTACACAATCAATTCAATCTTTGAAATTGGAAACCAACCTCCATTAAATCTGATCATCAAAGAAATGGGGGTGTTAAATTGAAAAACCCTGAAAATGGGTATGGGGATAGAGTTATGCTATTAACCTGCACTTGTTTATTGCATTGCAGGCAACATGCTAATTTTAAAAAATTGATTCTTTCATGGGATGTGGCTGTTGCTGGTTAGACCAACATTTGCTCATTATTTAAATGGGGGAAGAATGCAGATACAGTATAGAGGGATCTGGGTGTCCTGGTACATGAATCGCAAAAAGTTAGTATGCAGGTACAGGAATTGATTTGGAAAACAAATGGAATGTTGGGGTTTATTGCAAGGAGAATCGAGTATAAAAGTAGGGAAGTGTTGCTACACTTGGGCAGTGCCTTAGTGAGACTGTATCTGGGGTATTGTGTATACTTTTGGTCTCCTTACTTAAGAAAGAATACAATTGCATCAGAAGTTGTTCACTCGACTGATTCTTGGGATCAAGGGGTTAACTATGAGGAGAATTTTGAGCAGGGCTGGGTCTATACCCATTAGAGTTTAGAAAAATGAAAAGTGATCTTATTGAAATATATAAGTTCCCGAGGGACCTGACAGGATGAATGCTGAGAGGATGTTCCCCTTGTGGGGGAGTTTAGAACTAGGGCACTCAATTTAAAAATTAGGGATTTCCTATTTAAGGCTGAGATTCTTTCTCTCAGAGAGTCGTTAGTCTATGGAGTTCTCTTCCCCAGAGAGCAATGGAGACTGGGTCATTGAATACATTCAAGGCTGATTAGACAGATTTTTAATCAACAAATGAGTCAAGGGTTATGAGTCAAAATCCTAGAACTCCCTCCCAACAGCATTCTGGATGTACCTCCACCACATGGACTGCAGTGGTTCAAGAAGGCGACTCACCACCACCTTCTCAAGGAAAATTAGGGATACATAATAAAAATGCTGGCCTAACCAGCAATGCCCACGTCCCATGAAAGAATTATTTTTAAAATAGGAAAGTGGAATTGAGACCACAATCAGATCAGCCATGATCTAATTGAATGGCGGAGCAGACTCATAGGGCTGATTTGCCTACTCCTGCTCCTAATTCTTGGGTTCTTGTGTTGTGTTCTAGTGCTATCGAAAGAGCCTTGGTGAGTTGTTGCAGTGCATCTTGTATATGTTACATGCTGCTGCCATGTGAGTTTCTGATGGGGGGGTGAATGTTGAAGGTGGTTGATGGGCTGCCAATCAAACAGGCTGCTTGGTCAAAAACAAATAACTTGGTCCTGGATGATGCCGACCTTCTTGAATGTTGTTGAAGCTGTACTCATCCCCACAGGTGGAGAGTATTCCATCATAGTCCTGACTTGTGCCTTATATATGCTAGACAAGCTTTGGGGAGTCAGGAGGTGAGTTACTCTCCATGGAATTCCTAGCCTCTGACCTGCTCTTGTAGCCATAATATATCTATGGCTGGTTCAGTTCAGCTTCTGGTAAATGGTAACTCCAGAATGTTCATATGGAGGATTCAGTGATGGCGATGCAGTTGAATATCAAGGGGAGGTGGTTAAATTCTCTCTTGTTGGAGATGGTCATTGCCTGGAAATTTTGTGGTGCGAATGTTACTTATCAGCCAGGCCTGAATGTTGTCTAGGCCTTGCTGCATTTGGACATGGACTGCTTCAGTATCTGAGGCATCACAAATGGTGCTGAACATTGTGCAATCATCAGCGAACATCCCCACTTCTGACCTTATGATGGAGGGAAGGTCATTGATGAAGCAGCTGAAGATGGTTGGGCCTAGAACACTACCCTGGGGAACTTCTGCAGTGATGTCCTGGGGCAAAATTGGTGTTGCCTGTTGTTTTACGTGATTCACTTTTTAATTCATTCTTGAGATGTGTGTGTCACTGACAAAGCCAACATTTGTTGCCCATCCCCAACTGCCCTTGAGAAAGTGACAGTGAGCTGCATTCCTGAACCTCTGCACCCATAGTGCTTTTTACTGTAACAATTTGATACAATTTGAGCGGCTTCCTAGGCTATTTCAGGGAGCAGTTAAGAGTCAACCACATTGCTGTGGGTCTGGAGTTATGTGCAGGCCAGAATGGGTTAGAATAGTAGATTTCTTCCATTGGACATTAGTAAACCATACTGGTTCTTATGGCCATCTGATAATTCCTTGATGATCATTTTATTCCAGATTTATTAATTAATTGTCCCGCCTACCATGGTGGGATTTGACTCATCTCTACAGCATTGGACCAGGCCTTTGGATTACTAGTCCAGTAAAGTTACCATATGCCCTCTAAAATTACCACTATGTTGCTTTGTATTCAGCTTGTGTTACTCATGCTGATCATTGGCAGCTCGCATCAGCAAGGGTCCAATATTGTGGCGGGCTAGTGATACTTAAAGGCAGCCTGCACCACTAAAAGGATGCATTGAGGTTAAAAGAAGTGCTGGACATCCTTTGTGATTGGAATGGCTGCTGCAAAAGATCAAAAAATGGCCGAACATTTGAGAGAGTGTGTGCTAAGATTTTCTGATAATGCAATGCAGGTCTTGGTGCAAATGTGGAGAGGAGAGACATATTACATTTGCAAAGAGAGGAGGAGACTCTCAAGACATAATGTTCAAGAGGCAGGGGAAGTCATATTAGCGTAGGTCAATGCCAGAGGTGCAGCTCCAAGAATATGGATGCAGTGAAAGAAGAAGTTTAATGTGCAACACAAGTTATCAAGATGAGTGAGTCCAATCTTTAAATTCATGTTTTTATTCTTTCATGGGATGTGGCATCGCTGGCTAGACCAGCATTTATTGCCCATTCCTACTTGCTCTTGAGAAGGTGGTGGTGAGCTGCTTTCTTGAACAGTTGCAGTCCATGTGGTATACGTACATCCACAGTGCTGTTTGGAAGGGAGTTCCAATATTTTGACCTAAATATAGAGAAGGAACAGCAATATAGTTCCAAGCCAGGATGGTGTTTGGCTTGGAGAGGAACTTTCAGGTGGTGGTGTTCCCATGTATCTGCTGCCCTTGTCTTTCTAGGTGGTAGAGGTTGTGGGTTTGGAAGGTGCTGTCAAAGGAACCTTGATGAGTTGCTGCAGTGCATCCCCTAGATGGTACACACTGCTGCTACTGTAGATCAGTGGTGGAAGGAGTGAATGTTGAAGGTGGAGTGTCAATCAAGTGGGCTGCTTTGTCCTGGATGGAGTTGTGCTTCGAGTGTTGTTGGAGCTGCACTCATCCAAGCAAATGGAGAGTATTCCATCACACTCCTGACTTGTGCCTTGTAGATGGTGGACAGGCTTTGGGGAGTCATGTCCTGCTAACTGTAGCACCATCCTCATTCACTGCTTAATTCGCTATATCACCGTCACCCACCTCGCACCAATTTCTTTTAATCAGTACTCAACTCTACAATTTATATGGTGTATCTCACCATCACACAATTAGCACTGTGGCAAGCCTTGAACCCATAGCTCACCATTCACACACACTGGCCTCAATTCAACCATGACAGCCTTATCACCCAAACATATTGCAGGATATTCACTGACACATTTCCCTCTTTCTTGCAACAGAAGGTTACACATAACAATGGGCAGATGGAAGGACTGGAGAAGGGCAGGGGTGTCTGAACATTTGAACCACCATGGAGGAGACATTTGCCCTCTCTATGGGATGGGCAGTGAGGGCAGCAGAGAATAGAAATCAGTGGAGAAAGATGCAGCCAACCCTCAGAACAAGGATGCATGAAAGACAAGACAATAAGGGGACGGTGCTGGCAGTCATGGGAAGGAGCACAACTTAGACCATGGCCACTAGGGACACTGGAGAAACCAATGATGAGGGTATTTGTATATCTAATCCTCCTTTTCTCCTCATGAACACTGTTGGTGGGGGTCCTTCATTATGTTTAACATCATGTTCATCTGTGCAATGTTAAAACAGGGCATTGGTTAGTCTGGGGAGTTGGAAAGTGGCAGCAGTGACTTCAGATCTGTTGTCCACTCATTCGTGTCATCCTTTCACTGCTCTGCATGGCTGCTGGCAGTCATTAGTTGCTGCAAACCACTTTCCCAAGGTGGTGTCAGAAGTGAGGGCACAGATCCCATTTTTGAGTCTTATTTGACCGCAATGTGCCTAAAAGCAGACGCTATCAGGCTCAATTCAGCTCCCATGATATTCCCCAACTTTACTACCATTTTGAAAGGCCATTTTAATGATAATGTTGGAGGGAAATCGCATGTCGTTTGGTCTTAAGGTACCATTATGGGCTATTAGTCACATTTAACAGGTCATTGTTTAAAGTATGAAATATGACAACCTATTCTTGGAGAATATATTCCCCAAAACCTTAACTCCTTAACCTTTTGAAAACATGGCTGTTTAAATCACTACAATTACTGCAGCCTTAATGCTTAAAATAGAATCATAGGATTGTCACAGCACAGGAGGCCATTTGTCCCCTCAAGTCTAAGCAAGAGCAACTCAGCTGGTCCCACTTGTCTGTCTTTTTCCCATAGCCCAGCAAATATTTTCTCTTCAGGTGCTTATCCTATTCTGTTTTGAAAACCACAATTATATCTGTCTCCACTACATTCCCAGGCCATATATTCCAGATCTTAACCACTCACTCTGTAAAAAAAACTTTTTCTCATGTTGCTATTGGTTTTTTTGTAATTCAACTTATATCAGTGTCCCCTGGTTCTTGACCCTTCTTTCCAATGTAGAATTAGGTCAATTCACAGCGGTTTCAATTTTCCTTTATCATGGAGCAGTCCCTTCATTTCATCTCCAGTGTCAATGACGAACCGGCTTTCATCTGTCTTTTCAGACATAAGACCACCGAGGTCTGCTCTTGCAGCCACAAACCCTCCACAATTACTCTCTATGTGTCTAGGCACCTCATGACTTTGAACACCTCTGTAATATCTCCTCTCAATCTTCTCTTCTTTAAGGAGAAGAGCCCCAACTGCTCTAATTTATCCATATAACTGAAGTCCTTCATCCCTGGAACCATTCTCGTGGATCTTTTCTATGTCATCTCCATTGCCTTCACATCCTTTCTAAAGTGTGATGCCCAGAATTGGACATAGCACTCCAGTGGACACCAAATCTGTGTTTTCTAAAGATTCATCATAACATCCTTGCTTCTGTACTCTATATCACTATTTTTAAAGCCCAGGTTCATGTAGGCCTTCCTTATCATTTTCTCTATGTTATATTGTTGCATTATTCGTAAAGAGCTAGGAACTAATTGTTGTGTGAATATGTACCCTGGGGCGCCATATTCACTGTTGCACTGCTGTCGGGTGCTGAGTAACAAAATATCAGTCTAACAGCTACATGCAAAGCAGCAAGAAATAAATTTGATGAAATTCCACCATTTTTAGTCTTGTTCAAAAATGATTGTAAGGATAAGCCCAGCAATTACAGACCACTCAGCTTAACTTCGGTGGTGGGGAAGTTTCTTTATTTGGGATAGAATTAATAGTCACATAGAAAAATGTGGGTTGATTAGGGAGAGCCAGTATGGATTTCTTAAGGGAAAATTGTGTTTAACTAACTTGCTGAAGTGTTTTGAAGAGATAACAGAGAGCTTTGATGAGGGTTATGCAGTTGATCTGGTTTACATGGACTTCCAAAAGGCATTTGATACAGTGCCACACAACAGACTTGTGAGAAAAGTTATAGCTCATGGAATAAAAGGGACAGTAGCATCATTATTTCTAATATAAGACCATAAGACATAGGAGCAGAAATTAGGCTATTCGGCCCATCGAGTCTGCTCCGCCATTCAATCATGGCTGATAAGTTTCTCAACCCCATTCTCCCGCCTTCTCTCCGTAACCTTTGATCCCCTTACCAATCAAGAACCTATCTATCTCGGTCTTAAATACACTCAATGACCAAGCCTCCACAGCCTTCTGTGGCAATGAATTCCATAGATTCACCACTCTCTGGCTAAAGAAGTTTCTCCTCATCTATGTTCTAAAAGGTCTTCCCTTTACTCTGACGCTGTGCCCTCGGTCCTAGTCTCTCCTACTAATGGAAACATCTTCCCCACGTCCACTCTATCCAGGCCTTTCAGTATTCTGTAAGTTTCAATCAGGTCGCCCCTCATCCTTCTAAACTCCACCGAGTATAGACCCAGAGTCCTCAAACGTTCCTCATATGTTAAGGCTTTCATTCCTGGGATTGTTCTCGTGAACCTCCTCTGGACCCTCTCCAGGGCCAGCACATCCTTCCTGAGATATGGGACCCAAAATTGCTCACAATATTCTAAATGTGGTCTGACCAGAGCCTTATAAAGCCTCAGCAGCACATCCCTGCTTTTATATTCTAGGCTTCTCGAAATAAATGCCAACATTGCATTTGCCTTCCTAACTACCGACTCAACCTGCAAGTTAACCTTAAGAGAATCCTGGACTAGGACTCCCAAGTCCCTTTGCACTCCAGATTTCTGAATCCTCTCCCCAGTTAGAAAATAGTCCATGCCTCTATTCTTCCTACCAAAGTGCATGACCTCACACTTCCCCACGTTGTATTCCATCTGCCACTTCTTTGCCCATTCTCCTAACCTGTCCAAATTCTTCTGCAGCCTCCCCCCCTCCTCAATACTACCTGTCCCTCCACCTATCTTTGTATCATCTAATGTATGGGAGCCATGAAGACATATGGTGATAGCGGGTGTCTGTGAGTAAAACCTAAATATTTTAAATGAATTTAATGCTGGATTAGATTAAGAATCAACCCAAAGAGAGAGACAGAAAACCTGAGTGAATCATACAAAAACGAAATGGCTGCCGCTGCAGCAATAAACACACACCCGTGATGAATTGGGAGACTGATGATGTGATACAGATGTTTAAATAAAAGTATGAACTGACATTCACTAGCTTTCTAAAAGACATTAGTGAAGAGGAAAGGGTCAGTTGCAACCTTTTGTGGGTGGGAGAGAAAGAGTTAAATTTGTATAATAGCTGAGAACAGAGTGAAGGCAACAGAAATTATACCCAGACAAAACTTCTGAAAAATTCAGCACACATCTCCAGTCAAAGTCAAATCATCAGATCCACCGATGTGAGTTTCAAAGCCTGATGCAAGAACCAGGTGAGTCTGTTGACAATTTCTTAACAAGAAAGAAAAATACGGCCAGAAAATATAATTTCAAGGACACAGATGAAAGGCTGCTAGATCAGCTCATTTGGGGCTCCAAACACCCACACTACAAAAAGAATTGACTGGAAATGACAAGCTTACAATATCGTAGGCTGTAGACACTACAAGAGCACATGAAGTCCTAAGTTGTCAGATGAAGCCACTGGCTACCCAAATGGCCAGCTTTCAGTTAAGTCAAGAGAAAGGCAGCAAGGTTGATGCTGTGAAACAGCGACAAGAGAATTCACATCAGATAGGGAGACCGATGTGCAAGAGATGTGAACAACCACATGAGTTCACAGGCAGAAATAAATGCCCTGCATATGAATCAAAACTGTAGAGCTTATGGAAAGCCAAATCACTGGGAAAGGATGCACAGAACAAAGGAAAAAAATAGTAAATGAGTTATCAGAGGCAGAGCAACAGAGAGAGAGAGAAGTAGAAGAAACAAACATCTATACCCTGGAAGATGGCGATGAGTTTGAGAACACAATAGGCATAGGAACCATACAACTGCATGAAATGGCTGGATATGACAGTTCCCAGAGAAAAGAAATTCACACAACCATTCAGGTTAAGAAGAGAATGAGAAATGAGCCACAACGATAGATCCCACAGCACAAAGTAACATCTTCCCACACAGACTATACCAGAAGATCTTTCCTGAAAATTTGAAAGAAAATAACCAAGGAAAGGCACTCTGAAGCTGAGCAACATCATGCTAACAGCATATGGGAGAACTGAGATTCGCCAGCTCGAAACAATCCAAATCAGAGGAACACACAAAGGAAAAGATGCTAATTGTATTTTCTATGCCACTGAAACCGATGGTCCTGCTATATCCTGGGGTTGATCAGTTGCGAAGAGATGCAGCTTATCACAGTTAACCATGAGATGAAGGAGGCAACACTGAAGGTTGACGGTAGTACAGCCATTAAAAAGCACCTTGCAATCAAAAGCAAGGATGATCAGGTACAAATGTACCCAGATAGTTTTGATGCTTTCAAGATTTTGAGTATCTCACAAGAACACAAGAATTAGGAGCAAGAGTAGGCCATTTGGCCCTTGGACCCTGCTCCACAATTCAATAAGATCATGGCTGAGAAGACTGTGGCCTCAGCTCCACTTTCTTGTCTGTACACCATAACCCCTGACTCCCTTTTCAGTCAAAAATCTATCTAACTCAACCTTGAATGTATTCAATGACCCAGCCTCCACCACTATCCAGGGAAGGAAATTCAACTGGCTAACAACATTCTGAAAGAAAAAATTCTCCTTGGCTCAGTCTTAAATGGGAGACCCCTAATTTTTAAACTGTGTCCCCTAGTTCTAGACTCCCCCAAAAATAAAGACATTTTCTCAGTGTCTACCCTGTCATGTCCCTCAGGATTGTATGTTTCAATAAGATCACCCCTTGTTCTTCTAAACTCCAATGGGTATAGGCCCAACCTGCTTAAACTTTCCTCATTAGATAACCCCTTCACCCCAGGAATCAGTCGAGTGAACCTTCTCTGAACTGCTTCTAATGCAATTATATCCTTTCTTAAATAAGAAGACCAAAACTGTATGCTGTACTCCAGATGCGGTATAACAAAGGCCATGCACAGCTTCAGAACACTCCCCTGCTTTTATACTTGATGCCCCTTGCAATAAATGCCAACATTGCATTTGCCCTCTTAATCAGTTGCTGCGCCTGCATGCTAATTTTTTGTGATTCATGTGCCTGGATATCCAGATCCCTCTGTACCAGAGAGTTCTGCATTATCTCTCCATTTAAATAATATACTACTCTTTTATTTTTCTTGCCAAAGTGGACAAGTTCATATTTTCCCACATTATACGCCTTCTGCCAAATTTTTGATCACTCACTTGAGCTATCTATATTCCTTTGGAGGCTCTTTTTGTCCTCTTAGCAACTTATTTTCCTACCTACCTTTGTGTCATCAGCAAATGTAGTACCATGCATTTGGCCCTTTCATCCAAGTCATTGATATACAGTTAGTTGTAAATAGTTGACGCCCCCGTACTAATCCCTGTGGCACTCTAGTACTAACAGCTTGTCAACCCAAAAATGACTAACTTATCCCTACTCTCTGCTTTCTGTTAGCTGATCAATCCTCTATCCATGCTAATATGTTACCCCTAGCTTTGATGTAGCACATTTTTGGATGTCTGCAGGAAATCCAAATACATAACATCTAGATTCCTTTTATCCACATTGCTTGTTACTTTTTCAAAGATCTCTAACAAAGTAGTCAAACATGGCTTCCCTTTCACAAAACCATGTTGACTCTACCTGATTGTATTATGGTTTTCTAAATGTCCTGCTATTAGCTCCTTAATAAAGGATTCTAGCATTTTCCCTATCACAGGTTTTAGGCTAACTGCTCTATAGCTGCCTGCTTTCTGTCTCCCTCCTTAATTGTACTCTTTTTCTTTCAATTTGATACTATCCTTAACTTTCTTAGTTAGCCATGGATGGTGCATCCTTCTCAGGGTCTTTCTTTCTCAAGGGAATATATTTTTGCTGAGAGTTATGAAATATCTCAAGAGCTTGCCATCGTTCCTCCACTGTCCTATCTTTCAACTATTTTCCCAGTTCACTTTAGCCAACTTCGCACCTTTGTAATTGCCTTTATTTAAGTTTAAGACATTAGTCTTAGATCCACACTTCTCACCCTCAAAATGAATGTGAAATTCTATCATATTATGGTCATTGTTGCCCAAAGGCTCCTTTACTATGAGGTAATTAATTAATCTTGTTGCACAATACTAGGTCTGAAATAGCCTACACCCAGGTTGACACTAGAACTTACTGCTCTAAGAAATTGTCCCGAATACACTCTATGAACTCATCTTCCAGGTTATCCTTGCCAATCTGATTCAAGCAATCTAAACAAAGATTAAAACTACTCATGATTATTGCAGCACCTTTCTTACAAGCCTCCATTGTTTCTTCCTGTATAATCTGCCCTACAGAATAGCTATTGTTAAGGAGCCTATAAACTACTTCCACAAGTGACTTCTTACCTTTGCTATTTCTTATCTCTACCCACACTGATTTTATATCTTAAGCTTCTAAACTAAGGTCATCTCACTACTGTAATAATGTCTTCCTTAATTGAGAGCTTCCCACCACCTTTTCCTAACTTCTCATCCTTCTGAAATGTCAAATACCCTTGAATATTTGGGTCCCAGCCAAGGTCATCTTGCAACCATGTCTCTGAAAAGGCTCTCAGGTTGTACATATTTATTTCTATTTGTGCTATCAATTCATCATTTTGTTATAAATGCTGCATGCATTCAGATGCAGAGCATTTAATTCTGTCTTTTTACCACTGTTGCAAACTCTGGCCTCATCTGCTGCTGCACGCTTAAGTTTGTATGCTCTGTCCCTTCCTGCCACACTCTGGTTATCATTACCAATATCTCTACTCTGCTCAACTGCACTGTACTTTCACTGCAATTTACCACATCCCCTCTCAAGTGATCCACCAACTATTTAGTTTAAAGCCAAAGCTACTGTCCCAATTATATGGTTCACCATTACACTGGTCCCAGCATGGTTCAGGTGAAGACCATCCCAATGCTACAACACCCACTTTCCCCAGTACTGGTGCCATTGCCCCATAAATCAGAATCCATTTCTCCTTCACCAGTCTGAGCCATACATTGAACTCTCTAATCTTATTCCAACCAAAGAGAAAACAAATTTAATTTTGCCTCATCTTATGGGATAATTTGTAATCCAAACTCCTAAACATGGAATAAATGTCACAAGTAGCTGTGTAAAGTTTAATGACAATGACCTTGAGGAATGCTTGGGAATGAATGTATGTGAATAATTGCTATTGTGTGTTTTACCTTTTTTCCCCCATCTGTGATGTAGCAAAGAAAAAGTGAAATGTCAGGGAATTTAATTTTCCTCCCTTTTTGCAAGGTGTTACTCCATATGCCCATGAACCTATGATGAAGGTCAACATTTGTTTTACTTTTGAAAAGCAGCAATAAATATGGACAATTTACCTTGACACGATGGATTCCGGAGGGAGTCAGGTAACCTTCTTTCATGTTTTCTGAATGACTTATGTCTAGGCATGTCTCTGAAAAGTCATTAAAACATAAATGACCTTTTGGGGGCATTCCATTGAAGAGACATCAGAATACACCAGATCACTTATGGAGTTAACAGTTATTATTCTCTACAGGTTTATAGAAACTGAGATACAATAGTCACCCAGAGTTGGTGTCTGCAAATTGAAAACACACAAAGATGGGTGTGAAGGTAACTACTTTATACAAGAAGGTACAAATGGCCGACATTCAGTCCCCATTGTGTGGGCAATGGAAATATCGATTCTGTGGTCACATGACAGAAACTGGCTCATGATAGCAATATCTTATTAATTCACAAGGACAGCTCAGAGTGTGCAGTCCAGGATACAAAGATTACAGAGGGAAACCTTCTCACCCAGCAAAATGAAGAACCCTGCATCAAAAATCTACCACAGGCACAGGACAGGCTAATTTGTTTTACCGACAGAATTATATTTTCTCTACAGAGGCTTGTACACAACTTCAACTGGAAAAGCCAGAAACTTGCTATTGCTTGGAGTAAGCCATTGTGTGTTCATCATCAGAAACCTCTAACTTCCATTTTCCTTCAGTGAACTAAAAGAGAATTCTCAGGTCTGCAATGCTTCAACAATAATCTTGAAGGACCAAGGTAATAGTGATTTCTAGGGCTCTTCTAAAGATATTGGTGCACGCTACCTCTTTGTTTTTGTAATCACCTTTTCTTGTGTGGGTGTGTCTTGTGTGAATGAGAAGTGGGTGTTATTGTGTTTACATTTTGGTTGTTCAGAAAATAAATGTTCATTCGTTCTTTTAATTTAAACCTACAAGAACACCTGTCTTGTGTACATTCTTGAGAATCATAGCACTAAAAAGGGTAAACACTCATTCTCTAAAATATATTTTGTTGTGGACAATTGGGAGGTGGGAAAAGGGGGTAACTGTCCCACAACTCTCCCTTGCGCATAACATACCTCATAGAAAACTCAATCAAGTTAGTTAAACACAAGTTGCTCTTTTGTTTTTCATTTATTCTTTCATGGAATGTGGTTGTCGCTGGCAAAGATAGCATTTGTTGCCCATCCCCAAATGCCCTAGGACATTTCAGAGGGCATCTAAGAGTCAACCACATTACTGTGGATCTGGAGTAACATGTAGGCCAAACCAGATAAGGACGTTTTCCTTCCTTAAAGGGCATGAGTGAACCAGATGTGTTTATACAACAATCGATGATAGTTTCATGGTCACCATTACCGAGGCTAGCTTCAATATTCCAGATTTATTTTCAAATTCCACCAGCTGCCATGGTGGAAATTGAACTCATGTCCCCAGGGCATTAGCCTGGGCCTCGGGATTATTAGTCCAGTGATATTACCACCGGCTCCCTTAACAAAGCCGTGCTGGCTTTCCTTCATTAATCCATACTTGTCCAAGTGTTACGACCACAACTGATGTTAATGCTGAGCAAGCCAGGCCTCAGATTGAAATCCGTCTTGGCTAATAGTAATTTTTTTCGTTTACTGTAGAAATGAGGAGGGAAAGCTACTGAACAGGACAGGACTCCAGTGATAACTTTTAAAATTTGGAGAATTAAAATGTTTATTAAAAGGAAAAAAATAAAACTTAAGCAACAAATATAAAAGATGCACAGTTAGAAAAATATCTTGCAAAATAACCCCCAAAATGTTTTATCAAAGGGGTAAAACAAAAATATGGCCAGGGTTTTCTGGTCATCGAGCGGGGTCAGCGGGAGTGACCACGAATCGGACCGCCGCCAGCAATCGGGCCCCAACCGCCATTTCACACAGGCTGGCCAATTAACGGCCAGCCAGCATGAATCTCACGCTGCAGTGCTTAGCGCTGCCTGTGTGAGGAGAGGGAGGAGGGCGAGCACAGAACTTCGCACATACATGCGGGTGCGCGCAGTAAAAGCTCCCTGAGGCACAGAGCTGCCTCAGGGAGCTGAAGCTTTTTGAACATAAAAAATAAGGAATTTAAAAATGTTAATAATATGTGACTCTGTCACATGAGCAGGGACATGTTACAAATTAGTTTGAAATTTTTTTTAAATCACTAATCGAAACCTCATCCCACCCATGGATGAGGTTTCACAAAAAATCCAAAGGCCGCTTGGCCTTTTCGCCTGCCTGCCAACCATAAGGTTGAATGGGCAGCGAAAAATGTCATTTAATGACCTTAATAGGCCTGTTAATTGTCAGCGGGCACACTGCCGACCAGCGTGCGCACCCACCAACCAAAATATCACACGAGTGCCTGATGACGTCGTGACGCTCGCCCTAAGTCATCACGCATCATTTTACGTTCATTTGGGCCAGGTGTGTGCCTGCCTGACAAGCGCAATATTCTGCCCTATATTTTTGGCAACAGCCCTTATAGATTCTTAACCATAAAATCCAGGAAATATTACCCAAACCGATAAGTTGTTTTCACTATGTTATGGAACAGCCAATGGTAAATGCTGAATTGTTCAAATCCCAAAGGGAAACTTGAAACAATTGCCACAACTTTTTTTGCAATTTGTATAAGGGTCTTGAAGGGTGAGCGACTTATGAGGCTTGGGGGGAAAGGGATGAAAGGTTGAACTGAATGTACGCTAACTGATGCACTGTCCTTGTTGTTAATTTCAGCATCACCACCAGAGCGACCCGCACGTCCTCACCGCAGCTCCCCCTCCACACCTGAGGGCCAACATGTGCAACTTGCGGCACATCATTTCAGCCAGCGAGGCACCAGTGCACTCACACACACCTCGGTGGGGACTTTACCATTGGCTCGTGTCCCAGGTCACAGTGGAGAGGGTACATCACAATCGCTGGAGGAGATGGTAGGGGGAGAGAGTGCCGATGACGCCAGGAGCCGGAGGGCTGCAGGGCATGAGGTAAATGCTGACTCCAGCACTGATGACGTGTCTCTGGAGTTGTCACCAATGCAGCAGCTGCAGGACAGGCGGTAGGAAGTGCATTTGCATCTGGCAGGGTTACATGAGGAAATGCTTCAGTTGCTCTCTGCGACGGTGGAGTCCAGACAGAGTGCACGTGAAGGTTTGACCCTCAGGGCAGAGCTTCAGGCTTCCTCCAATGAGAGATTGGCAACTCTCATAGAGAGGGGGTTCAATCGGATGGAACATCTTATGATTGGGATACGCTCTGACCTGCAAGCCCTCACAGCGACACTTGCCACGGGTGGTCATTCCCAATGTGGGAGATGTGAGCACTAAGCATCGGCACTCGGTGCCCATGCATCTGTGGTGAGCAGGGAGGTTGAAAGGGACCTCATGTCAGCGCAGCAGCTGCCTGTCATCGCTGCGAGCTCCTCTCAGTGCGCACCGGATGAGGGCAGCAGCTCCTCCGCCCCTCTGCCAGTCAACGTTTCTTCCGTTGAGGCTTCGACAACTGGGGAGGTGCCCAGTTCAAGAACTGGCCACTCCCTCCCAGGCGGGGCCAGCACAGGCTCCACGGGCCAGAGGATGCCCACCAAGGTCTTCAAGCCCAACAGGACAGCAGTGTCAGCAGGCTGTCTCTCAAGCCACTCCGAGCGATGGGGCAGCACCTAGACATAGCACCCGAAAACATAAGCATAAGGCACATTATGCACTTCACGGGTATGTCACTGGTGATTTTGTGTTGGCCTTAGAATAGGGACCTAAATTGTTCTTATTGCAATGGAGTGTTGTTTGCATTTCTTTTAGACATAATAAAGTCCACTTTTATTACCATGGCTGAGGGTGTTTCGTTTGTGGTGCATTTTTATTTTTTACATATTTATCATGAGTGTTTGAGTGGACATTGATGTTTCTGTACTAAGCCCTTAGTTGCAGCTGAAAAGGTGGAAGATGTGGCACCTAAGTGCCACATGTGGAAGTGCCAGGCAATGCTGGTCCTGCTGATCCATGTGTGTGGAGCTAGCTGAAGGTTCTTTGGATTAAAGTCTCCCGGATGTCCCTGCCTCCTTGGTGTAGTAGTGGGTCGGCGTTCTGCCCCTCATCATCGCCCTGTGCTTCCTCATCCTCTTAGGCACTGCTGGATTCATTATGTGCAGCCTTATCCAGGGTGTCAAGGTCTTCATAGTCAACTGCATCCCCCCTTTCCAGCGCAAGATTGTGCAGGGCGTGGCATACTACCACTATCAGAGAGATGCGATCTGGGGGGTACTAGAGTGCGCCCCCTGAGCGGTCCAGGCAACAGAAGCGCATCATGAGAAGACCGATGGCTCTCTTCACCACAGCCCTTGTAGAGGCGTGCCTCCTATTGTACCGCTGCTCAGCTTCTCTTCTTGGATGGCGGAGAGGCGTCATGAGCCACCTTCTGAGTGGATAGCCCTTGTCACCCAGCAGCCAACTATCCAGCCGAGCCAGAGCACTGAAGAGTCCCGGCACCTGGGAGTGTCTGAGGATGTATGCGTCGTGGGAGCTGCCTGGGTACCTTCCACAGACTTGTAGAATCAGCATCCTGTGATCACACACTATCTGCACGTTCATCGAGTGGAAGCCCTTCCTGTTGACAAAGGCACCGGGCTCACCTGCTGGCGCCTTGATGGCCACATGTGTGCAGTCTATAGCACCCTGGACGTGGGGGAAGCCAGCAATGGCCGTGAAACCTCTGGCTCACTGTGCCTGACTTGCCTGGTCACAGCAGAAGTGGATGAAGGTCAATGCCCGTCTGAACAGAGCATCTGTAACATGCTTGACACAAGTGTGGACAGCTGATTGGGAGACACTGCAAAGATCACCCACCGTGCCCTGGAAGGAGCGAGAGGCATAGAAATGGAGGGCAACTGTGAGCTTCAGAGCCACTGGCATGGGGTGTCCACCCACACAGTTAGCGGAGATCTCAGGGCCAATCATCTGACAGATATAGTTGACTGTTTCCCTTGAGAGTCGGAGCCTCCTTCGGCACTGCACCTCAGAAATATTGAGGTAGCTGCTTCGCCACCTGTAATCCCTGGCAGCAGGATAGTGGCGTCTTCTGCGGCCCCTTCCACCTTGGACAACCTTTTGGCCCAGCGCCCCTTGTGCCTGCGCCTGTACTCCCAAAGGTGGCTCCCCTGAAGGCTGATTGTCCACTCCTGGCCTCCTCCTTATTCTATCCCTCCCTTCCTCCTCAGGGGAGCGGCCTCCAATGGAGAGGTCAGAACCCATACCCCCAGGCTAAATGGAGGCCTCCGGAAAGCTGCAGGCCCGAGAAAGAGTACTGTCTGCAGACTGGTTTCAAAGTACACAGAAAGCTCTTGGAAATCGATGAGAACTGCTAACAATCACACTGGCAACTTTTAAACACTTTCAGCAATTAAAACTTTGTGGAAGACATGAACAACCCCTCTGAGTCCACATATCCCAACATTGCGTGACTTTTCTTTATAAATCTCCTTCCCGCCTGCCCTTTGGGTCCGTGCTCCGATCCGAAGTTCACACGGGCCCCTCAAAATCCAGGACAATTGGCAAGTTAAAGGCCTTAATGAGGCCTTCAATTAATGGCAGGTGAACTCCCCGCAGCTGAGCGCGCCCACCGACCGAAATATCGCGATGCCGCGATATCTTATGATTGGGATACGCTCTGACCTGCAAGCCCTCACAGCGGCACTGGCCATGGGTAGTCATTCCCAATGTGGGAGATGTTGTGGGCACCAAGTGTCGACGCTCACACGACGTCAGCGCGCGACATTTTAAGCGCTGACATGCGGGCTCCGCCACCCGCACATCAGCCGGAAAATTCTGGCCACTGTTTCTAAACGTCACCTGGCTAGGTGACACATTTCACTCCTCCTTTGAAAACAATCTGTCCTGGTTTATTTAAAAATGTAAATGTCCTTTTACACCGTACATTCTAAACTTCCCCATGTTTACCATGGGCAGAATTTTCATATGGCGGGCGGGCTCGTCGGGAGCAGGCACGGCCAGGGGCGAGCTCGGAGCCGATCACCTCCTGCGATCAGCTGCACGCCACCATTTTACGTGGATGGGCTACCTGTGCAGGTGGGTGGAGGATGGAGGGTCAGGGCCAGCGCTCTTTCGCGCATGAAAGAGTGCTTCAATCTCCCTGAAGCAGCTCCGTGCCTCAGGGAGATTGAATCGATATTAACATAATTAAATAAAGGATTTAAAAAGTTATTTAAACATGTCCCCTCATGTAACTGTGAAACATGAGATGGGACATGTTTTTATATTTCGGGAAAATTTTTTATTTAATAAAAGCTTTAGGAAACCTCATCCCGCTCGTGGATGAGGTTTCCTAAAAAACGCAAAGGCCGCTTGGCCTTTTCGCCTGCCCGCCAACCTTAAGGTTGGACCGGCAGCATTACTAATGAGAATAATGACTTTCTTAATGGCCTTAATAGGCCATTTACATTTCGGCGGACGCACAGCTAACTCTGGCGCACGCTCACCAAACGAAATATCACGGGACTGCGCGATGACACCGGGACGCACGCCCAGCATCATCGCGTGTCATTTTACACGTCAGCGTGTCGGACCCGCCCCCACATGCCGACAGAAAAATCCTGCCCCATGTTTACATCAAAGCCTTCAGACCAGCTGCCTTTAATCCAATTAAGTCTCTCTCACACACCCACATACAGACACAGATACCACTATTTTACAATAAATTCCAATAACATTATGAGAATTATTATATCTTCCTGACAACTTTAAACTGAGGGATAATCCACGGAGGTTAAACCAATTGGCCTGTAGTTGCTGGATTTATCCTTACAACCCTTTTTGAATCAGGGTGTAAATATATTTTGGAATTTGGCTATTGTGTGATTGCATTTTTTTCTACTCCACTACAGCATTTCTGTGAAAATAATCTATTTTATTTTGGATTGTTACAAATGACCCTATCTTACATGACTTACTGAAAGAATTGGTTAGTGATGATCCTCTCTTTTGACTTAATCTCAAAATCAGCCAGATGGGTTAAGATCCTCCTCTCTCTGATGTCCTAAGAGTCCTACATGAAAGCAAGTGGAAATCGCATTCCAGATACCACAGTATAAAAATGTTCTCATATGTCTGCCACTTACCTACTCCCATCAGTGTCCCAGCAGTTTCCCTTTATAAAAATTCTTTCGAGTTATCAACAGTCACAGATTGTAACTCTTTCGAGTACAATCACAGTTCTTGGTTTCCCGGAGTGGGACATGAACCCACAACCCTCTGATTCAAAGGCGAGGGTGAAAATGCCCTTCACCTGTGTATCTTACAATATAATTAACATACTATTAACAATAAGAACATAAGAAATAGAAGTACGAGTGGACCATTCTGCCCCTCGAGCACACTCCACCTTTCAATAAGATCATGGCTGATCTGATTGTGGTCTTAACTCCACTTTCTTACCTGCTCCCCATAGCCCTCAAACTCCCTATCAATCAAAAATCTGTCTAGCTCAGGCTTAAATATATTCAATGACCCAGCCTTCACTGCTCACTTGGAAAGAGAATTCCAAACACTAGTGGCCCCATGAAAGAAGAAATTCGTCCTCATCCCCATCTTAAATGGGGGGCCCCTCATTTTGAAATTGTGCCCCCAATTCTAGATTCCCCCATGAGGAGAAATATCCTCTCAGCATATACCCTCTGTCAGGCCCCCTAGAATCTTATGTTTGAATAAGATCACCTCTCATCTTCAAAATGAAGACAGACCCAGCATGCTCAACCTTTCCTCATAAGACAAACCTCTCATGCCAGGAATCAGCTAAATGAACCTTCTCTGAACTGCTTCCAATGCAAGTATGTCCCTCCTTTAGTGAGGTGACCAAAACTGTACATAGTACTGTGGACTCACCAATGTCCTATACAATTGTACCAAGATTTCCAGTCCTTTGCAATAAAGGCCAACATTCGATTTACCTTTCTAATTAATAAGATATTCCTATCATGAGCCAGTTTCTGTCATGTGACCACAGTATCAATGTTTCCATTGTTCACACAATTAGAATGTACCAGCATTCTAACTTTTTGTGAATAGGTTACCCAAGTCCATTGGTACCACAGCATTCTGCAGTCAATCTCCATTTAAATAATATTCTGCTTTTCTATTCTTCCTGCCAAAGTGGAAAACCTCACATTTTCCCAAATTGTGCAGGATGTCTTCTGTTAAAATACATTGTGACAAGAGAGTAGGAAAGCACTATTCTGATCTGTTTTATGTCACATCACAGAATAGTTCATGATAACACTAGATGCCGAAATGGGCACTACTTTCTGTCTTTCAGTGCCAAGATTCTCACCAAAACCATCAAAAGTACAGGGAGAGAAATTCAACTTGTGGCTAAAAAAGACAGCGGGCAGAAATTTTCGCTCGGTGGGCAGGTGCACTCCTGACCCGCTCAAGTGTGAAATGATGTATGTTGACGTCAGTCGAGCGTGTTGGCATCAACACGCAGTCGTGCAATAGTTCAGTCGGAGGGCACGCGCCAGAGTCCAAGGGATGAGGTTTCCAAAAGCAAATAAAGATAAAATAAAAGTTTTAAAATTGAATTAATAACATGTCGCTGCTCACGTGGCAGATTCACATGAGGGGACATGTTTTATTACATTTTTGTTTTCTTCGTTTTCTCTTTTCAACAACGCTTCATCTTCCTGAGGGAGCTCTGTGCCTCAGGGAGATTATGAAGCGCTCACTCACGCGCATGCGCGAAGTTCATGCTCGGCCCACTTGCCCCCCCCTCCCAGCATAGGCAACGCTCGCATTTCATGCTGGGCGGGCCTTAATGGGCCCGTCAGCCTGAAATCGTGGTCCATTCACGATCGTGGGCAGTGGTTGGCTTCCCGACCGCCCCCACCCGCCAAGGGCAAAATTCTGCCCAGCAAGTCAGATGTGCAATCATTACGTATGCCAGTGTGTGCCGGCATAAAGCACGAGCCGAATTCCACATTGACCTTCATTTGATAAGAGTTGCAGACATCAAATGGGCATCCTGATGCAGCTGATGGAGCTAGAATGGCTCCAACACTGCACTGCTCCACAGGCATTTCTAAAGGGTGGGATGATGAAGTCGAGGTTTGAGTTGGGAGGAGTTCAAACTTGAGCAGCCTGCAGTATTTGTGTGCAGCCAGGAGGAGCATTTCTGCTCCTTGTGCTCCAAGAAAATATTAATTTTAAAAGGTTTAGTGACTATTTTTTGACCAGCCTCCAGCAGTCACTGTCAGGACCATGGTTAACGCCACTCAACACCTGGTGCAAGTTGGTAGGGCTTGAAGCATGTAACCATCACCCATTTGTACCTGAAGTTCCTGAATCAGGGTCTTGCAGGACATTATGATTTCAATAGAAAAGCAGCCTTCCACCTATTTCAGATGGGCAGAAATCACACTCATTTACTGGCCCACCTGAATGAGGCCAGATTGCTTCAGATTTTCATGCAAAAATGGATAATTGCGAGTTAAATTCCCCCCGCTGTGACATCAAACTGATCCAAAACCAATATATTTGCTTCGAAAAAAGTCAGAAGAACTACTTTCTTTGCCGAAAATAACCTTTCACGACTTCCCCAATGGCTCTGAGTTTATGATCCAAGTAGCTGAAGTCATAAAAATAAGCCCCACGATCATCTTCAATCCAGGCTGAATTAGCTGATCTCAGACAGGGAAGCTGCACCAACCGTGTCCTGGGTTAAAGCAGGTTAAAGTTAGCCAAGGTTCCCACTCCAGGTCAGTATCCAATGACACCCAGTGGACCATAAGTTCACAATAATACAAAAATTAGGCCCCTCGAGCCTGATCCTATTCAATAAGATCATGGCTGATCTGATTGTTCCCTCAATTCTACTTTCCTGTCTATCTGGAAGGACGCATAATGCTCATGTCTGTGTTTGTATAGAATCTCAAACTTCTGTGCTAAGGCTCACATGTAGACACTTGGGCAAGCTACGAGAGGATGGCCTACACACCGAGAAACTCATATCCCAGTAAGGATGCATCACCTTGAGGAGGACCGGTAACTGGCAAAAAAAGAAAAATGGAAAAATAATACATTGGGAATGATTAAAGCCGAAATTCCTAAAGTAGTTTCAAGTGAATGAAATGCAAGTTGAGACTGTGGACTGCATTTTCCCTGTCCAGGGCCAGGATTTCCCGGTCGGCAAGCAGGGCGGCGGGGCCTACTCGCCAACACGTAAAATGATGCGGGATGACATTGGATGGAACTCCCGACATCACCCTGCCTCATTTCAATTTTCAGGTCGGTTGGGGGTGGTGGGGTGGGGGGGGTGGGGGGCAGCCAAATCAGCTGTGCTCCCGCCGACCTGTCAGTGGCCTATTGAGGCCATTGACAAAGTAATTAACGTAATTAGTGGACCTGCCCATCCAGCCTTAAGGTTGGCGGGCAGGCCGGGAGCCCTGGCGGGCATTGGAAAAAGAATAAAACCTCATCCACGAGCGGGATGAGGTTTCATGTAGGTTTTTAAAAATGTAATAAAAGTGTAACTAAAAGTGATGGACATGTCCCAACTCACGTGAAAGTGTCACATGAGGGGACATGTCAGGGAAAATTTTTTTCTCTGTTTTTAACATTTTTTAATGTGGAGCCGAGCTCCCTGAGGCAGCACCTAGCCTCAGGGAGATGAGGGCGCTCTTTCGCGTGCATGCACGAAAGAGCGCACTCTCGGCTTAGGGAATTCCTCCCCACCCTGCCCACATAGGGAGTGCATAGTGCTTCCTTGCAGACGTCACGCTGGACGGGCCTTAAATGGCCCGCCCACGTAAAATGGTGGCACGCCCCCAATCGGGGGCACCGATCAGAGGCACGCCTCCATGCACCCGCTCCTGAATTCCTCCCCCCCCCGGCCAGGGTGAAAATTCTGCCCCAGGTGTGGCAGGCTGGGAGGCAGGAGAGGCAAGAAAATAACAGGGAGCCGGGTCCACACAGCTCCCTGATGCAATCCCACCACTGGGGATGTTTGCCAGGGTGGATCAGCAGGTGGATCGGCTGCCTGCTCAATGGAGGCGGAAAGCCAATTGAAATCATTAAGGCCCCAATTAGAGGCAATTTTTTACACTCACTGGTATCTTAACGGAGGTGAACCCCAAGCAGACCCCACGGCCCTAATGCGACTGCTGAAGGGGTTTCCCCTCAAATCAGTGGGGCCTGCCTTCTTGATCCCTCTAAAATCTTTAATTATTTATATGGGCAGTATTTTCCCCCCTGTCTGGGGGATTGCGGGAGTGGGCGCGAGTAAGCGGGTTCCTAATTGGTGCCCCCAGTTGGGTGCGTGCCGCCATTTTATGTGGGCAGGCCAATTAAGGCCCACCCAGCGTGACGTGCGCCCGGAAGCTCTGAGCGCTCCCTGTGCGGGTGGGGGAGGGGGATTCCCTTAGCCAGGAGTGCGCTGTTTCGCACATACATGCGAAAGAGTGCACTCATCTCCCTGAAGCTAAGTGCTGCCTCAGGGAGATCAGTGTTACTTTTAAAAAGATTATAAACGATGAGAAAAATTTTATTGACATGTCCCCTCATGTGACACTGTCACATGAGCTGGGACATGTCCATTACTTTTATTAAAAATGTAACCCAAATGTTAAATCCCTCATGAAACCTCATCCCGCCCGTGGATAAGGTTTCATGTTTTTTCTGAAAGCCGCCTGGGCCTTTCGCCTGCCCGCCAACCTTAAGGTTGGACAGGCAGCATTCTTAACAACTTCAATTATTTTAATAATGGCCTTAATAGGCCTTTGACAGTTTGGTGGGCGCGCAGCCGCACTGGCTACCCGCCCGCTGAACTGAGAATCTAAATAACACACAGTGACATTGGGACACCCACCCGACGTCATCGCACATCATTTTACACGTCGGCAAGCAGGCCCCGCCCCCGCTCGCCGAAGGAAGAATTCTGCCCGACGTTTCTGAGGATGCCTTCATTTTGAGGCACCCACTTGATTCTCTACCTGCCTCAGCAATGCCAACCACTCCAGGTCGGGTTGCTGAGGCTCCAGAGATCTATTGGTCAGCAGTATCCGAGGCCCACCCACTAACCATCCTTAATTGGACAGCAAGCTTGGTGGCTGTCTCATGGAATATCCCTGAGCCAGTTTCGCTCCCAGCAAATGTGGGCTCAGAACCCCATTTTGTCTTAATGTTGGAGTCCCAAAGCCTGTGGTAAAAGTCACCCTGAAAATCTTCAAATTCATGACCTGTGTTATCTGTGAACACCACTTTTTACTTGGAGCACCAGATTATCCCTAATATTCGGTCATCCATCAGCTTTTGATAATGTAACTTGAGATTGTAATACACATTTGGTTTTGTGGAGCTGACTTTTGAAGCATTCAAGATAGGGACTCCGGCTTTACCACATTCTATACCATATTGAGAAGGGAGGTGCTAGACAGAGACTACACAAACTGAGACCTCCAGAATCTGTATAGCTCAGTACAACATTATACATTGCATTTAGCCATTGTACCATCAACTTTACATTTAATTCTCATGTTGTAATATTTAGTCTCTTCAAAATTTGAATCAACAAATCAGTTCAGTGGAAACATATGAGTAATTGTTTTGGATTAAAGATCTTGGTGTTATGTTGGGAAAATTCATGCATAAAAACTGAAAATTATGATGCCTTTCCAATGTAGGCTATTGCACTGCAAGAATGGTATCATAGTGCTAATTACTTAATCTTGATGTAACAAGTAGATTGGAACCGGAATAAAGGAGAAGACTTTTCCTCTTCCGATGTTCAATTCAGGGTTGTTAGAGTGATCAAAATAGCACAAGTGGAATCCACACACATCAGGTAGCTGAGGACGGTGACTCACTGAACTGAACTCACTGAAGTAATTGTGACTCTAACAGTATGAAGCAAATGTCAACCTTAAAAAAAACTTCTGAATGAATGTTTGATATTTCAGTGCCTCAGCACCAACAGAAATCATAAACAGCATTGGAAAGGGAAGAATGCCTGAAACTAGAAGATGGTTCACAATGAAGAACAAGGCAGTATGGTAGACGGTCAGTCTGTAAAAATGTATCAATATTCAATCCTAAGCCACTGTACTCTGTATTCAAGTCAGGAAGACCAAACAACCCAAGAAAATACAGTTGTAGCTCCTGCTCAGAGTGGGATAAGTTCCCTATTCAATGGCTAATTAATGCTTTCCAAACAAATGTAGCATACTATATATTGAAAGAAAATATTATTACGATTTTGTTTTATTCTAGGTCATTCTAAATGTAAATGGCACTGTGTTGTTATGTAAATTGACAGCACTGAGTTTTAAATGCGTTGTAGTTGAAAATATATTTTAGTCAAGATCTGTTAAAATTATTTACAATTTTGTTAAGTTCTATTAATTAATTAAATCAGATGGCAGTTGTGATTCGTATTTCCCTTGTGCGGTATTAAGTTTGCTGTTAAGATATTCACTATATAAAAGGAGAACAAAATATAATGCCTTTCTATTACTGTTTTGCATATATTTGTTTATAGGTAAGTTCACTGCTCCTGCATTTCCAGCAGAGATTTGCAGTCTGAGCATTGCCGCAAGAATGTTTTAGCCCTATTTCCATCCTTCGAGGACAATTCCTTGACAGGAGCATGGAATCGGTGAATAAGCTTAAAACCTTTCAAGCAGAGGAAAATAATATGATTGGCATCTAAATAAACTGAGCATGTGCAGAGCAGGATAAGCAAGCTGACACTTTCAACAGCTGGAGAGAGCTAATTCAAAGCCGACAGTCACTTTGGCATCAAATCAAGTTCACATTCAGTTTTTAGTTCTGTTTAGCATATCACAGGGAAGGGAAAAAAAAAACAGCACACGGGTAAAGTGGAGACCAGAGAGTCTGATCAATAATTCAACATGAAGTCAGATTAAACGCCTAACAGCATCAAAGAGTTTGATACTCTCAAACCAGCTGGAAAAATCCAGCCTGATTTCTTTGTTCTGTGTTGCCAGGATGATATAACAGCTGGCGGATAAGAAATGTAACCGCAAGCTTATTCACGCTGGGGACATTGTTCGTGTTATTGTGTCCTTAGTTAGGGAGTGCAAGAGGCCATAGCAGTGCATTCTGTGCTCAGTTTCAATCAAAACTACTTCCCCATGCAATTAAATTCTTATGTGAAACTAGTTAAGGGTGATGGGCTGATTGCTGTAACCAATAATGATTATTAAATATGCCATTGTCATTGGTTCAATTTATTCCTAATTGATTTCTTTATCATTACTCTGTTATTTAATTTATAAAGTCATTAGTATCTCCATTATGCAAGTAACCCAAGGTCATGAGAAACAATTAAATTGGTTAAGTAAATGTCCATTTTATACCATAACGGAATTAGGCTTCAAAGATCGATCATCCATTTTATCATTGATTCATAGTAATTACAGCCCAGAATTAGACTATTTAGTCCATCGAATCCATCCTGGTTCTTTTTGATTATTTTTTGTTCAGAAAAGACTTGAATTTAATGAAGCGGACATTAATTTAAACAGAAAAAATGTAATAGACAAATTAATTGAATTGAAGCCAGACAGATACAAATGCAACAGTTTATTTTAAAAATAGGTTACAAGACCAGTGTATTATTTATAATAATCATGAATAGGGTATCTCATTAACTAATCAGATTAAAGGATTGGGAAATTAACAACAGAAGGACTGAGAAGGCAGGTGAATTAAAGCAGGTGAATTCCAAGTCAAACCATAAAAAGATATCGAGAGAAGGAACATACATACGAACATATGAACTAGGAGCAGGAGTAGGTCACTTGGCCCCTCGAGCCTGCTCCGCCATGGCTGAATTGAATGTAACCTCAACCCCACATTCCTGCCTACCCCCGATAATCTTTCACCCGCTTGTTAATCAAGAATCTATCTAGCTATGCCTTAAAAATATTCAAAGACTCTGCTTCCCTGCTTTTTGAGGAAGAGAGTTCCAAAGACTCACAACCCTCAGAGAAAAAAATTCGCCTCATCTCTGTCTTAAATGAGTGACCCCTTACTTTTAAACAGTGACCTCTAGTTTAAGATTCTCCCACAAGAGGAAACACCCTCTCCCCATCCACCCTGTCCAGACCCCTCAGAATCTTAAAGATTTCAATTAAGTCACCTCTTACTCTACTAAACTCCAGTAGATACAAGCCTAACCTGTCCAGCCTTTCCTCATTAGAAAACCCACCCATTCCTGGCATTAGTCTAATAAACCTTCTCTGAACTGCTTCTAACACATTTACATCTTTCTTTAAATAAGGAGACCAGCACTGTACACAATACTCTAATGTGGTCTCACCAATGCCCTGTACGATTGAAGCATAACTTCCCTACTTTTGTAATCAATTCCCCTCACAATAAATGATAACATTCTATTAGCTTCCCTAATTACCTGCTGTACCTGCATACTAACCTTTCGCGATTCATGCACTAGGGGACCCGGATCCCTCTGAATCTCAGATAAAAGTAAGATTGGGTTGAGAGAGAAAAATGATACAGAAATAAATGTAAGTAAAAATATAAAATTTAAAATTTGACATTTTTAAAATCTCTTAAAACACATCACAACCTGATGAAATGAGATTCCACATTTATGATAGCTCATTTTCAGTGCCAGAGAGGTTGCTTGGCAATCTTAATACTTATCATGTAGTTATAACCATACTTACATTGTAACTACCAGCCTAAGTATCTGCAATTGGTTTCGTTTGTATCTACTGCACAAATACAGCAACTTCATACCATTCAATGCATATCAATGGCAAGGCAGACAGCGAGATACCATTTTCACAAAACTAACAGTGGCTCAGCACAACTTGGACAGCAACTTTTGAATATTCATATTTAATCGTACATCTGTTTCACCTGAAGTTGCTGTACCCTTCAGGCATAACTAATGGAAAATTATTAGCCATTAGCCTCACTGTTACGTTGACAGCCAAATCTGGCAGGACCAGGGAGCACAGAAGAAGCAATTACTTTCCTTCAGTGTCCATAAATGATATTGGTTTACTAAACCTCGTAAAGTGACAATCTATACGTTCTCTGTAAATTGCCTAAAATTCTGGCTCCATATGAAATAAGAAAATTAGTTCCACTGTGTGTTTAGAAAGTTGGAAACATGAGTGGGGTTCATTTGCATTTACAAATACAGCAGGGGCTGGCTGCACGAAGATAGCAGTGTTTTCACATCTCCTTTGCTCACTAGTTAGCAGTTTAGATCTTCATAACTTGAAAGTGCTTAGGATAATCTCTCACAGGTAATTGATTAAGGGTTTATATGCCATCAGAAACAGAACATTTACTTCAGTCATTTGTTTCTTAAAATAAATAATCAAGTGCTCTGATCAAATGTTCATTATTAATTGAATGTGCAAATGCCACTTCTTCACTGCTTAACATCCATTGTCAGGATAATGCAAACAATCACAATATTCAAATGAGCTCCTGTAGAACAACTTGATTAAAAATCTACAGGACACTTGAAGAGCAAATACACGCCACACCATGGGACATAATGGATAAGCTGTTTATGTTATTAATAACAAATTATATTTTTACCAAATCAATCTTGAAACAAAAGCTGTGTTTTTTTAAAAGAGGTTTGGTAAAGACAGGCAGGGTACAAAGTGGACCTTACTGTGCTTATTTTATGGGGGTGAAATGGACACAATAAGGCTCAATTGTGGGGACCAAGGATTTAGCAGCCCATGGACATATGTAAGTGAGGGGCCTAATGCCTTTTTAGGAGTCATCAGGACATTGGTGTCCCAAGGGGCAGAGCAAGCAGAACCTGTTCATACTAATGCACAATAAAAATTCTTCATTTATAATTACATTTATTTTACGAGAAAGGAGAATATTATGATGCTGATTGTACATTCTCATTGTTCTGCACTTTTCACGGGATGTGTACTAAAATAATGCGCATTATCATGTGTAATATGGCTCACATGATGTCATACTATGTTTGCCTGCAATAGTCAATAGATGATCTTATGCACAATTTTCACGATGACCATTACAATAGAATGGGCCAGACTAAATTACATTCTTTGATATTATTTAGTGGTTCGCAGGAATAGTCTTCTAGATGCACAAATTTGTAAAACTGTAGCATAAGCAGGATAAGGAAATATAACATTTTGGGATAGACTGTTAAGTAAATACATGGAGATCTATATGTAAGTCAGTATATGTGGATTTATATCAGTGAATCTAAACTTTTCATTCTCACCTGCTGAAGCCTTTTTGTTTACTTACATAGTTTCATGAATAGTTCATTCAGTTTTTTGCCACCCCCCCAAATTTTGCTGCTTTAGGTGACTGCCTAGTTTGGCTCATGCTTGCACCTAGTTCAGCTTCATCTGGCATGGGACAGCTTAGGAACCACCCAAAAAGGCAAATTTGAGTAATTTCCTATTAGTTCATGTGGAGCAAAGAGCATGAGTCTTCCCAACTCTGTATTACCCCTCACCTCCACCTGCTGGCAGTTTTAGGCCTGAATCCAGCTATTTTTGCCCCAGAGCTGGCTTGAAATTTACTCAAGGGGGAGAATTTTCCCCATGTCGGAGCAGGAGCAGGCGCAGGCGTGGGTCAGGCGCGATCGGGTCAGCTCTGCCATTTTACGTGGGCGGGCCAATTAAGGCCTGCCCAGCATATTTCTCAACTCCCAAGGCTACCAGGAGTGGGCGGGCGTCGGCGGTAGTGCACTGACTGCCAGGTCCAATGGCGATCCAGTGGACTGTTTAAATGAAGTGCTGGCAGCCTTTGCAAGGCTGCTCACAATGGCTAGTAGAAGGGCTCACCAGAGGGCTTCTGGTGAGCAGGCAAGTCTGGAGGGTAGGCCAGCGGAGCAGGCCAGGCTGGACGGTAGGGCAGTGGGGCAGACCAGTCCAGAGGGTAGGGCAGTGGGGCAGACCAGTCCAGAGGGTAGGGCAGTGGGGCAGTGTGCCCCTCAGTTTTTGAGTGAGTGCCTAGCTGCCCTCCTGGAGGAGGTGGCAGCACGGCGGGAGGTCCTGCTTCCAAGGGACGGGAGGCGGAGGGCTCCCCACCTGACCAAATGTGCATGGGAGGAGGTGGCCGAGAGTGTGAGCTCCCATGGTGTGGTGCAATGTACATGGGTCCAGTGCCGCAAAAGATTCAACGACATCCTGCGCTCGGGAAGGTTGAGGACCATGTTGGCTGAGGTCACTCAATGCAGCCATCAGCCTTTACCCCCAAAGCAACACACTCCTCTCCCCCGCCAACAACTCTGAGTGCAGTTTTAGCATTGAATCCTTCACTGCATGCTTCCCTCGCTGGGTGGCCCAACAGATATTGCCCATACCTAGATGACCCTGAGAGGGTTGTGCTGAGATGAGTTCTGCACCCGCAGCATGTGTGACACTGACACCCAGAGTATAGAATCGGGGATAAACTCAAGGATCTGCACCTAGGCAGAGTGCTGGAATAGTGAAGCACGTTGAAGTCAGGGTGCTAACATGCTGGGAGGGGAGCTTCCAGGTGGCGGGGCACCAATCCATCCGCTGCCCTCTCCGTTCCACGTGCTTTTGCCTCCTTGGTTTGCAAAGTTACACCTTGTGCTGCCAAATGTGATGGAGGCAACATTTGGGCAAGGGGGGGTGGTCAGCCCTGGCTTCTTTGTGTGAGTGTGCAGCAGCCGCGGGGTAACAAAGAACTGGAGTCCTCCAATGTCCCACTCTGGCTGGGTTGGCAGGGATGCGATGAGAATCCAGGTACAGGCTGGACTAAATCAATGCTCTTCTCTCCTTTTCAGGAGAAGACTGCACACAATTCCGCAGAGTGGATGCGGACTGATAGAGGCCAGGCCCTGTTGGCCATCTTGACTCCATTTGAACAGCAAGCCATGGATCTGGAGAGGCGCCATGTGCCCAGGTCCATCGGTGGCGGTGAGGCTGAGGTGCCACAGGGAAATATGTTTGCTGAGCACTGAGGTCACCATGTGTGTCCCAGCAGCCATAGCACTACTGAATGCTCAGTGATTGAAGTTTGCAACATGGGTTGACCATTGATAATAGAAGGATAAGCGCATAATGATCCAGGGGGCAGGCATGCAAATTAATATTACCACTATTTTAATCAAATGTCCTTGTTCTTCCTTTCAGCATCACCGGAGCAGGGCCGGGAGGAGGAGGCAGAGGGGCCACCTCTCACATCTGAAGGCCCTGAACATATTGACTCACCAGCATCACACCATCTCTGTCAGGCAGGCACCAGCGCGGACACTAGCACCTTGGTGGGAATTAGATCTTCGGCTAGTGTCCCAGGGCACAGCGGTAAGGGCACTTCACACTTGCTTGAGGTGCAGGCAGAGACAGAGAGTGCCCAGGACGCCAGCAGGAGGACTGCAGGGGACCAGGCACATGCTCGGTTGGTGACTGATGACGTGCCTCGGGAGTCGTCCGTGAGGCAGCAAATGCTGGAAGTGCAGCAGGGTGTGCGGGAGGATCTGATGGAGATACATGAGGCATGGCATGGTGCTTGTGCTGGAGGAGTCAAGCGGAGCATCACTGATGCAATGAGCCTCATGGATGAGCGCCATGCTTCTTCCATGGAGAGAGTAGCGACTCTCGTGGAGAGACTCCTCCAGGAGAAAAATCAGGGCCTCCTGGGGATGCGCTCGGACTAGCAAGCCCTCACAGCGGCATTGACCTCAGCTGGTCAGTGCCAGTGTGGGAGATGGTTTGGGCACCAAGTTTCCCAGCTCGGTGCCCATCCATCCACAGTGAGCAGGGAGGTCCGAAGCAACCTCACGTCGGCGCAGCAGTTGCCTGTTGGTTCTGCGGGCTCCTCTCAGGGTACTCCGGATGAGGGCACCAGCTCCTCTGCCCCTCTGCCAGTGACCGTTGCATCCGGTGAGGCTGCAACGACTAGGGAGATGCCAGCTGTGGAACTGGCTGCTTCCTCCCAAGCAGGGCCAGCACAGGCTCCATGAGCCAGAGGACAACCGCCAAGGTCAACAAGGCCAACAGGACAGCAGAGTGAGCAGGCTGTCTCAGATGCCAGTGCCAGCTAGCGGATAGTACCTAGACGTAGCACCCATAAGCGTAAATTTAAGGCACATTAGGCACACCACAGGTTTCTCACTGGTGCTCTTATGTTGCCCCACTATTAGTTCATTAAGACTTGGTGTGATGTGCAACACCTGTTATTTTGGTTTCCAAAGTTCTTTTTGTAATATCATTAAATTTTGGTATGTAAGCATGGCTCAGGGTGATTCCTTACTTCTGCAGGTGGACAGGAACCCATGATGTTATGAGTGAGTTGTTTGACATTGAGCTTTATTGACAAGGGCCTTAGTTAATGTTCCTATCCAGGCAGATTTAACTCTCAGGTATCGCGTATGGAGCCTGCAGTCCTGGAGTGTGTTGGAGGTCCACCTGCGGTGTGCTAGCTGAAGGTTCTTTGAATTAAAGCCTCCCGGGTATCCCTGCCTCCCTGGAGTATGCCCAGGTCAGTGTCTACCCCCTCAGCATTTCCCTGTATGTGCTCATCCTCGGACTCACTGCTGGACTCATCTTGTGCAGCCGGAGCAACTGCGTCTACATCTTCTTCGTCCACTGCGTCCCCCCTTTCCAGCGCCAGACCGTGGAGAGCGCAGTATGCAACCACTATCACGACACACAATCTGGGGGGTACTGAAGTGCGCCCCCTGAACAGCCCAGGCATCGGAAGCGCATCTTGAGAAGACCAATGGTTCTTTCCACCGCAGCCCTTGTGGAGCCGTGGCTCCTATTGTAGTGCTCCTCAGCTTCTGTTCTTGGATGGCGGAGAGGCGTCATGAGCCACCTTTGAGGGGATAGCCCTTGTCACCCAGCAGCCATCCATCCAGCCGAGCTGGAGCACTGAAGAACCCTGGCACCTGGGAGTGTCTGAGGATGTAGGCATCGTGGGAGCTGCCTGGGTACCTTGCACAAACTTGTAGAATCTGCATCCTGTGATCACACACTATCTGCACGTTCATGGAGTGGAAAGCCCTTTCTGTTGACGAAGGCACCGGGCTCACCTGCTGGCGCCTTGATGGCCACATGTGTACAGTCTATTGCACCCTGGATGCAGGAGAAGCCAGCAATGGCCGCGAAGCCTCTGTTTCGCTGTATCTGGCTAGCATCATCCCAGCGGCAGTGGATGAAAGTCAATGCACTCCTGAACAGAGCGTCTGTCACCTGCTCGACACCAGTGTGGACAGCTGACTGGGAGACTCCACAAAGATCACCCACCGACCCTTGGAAAGAGCCGGAAACATAGAAGTTGAGGGCAGCTGTGACCTTCAGCGCCACTGGCATGGGGTGCCCACCCACACAGTTGGTACAGATCTCAGGGCCTATCATCTGACAAATGGAGGTGATTGTCTCCCTTGAGAGACAGAGCCTCCTTTGGCACTGCACCTCAGACATATTGAGGTAGCTGCTTCGCTGCCTGTAAACCCTGGCAGCAGGATAGTGGCGTCTACTGCGGCCCCTTCCGCCTTGGACTTCCTGTTGGTCCTGTGCCCCTTGTGCCTGCGCCTCTCCTCCCAAAGGTGGCTCCCCTGGAGGCTGAATGTGGACTTCTGGCCTCTTCCCCTTCTGGCCCTCCCTTCCTCCTCAGAGGAGCTGCCTCCAGTGGATAGCACAACTCCCATTCCCAGGCTAAGGGAAGGCTTCTTGAAACCTGCAGGCCCCAAAAATGATCTTTACTGTAGAGTCCTGACCTGAAGGCTATTACTCCTGTCCAAGCAGCTGGTATGAGTTTTGAAGTATTCCTGTTCACACAGGCAAGTAGCAATAACTTTCATAATTAAATATCTAACAGATACCATTCGCGACCCCACTCACCCCTCTTATCCCGCCCATGGATGAGGTTTATACAAATGTCTCCTACCCACCTGCCTATTGTGCTCGTGTGACATCCTGAAGATTGCACGGGCCCCGAAAAATTGCAGACAATTGCTGCCTCAAGGGCCTTAAGTACCTGATTAAATAATGGCGGGCGCGCATCAGAGAACATCGTGCGCCCGCCCGCCTAAATATCGCAATGGCATGCAGTGACGTCGGGACGCTCACCCTATGTCACCGTGCATCATTTTACCCGTCGGCGTGTGGGGCACACCAACGAGAAAATTCTGGCCACGCAGAAAGGAGGGATCAATTTGGAGTTGTGGCAGGGGAGGCGATGGCGTGGAGGTATTGTCGCTGGACTAGTAATCCAGAGACCCATGGCAATGCTCTGGGGACCCAGGTTTGAATCTCGCCATGGCAGATGGTGGAATTTGAATTCAATGAAAATCTGGAATTAAAAGTCTAATGATGACCATGAAATCATTGTCGATTGTTGTAAAAAACCCATCTGGCTCACTAATGCTCTTTAGGGAAGGAAATCTGCTGTCCTTAATCTGGCCTACATGTGGGTCCAAACCCACAGCAATGTAGTTGACTCTTAAATGCCCTCTGAACAATAAATGCTGGCCTAGCCAGCTCACCCACATCTAATGATTTAAAAAAAGACATCAAAGAGCTTGTTATGATTATTTAAATGAGACCCAATTTCCAGGCAGAATTTGATAGAGATGTTTACAATTATTAGGTGACAGGTCTTGGGATTTGGGACTCAGCAGGTGGATTGCTGGAAAAGCCAAAAAGAATGAAGCGATTTAGGAGAAGTGCATTAATGGCAGAAAATGACAAACAGCTTCTCCAATTTTTCTACAACAAAAGTATTCTTACCATATTTATCTACCGCTAATGAATGTACTATACATGGCAAGTATCTCCCCATTGTTCTCATAGCCTTGTCCTGATATAGTATAAGGCATTTAAATGTAGGGATAACTTTTTGTGCATTCAGCCACTAAGGGCACTGTGTGCCAATTGCTTCTGCAAGGTTAGAGGAGATTGAATATGATAGATCAGTGGTTGTGTTTTGGGGCTGGTAATCGAAAGAATGGCAGTTAAAATTATACCAGGGCAATATGAGAATTTGAGTTCTGGAAAGGGCAATAAAGAGCTGTAGAACAATGCAGGCAGATAGGATTAGGCTACTGCTTGTGAGAAGAAGTAGCAATTGGATTGGTTGAGCCAAAAACCTGTTTCCAAGTTGTAATTTCTATGTAGTTACATAAGCCACAATGCATTGTAAACATGATGTAATCCTTCTGTAAGACCTTCTGACTTTCAGTTTTTTGCTGAATGAGTTTTTTTTAAATCACAAATGCATAAACAGGATAAGGATGTATGTAGTACACTAGTATGTACTAGTTCATTTCAAAAATATAAGACTGGCTGAAATTCCTTTCAGTCTTCTGCTTGCACTGTTTTGGTGCTAAATCCAAACTTTCTTGATCTTTTACACAGCTTTGAGAATCTAGCCAACCATGTCCCGCTGGGCACATTTGCATAGGAATGCCAAACACCTCATGGCATAGTAGCATATGCAATTTTACTGAGGTTGGACAAAGGTCAGTCAGCCAACCTGCTCCTCAAGGTGAGTTGGTGTTTTAAATATCTTAATGAGGCTGGAAGCTACTGATTTGTTTTGTAGGTTTGAGTGTGGGCACCCCAGTTCCCCAGGCTTCAGCAGCTGAAGCGGGGCAGGGACAGCTTCAGGGAGAATGTTAGCACCTTCACAGCACTTCTTGTGAACCAAAAGGAGCAGGAGTGCTTTTCCTGGTAAACCCCGGCTCCCCCACCATCAGACACTTCCCATATAAAGGAACTCTGGATCTGGCATTAGACCCTTAACCAGGATTGGGACCACCCTGTACCCCGCCCCCCCAACCAATGGAATCAGATAGGAACCCACCAGGATGAGATACCCTGCTGAGGTTGGGGATTGGAAACCTCTCAAGGGGTCAGGGGTCAGGGATCAGACCCCACCTGTGCATCAGAACACCCCCCTACCGCCACCCCGGAATCAGATCTAACTTAGACTTCTGGGTTTACAGGCTTAAACTACCCCTACCCCTGTTTATGTAATCTATCCAAGTAAATATCCAGGCCTGTATATAAATTAAACTGTAAATGGATACCAGCAAGGTGATTGCAAGGCTGTAATCAAATCCCAAATTTAGTTTAACAGCAGTGAACTGTTACAGATTTGCTTTAACAGTTAACGGTGCCATCAGAATCTTTCAGTAAAATCATCATGTAATCTCCCTTGGGGAATAATTAATTATGTTCTTGTGTATTTCACACATTTCCAAAAAAGGTTTATAGTGAAGCTGTTTTTATTCCATGTAAAGCAAGCCCAAAGGCACATTCCAAGATTTGTTTAAGTAAGATTTCATTACAGTTTGATGGTGGATTATTAAACCTGCAGATTAATCTGTCTCATAAAAGAGTAGTAAATTCTAGTTGCTGTCAGCAATGAATTCTCCAGACAAATAAATGCCACCTGGTTAATCAGGAAGTTGATTAAGTTCAAGTATTGCATCAAAACATGGGACCATCTCCTTAGCTTTAGATGAAGAATTACCAGACCATGGCTGATTAGTAATTTATGAAGGTTTTCTGGCATGAGAAACCTCCTGGAGAATTGTAAATCTTTTCCCTTATTCAACTCTGGAAAGACCTTCAGTTTTGAAGTTGAGTGCATGAGATGTCAAGATAAAAAAATTACATTATCAGAATGAGATCGTGCTAGCTGCACTTTGGACAAACATTGGTTGCCACCAATATTATTAGAGTGACAGATAGGGCTGAATTTTCACATTGAAAGTGAGAAACAGAAGTCGAGACTGTTTCAGAGTCCCAAACCTGCCCCCAGGGGGTGGATGGGGTGGGGGGAACTGATTTGCATAATATTTTCATGGTGGGGGATGTTGAAGCGGGTGGGGAACTCCTTAATTGTCCAATTAGAGGCCGCAGAGATGGGAACAGAAATGAGTCAGATGAAGTGCCTGCCTTTTGAACTCATCACGACAGCCATTCTTGAGGCTGTAATTTGACAGGTGGAAAAAAGCTGCAGTTCCTGAAAGCCTTGGAGAACACCAGAGTCGAATTAGATGTCACAGGAAAGCAGAAGGCCTGGCACTCAGGGCTGGGCTGCCTTGGTTCTTGGATGCATTCCTCGATGTCACATCCGAGGCTGTAAGGGAGAGGAGGGAGGTCCTTCCTCCCACCCATCACCCGCCCCCCCCAAGGGTGGCCAGAGGAGGCCTCTTATCCAGAACAAGGAGACATGGGTGGAGGAGGTAGTCACAGCAAGTGGCTGGAGTGTGGTGAGAAAGACCTGGATCCAGTGCCAAAGATGTTCCGCCAAGGCCAGTGACAACCCCAGCCCTCAGGACCTCTGGGTATTCACCGCCCAGCAAACGGAGCAGCTGAGGATCCTGATGGTACATGCTGCTCCTGAACATGGGAGGAGTGTGCACCCAGGGCATTTATTAACCTCTCAGAATGGCTCAGAGCTGTGATGCTGTTGAGGACCTTCCAGCACTGATGCATGCAGCTTCTAATGAATAGAGCACAAGACATTGACCACTGAAGGACAACAGTGCCTTATCTCGCTCTCTTTTGTCCTTGCAGGAGAAACGGGCTCAATGCCCAAGATGGGACCCAGACTGGGGGAGGAGTGCCATTTTTCCACCACATTATCCCAATGGAGAAGACAACAATGGAGATAACAGGATTTTGAACAAGGCATGATGGGAGATCATGGTGGAGCTGGCAATTAGAGAGGACAATATGGTCATTAAGGGGATGCAGCGCACTTCACCCCATCTGAAAGCACAGTTGAAGCTTCCACTCTCTTGGGCAGGTTCTCCTCATCTCTTCGTGTGTCTCCTACAGGTGCAGATATCAAACCCACGGCATTCTCTCCCCCTCCCTCCGCAACCCCAGAGGAGCAGGAAGCAGAAGGAGCAGCACCATACCTTACGAGCGCACTTCCTACCAACACAGATACTCACATCGGTGGGTCCTCAAGTAGATAGGATGGCACTGGGTGAGGATCATGGCACTAGTATGCAGAGGCAGAGGCAGCTATGGTCAGTTTCCCTCAGAGGAGAGAGGACAAATACAGCCCTGCTTAGCTGGACAGATGCAGACCCTCAGGGGGTCACATGAAAGGAGGCTCTACCAAGACCAGCAGCAGGAGATGTGCTCTGATATACTGGAGTTCCCTGAGGCAGTACAGGATCATGGCAGAGGATGGAGAAGTCAATCTAGTTCATGAGTTTTTCCATTAAAAGAGTACCCAACCTCATGGAGAACCACCACTTGGCATATATGCAGGAACTGTGTACTGATGTCCACAGCATGCATGACATGCTCTGTAATATGGACCGGTCAATGTTGCTGGTGATGTAGAAATCTTTGGAGTAGATGCCAGTTGTGTCCTAGCTGGTGGTTTCCTTTACGTATCCAGACTGAGGACATCAGAGGAGGATAATGGTGCCACTCCTCACAGGGAGCCCTCGTCACGCTTGGCCTCCTTGGCTCCTCTGACTGACCATCTTTGCAGCAGTGCCCAGTAACTGAGGCTGCCCCTGCATGATGCTAGTGCAGCAGCCTCTGGAGATGCCTCCATGGGCACCTTCATGACGAGCACAACTGCCAAATGCATCTCAGCCACAAGCCGCGATGAATGACCAGGCTGCCTCCACCTCTGCCAAGGTCACAAAAGGAGCACCATACAGGAGTGATCAACCGTGGAGGTTACTGCATCACATAGAGCACTAAGTGGGTCACTGGGATATCTTCCTATTGTCTGTCTGCTGTTTTCCTTTCTTTGCAATATATAAGTGATGATATTTTAAGCTACACATCTGAGACTCCTTTTATTGCTGGAATAATAGGATAAGTGATAAGGTGAAGAAGATTATGGGTTCCCCCACAGTGATGACAAAGCTTCTTGGCATCCATCATTGCTGGGAAGAGCTTAGAAGTTTGAGGATGCATCTTTAATGGATATTTTAGCATAGGTGTCTCAGGTTGAATTCCATGTCATGCCCTTCAATATGGGCCGAGGGACTCAATTGAAAGGTTCCTGACTCAAATGATCTGTTTCCAGGGCCTCACCATACTCAAGGTCCGCACCTCCCTGGAGGGCCATGTTATGGAGAGCGCAGAGGACCTCACAATGACTGAGACCCTTGCAAGGTATCACCTGACCATTCCAGG
Source organism: Cetorhinus maximus (assembly GCF_964194155.1). NCBI lineage: Eukaryota > Metazoa > Chordata > Chondrichthyes > Lamniformes > Cetorhinidae > Cetorhinus > Cetorhinus maximus. The sequence goes on along the minus strand of NC_135885.1, from coordinate 59,336,149 downwards.
CACTGGAGCAACATCTTCATAAGCCCCACGGCTTACGGTTTTCCCAAGTAAGCAGGTGGGATTTGTATCGCCTCTGTGCCTCCATCTGCGGCTCTCGTTGAGGGGTGAAAAGCCATCTCAAGGAATTTCCCTTGTCTCCTTGAATCCATCCAGACTTTGGGGGTTCAAGTGAGGAGCTGCAGCAGCCTGCACCAGTGAAAAATGAAGACATGGCAAACCATAAGACCATAAGACGAAGGAGCAAAAGTAGGCCATTCGGTCCATTGAGTCTGCTCTGCCATTCAATGAGATCATGGCTGATCTGATAACCCTCAATTCCACTTTCCTGCCTTTTCCCCATAACCCCTGATTCCCTTACTGATTAAAAATCTATCTATCTAAGCCTTGAATATATTTAACAACCCATCCTCTACAGCCCCCTGCAGTAAAGAATTCCACAGATTCACTACCCTCTGAGAGAAGAAATTCCCCCTCATCTGTCTTAAATGGGCAACCCCTTACTCTGAGATTATGCCCTCTGGTCCTAGACTCTCTCACAAGAGGAAACAACCTCTCAGCATCTACCCTGTCAAGCCCCCTAAGAATCTTATTTGTTTCAACAAGGTCACCTCTCATTCTTGTAAACTCCAATGAGTACAGGCCCAACCTACTCAAACTCTCCTCATAGGGAAATCCCTCCATACCCGGGATCAACCTAGTGAACCTTCTCTGGACTTCCTCCAATACCAATATATCTTTCCTTAGATAAGAGGACCAAAACTGTTCACAGTATTCTAGGTGTGGTCTAACTAGTGCCTTGTATTGTTTTAGCAAGACTTCCCTATTTTTATACTCCATTCCCTTTGAAATAAAGGTCAACATTCCATTTGCCTTCCCTATGCTAGCTTTGTGATTCATGCACGAGGACCCCTAAATCCCTGTGCTGCAGCTTTCTGCAGTCTTTCTCCAGTTAAATAATATTCAGCTCCTCTATTCTTCCTGCCAAAGTGCATTACCTCACATTTTCCCACACGATATTCCATCTGCCAAGTTTTTGCCCACTCGCGTAACCTGTCTATATCCCTCTGTAGACTCTGCATCATCCTCACCACTTGCCTTCTCACCTATTTGTGTGTCATCTGCAAACTTGGCAATAGTACATTCACTTCCCTCATCCAAGTCATTAATAAATATTGTAAATAATTGTGGGCCCCTTATCTCAACTGTATCTTCTTTAAGTTAGCCAATCCTCTATCCATGCTAATACAATACTCCCAACACCATGGGCTTTTATCTTATTAAGTATCCTTATGCGTGGTACCTTATCGAACACCTTTTGGAAATCCAAATATATTACATCTACTGCTCCCACTTTATCTATCCTACTTGTTACCTCCTAAAAGAATTCCAATAAATTTGTCAGGCATGATTTCCCCTTCTTGAAGCCATGCTGACTCTGCTTGATTATACTATACATTTCTAAATGCTCTGCTATTACATCCTTTATAATAGACTCTAACATTTTCCCAATGACAGATGTTAAGCTAACTGGCCTATAGTTACCTGTTTTTTGTCTCCCTCCCTTTTTGAGTAAGGGTGTTACATTGGCAGTTTTGCAATCTTCTGGAACTTTTCCAGGATCTTCTGAAGGATTCTTGGAAGGTTACAACCAGTGCATCCATTATCTCTGTACCTACTTCCTTTAATATCCTAGGGTGCAACTCATCAGGCCCAAAGGACGTATCAGCCTTTAGCCCATTAGTTTCCCTAGTACTTTTTCTCTAGTGATAGTTATTGTATTTATTTCCTCCCCCCACCACCACCTCCCCCCATACTTTTTCCCCTTGATTATTTAGTATTTTTGGATTGCTATTAGTGTCTTCTACCGTGAAGACTGATGCAAAGTATTTATTCAACTCCTCTGCCATTTCCTGGTTCCCCAGCCTCATTCTATGGGGCCTATGTTCACTTTGGCCTCTCTCTTCATTTTTATATATTTAAAGAAGCTCTTGGTGTCAGTTTTTATATTACTTGCTAGTTTATCCATAAAGATTATTTTCTCCCTCTTTTATTGTTTTGGTCATCTTTTGTTGGTTTTTGAAACTTTACCAACTCTCTGGCTTACCACTAATATTTGCCACATTGTAGGTTTTCTCTTTCAATTTGTTACTATCCTTAACTTCTTTGATTAACCATGGTTGGTTTATCCCCTTTCTAAAATCCTTCTTCCTTACTGAAATATATCTTTGTTGTGAGTCATGAACTACTTTCTTAAACATCTGCCATTCTTCATCAACCATCTTTTCAGCTAAACTTCTTTCCCAGTCCACTCCAGCCAGCTCTACCCTCATTCGTTTGTAATTACCCTTATTTAAGTTTAGCACAGTTGTTTCCGACCCAAGTTTCTCACTCTCAAACTGTTCCAGTATAGCAACAACAGTGGCATCGACCCGGCTATGTGGAAAATTGCCCAGGTATGTCCTATACACAAAAAGCAGGTGAAATCGAACCCAGCCAATTACCGCCCCATCCGTCTACTCTTGATCATCAGTGAATTTAATGGCAGGGATCATCAACAGTGCTATCAAGCGGCACTTGCTTAGCAATAACCTGCTCACTGACACTCAGTTTTGATTCTGCCAGGGCCACTCAGCTCCTGACCTCATTACAGCCTTGGTTCAAACATGGACAAAAGAGCTGAACTCCAGAGGTGAGGTGAGAGTGACTGCCCTTGACATCAAGGCAGCACTTGACAGAGTGTGGCATCAAGGAGCCCTAGCAAAACTGGAGTCAATGGGATCAGGGGGAAAACTCTCCGCTGGTTGGATTCATACTTAACACAAAGGAAGATGGTTGTGGTTGTTGGAGGTCAGTCATCTCAGCTCCAGGACATCACTGCAGGAGTTCCTCGGGGTAGTGTCCTTGGCCCAACTATCTTCAGTTGCTTCATCAATGGCCTTCCTTCCATCATAAGGTCAGAAGTGTGGATATTTGCTGCTGATTGCACAAGTTTCAGCACCATTCACGACTCCTCAGATACTGAAGCAGTCCATGTCCAAATGCAGCAGGACCTGGACCTGGACAATATCCAGGCTTGGGCTGACAAGTGGCAAGTAACATTCGTGCCACTCAAGTGTCAAGCAATGATTATCTCCAAAAACAGAGAATCCAACCATCGCCCCTTGATGTTCAATGGCATTACCATCACTGAATCCCCCGCTATCAACATCACCATTGACCAGGAACTGAACTGGACTAGCCATTTAATGCCGTGGCTACAAGAGCAGGACAGAGGCTAGGAATCGTGCGACGAGCAACTCACCTACTGACTCCACAAAGCCTGTCCAGCATCTACCAGGCACAAGTCAGGAATGTGATGGAATACTCCCCACTTGCCTGGATGACTGCAGCTCCTACAACACTCAAGAAGCTTGACACCGTCCAGGACAAAGCAGCCCACTTGATTGGCACCACACCGACAAACATTCGCTCCCTCCAACACCGACGCACAGTAACAGCATCAACCATCTACAAGATGAACTGCAGGAATTCACCAAGGCTCCTTAGACAGCACCGTCCAAACCCACAACCACTACGATCTAGAAGGACAAGGACAGCAGATAGATGGGAACACCACCACATAGAATTTCCCCTCCAAGTCACTCACCATCCTGACTTGGAAACATATTGTCTTTCCTTCACTGTCACCGTGTCAAAATCCTGGAACTCCCTTCCTAACAGCTTGCGGGTGTACCTACACCATATGGACTGCAGCGGTTCAAGAAGGCAGCTCACCACCACCTTCTCAAGGGCAACTAGGGATGGGCAATAAATGCTGGCCCAGCCAGCAAAGCCCACATCCCATGAATGAATAAAATAAATACTGAACGCTAAATTCTACCAGGTTATGGTCACTGTTTCCTAAGAGATCTTTTACTCAGATCATTTCTTAAACCTGCCTCATTACACATTACCAGATCCAAAATAGCCTGATCCCTGGCTGGATCCACAACATATTGTTCTAGGAAACTGTTCTGAATACACTCTATGAATTCTTGCTCGTGATTACCTCTGCCAATTTGATTTTACCAATCTACATGAAGATTAAAGTCACCTATGATTAAGTTACTGACATATTTACATGCCCTCATTATCTCCCGGTTTACTCTCTGTCCTACAGTATAGCTACTGTTAGGGGGCCTATAGACTACTCCCACCAATGTCTTCTTCCCCTTGTTATTTCTTACCCCCACTCATATGGATTCAACATCTTCCAATCCAAGATCATTTCTTGCTATCATACTTATTCCATCTCATAATAAGAAAGCTACTCCATCACCCTTTCCTTCCTGCCTGTCTTTTCGAAAATATTTAGTTCCCAGCTTTGATCTCCTTGTAAGCATGTCACAGTAATGGCTATAAGATCATATCCATTAATCTCTACTTGTGCCGTTAATTCATTTATTTTGTTCCAAATACTATGTGCATTTAAGTAAAGAGCCATCACTTTTGCCTTTTTATCCTTTTTCCCCCCTTTTACCCTATTTGCTGTGTTTTTTTTAATGTTTGTACACTCTGTCCCTTCCCGTCACACTTTGGGTATCTTTTCCTAAATAGCAGTCCTGCAATGCTGCCATGTCCTTTTGCTTTGTAAGCCTACGTATCCCCTCTCCAGAAGCCTGTCCCACCGGAACAGCTCCCCTCTACCCCGGTACTGGTGCCAGTGCCCCATGAACTGAAACCCATTCCTCCCACATAAATCTTTGAACCACACATTTAATTCCTTGACTTCATTTACTCTAGGTCAGTTTGCCCATAATAAACCTGAGATTATTACCTTGGAGGCTCTGCCTTTTAATTTAGCTCCTAACTGTTGAAATTCTTTCAGCAGAACCTCCTTGCCAGCCCTATCAATGTTGTTGGTACCAACGTGGACGATGATAACTGGATCCCTCCCTTCCCACTCCAAGTCCCTCTCCAGCCCTGAGGAGTTGCCCTTAATCCTGGCACTGGGCAGGCAACACAGCCTTCGGGACTCACGCTCACGGCTGCAGAGAATAGTATCTATTCCCCCTAATTTTACTGTCCCCTACCACTAGTATGTTCCTAGTTCCTCCTCTCACTTGAATGTCTCCCTGTACCATGGTGCCATGGTCAGTTCGCTCATCCTCCCTGCAGTCCCCGCTCTCATCCACACAGCTTGCAAGAACCTCATAACTGTTGGACAATTGCAGGGGCCGAGGCTCCTTGAACACTACTCCCTGGGTCCCCATACCTGCCTCACCTGCAGTCACACCTTCCTGTCCCTGATCACAGACCAAATTTGAATAACCATATCTAAGGGGTGTGACCGCCTCCTGGAGCAAAGTGTCCAGGTAACTTTACCCCTCCCTGATCTGGCTCAGACTCCAGCTCCTCAACTTAGATCCAAAGTTCCTGAAGCTGCAAACACTTACTGCAGATGTGTTCGCTCTGGATCACCTTGGTGTCCAGCAGCTCCCACATACTGCAGCAGCAACACATCACCCATCCTGCCTCACTATCTTATTTTGTTTAATTTATTAATTACTCTAGTATCCCTGCTCTTTATACATTATTGTAATTAATTTTTTTTACACCAGTATTGATCTTATACCTAACAAGCTATTTTTAAGAAAGAGAAAAAAGACTAGAGACCTAAACACAAACTAAAGACCTTACTTTTATTTTAAAGACTGAAAATACTCAACAATCCTACTCACCAATCAGCTGCTTTCCTTGCACTCGCGTCACATTGTGGTTTGTGACATCACTCCACAGTTGGTCTCACTGCAGGTAGGCCTCTCAATCCACGTCTTTTATCCTCTCCCGCTCTCAACATACTATTTTGAGCCTTAGGATAGAATAAACCTTAATCACTTACCAGATACTCACCAATTAACCAGCTTCTTCTCCTGTAGAAGAACAATAATCAATTCCTGGAGGCTGAAAATGTTTAGGCAAAAGCAACCAAACACCTCTTTCCCTCCCTCCGTTTAACTCCCTGAACTGCTCAACTCTAGCATTCTGTCCCTTCTTGTCACACTTTGGGTATCTTTTCCTAAATAGCTGCCCTGCAATGCTGCCAAATCCTTTTGCTTTGTAAGCCTATGTATCCCCTCTCCAGAACCCTCCCCCCTTCTATTTAGTCTAAAGCCCTCTCTAAAGCCCTAGCTATTCGATTTGCCAGGATGCTGGTCGCACTCAAGTGCTACGTCGCACTAAGTTGGCTACTTATATATGCTCCTAACACTTTCCTGCCGGGAAAGTGAGGGCCCACATGCAGGAAGCTCTTGTTCTGTTTGTAGATCAGTTAAACATTGAGGGAATGGAAATCTCTCATTGATAAATCTCATTGGGCAGTTAATGGGTGCCTTGATGGCCAAATGGGTGCAACTGATAATGTCATGCCCCTTGGGGAATCCAGCAATGGAGGTGAAACCCAATGCCCTCTGTCCATGCAAGAATGTGTCTATCGTGAAATGAACATAATGTCCAGCTCTGGCAAAGAGGGCTGCAGTGACCAATGAGATGCAGTGGTATGCTGCTGTTTGCGAGATGCCACCAAGATCCGCAGCTGACCCTTGGAAGGAGCCAGAAGTAAATAAGTTCAAGGCCACAGTGATTGATGGCTACTGGCAGGGCATGATGAGCAGCACTGTGAGGTCTTCGTGACAAGGGCACATATCTGTGACCACCTACCCGTAGAGTTGCAACTGCAGCATTAAGTCTTGGTCATCTGCAGGTAGCTCTGTCTTCAGCAGTAGATCCAATGTTGAGCGCATGGCCTCCCTTGCCTTCCTGCTCCTCTTTCCTCTCCCATGCCCTCCTGCTGCTTGAGATTCTGCCCTGTGAAGGGTGTTGTTCCTCATTACCACTGGGCCCAAAATCTGAGAATCATGCCATTTTCATCTGCAGCCTTTCTTATGGCCAGGATGTGGAATTTCTTCACTCAAAGGGGTACGAGTCTTTGGAATGTTCTACCCCAGAGGATTGTGAATTCTCCGTCATTGAATATATTTAAGGCCGAGATAGACAGAGTTTTGCTCCCAGGGAATCAAGGGATATGGGGAACAGGTGGGAAAGCGGAATTAAATCAAAAGATCAGCCAAGATCATATTCAATGGCAGAGCAGGTCAATGGGCAGTATGGTCTACCCCCGTTCCTATTTCTTGTGTTCTTATGTTCAGGTCACCATCCTAATGTGATTGGCAGCCTTACCACCCCTGGTCTTCTGCCCCTACATTGCCAGTAGGATGACAACTCCCTGCATAGTCCGAGTGCTGACTGTCCACTCTCCCTGCTGGCTGTGAGCATGAAAGGCACTTGTTTCCCAAAAGTGCACACCTTCTGCACTGTCGAACCTTTTATGAGACCAAGGTAATTCCCTAGGACAGCCATGACTGGCTCCCAACTCTGTAGCCATCTTCATTCATCTATTGTGCCTCAGACAGTGCATGCAATCTATTGAATAAGTCAATACTATCCCCACCTTTAACAAGCTCATAATAAGTTCATACCAATTTTAATTGGCCTTAATAGGGTATCAGACAAGATTGATCGCGGATAGCCCTTTTGAACACTGCTGGTGCCGGGAACAGCGTCACAAAACCAACATGCCGGTTGGCCCCAGTATTTTCAGGTCCCATCTGCCTCCATTCCTGACCTCGGCAGGACCCAAAAATTCAGCCCATAGAACTGGATTATACAAAGGCTTCAATGCACCTTTAACATTTCCCAGGAGTGTAATCAGATAGAAATTGAGACTGAGCCAAAGAGGAAAATATTATGATCTGATTAGGGACCATTAACATTTAAAGAGAAAGCCGAACACCTTGTTTTAACCAAAATAACTACTATGAGTGGAGCTCCCCTTTCATCATCATCCCTCTCCTGTCTCAGCTGCATCCTGCTGCACTGTAAGACTGTTGCAGCTTAACATTATGAAGGTGATCAGATTTAACTCAGTGCTCAAATCAAGTCAACATAACTTGAGTGTTGTATGTCATGTGATTGCTAATTCTGTTACCAGGAAGCTGCGAGATTCCAATCTCACCATCTCTCGATCCTGTAAGCAATGCTGAAAGACCACTAATCTTCATTGCCAAGGTTAAGTTGTCCATCATTATATTTAAGGTGCCAAACATGTTGGCCTCCGGAGCCTGAATGACCATGGTTAACCCCTTCATGAACTCAATTGATTGTCACATTTGATGTTCCACAGAGTTGGCTCCTCTACCCATAAAAGAAGACATCCTCGCAATGTCCTGCAACAAACTACCCTTACTTGAGCTGATCTCCTCCGGTGTCTCTACAATGGTGGACAGTGTGCACTGAATACTTGCTCATGTCTCAGATTTCCTGTTGCCCCTCAATGATTATCCTTTCTGGCCTCTGGGGTGCAGCATCTGTGCCCAGCTGAGTAGAACATGGCTGAGCCCTCTGATGCAGAGTTTCCATAGCTGTCCCTGCCACCAATGTCTGCTCACACTTGCTTGATGTGTGAGTCACCAGGTAAAAACCCTATTAACTGCAAAATTGGACCCACTGAAGTACAAAAAAGCCCTAATTTTCCAAATTCCATCCTTGGATTGGCCCTTTACATGCTCCAGCTGTGTCATGCAGGTCCACATGGCAGATACATTGGACAAATGCGGTAGTAATATTATAATGAGGTGACCACATTGAAATATTACAGAATTACGCACTGAGATTTTGCCAATATTTCACATCCACACACCACCCCCACCCCCAGCTCCACAGATGCCCTGGTCTGTGTATCCGTTTATTAATATGCTGTATTAAGTTGGGCCACAAGATAGATTTGTCTCTATTCCCAATGGTTGATACATTAAGGAAGACAGTCATAGCCCAGTATTAGTAAAGCCCAGAAATTAGATTGAGTACATGGCTTTTCTGCCAAATTAGTGCTACATGCTATAGAAAAAAAGAATGAACTTGCATTTATGTAAAACCTTTCACATCCTCTGGATGTCATAGAAGTGTTTTAGGAACATAGGAACAGGAGAAGGCCATTCAGCCCATCGAGCCTGCTCCGCAATTCAATACAATCATAGCTGATCAAACACTTCTATGCCTTTACCCACACTATCCCCATAACCCTTTACGTTATTATTAATCAGAAATCTATCGATCTCCATCTTAAACATACTCAATGACTGAGCTTCAACTGCCCTCTGGGGTGGAGAATTCCAAAGATTCACAACCCTCTGAGTAAAGAAATTTCTCCTTATCTGGTCCTAAGTGGCTTCCCCCTTATTTTGAAATTGTCCCGCCCCCCCAACCCCCCCCACCCCCCACCCCCCCCTGGTTCTAGACTCCCCAACCAAAGGAAGCATCTTACCTGCATCTACCCTCTCTATTCCTCTAAGTATTTTGTAGGTTTCAATGAGATCACCTCTCATTCTTTGAAACTCTAGAGAGGATTTCTTGAAATGTGTACAGGAGAACGTTTTAGGTCAATATGTAGAGGGTCCAATAAGGGATGGCGCGGTGCTGGACCTAATTCTGGGGAATGAAGCCGGACAGATGGCTGAGGTGGTGGTGGGGGAGCATTTTAGTGATAGCGACCACAACATGGTACAGTTTAAGTTTGTTATGACAAAGAAATAGACAAGTTGCAAAAAAACGTTTTGGATTTGGGGAGAGTGGATTTTAGTAAAATAAGGCAGGATCTGGCCAAGGTAGACTGGGAACAGCTACTTGTGGGGAAATCTACAGAAGAGCAGTGGTGGGTGTTCAAAAAGGAAATGGGGAGGGTACAGGCTCAACATGTTCCCTCTAGGGTGATAGGAAGGAGTAATAAGCCCAGAGATGCATGGATGACCAGAGATATTCAGGTTACAATGAGAAGGAAAAGAGAGGCTTTTAGCAGGTACAAGGGAAGCAAATCAGTGGAGACATTAGTGGAGTACAGAAAGTATAGGGTAGAGTTTAAGAAAGTAATTAGAAGAGCAAAGAGGGAATATGAGAAAGCTCTGGCTGGTGAAAGTAGGGAAAATCCCAAGGTATTCTATAAGTTTTTCAATGGGAAGAGGATAACCAGGGAATTTGTCATTTATATAAATGACATAGATGACTATGTGGGTGTTAGGATTAGTAATTTTGTGGATGACACAAAGATTGGCCGGGTGGTTAACAGTGAGGTTGAGTGTCTTCGGCTACAGGAAGATATAGACGGGATGGTCAAATGGGCAGATAAGTGGCAGATGGAATTTAACCCTGAAAAGTGTGAGGTGATACACTTTGGAAGGAGTAATTTGACAAGGAAGTATTCAATGAATGGCATGGCACTAGGAAGTTCTGAGGAACAAAGGGACCTTGGCATGTGTGTCCCTAGATCTCTGAAGGCGGAGGGGCATGTTAGTGGGGTGGTGAAAAAGACATATGGGACGCTTGGCTTTATCAATCGAGGCATAGATTACAAAAGTAGGGAGGTCACGTTGGAGTTGTATAGAACCTTGGTGAGGCCACAGCTGGAGCACTGTGTGCAGTTTTGGTCGCCACATTATAGGAAGGATGTGATTGCACTGGAGGAGGTGCAGAGGTGATTCACCAGGATGTTGCCTGGGATGAAACATTTAAGTTATGAAGAGAGGTTGGATAGACTTGGGTTGTTTTCTTTGGAGCAGAGAAGACTGAGGAGATCGAGGTGTACAAGATTATGAGGGGCATGAACAGGGTGGATGCGGAGCAGCTGTTCCCCTTAGTTGGAGGGTCAGTCACAAGGAGACATAAGTTCAAGGTGAGGGGCAGGAGGTTTAGGGGGATATGAGGAAAAATTTTTTTACCCAGAGGGTGGTGACGGCCTGGAATGCACTGCCTGGGGAGAGGGTGGTGGAAGCAGGTTGCCTCACATCCTTTAAAAAGTGCCTGGATGAGCACTTGGCACGTCATAACATTCAAGGCTATGGGCCAAGTGCTGGTAAATGGGATTCGGTGGGGAGGACAGGTGTTTCTCACATGTCGGTGCAGACTCAATGGGCCGAAGGGCCTCTTCTGCACTGTGTGATTCTGTGAATACAGACCCAGTTTAACCGACCTCTCTTCATAAGACAGTCCTGCCATTCCTAGAACAAGCCTGGTGAACCTTCGTTGCACTCCCTCTATGGCAATAATATCCTTTGAGGTAAGGAGACCAAAACAGCACACAGTACTCCGGGTGTGGTCTAACCAAGCTTCTATACTACTGAAGTAAGGTTTCACTAATCCTGCACTCAAATCCTCTTGCGATAAAGGCTAACATTCCTTTAGCCTTCCTAATTGCCTACTGCACCTGCATGTTAGCCTTCAGTGATTTATGGTCAAGGACACCCAGATCCCCTTGTATATCTACACTTTCTAATCTCTTACCATTTAGGAAATACTCTGCACATATGTTCCTTCTACCAAAGTGGATAGCCTCACATTTTTCCATGTTATGTTCTATCTGCCATGTTCTTGCCCACTCACTAACTTTGTCCAAGTCCTCCTATAGCCAATTTACATCTTCCTAAAAAAACACATTCCTGCCTAGCTTTGTATCATCCGCAAACATGGAAATATCACATTTGGTCCCCACATCCAAATCATTGATATATATTGTGAACAGCTGGGGCCCAAGTACTGATCCTTGCGGGACCCCACTAGTCACAGCCTGCCAACTCGAGAATGACCTATTTATTCCTACTCTCTGCTTTCTGCCTGTTAGCCAATCCTTAATCCATGCCAAATATTGCCTCCTTTTCCATGTGCTTTTATTTTGCAAATCAACCTCCTGTGAGATTCTGAAAATCCAAATAAACTACACCCATCGCCTCTCATTTATCAATTGTGTTAGTAACATCCTCAAAAAACTTCAACAAGTTCATCAAACGTGATTTCCCATTCGCAAATCCAAGCTGACTATGCCCAATCAGATCATGATTATCCATATCCAATTATCATATCCTTTATAATAGATTCTAGCATTTTCCCTACTACTGATTTAAGGCTAACAGGTCTTTAGTTCCCTGTTTTCTCTCTCCCTCCCTTCTTAAATAGTGGGGTGACATTTGCTACCTTCCAATCTTTGGGAACCATTCCAGAATCTATAGAATTTTGGAAAATGATCATTAATGCATCCATTATCTCTACAGCAACCTCTTTCAACACTCTGAGGTGCAGAATATCAGGTCCCAGGGACTTATCAACTTTCAGTCCCATTAATTTCTCCAAGACAACCTCCTTATACTAATTTCCTTCATCCTCCCTAGTCCCTTGAATCTCTAAATCTGGGAGATTTTCTGTATCTTCCTCAGTAAAACAAACAAAGTAATAATTTAGTTTATCTGCCATTTCTCTATTCCCCCCATTATGAATTCTCCTGGCTCTGCCTGCAATGGACCTACATTTGTCTTAGCCAAACACTTCCTTTTTACATACCTTTAGAAGCTTTTACAGTCCCTTTTTATGTTTTTTGCTTGATTGAATTCATATTCTTTTCTCCCTATCTTTACCAATTTCTTGGTCTTCCTTTGCCGTATTCCAAAAACCTCCCAATCCTCAGGTTTACTACTGCTTCTGACAACTTTATAAGCCTTTTCTTTTAATCTTATACAATCCTTAACTTCCTTTGTCAGCCACGGTTGACTGACTTTTTTTGGATTTTTGTACCTTGAAGGAATGTACAGGTGCTGTAAGCTATGTAATAGTTCTTTGAAGACTATACATTCCCTATGTACAGTCATACCTTTTAATGTATTTTCCCAATCCACCTCAGCCAATTTGTCCTGTTAAGTTATAACCCATCCAGCTTGTACAGGTCCCACCTGCCCAGAACCAGTCCCAATGCCTCAGAAATGCGACGCCCTCCCTCCTATACCAGTTTTCCAGCCACGTATTTAATCACTCAGTCCTCCTGTTCCTATGCTCACTAGCATGTGGCACTGGGAGTAGTCTGGGATTACTGCTCTTGAGGTCCTGCTTTTTAATTTCCTTCCTAACTCCCTGAAATTTGCTTTCAGGACTTCATCCCTCTTCCTACCTATGTCATTGGTACCAATGTGAACCACGACTTCTGGCTGATCCTCCTCCCCCGAAGGATGCCCTACAGCTGCTACGTGACATCCATGACCCTGGCACCAGGGAGGCAACACTATCCTGGAGTCACGCTTACTACTGCATAAACACCTGTCTGACCCCCTGACTATAGAACCCCCTATCATTATTGCCCTTTCATTCTTCTTCCTCTCCCGGCTCCCCGTACAGCTGAGCTGCCCGTGGTGCCACAAGCTTGTCTACGGCTGAACTCCCTTGAAGAACCATCGCCCTCATTAGCATCCAAAATGGAAAACCAATTAGCAAGCAGGATAGACTCAAAGGGACTCCTGCACTACCTGCCTGGTTCTCGTAGACTGCCTGGTGGTCATCCATTCCCTTTCTGGCTGTACACTTCTGACCTGCAGTGTGACCACCTTCCTAAACATGCTATCCACATAGCCCTCTGCCTCATGGATGCACAACAGGGTTTCCAGCTGCTGCTCAAGTTCCGAAACCTGGAGCTCAAGTTGGTGCAGCTGGTGACACTTCCTACAGATGTGTTTGTCTGGGACACATGGTGCGTCCACAACTTCACACATACCGCAGGATAGACACTCCACTTGGCTGTTCTGACTTGCCATCCCTTAACTCTAAAAACTATTTATTACACTTAGAGTAAGTAGAACGAGTAGAATAAATTACAAGTAACTTAACTACACTACACTTATGCTAACTTTATTTTACTTTGGTTTACTTTATTACTTTATTTCACTTCGACTTGATTTAACTTTATTTCCCTATTGCTAGTGATCCTTACTGAAATCCAAGTAGCTACTTCTTTATAAATGATACATTTTTCTAGTTTTTAAGCTATTTAAACACACTCCCTAACAGCAGCTTCTCACCAACCAATGAATTCACAGTTTTCCTGTGATGACACTCCTGGATTTTTTTTTCAAACTCAGCCCGTTACCCGAGTCAGTGTTCCTCGCAGGTCCAGCTATCTCTCCTCCCGCCAATTAATTTGTTTTGAAATGTGAGTAGCAGTTGTTATTTAAGCAAAGCAGCTATGAGGTAACTGATTAGTTCAAAAGCAAAACCTGTGGAAGCTGGAATTCTGAAATCAGTGATTAATCTGTTTTAGTGATGTTTGAGAAGGATAGATACTGGTTAGGCCAGCTTCCCTGTTAGCACCTTGAGATCTTTAATCATAACTTGTTTTAGTGTCTCATCCAAAAGATAAAATCCCTAACAACACAGCATACCCTCAGTACAGCACTGAAAAGTCCAACTAAATGATATGCTTAGGATATGAACATGTGAATTAGGAGCAGGAGCAGGCCACTCGATCTCTCGAGCCTGCAGCGCCATTCAATAAGATCATGGCTGATCTGACTGTAACCTCAACTTTACATTCCCACTTACCCCAGATAACCTTTCACCCCCTTGCTTATCAAGAATCCATCTAGCTCTGCCTTAAAAATATTCAAAGACTCTGCTTTTTGAGAAAGAGTTCCAAAGACTCAACCCTCAGAGAAAAATTCTCATCTGTCTTAAATGGGTGACCCCTTATTTTTAAACAGTGACCCTTAGTTCTAGATTCTCCCACAAGAGGAAACATTCTTTCCACATCCACCCTGTCAAAACCCTTCAGGACCTTATATATTTCAATCAAGTCACCTCTTACTCTTCTAAACACCAGTGGATACAAGCCTGTCCACCCTTTCTTCATAAGGCAACCCTCCCATTTCAGGTATTAGTCTAGTAAACCTTCTCTGAATGGCTTCCAATGCATTTACATCATTCCTTAAATAAGGAGACTAATACTATACACAGAATTCCAGATGTCTCATCAATGCCCTGTATAACTGAAGCCTAAGCTCCCTACTTTTGTATTCATTCCCCTCACAATAAACAATAATATTCTATTTGCTTTCCTAATTACTTGCTGTATCTGTATTCTAAGCTTTTATGATTCATGCACTAGGACACCCAGATCCCTCTGCATCTAAGAACTCTGCAATCTCTCATCATTTAGTTAATATGCTTCTTTTTATTCTTCCTGCCAAAGTGGAAAATTTCAAATTTTCTAACATTATATTCTATTTGCCAGATCTTTGCCCACTCACTTAACCTATCCATATCTCTTTGTAGCCTCCTTATGTCCTCTTCACAACTTACTTTCCTAGTTATCTTTGTGTCATGAGCAAATTTAGCAACTGTACCTTTGGTCTTTACATTCAAGTCATTTATATAAATTGTAAAAGGCTGAGGTCCCAGCACTGACCCCTGTGGCACACCACTAGTCACCAATGCCAACCAGAAAAAGACCCATTTATGCCTACTGTTTCCTGTTAGCTAGCCAATCTTCCATCCATGCCAATATGTTACCCCCTACATCATGAGCTTTTATTTTCCACAATAACCTCGATGTGACGCCTTATCAAATTCCTTCAGAAATTTAAGTACAGTGCATCCACCAGTTCCCTTTTATCCACAGCTTACATTACTTCTTCAAAGAACTCAATAAATTGGTTATTATTATTGGTTACATGAGTTCCCTTTCACAAAACCAAGTTGACTCCGCCTGATTGCCTTGAATTTTTCTAAGTGCTGTGCTATAATGTCTTTAATAATAGCTTCTAACATTTTCCCCTATGACAGATATTAAGTTAACTGTAGTTTCCGGCTTTCTGTCTCCCTCCCTTTTTGAATAAAGGAGTTACATTCGCTACTTTCCAACCTAATGGAACCTTCCCCAAATCTAGGGAATTTTGGAAAGTTAAAACCTATTCATCAACAACTCACTAGCCACTTCTTCTAAGGCCCTAGAATGAAGTCCATCAGGACCAGGGGATTTGTCAACCTACAGCTTCAACAATTTGCTCAGTACCACTTCCCTGATGATTGTAATTTTCTTGAGTTCCTCCCTCCCTGCCATCTCCTGATTTACAACTATTTCTGGGATGTTACTTGTATCCTCAATAGTGAAGACCGATGCAAAATACCTGTTCAATTCATCTGCCATTTCCTTGTTTTCCATTATTAATTCCCCAGACTCACTTTCAATAGGACCAACACTCACTAAGTCTTCTTTAAAATATCTGTAGACACTGTTACTTTGTCTTGGCATTCCTAGCTAGCTTTCTCTCATACTCTATTTTTTCTCTCCTATTAATCTTTTATTCATTCTTTGCTGGTTTTTATATTTTGTCTAATTTTCTGACTTCCCACCCAATCTTGTGCAATTATATGTTTTTTCTTTAAGTTTGATATTATCTTTAACTTTGTTAGTTAGACCCGGATGGTTGGTCCGCCCTTTGGACTTTTTCTTTGTTGGAATGTATTGTCACGACTCACTGGGGATAGTGTGCTGCAATATCAAGCCCCACTGCTCTCCAAGCCATGACAAATGTGAAAAGTTTGATCAAACCACCTAATTGTTTAATTTAGGTTAACAGAATATGAGCACCAGGTTTGTAAACTTAATAAGTGAATAACTGTTTATTCAACAAATTGTCTTTAACAACTGACAAAAGAAAGAAATATGAATGGCTAATTTCTAACTCTATAACCTAAACTTCTTACATCCCTGATACACACACATACAAGACACATAAGACACACAAAAACATGAATTTTAAGGGTGGGATAAAACAGTTCAATAGCACCAATTCCGGAGTACAGGATTCGATGGGTTGATTTTGATCAGTATCTTCCAAATTCCTTTCAGTTCTTTGTTGATGACATGAAGTGGTCTTCCCAGCACTTTCAGTCTTTAGTTCACTGGTTGAGAACTTGCTTTTCAATGTCTCTAACAGTGATTTTCCCCCTTTCCTCTTGGAAACAGGGGTCTTCAGAGAGAGCAGGTTACAGAGATATGAGGAAAAAAAACAGCTAGCTATAATTGTAGAATTACTGGAATTTTATACACACAGGAGAAATATGTTTTAGGTCTTTTCTCTTTTCAGGCTAGGAGTTTCTCTCTGCTGCACTGCTCTCACACAAACCCTGGTCACCTGGTCAGGAGCCAACTAAAAATGTTGTTGCCAGACAGGTCCCCATTAGACCGAACTCCTCCTCGGCACCATCCTGCCTTTCATGGCACACTCGGTTCCAGGACAGCAACATTGTATAGATCCCTCACATTGTTACAGTAGATATGTCTTTCAAACTGCAGCCATTATAATTTCAATCCACAGTCCAACAGAAATAAAAAGATATGTTCTTTACAATTTCTATTCTGTGTATTCTGAAATATCCCCTTAAATGTCTGCCACTACATCTCTATTGATCTATCTCTTAACCTAATTTGCCAGTTCACTTTAGCTAGCTCTGCTTTCATGCCCTCATAATTGCCCTAATGTAAGTTTAAAAGGCTAATCTTGGACCCACTCTTCTCTCCCTCAAAATGAATGTAAAATTCAATCATTTTATGATCTCTGCCACCTAGAGGTGCCCTCACTGCTATCTAGAGGCACCCTCACTATGAGGCCATTAATTAATCTTGTTGCACAATACCAGGTCCAGTATAGCCTGGTCTTTGGTTGGCTCCAGAACATGCTGCTCTAAGAAAATATTCTATGAACACCTCATCTAAGCTATATTTTCCCATCTGATTTTTCCAGTCTATATGTAGATTAAAATCTCAATTATCACTGTTATTACCGTTCTGATAAACTCCCATTATTTCTTCCTTTATACTCCATCTTACTGCATGGGTACTGTTAGGGAGCCTGTACACCACTCCCGCAAGTGACTTCTTGTCTTTATCATTTGTCATCTCTACCTAAACTACTTCTACATCCTAGTTTCCTGAACTTAGGTCATCCCTCCTTATTGTGCTAACACCATCATAAATTAACAAAGCCACCCCTCCACCTTTTCCTAGCTACCTCTCCTTAAACGTCATGTACCCTTCAATATTCAGGTCCCAATCTATATCATCTTGCAGCCATGTCTCTGTAATGGCTATCTAATCGTA
Organism: Cetorhinus maximus; assembly: GCF_964194155.1. Taxonomy (NCBI): domain Eukaryota; kingdom Metazoa; phylum Chordata; class Chondrichthyes; order Lamniformes; family Cetorhinidae; genus Cetorhinus; species Cetorhinus maximus. Next base: position 59,318,148 of record NC_135885.1, on the reverse strand, counting down.
CTTATTCATTTCTATTTGCACTTCATCAGTTCATATGTTTTGTTTCGAATGCTACATGCATTCAGATTCAGAGCCTCTAGTTTTGTCCTTTTATTCTTTTTGTAACCTCTAGCCTTGTGCACAATTTACTCTTAGGGTGGAATTTTCCACGCCTGTTGGTGTTGGGTGTCATGGCGGGTGTGAGTGGATAATATGGCAGGAAGGCAAAAAAAAAAAGTTTCACGACGTTGTGAAACCAATTTGCAATTGTCCACCCTGCCCATCAATGGTGGGCCGTTGCACATCAGGAACTTCATTTTAATACTTCTGCATATCATTATAAGCCCTGCTTGCCAGAATTGCCCCACCATGCTGGATCATCCAGGATCATGCCAACATGTTTCACAATAGTATTTGTAAGGCACACACCTGGTGAGCTACACTTAGAGGGGAACTCAAAGGTGAGTGCACAGTACTGTTTAGCATGCTCATGAGGGTCACCTGTTGGACTTTAAGGTTGAGGCACCGCGCATTCAAGCAAGGACACAGGCAAGTTGCATTTTCCCGGCTGGCTGAGTGTGGTGCTAGGGCAAGGGTTGCACTGCGGTTAAGGCCTTTAAGATCCTTAGAGTGGATGTGGAGAGGATGTGTCCTCTTGTGGGAGAATCTAGAACTAGGGGTCACTGTTTAAAAATAAGGGGTCACTCATTTAAGACAGATGAGGAGACATTTTCTGATGGTTGAGAGTCTTTGGAACTCTCTTCCTCAAAAGGCGATCGAAGAAGAGTCTTTGAATATTTTAAAGGCAGAGCTAGATAGATTCTTGATTAACAAGGGGGTGAAAGATTATCAGAGGTAGGCAGGAATTTGGGGTTGAGGTTACATTCAGATCAGCCATGATCTTATTGAATGATGGAGCAAGTTTAGTGGCCTACTCCCACTCCCAATTCGTATGTTCATATGCTCGAGGTGAGTTGGTGGTGGTGGCAAGGACTGCACTGCGGTTGATGGTAGTGCACAAACACATGCTGTGGGGATGTGGGGGGTGAGGGAAGCGGCCATACCTTAGGGAAACCTTGTATAAAATGACCATTCCTCCGCAGCTGAGACAGTTCAGGCACAGCCTCATTGACATGCTTGAAGTTGGGCCTCTAGCTTATCTGCCCACTCAAGCAATGCAGAGGCCTGAAAGTGCCACCAAATGCTCCAGAGCTTTTCACTCCTCGGGCACAGACTGCAAAATAATGAGCATTTTACTGGCCTGCAGAACATTTGGATGACTGGGCAATCTCCTTGCTAAAGATGGCCATGGAGCAGTCACTGGTGGAGGCACCATCCCTAACACGCTTCAGAAACTCATCCTCCACAGCATTAGTGCTCATTAGATTTACGCAGTCTATATGCAGATTAAAGTCACCCATGATTACTGTATTACTCATGCTACATGCACCAGCTCCACCCAAACAGATTCCACATTTTGTTCTTCCGATCAGAGATCCTCCCTTACTGCTCCCATCCCTTATTTTGGGCACAATGCCACCTCCTTTTCCTTGTCTTTCCTAAATGACAAGTATCCTTGAATATTCAATTCCCAGTCTTGGTCACCCTGTAGCCATATTTCCAAAATGGCAATTATATCAAATCCATTTGTGCCTGTAAAATCATCTACTTTGTTGCAAATGCTGCATGCATTCAGGTAGAGTGCCCTTAACTTTGTCTTTAACATTATTCTGCATTCTAAGCCTAGTTAATGCTCACCTTCATTTCAGCTGCCTTCTAATTTCTCTTGCTACTTTTCTACTTCCTGTTACCAGCTTTACTTCCTTCCAATTTGACCTAGCCCTCAGGTTTCCATCCCCCTGACAAGCTAGTTTAAACCCTCCCAACAGCACTTGAAAATCTCCCTGCAAGGATATTAGTCCTAATCCCATTAAGGTGTAACATATCCATTTTGTACCGATCCCACTTGCCCCAGAACTGGTCCCAAAAATCTCAGAAATCTGATTCCCTCCCTCCTACACCAATTCTCCAGCCATGTGTTCAATCATTCAATCCTCCTATTCCTATGCTCACTAGAACATGGCACTGGGAGTAATCCTGAGATTACTGCTTTTGAGGTCCTGTCTTTTAATTTCCTTCCTAGCTCCCTACAATCTGCTTTTAGGATCATCCCTCTTCCTGCCAATGTCATTGGTACCAATGTGGACCATGACCTCCGACTGTTCACCAGAAGGATGTCCTGCAACTGCTGTGTGATATCTTACACTCTGGCACCAGAGGAGGCAACACACCATCCTGGAGTCACATTTACAGCCACAGAAACAACCTGTCTGATCCCCTGACTATCAAATCCCCTATCGCTATTGCTCTTCCATTCATTCTCCTCCCCTCCTGTGCAGCTGAGCCACCCACCTGGTGCCACAGACTTGGCTTTGGCTGAACCCCCCTGAAGAACCATCGCCCTCACCAGTATCCAAAATGAAAAACCAATTAGCAAGCAAGATAGACTCAGGGGGCTCTTGCACTACCTGCCTGGTTCTCCTAGACTGCCTGGCAGTCACCCATTCCCTCTCTGCCTATGCACTCCTAACCTGCAGTGTGAACACTTCCCTAAATGTACTATCCACAAGGTTCTGTTCCTCACATATGCACCACAGTGACTCCAGCACCACTCAAGCTCCAAAACCCAGAGCTCAAGCTTCTGCAGCCAGTGAAGCTTCCTGCAGATGTGTTAATCTAGGACACCGGGTGTGTCCACGGCTTCCCACACACCGTAGGACGTACATTCCACTCAGCCAAGCTGAACTGCCATACCATAACTTTAAAAATTATTTATTACAATTAGAATAAGTAGAGCGACTTAGAATGACCCAGATGAGGTGCCCCAAATTGTTATGCACCCGGGTGAGGAGGAATGAACTGACTCCCTTTCTTTATTCAGCCCCCTCAATTTTTTCTATTCGTTCATAAGATGGGACATGGCTAGCTATGCCAGCATTTATTGCCCATCCCTGATTGCCCTTGAGAACTGAGTGGCTTCTTAGGTCATTTCAGAGGACATATAATTAACCACATTGCTGTGGGTCTGGAGTCACATGTAGGTCAGACTAGGTAAGGACAGCAGATTTCCTTCCCTAAAGGACATTAGTGAACCAGGTGAGTTTACTAATTGTTTCATGGTCATCATTAGACTTATTCCAGATTTTTTTTAATTGAATTCAAATTCCACCATCTGCTGTGGCGGGATTCAAACCCAGGTCCCCAGAGCATCACCCTGGGTCTCTGGATTACTAGTGCTGTGACATACAATTACGCCACCTTTGTTAAATTTGTATTGACAAAATATTGGTAGAAGCAGAGCTGGTAGAAGAAATAGTTAGGGAAAAAATTGATAGGAAGGATGTATTGGAAAGGCTGGCAATGCTTAGAATGGATAGGTCACCTTGTCCAGGTGGCTGGCATCCCAGGTTGCTAAAGGAAGTTGGAGTGGAGAGAATAGAAGGGCTTCTTATAATCTTACAAGGGAAGATACAGGGGAGGTATCAGAGGCAATTGTGAAACTCTTATTCAAGAAAAGAATATTGGAAATAGACTAAAATTTCAAAATTTGCTGATGACACCAAACTTGGAGGTGTGGGAAACAGTGACGATGATACCAATCGACAAGACATAGACTAACAGAATAGGCATACAAGTGGCAGATAAAATTAAATATAGAAAAAGTATGAGATGATGAATTTTGGAAGAAGGGATAGGAGCAGTCAGTATAGACTTAATAGAACCACAGAACCATAGAACACTACAGCACAGAAAACAGGCCATTCGGCCCTTCTAGTCTGTGCCGAAATATTATTCCGCTAGTCCCATTGACCTGCACCTAGTCCATAAACCTTCAGACCTCTCCCATCCATGTATCTATCTAATTTATTCTTAAAACTTAAGAGTGAGCCCGCATTTACCACGTCAGATGGTAGCTCGTTCCACACACTCACCACTCTCTGAGTGGAGAAGTTCCCCCTAATGTTCCCCCTAAACCTTTCCCCTTTCACCCTAAAACCATGTCCTCTCGTGTTTATTTCTCCTAACCTAAGTGGAAAGAGCCTACTCGCATTTACTCTGTCTATACCCCTCACAATTTTGTAAACTTCTATCAAACCTCCCCTCATTCTTCTACGCTCCAAGGAATAAAGTCCTAACCTGTTTATCTTTCCCTGTAACTCAACTCCTTAAGACCCGGCAACATCCTAGTAAATCTTCTCTGCACTCTCTCAATCTTACTGATATCCTTCCTGTAGTTAGGCGACCAGAACTGCACACAATACTCCAAAGTTGGCCTCACCAATGTCTTATACAACCTCACCATAACATCCCAACTCCTATACTCAATACTTTGATTTATGAAGGCCAGTATGCCAAAAGCTTTCTTTACAACCTTGTCTACCTGTGACGCCACTTTCAGGGAATTATGTATCTGAACTCCCAGATCGCTTTGTTCCTCCGCACTCCTCAGTGCCCTACCATTTACTGTGTATGTCCTACCTTGGTTTGACCTTCCAAAATGTAACACCTCACACTTTTCTGCATTAAATTCCATCTGCCATTTTCTGGCCCATTTTTCCAGTTGGTCCAGATCTCTCTGCAAGCTTTGAAAGCCTTCCTCGCTGTCCACAACGCCTCCAATCTTAGTGTCATCAGCAAACTTGCTGATCCAATTCACCACATTATCATCCAAATCATTGATATAGACAACAAAAAACAATGGTCCCAGTACAGATCCCTGAGGCACACCACTAGTCACAGACCTCCAGTCTGAGAAGCAATCATCCACTACCACTCTCTGTCTTCTCCCACACAGCCAATTTCGAATCCAGTTTACAACCTCTCCATGGATACCAAGTGTCTGAACCTTCTGAACTAACCTCCCATGTGGGATCTTGTCAAAGGCCTTACTAAAGTCCATGTAGACAACATCCACAAGCTTTCCTTCATCTGCTTTCTTGGTAACCTCCTCGAAAAACTCTACAAGGTTCATTAAACACGACCTACCACACACAAAACCATGCTGACTATCCTTAATCAGCCCTTGGCTGTCCAAATAATTATATATCCGATCTCTCAGAACACCTTCCAATAATTTACCTACTACTGACGTCAGGCTCACTGGCCTGTAATTACCTGGTTTACTTTTGGAGCCTTTTTTAAACAACGGAACAACATGAGCTACCCTCCAATCCTCTGGCACCTCACCCGTGGCTAAGGACATTTTAAATATTTCTGCCGGGGCCCCTGCAATTGCTACACTAGTCTCCCTCAAGGTCCGAGGGAATATCATGTCAGGCCCGGGGGATTTATCTACCTTTATTCGCTGTAAGGCAGCAAGCACCTCCTCCCCTTTAATCTCTATATGTTCCATGAAACTACTGCTTATTTCCCTTCCTTCCTTATACACTATGCCAGTTTCCTGAGTAAATACTGATGCAAAAAAAGTGTTTAAGATCTCCCCCATCTCGTGAGGCTCCACACATAGACGGCCACTCTGATCTTCAAGGGGACCAATTGTGTCCCTTACTATCCTTTTACTCTTAATATACTTGTAGAAACCCTTCGAGTTTACCTTCACATTATCTGCCAAAGCAACCTCATGTCTTCTTTTTGCCTTCCTGATTTCCTTTTTTAGTATTTTCTTACATTTTCTATACTCTACAAGTACCTCATTTGCTTCTTGTTGCCTATACCTGCTATACGCCTCTCTCTTCTTCTTAACCAGATCGCCAATATCCCTTGAAAACCAAGGTCCCCTTTGCCTGTTAACTTTGCCTTTAATCCTGACAGGAACTTGCAAACTCTGCACTCTCAAAATTTCGCCTTTGAATGCCTTCCACTTACTGAACACATCCTTGCCAGAAAACAACTTATGCCAATCCACTCTTCCTAGATTCTTTCTCATTTCCACAAAATTGTCCTTTCTCCAATTTAGAATCTCAACTCGAGGACCAGACCTATCCTTATCCATAATTAGCTTAAAACTAATGACATTGTGGTCACTGGACCCAAAATGTTCGCCTAAACATACTTCTGTCACCTGACCTGTCTGGTTCCCTAATAGGAGATCAAGTATTGCATCCTCTCTCATTGGTACCTCTATATATTGATTTAGAAAACTTTCCTGAACACATTTGACAAACTCTAAGCCATCCAACCCTTTTACAGTATGGGAGTCCCAGTCAATATGTGGAAAGTTAAAATCTCCTACTATCACAACTTTCTGTTTCTTACATCGGTCTGCTATCTCTCTACAGATTTGCTCCTCCAATTCTCTCTGACTATTGGGCAGTCTATAATACAACCCTATTAGTGTGGTCATACCTTTCCCATTCCTCAGCTCCACCCATATGGCCTCTGTAGACGAGCCCTCCAGGCTGTCATGCTTACGTACAGCTGTGATATTTTCCCTGACTAGTAATGCCACTCCTCCCCCTTTCATCCCTCCCCCTCTATCAAGTCTGAAACAACGGAACCCCGGAACATTGAGCTGCCAGTCCTGCCCCACCTGCAACCAAGTCTCACTAATAGCAATAATGTCGTAATCCCACGTGCCAATCCACGCCCTAAGCTCATCTGCCTTTCCGACAATACTCCTTGCATTGAAATAGATGCACCTGAGAACATTTCTATCACGTACGGACCCTTGATTTCTGTCTATACATGCATTCCTCGCTTGACCTTTATCCTCCTCCACCTCACTATCTGCTCTAACACTCTGGTTCCCCTCCCCCTGCAAATCTAGTTTAAACGCCCCGGAGCAACACTAGCAAACCTACCCACAAGGATGTTAGTCCCCCTCCAGTTCAGGTGCAAACCGTCCCGTCGGAAAAGGTCCCACCTTCCCTGGAACAGAGCCCAATTGTCCAGAAACATGAAGCCCTCCCTCCTGTACCATCTCCTTAGCTACGTATTTAGCTGCATTATCCTCCTATTTCTAGCCTCACAAGCACATGGCACAGGTAGCACTCCTGAGATCATAACCCTGGAGGTATTGTCCTTCAACTTTGCACCTAACTCCCTAAACTCTCTTTGCAGGACCTCCTCCTCCTTCCTATCCACGTCATTGGTCCCTACATGGACCACGACATCTGGCTAATCACCCTCCCTCCTGAGAATACTGAGAACTCGATCCAAGGTATCGCGGACCCTGGCACCAGGGAGGCAACAGACCATCCGGGATTCTCGATCTCTCCCACAGAACCTCCTATCTGTCCCCCTAACTATCGAATCCCCTATCACTACTGCTGTCCTCTTTTCCCTCCCTCCTTTCTAAGCTGAGGGTCCAGCCTCGGTGCTAGAGACGCGACCACTACAACTTGTCCCTGGTAGGTCGTCCCCACCAACAGTATCCAAAACGGTATACCTATTGTTGATGGGAACGGCCACAGGGGTGCTCTGTTCTTTCTGTGTATTCCCCTTCCCTCTCCTGACGTTCACCCACCTGCCTGCCTCCTGACTTTTAGGGGTGACTGTCTTCCTGAAACTCCTGTCTATTACTGCCTCTGCCTCCCGTATGATCCGAAGTTCATCCAGCTCCAGTTCCCTAACTCGGCTTCTCAGGAGCTGCAGCTGAATGCACCGTTTGCAGGTGTAGTCTTCAGGGACAATTGTGCTGTCCCTGACTTCCCACATGCTGCATTCGGAGCACTCGACTGCCCCAACTGCTGCCTCCATTACCTACTCCTAATTTATTTAAAAGGACTTTACCCAGCCCTACCCCACTGGGAGCAAGCTCGTCCTCAGCCTCTGCTCGTACTCAGCCTGTGCTTAATGGCACAGCTCTAAATAGTGTACAGAGACAGGTGGGGGGTCATTGAAGGTAGCAGGACGTATTGAGACAGTGATTAGCAAAGCTTATGGGATCTTGGGCTTCATAGATAGAGATATAGAGTAAAAAAGCAGGGAGGTTATGCTGAACCTTTATAAAACTCTGGTTTGGCCTCAACTAAAGTATTGTGTCCAATTCTGGTCACCATACTATAGGAAAGAAATGAAGGTCCTTGAGAGGTTGCAGAGGAGATTTATCAGAATGGATCCAGAGATGAGGGATTTTAGCCACAAGGTTAGGTTGGAGAAGGTGGGCAAGAGATACAAGGAGGATATGAGGAAGAACTTTTTAAGCAGAAAATGGTATACAGAAAAGATCAATAATTTCAAAAGGAAATTGGATCAACACTTGAGGGAAATAGACTTCCAGGGCTGTGGATTGCTCTACAAAGAGCTTGCACGGTCTTGATGGGCCAAATAACCTTCCTCTATGCAGTAATGACTCTGTGGGCTGATTTTTAAAGGGCAGCAGGCTCAGGACCCAGTACAAGGGATTTAAAAATTGCGGTACCAGAGGTCATCTCAGAATCTAAACTCCTCCCAGGTAGGGAAGGGAACAGAAAACACTGTTGACAGGTCACTGTCAATTAATGGCCTTTTAAGCTCATGAAGAAGCTCGTTAAGTGGCCTGTTAGTTCAAGACTGGAACTTTTAATTGTTTTCCAGCGAACCTGAACAGGCTTGTGCACAGCTGTCGGGCTCATTGTTGGGCCCGGATAAATTGCTTTACATTAGTTTTTAAATTTACTCTGTGAGTATGAGTACCAGCACAAGCACTGCTCCTACCCTTCCTGTCCATGGCTGCTTTCCCCATTTTCCACCTTAAGGAGCTGCCTGTTCTCTTCAGCAAGGCAGCAGCAGTCCCCAACATGGCTGCGACCTGCCTTTTCTATTGGCACAAGGCAGACAGCTCCCACCTCCTGGAGTTGCAGCGGGCCTGTAGCTGGACACAAACTCACCTCCTGGCCAATTAAGACATTTGCATTCAAATATTGTGTCGCAAGAGCAACGCAGTTTGGGCACAGGGTTGGGACCCAGAAGTAATCAAAGTGTTGGGTTCTAGCCCTATGACTACCGAATCTACTTTAATCAAATAAGCTGTGCTTCCATTTGTGGAGTTTCTTGAATTTGATCAAACTGTACTGAGACTTTACATCAAGATATTTCTCACACTATAGAGGATTCATTGGCTGTAACTCAGTATTCCCTTCTGACTTTTTTAAAAAATCATTATTTAGGCCTATTTATTTAATAAATCCCTTGCCCAGTCAACATAGTGCTACAATATCAAAAATACACATCAGAGACCACATCAAGCAAATTTAATCAGAAAACGCTGGAATTACTCAGCCCAATTATCCCTGCTGAGCTCTTCGAGGAGGTCAGAGCTGCATGCTGAGCATGATCCTCAAAGGTGGATGGCAGCCATGACGGAGTCTGCTGCTGCCTTGCAGATAAGAGGAGGCAGAACATGAAAGGGCCAGCAGCCTCACTGTGTAGACAAATGGCCAAGTAGCCACCTGAAAGGTACTACACCTGACTGCACACAAAACCCCTCAGTGGCAAAATCTGTTCCTCATTATAAAACCACTTAACTGCTCCATGCATTAAATCCGACAGTTATGCACTAGCGTGCACCACAGAATGTTCGGGTTTGGCAACTTACAATTTGAAAATTGCTTCCTGGCCCTCCTCAGCCCGTTAACAAGCTCCTTGTGGAGCTTACAGACCGTTAGTTGGAGGTGAGCATGTTGCCAGCTCCCCCACTCCACTTTGAAAATAAGTGTGTCATGAAGGCTCTGACGTGCCATCCCAGAGCGTTATTTTCAACGTGCACCCACTCCAATTCTTGCTTCCAAGGGAGATTGAAAGTTCCATCCAACGTTTCAACCTTTCATCAGGAAAAATTAGAGATGTAACATGTTTTAAGCAATTGTAGAGGCAGGAGATGGGGGTCGGGAGAAGAACAAAAATGTGGAAAGGAGGACAGATTAAATGACAAAAGCAAAGCAAAATGAGATGGTCATGTGACAAGTAAAGAAACAAAAAATTAATTTGGTGGAGGTTTCAATAGGAATAACAGAATCATCACCAACAGCTATAGGTTGTTAAACTCAGTGTTTAGCCCAGAAGGCTGTAAAGTGCCTAATCAGAAGATGGGTGGCTGTTCCTCAAGCTTACAATAAGCTTCATTGGAACAATGTAGGAGGCCGAGGATGGAGAGCGGGATGGAAAATTAAAATGACAGGCGACCAGAAGCTCTGGGTCACGCGTGCAGACTGAATAGAGGTGTTCCACAAAGTGATTATCCAATCTGCATTTGGTCTCCCAATGTAGAAGAGACCAGATTGTGAGCTGTGAGGCAAAAGGAAGATATATCAGAAGCACTGGTATGGAAGCGATATGGTAGCGACAGAGAAACTGGGAGAGTGGAATAGTGTCCATAGAGGAAGCAGGCTGGGAGAAAGTATAATTCTTTTTCTGTATTTGCTTAAAATCTGTTCCAGTTCTAATGGAAGCTCATCAACTTGAAACTGTGGGCTGTAACTTCCTTGGAGTGGCAATCAGCGTCAGATTGCCACTCTGTGCCAATTACCTATGCAAAATTTCTTCTGTGCCTGTCTCGCCCGACCTTCCAACTCAGGCCAGGCAAGATCCAGGCAGCACAACTATCTCCAAAATCCAGCATTGAAGTCCAGCACCATCGAATTGAAGGAGGATGACCCCCCGTTTTTTACAGCAGTAGCTGCCGTAAAGCAGGTCAGTTTAAAGGCCCCATTGAAATTGACAGGCCAGGGAGAAAGTAAATGCCCAAAGTAAGTGAAAGGGATTTGGGAAGATTGGGATGTTTGGAGGAAGGGTGGGGATGGGGGAGGGGGTTGAACATTGGAGGTGGTGTGCGGGGGAGTCGGACATCGGGAGGGGGTGCAGCAGGCCAGACATTCGTGGGCGTGGGGGCGGTCAGACATCAGGAGGGCTGGGGGTGTTCACATCAGGAGGGCTGGGGGCTGGTCGGACATCGGGACGGGGGTGGAGCGGGCTGGACATTCGGTGGGGGGCGGGGAATGGGGGTTGGACAACAGGAGGGGGTGGGGGGTCGTACATCATGGGGGCTGGAGGGTCAGACATCAGGGGAGCTGGGGGGTGGGTCAGATATCAGGAGGGGGTGGAGTGGGCTGGACATTCAGAGGGTTGGGGGGCTGGGGGGTTGGATAGCAGATGGGGCTGTCAGACATTCAGGGGGCAGGTTGGACATTTGGGGGGTCGAGTTGGTGGCTAAGAATCAGGCCCGAGGGGAGGCTTTGGCGGGGGCAGGTGTTGGGTGAGGAGTCCCATGCAAAGTTGGGGGAATCCCATGGGGGGGGGTCTGCAAGTAGGGAATATTGTGGGGGGGGATGCTGGTTAGTTGGGCCGGTGGAGTCCCCTGGGGGTTCAGGGCTGTGGGGGGTGTCCTGTGGGGGGACCAGTCTGGGCCTCTACAATAGTTTCCCAGAAGTTAGAAGAGATTTTAATTCTTCTAACTTTTTCTGGATAACTATTAGTATAACCCTGGCGGAACAATCTGAAGTTTGCAATTTAAACCGCATTTTCGGATGGTTACCAGTGCAATGCAATTGTCCAGAGGAAGTGTGCACTTCTGGGCAATTGCCATGCAAATCTTTACCTGGGAACTTCCCAGAGGAATTCCCCAGCACATCTTTAGGGTAGCTCCCAAATCCGATGTTGGGGAACTCGGACGTTACGGCCCATTAACTCTTTTTCTTTCTCCACAGATGCTCCCAAACTGTGGAGTATTTTCAGCATTTTCTATTTTTATTTCAGATTTCCAGCATCTGTGGTATTTTGCTTTGCTGACAATCACAATCTTCCTTCTTGCAATATTGCTTTGGAAAATGATGCAGTCCCAATAATATGTGATAGACAGGTAACCTTTAATCAGCAATCAGGGACTGAACTAGATTAAACAAGTGCCAGTGAAAGTGTTCCTCCTGGAGCCCTAAACTAGTAGCTAGTTATAACCCTTGCTGAGAGTATATGACACTGCACAACTGTGCAGAAACAAAATAGCTGAAATGAAAATAACAATCAAATTGGACAGGGATGTAATTGAGAACTGTACCATTTAGAAGATAAAAATATGAAGTTTAATGAGATAAAATTGGAATGTTGGTGTCATTAAAATATTTAAAAGCAAAAGGTTGCAGAATTTGACATACGATTTTTCATTCTTGCTAAACCGAAAAGGAAAGACTGATGACCTGTTTCACAATCACACAGCCAGACACCAATTATTTTCCTGAGGAAACAACAATGTTCTGATTTCATTATTAAGGTATTGAAAAGGTCAAGGATCATCTATAATTAACAAAGCAGGCAGCAATCATTCTTTCCTCCAGCAAAGGTCAGGCAGGGTGAAAGCTGAGCTTCCATACTGGCAGAAATGATGCAGATGAATTTTTTAAAAAATACAATATATGGAATTTTCCTCTGAAGTATTTATTAAAAATCTTAATAATTACAACTTCAGATTAGTCAGATAATGTTGGCAGTGTCATTAACAATACATCATACATTCTGATTTTAAAGTGTTTCTCCTTTTGTGTTTTTTGAACCTTCTATCTGAACCGTGGCTATCCAGTTGCTTACACCTGTCCTCTGAATAATATTGTCCATTTGTCCTACAATGACAAATTCTACCTTCTGTTCAACAGCTAATCAACATTTCACAATCAAGCGTAGATGCTTCAGGAATGGCTTTGAGACTGAGGTCAGGATCGTCAACTCCCGTTGGCAGTGGGTGTGTTTGGCAGTGTGAGCGGACAATATGGCGAGAAGGCCAAAAATCATTTTTAACACCATCATGAAACCAGTTTAAGATTGTCCACTCTGCCCAATAATGGCGGGCCGTGTTTCCTGCTGTCCAACATCGGGAACTTAATTTTAATGCATTTGCATCTTGTTATTGTGCCCGCACGCTGGAATCATGTTCCCATGTCAAATTTACCTACCACATTAGCGTGACTTCAGAACTGTGTGATTTACAACTGCCTTTAAAAGGCGTGCACCTTTTCGAGGGGAACCCGGAGGTGAGTCAACCTTGCATAGTGCTCACGAGGATCGTCCGTAGGACATCAAGGAAGAGGGGCCACGCATTCAGGGTAGGGGGGCATAGGCAAGTCGCTTTTCCCCAGCTGGCTTTTGATGTGGTGCTGGGGCAAGGGCTCCCTTGCGGGTGTGGCCCCGGGGGGCGGGGGGGCACAAGGCAGCACAGACTGATAGAAGTTCACAAGCATGTGCTGGGGGTGGTGGGGGTGCGGCTGGGGGAAGCAGCTATGCACTTGGAAAAGTTTGTCAAAAGTGAGCATTCTTCCGCAGCAGCCCATGCTTGGAGTCTGGCCTCTGAAGCTTTTTTGCCCACACAAGCAATGCAAAAGTATGAAAGTGCCACCAAATGCTCCAGAGCTTTTCACCCCTCGGGTGCAGACTGCACATTAATGTGCATTTTATGGGGCTGCAGAACAGTTGGATAACTGGGCAAGTTGTACAATCCCCTTGTAAAAGGTTGCCATGGCGCAGTCAGTGGTGGAGGTGCTCACAGTCCCTTGCAATGTCTTTATTACGATCTGGACCAGTATCCCTCATGGTTCAAGCTAACAGTGCAGCCTTGCAGTGAGGGTTAAAAGAATGCCTGTGCCTGAGCTGAGAGCGCAGCATGCAGTTCAGTGGCCGAAGCTGCCGCCAATCCATCAAGTGGAGTGGGGCAGAGGCGGGTGGGGTTTCGGACTCTACACATTGGCCATCCCAGTGGTGGCTAGCACTCTCCGGCATGCATGAAGGGGCCTTGAGATGCAGCCGGAGCCAGAGACTTAACCAAGCGATGTCCTTAGGACACATTTACTAACCCACACATTCCTCTCTTTGATCCTGCAGGAGGAGAACATCAGAATCATGGAGCCTGGTGATCTAACAGTATACCTCATGGCTTACAGGGAGCAGAGAAGAAGGAGAAGAGTGTGATGGAAGCACCCGCTCACCAATGGGAGGAGCGCCACCCTCAAGGTGAAGGGGCAGCAGGGCTGAAGATCCACAGCGAGCCGTCACTCATAGGCTACTCACTAGACCCAGGATCTATAGATGCCGATTGTCATTCCTGCAGATGACTGAGAACAGTATTGTCGAATTCTGCGCATGCCTTGTGAACTGGTCAGTCACGTATGCCATCTGCTGCAGGATTTGGCGCCACAGGGACATGGAGGACATCCACTGCCAGTGGCCATGCAAGTGACCGCGGTGCTCAATTTTTACACCAGTGGCTCCTTCCAGGGTTCCACAGGTGACCCGTATGGGATCTCACAAGGCTCCATCCACAAGTGCATCCAGGAGGTCACAAACGTCATCTCTGCGAAAGCACAGAACTTTATGCATTTCGACCGGGATCAGGCAAGCCAGGAAGCAAGAGTGAATATAATTTGCACAGATCTCAGGTTTGCCACAGGTGCAGGATGCCATCAACTGTACTCAGGTGGCACTTAGATCTCCATGGCAACAAGCGGTCCACTACGCCAACTGCAGGGGCTGCCACTGGCTGAATGCTCAGCTGGTCTGCAACCATCACAAACGCATCCTACAAGTCTGCACACGATTCTCGGGGGGCGTCCACGACTCCTACATCCTCAGTAGGTCTCAGATCCCTGACATCTTCCAGGGTCCACAGAGGCTACAGGGTCGGCTCCTCGGAGACAAGGACTACCCGTAGAGGACGTGGCTGATGATACCCGTGCAGCAGGTTCAGCCTGCAGCAGACGGATAGTATAACGAGGCTCATGCTGCAACGTGGACTTTGGTGGAGCAAACGAAAGGCATGTTGAAAATGAGGTTCCGGTTCCTTAACAAGTCCAGTGGAGGACAGCAATGCAGTCTACAGAGGGTGTCGCACATCATCATCATCACTTGCTGCCTGTTACACAACCTGGCGCTGCAACGAGGGGAGAACCTGAGGAGAAGACGGAAGAGCTGCACATCTCCATTGATGAGGACAGCGTCAAAGGGGATGATGATGATGAGATCCTCAAAGGTAAGGATGTTGGCAATGAGGTCATTGCACATGCCAGACAAGGCAGACACCCTTGTGAGGCCCTAATAGCCGGAGATTTGTGAAGGATGATGACGAGATGCAGTGAAGACAGTCCTGACATCCTCACCTTGTATCTGTGAACGTTTGACTCCTGTGTGGCAGATGGCAGCGCACATACCCTCAATGCAGTCATCGATGTTGAAGAGATGGGGGCCAGCCACACCTCAAAGGTGCTGAGAGCACACAGAGAGAATGACAGAACACTGTGATGCCTGCCCACGACATTCTGGCAGCAATGACAAGCACTGTCGGGGTGCAGGGATCACTGATGTGTCCAGTGAGTGTGAAGCCAGACTATAACTTTGCTCTGAAGGTTAAACACTGCGCAGGGAAGAGGCCGTGGACTGAGACACCTGCCTTTATCTTGTGCAGGAACCAAGGTTTCACATTTGAATGGTACAAACAAGGAGCCATAGACAAGGAGATATTCTTGGGAGTTTATTTACAATCGTGAACATTATGCACAAGTGATTAACATCTGTACAGACACAATGCAACTACATCATCTTAACTTACCTAACCCTGCCATTACATCTTTGTGCTCTCCTAACATCCATACTGGAGATGGAGGCAGCCTGCTGATTGCTACACCTGTCATTGATGACCTTGGTGGATGTCCTCTGGAGGGCTGAGACCTGGAGGGCCCCAGCCTACTTTGGGTATCCTGCTGTGGGCCAGGTGCACCCTCCTTGGCATGTGGAGCTGGAGATGATCGGGTCACAGGAAGAAGGGATTTGGATCGGCCGGACACTGTTGGAGGCCAACTATGGCTTTAGTGATGGTATTCAGCCCGTGCATCAGTGCAGGACTGATGTCCAGGACCAAGGTCTCCATGGTGGCCCCATCTTGCCAGTGTTGACATCGGTACATTGGCACACTGGCGCTATCACCTCAGACTGAAGACGGACAGACTCTTCCATCATGCCTGGCAGCCTTAGACATCCCTTCCTGATGTTCCCATGTTTGTTTTTGCAGCTCCAACAACTGATCGAGGACCGAGTCCAAAAGCTCATCATCTGATCGGACTCAACAGATTGCTTGCCCCCAGCAGTCCTCCGAGTACCAGTGACCTCGGATGTCCCTGCCCCCACCTGCTGTGGAACACATTGTGTGCTGTGCTCAACAGATTGTAATCCCGAGGTTGCTCTACATCTAGGTCTCACAGCTGGTGAAGGGTGTGGGTAAGCGCCGTGACGGGTCTATAACAGTGCTGCCCTCAGGGCCCTCATCCGAGTAGGGGTCAAGGTTGCCTGAGGGTGATGAGGCAGATGCACCTAGGAGAGAAAGTGGAGATTATTAGTCACAGCTGTGTTACACACAGAACAGTGGACTCAAAGTAGCATTGACAGAGAGATGATCTGGTGCAGGATCCTCACATGGATGCTTGCTGCTGACCTCACCATCACTGCAGGAATGGTCCAGGACCTCTCCAGCCAGCTCCAACGTGCAACTTTCAAATGGAGTGAGGACCTTGAAGTCCAGCACTCCACCCCTGGTCTGGGACTTCTCCCATTGATTGTGTGCAATCTTGTCCTGCATAAGGATAAATGGAGAGTGTGTGAGCAAGGTGCATGCCAGGCCAAATGAGAAGGATGCCAGGCGTGCATGTGTGCTGAGTGGAGACATGGATGGGATAGGAGGCGATCTTCAGAGGAAATGAAACCAGATGGAGATGTTAGTGTGTGTGTGAGAGAGAGTGAGTGGTGATGTCCCTTGAGCTGGCAGTGAATGAGATGCCAGTGAATGTGTGAGTGGGTGAGTTGAGAGTGATGAGATGGTTGACTACCCTGGCTGCATAGATGAGATCATTCATCCTTTTTCTGCACTGGATGACCGACCTCTTATGTGCATTGTTGGCACTGACCACTGCTGCCACTACCTTCCAAGCCAGAGTGGTGAGACTCATTTCTGTGGCCAGAGCAGAAGTAGAGAATATCGCTATGGACCTCCACGTCATCCAAAAGGCGGCCCAGGAAGGCGTCGCTGAATTGGGGGACTGCACACTTCTTGGCTTTTGGGGTGTAAGCATTGAGAACTGTGCGCATGGCTGCAGTTTAAATATGGCACCTGGAGTGAGCTAACAGTGAGCTAACGGTGTGGCGGGCAAAACGGAGGCCGCCTGCCAGCGATCCAGCGTGTTTCCCATGAATGCATTATTAATGAGGTGGGGACATGCCAGGACAGGAAAATATGATAATCCACCATTGCATCCAGTGTGTAAACCATCACTTTTCACATTTACTAACACACAAATCTGGGACAATTCTGCCCTGAGACTTTGGGCTGAATTTTAACCTGTCAAAGCGGGAGAATTTCTGCGTGGACAACATGTTAATACATCAGAAGCTATCAGTGTGTCAGGAAGCCTACAAGAATTTACCGACTTCCACATTTAACTTGAGAGCATTCATTAATGTGCCGGATAACCCAGTGGGACAGCCAGGTCTGATATTCGCATATGTTAAAAGGCAGTTGAGTGCAGTTTTAACCCAGGATTCTGTCTTTGGCTCTGAGCACAATGGTTTCCTAGGCTTCCTTGAACACGCCAGGTTGAACAAGGTGAGAGGACAGCAATGATTGGAGGGGCTAAGTAATTGACAGAAAAGAAATGCTTAAATACTGAGATGTGGCAGCTGCTTCCTTGACTAAGTGAAAGGAACATACAGGACATATGAGCATAAGTTAAGGAGCAGGAGCAGATCAAAAGGCACCTAGATCTTGCTCTGTAGTATTAGAGTGTTCAAGCTGAAAGAGTTAATGTGTGGGACTAGAGAACCAGTAACGCTCACAGGATGATGTAAGAGAGAGTCACATGACTAAGAGTCTAGAAGGAGAAAGCTCATGGCTTAGACTGAGTAAGAAATGTAGTCTTGTATATCTATAAACATTTATGTTCTTACAATAAACCAGTTATTGTTCAGACATATCTATGTCTCCACAACCATTCCTTAGCCAATCACAAGCAACATACAATATGGTGGCAGCAATGAAGGACCCCAAAATCTCTGAAAATCAACTTTAAAAGAAAGTTTTCAAGTCTGACCTGAAAAGAAGGCACCAAAACTGAATACTTCAATAAGACAGTTGAAAAGTTGCTAAAAGAGCTCGACAGAAGACATGGAGGCTGAGAGGCAGAGAAGAAATCAACTGTTCAACTTACTAAGAGCTACACCATAGCACATGGTGATCCATGAAAAATCCCAATCCAGCAGCTGAGTCAAAGTACCTGGCGACGATCAGGAAGGGTGAGCAATCTTGAAAAAGGCTTAAAATCTTCAAGTTAATGCCACTGTAAGCAGGCAGCACTGGGAGAATTCCATTTTAATGAGTGCAGGTTTCGATACGCCCCACAGCCTGGGTCCAAGGTCAGTGCCTTTACACATGGCAACCACGTGGCAGCAATTGAAAAAAAATCAACTGCTCAAAATTATTCCCCAATGCGAGGGAAACAGTGAACTGAGCTTAATAATTACTTCCAGCAATTAATTTCAAAATTCTGTGAAGTTTAGGAACGACAACAGGCTCCACCATTCAATATGATCATGGCTGATCTTCTAGCTCAACTCTACTCTCCTGTCCCCTCGCCATAATCCTTTATTCCCTGAGAGATCAAAACTCTAACTATCCCAGCCTTGAATATAGAGTCATGGAGTCATTTACAGCACAGAAGGAGGCCATTCAGCCAAGCTCTCTGTAGAGCAAACCAGTCAGCCCCATTACCCCACTCTATCCTAGTAGTCCTGCAAGTTTATTTCTTTCAAGTGCCCAACCAATTTCCTTTTGAAATCATTGATCATCTCTGCTACCACAACTCGCATGGGCAGTGAGTTCCAAGTCATTACCAGTCACTGAGTAAAATAGTTCTTCCTCACATTCCCCTGCATTGTTTGCCCAAAACATTAAATCTATGTGCTCTAGTCCTTGTGTCATCAGATAATGGGAACATTTTTTGCTTGTCTACCTTATCCAAACCTGTTATAATCTTGTACAGTTCTATTAAATCTTCTTTCAATCTCCTTTGCTCCAAGGAGAATAACACTCACTTCTCCAACCTAACCTTTTAGCTAAAATCCCTCATCCCTGGAACCATTCTGGTAGATCTCCTCTGCACCCTTTCAAGGATCTTCATTTCTTTCCTAAAGTGTGGTGAACAGAACTGGACGCAGTACTCTAGTTGTGGCCTACTAGAGATTTAGAAAGGTTCAGCAGAACTTCCCTGCTTTTTAACTCAATACCTCTGTTTGAATCCCAAGCTCATATTTGCTTTGCTAACCACTCTCTCAATATGTCCAGCCACTTTCAAAGATCGATACACATGAATTCTCTCATCCCTCTGTCCCTGCACACTCTTTAGAATTATGCAATTAAGTTTATATTGCCCTCTCTATCCCCTCTGCTAATACTCATCACCTCACACTTCTCTGTATTAAATTCCATCTGCCACTTGTCTGCCCATTCTGTTAACCTAGCTATGCACTTTGCAGTCAATACCCTTACTGTTTGCCACACCTCCCAATTTGATACCATCAGCAAATATATATACAAAAAGAGCAGTTGCCCTAGCACTGACCCTTGGGGAACACCACTATCTACCATCCTTCAGTCTGAAAAATAACCATTTACCACAATCTACTGTTTTCTGTTCTATAATCATCAATTTTGTTAACCAGGCTTTTGTGTGTTTTCTGAAAATCCATAAAGGCATCATCCATTGACCACCCCCCCTTATCAATGTTCTCTGTTACTTCATCACAAAATTCAATTAGATTAGACGAACACTGTCTGCCTTTAACAAATCCATACTGGCTTTCCTCAATTAATTCAAACCTTTTCAAATACCTGTTAATTTCTTTCCCCAATCATTGTTTCTCAAGCCTCACCAACTGCTGATGTTAAACTGACTGACCTGTAGTTACTAAGACTATCCTCACCCCCACTCTCCAATTCTCTGGCACCTCGCTTGTATCTTAGGAAAATTGAAAGATTACAACAAGCCCTTTTGCTATCTCCACCCCCACTTCCTTTAGCAACCTTGGATGCAAGCAATCTGAATCCAGTGACTTATCCATTCGAAGCATAGCCAGCCTTTCCAGTACATCCTGCCTTTCAATTTTCACTCCCATGTGTTACCTCTATTATTTTTGCTTCTACCGATATTTTGTCAGCTTCCTCTTCCTTAACAAAGTACTTATTAAATACTCTTATTTTGCCCTCCACCTCGCAACATATATCACCCTCTTTCTCCCAATTAGGGGGGGACCACTCCACTTTTTACTACTCGCTTACTATTACATGCCAGTGGAAAATTTTTGGGTTCCCTTTATATATTCAATGTTGGAGCATTCACAAACCCTCTGGGCCTGAATTTTATGCTCCCCTACTGGCAGCTTTTTAGGCAGAGGGAGCGTGAAATTGCAGGAACGGAATTCCCTCTGGGTTCCCGCCTGCCCCAACCTCACAACGATTTTACACTGCAGCGGGCAAGGCCTTGGATGGGAAGCCCACCCTTTCCCCAATTGAGGCCCTTTTGTGGCTGGGGGTGCCCTCCCCTTAAGGCCTGGTGACCTCCAGGCCTCCCTCCTGCCCCCATCTTTTCCCCCAGACCTCGGTTGCCTCCCTCACAACTCTCCAGACCTTCCCCACCCTCCTTACCTGGGAATCCTTACACTTATCTTGTACTCTGGTTCCCAGGACTTAGTCTCAGGCTGGTTGATGCAGTTCCTCTTCTGTTCACTGCAACACTGTTGCTGCAGGGGCTGGAGAGCTGCCGGTCAATCTGATTGGCCAGCAGTTCTCTAAAGTAGGACTTCCTGTCAAGTGAGGGGCGGAAGTCCCACCTGCTGCCAATCAATGCTCATTGGAGCATAAATTGGCTGCGGGGCTGTTAGAGTTGGTGGCAGTGTTCCCTGCTGAACCTTCGGATGGCAGGAGGTGAGCCACCGCCATCCAAAAAATTCAGGCCCTGGAGTGGAGAAGTCCAAAGATTCACGATGCTCTGAGTGCAGAAATGTTTCCTCATCTCAGTCCTAAACAATCAGCCCCTTATCCTGAGGCTGGGCCCCCATATTCTAGATTCCTTAGGCAGCTGGGAAACAACTCCTTCAGAATCTTGTAAATTTTAATAAAATGATTGTTTCAGCATGCTAGTACTTTGCACTATCACATTTCATGTGGCTATATGGATTTTATTATATGCCTGCTATGTTCATATATGCATGGGTTACGCACGGGAGTCATCAGCCATGTTATCAACAGATAGCCATTGTCGCCCAATAGCCAGTCTTTGGTTTGTGTGGTGGTTCAAATGCAGATGGCACAATAGAGTCACTGCTGCCAAGATACTGGGCATTGACCTTCATGATTCAGTGCCTATACTCTCAAACCAGCTGCATGTTGAAGGAGTAAAATCCCTTTTACTTCCAACATAAGGAAGAACTGACTTGAGGTGCCCACAGTGATGTATGAATAGTCAATGGGGAAGCTCGCAATCTTTGTGAAACCAGCTGTTTGCTCCACCTGATTCTCTTTGGTAAGAAATAAGGAAATATAGTTAGCTGTCATCAAGCCAAGAGCCTCAGTGATCTCCCTTATGCAACCGTGGATGGCAAACTATGAAATTCTGTAAATAACTCCAGCTCCAGTTTGGAAGGAGTCTACGCATAAAAGTTCATCACTACGATGAAGGTCACCTTCATAACCACTGGCAATGCAGTCCTTGCTCTGCTCTGAGGTTGCAGCTGCTACTGCAACATGCAACAGATTTCAGTGAGGATATCTTTATTGAAGCACAGCCATTTCAAACATTGTTGCTTGCTGAGGTTCAGATAGGAGAATTGCTCCCTGAACACCCTGGTGGTTACCTACTGAGAGCCCTTATCCCCCTCCTACTCCTCCCTCTTCCAGGCTCATGCTTACATTTCTGTGCTCAGCCTACTACAATGTTCCAGTGAAGCCCAACGTTAACAGGAGAAATATCACCTTATCCTTCGATTAAGCACTTTACAGCCTTCTGGACTTAACATTGAGCTTAACAACTTCAGACCATGAACTCTGAATTTCATTTTGATTTTTTTCCACCCCTCCCTCCCCCACACCCACAAAGTGCCAGTCTGTATCTTGTTTTCATGTTTTGCCTTGAGAAAGCGCTGACCCTTGTTCAGCTATTAACACTTTCTGCTCTCTGACCTTTATGCCACTATTAACATGTGCTTTGGTCTTTAACACTATCATTACCATTGCCCTTGTCTTGTGTCCATGACATCTTTTGTCATTTTATCTCTCCTAACCTCCAACCTATCCCTGACCTTCTATTTTACTCCACCTGCTCCACCCCACCACCCCCCTGCCCTCCTGTCAACAGCATAAAACCCATCACATTTCTACTTCTCTTCAACTCTGAAGAAGAGCCATACAGACTTGAAAAATTAACTCTATTTCTCTGTCCACAGATGCTGCCAGACCTGCTGAGTTTTTCCAGCATTTTATGCTTTTATTCCTAATTATAGACAATAGCTGGGATTAGAAGAATTCATTGGCACAGCAGTTTCTTAAAACTTGCTTAATTAGAGAGGAATTGCCCAAATTAAACTTTGTCTAAAGCAACTTTGTGTTTCTTCTCTTTTTTTTGTCCCAACCAGTTAATTGCACAACTGTTAGTTGAGTAAATTATTGTAGCTACATTGTGTCTGGATGGGGCAGATGGACTGAATGGTTTTAGCTCATCCCTCTTTTTAATTGTTTATATTTCAAGTGGAGATCCCTCATCAGAAAACGCTTTAAAATTGTTTCATTAAATAAATCAAACTGTGTGAGCAGTTTTATTTCATCTTCTATAAAATCCTTTTTACACTTCTATTGTGTGCCAAACATTATATAGTAATTCCAGATTTAGCTCCCAAGTGACAGTCACCCTTACTGCATTGATTTCTGAGGTGGGAAACACCAATCCAAATTAGTTCCTGGGTGGAAGAAACATTGCAACACACAATTAACACTATATGGTACATGGAGGTGAGAAGAGTTTCATCAGTTTATTGTATTCATGTGGCTCGTGATAATTCCTTTCTCATTTGGGAAAAAAACAATGATAATACAAATATCGATACACATTTAACCCTGCAACAGCTCCATGATTTATTTGTAAATGGTTAACCACTGTTGCACTGACAGCTGTCTTTCCATTCTGCTTTTGCACACAAATCCATTTCCAATGAATTAGCAGATGGTTGCAAGACATCCAGATTTAAACTACATGACACATAGAGACTTAGGAATATCCTCAACCCAGTATCATCACGTCAGTGTTCAATGAAGCAGGAACACAGGCCTTTAAATATGGCTACTCTGTCAAAATTTGAAAGTATTGCTGAAAATGATCTGTCAAAATTGTGGCCCATTAGTGTCTAAAAGAGACAGGTTCCATGGCTGATGCATACCAAAGAGATGGGATAAATGTTAACAGGAGCTGTCTTGCATTTTCTCTCTTATAATAAGTGACAAAGATCATCAAAACAGAATGCAAACATATATCAAATCCAAAAATTCATGTATTTCTTTTCCATCAAATTCTGTTACATAAAGAATAAGTCTAGCTCTCAGTGAAGTAGGTACAAAACATGTAATTTAATCAGGTTTTCAAATCACATCTAAAATCTAGATAACAAAGGCAGCAAAGGCTGAGGGTAGAATCTTCCTAGGCAAGAAGAGGCAGGTTTGGCCGTGTTCAGGAAGTTAAATCCCCTAAAATTGATGGAGAAGAAAACAGTTGACGTTTCGAGTCCTCATGACCCTTCGGCAGAACTGAAGTATAGTTAGGAGAGAGGTGAAATATAAGCTGGTCTAAGGTGCGGGGTGGGGGGAGAGAGAAGTTGAGGGTGGGGTGGTTGTAGGGATAAGCAAGCAGTGATAGGAGCAGATAATCAAAAGATGTCACAGACAAAAGGATCAAAGAGGTGTTGAAGGTGGTGATATTATCTAAGAAAAGTGCTAATTAAGAATGGATGACAGGATACTCAAGGTACAGCTCTAGTGGGGGTGGGGTGGAAAGACTAACAAGGTATTAGCTGTAGATTTAAAAATAATGGAAATAGGTGGGAAAAGAAGAATCTATATAAATTATTGAAAAAAAAGGGAAGAAACGGGGTGGGGATGGGGGGAGGGGGAGTTTAAGATCTAAAGTTGTTGAATTCAATATTCAGCCCGGAAGGCTGTAAAGTGCCTAGTCGGAAGATGAGGTGCTGTTCCTCCAGTTTGCGTTGGGCTTCACTGGAACAATGCAGCAAGCCAAGGACAGACATGTGGGCAAGGGAACAGGGTGGAGTGTTAAAATGGCAAGCGACAGGGAGGTTTGGGTCTTTCTTGCAGCTGTACCTTAAGTATCCTGCCATCCATTCTTAATTAGCACTTTTCTTAGATA
Source organism: Cetorhinus maximus (assembly GCF_964194155.1). Classification (NCBI taxonomy): domain Eukaryota; kingdom Metazoa; phylum Chordata; class Chondrichthyes; order Lamniformes; family Cetorhinidae; genus Cetorhinus; species Cetorhinus maximus. The sequence goes on along the minus strand of NC_135885.1, from coordinate 59,293,747 downwards.
ATATCACCACCTTCAACACCTCTTTGATCCTTTTGTCTGTGACATCTTTTGATTATCTGCTCCTATCACTGCTTGCTTATCTCCACAATCATCCCACCCTCAACTTCTCTCTCCCCCCGCCCCCCACCTTAGACCAGCTTATATTTCACCCCTCTCCTAACTATACTTCAGTTCTGCCGAAGGGCCATGAGGACTCGAAACGTCAACTGTTTTCTTCTCCACTGATGCTGCCAGACCTGCTGAGTTTTTCCAGGTAATTCTGTTTTTGTTTTGGATTTCCAGCATCCGCAGTAGCTTTTAGCTTTTTGTTTTTACCCCTAAAATTGATGTTGATTCGCAAACATCCTGCCCTCTTCCAGGTTTCACTGGGGCAGCATTAAAGGCAGCTGGGGGTTTCCTTGAAGATGTAAATTATTAAGGTAATTGAAAAGCCAATTAAAAATTGTTTTAACACTCACTTTCTGATTTAACACCCAGAGCATCTGTTTCCTGACCTGTAAGCAACTTGCAAGGGTCACCAAGACAAGTGCATAGTGGGAAGAGTTTCTTCAATGAAACTGACAACCTGGAAAAACTTTGATCAGTGAAACTGAGGAGTTCCGGCCATGGCCAGCAGAGAGGCTGCAGTTCAAAGCACTTAGTCTCTCAGGGAGCACTATCACCGCTTGACATGTGAATGACAACTTTTTGCAAGATACTTTATCTATCTAGCATCTTGCTCATCTTCAGCTGCACTTCCTTGCAGCCAGCCTTCACCCTAGCACAGGAGCAGCTTCTGCAGCTCTACCTTGCACCTCTGATGTGGGGGAAGAACAGACACCACATCACCACCAACTGCTCCAGCAGCAACAGAAGCAACACCAGCAGCAACACCAGCTGCCTTCTCGTCAGCCACATGCTCCTCCACAACGCAGAGGGGATGGACACAGGGATCCAGCTGGAAGGAGACAAGACCCCCAACACAGGTCTGCAAGTCTCTCAACATGTCTAAGCACCAGTGCCGCAGGAGGCTCAGGCTTCCGGTCACTGCTGACAACTGTAGTGTCCTGGAAGAGGACCTTCTTCCCAGTGGAAAAGGTGGGCACATATTGCCAATGGCCAACAAGGGGTCAATCACTGGAAGGACACCATCCCTAGATCTTTGCATATCATCAAGTTATATAATCACTTCTTCAGCAAGGAGTGGAAGCAAAGAGTTTGAGCACTCAAACTAGCTTGTGTGGAGAGGAGATGACAACATTTGTGGAGGGTGACTGTGAGGCATGGGTGCAAGAGGGCAATAGGATGCGGATGGGTGTGAATGTTGACTGCTCAGATGCGGATGTGAGGAGGTGCCTGTAGAGAGGAATGACTGCAGTTGTAAGATGTGTTGTCCTGAGGAGTGCAGTACAGGAGAATGCTGGGAAAGCCTGAGTGTCAGGCTTGGCATCTGGAAGTGTTATGCCACTTACCTGTCAGGCCCTCTTGAGGTCTGGAATTGTTTTGGTGCACTGTCTCCAGGTTAGGGGGACCATACTCCTGGTGCTGAATTCCTCAGCCACTTCCAACTACACCTGCTTGGTTGGATATGTCTTCTTCCCCCCATCCTTGGGAGAGCTCGCCTCACTACAGCCCCTCAGATCCCACAACAGGACCTCCAGGTAAGAGTGAGTAGCCTCCTCAGATCTCCTCTCCATTTCTTTGGTTGCAGCAGCTTCAAAATCCAAGTGCTGGTGAGCCTTTGTAACCCAGGCCATAGTTCCTTTAATTAAAAATTGTTCCTTTGACAGAGCAGGCATGTCATCTGGCCGCCACTGCTAATTGGGCGGGTGCCTCAGGGTTGGGATGTTAATGTCATGGCTCTGTTAAAAGCTTCAGAAAAACCCGCTCCTCCATCATTCAGATTTCTAACCCACAAATAATTCCAATGCTCTAGCAGGGTTGATAAAATTAAAAACAAAAACAGAAACAGAAATACCTCAACTCAGCAGATCTGGCAGCATCGGCGGAGAAGAGCACAGTTGACGTTTCGAGTCCTCATGACCCTTCAACAGAACTAAGTAAAAATAGGAAAGGGGAATTTCTTATTTCCTATTTTTCCCTTTCCTATTTTTACTTAGTTCTGTTGAAGGGTCATGAGGACTCGAAACGTCAACTGTGCTCTTCTCCACCGATGCTGCCAGACCTGCTGAGTTTTTCCAGGTATTTCTGTTTCTGTTTTTGTGTTGGATTTCCAGCATCCACCGTTTTTTGCTTTGATAAAATTAAACATTGAATGTGGATTAATACGTTTAATTCACTTAAAGGCATTTGCTATTGTTTATACTGTATCTGTCTATATTAGCATACAATTACATTTAGCACACATTACCAACTATCACATTTTCAATGTCCATATTTTAGTTGTCAAGCCATGTCTAACACAAATTTCATCTGATTCACTCAAATTTTGCAATCATAACAAAATTAGCACCTTAGCAATGAATAATTTCAACAAAAGTGACTCATTATTAAATCATTTACACAAGAACAATTCAAAAATCAATCGTCAACAATTCCCACAAAGAGAAGTGAAACACAAACAAATTGCTCAAAGTACTTGTTGAAAGATCATTCATCCACTATCTACATTTCCCTCGACCTGTTGGCCACAAATTGCTGCTAATATAATAACTTTTGAAATATACAAATCACAATTACATGATTAAACCTACCTATAAAATTGTCTCCTGTGGTATCTTCCTGTCTCATAAGACCGGAGGTTCCAGTTGCATCCTCTGTTTAGGCTCCTTGCAATTAACTTTCAACCCAGTCTTAAACTTTCTTCTTTACCAAAATGAACATCCCCTGTCTACAGCTACCCCAAATTCTAACCTCATCTGTACGTATCATATTTCCACCAACACAGCAATATCTCCCATCACTTCAGCATCATATCTACTCTTTCATTTCCCACTTCTGCCCTACTACACACTACTAATCCCTTGAATTTGCTTTATCTACAGTTCTAGCCCTCTGCTCAGTTTCCAGCCCAACTGGGCAATGATCTCCAGACTCCCTCACTTGGGAACAGTGGATAGTCCTGTGAAATTGGTCATTTTTGCCCTCCATTTGCAATCCAAAAAATAGGATTAACAGTTTATATCCTTAGACATGTTCCCAGGCTTCCGCCAATGTTGCTGTATGGTTGGCTTTCAGGAGATGCACAGTGGTACCTGAGGTGACTGTTCATTTACTTTTTCTTTCTTTCTCAGTTGAAGTATTTAACTTTTTTGAAAAGGGAAAGGCAGAGGCAAATAGCCCAAACAAGTCTTCTTGCTGTTCGTTGGAACTTAACATTATCAATCCATTTTTTTTCACAAATTACAGGCTCATTTGTTCTGTATACTTCATTGGCCTTAGCTGGAAACTGATTGCACAAGCCTGTTAATCATTCTGTAGAATATTTCCACTTGATTTCCTTTCTTATTTCTAATTTTTAACTTAGGTCCCTTGGAATTTGAATCTTTTATGATCTTGAAAATATCAACAAAGTTTAGCTCAAAGACTCTTTGGGAAAAAAAAGAGTTCAACTTATTTAACCTTTCTTCATAACTTAAATTCCTTATACTTAGAATATTCTGGGTTACTTTCCTCTGTACCAGAATTGCACTGTCCACCAAATCAGTCTATCACCTAATAGATCAACCAGTAGTTTCTTTTATAAAAGCAAAACACTGCGGATGCTGGAAATCTGAAACAAAAACAAAAATGCAGGAAAAACTCAGCAAGCCTGACAGCATCTGTGGAGAAAAAGACAGTTAACGTTTTGAGTCCATATGACTCTTCTTCAGAGCTTTAGTCCTCTATTGATCTATTTGCCTTTTTGTTCTAACAGAACCAAGCACTTCACTTTTGCTTTCATAGATATAGTAACATCTAGATCTCTTACCCAATGCTATATTACAGTGTAAATTTTCCAATGGTAGGCTAAATGGGTGCAGGAGGTGAGAAGAACCTTCCATTGCAGCCTGAACTGCGCCTTTTAGAGTAACAAGACTACCGCACTGATGTCACTGTGATCAGTACTGGTTATAGATGCATAACAAGCTCCCATGTATAATGCCCCTGTGGCTTTTATCAAAGTCACAAATGATATTATATGTGACTGTGACAAAGGTAAATGATCCTTCCTCATTCTTCTTAACCTGTCTGCAGCTTTTGACATGATTGACAACACCATCCTCCTCTTTCACTGTCATCCAGCTGGGTAGGAATACACTCAAATGGTGCCATTCTTATCTATTTAATCATAGCTAGATGAAATGACATCTTACCTGCTGGCCGCAATGGTGGGTTTGCACACAGTATTGTCCCAAACCTGCCTCATTAGTTAAGCATTCCCAGGAAACAAGCCATTTTGATGGTGGGCGGGCTCTCATTCTCCTGCCATGCAATCACATCATCACTTCAGCACACCGGGCGCCATATTTAAATTCCAGCCATGCGCAGATATCTCAGTGCTTCCAGCCCACAACTACTGCAGGGAAGATGTCCACAAAAGGCAAAAAGACTGCCGCCCACAGGCTTAGTGATGCGTCACTGAAACGCCTTTTGGATGCCGTGGAAGCCCGCCGCGATGTTCTCTACCCCCACTCTGGCCACAGGATGGGCAGCGGCGTAACCGACCAGGCTTAGGAGGCAGTGGCAGCTGTGGTCAGCGCCAATGCCCTTCAAAAGTGGACAGCCACCCAGTGCCGCAAGAGGATGAATGATCTCCTCCTTTCCACCAGGGTAAGTCACTCTTCTTATCACTCTCAACTCACACACTCACAAACCCAACACACATCCACAGGGACCTCACTCACTGCCGGTTCAAGGGACATCACCATTCACTCTCTCACACACACCTTCATCGCCCTCACCCTGTCAATGGGACCACTCACCACCCACAAATGCCAGGCATACTTATCATCTGCTTACACTCTCTCCATCTCTATTCATGCAGGACAAGCTGGCACACAACAAGAGGGAGAGTCGCAGACTGGTGGAGAAATGCCTGAAATCAAGGTCCTCATGGAATTTGGAAACCCATCCACCTGGCCGGCGTTAACCAGGACCGGTCCTGTGTTGACGGTGAGGTCGGCGCTGCTCTACCAAGTGAGATTCCAGCAGTGCAACATCCATCAGACAACAATTCTGTGAGTGATGTGTTCTGTTTCACAGGCCACTGCTATGCACTAACTATCTTCCCTTGCTTCCGCTGGCACATCTGGGAAACAGCCAATGGAGTCGACGACCTAGGGCCTCCAACCGAGCCCCGAAGAAACTTCAGAAGAGGAATCTGAAGGCAGCCTCCTTGAAGTCCTGTCACAGCGCTCACCCACACCCTCCACCAGCGCAGAGACACACACCTCGGTGGGACCTAGCTTTAGAGTAGCATCGCGATCACAATCTGGTGAACACATCACACTGTCTGATCCACAGCAGGCGGCGGCAGGGACTTCTCAGGTGTCCGGCACTGGGAGGACTACTGGAAGCTAGAACTTTGCTGAGTCCGAGTCAGATGATGAGTCTCTGGACTTGGTCATGTCACAGTTACTGGAGCTGCAAAGACAAGCTCGGGAACATCAGGAAGAGATGTCCGCTGCACTCCTCAGATTTTGCAAGGCACAATGCAGGAGTCTGTCCGCCTTCAGTTTGAGGTGGTAGCACCAGCATGCCAACGCACCGAAGTCACACTGGTAGGATGGTGGCCACCATGGAGACCTTGGTCCAGGATGTCGCTCCTGCACTGCTGCGTGGGCTCAACTTCATCGCTGCTGCCATAGTTGGCCTCCAACAGTGTGTACGTGAGAGGGATGTGGGACAGTTCAATCTCACTCCAGCTACCCCTTCTCCTCAAGGAGTCAGCCAGGGGCCCTTAGGCACCCATGGGGAAGAGCATCAGCAGGTGCACATCCCAGGCCCACCCACCCAGGTGACTCCTGGAGTGTCCAGCCCATCCAAATCCCCTCTTCCTGTGACCTCAGAAGCTGCAGCTCTGAGGATGACGAGGGTGCCACTGTCACACAGCAGGACCCTGAAAGCAGGCCAGGCCCGCAGGTCTCAGCCCTCCAGAGGATGCCTGCCAAGGTCATCACAGACAGGGCGTAGCAGTCAACAGATTGCCTCCACCTCCGCTGTGGATGTCCAGGGAGCACCAAGGCGTAGTGACAGGGTTATGAAGTTTAAGGAGATGTAGTTGCACAGCCTGGGCAGAGGTGTTAATCACTTGTACATAATGTTCACTATCGTCAATAAACTCCCAAGAATGTCTCCTTCCCTATGGTTCCTAGTTCTGATGAGCAGTGTTTGTGTCACTCAGATGTGAAACCTTTCTGCACAAGATAAAGGCAGGTGTTTCAGTCCAGGGCCTGTGCTTTGTGCAGCCTTCAGACCAATGTGATGGTCCGGCCTCACACTCCCTGGACACATTACTGATGTCTGCACCTCTCTGGTGCTTGTCATTGCTGCCAGAATGTCGCAGGCAGGCGTCACATAGTTCCGTCATTCTCTCTGTGTGCTCTCAGCACCTTTAAGGTGGGGCTGGCCCCATCTCTTCAGCAGCTATGACCAGTGACGCTGTGCTCCTGAAGAGCTCAGGTGCTAAAGGTGGACAAAGAATCAGATGCTTTTAAAGTTTCACGGCTACGTCTCTACGATATGACCCTGATCACAGAGCGCAAAGTGAGTTTCCCTTGACCAGGAATCAAACATTCTCAGATTCAATGTGAGGATCTATGGTATCTCCTCACTGTATGTCGTCATCATCCTGCACAAATCTAGCAGCTATGAAGGCCTCCTGAGCGTGACTACCTTGCCTGGCCAGTACAAGGCTTCATCGTCACCTTCGAGGCCTTCCTCACCCTCATCCCCGTTGGTGTCCTCCTCATTGGAGGAGACCTCCAGCTCCTCCATCTTCTCCTCAGCCAGCTCGTCTGCCCTCTGTGGACTGTATTGCAGGGCTCCACCAGCCAAGTCCAGGCACCGGAGCCTCATTTTCAGCATCCCGATGGTTTGCTTCACCAAGTTGCAAGTTACAGCATAAGACTCATTACACTTTTGCTCTGCTGCAGCCTGAGGCTGCTGCACAGGTTTCATCAGCCACGTCCTCTGCGGGTAGCACTTGTCCCCGAGAAGTCATCCCATCAGCTTCTGTGGACCCTGGAATACGTCAGGGATCTGTGACTGTCTGAGAATATAGAAGTCATGCATACTCTCTGGAAACCGTGCGCAGACCTGCAGGATGCGTTTCTGGTTGTCGCACGCCAGCTGCACGTTCAGCGAATGGAATCCCTTGTGGCTGATGTAGGTGACTGCATATTGCGATGGAGATCTGAGTGCTACATGAGCACAGTCGATCACACTCTGCACCAGTGGGAAACCTGAGATCGGGACAAATCCTATCACTCAGGCATCCTGGCTCTCCTGGTCTCAGGCGAAATGCACAAAGCTGTGTACTCTTGCCAAGATGCCATTCGTGACCTCATGGATTCATTTGTGGGTGGAGCCTTGTGTTATCCCACAGAGGTCACCAGTGGAGGCCTGAAAGGAGCCACTGGCATGGAAATTGAGCGGTCACTTTCATGGCCACTGGCAGTGGATGCCCTTCATGCCCCTGTGGTGCCAAATCCTGCAGAAGCTGGCAGATGTGACCGACAAGTTCCCTTGGCATGCATAGTCTTCCACAACACTGCTTCTCAGTCATCTGTAGGAATGAAAGACAGCGTCTATAGACCCAGGTGCCAACCAGCAATAGCTCACTGTGCTCTTCAGCTGCATGTGTGAGAGCCCCAGCTGCCTCTTTTTCCTGAGGGTGCTGCTCCTCCCTCTGTGCAGCCAGGTGCCTCAGTGGCTCTCTTCTCTGTCATTTTTGGTCTCTGTAAGCCATGAGACATGCAGCTAGTTCACCAGGCTCCATGATCCTGATGCACTCCTCATGCAGGATGAAAGAGGGAGACGCATGGATTAGCATGGGTGTACTAAAGACGTGTCTTGGTTGAGTCTAAAGGCCCTTAACGCTTCCCGGAGTGTGCTGGCCACCACATGGATGGCCAGAGGTTAGTGTCCTGCTTGACTGCTTGAAACCCCACCCACCTCTGCCTCACTCCACCCGACCAATTGGCGGCAGCTTTGCCCATTGCACTGCATGCTGTGTTCTCAGCTCAGATGCAGACATTCTCTTAACCCGCGCTGCAAGGCAGCACTGTTAGCTTGAACCATGGGGGAAACTTGTCCAAACCGGGATGATGACATTGCAAGGGTCTGTGAGCACCTCCACCAGTGACTGACATGTCCAGCTTTGGCAAGGAGATTGTGTAACGTGCCAAGTCGTCCAACTGTTCTGCAGTCCACTAAAACGCTCATTAGTTTATGGTCTGTGTCCGAAGGATGAAAAGCTCTGGAGCACTTTGTGGCATTTTGATGGTTCTGTGTTGCTTGAGTGGGCAGAGAAGCTAGAGGCCCGACTCCAAGCATGTCAATGGCTGTGCCTGAACTGTCTCAGTTGCACAGGAATGGTCACTTTATATCAGGTGTCCCTCATGCATGGCTGCTTACTTCACCCACTCCCCCCCACCCCAACCCCCAAATGCTTGTGTGCAACATTCAGCTGCAGGGCTGCCCTTGCCTCCCCCAAGTCGCCTCAACCACAGGGCAGCCCTTGCTGCCGCCCCCATTTCCACCCCCCCCCACCATGCCTCAACCTTGAAATCCAACAGGGGACCCGGGCGAGTGCTCCGCAAAGTTAATGTGTACTTAACTCCGAGTTCTCCGCCAAGTGCATGCCTTTTATATGCCGTTGTGAAACACGTCAACGTGGGTGTGGGCGGACGATCCAGCAGCGGCAGACAATTCTGGCGGGCTGGCCTTATAATGATATGCTGATGTATTACAATGAGGCTCCCAACGCCCAATGGCAGGAAATGCGGCCCACCGATGGTGGGCTGAGCAGACGATCACAAATTGGTTTCACGACATCGTGAAACCGACTTTTGGCCTTCTCACCATATTGTCCGCTCACGCCACCAAACATGCCCAATGCTAGGGGGCATGGAAAATCCTGGCCAAATTGTCTACACTGCTTGCAAAGAAATGTAGCCCAGACATTAAAGCTACAATTAATTTGAAGACATTCAGTGAGCCTTGGAAGGCTACATCGTCATGGAGATGGGTGGAGCTTTAAAAAGTTCTAGGATTTCAATTTATCTGTGTGCTTGCTGGGGGTGTGTGCTCTGCAGCAGGTGAAAAAGCCATTCTGAAAATGTGCTTCATGTGTTAGCAGGCTCCAGGAAGCACAAGTGTTGCTGTTAGTTGGCTCTTTGTAGCTGGGACTCAGGAGAAATCCCTGGAGCCGTTTGGTAGCTCTGTGCAGTTCAAGCTCAGGAAATCCTGCGGGGCTGAGAAGGTGAGAGTAGGTCACTGCCTCCATGCTGGAAAGAATTAGGGCTCAGAAGAAGCCCTGGGGGCCATTTATAACTTGATGTAGCTGGGGAGATTGGAGTTTGGTGAAATCCAGGGGTAATGCAAGCCCAGTGAAACCAGTCGGGCATTAAAGGCTGAAATTGTGCCAGCAAGTAGAGGCTGGCATGCAGACTTGGAAATCCAAGGGAACGGAGCCTTGGGAGACAAGATTGAAACCCTGGAAGGTGTGCACTCATTGAGGCAATCCGAGCAGGAGTAGCACTGAGGGAATTCACAGCCTGATCATCAAAAGTGAAAAGTTTGGAGTCCCCCATGAGGGAGACAGAGTTTCAACAAGATTGGTTGACTCAGTGTTTGCTGATATCTGGGTGGGCTGCTGAGAAATCCATGGGATCTGCCTTGGTCACATTTGCTATGTATTGTATAGTGTGTTCAACCAATTCATGTGTACGTCATATTAACCCTGAATATTAGAGTATAAGATAGGTATTGTTTTATCTTTTTGACCTTGTATAGTAAAGTTTATTTTTGTTTGTTCAAAACCCATGAAATTTTGACTCTTTATTCTCTTAGTGAGTGTCTTGAATCTCAAACTTCATCTATTTTAAACAAAACGTTACAGTCTGATATAAGATCATAACAGAGAGAAGGAGTAGATAGCTATGGAAAGTAGTTTGTACAGTGAAGACAGTGAAGGATATTTATTTGCAGGATATTTTTGCGCATCCAGTGCTGGGTGTCAGACAAGCAGTCTAATTACTTTAACAACAGTGAAAGTGTTGAGAAAGGTGGTATTAAAGTAGACTGGGTGTCATCAACATACATGTGATAACTGACACTGTTTCCAGATAATGGCGCGGAGGAAGAGCCTGTAGATGAGAAATAGGTGGACTTCTTGGGGGACACCAGAGCCCCGCTTGGGGCCCGCTCACCGACACATAAAATGATGCGCGGTGACGTTGGGCGGAACTCCCGAAGTCACCGCGCCCCATTTAAATGTTCAGGAAGGCGGGGGCTCAGCAAAATCAGCTGCGCGCCCGCTGATCTGTCAATGACCAATTGAGGCCATTGACAGAGTAATTAATGTAATTAATGGACTTGCCTGTCCAACCTTAAGGTTGCCGGGCAGGCCAGGAGCCCTGGCAGGCATTAGAAAAAGCATGAAACCTCATCCACGGGCAGGATGAGGTTTCATGTAAGTTTTTAAAAATGTAATTAAAGTGGTTGTATAAGTTATGGATGTGTCCCAACTCATGTAACAGTGTCACATGAGGGACATGTCAGGGAATTTTTTTTTTCCAGTTTTAATATTTTTTACAGTAGAGACGATCTCCCTGAGGCAGCACTTTGCCTCAGGGAGATGAGTGCGCTCTTCTGTGCACATGCGTGAAAGAATGCATTCTTGGCTGAGGGATTCCCCTCGCCCGCACAGGGAGTGCTTAGCACTTCCGTGCGGACCTCACGTTGGGCGGGCCTTAATTGGCCCGCCCACGTAAAATGGTGGCGCACCCCCAATCGGGGGCGCCGATCGGAGGCGCGCCGATAGCAGGCGCGCCTCCATACGCCCACTCTTCAACTTCCCCCTGCAATGGGGGGAAAATCCTGACCATGGTATAGAAGCAGGAAGAGAAATCACTGCAAGTGATTCTCTGCCTACAACAGGGTGGATAATAATGGAACCAGACTAGCGCAATCCCACCGAGCTGAACGACAGTGGAGAGGCGTTGGAGGAGGATGGCGTGGTCATTTTAAGGTTTACAGCATTTACAGCAATTAACTTCTTCCATCTTGTGCAACATAAATCATGAAATACTATGATCTCAAAGCACTGCGACAACAGCATTGACTTGCTTCCCTGAGGCGGCATAAATGTTGTCATTTTAGGACCCTCTGTTAAAGTGTTGACCTCTGAAAAATGCTTCCATGACTTTCGTTGCCTCTGTGACGTTGGAAACAATTTTCCAGTTGCCCATGCACTACAATAAATACTTCCTTCATGTTCTAATCTGAATAACTAGGCAAAAGTCATTTATAAAAACAAGGACTGTGTTGCTGTAACAGCAGCCTGGCATATACAGGTTGTCTTTAATGGTTGATGTAAAATGGTAGAAATAGCACTGGGTTGAACTTGACAGAACCACTTATTTACATACAGGGTGCATAGTATAACAAAGCTTCCACTTCATATGGCTGGTAGTAAATTACATAGATATAAATCTTTGGCAGAAGATCACAATGGAGGTTTCCAGCGTAACCATGCAATAACAATGACCAACACACCAACATCCCAAACAAAGCCCCAAAGCCCACCAACAGGTAAAAGCTTCCAGTTGGAAAATTTAATCCCGCATTAGTGCTCTATTTTAGTTCTTCACTCCCGTTCTGATTTTTAATCATGCTTTTGCAGCTTTAAATTTAGAACTCTTTTGTTAACATTTTAATGAATATTCTTTACAGTAGAGGGACAAGAGATGAAAAGGATCTGTCATTAAATCAAAATCATGAAACCATTTCATTAAAGATAAAGCTAAGGCACAAGAAAAGCATCCAGGGGCACAGGGAGCATATTTAGTGCAAATGATCAGCTAAACAGAAATCACACACTTTTCTAAGTGCTTGAGATCCAAATCAAATTGGTAGAGGTAGCCACGAGCAAGAATTCATAAGAGTGTATTTGGGACAGTTTCCGAGAATAATATGTTGTGGATTCAACCAGAGATCAGGCTATTTTGGATCTGGTAATGTGTAATGAGGCAGATTTAATAAATGATCTCAGCATAAAAGACCCCCAAGGAAACAGTGACCATAACATGGTAGCATTTAGCATTCAGTTTGAAAGTGATAAACTTGGGTCGGAAACAACTATGCTAAACTTAAATAAGGGTAATTACAAAGGAATGAAGGCAGAGTTGGCTGGAGTGGACTGGGAGAGGAGTTTAGCAGAAAAACAGGTTGATGAACAATGGCAGACATTTAAGGAAATAGTTCATGACTCATAACAAAGATACATCACAGTGAGAAAGAAGGATTCTAGGAAGGGGGTAATCCACTGATGGTTAACTAATAAATTTCAGGATAGTATCAAATTGAATGAAAAAAACATAAAATCTGGCAAAGATTAGTGGTGACCCAGAGGATTGGGAAAGTTTTAAAAAACCAACAAAAGATGACCAAGAGGGAGAAAATAAACTTTGAGGGTGTACTAGCAAGTAATATAAAAACGGAAAGTAAGAGCTTCTGTAAACATATAAAAAGGAAGAGAGAGGCCAAAGTGAACATAGACCCCTTAGCGAATGAGGCTGGGGAAATAATAATGGGGAACCAGGGAATGGCAGAGAAGTTGAATAAATACTTTTCATCAGTCTTCACGGTAGAGGCCACTAATAGCATTCCAAAATTACTAGATAATCAAGGGGAAAAAGGAGTGGAGTAAATAAATACAACAACTGTCACTAGAGAACAAGTACTAGGGAAACCAATGGGGCTAAAGGCCGATAATTCCCCTAGACCTGATGGGTTGCATCCTAGGATATTACAGGAAGTAGCTACAGAGATAGTGAATGCACTGGTAATAATCTTCCAAGAATCCTTAGATTCTGGAAAAGTCCCAGAAGATTGGAAAACTGCCAAGTAATGCCCCTTGTTCAAAAAGGGAGGGATACAAAAAACAGGTAACTATAGGCCAGTTAGCTTAACATCCATCTTTGGGAAAATGTTGGAGTCTATTATAATGGATGTAATAGCAGAGCATTTAGAAATACATAATATAATCAAGCAGAATCAGCATGGCTTCATGAAGGGGAAATTATGCCTGACGAATTTATTAGAATTCTCTGGGGAGGTAACAAACAGGATAGATAAAGGGGAACCAGTAGGTGTAATATATTTGGATTTCCAAAAGCCATTCGAGAAGGTACCACACATAAGGCTACTTAATAAGATAAGAGCCCATGGTGTTTGGGGTAGTATATTAGCATGGATAGAAGATTGGCTGATTAATAGAAGACAGACAGTTGGTATAAGGGGGGCATTTTCAGGATGGCAACCTGTAACTAGTGGAGTGCCACAGGGATCAGTGCTGGGGCCACAATGATTTACAATATGTATTAATGACTTAGATGAGGGGAGTGAATGTACCATCGCCAAGTTTGTGGATGACACAAAATAAATGGGAAGGCATGTGGTGAGGATGACATAAAGAGTCTACAGAGAAATATAAACAGATTAAGTGAGTGGGCAAAAACTTGGAAGATGGAATATAATGTGGGAAAATGTGAGGTTATGCATTTTGGCAGGGAGAATAGAGGAGCTGGATATTATTTAAATGGAGAAAGACTGCAGAAAGCTACAACACATAGGGATTTCGGAGTCCTCGTGCATGAATCACAAAAAGCTAACATACAAGTTCAGCAGATAATAGGGAACATAAATGGAATATTGGCCTTTATTTCAAAGAGAATGGAGTATAAAAATAGGAAAGCCTTGCTAAAACTATACAAGGCACTGGTTAGACCACACCTAGAATGCTGTTAAAATTTTGGTCCCCTTATCTAAGGAAAGCTGGCATTGGAAGCAGTCCAGAGAAGGTTCACTTGGTTGATTCCAGGTATGGGGGGATTTTCTTATGAAGAGAGATTGAGTAGCTTGGGCCTGTACTCATTGGAGTTTAGAAGAATGAGAGGAGACCTTATTGAAACATATAAGATTCTTAGGGGGCTTGACAGATGCTGAGAGGTTGTTTCGCCTTGTGGGAGACCCTAGAACCAGAGGGCACAATCTCAGAATAAGGGGTCGCCCATTTGAGACAGACATGAGGAGGAATTTCTTCTCTCAAAGGGTAGTGAATCTGTGGAATTCTTTACCACGGAGGGCTGTAGAGGCTGGGTTGTTAAGTATATTCAAGGCAGAGATAGACAGATTTTTAATCAGTAAGGGAATCAAGGGTTATGAGGAAAAGGCAGGAAAGTGGAGTTGAGGATTGTCAGATCAGCCATGATCTCATTGAATGGCAGAGCAGATTCAATAGGCCGAATGGCCTTCATCTGCTCCTACATCTTATGGTCTTTTGGTCAAAGATGGAGGAAGGCTGCACTTTTGAAACATTGTGATACCACTTCCATTACGAGCAGCAATTTCCGATTGTGTCATGTCATGAATATCTCAATGGGCAGAATCATTCTCAATTGGGAAAGAAAACATATCCCATTGGAAGAATTCATTGAAAAAATCAAAGCCAGTAGCATTCTAATATTCATTTAGCCCAGTATAAAAGATGTTAAAATTAAAATGCTTCTTTCAATAAATGATTGAATCACACTTATTCAGATTAAGATGCCATAAGGACCTTCTTCTGTTGTGATGATGGTTTACCAGCGTAACTTTAATAACTATGGATAAAAAATTAATTGGGGCGCAGTTCTGTCAATTCCCTGCCAGTTGTTGCTACTTCTGTGATTTTCCTTTCAAAAGTGATAGTGAACGTTGAGTGTACATATAAGATATATGTATTAAAAGTGGACAATAAAGGAAGGTATGCATTGAATTTCCTGGGATAACTTTCATTGCAATAGTGAAACAATCAATACCAGCATGTTACTAGCGCTCAGCCTTGCCAAGGGCTGGCGGAAGACCTTCTAAACTTTAAATATCATCTCCTTTCCCAAAGGAGTGAATTAATCAAAGAAGTGAATTGATCCTTCTCCGGAGGAACTTAATATTTTGAATACTGAAGCAAATGCTCCACTTCTTCAGGAACCGGGGCCTATACCATCTATTTTCTCTTCATCCTACTGACATGCTCCTTGCAGCTGTAGGAGTCTCACCAAAAATACTTGAACCAGGCTAAGTCTGGGAAAACTACTGAAGTCAGTGATACATTCTTCAGGCAGGCAAAAATCACACTCCAGCACACTTATTGCAAGTAAAATTACCTAAGAGGAAAAATGCCAGTGCTAAGTTCATTTACAGGGCAGCTTTGTTTCTTGATATTAGATATAAAGACTAATAGAACTGCACTGGAATCTCCTGGAATGGCATTCATTGTTCCCATATGGCGAAGTTCCTGCACTAACTGCTTAATATTGCAATTTATGGTGAATTATTTAAATTAGGACTTCAAGAATGGATGTACAGATTTCCCTCTTAATACCATAGAGTATAAAGAATTGCCTGTGTGTAAGGAATAAGGACAATTGGCTGAAGAATGTACCAGAGCCTGCCCAGTTTACCATGTACTCTCTTATTCTTTCATGTGATGTTGGCATCGCTGGCAAGACAAGTATTTGTTGCCCATTCCAGCATTTGTTGCTCATCCCTAATTGCCCTTGAGAAGGTTGTGGTGAGCCACCATCTTTAACCACTGCAATCTATCTGGTGTAGATACACCTACAGTGCTGTTAGAAAGGGAATTCCAGGATTTTTACTCAGCGACAGTGAGGAAACGTTGATATAGTTCCAAGTCAAGATGATGTATGGCTTGGAAGAGAATTTGCAGGTGATAATGTTCGCATGCATCCAGAGCCCCTGTCCTTCTAGGCGTTAGAGGCCGCAGGTTTGGAAGGTGCTATGGAAGGAGGCTTTTACATTCAAGTGCAATAAGATAAAAATCTGTCCAAGAATTTGCTTTGAACCAATTAGAGCTAAACTGTTACAAATTCACAATCTACTACAAAAATCATGGACAGAGATTTTCAATAATGCTTACACAATTTTTGGATGACAGTATCATATTTTAACAAATTTGAATATTTTGCAAGGTTTGAATACAAACCTTACAATCACCAAGATAAGGGATATCAGTGCTAAAAACCAGAAGGCTTTTTCAGTTTTTTTACATAGTATTTGTGTCAGACACTCCCAGGCTTAAACAAGCTGCTATTAAGTGTACTCTAACCCCAACTTGCCATTTTCCAACAAATCATCCACTGTAACAGCACTAAAATATACATTAGCTGAAACCACTGACAAAAAAAAATGTGCTCACAATTCATTTGCAAAAATTCAAGATAGTTACTTTAACTATTAGAAATGAGCGTTGAAGGTATTGATGAAATTATGGCTGTTCTTGAGATTTACAATAGCAATCAGTCTGTATGGATCTCTAAACAGGAGTGCAGGAACTTCCAACTTCCAAGCGGGTGCAACAACAATGCACCATGGTTCCAACATCCATCAAGAAGAACGGTGAAAAATTTACAGGAAAGATGAAAGATGTGTCCTGTATGAAATTGGACCCATCAGCCTCAGGAAAAATGACAGCAGTGCCACAGTGGAATATAACCTTGTAGGCCTCAGAAAAAGAGGTTGGTCATTGATGTCCAACCTAGAGGGAGAGAAGTCTGCAACCAGACCTTCCCCCAACATGAGAAGATCTCAGCATCATTACCACCACTCTGAGGACCCAATACCACCTATTCCATAGTCGCCCTGGGAATTACATTAACATTGCTGAACACAGGGCAATCCACTGGAGACATAGGCACCTGACCACCTTATGGCATGCATGGGAGGAGCAAGTCAGGCAGTGCAATTTGCTGGCCTGAAGATCTGAATTTTTCATTATTCTCTATCACAATCCCATTGGAAACCAGCTCCTAGAATCTACATGTATGATTCTCATGAGTGTTGGTTAACATATTAACAACATGCAGGCATGGCTGATAGGTGGTAACATTTGTGCTACACAAATGCCATGCCAACAAGAGACAGTCTAACCATACCTCCTAGACATTCAACAGAATTACCATTTCCAACTACCCTATCATCAATATTCTGGGCATCACCATTGAACTGAAACTCAACTGGATCAGCTACATAAATGTTACACTTACTGGAACAGGTCAGGGGCTGGGTAATCTGAAGTTTACCTAACTTCCCAAAGCTTCTCCACCATCTACAAGACATATTTCAGGAGTATGACAAAATAATCTACAATTGCCTGGATGGGTGCAGCTGCAACAACACACAAAAAGCACAATAACATGCAGTGTAAAACAGTCTGCTTGATCAGAACTAACTTAAAAATCCATCACCTCCACCACTGGTGTGCCTTGACTGCAGTGTACACTGTCTACAGGATGCACCATAGCAATTCACAAGGCTTTTTCAGCAGATAAACCCAAACCCACAATCTCCACCACCTAGAAGAACAAAGAAACAGCTTCCCTTCCAAGTCACACACTATCCTGATTTGGACATATACATCCTTCATTACCACAGGGTCAACATCGTGGAACTTCTACCTAGCAGCAATGTGGCAGCACCTTTCATCACACAGACTTCGGCAATTCAAGGGTAAGGCCACACACCACCTTCTGAGAGCAACTAGAGATGATAGTAAATTACAGTCTTACCAGTGACACCCACCTCCTGAGAATGAATGAAAAAAATCCCGTTCTGTTCATTGTGATACAGCATCGTTGAAAGGCAGATGGAGGACTATATGGGGGCCATTAATTACTAATTGCACCTTGGAAAAGCCACTGTTGAGGAAAATATTTATTTGCCATTCCTGTTGCTGCTAATATAAAGAGATATAAGTTATAATAACATTTGTAGGTTATAATATAACATTTGGCACATTCTTGGGACAGGGAAAATTTATATTTCCCAATGGCCAATAAAATCCTCCAATCATGTAAAAGTTCAACACTATATTTACTTTAATTACCAGTGGGATATTACTCCAAATAGTTGAGTGAGTCTCCAGTACTGTACTACCAGGAGATATATGTCATCACCAGTCTCCTTATAGGGTTGGAGCCATCTCAGACACTGTTCCTCTGAGAATAAAGAATAGCTGATCTACAGTGCTACACACTATGGGTGTGTTAGGGACACATTATTTATGTTCCACACTGATTGTCTCTACACTTCCAGGCAGTTCCTCCTGCACTTTATTAATATTGGTGCTCCCTGCTAACCCCATGTTGATACGGCCAACAAAAAATATCTTTCATTTAAACCAATGTAATACTGAGGTCTCCATATTGTCTCTATCAGCACTCTGCACAGGCCCAACAGCAACTCCTAATTGAAAAGAAACATGAAATTACAATGACCAATAGAAGGTAGCTGAACTTAACTGAATATTTCCCCAACTAACAATGCACAGACATTTAATGAATAGAACAAGGCCTGTGTCAGAAGAAAATGCTACTTTAGAAAAGTAAGGAAAATAGGCTTCAACAGTGTCAGTATAGGCACTATGGGCAGAATTTAGCCCTTGGCTGGCGGGTGGGCCCTACCAGCTCGGTGGTGGGCGGGCAGCCGAACCCCGCCGCCGAAACAGGGCCTGCCGCCATTTTGAGTGGGTGGGCCAATTAAGGCTCGCCCAGCGGCCTGCCCAACGGGAAGCGCTATGCACTTCCTGTATGGGGGGTGGAGGGAATCCCCAACTGTCAAAGTGCGCTCTTTCGTGCATGCGTGCGAAAGAGCGCACTGCTCCCTGAAGCAAAGCCCTGTCTCAGGGAGATTCATGAGAGGTAAGTAAACTCTAGAAATAGATAAATATTAAAATTATTAACATGTCCCCCTCATGTGACAATGTCACACGAGATGGGATATGTTAATAATAAACACATAAAATTAATTAAATTTTTTAAAAACGGACATGAAACTTCATCCCGCCAGTGGATGAAGTTTCATTAATAATCTGCAGCCCGCTGGGGCTCCTGGCCTGCCCGCCAGCCTTAATAATGTTAATTAGCCTGTCAATGGCCTTAATTGGCCGTTGACAGGTCGGCGGGCAGACAGCTGATTTCGCTGTCCGCCTGTCTTTGTGAATATTTAAAGGGACCGGAATGACATCGGGGGTTCCTCCCATCGTCATCCCACGTCATTTTCCCCTCGAAAAGGGTGCCCCGCCCCCAAATCACCAAGGGGAAAATCCTGGCCTATGAATAGACAAGCATTTCATTACCAGGAAATCACAAAACTGTTTACCAGTAAAGCTAACAGAATTATATTCTTGTACTTAAGACAAGAGCAATTTATAGATCTTCATGCCTTATAGGTCTCACATTGGTGACATAAACCTTGTAATACACCAGAGATTACCTTTCTTGCACAGTTCTATCTTTCACACAATTTCAACTCCATTGTCCCATATCAAATAAAGATGTAATGCTTTAATACATGATGCTAATGTTGGGCTTGTCCTCTTAATACAACTTACCTGTTCTATGCATGTGCTAATTTATATGACAACCTCTACGGACTTCCAGGATCCAATTTCAGCAGTACAAACAGGTAGTTAAAAAGCCAACAATATTGCAACTTGCTTAGGACGGTGTCCCTTGCACCTAAAAATGACATGATTCCTTACCATCACTTCCCTTGGCATGACATCCAAGGCTTCTGCAAAAAAAAAGGATCAGTGCTCCCTCCTCCTTTGGAAATTGACAGATTTCTGGCTCATCTTAGCACAACGTACGACAAAAGAAGCAGAACTGAGCAATTTTAAGTTTACAAGATGTGCAGGTGCAGCTTTAAGAAGTTGTGCCAACATATATTTATGCCAAGGGAATTCAATGCTTCCCCCACCATTATCGCAATCATTGCCTCCCCACAACCCCCAACCCAGAACCTCTGTGTTCCCTGTCGATGACTTAAATCAAACCCAAAGAAGTTTATAAAAAAACGAGACCTCAGAAAACAGAGAGCGGCCCATATCCTTCTATCCTTCCTCTCTTCCTACAATGCACGAAAAATGCAAAATGTGCTCAAGCCATCAATGCATCCTCCACAGAGTTTCATCATCTGATTGCTCACAGGACGCTTCTTAACAACAGAATAACGGCTCCAAATGATCAATTTGAATGGATCTAACAAGGGTGCTGACAACCCAGCACTCTCAAGGCATAACTTGAGACTTGCAAAATTTTGACTGTGCACTGGACACAATAGGGTAAAATAAAAAGCAGTTTATTGATAAGCAGACAGCAGGTCATTAAACAATACAGCCAGGTAAAATGCCATGCCAGAAGCAATCTTGATGATTAGACCTGTCTCACAGATTCCATCCTGCACACATATCAACGAGGACTCTTGACTAAAATTAATATTTTCTTGTATTGTGTATAGTAACATTTTAGTTACAAACAACTATATCATTTCTTACAGAAAATCCACAAATATGGCCCAGATTTTTACTACAACAGAGAGACTCTCCATCATAGTGAAAATCCCAGAAATGACCAGAAATTCTAGATCCCACCCCTGAACATGGCATTTTCTATTTTCGAGGGGGCAGGACTGGAGTCAGGCCAGTATACTTGCATGCACATTTAACGAAGACAGCTAGCCAGTTATATCACCAACTTCCTCCACTAAAGTGGGATTTTGGTAGGCCAGGAGTGTGAAATACGGTGCAGATAAGCGGAGGTCTGAACTTGGTGGATTCATATGGTTAGCCAGGATACCCCTTTGGAAAGGTAAGGTACCCATTTGGATATGGTCCTGGAACACATTTTTGAGAGGTAAGGCACCCTTTTGGACTGTTAAAAGTAAACATAATCGTGAGTAAAAAGTGCATAAACACATTGGAACTGCCAAAACTGTCAAAGAACTGTCATTCTGTGAATAAGCTGTCAAGCTGTCAAAGAACTGTCAAAGCTGTCAACAAACTACCAAACTGTCAAAGAACTGCCAAAGCTGTCAAAGAACTGTCAAAGGATACTATGTGAGTTGGCATGGGGAGGGTAAGGGCAAAGGGTGGTGGGTGGGGGCATGGGTTGGCATATAGGGTAGGAGGGTCATGGGGGTGAGTGGGAGCATGAGGTAGCATAGGCTGGCATGGATGGGGCATGGGAAGTGTGTGGAAGATGATGGATGGGGACTGTTTTTTGTTTTAATCTTTGAAAAAATAATATAAACAAAGTGCCAGAGCACAGAGGCAGGTGTTCCGCTGAGACCGTCTCTGTACCCGGCCGCCACTGCACTTGTTCCTGAGGAGGCAGGCCTGACCTCTTTTCCATCCCACCCCGCTGGAACTACGGGTGGCCATTTTTAAAGGTCGGGTTTACAGAGTAGGGAATTTTCTCGTGTCTGCACACCCAAACCTGGTGCGAAAATCTGGGTCAATGTCAACCAAGCAAACTCGCAAAAAATTGATGAACAGCTCCAAAAAGGCATTCATATGGGTGCTTCACAGATATATAATCAGAAATAAATGAACACTGAGCTAAGAAAGGGGATATTAGGAGGGTTGACCAAAAACTTGATGAAAGAGGCGTGTTCTAAGGAGGGTCTTTAAAGAGGTGGGTGGGGATGCAGAAATGGATAGGTTAATGTACTGGACTCTAGGGTGCATGGTCACCAAAGGTAAGGCTAAGGGAAGATGCACAAAATTGGCAGCAAAGTGTTGAATATGGCAGTGTATTTACACTCATTACATACTGAAGCTACCGTTTTGACAAAGGCAGAACAAGAGATTCATTCATTTGTTCATGTCATGTTTTTCTCAGAAAGTTGACTGCCATGGACCTCCAGCTCTGTCTGTTCTGTGCTGCCCTTACACATAGCATATAGGTCAACTGCATCCCATCCATTTTATCTATCATCTATTTTCTCCTCTGCTCCCCTCGCCTATGTTTTCTGTCACTCTTTCCTTCCAATAGTTGTCTCTGTCTACCATCTGCTCTAATGATGTGACCAAAATATTGTATCTTTCTCTCTTTGACCTTATGCACTAATTTCCAACTTTTTCTAGCCATTTTCAGCACTTCATCATTAGTCTTTCCGTCTGCATAGGATATGCAGAACATCCTCCTATATGTCCACCTCTCGAATGCATTCAGCTTATCAATAGACTCTTTTGTTTGTTGTCCATGTCTCCAAAGAATATAACTTAAATGACAAAATGTAGCACCTCAGCATTCTTTTCCTTAGATTCAGCTTCAGTTTCTTTGATGTTAACATGTCCCTCATTCTGACGAAGTTGATCCCTGGCTATTCTCCTTCAGATCTCACAATCACACCTCTCATCATCTGTGATAATCTGCCCAGGGTATGTGAACCTTTTCACTTGTTCCTGGACTTGACCATATACTTCAATTTTCACTTCCGGGGTTAGGTCTCTGCTTTTCACCATTGTCTTGGTCTTCTTCACTTTCATTCTTAATCTGCAATCCGTGCTTTCACTTTGTTCACAATTTCCTGAAGCGTCTCTTCTGGCTCTTCAGTCAATGCAATGTCATCTGCAGATCTCAAGTTGTTGATGTTCAACCCACCAATGTTGCAGCCTGATAGATCTTCTATGTATCTGAAGATAGCTTGATTGTACAGGTTGAATAGTTTTGAAGATAGTACATTCCTGGTGCTCTCCTTTTTTGATTGGGAAGAAAAAGAGGTACCCGTGTAAAATTGTACATTCCTGAACATGGCTGACACTGGATTGGATTGGCTGCATGAGAGAAAACATCATCTATATGCAACCTATCAATGGTCTTTAAAAGGCAGCAACCAAAACAGAAATTGTTTTTTAAAATACATTCTTGATGTGGAGCCAAGAGCAACAGGAATGTTCCTCCCAATTCTACTGCAGTGTAAGGACCATTGGCATTTGTTATGATCCTTGGCCAGACCCTGGGACATGGGTGGAGGTCTAGCTAGGGACCAGTAACATTTTTAAAATAGTTAAAAGTTGAGATTCGAGAGAGATGCTTTTGGAATAAAGCCACAAGATTCCACGGGATTTGAACAAACAAAAACAAAATTTACAATATGTATCTTATGCTCTAACATTCAGGGTAAGTATGAGGTAGATGTGAATTAACAGGCAAACTGTGGTCAAAAACACCACACTACAGAGTAAATGACAGATGCAACCAAGACAGAGTCCACAGATTTCTCAACAAATCACCCAGACATGATCCCACCGTGAGTCAACCAATCTCCCTGAAACTTCATCTTTCTCATGAGGGTTTCCAATTTCCACCTTTGAAGATCCTACCTTGGAATTCTCTCCAAATGTCTCTCCCTTTGGACAGCTTTAGCAATGGCATGCCTCAATCTGAAGCAGAACACTACTGCTCCAAAAGGGTACCTTTGGCCCAACGGCCCACAGTACAGAGTCAGTCTGCTAACTGCAGCCCCTTCTTTAAAGCAAAGCCCATTTCATTGCTCTCTTCTTTTAACTTATTTAACAGGGTCTAGTCCTGTCCCTGTGTCTGTGACACTTCTTGGCTAGCAGACTGACTCCCTGAAGCAGGGTTGTTCACTGACCCTTGAACTGTTCTGGGAACCTATCGAAACATTCCCAGAAGGTCCCACACTTGTTACTAAGCAGGAACCAATGTAATCAGAATTGGAACTTCCTGTGCCTTTGAATGTTACAATCTCCACAGACCAATGGGTTTAATTACACATCCCCTTCTGATTACTTCCTTCTATCCCAACACCCCCTCCCTCCTGATCATATATCTCCCCCATTCCTAAATGCCTCTCTCTCCTGATCACTTGTCTCGATTCCCGATCACCCACTCCCTTCCTCTGCTGCAAACCAGCCTTTGAATTTGTCTAATCCATGAGCTATTAATCTGTAGGTATCAACATTTTAGATGTCAGTCCTAGCCATCAAGGAAACTTTGACTTTATTAATTCTTGAATAGAAGTATTGAAAATCTGTCCAGGACAAACATCTCACATTTCATTCGTGTGATTGTGCGGTCAAATTCATCAATTGGTCAGTATTGTCAGAGAAATAATGAGCTTCTGCAGGAAACAAAGGGACAATTTTTAAATTGCATTCACCTTGTCTATTTAGAGTCATATAAAAATACTGGGGAGAATTTTCGGCTCAGCAAGCGGGGGCGGGGTCCACTCGCCGAGGCTTAAAAAAAAGGAGGTGACGTCAGATGTGCGTCGTGACGTCACCGCGCGTCATTTAGATTTTCAGTTTGGCAGGCTCACGCCCGCCGAACTGTCAAAGGCCTGTTAAGGCTATTAATTAACTAATTAAACCTATTGAGAAAGCTGCCCATCCAACCTTAAGGTTGGCGGGCAGGCGAAGGGCCCAGGCGGCCTTCGCATTTTTCCACAGGCGGGGTGAGGTTTCATGAAGAGATTATAAATTAAATAAAGTTTTTCATTAAACATCATTGACGTGTCCCAGCTCATGTGACACTCACATGAGGGGACGCCTTAAATTTTTTTTCTTTATTCAAATTTTTCAAACTTAAAACTTATCTCCCTGAGGCAGCTCTGTGCCTCAGGGAGATTTCCATGCTCTTTGAAGTGCACTCCCGACTCAGGGAATCCCTCCCTCACTAGCACAGGGAGCGATCAGCGCTTCCGGGTGCGTGTCACGCTGAGCAGGCCTTAAATGGCCCGCCCATGTAAAATGGTGACACGGACCCGATTGGGGTGCCGATCGGGTCCACGCCCACCCCCGCACAACCCCCTCCAAAGGGGGGATAATTCCCCCTATTATATAGTAACTCCCCATTGCTACACCAATATATCAACCATTTTAAAGAAAAAAAGTTTATCAATGCCTCTTAGAATCCTGAAAAACTCAATAATAGTTTGTTTGCCTCTCATAGAACCAATAAGATTTTCATCTTGTTGAAATTAATGCAATGAAAGTCAGGCAGGATCTACAAAAGATCATTGTCTAGACGATGAAAGTGAAAATTACTACCAATGTCACCCTGAACCTGTTCAGAGCAAAAATTTCTGCCGTTCATGATCTCTCCTCTTAGCTCAGGTGGCTAAGCTCTAATAGTAACTAAGTTACCTACTTCTATATGTTGCCCAAAATCAGAATATCCCAAGTGTAGTATAGTGACCAGAATTCTACCTAGTATTCCAAGTAGGAACAAATTAATGCTAATCTCAATATTACTCAGAGGGCAAATGTTCTATTTCTCTGGTTATACATCCCAATGTTAAAATATAGTAGAAAGTAACACAAATAATTTTTAACAGTATTATCATGTGTACATTCAATAAAGATTCTATGTTGCATGTTTTTCCATATTTACATATACTAAAAGGAACTATGACACAATTTGACTTTGTAATATTTCTGTACAACAGCTGTGGTCAAGAGAAAATCCCAGGAAACCATCTGCAAGAAAATCTCAATGACAGCAGAATACAGAATCCACAGGATAAAAGATCAATCCATGTGGCACAACATTTCCTGAACTCTGAAGGGCAACAATGCAATGTGTGACAATCTGTATATGAACTGGAAATGGTATTCTGGCATGGAGGAAAATATAATTCACTGAGCATGTAATCAATGTCCCTTGTAAGGCCCCTTAGCAACTCTAGAGGCCCCGAGGAGGCTGCACATAAGTCGGCTTCTTTAAGGTACCAAGTGGGCACGACTGCCCAAAATGTTTAAAGGGGTCGCGCACTTAAATAAATCACCAGAGGCCACCAAAATATAATTAGAGGTAATATTGCATACAACACAAATTTTCAGAGCCCTCATACCAATAGTTAGATCTCATACGCTGCCAGGGAGGGGTATGGGGGTGAGTGGAAAGGCTCATTAGAAAATCACAACCAGAGCACTCATAGGGCAGAATTCTCCAGTCGACGAGCGGGGGTTGGACGCGTAAAATGATGCGTGGTGACGTCGGGCGGGCGTCCTGACATCACCGCGCGTCATTTAGATTTTCAGTTTGGCAGGTGTGCAGCTGAGTCGGCTGCGTGCCCGCCGAACTGTCAAAGGCCTATTACGGCCATTTAAATAGTAATAGTATTTAACTCAATTAGCCCAGGCGGCCTTCGCATTTTTCATGAAACCTCATGCACGGGCGGGATGAGGTTTCGTGAAGTGTTTTAAAAGTCAATAAAAATTTTAAAAATAATCCTTTCACATCTCCCAGCTCATGTGACAGTGTCACATGAGGGGACATGTTTTAAAAGTTTTTATTTCCCTTTATTTAAATTTACACATGTCAAACCAATCTCCCTGAGGCACGAAGATCTCCGCCCCCTTTCACGCGCATGCACGAAAGAGCGCAGATCCCAACTTAGGGAATTCAACCCCGCCCACACAGTGAGCACTCAGCACTTCCAGGCGAGCATCATGCTGGGTGGGCCTTAATTGGCCCACCCAAGTAAAATGGCAGCGCGTCCCCAATCAGGGGCTCCGAGCGGGTTCGCATCCGCATCCGCGCACCCCTGCACAACTCCCCCGATGGGAGGAAAATTCAGCCCATAATGATTTAACAAGCTGCCTACTCTGTGCGAGGTCCTGCCAATAATCCAGGGTCAGCATCAACTTTGGTATCATGAGGTACATTGGCCATAAATAATGCTGATATATTATGAACAGCAAATAATTTCGTCCTTCCAACACATACATGGTTGTCTTCCCCACATAATGCATTGAGGTAACCTCGGAAAAGAAAGTAGGCAGTTGAGCTTCTAATATCTAGCACTGAGCAGCTCAATTAATATTCTAGTAGTTTGGGATGCTGAGGTAATGTGACTATCATAGCAAGGTAAATTGTGAAAGGCCCTGTTCATAACAGGGACTCTCACTTGATGGGAGTAGGATCAGAAAATTGGAACTAGAGGCTAGCAGAGTCAATTTGCATTGCTCCTGATGTGCTGATCATTAAAATGAATCATTGAATAAATTGTGTACCTTAACCTTCATACTTGATTCTCTGATCTGCACTCCCATCATGTGAGGCTCCTCACCAGGAGCAGAGCGTCATAAAATGACCCCATAAATGTGAACAAAATGCAAAGGAAAATAGAAAAAAAAAGCTTCCCAATGAATTAACAGATACAGTACTCAATATGGTACTGAACTTCAGAGTCTAAGAAAGTTTCTCACCAGCCCTAGGTAAAAAATTACAATGCTCCAATTTTTGCAAGCTGTAAATCCTTCTTTTTAATTTATCTTTGGTGTCCAGGCCACAATCCCTTACTCCTCCAGGCAGGTCCCATATCTGCTCTTCAGCAGTCTGGTACACATCTTCTCTCTCAACATACTGAACTCCAACCTTGCATGCGATTTTCATAAGGCTGAGGATGAAGACACTCTCAGCACAGGGTGTCCCCATGCTCAGTCCTGCCACCTCTGTGTCAATAGCTTTATATTGGGCAGGCCAAGGCTCTGCCCCCAAAAAAATGCCCACAGGAAACTTTACCAAAAGTTCAGGTCCTGGCAAAGTTTGCAGCAATTCCATGGACTCCTACCAGAGTTACACTGAACAACCTTGGCCTCACTGGGTTTATGATTTGATTACAAGTGGCATGCAGGAAATCTTTTTGCTCCAGCCGCCCCACTTCTCCACCCGACCCATCACACACACACACACACACACACACACACACTGCTGTTACTGTATACCATATTTAAAGATATTTTCTCTAACAATTTTCTTCCAATAAAGCGTTGTAGCACACCGGATGAGCTCTCTGAAAAATTGTTTCATGCACTGGTCCCGATGATCAAATGGCATGCCAGATCATTACAGCAAAAGGAAATCCTCCCATATTTAAATTATCAATGGTCACTCAGAAGCATTTTATTTGTGTGTTTCAAATTCTTTGTTCATTAAACACATTTTAATTTCTTATTTTTTTTATTTTGCCAGGGCAATGCTACTGCTGTCCTTGGAGGGATAATTACTTCAAAGCATGGGTGGCTTTTTGGCTTAAAAACAAAAAAATTACGGGGGTAGATACAAATTGCTACTTATAAAAAAGCTGCATTCTTGCAATTTATGTTCCCATAAATATTTTCTGACAGATTGCTATTTCAAATTAGGTTAGATCTAATTAAATTCTGTCACTTTTATCATTTCTTTATTCTGCGAAGGATGATGAAAAACCATGTTTCTAAACAATTTGAAACTTTATAAGGTACATAATACTCTTTCGACTTATCAACAGTCACAGACTGCAACTCTTTTGAGTACAATCACAGTTCTTGGTTTCCGGGAGTGGGACATGAACCCACAACCCTCTGATTCAAAGGCAAGGGTGCTATGAACTGAGCCACTACAATCTTATCTGCAGCATAGGCCTATTAACAGCAACAGCACTGTGTGTACATAACCATGTCCTATTTTATATTTGTCACAAATTTGTTCTGCAAAATGTTGCATATTACTCCAAGAATGAGTCAGTATTATGATGAATGGAAAACTCAGCTAAGCATTTCAACCACTTGAATATCATGGAGTGATGAGATGAAATAGATTCAACATTTCACAAATCAGATAAATTGAATTGAGTGTGAGATGGCTAATGTTTGTCATTTATTTCCCAAATAATTATTTAGCTAATCGGTGTTATGCATACTGCCACCAGAAATAATTAAAACTAGGTGTCCTGCTCCAAGATTTGTATTTCCTCAATAATATCTCAATTATTTTGGACCAAATTGTTCATAAATTTATATCTACATTTGTGCATTAGACATGAATGTTTGATTTACTTAATAGAGGTTTGATTTAAGAAATTTACAGTCTCAAAATTCAAATTAAAATGGTTATATTTTTATTCATGCTCCTCAATAAAGCCTCAGTATCACACAATTTTTTTCTTTGTTTTGCATGTGTATTTACTATGTGCTGAGATCTCTTTTGTACCATTTAAATAAATAATTTGACTTAGGCATAAGGCAAATGCTATTGACGTTTGACAATAATACAAAATTGGGATGCACGGAAAACTAAAGAGAAGAATTCAAGAGATTGCAGGAAGACATAGACCTGTTAACAGCATGGCAGATAGGCAACATATGCAGTTCAATACAAAGAGTTGGGCAGAATCTTCTGTTCGGCGTGCAGGAGCGGGGACTGCACGGTGATGCGTAAAATGACACGTGGTGACGTCAGGCATGCATCCCGATGTCATCACGTGTCTTTCCGATCCTCCATTCGGAGGGATCGCACTGGAGTCGGCTGCGCACCCACCGAACTGTCAAAGGCCTGTTAAGGCTATTAAAAAACGAATTCACCAATTGGGTAGAGCTGCCTGTCCAACCGTAAGGCTGGCAGGCAGGTGAAGAGCCCAGGCGGCCTTCGCATTTTTCATGAAACCTCATCCACTGGCGGGATGAGGTTTCATGAAGGGTTTATTAAATTAATAAATATTTTTTATCCATTTCATGTACATGTCCCAGCTCATGTGATGCTGTCACATTAGGGGACATGTGTCAATTATTTTTTACCCTCTTTATTGAAAGTTCTCATTATGAAATTAATCTCCCTGAGGCAACTCCGTGCCTTAGGGAGATTTCTGTGCTCTTTTGTGCGCATGCGCAAAAGAGCGCAGGCCCCGGCTCTCCCTCCTCCCCCCACCCACACAGGTAGCGCTGAGCGCTACAGGCCTCCCACGTAAAATGGCAGGTGTGTAGCTGATCACGGGCAGCGATCGGCTTCGCGCCCACGCCCGCTCCCAAAAATTCTTCCCATAGGAAACAATATATTTTGGGGGGTTTAATGAGAATAGGAAGTGGTACTGAGCTTGTGCATGACATTATTTAAACTACAGGGTATTGTTTGTAATACGGGATACCCCATTATAGGGAGGATATTGAAATTGAAGAAAGGATACAGTAAATATTCATTAGAATGAATGAATGGATGAGAGTGCTACCTCTATAACTGGCGTCCTCTGCTGAACATAAATGCAACAATAAAATCTTAACAATGCATGGGTGAATTTTTGTTGTCAGCCCTCCCATTGCAGGGATCATATTTTGGGAATTCAGGTACATGCCTGAATTGCTCTCAATATTACAAAAAGAATAAGGACATTGGTGAATGTGCAAAAGAGATTTACAAATATGATACCAGAAGTGTGATGTTCTAACTATTGTGAATGACTGAACAACCCAGAGTTCTTTCCGCTAGAAAGGAGAAGGCTGAGTGTTAGCTAAAGAGGTCTATTAATTACAAAGGGATTTGATAGGGTAGATATAGAGAAATATTTCCACTTAGAAAACATGCTGCTGAAAAACACAGAGGTTGTGCTTTTAGAGGAATGATTCATTTCAATTTTATTCAGAATTGTTGTGGGTGTTAGAAATGAGAAAGCAAGGGAACCAATTACAGTACTAGATTTGGAAAAAAAAATAGCTTAAATCGTAAATAGGAGCCCTGAATCCCCCTTCTTGTTTTATCAGTAAACTGTGGTAATGTGGATGGATGAGGGAGGAAATTGCAGACAACTGTTCCCTTGGGTTCTCAGCAGCCTCCTGCCCCACCTTCCCCTGACAGCACATCTCATATTTTTCATAAGAAGTGATGTCAGACATATAATTCACCCAGCTAAATGTGGGTGTGAGTGTCACAATATGAAGCAAATTACATGACTATATCATAAGGTATACTCCCATCATTTGTGCTACCAAGATGCATGTTGCAATGGGTCACCAAGGGATTTTAGATACTGCATTTGAAAATGAGCTTTAAAATCTTTTAAATCTTGAACTGGGGCTGCAAGTTAACATAATTTACAGCAAGATGCCACTCCATTTACACCTTTGCCACCTAGGTGGGAGCTTCAGTATCCGCACAAAATATTTAAATGCTCCTAAGCCAGGAACTGGGCCAAGACCAGGAGCGAGAAAAAGGGACAGGTGAGTGCCCAGCCCCAGTGTGGGCCCACTACCATCGCAGCTTCATAATGTAACCAGGAGTTGGTTCATGCAAGTGTTACACACATTGGAACGACAAATCCTTTCAGATCCAGCCAGGCTAATGGGAGGAAAGTCTTCAGTCCTAGTAGTTTCCTTTTCACCTTGAGTGCACAGTCCCTGCACGTCTTTCTCACTTACCAGGCCTAGTTCCAATCCTTCTGTTTATTCTTCAAATAAAATGCCAACCAGTCTCCACCTACCACCATCCTGCTCCACCAGTTTTCTACTAAGCAAATTGCAAGTACTTCAACCCATTGACTACCCTGCCATGACTGAAGCATCCATTACTTATTCCCCTCCCATCCTTCTTTTCCCTCAACTTTTTTCACCTTAGTAAAATGCTTTCTTATTTTTTAGTTTACAGTTATGAATTAGAACTCAAATATTATCAATCTGTATATAGTATACATAAATGATTTGGAGGAAAATGTAACTGGGCTAATTAGTAAGTTTGCAGATGACACCAAGGTTGGAGGAGTTGCAGATAGTGAAGAGGATTGTCAAAGGATACAACGGGATATAGATCGGTTGGAGACTTGGGCAGAGAAATGGCAGATGGAGTTTAATCTGGACAAATGCGAGGTAATACATTTTGGAAGGTCTAATACAGGTAGGAATTATACAGTAAATGGCAGAACCCTTAAGTGCATCGTCGGGCAGAGGGATCTGGGTCCACAGGTCACTGAAAGTGGCAACGCAGGTGGATAAGGTAGTCAGGAAGGCATATGGAATGCTTGCCTTCATTGGCAGGGGTATTGAGTATAAAAGCTGGGAAGTCATGCTGCAGCTGTATAGAACCTTGGTTAGGCCACACTTGGAATATTGCATGCAATTCTGGTCGCCACATTACCAGAAGGATATGGAGGCATTGGAGAGGGTGCAGAGGAGGTTTACCAAGATGCTGCCTGGTCTGGAGGTTATTAGCTATGAGGAGAGGTTGGAGAAACTCAGATTGTTCTCACTAGAGAGACGGAGATTGAGGGGTGACTTGATAGAAGTTTACAAAATTATGAGTGGCATGGACAGAGTAGATAGTCAGAAGCTTTTTCCCAGGATGGAAGAGTCAATTACTAGGGGACATAGATTTAAGGTGAGAGGAGAAAACTATAGAGGAGATGTGCGGGGCAAGTTTTTTAAGCAGAGGGTAGTGAGTGCCTGGAATTCGCTGCCAGAGGAGGTGGTGGAAACAGGTACGATAGTGGTGTTTAAGAGGCAGCTTGACAAATACATGAATAGGATGGGAATAGAGGGGTATGGACCCCGGAAGTGCAAAATGTTTTAGTTGACGGGCAATATGATCGGCGCAGGCTTGGAGGGCCGAAGGGCCTGTTCCTGTGCTGTACCTTTCTTTGTTCTTTGTTCTGTTCTCCTCGCAGATGTTGCATATTCTGACTTGCCTATTTGTTAGCTTTTTCCATTCTTATCATGAATTTCCAGCATTTCCAATATTTTTCTATTTGATAAAAAAAGACAATACTCTGTCCTTTCTGAAGCATTAATTTTCTCCCCTTGAGGATTGCAAAATTCATAACAAAAAGTGAAACTTTCATTCTAAAAATCATTGGTTCATGAAAAGCCAGAATCTATACATTACAGGGTTTTGTCTTCCTTCTTTTATCCCTTCTAACATATTGCAGGTGGTTCCTTCTAGATCCAGTCTGGGTAGCTGAGCTGCAAACTTCTTTATGGTTGCTATGAATGTTAATAATGATCAGTGACATCCAACTACCCAACGGTATGATTCAAGTCAGTCAACTGAAACATAAGTTTTGCTACCACAGCGATAGCAGCATTTCTGTGTGTGCTGCACTATCTAGTGGCCCAGCAAAGTACTAACTAAATTCAATGAACTAACTATAATTTGAGATTTGAGCAGCAGAAATCTCAGGGATTTAATTCTATGAATCTGATGTATTTTCCAGGGGGGAAGTACAGCATCCAATTTTGGTCACATTGGTCTTGGTATTGGTCATCACATTGGTGTTGGTCTTGAAGGGGGCACAGCACAGATTCATCTAAATGATATAGGGCCTTAAAGGTCGAATTATGTGAACAGGTCACATAAGTTTGTCTTGTATTCCCTTAAGTTTAGAGTGATTTAGTTGACATGTTTAAAATGATAAAGGGATTCAATACAGTAGGTGCAGAGAAACACAGTGCCTATTATTTAGGTGCTGTGTAGCCACCTAAAGCTCAAAAATATGGTTCAAGACTGATGCGCATACTGCTGAAGGAAGTGTGCAAGGCATCATCTTGGTAAAGAGATGTGTGCGCATGCTAGCAGCATATGGAACAGGCTAACCATGATGTAAATCAGTCTCAACATTGATTTGATGCATGCCTGCATTTTCCAAATACACACTCTAGTCCCCACCATCTTAACCTTGCATGGCTGAGCAAATGTTAAATAGATGAAAGACCACCTACCATTGCTATTTAAAGGGATTGGGATTTACTTCCAGGTTAGTTACTGGATTAATCCTTCTGGCTAATGGTGTAAAGGTACATAGTTTTCGAGTTTTCCTGCGCTTAATTAAAGTTCAAATAGTCTACAAGGAGTGTCCTGGCTGGTACTGAAGTACATCTTTTGTTCATTTACAAGCTTTGTTTAAGCAAGTTGCTTCCAAACCTGGTTGGCTTACTTCTGGAAATTGAACATGACTGGGAGAATGAAGAGAGGACACACAGAGCAGGACAAACATTGGAGTTTTGAAGAATGAGAGATGATCTTACTGAAACATGTAAGATCCTGAGAGGACTTGACAGGGTGGATGCTAAGAGGTTGTTTTCCCTTATGGGAGACACTAGGACTGGAGGACACAATTTAAATATAAGACGTCTTCCATTTAAGACAGAGATTGGGAGAAATTTTTCCCTCAGTGGGTCATTAGTTTGTGGAATTCTCTTCCCCAGAGAGCAGTAGGGGCAGGGTCATTGACTACTTTTAAGGCTAAGTTAGGTTTTTTTTGATAGATAAGGGAGTCAAGGCTTATAGGTGATAGACAGGAAAGTAGAGCTGGGGCCAAAATCAGGTCTGCTATGATCTTATCAAATGGCGGAGCAGGCCTAAGGGGCCGAATGGCCTGTTCCTGTTTCTAATTTGTATGTATTTAGGTATGTTTGTATGAATTACATTGGGTAAACCCCAAAAATGGAAGCAGGGTTTGGAACGGTGCTAAAAGCTAAAAGCAAAATACTGCGGATGCTGGAAATCCGAAACAAAAACAAAAATTGCTGGAAAATCTCAGCAGGCCTGACAGCACCTGTGGAGAGGAGGACAAAGCCAACGCTTCAAGTCCATATGACTCTTCATCAGAACTAAGTTCTATTTCTAGTTCTGATGAAGAGTCATACAGACTCGAAGCGTTGGCTCTGTCTTCCTCTCCGTAGGTACTGTCAGTCCTGCTGAGTTTTTCCAGCAATTTTTGCTTTTGTTTTGGAACAGTGCTAATTGTGTGAGGATGAGGTAAAGCATATGAATTCAAGGTAGAGTGCTGATTGATAGAGATTGTTAGGAGGTGGGTGATGTGGGGGTAGTGAATTCAGCAGTGGATGAGTCTAATGGTGCAGTTGGTAAGATTTGAGATTTGAAGGTGAGCTCACTCACCTGACAACTGATATCAGATGTTCAAACTTCTTCCTGCATTGCATCCATGTTATTGGAGAAACACTCCTGACATTGACCTCCACTGCTACTTCTCCCCACTGCCTCCTGAGCACATGTCTAGGGGGCCTCTAGCCTCCTGTAGATACAAGGCATATCTCCTTTTATTTCTATCTCTTTCACCAAGAACTCCAAAGTATTGTCAGAAAACCTTGAATTTCATATTCTTACATGTTCATCCATTCCTCAAAGTATCACAGTCCAGGTTCACTTCACAAAAAACTCCCACCAGTTCTTGCAATCACAATGCACCTTTAAGAGGTGTAGGGTGCCTTTATATAGTGCAAGCCACTCATGATACCAGGCCCACTTCTGATGCATGCATCAATGAACAATATTGGTTACATACAACAATCATTTCAAACAGTAGCAGCACGAATTTAACATGCTATCTGGACACAATAAACAGGAGCGGATTAATCGTGTACCATGATCTCATGCCCGTTTTCGGGGTTTAACCAATTTAAGCCCCATTATTTCCTCTGATGGAGATATCCAGAAAAAGAGATCATAATCTTAAAGATAGAGCTAAGGGTAATAGAAATTGGGCGGCTTCTCCCTCAGTGTCTACTAGACATTTTCAAGACTAAAACTGATAGGTTTTTGTTAGCATCAAAGGAAATAGAGCAAAGGTGGGTTAAGAGGCTCGAAGACAGATCAGCCATAATCTGATTGAATGGCAGAGCAGACTCAAGTTGCCAAATGGCCTACTTCTATTCCTATGTACCTACAAAATGGGCTGTCACTCTAAAAAATTAAACTCCACTAGCTGATATCTTTAAATTGCTCTTTTTATGACCATACATTTATATAAATCAGAGCAGTGACAAGCCCAAATCGATAGCTCTAGTACTTGATTATTAGACCTTCATAAGTTTTTAATATGACAGTCTGTACTTGATGTTGATGTTACTACACGTGTTACATATCCTCCACATGAAAATATCTCGAGTTCTTCCTAAAAAGGTGTTCCATCTCTAACTTGAACAACATAAAACACTTGCAGGAAAGTAGAAAATTATAGTTTTCTTCTGTTTTCTTGAACAGAAATGTCATAATCCATTCATTCTCTTTGCACCTGCTGACTGACAAGCCACTATTCTATGTTCTTTTGGGTCAGGTGGCATTGTGAAGCGATGTGTGCGTAGAGTAGCACATGGCAAGCTGGTTATAATTCCTATCAGCAGAAATCCTGTACCATCACATAACACTGCAAAAATTATAGTAGAAACAACAACACCTGCAGCAAAGGAAAGCCTGGCACTGATGCAGGATCTTCAGGATCACATATAAGCAATGATAGATTAAGGATTGGGATATTCATGGAGTATCATCATTAAGTTAATTAATTACTCACCACCTGGACTATATATTAACTTTTAATTAAATTAAAGCAATATAAAATTAAAGTTACTTACTTCTAATATCAATATCTGCATAAGTAATTCTAATAATCTTACTCTAATAATCACGTGAAATGGAATTGTATAACGGCACTGAATAAGAACATAGGAACAAAAAAAATAGGAGCAGGAGGAAGGCATTTGGCCCCATGAGCCTGCTCATCATTTAATAAGATTGTGGCCTTAACTCCATTTTTCTGCTTGCCCCTCATAAGCCTTAACTCTCTTGTAGATCAAAAATCTGTCTAACTCAGCCTTGAATATATTCAATGACTCTACTTCCAGTGGTCTCTGTGGAAGAGAATTCCAAAAATTCTGGTAGCAGAAATTCTTCATTATCTCTTTCTGAAACTGTGCTGCCTGGTTCTAGATTCCTGAGTGGAAATATCTTCTCAGCAGCTACCCTGTCAAACCCCTCTCAGAACCCTATAGGTTTCAATGTAAGAATGACAAATGTTCTGGAAATGAATGGAATGAAACTGGATGGACCACCCAGCATCGCCCTAGGCCCAGGAAACGACAACGGCAAACCCAGCCCTGTCAATCCTGCAAAGTCATCCTTACTAACATTTGGGGGCTTGTGCCAAAATTGGGAGAGCTGACCCACAGACTAGTCAAGCAACAGCTTGACACAGTCATACTCACCAAATCATACCTTATAGATAATGTCCCAGACACCTACATTACCATCCGTGGGTATGTCCTGTCCCACTGGCAGGACAGGCCAACCAGGAGTGGCAGCACAGTGATATGCAGTCAGGAGGTTGTTGCCCTGGGAGTCCTTAACATTTACTCCTGACACCATGAAGTCTAATGGCATCAGGTCAAACATGGGCAGGAAGCCTCCTACTGATTACCACCTACGTCTGATCCTCCGCCCTCAGCTGATGAATCAGTACTCCCCCATGTTGAATGCCAATTTGAAGAAATACTGAGGGTGGTAAGGGCTCAGAATGTACTCTATGTGAGGGACTTACATGTCCATCACCAGGAGTGGCTCTGTAGCAACACTGCTGACCAAGCTGGCCTAGTCCCAAAGTAGATAGCTGCTAGACTGGATTTTTTTTTAATTCATTCATGGGATGTGGGCTTTGCTGGCTGGGCCAGAATTTATTGCCCATCCCTAATTGCCCTTGAGAAGGTGGTGGTGAGCTGCCTTCTTGAACCACTGCTGTCCATGTGATGTAGGTACAAGCACATTGCTGTAAGGAAGGGAGTTCCAGGATTTTGACCCAGCGACAGTGAAGGAATGGCAATATATTTCCAAGTCAGGAGGGTGAGCGACTTAGAGGGGAACTTCCAGGTGGTGGTGTTCCCAAGTATCTGTTGCCCTTGTCCTTATAGATGGTAGTGGGTTTGGAAGGTGCTATCTAAGGAGCCTTGGTGAATTCTGCATCAGGCTGTGAGGGAACCAACAAGAGGGAAAAACATACTTGACCTCATCCTCACCAATCTAACTGTCACTGATGCACCTGTCCATGACAGTATTAGTAGGAGTGACCACCGCACAGCCCTTGTGGAGACAAAGTCCCGTCTTCACATTGAGGATACCCTCCATTAAATTGTATGGCAATACTACCATACCACCATACTAAACAGATCTAAGCACTCAAAACTGAGCATCCAGGAAGCTTTGTGGTCCATCAGCAGCAGCAGAATTGTATTCAAACACGATCTGTAACCTCATGGCCCTGCATATTCCCCGCTCTACCATTACCATCAAGCCAGGGGATCAACCCTGGTTCAATGAAGAGTGCAGGAGGGCATTCCAGGAGCAGCATTAGGCATACCTAAAATTGAGATGTCAACCTGGTGAAAATACAATACAGGACTACTTGCATGCCAAAAAGCAGAAGTAGCATGTGAGAAATGGAGCTAAGTGATCCCACAACCAGTGGATCAGGTCTAAGCTCTGCAGTCCTGCCACAACTAGTCGTGAATGGTGGTGAACATTTAAACAACTCACTGGGGGAGTAGGTTCCATATATATCCCCATCCTCAATGATGGGGGAGCCCAGCATTTCAGTGTAAAAGATAAGGCTGAAGCATTTGCAACCATCTTCAGCCAGAAGTGCCAGGTAGATGATCCATCTCAGCCTCCTCCTGAAGTCCCCAGCATCACAGATGCCAGTTTGATTCACTCCATGTGATATCAAGGAACAACTGAAGCCATTGGATACTGCAAAGGCTACAGGCCCTCACAACATTTTGGCAATAGCACTGAAGCCTTGTGCTCCAGAACCAGTCATGTCCCTAGCCTAGCTGTTTCAGTACAGCTACAACACTGGCAATGTGGAAAGTTTCCCAGGTATGTCCTGTGCACAAAAAGCAGGGCAAATCTAACCCGGCCAATTACTGCCCCATCAG
This sequence comes from Cetorhinus maximus, assembly GCF_964194155.1. Classification (NCBI taxonomy): domain Eukaryota; kingdom Metazoa; phylum Chordata; class Chondrichthyes; order Lamniformes; family Cetorhinidae; genus Cetorhinus; species Cetorhinus maximus. The sequence goes on along the minus strand of NC_135885.1, from coordinate 59,255,265 downwards.
TCTACTCTAGGTCATCAGTAAAACAATGGAAGGTGTCATTGACAGTACTTTCAAGTGGCACTTACTCAGCAATAACCTGCTCACTAACGCTCAGTTTAGGTTCCGCCAGGGCCATTCAACTCCTGACCTCATTATAGCCTTGATCCAAACATGGACAAAAAAGCTGAACTCAGGAGGTGAGGTGGGAGTGCCGGCTCTTGACACCAAGGTAGCATTTGACCAAGTGTGGCATCAAGGATCCCTGGCAAAACTGATGTCAGTGGGAATCAGGAGGAAAACTCACCACTGGTTGGAGTCATACCTAGCACAAAGAAAGATGGTTCCAGTTGTTGGAGGTCAAGCATCACAGTCCCAGGACATCGCTGCAGGAGATTTTCAGAGTAGTTTCCTAGGTCTAACCATCTTCAGCTGCCTCAACAATGACCATTCCTCCATCATGAGGTCAGAAGTGCACAATGTTCAGTATCATTTGCGCTCCTCAGATACTGAAGCAGTCCACGTCCATATGCAGTAAGATCTGGACAATATTCAGGCTTGGGCTGATAAGTTGCAAGTTACATTTGCACCACACAAGTGCCAGACAATGACCATCTCCAAAAAGAGAGAATTGAACCATCTCTCCTTGACATTCAATGGCATTACCATCGCTGAATCCCCCACTATCAACATCCTGGGGGTAACCATTGACCAGAAACTTGCCCTTGGATGAGGTTTCCTCAAAAAGGCTTGTCCGATTCGCCAGCCCGCCAGCCGTAGCGTTGGACGAGCATCAGAAAATCTCTGCCAAATACAACATTAATGGCCTTAATAGGCCTCTTAATTGTCAGTGGTTGCTACCAACTTATGCGCGCTCCTGCTGACCAAAATATCATGCGAGTGCGTGCTGACGTCGGGGTGCCCGCCCAATGTTATCACGCACTATTTCACACTCGAGCGGGTCAGGTATGTGCCTGTACGCCAAGTGAAAAATTCAGCCCAATATTGTAGATGTGGTCTCACCAAAGCCCTGCACAAGTGTAGCAAAACTTCTTTATTATTGTATTCCAATCCCCATGCAATAAAGGCCAACATATTATTTGCCTTCTTAATTATACCTACATATTAGCTTTCCATGTTCCCTCTATGAGCATACCCAAGTGCCTCTGGATATCAATATTTACAAGTTTCACACCTTTTAAAATGTTCTACTTTTCTATTCTTATGACCAAAATGAATAACCTCACACCTCACCACATTATACTCCATCTGCCAGCTTGATTCCCACTCATTAACCTGTCCATATCTCTTTACAGCCTTTGTGTCCTCCTCACACCTTGCAGTTCCATTTAACCCTGTATTATCAGCAAGATTAGATACATTACTCTCTGAGAGTAATACATAGAGCGCTGCAAGAAATACAGCTGAAGCTTCGGTATTTTGAATCTAAAAGCTTGATTATTTTGAACTTCTGAAAACTAGAGGACATAACAAACATTTGGTCATGTAGGCTGAAAGTGCATCGAATTCTCTGGTGAATATGTAAAATTGTGATGAAGTTGGGTTTCCACTGGAACATTTAAGTGGGAATGTAAGAATGTAATTTGCAAAAGAAGCATAAGTGATATGCGAGAAAACTTTTTCACGCAACAAGTGGTTAAGGTCTGGAATGCATTGCCTGAGAGTGTGCTGGAGGCAGGTTCAATTGCAATGGCAGGAGTTTCTGGGAGTAATTTAGGAGACACAGCAAAAATTCATCCCTAGGAAGAAGAAGCATACTAAAGGGAGGACGAGGCAACCATGGCTGACAAGGGAAGTCAAGGACAGCATAAAAGCTAAAGAGAAAGCATAAAATGCGGTGAAGAACAGTGAGAAACCAGGGGATTGGGAAGCCTACAAAGACCAACAGTGGACAACTAAAAAAGAATTAAGGAGGGAGAAGATTAAATATGAGGGTAAACTAGCCAGTAATATAAAAGAAGATTGCAAGAGTTTTTTTAGATATATAAAGGGTAAGAGAGAGGCAAAAGTGGACATTGGGCTGCTGGAAAATGACGCTGGAGAAGTAGTAGTGGGAAACAAAGAAATGGTGGAGGAACTGAATAGGTACTTTGCGTCAGTTTTCACGGTGGAAGACACGAGTAACATCCCCAAAGTTCAAGAGAGTCGGGGGGCAGAGGTGAGTATGGTGGCCATTACCAAGGAGAAGGTGCTAGGAAAACTGAAAGGTTTGAAGGTGGATAATTCACCTGGACCAGATGGATTACACCCCAGAGTTCTGAAGGAGATAGCTGAAGAGATAGTGGAGGCGTTAGTGGTGATCTTTCAGGAATCACTGGAGTCAGGGAGGGTCCCAGAGGACTGGAAAATCGCTAATGTAACCCCCCTGTTTAAGAAGGGAGTGAGGCAAAAGATGGGAAATTAGAGGCCAATTAGCCTGACCTCGGTCGTTGGTAAGATTTTAGAGTCCGTTATTAAGGATGAGATTTCAGAATACTTGGAAGTGCATGGTAAAATCGGGCAAAGTCAGCATGGTTTCATCAAGGGGAGGTCATGCCTGACAAATCTGTTAGAATTCTTTGAGGAGATAACGAGTAGGTTAGACAAAGGAGAGCCAATGGATGTTATCTACTTGGACTTCCAGAAGGCCTTTGACAAGGTGCCACACAGGAGGCTGCTCAGTAAGATAACAGCCCATGGTGTTAGAGGCAAGGTACTAGCATGGATAGAAGATTGGCTGTCTGGCAGGAGGCAGAGAGTGGGGATAAGGGGGTCCTTCTCAGGATGGCAGCCGGTGACTAGTGGAGTTCCGCAGGGGTCAGTGTTGGGACCACAACTTTTCACTTTATACATTAATGATCTAGGCGAAGGAACTGAGGGCATCCTGGCTAAGTTTGCAGATGATACAAAGATAAGTGGAGGGACAGGTAGTATTAAGGGGCGGGGAGGCTGCAGAAGGATTTGGACAGTTTAGGAGAATGGGCAAAGAAGTGGCAGATGGAATACAACTTGGGGAAGTGTGAGGTCATGCACTTTGGTAGGAAGAATAGAGGCATAGATTATTTTCTAAATGGGGAGAGAATTCAGAAATCTGGAGCACAAAGGGACTTGGGAGTCCTAGTCCAGGATTCTCTTAAGGTTAACTTGCAGGTTGAGTCAGTAGTTAGGAAGGCAAATGCAATGTTGGCATTTATTTCGAGAGGACTAGAATATAAAAGCAGGGATGTGCTGCTGAGGCTTTAAAAGGCTCTGGTCAGACCACATTTAGAATATTGTGAGCAATTTTGGGCCCCGTATCTCAGGAAGGATGTGCTGGCTCTGGAGAGGGTCCAGAGGAGGTTCATGAGAACGATCCCAGGAATGAAAGGCATAACATATGAGGAACGTTTGAGGACTCTGGGTCTATACTCGATGGAGTTTAGAAGGATGATGGGGGATCTGACTGAAACTTACAGAATACTGAAAGGCCTGGATAGAGTGGACGTGGGGAAAATGTTTCCATTAGTAGGAGAGACTAGGACCTGAGGGCACAGCCTCAGAGTAAAGGGAAGACCTTTTAGAACAGAGATGAGGAGAAACTTCTTTAGCCAGAGAGTGGTGAATCTATGGAATTCATTGCCACAGAAGGCTGTGGAGGCCAGGTCATTGAGTGTATTTAAGACCGAGATAGATAGGTTCTTGATTGGTAAGGGGATCAAAGGTTATGGGGAGAAGGCGGGAGAATGGGGTTGAGAAACTTATCAGCCATGATTGAATGGCGGAGCAGACTCGATGGGCCGAATGGCCTAATTTCTGCTCCAATGTCTTATGGTCTTACGAAACATTCAAAAGGCAATTAGACTATTATTTGAAAATAAGCAATGTGCAGGGCTATGGGGAAAAGACGGGAGAATGGCACTAAGTAAATTGCTCATTCAAAGAGCCGCCGCAGACATGATAGGCCGAATGGCCTCCTTCTTGGCTGTAAAAACTCTGTGATACTGTCTCAGCCATTAAGACAGGTTGTAAATAGCTGAAGCTCTAGCACTGAACCGTACGACATTCCACTAGTTACAACTTGCCAACTTGAAAATGTCCTGTTTATCCCTACTCTTTGCTTCCTGTCTATGAGCCAACCTTGAATCCATGCGAATATATCACCTGCAACTTATCTTATGCATTGACCTTTTGATATGCCTTTTGAAAATCCAAGGATACTACATCTGCAGGTACCCCTTTATCTACCCTATTAGTTACATCCTCAATAAATTCTAATAGATTTGTCAAACAAAACATCCCTTCCACATAACCATGTTGATTTTCTCTGATCACACAATGATTTTCTAAGTGCATTGTTAAGACTTGGACAACCTACAACAGGCACAAAATTTTCCAAATCCATTGGCAAGAAAGGCAGTCCAACATCAAATTCCTCTCCCAAGCCAACTTGTCCAGTATCGAGGTGCTAATCACTCAAAAGCAGCTCCACTGGGCGGGACATATAATTTGTCAGACACCAGACTCCCAAAGCAACTGCTCTACATAGGAATGTTTCTGGGAGTCTTCCCATCATGGCTTTCCATTATTTATCCAGCACACCTATCACCTTCAACCTTGTTTCGAAAGGAGTGGTGGGAGAGTCCAGTTGATAGACTCTCAGCTTAATGGATTCTTACCATAAATGTGCAACCTTGACATACAGGATCATATACAGGAAACTCCTAAGTGAAAAGTGTCCAGTGGAAATGTCAAGCAATTCTACTAAATTAAGGAAGCAGATGGACTCACTGAAATATTGTTTTCAATTACCTAGAAGTAATAAGAAAAGATAACTCCATCCATTATTTAAATGTATATGTATAACATGGCAAGAATGCTTATTCCAGATCTAATTCAATGATTGGGCTAAAATTATTCATTCAACGGAGTTAAATGTTTCACTAAAATACATCAAAGGCAATAAGCTGTGTTTTACAGTGGTGTAAACAATATTATAGGCTATTGAACATGTGGTAGTCATGTTGAATCATGCCAATTATGAGGATATATCTTGCACAAAGCAAATTGCCTCTTGGTTCTGTAAAAATAACAGTAATTGCTGGAAGCGGAGACAATCAAGCAGCAACTGTGGAGGGAACAGACTCTGGACCCTTTGGCTCTGGACCCTTTGTCGGAACTAGAAGGTAATCCAGATGAATAGCATTTTAAAAAGAACAGAATAAGCAGAAAGAGAACAGGGAGAAAAAACACAACACAACCATAAACACAAGAAAATTAATAAAATTACCTGGAAAGTGTTTAATTAAAGAACTGAAGTTGGTAAAATGGCAGGAGTGTTATCAACATGAGACAATGGCCGGGATTTTCCATGAAATCAGCAAAGTCAGAAAGCGGGCGGGGAAATCAGCGTTTGACCCGCCAACAGTAATGTGGCTTTTCACCAGGTGTCATGCGCAACTTGGTGGAAAAGGTTGAGAGGCACGCGTTTCAGATTGAATTGCTGGCGGGGTGGCTTCTGATTCGGCCGCCTCACCGTGAGCTCAGGCCTTCTGTAATCTGGGCGCCATATTTGATGGGCACCCCTGCATAGAGCTAGCACTCTCGAAGGGATCAAAAGCTGGTGGGAGGTCATGACTTCCAAAGGAAGGAAACATGCTGCCCCCAAATTCAATGACCCCTCTCTCAAGCACCTACTGGACACAGTGGAGGCTCGCAATGAAGTCCTCTGCCCCCATTTTGGGCGAAGAGCCTCATCCAAGGTAACAAATCCAGCATGGGAGGTGATGGCAGTGGTGGTGAGTGCCAACGCCCTACAAAAGAGGACGGCCACCAATGCAGGAAGAGGATGAATGATCTCCATTCCACCAGGATAAGTCACCCTTCTCATGACTCCAAACTCAGACTCACAAACCCATCACATATCCACAGAGATCTCACTCACTACCAGCTCAAGGGACATCATCATTCATTCTCTCTCACACATTTTCATTTCCCCAGTGGATCATGTCCTCATCCCATCCATGGCATCACTCACCACCCACACATGCCAGGCATCCTAATCATCTGTGAGGCAGGCATCCTGCTTACACTCGCTCCATCTGTCCTCAGGCAGGACAAGCTGGCTCATAACAAAAGCGAGAGGTCCCAAACCAGGGTGGAATACCCGAACTGAAGGTCCTGACCCCCTTTGAGTATAGAGCCATCCATCTGGCCGGCGAAGATTTGGACCATTCCTGTGCTGATGGTGAGGTCAGTGGTGCTCAAACAAGCACTGCAACATTCATCAGACAACCGTACTGTGAGTGATGTGTCCTGTTCCACAGTCCCTGCCATGCACTCATTATCCCTCCTTTCTTTTGCAGGCACATCTGGGAAACATCCGAGGGCATCCACTAGACAGACTCTCGACTCAAGCCCTGAAGACACCTTGGAAGATGTCCTAATTGAAGACCTGTCACAGTGCTCACCCACACCCTCCACCAGTGCAGAGACACACACCTCGGTGGGACCTCGATCTAAAGTAGCCTCAGGATCTCTATCTGATGAGCACAATGCACTATGTGATTCACAGCAGGTGGAGGCAAGGATATCCCGGGTGCTAGCACTCAGAGGACAGCTGGAGGCCAGGAATCTGCTGAGTCCAAGTCAGATGATGAACCTCTGGACTCGGTTCTACCTCAGTTGCTGGAGCTGCAAAGACAAGCTCGGGAACATCGGGAGGGGATGTCCACTGCACTCCTCAGATTTCAGGGCACAATGGAGGAGTCTGTCTGCCTTGAGTCCAAAGTGATAGCGCTGGCATGTCATTGCATTGAGGTTACCACTGGTAGAATGGCAGCCGCCATGGAGACCTAGGTCCTGCACAGCTGCATGAGCTGAAATCCATCGCTGAGGCACTTGCTGGCATCCAACAGTGTCAACGCGAGAGGGTGCGGAGCATCTTGGTCTTACTCCAACTGCCCCTTCTCTTCAAGGAGCCATCCAGGGGCCCTCAGGCTCTCATAAGGAGGAGGACCAGCAGCTCAAAATCCCGGGGCCAACCACCCAGGTGACTCCGGGAGTGTTCGGCCGATCCGAATCCCCTCTTCCTGTGACCTCAGCAGCTTCAGCTCTGCAGGCCGAGGTAGGTGCAACTGCAGCACAGCCAAACCCCGAAAGCAGGCCGGCGCCCTCCAGGTCTCAGCCCTCCAGGGGACACCCACCAAGGTCATCACAGACAGGGCATAACAGTCAGCAGTCTACCTCCACCTCCACTGTAGATGTCAAGGGAGCACCATGACGTAGCAGCAGGATTAGAAAGGTTAAGATGTTATAGTTGTACATTGTAGGCACGGATGTTAATCACTTGTACAGAATGTTGGCGACTGGAAATATAATCCCAATCATGTCTCCTTGTCTGCGGCTCCTTGTTATGATGAGCAATGTTCGTGTCAAACAGAGGTAAAACCTTGGTTCCTGTACAAACTAAAAGCAAGTGTTGCAGTCCAGAGTCTGTCCTCTGTGGAGGGTGTAACCTTCTGACCACTGTGATTGTCCTGTTTCAAAGTCATTCTCCAGATAGTGATGCATGCACCTCCATTCGGCTTTTTTTTGCTGCAGGAATCTCGTACTCAAGTGTCGCAAGGTTCCATAATGTTCTCTGTGTGCTCTTTCATGAAAAGATATTAATGTATATAATGTTATTGGAAATCATTTTTTTTAAATAGAGAATAATTTAGTCTGTGTGTGTGTTAATTGGATTAAAGCTGGCTAGTCTGGATGCTTTGATGTATAGTAGTTTTGAGATGTAAACAGTAAGATGTAAAAGTAAAACATGTAAAAGTAACAGTAACAGTAAGTACATTTGCATTTTGTTGAATAGAGCATTCAAGGGTGGGAGTGAAATCTTGCAACTAGCTAAGAGATACCAAGCATTGTTTATATTACTAATAAAATTGGTACTATGAAAGGGGTTCAATGGGCCTGGTGATACAATGAGAATTTACATTCAAAGAGAAAGGCTGGGTATAACAGAAAGGAGTTTGTCTGTGCAGGTCAGAGGCATGTAAGATCAAAGCCTGTAAGCCTACCACTGTGTCTGCAAAGGAACCAAGTTAAAAGGCACCTCATTTTTAATTCAAAATGCGAAAATGCTTTGCCTGGTGTCTGGTTAAGTCCATTGGTTACTGTTGCCTTAGTGGAGATTAATTTGGGAATTTGTTAAAAGTTATATTGCTAGTAGCCATGTGTATTGTTTAATTTGTTGTAAATTAATACATGTCACATTTAGTTTGATATAAAAACCTCTCAAGAACTGGTGGCCTTATTCATGAATTTAGAGTTGCAACTCAAAATATACCAATTGAAAATAAAGGTTATGACAGTGGTTTAAAGTTTCCCTCTGGGATTTTAAATAACTGAGCCTTTGCAAACTGCTGTGTCATAACTACTGGGGGCTCTTGGCAGGATAATATTTATAATTCCTTGGTTGGTTTGGAATTGGTGAATCTTAAGGTTACAAGAACGAGAAGCACTTTGAATTCAGGAGTTGATGAGGTATTTTAGAAGTGGTGAGACTCAAGATGGCTTTGGCAATTGCTAATGCTTATTTGGGAAAATAAGATAAAACTCTGGTTGGGTTGCAACAAATAACCAAGAGTAAGTTAACAGAATTGGCAGATAAGTTAAAATTGGGGTTACCTGCAGGGTCTAGGAAATCAGATATAATTAAAAGTATAGCATGGCACCTTCAGTTGGAAGTGATACCTGTACCCTTGAGACACAGCTGGAGGTAGTGAGACTTCAGGTACAAATGAAGACACTTGAATTTGAACAAGCAAAGGAATTAAGAAAACTTGAATTAGAAACAAAGGACAGAGAAATGTCTTTCAAAAGAGAATTAGAAATTCCGAAGATAGAGAGGGAGGAAAGAGAAAAAGAGAGAGAGCAAATTCCAACTGAAAATGTTAGCAGTTAAAAAAGAGATGCCAGTTGGTGAGGAAGGGCTTATCTCCAGAGTTGAACCCAGTGGGAAGATTTTAAAATTGTACAAGCTCTTCCAAAGTTTAAGGAAAAAGATAATGAAGTATTGTTTATTTCATTTAAGAAGCTAGCTAAACAGATGAAATGGCCACAGGAAAACTGGACATTATTATTACAGTCTACGTTGGTGGGTAGAGTGCATGAGGTATATGCTTCACTGTTAAAAGAAATGTCGGTGAATTATGATATGGTGAAAAAGGCTATCTTTAGTGCATAAGTGTTGGGTCCTGAAGCATACAGGCAGAAATTTAGGAATATGAGAAAACAGCATGTGCAAGCTTATGCTGAGTTTGAAAGAGTAAAACAAAGTAATTTTGACAGGTGGATACGGGCATTAAAAATAGAGACAACGTATGCAGCTCTTAGGGACATAACTCTTTTGGAAGAATTTAAAAATTCAATCCTTTCGGTTGTGAGATCTCATGTGGAGGAACAGAGGGTTGATTCTGTAAGACAAGCAGCAGAAATAGCTGATGATTATGAGTTAGTTCATAGAGCTAAATCTTTTTTTCGTCACCCTTTCAAATTGGAAAAGGATAAAAAGTGGGAAGGTGAAAGGAAGGTAGGTAGTCAGGAAAGAGAAGGAGTGGCTGGAAGTTCCCAGGAAGTTTTTTTCTCAGGATAAAAAGGAAGGCGTTGAAGGTAGAAACGACATTCGAAAGTTGAGGTATTTTCATTGAGAACACAAAGTCAGTATGTTGGAAATTGCAGGGAAAATCTGTTGGAATTATTGGGGTACAGAAAAAGCTCTGGAAGTAAAAGTCCTGTGGGTTCTAAGGTTCAGGCACAGGAAAAACCAGTGGTTTGTGTACAAGTGAAACAGGAAGAATCAGTGATAAGTGAAGAAGTGGGAATTTGTTCACAGTTTACTCAAGAGAATTCTGAGAAACAGGTTGCAGAAATGTTTAAAGATTTTGTGTGTGACGGGAAAGTCTTTCCATGTGTACAGAGTGGAGTAGATAAAGATGTGAAAATTTTAAGAGACACAGGGGCTAGTCAATCCTTAATGTTGTGGAATAGTGATATTTGTTCTTCAAAGGGAATATTGCAGGAGCAGGTAATAATAAGTGGGGTTCATGGAGATGCTAAATCTATTCCAGTGTGGAAGGTAAATTTAAAGAGCAAATGGAGGTCAGGTGAAGTTATAGTTGGAGTGGTGGAAAAACTGCCCATTGCAGGGGCTCAATTTATTCGGGGTACTGATATAGCTGGATTGCAAATATAGGTGGTGCCTTTGGTAGTTGAGCAGACTGTAAAAGTGTTTTCAACAGAGGTGTTACAGAAGGAGCATCCTGGATTGCTTCCTGATAGTGTTGTAATGAGATCAAAGGTTCATAGGGAAGAACAAGAAAAACCAAGAAGGACAGGTAATTCAAAGGCAAGAAGAAGGGGTCAAAATTCAATTAGCTGGCACTGTGTTTGATAGCATTGTTGAGGAGGAAAGAATACAGGGCAATTCAGCTGAAGTGTTTAACTCAAAGGGGTTAGTGGAGTTACAGAAAAATGATTTGTAATTGAAGCAGTTATATCAGAAAGCTTACTCAGAAACAGAAGCATACTGTATTCCAGTATGTTATTACCTTCGGGGAGATATTTTAATGAGAAAGTGGAGGCCAGGTCATGTCTCAGCAAATTAAAGCTGAAGTGAGGTGCATCAGATTGTTATCCCATTAAGGTATACAAATGAAATTCTGAGAATTGCTCATAAAATTCAAAAGGGGGCACACTTAGGAATTAGGAAAACACAGAAAAAGTACAGAGGTATTTTTTTGGCCAGGATTGCATAGGGATGTAGTCAAATTCTGTAGAACGTGTCATACATGTCAAGTAACAGGAAAACCGCAAGCAGTGATTCAGCCAACACCTTTAATCCCAATACCAGCATTTAAAGAACCTTTTACCAGGGGCATGATTGATTGTGTAGGACCCCTCCCTAAGACTAAAAGTGGAAATCAGTATTTACTGACAATAATGGATGCGTCTACCTTTAAGAAATATCACAACTAAGAGGATTGTGGAGGAGTTAACTAAAATCTTTACATGATATGGTTTACCTAAGGAAATGCAATCAGATCAGGGGTCAAATTTCATGTCACAGCTGTTTAAGGAAGTAATGAAGAGTTTGGGGACAGAACAGTTTAAGTCAACAACTTATCATCCGGAGTCATAAGGAGCTTTGGAAAGATGGCATCAAATTTTAAAAACTATGATGAGAGCTTACTGCCAGGATTATCCACAGGAATTCCATTTTTGTTGTTTGCTATTAGAGATGCTCCTAATGCAGCGACTCATTTTAGCCTTTTGAACTAATTTATGGTCATGAGGTAAGTGGACCACTGAAATTGGTTCATGAGAAATTGATGGATCAAAATTCAGAAATTATTCTCCTGGATTACGTATCAAATTTCAGGGAAAGATTGAACAGAGCAGGTGAGCTGGCTCAGGAACATTTAAAGACATCACAGCAAGTGATGAAGGTGAAGGCAGATAAGAAAGCTAAAACTTGCAGCTTTGTTTCTAGAGGGAGAGCACTTGTTTTGTTACCAGTACTAGGTAATTTATTAAGTGCAAAATTTAGTGGGCCTTACAGGATTGAAAAGAAATTGAGTGAAGTAAATTATTTCATAAATACTCCAGATAGAAGAAAGAAGCAGACGGGGTGTCATGTAAATATGCTTAAAAAGTACTTTGACAGGGAAGAGGAACAAAAAGAGGTATTAGTGATGGTGGATGATGAGAGAGAGGTAGAAGTGCAGGACTCTGAAATTGATTTTCCTCTAATCAAATTGGATAATGAGAGGGTGCTTGACCTCCTGGACATATTTTTGGGTGGAGGCTTGCGGGATCCTGCACAGGTCCCCAGTGGAGCCCCGGAAAGAGCCACTGCTGTAGAAATTGAATGCAGTGGTTGCTTTCTCTGCTACTGGCAGTGGATGCCCAAGTGCATGTGGCGCCAAATCCTGCAGAAGGTGGCATACGTGAGTGACCAGTTCTCTTTACATGCACAGACGTCAGTGACACTGGTTCTTGCTCACCTACAGGTGGCACATTCGCGGTCTATAGATATGGGTACTATGAATGACAGCTTTCTGGGGATCATCCTCTGCGTGCAGAGGAGGCCCTGCACCCATGGTCTTGAGGGTTCTGCTCCTCCCTTTGTCGAGCCAGATGCCTCCATCACATTCTTCTCCTTCTTTCCTGCCTATAAGCAATGATTCAGACAGTGGACTCACCAGGGTCCATCTTCCTGATAGTCTCCTCATTGGAGCATCAAAGAGAGAGACGTGAGGGTCAGCATTTGTCTCGTAAGGACTACTCTTGGTCAAGTCATCATCTTCAGCTGCGTCTCAAGGCCCCATTACTCATGCCAGAGAGTCCTGGCCACCAAATGGAAGCCCAGTGTTTAGTGCCCATGAAGGTTCATCGCAACTCCACCCACCTCCACCCCACGCTACATGACCGAGTGACAACGGCTTTGGCCATTCAGCTGCATTCTGATCTCCCTTCTCAGGCGCCGGCATTATCCCAATCTGCACTGAAAGGCTGTGCAGTTTCGTTGGACCATGAGGGGTAATATTCAATGCCTACATAACAATAATGGGGTTCGGAGCACTACCCTCAGTGAGAGTTCCATGCCCACTTCTCCCAAGGGAATCCTCAGGCATTCCCAGTTACCCAATGGCTCTGCTACTCCATAAGACTCAGTTGATTTTGAGGTCTGCACCTGAGGTGTTAAAACTAGAGGATCAATCATTGGCACTCTCTGAAATTAGTGTTGCTTGAGAGGGCATAATTGCTTCACTAGCCTGACTCCAAGCATTTCAATTCAGCTAATGATAAATGACCTCAGCTGTGTCCACAGAGTCTGCCTTTTTGAACTGTTTCTCCATTTGCATGGCGCTTCCCCCACCCGCACCCCCCTCCAACCCACGTCCTCCCCACAATCATGTGTTTGTGTGCAACCTTCCACGCTCTTCGCACACACTGGAGTCCTTGCCCCAAGGCTCCATTCCTACAGTCTGTGCTGCCTTGCCCAACAACATCCCCCCAAACATACACTGCAGCCCTTGCCCCGAGGTTCCCTTCCTACAGTCTGTGATGCCTTGCACCCACTCCACCCCCACACTTGAGCCCTTGCCCCATAAGACCATAAGACGTAGGAGCAGAGGAAGGCCATTTGGCCCATCGAATCTGCTCTGCCATTCAATGAGATCATGGCTGACCTGATAATCCTCAACTCCACTTTCTTGCATTTTCCCATAATGCTTGATTCCCTTACTGATTAAAAATTTCTATCTCAGCCTCGAATAAACTTGACAACCCAGCCTCTACAGCCCTCTCCGGTAAAGAATTCCACAGATTGGCTACCCTCTGAAAGAAGAAATTCCTCTTCATCCCTGTTTTAAATGGGCGGCCCCTTACTCTGAGATTGTGCCCTCTGGTCCTAGACTCTCCCACAAGGGAAAACAACCCCTCAGTATCCACCCTGTCAAGCCCCCTAAGAATCTTATATGTTTCAATAAGGTCGCCTCTCATTCTTCTAAACTCCAAAGACTACAGGCCCAACCTACTCAACCTCTCCTCATGAGATAATCGCACCATACCTGGGATCAACCTAGTGAACCTTCTCTGGACTGCCTACAATGCCAGTATATCTTTCTTTAGGTAAGGGGATCAAAATTGTTCACAGTATTCCAGGTGTCGGCTAACTAGTGCCTTGTATAGTTTTAGCAAGACTTCCCTATTTTTATACTCCATTCACTTTGAAATAAAGGCCAATGTTCCATTTGCCTTCCCCATTACTTGTTGAACTTGTATGTTAGCTTTTTGGGATTCATGCACAAGGGCTCCCAAATCCCTCTGTGCTGCAACCTTCTGCAGTCTTTCTCCATTTAAATAATGTTCAGCTCACCTATTCTTCTTGCCAAAGTGCATAACCTCACATTTTCCCACATTATATTCCATCTGCAAAGTTTTCGCCCACTCACTTAACCTGTCTTTATCCCTCTGTACACTCCTTGTGTCATCCTCACCACTTGCCTTCCCACCTATTTTGTGTCATCCGCAAACTGGGCGATAGTACATTCTCTTCCCTCATCTAAGTCATTAATATATATTGTAAATAATTGAGGCCCCAGCATTGATCCCTGTGGCACGTCACTAGCTGTAGGTTCCCACCCCAAAAATCCCACCTTATCTCTGTCTTCTGTTAGTTAGCCAATCCTCTATCCATACTAATATACTACCCACAACACTATGGGCTCTTATCTTATTAAGTAGACTTATGTCCATTACCTTATCGAACGCCTTTTGGAAATCCAATGTATTACTCTACTGCTTCCCTTTTATCTATCCTGCTTGTTACCTCCTCAAAGAATTCTAATAAATTTGTAAGATATGATTTCCCCTTCATGAAGCCATGCTGACTCTGCTTGATTAGGTTATGTATTTCTAAATGCCCTGCTATTATATCCTTTATAATAGATTCCAACATTTTCCTAATGACAGATGTTAAGCTAATTGGCCTGTTTTTTGTCTCCCTCCCTTTTTGAATAAGGGTGTTACATTGGCCGTTCTCCAATCTTCTGGGACTTCTTCAGAACCTGAGGATTCTTGGAAGATTACTACATCCACTATCTCTGTAGCTATTTCCTTTAATATCCTAGGATGCAACCCAACAGGTCCAGGGGACTTATCGGCCTTTAGCCCCAGTAGCTTCCCTAGTACTTTTTTTCTAGTGATAGTTATTGTATTTATTTCTTCCTTTCCTTTTGCCCTTTGACTATTTAATATTTTTGGAATGCTATTAATGTCTTCTACCATGAACGCCTGTTCTTTTCTGCTAAACTGCTTCCCCAGTCCACTCCAGCTAACTCTGCCCTCATTTCATTGTAATTACCCTCATTTAAGTTTAGCACAATTGTTTCTGACCCAAGTTTCTCACTCTCAAACTGAATGCTAAATTCTATCATGCTATGGTCACTGTTTCCTGGGGGATCATTTATTCTGAGATCATTTACTAAACCTGTCTCATTACAGTAAAGTAATGAAAGGGGTCATCAACAGTGCTATCAAGCAACGCTTGCTTAGCAATAACCTGCTCACAAATGCCCAGGTGGGTTCCGCCTGGACCACTCAGCTCCTGACCCCATTACAACCTTGGTTCAAACATGAACAAAAGAGATGAACTCCCGAGGTGAGGTGAGAGCGACTGCCCTTGACATCAAGGCAGCATTTGACCTAGTGTGGCATCAAGGAGCCCTAGCAAAACTGGAGTCAATGGGAATCAGGGGAAAAACTCTTCACTGGTTGGAGCCATACCTAGCACAAAGGAAGATGGTTGTGGTTGTTGGAGATCAGTCATCTCAGCTCCAGGACATCACTGCAGGAGTTCCTCAGGGTAATGTCCTAGGCCCAACCATCTTCAGCTGCTTCATCAACGACCTTCCTTTCATCATAAGGTCAAAAGTGGGGATGTTCGCTGATGATTGCACAACATTCAGCACCATTTGCGACTCCTCAGATACTGTAGCAGGCTATGTCCAAATGCAGCAAGACCTGGACATTATCCAGGCTTGGGCTGACAAGTATCAAGTAACATTCATGCCACACAAGTGTCAGGCAATGACCATCTCCAACAAGAGAGAATCCAACCATCACCTCTTGATGTTCAATGGCATTAGCATCACTGAATCAACATCCAGGTCACTGAACTGGACTAGCTATATAAATACTGTAGCTACAAGAGCAGGTCAGAGGCTAGGAATTGTGCAACAAGTAACTTACCCCCTGACTCCCCAAAGCCTGTCCACCATCTACAAGGTACAAGTCAGGAATGTGATGGAAGATTCCCCACTTACCTGGATGTGTTCAGCTCCCACAACACTGAAGAAGCAATACACCATCCAGGACAAAGCAGCCCACTTGAATGGCAACACATCCACAAACATTCACTCCCTCCACCACTGACGCACAGTAGCAGCTATGTGTACTATCTACAAGATGCACTGCAAGAATTCACCAAGGCTCCTGAGACAGCATCTTCCAAACCCATGACCTCTACCACTTAGAAGGACAAAGGCAGTAGATAGATGGGAACACCGCCCCCTGGAGGTTCCCCTCCAAGTAACCCACCATCCTGACTTGGAAATATATCGCTGTTCCTTCACTGTCACTGGGTCAAAATCCTGGAACTCCCTTCCTGACAGCACTGTGGGTGTACCTACACCACGTGGACTGCAGGGATTCAAGAAGGCAACAAACTACCACCTTCTCAAGGGCAACTAGGGATGGGCAAAAAATACTGGCCTAGCCAGCAAAGCCCATGTCCCGTGAATGAATTTTTAAAAATACACATTGCCAGATCCAAAATAGCTGAGCCCTGGTTCGGTTCACAACATGTTGTTCTTGGAAACTGTCCTGAATATACTCCATGAATTCTTGCTTGTGTCTATTTCTGCCAATTTGATTTTCCCAATCTACATGAAGATTAAAGTCACCCATGATTAATGTACTGCTTTTTTTACATGCCCACATTATCTCCTGATTTATTCTCTGTCCTACAGTATAGCCACTGTCAGTGGGCCTATAGTCTATTCCCACCAGTGTCTTCTTCCCCTTGTTATTTCCTACCTCCACCCATAAGGGTTCTACATCTTCCGATCCAAGATCCTTTCGTGCTATCATACTTATTCCATCTCGTACTAACAAAGCTACCCCAGCACCCTTTCCCTCTTGCCTGTCCTTTTGAAAAGTCACATACCCCTGAATATTTAGTTCCCAGCTTTGATCTCCTTGTAACCACATCTCTGAATTAGCTATAAGATCAAACCTATTAACCTTTATTTGTGCCGTTAATTCATTTATTTTGTTCCGAATACTAAGTGCATTTAAGTAAAGGGCCATTAATTTTGCCTTTATACCATCTTTTCCCTCTTTGACCCTGTTTGCTGATTTTTTTTACGTTTGTACACTCTGTCCCTTCCTGTCACACTCTGGGTATCATTACCTAAATAACTACACTGCAAGGCTGCCATATCCTTTTGCTTTGTAAGACTATATATCCCCTTTCTAAAATGCTCCGAGAACCTAACGTTCCCTTCCTACAGTCTGCGGTGCATTGTGTTCCCCCCACCCGCACCCCCCCACCCCACCCCCACCCACCCCCCGGCCCCCACCACTAGCGCACACTGGGGCCCTTGCCCCAGCACCACACTAAAGGCCAGCCACGAAGAAGCTGCTGTGGAGACTTGCCTGTGACCCCCCCTGAATCCACAGTGCATTCCCTTGCATTCCTGTCAGGGTTCCTCGTGAGCGCTGTGCTGAGTTGTGTGAACTCACCTCCAAGTTCCCCTCGAAGTTCAGGTCACCAGCCGCACATGTTTTAAAAGCAATTATAAATCACGCCATTCTCCGTTCATTCTGACATGGCATTTAAATTTGATGTGGTCAGGTGATTCTGGTGTGTGGCCACGACAGTGAGATGCAAATGCATGCTAATGACGTTCACAACCTTGTTTTTGCTCTACATATAGATGAGCTTTTTAGGTGATTTTTTCCTATACTGCAAAAAATCCGAGGCAAACTGGTGAGCAAGTAATTCGTAGCTGAATAGGAATTTCTTATGCTGCTGCCACCTTGAAGGAAAACCCATGGGGCAGGTTTGTGGTCATCCTACCATTACTTCCTAGGCATTTTTAAGTCAGTTACTACTTGATGGTATAACGAGGGGTTGCCACACTGAGCAAGCTTTACATCTTTACTAAACACGTGTCTAGATTTTGATGTCACTCGATCTTGACAAATGGTCCCAAGCTACTGCTGTAGCTATTGCACAAATCTCCACACTCTAATACTTTCCTACTGAGGAGTGCTCCTACTTTGTGTGGGAAACCTGCAGTGAAAAAAGATTACCTGCCATATGGGATCGCCTTAATTCTTTAAAGTATGTGCATAGACCTCACAACACAATCCCAGTAGGTTATGTAGGGTTATTTTATTTTTGGAAAAACTTTAATTTACTTCCCACTTTTAATCCATATGGCGCAATAGTTCTATCCTCCTCTTCCATGTTAAATATCGATGCAAAGCATTTAACGTGTGTCATTTCCTTATTTTCATTTGTAATATCACCACTGTCAATTTTTAAGGGGCCCACATAGTCCTTAACCACTCTCTTTTTCCTAATATAATTGTAAAGGTTTTTTGCTGTTCCTTGTATCTCTCCCATTTGCCAGGATCTGTACTTTTTTTGCCCTGTATGTTTTCTTTTATTCCACTCAGAAGTCTCCACTGCCTGCTTACCTCTCATTAGGTCACCCCTTCTCATAGAAGGAATTTTATCCTAAATCACTAATGCTGTTCCCCCCACCCAACCCCCCACCCCTTCTACCTTATAACCCAATGTATTCAGTTCCCATTTTTGACCATCCTGCAGTCTTGCCCTTGAAGTTGAATTTGTGCCTGCAGTTTGTTCAATTGCTCCTTATACTCCATGTGTTTGTATAGAGAACACTTTCTTGAGCCACAAACAACATATCCACAATTTTTTTCTGGTGCATAAGTGATTTGTTTAAGTGCCCTGCTCCCTTAATTTTTTGTGTGATCAGGTGCACACACTACCTTGCAGGGCTGATTTGTGCATGGTCTGTGTGTGGGAACTTTAGGGTTACTACACCGCAGGGAACATTTGCCACAAACCCTAATCTGTCCTTCTCTAATGTGCATATTAGTGTTTGCATAAGTACACATTAAAAAGTGACACACTTTGGAATATACCAGTGACATGAAATATACTATTAATGCAAGTTCCTTCTTTTGTGGTGTCCTTTGGGGAATGAAATATTCTGTCCTTACCCAGTCTGGCCTACATGTCACTCCAGAGTCCAGCAATGTAGTTGATGCTTAACTGCCCTCTGAAATGGCTAGCAGACCAGTCAGTTGTATCAAACAGCTGCAAGAAATTAAAAACACAGACCACCTGGCATGGACTCCCAAGATGTTTCATGGCATTTGGTCAAACATGGACAAGGAAACCTGCTGATTACCACTATTCCCCTCCCTCAATTGATGAATCAATACTCGACCATTCTGAACACAAATTCAAGAAATAGGAGCAGGAGTAGACCCATATGGCTGTTCCGCCATTCAGTAAGGTCGTGGCTGATCTTGGGCTTCAACTGCACTTTTCTACCCATCCTCAATATCCCTCAAGTCCTTGAAAGACCAAAAATATCTCTCTCAGCCTTAAATGTATTCACCGATTGAGCATTCAAAACCCTCTAGGGTAGAGAATTCCATTTGGGTGAAATAATTTCTCCTCATCTCAGTCTTAAATGATTACATGTGCACCTGTGTTTTTAGATTCTTTGACCAGCTGAAACAATCCCTTAGCATTTACCCTATCAAGTCCCTTCAAAATCTTGAAACTCTAAACTCTACAGAATTTTTTTTCCAATATTAGTCTTGGGATTTGGGTGTCGCTGACTAGGCCAGCATTTATTGCCTATCCCGAATTGCCCTTGAGAAGGTGGTGGTGAGCTCCCTTCCTGAACCGCTACAGTCCATGCATTGTAGGAACACCCAGAGTGCAGTGGTGTGTTGCTTAGAGGGAAATTTGCAGGTGGTGGTGCATCTGCTGTCCTTGCCCTTCTAGGTGGTAGAGGTTGCGAGTTTAGAAGGTGTTGTCAAAGGAGCCTTAGTGAGTTGCTGCAGTGCATCTTGTAGATGGTACACGCTGCTGCCACTGTGCGTTGGTGGTGGAGGGAGTAGATGATGTTGGTGGTGGATGGGGTGCCAATCAAGTGGGCTGCTTTGACTTGAATGGTTCAAGCTTGAGTGTTGTTGGAGCTGCACTCATCCAGGCAAGTGGAGAGCATTCCATCACAATCCTGACTTGTGCCTTGTAGATGGTGGACAGGCTCTGCGGATTAAGGAGGTGAGTTACTCAATTTGCCACTGCATTCCCAGCCTCTGACTTGCTCTTGTCACCACAACATTTATATGGCTGGCCTTGTTCAGTTTCTGGTCATTGGTAACCCCCAGGATGTTGATAATGGCCCAATTGAATATAGACCCAATTTACCCAGCCTCCTATAAGACACCCCCCTTGTTCCAGGGGCCAATTCAGTGAACCTGTGCTGTACTGCCCCCAATGCAAGTATATCCTTTCTTAAATTTGGTGATCAGTACTGCACAAAAGTATTCCAGATGTGGTCTCACCAAAACCCTGTATAATTCTAGCAAGACTTCAGTACCTCCTATACTCCAATTCCCTTGCAATTAAGGCCAACATGCCATTTGCCTTCCTAATTGTTTGCTGTACCTGCATGCTAACTTACTGCAATCCTTGTCAGTATTGCTGTTCAAAGAGACTTGGATGTGTTTGCACAAGTTTCACACCTTTTTAAAAATATTCTGCTTTTCTATTCATATGACCACAGTGAATACCTTCACACTTCCCTTCAGTTACTCCATTGGCCATCTTGTTGCCCACTTACTTAAACTGCCTTTATCTTTTTGCAGTCTGTGTCCTTCCCACAGCTAACCTTTCCGCCTAGCTTTGTATCAGCAGCAAACTTAGATACAGTACACTGTCTCTTCATCTAATTCATTAATACAGATCGTAGATTGCAAACCGCTTGAAAGCGCCGAGAATAGAAAGGGCGCAGAGTATACTCTGGGTTGGAGTGTTCATTGTCCAATACCAAGAGTGAGTTGGTAGCACCAGTACTGATCAAGTGGGCAGTGTCCTGAAAGCTATAGCTACAAGGAGAGAAAAAAAAAATTGACCTGTGTCCTTCTCAGCCTACTGTCATAGGTGCAACTATCCGTGATGGTATTGGACGAGAGATCACTGCACGGTGCTTGTGGAGACAAAGTTCCATCTTCATACTGAGGACACCTTCTAATATGTTGTGTAGCACTATCACTGATGGGATAGATTCAGAACAGATCTAGCAGCTCAAAACTGGGATACCATGAAGTGCTGTAGGTCACCAGCAACAGTGGGATTATATTCCACAACAGTCTGTAACCACCTATCCCTGCATATTCCTCACTCTGCCATTACCATCAAGCCAGGAGCCCAACCCTACTTCGGTGGCAAGTGTAGGATTTCATTCCAGGATCATCCACAACCAGTGGATCAGATCAAAGTTCTGCAGGTCTGCCACATCCGGTTAGCAATTAATCTACTTAGGAGGAGGAGGAGGAGGAGAAGGCTTCATGAACATCCCCCATGCTCCGATGGCAGAGCCCAGCACATTGGTGTGAAAGACCAGGCTGGAGCATTGGCAACCATCTTCAGCAGAAGTGCAGAGTGGGTGATGTTCTAATCCAAAAAAGCCAATTGGAGTAGGATAGAACTGGAGTTGCATCTTTACATGCTTTTATGTTTAGTGTTAGACATTACAAGTATGCACATCCTAACCCAACAACTTATGTGACATAAATTAAACATCATTTAACGAACAATGATTACACCAAACCAAAAAGGTACTTTTGCATTAATTAATTAACACAGCCGTGTTAAGTCTTACAACTCCCTTTGCTATGCAGTGCATTTCTAGCAGATTTTTAACATTACAAGAATGAGTCCCAAATTATTCTCAGCTTTCCAGCAGGCTCACTTTTCCCTGCCACTCCAGGTTGCAACTTGCTGTGTCCTTCGAAAGTCATTCCACTCAGGCGGAGCCTCCCAAATCCAACTTCCACCAGCAAGGCCCACCTCGGCGACTCCTTGTTTCTCAAATCTCCAAAGTTCCTATTTGTTTGTTTCTGATTGCACTGGAGGGGGTGCAGAGGAGATTCACCAGGATGTTGCCTGGGATGAAACATTTAAGTTATGAAGAGAGGTTGGATAGACTTGGGTTGTTTTCATTGGAGCAGAGAAGACTGAGGGGTGACCTGATCGAGGTGTACAAGATTATGAGGGGCATGGACAGGGTGGATAGGGAGCAGCTGTTCCCCTTAGTTGAAGGGTCAGTCACAAGGGGGCATAAGTTCAAGGTAAGGGGCAGGAGGTTTAAGGGGGATGTGAGGAAAAAAATTTTTAACCAGAGGGTGGTGACGGTCTGGAATGCATTGCCTAGGAAGGGTGGTGGAGGCGGGTTGCCTCACATCCTTTAAAAAGTACCTGGATGAACACTTGGCACATCGTAACATTCAAGGTTGTGGGCCAAGTGCTGGTAAATGGGATTAGGTAGGTAGGTCAGGTGTTTCTCACGTGTCGGTGCAGACTCAATGGGTCTGGTAGTCTGACCTACCTACCAGACTGTGATTCTGTGATTCTGTGACCCAGGCTAATGCTCTGGAGACATGGGTTCAAATTCAAGCAGATTGAAATCTAGTCTCGGTGATGGTGACCATGATACTGTCATCGATTGTAGTAAAAACCCATCTGGTTCACTAATGTCCTTTAGGGAAGGAAATCTGCCGACCTTCCCCAGTCTGGTCTACATGTGACTCCAGGCCCAACAAAATGCAGTTGACTCTTAACTGCCCTCTGAAATAGCCAAGCAAGCCACTCATTACAAAGGGGTAATTAGTGTGGGCAACAAATGCTGGCCTTACCAGCAATACCCACATCCCATGAAAGAATAAAAAAAAACAGTGAATTCCCATTATCCTTTCATCATTCACAATGCTTCCATCCTCCACCAGTTACCGTTCCAGTCACCTTCGAGCCAAACATCAAACTAGAGGGTGGCTGCTTGGCAACATGAGCTACCCACCTCTACACATGGCTCATCCACCACCACTCACTCCACCACCTGATCACATGGGACAGTGATCCGACAATGACAGTCATACTACAACTAGGAGCATCATGGAGCAAACCTGAAACAATGCTTCCACTGTCTGGATGGCCCAGAGAAGCCTTACAGTGTTTAGCAGAAAGTTCCTCACAATTCACAATAGTCTGCTACATCCTACACGAGCTGACATTATTGAGAGTGCAGCTGTTGACACCAGGCCTTCGATGACTAGCAGGAGGAGGAGGAGGAGGAGGAGCAAGATAAGGAAGTGAAATGAGAAGAGAATAAGAGGAAAGGAGGAGGCATCCAAGACATTGTTGTTCTGGACAGGAAGTCTATGCGTGGTCCCAGGAATCTCACAAAATTTGTTCTGGCAGCTCAAAATGATTCACAGATGTTGCCAGTACTATCTATGTTGGAGATCCTGGTCCAGGTGATGAACAGAAGTTCATACCATGGACAGATAACCACCAAGACAACACCCCCACCATCAGAAGGAAGAAGTTTTAGAGGAGGTCAGGAGTTTAGCTTCCAGGGATTGGCTGCAATGTCAAAAGAAAATTAATGTCCTCACTATAGTTATCAATATAACTCAGCTCCTTTAGCTTCACCACTGCAATACACTTCCCCTCACTTTGCTTCATTCACTCCATTTACTTCTCTTCATATTCGCACACTCACACCTATTCCAACACTTTCTTGCACACACCCAATCATTATTTTTATTTGTTCATGGGATGTAAGCAGCATTGGCTAGGCCAACATGTATTGCCCATCCCTAATTGCCCTTCAGAAAGAGGTGGTGAGTTGCCTTCTTGAACTGCTGCAGTCCATGTGATGTAGGTACACCAACAGCACTGTTAGGGAGGAAGCCCCAGGATTTTGACCCAGTAACAGTGAAGGAACGGCAATATATTTCCAAGTCAGGATGGTAAGTGGTTTGGTGGTGTTCCAATGTATCTGCTGTACTTTTCCTTCTAGATGGTAGCAGTCGTGGGTTTGGAAAGTGCTGTCCAAGGACCCTCGGTGAGTTCCTGCAGTGCATCTTGTAGATGGTACACATTGCTGCTACTGTGCGTTGATGGTGGAGGGAGCGAATGTTTATGGGTGGGGCACCAATAAATCGGCCTGCTTTGTCCTGGTTTGTGTCACGCTTCTTGAGTGTTGCTGAAGCTGCACTCAGCCAAGCAAGTTGGAAGTATTCCATCACACTCCTGATTTGTTCCTTGTAGATGGTGGACAAGCTTTGGGGAGTCATTAGGTGAGTTACTCACTGCAGGGTTCCTAGCCTCTGACCTGTTCTTGCAGCCACAGTAGTTATATGGCTAGTCCAGTTCAGTTTCTGGTCAATGGTAACCCTCAGGATGTTGATAGTGGGAGATTCAGCGATGGTAATGTCATTGAATGTCAAGGGGTAATGATTAGATTCTCTCTAGTTGGGGATGATCATTGTCTGGTACTTGTGTGGCACAAATGTTAATTGCGACTTGTCAGTCCAAGCCTGGATATTGTCCAGGTCTTGCTGCCTTCAGATATGGACTGCTTCAGTATCAGAGGAATCGCAAATGGTGCTGAACATCGTGCAATCATCACCTTATGATGTAAGGAAGGTCATTGATAAAACAGCTGAAGAAGGTTGGGCCCAGGACACTGCCCTGAGGAACTCCTGCAGTGATGTCCTGGAGCTGACCTGATTGACCTTCAACAGCCGCAACCATCTTCCTTTGTGCTAGGTATGACTCCAACCAGCAGAGTGATTTCCCCCTGACTCCCATTGACTCCAGTTTTGCTACGGCTCCTTGATAGAAACATGGAAATAGGAGCAGGAGTAGGTCATTCGCCACTTCCAGCCTGGTACATCATTCAATATGATCATGGCTGATCCTCTATCTCAACACCATACTCCTACTCTCTCCCCATACCCCTTGATGCCTTTCGAATCTAGAAATCCATCTATTCCCTTCTTAAATATATTCAGTGACTTGGCCTAAACAGCCTTCTGTGGTAGAGAATTCCACAAGTTCACCACCCTCTGAGTGAAGAGGTTTCTCCTCATCTCAGTCCTAAATGGCCTACCCCATATCCTGAGACTGTGACCCCTTGTTCCAGACCCCACAGCCAGAGGAAACATCATCCCTGCATTCAGTCTGTCCAGTCCTGTCAGAATGTTATAGGTTTCAATGAGATCCACTCTCATTCTACTAAACTGCTGTGAATACAGGACTAGTCGACCCAATCTCTCCTCATACAACAAGCCTGCCATCCCAGGAATCAGTCTGGTGAACCTTCGCTGCACTACCTCTATGGCAAGTATATACCTTCTTATGTAAAGAGACCAAAACTGCACACAATACTCCAGGTGTGGTCTGACCAAGGCCTGTACAGCTGCAGTGAGAAATCCTTGCTCCTGTACTTAAGTCCTCTCGCAATGAAGGCCAACATACCATTTGCCTTCTTAACTGCTTGCTGCGCCTATGTGTTTGCTTTCAGTCATTGGTGTACAAGGTCACCCAGGTCCCTTTGTACATCCACATTTCCCAATCTATCACCATTTAAATAATACTCTGCCATCCTGTTTTTCCTGCCAAAGTGGGTAACTTCACACTTATCCACATAATACTGCATCTGGCATGTATTTACCCACTCACTCAACCTGTCTAAATTGCCTTGAAACCTCTTAACACCCTTCTCACTGCTCACATTTCCACCAAGTTTCATCTCGTCAGCTAACTTTAAAATATTACATTTGGTTCCCTCATTTAAATCATTGGTGTATATTGTGAATAGCTGGGGCACAAGCACTGATCCCTATGGTACCCCACTAGTCACTGCCTGCCACTCCGAAAAAGACCCATTTAGCCCTACTTTCTATTTCATGTGTGCTAACCAATTCTTAATCCCATGCCAATATATTATCCCCAATCCCATGTGCTTTAATTTTACGCACTAACCTCTTATCAAAAGCTTTCTGAAAATCCAAATACACCACATCTACTGGTTCTTCAATATCTATTCTGCTAGTTACATCCTCAAAAAGCTCCAGTAGGTTTGTCAAACATGAGGTCCCTTTCATATTGTTGACTTTGCCTAATCACGTTGATATTTTCTAAGTGTCCTGTTATCACATCCTTCATAATGGACAAGCATTTTCCCTTCTGCTGATGCTAGGTTAACCGGTCTCTAATTCCCTGTTTTCTCCCTTCCTCCTTTTTTTAAATAGCAGGGTTACATTTGCCACCCTCCAATCTGCCGGGAATGTTCCAGAATCTACAGAATTTTGGAAGATGACAAATGCATCCACTATTCCCATGGTCACCTCCTTTAGTACCCTGGGATGTAGATTATCGGGTGCTAGGGATTTATCAGCTTTCAGTCCAATTAATTTCTCCAGCACTATTGTTTTAATAATACTAATTCCCTTCAATTCCTCCTTCTCACTAGACCCTTGATTCCCTAGCATTTCTGTGAAGTTATTTGTGTCTTCTTTCTTGAAGACAGAACTAAAGTGGTTGTTTAATTGATCTGCCAATTCCTTGTTCTCTATTATAAATTCTCCCATTTTGGACTGTAAAGGGCCTACATTTGTCTTCACTAATATTTTTCTTTTTACATACTTATAGAAGGTTTTACAGTCTGCTTTTATGTTCCTTGCAAGTTTACTCTCTCTCTCAATCAATCTCTTGGTTCTCCTTTGCTGAATTCTAAACTGCCCCCAATCCCCAGGCTTGCTACTTTTTCCAGCAACTTTATATGACTCCTCTTTGGATCTAATACTATCCTTAATTTTTTTGTTAACCATAGTTGGGCTACTTTTCCTGTTGTGTTTTTGCACCAGAAAGGAATATATAGCTGTTGCAATGCATACATTTGTTCTTTATTCACCATCATTCCTTTTAATGAAGTTCCCCAATCTATCTTAGCCAAGTAATGTTTCATACCTTCACAGTTTCATTTGTTGAGATTTAGGATCTTAGTTTCAGATCAGGCTACTTCACTTTCCATCCTAATGAAGATTTCTATCATGTTATGGTCACTGTTCCCTAAAGGACCCCGCACAATAAGATTATTAATTAAACCTTTCTCATTGCACAATACCAAATCTTGGATTGCCTGTTCCCTAGCTGGTTCCTCGACATACTGGTCTAAAAAAACCACCTCATACACACACCAGGAACTCATCCACCATGGCATTTTTGCTAATTTGGTTTGCCCAATCTATATGTAGATTAAAGTCACCAATGATTACTGTAGCACCCTTATTACATGCGTCTCTAATTTCCCATTTAATACCATCCCCTACCTTACCACTACTGTTTGGGGACTTATAGACAACTGCTACTAATATTTTCCGTCCATTGTTGCTTCTTAGCTCCACCCAGACTGATTCTACATTTAGATTTTCTGAGTCAATATCCTCTCTCACTATTGCACTGATTTCATCCTTAAATAATGCCACCCTCCTTTCTCCTTTTGCCTGTCCTTCTTAAATATCACATAGCCTTGGATATTCAGTTCCCAGCCTTGGTCACCCTGCAGCCACGTCTCCCTAATCACAAACATATCGTACCCGTTTACTTTTATTTGCACTGTTAATTTGTCTATCTTATTGCAATGCTCCATGCCTTCAGATACGTTCCTTTAGACTTGTCTTTTTAACATTTTAACACATATTTTTGTACTGTGGCCCTATTTTCTACTAGACCTTGTTTCCTCAGCCTTCTACTTTTGCTTTCTACTTTTCTGTTATTCATTGCTATCTTTGTTTCCCTCTCTTGTGTCTCCCCACTCAGGTTCCCATCCCCCTGCCATTCCAGTTCAAACCCTCCCCCATAGTACGAGCAAAAGCCCCTGTGAGGATATAGTCCCACTCCTGCTGGGGTGCAGCCCATCCCATTCATACAGGTCCCATCTTCCCCAGAACCAGTCCCAATGCCTCAGGAATCTAAATTCTTCCCTCCTACACCATCTCTCCAGCCATGCATTCATCTGGTCTATTCTCCTATTCCTGATCTCGCTAACACGTGGCACTGGGAGTAATCGTGAGATTACCACCTCTGAGGTCCTGCCTTTTCATTTATCTCCTAGCTCCCTATAATATAAGAACATAAGAAATAGGAGCAGGAGTAGGCCATTTGGTCCCTCAAATCTGTCCTGCCATTCAATAAGATCATGGCTGATCTGCTCCAGGCCTCAACCCCTCTTTCACATCAGCTCCTCACAGCCCACAACTCCCTGATATTTCAAAAATCTTTCTACCTCCTATTTAAATACTTTCAATGATCTAGCCTCCACAATTCCCTGGAGTGGAGAATTGTAGACATTCACTACCCTCTGAGAGAAGAAATTCCTTCGCATCTCAGTTTTAAATGAGCATCCCCTTATTCTGTAATTATGTCCCCTAGTTCGAGATTCCTTCACTAGTGGAAATATCTTCTCAACATCTACCCTGTCAAGCCCCCTCAGGATCTTTTATGTTTCAATAAGATCACCCCTCATTCTTCTAAACCCTAATAAATAAATGCCTAACCTGTTTAGCCGTTCTTGATAAGTCAACCCCTTCATCCCAGGAATTAGCCTAGTGAATCTCTTTTGAACTGCCTCCAATGCCAGTATATCCTTTCTGAAATAAAAGCAAAATACTGCGGATGCTGGAAATCTAGAACAAAAACAAAAATACCTGGAAAAACTCAGCAAGTCTGACAGCATCTGCGGAGAGGGATACAGTTGATGTTACGGACTCGAAACGTCAGCTGTATCCCTCTCCGCAGATGCTATCAGATTTGCTGAGTTTTTCCAGGTATTTTTGTTTTTATCCTTTCTTAAATATGGGGACCAAAACTGTACAGAGTACTCCAGGTACAGCCTCACCAAAACAGTTGTAACAAGACTTCCCTATTTTTAAACTCAAACCCCCAAGCAATACAGGGCAAAATTCCATTTGCTTTCTTAATTACTTGCTGCACCTGCATGCTAACTTTTTGTGTTTCATGCACAAGAACACCCAGATCCCTCTGTGCTGCACTTTTTTGGAGTCTCTCTCCATTTAAATAATAGTCTGCCTATTGATTCTTCCTACCAAAGTGCACGACCTCACACTTTCCTACATTAAACTCCACCTGCCAAGTTTTTGCCCACTCACTCAACCTATCTATATCCCCTTGCAGGTTCCTTATGTCCTCATCACTACATGCCCTCCCACCTATTTTGGTGCCTAATATGGATAGCAAATAATTGAAGCCCTAGGACTGATCGTAGTGGCACTCCACTAGTTACATCTTTCCAACCTGAAGAAGACCCATTAATCCCGACTCTGTCTTCTCTGTCTTCTGTATCTTAAACAATCCTCAATCTATGCTAATACATTACTCCCAATACCGTGAGCTCCTGTCTTGTGCAATAACCTTTTATGTGGCCCCTTATCGAATGCCTTCTGGAAATCCAAATCCACTACGTCTACCGGTTCCCCCTTATCAACTCTGTTTGTTATATCCTCAAAGAACTCTTGCAAATTTGTCAAACATGATTTCCCTTTCACAAAACCAGGTTGACTCTGTTTGATTGCATTAAGCTTTTTTAAACGTCCTGCTATTTCTTCCTTAATAATGGATCTCCCCCTCTTTATTAGCTTTTTAGTCATCTGCTACTGGCTCCTAAAAGATTCCGAATCCTCTGCCTACCATTAGTTTTCACCGCTTTGTATGCCTTAGTTTTTGATTGGATACTCTCCTTGACTGCCTTTGTTAACTGCGAGCAGTTCATCCTTCTCATCAAGTCCTTCTTATTGGCCAGGATAAATTTTTGCTGAGTTTTATGAAATATCTGCTTAAATGTCTGCCACTGCTCATCCACTGACCTTCCCTTTAGCCTATTTTCCCAGCCCACTTTAGACAACTCTTCTTTCATTCCTCTGTAATTGCCCTTATTTAAGTTGAGGACACTGGTTTGAGACCCGAGTTGCTCACCCTCAAACTGAATTTGAAATTCTATCATGTTGTGATCGCTATCCTCTAGAGGATCCTTAACTACGAGACCTCTTATTAATCCTACCTCATTACACATTACTAGATCTAAACTAGTCTGTTCCCAGGTAGGTTCTGCAACGTATTGCTCTAACAAACAATCCCTGATGCACTCTACAAATTCATCTTCCATGTTACCCCAGTCAATGTGCAGATTAAAATTACCTACGACAGTTGTAGTGTCCTTCTTACATGCCTTCATAATTTCTTGATTTATACTTTGTCCTACAGTGAGGCAACTCTTCTGGGGCCTATAGGCGACTCCCACCTGTGACTTCTTCCCCTTACTATTCCTTATTTCCACCCAAACTGATTGCACATCATGATCTGTTGCACTTATATTACTACTCACCACTGCACTGATACCTTTCTTTATTAACAAAGTTAATCTTTTCCTTTTCCTTTTGCCTACTTTTCCAGAACATCGAATACCCTTGAATATTGAGTTCCCACTCTTCGTCACCCTGCAACCACCTCTCTGAAATACCTATCAAGTCATATTCATTTATTTCTATTTGTGCCATCAACTTATCTACCTTGTTACAACTGCTGGGTGCATTCAGATAAAAAGCCTTAAGCTTTGACTTTTTACCGTTATTACTCATTCTGGTTCTAATTTCTGCTGCACTCTTCTGCTTACATTTTCTACCCCTTCCTGTCACACTTTGATTATTATTCACCTCTTCACTATGCTGCACCTCTGCTCTCTTGTTGCTTTTTGATTTTTTAAACTTCCCTTCAATTGAACCCTCCCCCACTAATTAGTTTAAAGTCCTATCTACAACCCTAGTTATATGATTTGCCAGGACACTGATCCCAGCATGGTTCAAATGAAGCCAATCCCAACAGAACAGCTCTCTCCTTCCCCAGTACAGGTGCCAGTGCCCCATGAATCGGAACCCATTTCTCCCAGACCAATCTTTGAGCCACACATTTACCTCTCTAATCTTATTTACACTACGTCAATTTACATGTGGCTTAGGTAGTAATCCGGAGATTATTATCTTTGTGGTTCTGCTTTTTAATTTAGCCCCAAGCTGCTCATAGTCCCTCAGGAGTCCTACCTATGTTGTTGGTACCTATGTACCTCCCACTCCAAGTTCCTCTCCAGCCCAGAAGAGGTGTCCTTAACCTTGGCACCAGGTAGGCAACGCATCCTTCGGGACTCTGTCTCTCCCTGTGCAGAGAACAGTATCTATTCCCCTAACTATGTTGTCCCCTACTAATACAACATTTTTCTTCCCCCACCCAGCACCCCCCCCTGCCCGCCCCCTCCCCCCCCCCTCAAAATTGAATGGTTGAATGGCGGTCTGTACCATTGTGCTGTAGTCAGTTCGCTCATCCTCCTTGCAGTCTGTGCCCTTGTCCACATTGGGAGCAAGAACCTCATACCTACTGGACAAGGGCATTGGCTGGGGCTCCTCCAAAGCTAAGTTCTGGACACCCTCCTGTCCCTGACCATGGACCAATTTTGATGTAATAATCTAAGGGGTGTGATTGTCTCCTGAAACACAGTGTCCAGGTTACTCTCCCCCTCCCTGATGTGTCGCAGTGTCCGCAGTTCAGACTGCAGCTCATCAACTCTGAGCTGAAGTTCCTCGAGCAGCCAACACTTACTGCAGGTGTGATCATCGTGGATCACACTGGCGTCCACCAGTGCCCACATACTACAGCTGCAACACATCACCTGCCCAGCCATCACTATTCTATTTAATTAATTAATTTGGGTGTTAAGTATTTTAAGTGTGAATTTCTTAACTGTACTCTTCAGCTGTAATAATGCCTCCTGATTTAGACCACTTGGCCAATCAAAAGAGACATGGAAGGGATACCCACCAATCACCTACCTGTTTTTCTGTGACATCACACTTTGGCTCTAACAGGTAGAAGCAGGTTTAAGGGGCTCTCTGCCGCCTGTTTTTATCTCCCTATATTCTGCTTTCAGGGCCTTAACCCTTTTTTTTACCTATGTTGTTGGCACCAATATGGACCACAACCTCTGGCTGTTTGCCCTCTCCCTTCAAAATGTCCTGCAGTGACATCCTTGATCCTGGCACAAGGGAGGCAACATACCATCCTGGTGTTACATCTGCAGCCACAGAAACATCTATCCATTCTCTTTATGATAGAATCCCCTACCACTATTGCTCTCCCCCTCTTTTTTCTCCTCCCCTATGCAGCTAAATCTCTCATGGCGCTACAGGCTTGGCTCTTGCTGCATTCCACTGATAAACCATCTCCCCCAGCTGTATCCAAAACAGAAAATCTATTAGAGAGGAGGTTGGACCCAGGGAGCTCCTGCACTAGTTGCCCAGTGTTTTTATTCTGTTTGGCAGTCACCCATTTCCTTTCTGCCGGTGCACTCTTTACCTGTGGTGTGACAACCTCACTGTACGTGCTATTCATGAAGATCTTATCCTTATGAATGCTCCACAGTGACTCAAGCCACAGCTCCAGCTCCAAAACATGGATTTTTATTGGCTGCGACTGCGACACTTCCTGCACATATGGTTGTCTGGACACTGGAAGTATCCCCGGCTTCCCACATTGCACAGGAGGAGCATTCCACTTGGCTGAGCTCCCCAGCCATGACTTACACTTAAGTTGCTCCCTTTATTTTTACTTCCTCTAGTTTAGAGAATATTAAGGGCAGAAGAAATACTCACCAGGTCCTACTTACCAAGGCTGCCGCTCTTTTTACTGAGTAATGGTAGAAAATGAAAGGGTCCCTCCTCTCCTCTTCACCGAACTCCCTCTCTCACCAAACTCCAACTTAAGCACTCTAATGAAGTCCAATTCAGCACTCCAATGCCACACTCGATAAAATGCTGCCTTGGTGCCAAGGGCAGTCACTCTCACATCACCTTTGGAGTTCAGCTCTTTTGTCTATGCTTGAACCGAGGCTGTAATGAGGTCAGCTGCTGAGTGACCCTGGCAGGATTCAAACTGAGCATCAGTGAGCAGGTTATTGCTAAGTAAGTGCCACTTCATAGCACTGTTGATGACACCTTCCATCACTTTACTGACGATTGAGAGTAGACTGATGGGGCAGTAATAGGCTGGGTTGGATTTGTCCTGCTTTTTGTATACAGGACATGCTTGGGCAATTTTCCAGATTGCTGGGTAGGTGCTAGTGTTGTAGCTGCACTGGAACAGCTTGGCTAGGGGCATAGCAAGTTCTGGAGCACAAGTCTTCAGTACCATTGCTGGAATATTGTCAGGGCCCATAGCCTTTGTAATATCCTGTGCCTTCAGTCATTTCTTGATATCACATGGAGTGAATCAAATTGGCTGAAGGCTGGCATCTGTGATGCTGGGGACATCTGGAGGAGGCTAAGATGGGCCATCCAGTTGGCACTTCTGGCTGAAGATTGTTGTAAATGCTTCAGCCTTATATTTTTCACTGATGTACTGGGCTCCCCCATCATTGAGGATGGGGATGTTTGTGGACCCTCCTCCTCCAGTGAGTTGTTTAATCGTCCACCACCATTCATGACTGAATGAGGCAGGACTGGAGAGTTAAGATCTGATCCATTGGATTTGGGATTGCTTAGCTCTGTCTATCATTTCCTGTTAATGCTGTTTGGCAGGCAAGTAGTCCTGTGTTGTAGCTTTACTGGGTGGATCCCTCATTTTAGGTATGCCTGGTGCTGCTCCTGGCATGCCCTTATGCACTCTTCATTGAACCAGCATTGATCCCCTGGTTTGGTGCTAACAGTAGAGTGGGGGATATGCCGGGCCATGAGGTTACAGATTGTGGTTGTATACAATTCTGCTGCTGCTGATAGCCCACAGTGCCTCATGGTGGCCCAGTCTTGAGTTGCTAGATCTGTTCAAAATCTTCCCATTTAGCATGTTGGTCATGCCGCACAACAATTTGGTGAGTATCGTCAGTGGCCTTCGTCTCTACAAGGACTATGTGGTGGTTATTCCTCCCAATACTGTCATGGACAGATCCATCTGCAGCAGGTTGGTTAGTGAGGATGAGGTCAAGTATGTTTTTTCCTCTTGTTGATTCCCTCACCACCTGCACAGGCCCAGTCTAGCAGTTATGTCCTTTAGGACTTGGCCAGCTCAGTCTATAGTCTGCTACCGAGCCACTCTTGGCGATGGACATTCCCAAGAGTACATACTGCGCCCTTGCCGCCCTCAGTGCTTCCTCCAAGTTTTTTTTATTCATTTATGGGATGTGGGCATCGCTGGCTAGGCCAACATTTATTGCCCATCCCTAATTGCCCTTGAGAAGGTGGTGGTGAGCTGCCTTCTTGAATGGTTGCAGTCCCAAGTGGTGTTCAACATGGAATACTGATTCATCACACGATTACACGCTGTATATCTACTATTCTCCCATTGAAGTTCTCTAAATATTTCACAAAGATGTCACCATCACACTGCCTCCTTTCTTGCAGGACAAACTCATGCAAAATTTTCAACAGGAGGCTGCCATCGGAGGAGGCTGAGCCCACCTGTGGAAGGAAACATTCTGGCCATTACAGGCAGAGGGAGGGTCATGGTCATCGCAAGTGATATTGCTGGTGGGGAGATTGTGCAGGGTTTCTTAAACCTTATTCTCTTTTTCCTTTTTATCTCTCCCTACAAAATGCAGCTACTTTCATAGTCACTCTTGTCCCTGTTCACCTTTCACAGTAAAAGCTCATTTTTGTCCCCTCTTCTTCATTTCAGGTGCTGAAAATATGGACATCATTCTGCCACTTAAGGAAGAAGAAGCTAGCCTTCCTTAATATGCATTATCATTTGATCTAACCCAAGCAAGCACCAGCTCTGAGCTTGGCACAAAGTAAATTTTAGAGGTTAAGCTAAAGAAGAGGTCTTCACATGGTGAATCTCTGACCACAAAGGTGCAGGTTCTATATCAGGGAGATGTGATGCCACAGGATCCATAGATGAAGTTATTCTTCCTGCCATAGAAAGGCTGGGGGACATCTCTGTTACCGTAGTGGGAGATGTCACCTGCTGTAGCCTAGGAGAAGTTCATATTGTAAAAATTAAGAGCCACAGTGGCCTCACCAGCCATAGGAAGTGGTGTCCATGCCCTGGTTTGATGTATGATTTATGGCTGCAGCAGGTGACATAACTCGGTAAGAGCCCCCTTTGAGATGTGAAGGCACTTAAGATATTTACTTCTCAGAGAAATTCATTGGGAAGACATGTTCCTTGAAGACCTGCTGAGGATGAGCCCTCCTGCATAGTGCTCATTGTCTTTCCTTTCTCCCAGTTGTCCTCGTTCTCTCCTGGGTTGCTCTCCTTCATCCTCCTGCCCCAAAGGCAATCAAAAGCAGTCCAGCATTTTTTTAAATTTATTCTTTCATGAGGTGTGGGTGTTGCTTGCTCTGGGCCAGCATTTATTGTCCATCCCTAATTGCGTTAGAGAAGGTGATGGTAAGCCAACCTTTTGAATTGCTGCAGTCCATGTGGTGTAAGTACACCCACTGTGCTATTAGTAAGGGAGTCCTGATATTTTGACCCAGCGACACTGAAGGAACAGTGATATAGTTCCAAGTCAGGATGGTGTGTGGCTTGGAGGTGAACCTGCAAGTGGTGATGTTCCCATCTGCTGCCATTGTCCTTCTAGGTGGTAGGGGTCATGGGTTTCGAAGGTGCTGTTGAAGGAGCTTTGTTGAGTTGCTGCAGGGCATCTTAAAGATGGTATGCACTGTGCCACTGTGCATTTGGAGGGAGTGAATGTTTAAGGTGTGGATGGGGTGCCAATCAAGCTTTGTCCTGGATGGTGTCCAGCTTCTTGAGTATTGTGGATCTGCACTCATCCAAGCAAGTGGAAATAATTCCACCACACTGTTGACTTAGGCCTTGTAAATGGTGGGCAGGCTTTGGGGAGCCAGGAGGTGCATTACTCACTGCAGTATTCCTAGCCTCTGACCTGCTCTTGTAGCCATATGACAGCTCGAGTTCTGTTTCTGGTCAATGACAACCCCCAGGATGTTGATACCGGGGGATTCAGCAAAAAATTTCAAGGGGAGACGGATAATCAGGAGGAGGCCGAAATGTAACATCCACTTTGGGCTGAAGATTGTTGCAAATGCTTATGCCCTGCCTTTTGCATTAATGTGCTGGGCTCTCCCACTGCTGAGGATGGAGATATTTGTGGATCCTCCTCCTTCAGTTAGTTGTTTAATTGTCTACCACCATTCAAGGCTGGATGTGACAGGACTGCAGACTTAGAACTGATCCATTGGTGTGGGTTTGCTTAGCTCTGTCTATTGCATATTGCCTACACTGTTTGGCACACAAGGAGTCCTGTGTTGTAGCTTCACCAGGTTGACACCTCATTTTTAGGTATGTCTGGTACTGCTTCTGGCATGCACTCCTGTTCTTTTCATTGAACTAGGGTTTTGCCCTGGCTTGATGGTAATGGTAGAGTGAGGAATATGCCAGGCCATGGGGTTACAGGTTGTGGTTATATATAATTCTACTGCTCCTAATGGTCCACAGCGCTTCATGGATGCCCAGTTTTGTTCATAATCTTTCCCATTTATTAAGGTGGTAGTGTCACAAAACACAATGGAGGCTATACTCAATGTGAAGACGGGACTTCATCTCCACAAAGAATGTGTGGTGGTCACTCCTACCAATACTGTCATGGACAGATGTAATTGTGACAGGCAGGTTGGTGAGGATGAGATCAAGTAGGTTGTTCCCTCTGGTTGGTTCCCTCACCACCTGCTGCAGACCCAGTCTAGCAGCTATGTCCTTTAGGACCCAGCCATCTTAGTCAGTAGTGGTGCTGCCGAGCCACTCTTGGTGCTGGACATTGAAGGTCCCCACCCAGAGTTTGTTCTGTGGCCTTGCCACCCACAGTGCTTCTTCCAAGTGGTGTTTAACATGGAGAAGTATTAAATCATCAGCTGAGGGGTGGTGGGGTGGTGATAGGTTGTAATCAGCAGTAGGTTTCCTTGCCTTCATTGGCCTGATGCCATGAGATTTTGTGAGGTCCAGGGTCAATTTTGAGGACTCCCAGGGCAATCCTTCCTGACTGAGTACGATACGAGTGTATCTCCACCTCTGGTGGGTCTGCCCTGCAGGTGGGGTGGGGCAGGGCATACTCAGGGTTGGTGATGGTAGTGGTTTGGACAGTGACTGTAAGTTATGATTCCATGAGTATGACTATGTCAGGCTACTGCTTGAGTAGTCTGTGGGACAGACCCCAGATGTTGATAAAGAGGAATTTTACAATGTTGTCAGGGCTGGGTGTACTGTTGTTGTTTCTGGTGCCTAGGTCAATGCCGGGCGGCCCGTCTGGTTTCATTCCTTATCGACTTTTCTTCAGTGGTTTGACACATCTGAGTGTCTTGTTAGGCCATTTTAGAGGGCATATATGAGTCAACCACATTGCTGTGGGTCTGGAGTCACATGTAAGCTAGGCTTTGTAAGGACGACATATTTCCTTCCCTAAAGAACATTAGGAAAAGGCATCAGGAGAAACCTCTTATTAAAAGTCAGAATTAAGTTGATGAAGTCATATAATACCACAAAAATGTATAGAAGTTGACCATCACCCTAAAAGAACAAACTAGCAACTAATCTGCATGTGGTGGATGAGCCCTTTAAATAGCATTGATAAGCCCTTGCTTGCTGTTAGCTCTACAAGTTGTTGAATGAGGTTATCACATGATGAGTTAATTGCTGGACCATCCCAATTTCACAAACGAGTCCTACAAACAGCGAATACCTTTATATAAGGCATTATCAGGTGTCAGATATGAAACCTTGTGCCCATATGTCATTAGTTTAGGGCCTACCATGATTAGGGTGCTAAGGGGCACAAAATTGCTGCTGAAACTTCACATTACCATTCATTGGGGTATAGAGTCTGTGCTTCTTTTATTAGATATATGGTGATAACACACTCATACATTGTTGTTTTGAGTCTTGCTCCTTATTGCAACTAATGAGGAGTTTCAGGGATCAGTTGTCTGCTTACTTAGAACTCAAAACACATACTTGGCAACTAATATAATGATAAACTGGCAACTAAAAAGCAAATCCTGCAAGGCCCCATGCTTCTGCTAATATTGATTTTGCAACGCAAAGTTCTTAAAATTTTCTGATGTTATCCTGCCTCATTATATCAGAAAATCCCATGTAAGTATGTGGTAATCAGTCCAATGTTGAGTCTTACATTTTTGGTGAGGCATCCTCTCCCATAGTACTGTTAGCCCATATAAATCAAACACATGACTATTGGGATGGCCTGAAATTTAGGAGTTGGGCCTCTTAAAAGAACGCTGAACTTTTTAATGTTGGTTGTGATATATCTTTTGTTGCTTTTTCACTTAGCTTCTTCTGCATTTCATTGGTACACACTTTCCTATTTCTGTATATGCCATATCTTTTTCTATGCCAGACTCTTATTTTGCGCTCTTTTTCTTACTACACTTGTCCTGCTGGTTTCCATTTCATTTGCAGTGAACAGAAGTATGAGATCCCTTTGACGGTTCTAATAGTAGTCCAAGACTTGGAGACGGAAAGTCAGTTCCCAAAGAGACAAAAAAGGCCAAGATTTTTATTGGCAGAACTTCGATGGGGAGCTTCACCTTCCTCAGCGGTAGCCAATAGTCTGTGCCCAGAAAGATCCCTCATCACTTTGAGAGAATTTCCAGTGCTCAGCCCATGGGAGGAGATGAGATGGATAAGCCGGCTGCCACTCATGTTGATAGAAATTCTATTAAACCCAAATAACCCTCATCATACTACCATACACAGCGGCCCAAGCATTGTAATTCTGGCACTGCCTCTGTAAGGATTATGAAATCAGTCCTCAATATGCCCAGTGCAAGTTTCTGTTTTAATGTCCTCTAGCAGTAAGCTGCTTAACATGCTTGCAGAAACAGTCTTTTTGGCGGCATTTTAACACAATTGTTAACTTATTTAAAATGAACAACTTAGTAGCCTCAGTAAAATAGTGTACAAAGGAATTTGAAGCAAACTTTTAAGCAATGTGCTACGAAGTTTAAATCTACTGGACTACTTCAGATGCTGCAAAAATAGTTAACTTTGCATTATGAAATATTTTTGCTACGTAACTCTTAGAAAAAAAATGCTCTGTATTTTATGTTGTCATACGGTAAATGTATCTGAAATCACACAGGCCTGGATTTTCCCGCCAACGGACATTGAGAACTTCATTGTAATACATCTGCATTATCATTCTTAGGCCAACCTGCTGGAATCATCTCCCACACTGGATCATCCGCCCACATTGGTGGGAAAACACGCCGACGTGTTTCACAGCTGCACATAGGCTACGTGCACCTGGCAGGCTGTACTTCACTTGGGACTTCAAGGGTTTGCCTACCTTGCTTCAGTCAGAACTCGCAGTCAACAGCGCCAGGCTTCACAGACAGCACCACATCACTTTTAGGGGGGTCACTTTTAGGGGGGCTCATGGCAGGTCTCCACTTACCAGGTCAGCCATATGTGGGTGGCTTTTCAACGGCTGCAGGGCTAGGGCTTGCTTGGCAAAGGGGGAGAAGTGGCCTCAGGCAAGGGAAGAGGTTGCAGGGCGAGGGCTGTACTGGGAAAGGAGGGTAACCCAGGGTGTGTGTGGGGGCACATGTTGATCTGTGCAAGTGCCTCAAGATGGTGAGGGCTGAGGAGGCAGTTTCCAGAGGAGGTGAGGCCAGATAGACATGTGAGAGTATGTGTGAGAGAATGGATGATGGTGTCTCTTGAGCTGGCAGTGTGTACGATGCCAGCGAATGTGTGATGGGCTTGAGTGCGTGAGTTTAGGGTGATGAGATGGTTGCCATACCCTGGCTGCATGGATAAGATCATTCATCCTCTATCTCCTTTGGATGGGCAACCCCTTCTGTGCAGCATTGGCACTTATCAACACTGCCACCGCCCCCCAAGCCTGGTTGGTCACACTATAGCCAGAGCAGGGGTAGAGGACATCACGGCAAGCCTCCAAGGCTTCCAAAAGGCATTCCAGTGACGCATCACTAAACCTGGTGGCTGCAGTCTTTTTGCCTTTCGTGGACATCTCCCCTGCAGTAGTCCTGGACTGGAAGCACTGAGATGTGTGCGCATGTCTGGACTTTAATATGCCGCCCTTTATGATGAAGCAGCAAGGTAATGGCATGGCAGGTGAATGAGAGCCCGCCTGCCATCGAAACGGAGTGTTTCCTGGGAAAGCATAACTAATGCGGCGGGTTTGGGACGATACGGCATGAAAAGCCGCCATTGCGGCCGCCCACCTGCTACCGCACTTTGTGCAAATCTGGGACGATTCTGCCCACAATTTCAGATTATTCTTTGTGCAATTAGATATATAAGCAGGTTTCACTAATGCAATAAAATATACAACCACATCAAAATTCAATGCAGCATTTTTTTTTAAATTAGAAAGGAAATGTGACCATTAATTGATGACCTAATAGGATAAACCTAACGAGTACTTGGCCCTGATGCAGATTTTCAACTGATGGGAGAGCTGATCAGATAATTGGGCACAGAAACCACATGCACAGTTCACAGGCCTCACTATTTCATTAACATTCAACGCAGTAAAATTGAAAGGCCAGCAATCCAGGAAGGTGATCTCCTCAATGGATTATCAAATTGTCTTCCCGTCAAATGGGGCTTCAGGTAAGGAAGGCTAACTCACCTCAATATTCACTGCAATTAAATTAAGAATGTTAGTTGTCAATAATTATTGCAGTACATTATAAAAACCACCATAAACAACAAAAATAGAAGTGGCTTTTAAATATAAATAGTAGGTGCATTGCAGACATTTTATTTACTTAGATGCAGTGGGGTAGTCGTCCTCACAGCTGGTTATTCCAAAATCACAGGCCCTGAGGAGAACTGTTTATGGTCAACATTCTCACCTTCTATTGCCGTCCCAGTGAGCTCTAATCAGATTTGGTCTCTCCCTTGGCTAGCTGCAGTAGGAGATTAGCAGGTATCTTGGATGTAGACATATCTGACTTGACCTCCACAGTGTGGTGAAGGGGTAAACCAGCAGCTGTTTGAGGAGCCAAAATAGGCTATAGGCCTCACCATCTGATTTTCCCACTGTTTCTGCCACTACGCTATTTAACCGGGGCAGGCTATTTTAGGCATAACAACTGACCCCAAACCTATTCTGGCCCATTACCTCATTGGGTACCTCATTGGGTAGCAATCAGAAGCAAGAAGTCGGCCTGATTTTCCCCTCGCCAACCTTAAGGCACTGAGATTAGCTGTCTTTCATTATGAATCTCCGTTGCAACACAAGTGCTTCATTCGTAGAGCTCTATCTGCTTGCAGGTTTACCTGTGGATAGTTGGTTAATTGAGTGCGACTGAATAGGATCCAGGATAATGCAATTTGTTATATTTTATATATGCTTGACGGGCCAACTGGCTTTTCTTACTTCATACTTTATATGGTCTCCATATCACAAACAATGATATACACAGCAACATTTCAAAAATATTTATAGCTCAATAAAAATAAATTGGAGAAGCAGTTAAGGAACATAGCATAAAAAGCAATATCTCACTTCATTAGTTGCTTCAGTGACTTTGACAAGACTAATCTGTTTATTCAATTCATGACGTTGGAAAGAAACTGTTTGCTCACAGCATTCTGTTGCATACATCCTCCTTTATCATTTTTCAATATTTGGCACAGACTTTTCTATCACATACCAACAAAATTTCCATTCACCCTGACACACCTTTCTTCAGCCAGGGACTCTGGGAGGTTTTTTGGGTGGACTTCTCTATCAATGTCAGTGTATGATCTGCTGTATGGAGAGATATTTCCTCTTACTGTTGTTTGTAGCAAATTTGTAAACACAAATATAAAGAATACAAGCGGAATCTTCCGCTCCCGCCGACAGTGGGAATCGTGGCAGGCGGGGCCACTTAGTTTGATGTGGGGCAAAAAATCAGTTTCCTAATAAAAAGAAAAAATGTTGGAATTTTGTTCTCCCAAATTTAAAGGTGGGTTAAAGGTGTGTCGAAATTCCTGACAAAAATTGTCAAGAATCCCATTTGCATGAATTAGCATATCTTGGTTCCAGTGATTGGTGTACAAGGACACCTAGGTCTCTTTGTACACCAACATTTCCCAATCTATCACTATTTACATAATACTCTGCCATTCTATTTTTCCTACCAAAGTGGATTACTCCACACTTATCCATGTTAGACTGCACCTGCCATGTATTGCCCACTCACTCAACTTGTCTAAATCACCCTGAAGCTTCTCAACATCCTCCTCATCACACATTCCCATCTAGTTTTGTGTCATTAGTAAAGTTTGAAATACTACATTTGGTTCCCTCATCCAAATCATTGATATATTTTGTGAATAGCCGGGGCCCAAATATTGCTCCCTGCGGTGCCCCACTAGTCACCACCTGCCATTCCAAAAAAGACTCAATTCTCAATCCATGCCAATATATTACCCCTAATCCCATGTGTTTTAATTTTGCACACTAACCTCTTATGTGGGGCTTTATCAAAAGCTTTCTGAGAATCTAAATACACCATATCCAGTTAAGT
This sequence comes from Cetorhinus maximus, assembly GCF_964194155.1. NCBI lineage: Eukaryota > Metazoa > Chordata > Chondrichthyes > Lamniformes > Cetorhinidae > Cetorhinus > Cetorhinus maximus. The sequence goes on along the minus strand of NC_135885.1, from coordinate 59,212,977 downwards.
CCTCAAAATACTCCAGTAGGTTTGTCAACCTTGATTTCCCTTTCATAAATCCATGTTGACTTTGTCTAACCCCATTGTCCTGTTATCACATCCTTTATAATAGGCTCTAGCATTTTCCCTACCAGTGATGTTAGGCAAACTGGTCTGAAATTCCCTGTTTTTCCCCTCCATCCTTTTTTTAAATAGTGAGGTTACATTTTGCACTCTCCAATCTGCCAGGAGTGTTCCAGAATCTACAAAATTTTGGAAGATGACAACAAAACATATCTGTGGCCACCTCCTTTACTACCCTGAGAGGTAGATTATCAAGCCCTGGGGATTTATCATCTTTCAATCCCATTAATTTCCCCAGCACTGTTTTTTTAGTAATACTAATTTCCTTCAATTCCTACTTCTCACTAGACCCTTGGTTCCTTAGCATTTCTGGGAAGTTATTTGTGTCTTCCTCCGTGAAGACAGAACTAAAGTAGTTGTTTCGTTGCTCTGCCATTTACTTGTTTTCTATTATAAATTCTCCTGTTTCAGACTGTAAGAGACCTACATTTGTCTTCATCAATGTTGTTCTCCTTACATACTTATAAAAGCTTTTGACAGTCCACTTATATGTTCCTTGCAAGTTTACCCTCATACTCTATTTTTCCCCTCTTAATAAATCTCTTGATCCTGCTTTGCTGAATTCTAAACTGTTCCCAATCCCCAGGCTTGCTACTTTTTCCAGGAACTTTATATGACTCCTCTTTGGATCTAATAATATCCTTAATTTCTTTTGTTAACCATAGTTGAGATACTTTTCCTGCTGTGTTTTTGCGCCAGAAAGGAATATATAACTGTTGCAATGCATACATTAATTCCTCAATTATCAGCCATTGACTATCCACTGTCATGTCTTTTAATGAAGTTCCCCATCTATCTTAGCCAACTCACACCTCAGACCTTCATAGTTTCCTTTGTTTAGATTTAGGACCCTAGTTTCGGATTGAACTACACTTTCCGACCTAAGGAAGAATTCTATCATGTTATGGTCACTGTTCCCTAAAGGATGCCACACAACAAGATTATTAACTCCTTCTCATTGCACAAAACCAAATATAAGATAGCCTGTTCCCTAGTTGGTTCTTTGACGTACGGGTCTAAAAAACCATCTCGTACACATTCCAGGTATTCATCCACCATAGTACTTTTGCCAATTTAGTTTGTCCAGCCTATATGTAGATTAAAGTCACCCATGATTACATGCATCTCTAATTTTGTTTAATACCATCCCCTACCATACCACTACTATTTGGGGGCTTATAGGCAGCTCCCACTAATGTTTTCCACCCCTTGTTGCTTCTTAGCTCCACCCAGACTGATTCTATATTTAGATTTTCTGAGCCAATATCGTCTCTCACTATTGCACTAATTTCATCCTTAACTAACAATGCCACCCCACCTCCTTTCTCTTTTTGCCCGTCCTTCTTAAATATTGAATATCCTTAGATATTCAGTTCCCAGCCTTGGTCACCCTGCAGCCAGGTCTCCATAATCACAATTATATCGTACCCGTTTACATCTATTTGCACTGTTAATTCATCGACCTTATTGCGAATGCTCCGTGCATTTAGATACAGTGCCTTTAGACTTGTTTTTTTAACATTTTTACACAGCTTTTTTTTGTACTATGTCCCTATTTGCTGCTAGCCCCTGTTTCTTCTGCCTTCCACTTTTGTTTTTCACTTTTCTGTCTCTCATTGCTATCTTTGTTTCCCTCTCTTGTGTCTCCCCACTCAGGTTCCCAGGAGGCAGTTGGATCTGATACAGTGGGAGTTCGAGTCTCATGGGGGAGTAGTGGATGGTCTCATGGGGGAGGGGAGATCTCAAAATGTAAGGCTGCAGCTGGCCTTGAGAACGAGAGGGGTCAGATTCACAAGGGACATGAGGATGTTAACATTGAAGGGAACCGGGGAAGAACAGGAATGTCGACATAAAGAATAATGGGATCAAGGGTAATGAGGGGGGGGCTGGATGGTCACAGGAGGGAGAAAAATTAGGAGGTGGTAAATGTGTAGGAGGATGGCAGGAACATGGTGGGCAACAGAGGGAGATTGGAAGGGCTCATGAACTGAAGATGAACCATCAGTTAATGATCCTCTTTCAGGCCAAGTGAAGCTCTTTTGAGTTATCAACAGTCACAGATTGCAACTCTTTCAAGTACAATCACAGTTCTTGGTTTCTGGGAGTGGGACATGAACCCACAACCCTCTGATTCAAAGGCAAGGGTGCTATGAACTGAGCCACAGCTGACACCTCTTCAGGCTGCGTGAAGGGGCACCCTATTAACCATTTGCTCAAGCCATGGAGAACCAGGCTCAGCTGTGTATTGTTCTCGAGGTTCAAATGCCAATTGAAGTAGCATTGCTTCCTGACTAATGGATTGCATTCCTGCCAGAGTCCATTAAGGATTGGAGTTGGAATTGAGTAGGTGTAATTGGCCATCTGTGCCTGACAGAGGCAGGAAGGAAGGGATGGAGGTGAATTTTTCCAAGGGGCTCAGCAGCTAGATGCACAATCCAAACCTCCATAATCCCAGCTAAATGGTCATGGTTGACAAGGCATAATGCAGAATCTCTTTCCACCATGCCAAGACTATGGTGGCTTTTCACACCGTATCATCCCAAACCAGCTGCATTAATTATGCATTCCTGGGAAACACACTGTTTCAATGGTGAGTGGACTCTCATTCACCTTCCACGCCTTTACCTCACAGCTTCATCACATTGAGTGCCGCATTTAAAGTGCAGCCAAGCGCACACTTCTCAGTGCTTCCAGCTCAGGACTGCCGCATGGAAGACAGGATGGCCCCAAAAGACAAAATGATTGCAGCCCCTCCCTGCTTCAGTGATGCGCCCCTCGAGCACCTTTTGAGGCTCACCCTCTACCCCCAGTCCTCTACCCCACTCTGGCCAGAGGATGGGCAGCTGCATCACCAGTCCAGCATGAGAGTCAATGGTCAGCGCCAACGCCCTGCAAAAGAGGACAGCCACCCAGCGCTGCTACAGGATGAATGGTCTCATCACTCTCACACACTCACAAACCCATCACACATCCACAGGGATCTCACACCTCAAGGGACAACACCACTAACTCTCACACAAATCCACACATCTCCGTCAGGCTCATATCCTTTCGAGCTCGCTTCCTCATCCTGTCCATGGCTCTACTCACCACACAAACATTCCACGCAGTGCCATGCGTACTGCTTACATTCTCTCCATCTGCTTTAATGCAGGAGAAGCCTGCTCACATCAGCAGGAAGAGGTCCCAGACCAAGGGTGGAGTGGCTCACATTAGGCCCCTCACTCACTTTGTGGAGTGCGCCATGAGGCTGACTGGTGAGGACATGGACCGTGCCTGCGGCGACAGTGAGGTCGGCAGCGAACATCCTCGTGAGGATCCTGCATCCCATCATCCCTTTCCCAATGGAAATACAAGTGCTCTCTCTCCTGCTTTTGATTGTGCTGCCATGCACTACTTATCTCTATTTTGGTTCACAGGGAGCTCTGCCAAATGACCAACACCCTGAGCCAGCCGGTCCCTCAGCTCCATCCAGTTCCTCACCTCCATCATAGAGAGCACCTCCTCCACTGAAGAGCTGGAAATAAGCAGCCAGGAAGACCCGTCACAACGCTTGCCCACACCCTCCACCAGCGCAGAGACGCACAACTCAGTGCAACCTAGATCTAGAGCAGGCTTGGGTTCACAATCTGGTGGTCACCACATGGACACGTGTCCACAGCAGGAGGAGGCAGGTTCAGCTGAGCTCCCCGACACTCGGAGGACAGCTGGGGATAAGACATCTGTGAGGTCCAAGCCAGATGACAAACCTCTGGATTTGGCCTTCCAACTCATCTTGGAGAGTCAGGAGAAGGCTTGGGAACATCACGCAGAGCAGTTGGAAGCCCTCAGCAGAATGGCATGTGAGTCAGAGTGCATCTGCCTGCTCTCTGATGAAGTGCTGCCACATGTGTGTGAATGGAGGTCTCCATAGGGAGATGGCAGACGCCATGGAGACCCTGGTTCAGAAGAACATGGAGATGTGTGCAGACCTGCACTCCATCACGGGAGCCATGAGTGAGTTCCTGCGGTGGCAACTCGAGAGGGAAATGGAGTCCCTCCAGGTGCTCCTTCCACTCAGGGATTCAGACAGGGACTCCGGGCACCCGAAGGGAAGAGGGGCAGCAGCTGGACCTCCCTGGGTCATCTACTCAGGAATCTCAGAGGCTGTCCTCTCCCTCTGAGTGCTCTCTGCCTGTGAGCCCCTCAACCTCGTCCTCGGTCACCGCAGAGGGGGGCAGCTGGCCAACGAGTGATTCTGGAGAGAGAAGTGTATGTGTGTGGCAGGGCCTTTCGGAGCCTCATACTAGCACTCTCCTGCACATGAATCCTTCCCGTATCACAATCACCTCAATGCTGCCTGCTGGGGTTCACTTTCAGTTGTCCATCTGAGTGACCTGCATCTCCGCCCACCCAATGATCACACTCCCATGCAGCACCTGATCCCGCCCACCACTACTGTTGTTTCACTTTCGATTTAGACAGCATTGTTTTGATTCTCTTTTTCATAAGCTCCCCCATCTTTTCCCCTCCCCCAGTCACTTATTTCCTTTCCCCCATCGCTGTCAACACCACCTTTCGCCTCCCCTCCGCGACCTACCAGCCACAACCCTTTTCCTTCAGGGATGTCCAGGTCAATGTGCATGTCTCCTTCCTTCCTGAAAATCCCGCCCTCATCCAAGTTCACCTCCCCGACCTCCTCCTTCCTGCCTCCTGGATCTGTGTCTGCCTCTGAGTCCCCACTAACCAATCTCACCGTCCCTTCTACTGCTACCGTTGAACCCTCACCCCCCCACCCCACCACCTCACTCTGCCCGCAGTCATTCCCACCATTCCATTGTTCCCTCGTTCCATGCCCACCCTCAGTTTGCTCCCCAAGAGGCAGTCATGCATTCATCAGAGCCCTCCCTTGCACGTTCATTTGGACATCTCCCACTCCAGGCCCCTCCCCACCTCCAGACTCCTTCCCCCCTTTGAACCCCTTCTGCCTTTGGAACCCCTTTCCCTCCCACCCCCCAACGGACTCCACCCCCGCTTAGTCCTTTTGCGTTCCTGACTCCTTCAGACAAGTTTACTTCTTCCACCACCCTTAGTCCTTCCCCCACTCCGCACTTCGCCCCCTGGACTCCCTCCAATCTCTGCACTCCATCCTCCCCCCTGGACATCCTCCCTTCTCCACGATCCTTTCCCCTTCTGAACTCCTTCCCTACACTTTCCACCCTCTTACACCTACCTCCCCAGTTGCCATCTTCTCCCCTGTTACCCAGTCCTCCCCACCGTACCCCCTTCCCCTCCCAAACAGTCCCCAACACCTTCATTCCATTCCTCCCAACCTCGCCCCATCCTGACACCTTCTTACCCGCATCCCAACCTCACCCCATCCTGACACCTTTTTCTCTCCCAGTCAATCCTAGACCTTCCTCTCCCACCAGCACCCCCCGACCCCACCACTACATCTTCCTCTCCCAAACACAGCTTGACCACTATCCGTTCAGATTCTCAACGGTGACTCTCCAACTTCCGGGAGCTGCTTCGCAGCAGAGCCATGTCCATGGGAATCCACCCAGCATGCCATGGACGTCGGGCTCCAGCACCTTCTGCTCCTCGGATGTTCGCGTTAAGTCCCGACTTCTGAACGTCACACTTGTCAAGACTTGTTCTGCACCGGCGAGCAATCACGCCAACATAGATGGACAATCCAGCGGAGGGGGGGGGGGGGGGGAATGATTCCGGTGGACTGGCCTTATAATGATATGCAGATTTATTACAATGAGGTTCCTGATATCTGATGGCGGGGAACACGGCCCACCATCGACAAGCAGAGCTGGCAATCGCAAACTGGTTTCATGACGTTGTGAAACCAATTTTTGGCCTTCTCACCATATTGCCCACTCACGTTACTGAGCATGCCTCAAACCTGCAGGCACGAACGATTCCACCGTACGTTCTCTCTATAGAATGTCTAGGGTTACGGAGGCAAGCTCACAATTACCTGATGGAGGGTTCTCGCAAATGGCTGTCATGTCAAGGTGCAATGTCTGCGTGTGCAGTCAAGTATGAAGGGGAGGAACACCCATCTGTGGTCCTCCAGGTTGTCCTTCACATGGAAGGGGTGGGCTGAGGATGCCATGTCTAGGGGAGGACAGGCCAAGGGCTTGGAGGTGAGGGAAACCTGGTAAGGGAATGCTCAATAAATGTATCAAATTGATTTGTTCACAGATACAAAGAGGCGCCAAAAATGTAGGCTTTAGGCAACCATGCCTTGATTCTTGCTCTCATACAAATAAGGAGAAGAGCGCAATTGGCACAGATCCATGAGGAGCAGCGGCCTGAGCAGCAAGAGGGTGCGGGACCCCAAGAAGTCCAAGATACTTACGAAGAGGGGAAAATGCAATGAAGACCAGTGGCTTGACCATGGATATATCGCAGGGACTGCTCATATTTGGAAATGTGCAAAAGACATTGCTGCAGGCACCTTCACTGTCCAAGGATGTGGTAGCTCATATTTGCCAGCTTCTCTGGGAAGAATTGTGTTCGCTAGGCCTTGGGGGGAATCCCATGCTGGTGGAATTGAAAGTCACCACCACACTGAACATTTTTGCCAGCAGTTCCATCCAGGGCTCCACTGGGTACTTGTGCGGCACCTCCCAATCTGCCACACACAAATGCACACAGGAGGTCACAGATGCCCTGTTCACTAGGGCTCACCAGTATATCCAGTTCCGCATGGATGCAGATGAAAGCCAGGCTGCGAGAAAGATGGGATTCACAGCGATAACTGGTTTCCTGCAAGTGGATGCTGAAGAACTCCACCAGGGCATGTGGAGGTCCATTGCCAGACCTGATCGAACGCAGTCAAAGGACCTAGCTAAATCAAAAATAAAATGGCAGAGTAAAATACTAAAAAAGGAAAAGAGGCTAAAAAGCAAAAGAATCTACCATGCAGATGAAAAGAAGAGCCTGAGTGAACACAGAGTCAAGGGACCTAGCCAAATCACAAGAAGGGTAAGCAAAAAAAATTGAAATTACCTTTTAAAATAGGCAGCAATCAGAATCAGCACATCCAGAGTGCAGCTGCAAGAAAGCTGCAGCAATGGGTTCTCAGCCGGCACCATAACAAGTGGTGACCAAGCTGGACTGAAGGGCAAAAAAAGTTTTTTAAAATGGCAGGCAGAGGTAAAAAAAATTGCCTTCCAGTTGGTTCCCAGGCTTTAAAAAGCACATAGTTGGCCCAAACAACTTGTTGCAAACGTTTCTTGCAGAGTTAATAACTTGGAAGAAGCAGACTCATCAGTGCAATGGAAGCCCACCGAAAGCCAACAAGCGCAGGAAGATCAAAGAGAAGATAAAAAATAATGGCTGCGGAGCCATCTTGAAGAAGAAAAAAAATTAAAGGGACACTCACCTGTTATAAAAAACCGCCATGGATAGTAAATTTAAACTACCAGATCAGTCTAGGCTAAGGCAAGGGCCAAACCAGACCAAAGATTGGGAGTCTAGGAGAAGAAAATTTTAGATTACAGGAGTACATCAGGATTAAGCAACAAATCAGAAAAAGTACAAGTTAATATGTTTTTATACTTGTTTGATGTATTTGTAGATGAAGTAACCCTAATACAAGGTATGGATGAGTCCTCAACCACATTTGGTGAGGTATTAATAGCTTTGGACCAGTACTTTAAGCTCCATGTTGTGGGTCTAGAATACCCCAATAAAGCACTGAAGGGCCAAGTAGACCCCAGAGTGAGGGAGACAGGAGACCCCAAGCTGAGGGAGACAGGAGACTGCAGAGCGAGGGAGACAGAAGACCCCAGGCCAAGGGAGACAGGAGGCCTCAGGCCGTGGTTGACAATATCCAAGCAAACCACAAGATGGTCGCATGCCATGTCAATGCAATGAAGTGTATGAGCCCAGGAGTATTGTGCAGAAGGAAAAAAGAGGCTGAGAAGCATCCATAAGGCTTAAAACAGGGCATATTGAAAAAGCTGACACATTACCCAAACTACAGGTGGCAGTGTGGATCAAGCAGCTGGCTGTGGATGAAGGAAAACTATCTGAGGAAACCCAAAAGAAACAAAACTTGCTAAAAGAAGATGAAGCTATTCCACAGGAAAATGTTAGTATCTAAGCTGAGTGGGTAGAACTCAACCAGAAGTACAACCAAGCACAATAGCAGGCAGAAAAGGTACTCAAAGAAGCCACTGCCCTGAAAGACTCTTTGAAGAATCAATACATGCCCATGGAAAAACATGAGGACCTAAAAAAGGTATTGAATACTACTTCAGCAAAAGCCACATTGGAACTATCAATAGCTACAAAGCATTGCACTGAAGCACAGCTTGAGATGGCAAGAGGTCAAGAAGAAAATGAATAGTTGAAAAGTCAACTGATTGTCCTTCAAGATCAAATGCAAAAGGAGTACATACCTTCAGCAGCATGAAGAAATGAAGACTGTCTTGAACATCAGAATGGCAAAACAGCACAAGAAACTCAAGGAGACTTTTTTTTCATTCATTCATGAGACATGGGCATCACTGGCTAGACCAGCATTTATTGCCCATTCCTAATTTTCCTTAAGAGGGTGGTGGTGAGCTGCCTTCTTGAACCACGGCAGTCCATTTGCTGTTGTTACACCCATGGTGCTGTTAGTGAGTGAGTTCCAGGATTTTGACCCAGTGACTGTGAAGGAATGGCGATATATTTCCAATTCAGCAAGGTGAATGATTTGGAGGGGAACTTCCAGGTGCTGGTATTCCCATGCTAGACGGTAGCAGTCATGGGTTTTGAAGCTGCTGTCTAAGGAGCCATGGTGAGTTCCCGCAGTGCATCTTGTAAATATGCATACTGCTGCTACTGTGCGTCGTTGGTAGAGGAAGTGAACATTTGTGGATGGGGTACCAATCAAGCAAGCTGCCTTTTCCTTAATGGTGTCAAGCTTCTTGAGCGTTGTAGGAGCTGCATTCATCCAGGCAAATGGAGAGTATTCCATCACATTCCTGACTTGTGCCTTGCGGATGGTGGACAGGCTTTGGAGAGTCAGGACCGAGTTACTCACCACAAGATTCTTAGTCTCTGACCTGCTCTTCTAGCCACAGTATTTATATGGCTAGTCCAGTTCAGTTTCTGGTCAATGGTAACTCCCAGGATGTTGATAGTGGGGGATTCAGCGATGCAATGCCATTGAACATAAAGGGGTGTTGGTTAGATTCTCTCTTGATGGAGATGGCCATTGCCTGGCACTTGTGTGGTGCAAATGTTACTTGCCACTTATCAGTCCAAGCTTGAATATTGTCCAGGTCTTGCTGCATTTGGGCATGAACTGTTTCAGTATCTGAGGAGTCATGAATGGTGCTGAACATTGTACAATCATCAGTGAATATCCTCACTTCTGACCTAATGATGGAAGGTAGATCGCTGATGAAGCAGCTGAAGATGGTTGGGCCGAGGACACTATCCTGAGGAACTCCTGCAGTGATGTCCTGAAACTGAGATGATTGACCTACAACAACCACAACCATCTTCCTTTGTGCTGGGTATGACTTCAACCAGTGGAGAGTTTTCCCCCTGATTCCCATTCATTCCAATTTTGCTAGGGCTCCTTGATACCACACTCAGTCAAATGCTGCCTTGATGTCAAGGGCAGTCCCTCTCACCCCACCTCTGGCATTCAGTTCCTTTGTCCATGTTTGAACCAAGGCTGTAATGAGGTCAGGATCTGAGTGACCCTGGCAGAGCCCAAACTGAGCATCAATGAGCAAGTTATTGCTAAGCAAGTGCCACTTGATAGCAATAATGTCACCTTCCATCACGTTACCGATGATTGAGAGGAGACTGATGGGGTGATAATTGGCTGGGTTGGACTTGTCCTGTTTTTGTGTACAGGACATACCTGGGCAATTTTCCATATTGCCGGGGAGATGCCAGTGTTGTAGTTGTACTGGAACAGATTAGCTAAGTGCATAACAAGTTCTGGAGCACAAGTCTTCAGTACTATATGCCTCCAGACTGTCTGAATTTATAAAGCCAGAGACTTGAGGGGAGAGGGGGGAGGGAGGAGAAGTTGCAAGTAAAGTAAAGATTGCATTGTAAATATATTTGGGCCAGGACTTCAGGGGAGGGGTAATATAAGGGTGTTCAGGATGAGCAAGGGTTAATGTGGGACTGGAGAACAGTATCGCCCATGGTATGATGCATAAAGTCACATGATGGTAGACTGTGTGTAGTAGCATCTGGAATGAGCCAGCATGGAAACAGAACCCATGTAATACAATACCTGGGATATGTATATAGTTATGGGTTACCAATAAACGGTTTATGTTTAACCAAACAAGCCTCCAGACTCTTAGTGAGACAACAAACAACCTTACAACACCCAGCAGCAGCCTGTGAGATTCACTAATCAGAAAGGATTTCACTCCTAGAATGTCTAACTAATTTCTGATCACAGAAGGCAAGTCCAGTATGTTTGTGCTAGGTACCCAGGGAGCTCTCAGGACTCTTATATATTGAGCCACTCGGAGGCGCTACAGATCTTTGAGGGCCCTAAGCGCTTAAAGAGCCGGTTCCTTGAGGACAAGGGATACCCCCAGAAGACGTGGCTGATGACGCCAGTTTGCCATCTATATAGTGTTGCAGAAGATGCAACAATGCTGCACATGCTTCCACCAGGTCCTTGACGGAGCAGACAATAGGCCTTCTGAAGATGCGTTTCCGATGTTTGGACCGCTCAGGCAGTGCTGTTCAATACTTACCACAGAGTATTTCCTGCACAACCTAATGTTGAAAAGGGGGGATGTGTTGCCTGATGGACCATAAGACATAGGAGTGGAAGTAGGCCATTCGGCCCATCAAGTCTGCTCCATCATTCAATGAGATCATGGCTGATCTGATAATCCTCAATTCCACTTTCCTGCCTTTTCCCTATAATGCTTCCCTTACTAATTCAAAATCTGTCCATCTCAGCCTTGAATATACTTAACAACCCAGCCTCTACAGCCCTCTGCGGTAAAGAATTCCACAGATTCACTCCCTCCAAGAGAAGAAATTCCTCCACATCTCTGCCTTAAATAGGTGTTCCCTTACTCTGAGATTATTCCCTCTGGTCCTAGGCTCTCCCACAAGGGGAAACAACTTCTCAGCATCTACCCTGTCAAGCCCCCTGAGAATCTTAAATATTTCAATAAGGTCGCCTCTCATTCTTCTAAACTCCAGTGAGTACAGGCCCAACCTACTCAACCTCTCCTCATAAGAAAATCCCTCCAGACCCAGGATCAACCTAGTGAAGGTGACATAGAGGACCTCTCCTCTGGCAAGGATGACGTTGAAGGGGATGGATCGGACGAGAGCCAAGATGTCAATGAGCCACATGAAGAGGCCATAGCAGGGGTAAGATGCAGCAGGCGTGCCCGTGACAATCTGATAGCTACCAGATTCCAGGAGGAAACATGTGCCGAGATATTTTCACCATTGTTTGTTTTTCTTATCTTGAAAGGCCCCAGCACCTTTTTGCTCACAGACATAATTTCTCCGAACGTTCCATGCTTTCTTAGAGCTGACAGAAATATCAGTACTCAACCTGATGTTGGGTTGATCATTTGAATGTGCCAAACCATGCTTAAATGCATAGCCCTGGCAATACATGGCTGCTGTAGAACCTGAACATCACTCCCTTCTCCCACACCTTAGACAACTTTAAATTAAATAGCAATTTCACCCATGCCCTCACCAAGTCCATGTGCATGGCAGCTTATCAGTGGTATAGGAACATAGGAGTAGGAGTAGGTCATTCAGCCCATCAAGCCTGCTCCTCCATTCAATACGATCATGGCTGATCATCCACTTCAATGTCTTTTTCCCAAACTAACCCCATATCCCTTTATGTCATTGGTATTTAGAAATCTGTCAATCTCTGCTTTAAGCACACTCAATGACTGAGCTTCCACAGTGCTCTGGGGTAGAGAATTCAAAGATTCACAACCTTCTGAATAAAAAATTTCTCTTCATCCCGATCCTAAGTGGCTTCCCGCTTAATTTGAAATTGTGTCCCCTGGTTTTGAACCCACCAACCAGGGGAAACATCTTACCTGGATCTACCCTGTCTATCCCTTCAAGTATTTTGTAGGTTTCAATGAGATCACCTCTCCTTCTTCGAAACTCTAGAGAATACAAGGCCAGTTTCCCCAGTTTCCCTTCATAGGACAATCCATCATCCAGAGAACAAATCTGGTGAGCCTTTGTTGCACTCCCTCTATGGCAATTGTTACTCCTTTTCACAGTTTTTTTGAGTGTGTGCAATAAACTAAGCTCTGGAGTTAATCCTAACTTGAGTTTCCCATGGGTTATTAGTAGAAATCGGATCACACAAAAACTGAAAGGTTGGGAAATACACCACCACCTATTCAAAAAAATTCAAAACACCTCTGTTTATGGACAGGTGGTAAGAGGAAAAATCAGTGTTGTTTGAACTGACCCCCTCTTGTCCATAACAGAAATTGGGAGCTCAAGTCCAAGATCAACCATTTGAATTTGACCAGAATCCAAATTTAAGACACGAGCCAAATCTGATGTAAAATATCCAATTGGAAGCCAAAAGGAAAAACTCGGTGGCTGGAACAAATTTTAAAACACATTAAATTACCACAGCAAATTCCTTTTCTTTAACACTAAGAAAATGTCAACTTTCAATGCCCAGATGTGGGTCAAACAAGGAGACCAAAATGGCAAAACCTTAGCATCCTTAAGCATAGAGAACTGAAAGCTGTAGTTAGGGAGGTACTGTTAAAATTACCCAGTAAAGTGAAAAGAAGTGGATCCAGTGGCTGGTCAAACATTTAGATCTCACATATCCAGCAGAGTGGGTAGATGAAGAGTTCAACCCTGACTCCAAATCTCTTCCCCTAGCCAAATTTGAGCTGGAAAAGTTTCAGGAGAGAGAAAGAAAGTGAGAAAGAAGCTCAAGAAAGAGAGAGAGAAAGAGACAGAGAGAGGGCAAGAGAACAGGAGAGAGAAAGAGAGAGGGAAGGAGAAGCTCAGGAAAGGGAGAGAGAAGAGAGAGAGAGAGTAAAGGAACAGGAGAGGGAAAGAGAATTCCAGCTCTGAAGATTGGAAGTGGATCTAGCAGCTCAAAGGGAGAGAGAGACCAGAAAGCTGGAAAGCTGTGAGGGAAAACCTCTCTCTACCCGTTAGCACACCCTATCTCCTCACCCCAGGACCACTCTTTGAGCGCCTTAAATATTTCATTCCCAAATTTGAAGTGATGTGGAGTCATTTTTTCCCACTTTTGAGAAAGTAGAACAGCTAAAATGGCCATCAGATATCTGGACATTTTTAATTCAAGGGCAGCAGTCAGGGAGAGCCCAAGAGGTCTATTCCATGCTGACTCCTGAGGTGCCCTCTAATTATGAACAGACAAAGGCTGACATCCTAAGTGCCTATGAGTTAGTCCCAGAGTCATGTCATCAGCAATTCCGGAATGCTCATAAGAAACCCATACAAACCTACATCAAGTTTGAACAGCTGAAACAAATTGCATTCGACCGATGAGTCTGTCCTTTAAAAATCTCACGCGCCTATCAGGGATTGTGTGAGTTGATGCTGGTCAAATTGCTTACCCTCCAGCCAACGGATGCACTTAGAGGAGCAGAGAATCCTCACAGCCAGGGATGCAGCTGTCACAGCTGACAGCTATGATCTCATCCATAGACCCGGACACTCAGACAGACCTTTTCCAAACCATTCCCATGACCCCAGAAAGATAAGCAGGGCGACCTAGGTAGGAAAGTCTCCTCCTCACCCCACCACCCAGAAAAGAAAACACAAGTGAGGGTGCGAGAAGCCCTCCTGCAGTCCGAAAGGAGGATACTCAGAGACCACTGTATCCCCATTGTTATAAAATAGATCACTCCAGATTTGAGTGCTGGAAGTTGTGAGGAAAGCCCATGGGTCTAATGGGGCTCCATAAGCGTAGTCCCTCGAAGGATGCCCCAAGGGGCAGTGCAGCAGAGCAGGCAGAAAAACTTGTTGCAGAGACTTACCCCTCATACTCCACAGCATTAGTGATCATTAGATGTGCCCAGTCACCCATGATCACTGTATACCCATGCTACATGCTTCCCTAGTCTCCTGATTAATACCATGCCCCACACTGCCACTACTGTTTGGTGGCCTATAAACACCAATATTTGCTGCCCCTCGCTGCTTTTTAGCTCCACCCAAACAGATTCCACATTTTGTTCTTCCAATCTGAGATCCTGCCTTACTAAGGTAGTGATCCCTTAGCACACTCAATGGGCTGAATGGCCTACTGCTACTATGCTCCTATGTTCCTATTATCAGCGCAACACCATCTCCTTTTCCTTTTTTGCTCGTCCTTCCAAAATGTTGAATATCCTTGAATATTCAGTTCCCAGTCTTGGTCACCCTGTAGCCATGTTTCCAATATGGCAATTAGATCGTGCCCATTTACCTCTATTGCGCCTTTAATCATCTATCTTGCCTTCAGTTAGAGTGCCTTTAACTTTGTCTTTTTAACATTATTCCACATTCTAAGCCTAGCTAAATGGAAAACTGATTTGCAATCAAGCTAGACTCAGGGGTCCTCTGCATTACCTGCCTGACTCTCTTAGACTGCCTTGAAGTCACCCATTCTCTCTCTGCCTGCATGCTCCTAAACTGCAGTGTGACCATCTCCCTATACGTGCTATCTACTTAGTTCTCTGTCTTCTTGACGCGCCACAGTGACTCCACCCACCACTCGAGTTCCGAAACCCAGAGCTCAAGCTTCTGCAGCCGGTGACACTTCCTGCAGATGTGGTTGTCTAGGACGAATTGTGCATTCATGACTTCCCACATACCACAGGATGTACGGCTCAGCTGGGCTGACCTACCATACCATAATTTTAAAAACTATTTATTACAATTAAATAAGCAGAATAACTTACCAGCTACTTATCAATCAACTTCTTCCCCTGTGCCAAAGTAACAGCCAACTACTGAAGGCTGAAAAAGGTAGAAAAAGAAACGAGCACCTCCCTCACCTATCTCCCTCACCCACCAAACTCCCAGCTTGTCACTCTGTGCACTCAAAGCAGAACTCAGGACAGTCTCAGGCAGACTCAAACACTCAGAATTTAAACTCATATTAATCCAGGGGTGCACTCCTGTCACCCTAACACCTACTCCCAAATGGGGGGCTGACCAAACAGATCACTCTTTCAGGCAACAGGGAGCAGCTGCATGAGAGCACCAAGTGTCCCCTCACCATCATTCCTCAATACAGATTGATATGGCATTATCTTGCACCTGCCCCTCAATCGGCACTCACACATCATAAACCCAGAAGCCTTGACATCTTTATCATGTAGTTGTAAGGCATTTTGATATTTTCTGTATTTCTTTCATGCGGTATAGCTTTTCTTTGTTTCTTTTTAACATGTTTTATCTTTACACTTGTATTAAAATGTAACCAGTTGCAAGGTGGACCAATGTCATGAGCTCAAAACTGGGTGGTAGGAGCCTGGAATGCAGAGGACATCAGGACGAAGGGAGAAGAATTCTGATCAAAGACATCAATGCTGAGGCTTATATGGAAATTTTTTAAAATAAAGATTGAACAAGGATATACACACGCAGACACAGACGTGTCGGGTCATGTCACTGGTGCAGTGGCTAACCACCAACCACCCTGTCTACAGAAACTGACCGAGACAATGGCCTCTCAGGTATGTGTGAATGGCTTTCTTCCTGCCTTACTAGGATACAGAAATCACATCCATTGCTGGCAAGTATTTGGAAATACCCCCTGCTGAGAGCAGGAAATGACCACATGCAGGGTTGTCTTTGCATGGCCAAGGTGGGATTGATTACCCAATCGGATGACTTGATTAAAGACATTACCTTATATGCTGAGAGACCAGGGTCAAAATTGGGTATAAAGGCACAGATAACAAGGACATCTCAGCTGCAGCCAGGAAATGTGACCTGGTCAGTCACGGCCTGTCCCTCGTGGAAAAATTTATGCAGAGAAACACCTTTGACCACAAGTCCACCAGGCAGTGGTTGGCACGTAACGTGCTAGAGGCCCTGCGGGAAAAGGAGATGGCGGATCCTGTTGGATGGTTCCCCGAGCAGACTGTCAAAGTCATTTGGCAGAATGCCTCATCGCCAGAGCTTTCCAACAAGCACCAAGATGTAACTTGGCTGGTGGTGAGAAAGGCCCTCCCTATCAGATCCATCCTACATGCCAGGAGTCTCATCCCCTCTGCACATGGCCCTCGAGGTGGGTGTGGTGGGGAAGAGACCATTGTTCACCTCCTTCTGGAATGTGTCTTTGCAAAGAAGGTCCGGAGAGAGGTGCAGTGGTTTTTGTCAAGGTTTATCCTGAGCAGTGCTGTGACACAGGACTCTTTGCTCTATGGGCTGTTCCCAGGGACACACACCGAGACAAACATCAACTGCAGCTGGAAGATCATCAACTCGGTGAAAGACGCTCTTTGGTCTGCCCGAAACTTGTTGGTCTTCCAGTGCAGAGTTGTCCCCGACCGATTGTTGCAGACTGGCACATTCCAAGGTCCAGGACTACGTGTTGAGGGACGCACTAAAGCTTGGGGCAGCAGCCACAAAGGCGCAATGGGGAAAGGTCGCTGTCTAAGACCTTTCTGCCACAGTGCACCGAGGGACTGGGAATTGTGTGGACCCCACAGGCTGTACGACTCACAATAAATGTATGTAGTGAATACAAAATGTATTATAATGTATTGAAGCATCTCAGAGTGCAACATGATGTATGTCGATAACTCCAATACCATTGCACTGTCTGTCTCTAATGACCATGTTGAAATGACTATAATATTCATTGATTGTATTGAAGCACCTCATGATCCATGTGTAAAAGTTGAATATGATTGCACTTTTTGTGATGGCCATTTAGAAATGTTTTGTAATGTTCTTTCAGATATTTCATGAATAAAATATATTTTTCCAAAAAAAAAAGAAATCGTGTGGAAGAATTCGTTCAGCTGTCCGACCACTCGGGGACGAGCTCCTGCACGCAGGTCTTACTAAGCAACTGTGTTGTAAGTATATACTATTGCTTAGTGGGTTAACAGAGGTTTACCCCATTAAATGGAAATTGTATCCATAGTTTGTTTTGTATTGTTGACACCAAAGTACAGGGTGAGGACTTTTGAGGGTAGTGAAACCCCCTGTTTAAGAAACTTGCACAATTAAGCTTCAGGGTTAAAAGCAAAATACTGTGGATGCTGGAAATCTGAAACAAAAACAGAAAATGTTGGAAAAACTCAGCAGGTCAAACAGCATCAATGGAGAGAAAAACAGAGTTAACGTTTCGAGTCCATATGACTTCTTCAGTGCTAAAGAGAAGTAAAAATGTGATGAAATTTATTCTGTTTAAAGGGGGTGGAGCAGGTGAAGCTGGATAGAAGGCCAGCAATAGGTGAGGGCAAAGGAGAGATTTCCAAAGATGTCATGAACAAAAGGACAAAGGGGTTTTAATGGTAGTGGTACTGGCTAAAGGAGGTGCTGATGGTGGCATTAAGGTCAGAAAGCAGAATGTGATAACAGCACGACAAGGTTAAGCTTACCTTACTTAAGTTCCAAGGTTTATTTGTTGTGTCCTCACTGAGAGTGCCTCACCTGGACTATGGATTGCTGAGGTGCAACCATTCAGGACCCTGGAATCATTGAAAGCCTTAAAAGTATCTTTCCTAGATGGGCTTTGCATTAGGGTGAGACCGTGACCTGTCATTTTGGACCCACCAGCCAAGGTTGAAATGTTTCTTGCATGGACTTTCCAGAGACCTGAGAGAGCTGGCTATGCATCACATTGGTAGCATCACAGCCCTCGAGACGGTACATCACACAAGACCATTCTTGTCTCTCTCTCCTAAGTCACTAAAAGCCCTGACATGCAATGATTTCCAACTCCATTTGAGTGCTAACTCTTTACCCAAGGACTCCTTGATATAGAGGCTAGTAGGTCCACTAACTCTCCATGTAAGGTCAGGCAACAGCTTCAGCCAAATGCATACACACCTCTTAAATCCTATATTCAAACCCTTCTTGCAGTCAAGTCTAATGTCCCCATTGTATACTTACTTGCTTCATTCAGCTGCATGGTCACTGAAATTGACAAATCACCAAGAGCAGACATTCAGCATTGAATGTGCCCACCAATTCTTCTTCCAGTTAGCCTAGCCTCTGGGTTTCGATTGTTACGATTACAGTGTCCAAATACAGTTTCTCACCCCTGAAGCTGCGTTCGCAATGAACCCTTGGGACACGTGTCCTCAAGAGTAATCATGCCAATCACACACTACTCACACCAGTGGGACAACAGCAGGAAATGCATTGAGCTTGACGAACACATCCCCCAAGACCACAGCATTGCTGACATGAATACTGGCCAGGCAGCACACTGACAAATGGAGACCATTGCCTAATCTTGTACATGTGGCATTATAGACTACTCAATCTGGTGATAATGTGGGAGAACTGAATCAAAAGAAGTTCCTGATCAAACTCAATTGGGAGCCAACACTCTGATGCCTCAGCTGAACACAAAACTTTGAAGCAACTATAAGAAAAATAGAATCCATGAGAATTGCAAACAGTTAAATTCAATTTATATTTATTAACGTGAGACAGGAGATAACTGGTACACTAGAAGAATTTACAATTGAGAAGGAGGAAGTGTTAGAAAGGCTATCTTTACTTAAAATAGATAAGGTGCCAGGACCAGATGAGATGCATCCAAGGGTGCTGAGGGAAGTGAGAGTGGAAATTGCAGAGGCTCTAGTGATCATCTTCCAATCTTTCTTAGACACATGGGTGATGCCAGAGGATTGGAGAATTGCGAATGTTACACCCTTGTTCAAAAAGGGGTGCAAGGGTAAAGCTGGTGATTACAGACCGGATGGCTTGACTTCAGTGGTAGGGAAACTTCTGGAAACTATAATTGGTGACAAAATCAATAATCACTTACACAAGTGCAGGATAATTAAGGAAAGCCAGCATTCATTAATTAAGGGAAAATCATGCTTAACTAACTTGCTGCAGTTTTTTTTGAGGAGGTAACAGAGGAGGTTGCGAAAAGCAATGCTGTTGATGTGGTGTATATGGATTTTCAAAAGGCATTTAATATAGTGCCACACACCAGATTTGTGAGCAAAATTCATGGAGTAAAAGGGAAAGTAAGCACTCGGATAAGAAATTGGCTGAGTGACAGGAAACAGACAGTAATGATAAATGGTTGTTTTTCAGATTGGAGGGAGGTTTGTCGTGGAGTTCTCCAAGGGTCAGTGTTGGGTCCCTTGGTCTCCCTGATATATATTAATGACCTAGACTGTGGTGTTCCAGGCATGATTTCAAAATTTGCAGATGATATAAAGATTGGAAGCGTTGTCAACTTTGATGAGGAATAGTCATGAACATCAAAAGGACATAGGCATATTGATGGATTGGGCAGACAGGTGGTAGATGAAATTCAATGCAGAGCAGTATGAGGTGATTCATTTTGGCAGGAAGAATATGGACAGTATAAAAGAAAGAGAGAAACTCTAAAGGAAGTGCAGGAACAGAGGGACCTTGATGTATATGTACATAAGTCATTGAAGATGGCAGGACATGTTGAGAGCAGTTAATAAAGCATATAGTACCTTAGGCTTTACTTATAAGGGGCATTGAGTACAAGCGTAAGGAGGTCTTGTTGAACTTGTATAAGACACTAGTTGGGCCTCATCCAGAGTACTGCGAGCAGTTCTGGGGGTGATACAGGAGGAAGGATGTGAAGGCTTTGGAGAGAGTACTGAGGAGATTCACAAGAGTGACTCCAGGGATGAAGAAATGTAGCTATGAGGATAGATTGGAGAGGTTAGAACTGTTTCCCTTGAAGAAAAGAAGACTAAGAGGAGACTTGATAGAGGTATTCAAGATCCTGAGGGGTATGGACAACGTAAATAGTGAAAAACTGTTCACACTCAAGTGAGCATCACGAACTAGAGGGTGCAGATTCAAAATAATTGGCAAAAGGAGTAAAAATGAGGCAAGGAAAATATTTTTCACCCAGAAGGTGGTTGGAGTCTGGAACGAACTTCCTGAGAGGGTGGTGGATATAGGTTTGATTGAGGCATTCAAAAGGGAATTGGATTGCTATCTGGAAAGAAAGAATGTGCAAGGTTACAGGGATAAGGAGGGGAGTGGAACTAGGTAGAATGCTCTTTCAGAGCACCAGTGCAGACTTTATGGGCCAAATGGCCTCCTTCTGCACTGTAAAGATTCTGTGATATGAGTATACGCCCATGCCACTTGTGTGCATTTAATACTTCTTAATTTTTCTTACTGTACCACTATGTCTTGGTGCAGCCCTGACATAAGTCCATAAGATCATAAGGCGTAGAAGCAGAAGAAGTCCATTCGGCCCATCGAGTCTGCACCACCATTCAATGAGATCATGGCTGATCTGATAATCCTCAACTCCACTTTCCTGCCTTTTCCCATAACCTTTGATTCCCTTACTGTTTAAAAATCTGTCTATCTCAGCCTTGAATATACTTAACAACCCAGCCTCTACAGCCCTCTGTGGTAAAGAATTCCACAGGTTACCTACCCTTTGAGAGAAGAAATTCCTCCTCATCTCTCTTAAATGGGTGACCCCTTACTCTGAGATTATGGTCTCTGGTCCTAGGCACTCCCACATGGGAAAACAACCTATTAGTATCTACCCTGTCAAGCCCCCTAAGAATCTTATATGTTTCAATAAGGTCACTTATTCAACCTACTCAACCTCTCCTCATAAGAAAATCCCTCCATATTCGGGATCAACCTAGTGAAGCTTTCCTGGACTGCCTCCAATACCAGTATATCTTTCCATAGATAAGGGGGTCAAAACTATTCACAGTATTCTAAGTGTGGTCTAACTTGTGCCTTGTATAGTTTTAGCAAGACTTCCCTATTTTTATATTCTATTCCCTTTGAAATAAAGGCCAACATTCCATTTGCCTTCCCTATTACCTGTTGAACTTGTATGCTAACTTTTTGGGATTCATGCATGAGAAACCCCAAATCCCTCTGCGCTGCAGCTTTCTACAGTCTTTCTCCATTTAAATAATATTCAGCTCTTCTATTCTTCCTGTCAAAGTGCATAACCTCACATTTTCACACATTATATTCCATCTGCCAAGTTTTTGCCCACTCACTTAACCTGACTATATCCCTCTGAGAACTCTTTGTGTCATCCTCGCCGCTAGCCTTCCCACCTATTTTTGTGTCATCCACAAACTTGGTGATAGTACATTTATTTCCCTCATCCAAGTCATTAGTATATATTGTAAATAATTGTGGCCCCAGCACTGATCCCTGTGGCACTCCACTAGTTACAGGTTGCCATCCTGAAAATGCCCCTCTTATCCAATTCTCTGTCTTTTATTAGTTAGCCAATGCTAATTAGTTATCCATGCTAATATCCTAACCCCAACAACACAGGCTCTTATTAAGTAGTCTTATGTGCAGTACCTTACTGAATGCCTTTTGGAAATCCAAATATATTACATCTACTTGTTCCCCTTTATCTATTCTGCTTGCTACCTCAAAGAATTCTAATAAATTTGTCAGGCATGATTTCCCCTTCATGAGGCCTTGCTGACTCTGCTTGATTATATTATGCATTTCTAAATGCTCTGCTATTGAGATGGAGGCAAACTGCTGACTGTTGACTGAGATGACTTTGGCGAGTGCCCTCTGGTGACCTAAGGCCTAGAGGGCCCTGGCCTGCTAAGGGTGTCCTGCTCAGGTGGAGGCGCACCCTCCTTGGCCTGACCTGCTGGAGAGGGGAATTGGAGCGGCTGCGCATCCTTGGAGTGTCCTGGGTCGATACCACCTGAGTACCTGGCTGGTGCCCCTCCTTCCTGTGGGCAACCAAATGCACCTCACTGACTCCTTGAGGAGAAGGTGCATCTGGAGGGAGGTTGAGGTGCCCCATCCCCCTCTCGCCGAGCCATTGATGCACTGCACCCCTATGGCTAAAGCAATGGAGTGCATGTGCAAGTGCACATCCGGCAGAAATTGTGTGCTCTGCTGGACCTAGGTTTCCAAAGTGGCTGCCACCCTTTCCATGGACACATCCAAGCACTCGCACGCCGGGGCCACAACAGCAGACAAAATGTGAACAGACTCCTCTAGCCTTGGGTCCAGTCTGCAGGCAGCCTCTGACAACTCTGTCCGATGTTCCCCTGCCTATCTCTGCATCTCCAAGAGGTCTGTTAGGGTCAAGTCCAGAGGCTCATCATCTGATTCAGACTCAACAGGGGCCTGGTCTCCAGCAGTCCTCCGAGTGTCGGAGACATCGGAGATGCTTCCACATCTGTGGACCCATGTCTGAGAGACGATCAGCAAATTGTGAACTACCCAAGTCTGCTCTGGAACTACTGTTATTGTTCATAATCAAGCTTAGTTTATTGACATTGCTATTAAGAGATTTCAGATTGTGTAACAGCATTGAGGGTAGACACAGATGATGATAATGACCATTCGTGCCCACTGTTATTATGTTTATAAGGTTTTCATATCAATGTTGCCTAAAAAAATGGCATCTTGGGCGATTCTCAATGATAGTCAATGTAAGGATCTCAATGTGGCCTCCACCTCTACATCGGGGCTTTTTTTTATGATCTCGATTTTGTTTCAGAGAACAGCGCAAAATTCCACATACCCAGGCAGTAGCAAAAACATGCAGGATTAGGGGTGAGCTCTGGCAGGGCCTAGACATTTAATCTGTTCAGTACTGTACACAACCCTATCACTTGATTGCTACATCTTGGTATGACCAGACCAGATGAGGATTGCAGATTTCCATGCTGCAACTCTAGAGCTGGATCAGCAAACCCTTCGCTCCCTCTCATACCAATGTCATGCTTTGCTTGAGTGCCTTTGTCATTTCTCATGATGCCTTCCTCAGAGATGAACTTAACCAGAGCAATGCTCTCCATATTGGTTAGATCCGAAAGTACAACATCAGATCTCGTCAAAGTTGTTGACCAGGTTTTTCCATTGACTTAAAACTCTTAATCTCCCATGAAAAGCTGTCAAGCTCAGAGGTACCTGCCAGGCTGTGCTCTAGTACCCCAGGCTGCTAGCGGTGATGGTAGTGCTGGGGACATAGCTGGTCCAGCTAGTGACTTCTCTAGCTACTGATGTGTCTGAGAAGGGGAAGCTGATGGCAGGAGGTGGCGGGTGCTCAGTGGCAGCAGTTGCTTGCCAATTAAGGTCTCACCCAGCAGCTGCCTCCAACCTGAAGTCAGAGGCCAGACCGGGTGCCACCACTATCTCCCTGAGCCATGATGGTGCCAACCCACCGGCTAGCTGCTGTCCAGTGGTGGAGATGCTGCTATCTGGCAGGCCTGGCATCCCATGATTGCTAATATATCAATCCAGTAAATCTTCATTACAGAATACCCAATTATGTTTTATATTGATATTGTAAGTATCAAACATATTAAGTATATTGATTTTTAAAAATATATTTTTCTTTTCCCACCTACTTCCATTATTTTTAAATGTATTTCCATCCATTGTTTTATCTCTACCTTTTAGCCTATTTCGATCCCTTCACCCCACCCCACCCCCACTAGGGCTATCTGTCACTTGCTCTTCCTGCTTTCTACCCTTAATGTCACCATTAGCACATTCCTTAGATAATATCACCACTGTCAACACCCCTTTGTCCTTTTGTCTATGACATCTTTGGCAACCTCTTCTTTGCCTCCACCTATCACTGGCCCTCTATCCAGCTCTACCTGTCCCACCCCCCTCAACCAGCTTATATTTCACCTCATTTCTATATTTCCTTAGTTCTGATGAAGAGTCATACGGACTCGAAAGGTTAACTATATTCCTCTCCGCAGACCTGCTGAGTTTTTCCAGCTATTTTTGTTTTTTCAGATTTCCAGCGCAGTATTTTGCTTTTATCTTAAGTATATTGATATTGCCCTTCTCAAGAGCAATTAGGAATGGGAAATAAATGCTGGCTTAGCCAGCAATGCCCACATCCCATGAACAAATAAATTTTTAAAAGTCTTTCAAATATAGGGCAGCTCTGTCGAAAGAATCACTTTTCTCATTTTTCTAACCTATATTAGTATGGAGCAAATATGTCACAATTTGAAACAATAAGGGAGCAACCTGGAAATGCTTAACTTGTCAGGCAACATTTGTGGAGAAAGAACTGACAAGTTATCATTTCAAACAAAAATAGAAAATGCTGGAAAAACTCAACAGCTGTAGCAGCATCTGTAGAGAGAATTAACGTTTTGAGTCTATATGAACCACAGATGCTGCTAGACCTGCTGGGTTTTTCCAGCATTTTCTGTTTTGTTTCAGATTTCCAGCATCTGCAGTATTTTGCTTTTATCTTAGTGCTTAATTCACTGCCAATTCTCTTCCAGGAATGCTTACCTTGAAGAAGTACTGCTCTTCTCTCTGATAATCCACAGATGCTGCCAGACCTGCTGAGTTTTTCCAGCATTTTCTGTTTTTGTTTCAGATTTCCAGAATCTGCACTATTTTGCTTTTACCTTAGAAGTTATCATTTCAATTGTGGGCTCTTCTTCAAAACAGTTTTGAGGAAGGGTCCATACCTGTAATGTCAGCTTCTCTGCTCATTCAATAGGTGCTTCCTTGCCTGCTCAATGTATCCTGGGCTTCTCTATCCTTGTTTCAGGTTTACAGCACCTGCAGGTTATTTTTTGCTTTTCTTTTATCACAGTTAGATATGGAGTCCCGATCCTCCAACCCCCACTATATATTACAGGAAGAGTAATTTTCACATTCAGCATCGGTGCAATAATCTAGTGGAGCGCATTACCTACTCATTGAACAACTTGTTCGATTTTCATCCCACTGATTTTAATTTAATGAAAATTCAGCATGTTCCACATCAGGTAGGTGATTGACTTCACCAGATTATGCCCAGACAATGAAGGTGATTAGAATCCCCACTATGCCTCTGTAATTAAATGCTTTAAAAAGGTGTTTAAATTGGCTGCAGTTCTGCCCTTTCACCAAAACAAAAACAAAAATACCTGGAAAAACTCAGCAGGTCTGGCAGCATCTGCGGAGAGGAACATAGTTAACGTTTCAAGTCCGAATAACCCTTCAATAGAACTAAGTAAAAATAGAAGAGAGGTGAATTATAAGCTGGTTTAAGGGGGGGTGGGACAAGTAGAGCTGGATAGAGGGCCAGTGATAGGTGGAGATAACCAAAAGATGTCACAGACAAAAGTACAAAGAGGTGTTAAAGGTGGTGATCTTATCTAAGGAATGTGCTAATTAAGGGTAGACAGCAGGACAAGCAAGGTACAGATAGCCCTAGTAGGGGTATGGGCGGGGTGAAGGAATCGAAAAAGGCTAAACGGTAGAGATAAAACAATGGATGGAAATACATTTTAAAATAATGGAAATAGGTGGGAAAAGAAAAATCTATATAAATTATTGGGGAAAAAAAGGGGGGATCAGAAAGGGGGTGGGGATGGAGGAGAGAGTTCATGATCTAAAATTGTTGAACTCAATATTCAGTCTGGAAGGATGTAAAGTGCCTAGTCAGAAGATGAGGTGCTGTTCCTCCAGTTTGCGTTGAGCTTCACTGGAACAATGCAGCAGGTCAATGATGGACATGTGGGCATGACAGCAGGGTGGAGTGTTGAAATGGCAAGCGACAGGGAGGTCTGGGTAATGCTTGCGGACAGACCGAAGGTGTTCTGCAAAGCAGTCACCCAGTCTATGTTTGGTCTCTCCAATGTAGAGGAAACCGCATTGGGAGCAACGAATGCAGTAGACTAAATTGAGGGAAGTGCAAGTGAAATACAACTTCATTTGAAAGGAGTGTTTGGGCCCTTGGACGGTGAGGAGAGGGGAAGTAAAGGGGCAGGTGTTGCACCTTCTGCGGTTGCATGGGAAGGTGCCGTGGGAGGGGGTTGAGGTGTAGGGGTTGATGGAGGAGTGGACCAGGGTGTCCTGGAGGGAACAATCCCTGCGGAATGCCGCCGGGGGTGGGTGAAGGGAAGATGTGTTTGGTTGTGGCATCATGCTGGAGTTGGCGGAAATGGCGGAGGATGATCCTTTGAATGCGGAGGCTGGTGGGGTGATAAGTAAGGACAAGGGGGACCCTATCATGTTTCTGGGAGGGAGAGGAAGGTGTGAGAGAGGATGCACGGGAGATGGGCCGGACACGGTTGAGGGCCCTGTCAACCACTGTGGGTGGAAAACCTCGGTTAAGGAAGAAGGAAGACATGTCAGAGGAACTGTTTTTGAAAGTGACATCATCAGAACAGATGCGACGGAGGCAAAGGAACTGATAGAATGGGATGGAGTCCTTACAGGAAGCGGGGTGTGAGGAGCTCTAGTTGAGGTAGCTGTGGGAGTTGGTAGGCTTGTAATGGATATTGTTGGACAGTCTATCACCAGAAATTGAGACAGAGAGGTCAAGGAAGGGAAGGGAAGTGTCAGAGATGGACCATGTGAAAATGATGTTTTACAGTTCTACCCTTTCACCATCTGGCTTTCAGAGTATCACATCTAATGGAAAGTTCCCTTCCACAATTGTATGAAAGCCAGGTGGTGGAAGGGTAGAACTGCAGCCAATCTGAACAGATTTTTAAAATATTTAATTACAGAGGTACACATTACAAATATGCATCTCTTAAACCAACAACACCAGTTTCAGTCTGTTCCTATTTATGGAAGCAAAGTGAATTCCTGTTTAATGCCCATCACCTGCATACAATTAATGTACAATGAACAGATTCCCTTCTCTCTCTTTAAATAAAAATTAGCAATTATATACACAACCAAAATTTCAGAACAAATTATATTGAAAACCTCCATATTCTGTGCAAAGCATTACATTATGAGACACTCCTTCTCTAGGACCCCTAATAATTTTTTGCACATGCAAGTGTGTACCATCTACAAGATGCAATGCAGAAACTCACAAAGGCTCCTTAGGTAGCACCTACCAAACCCATGACCGCTACCATTTAGAAGGACAAGGGCAGCAGATACATGGGAACACCACCACCCAGAGGTTCCTGTCCAAGCCACTCACCATCTTGACTTGGAAATATACCGCCGTTCCATCACTGTCGCTGGGTCAAAATCCTGGAACTCCCTCCCTAACAGCACTGTGGGTGTAGCTACTCCATTGGGTCTGCAGCGGCTAAAGAAGGCAGCTCACCACCACTTAAGGGCAATTAGGGATGGGCAATAAATGCTGGCCTAGCCAGCAATGCCCACATCCCACAAATGAATTTTTAAAAATCTTTCTGTAAAGCAATCCGGCAGTTGAAGGCTTGCATCCACCCATTTAATTTTAGAGATTTCCTTTCTCAAACATTTTGTTTCAAAGAAATAAGTTCAATTTGTAACCTTTTCTCATTCACACTTTCCATAGAGTGTACACTATCCCACAAAGAACATATATGCTCATAAGATTCAAGGCATATACTATTTTCAGTACACCTATTGTACAGAATCTCACTTAAAATATTTGGCAAATAGAATCCCATAAGTACAGGCTTTACAAGGGCCAGTGTTTCAGCAGCTGAAGTACTTTTAACAATCATTTTATTTTCTTAGCTTTCCAAGCTAAAGAACAACATTTTCCATCCTCAACATCAGAACTATTATGAAATTAGCTGTACTAGCATATCAATCAGGAAGATTAACATGTGAAACAACAGTAAGATGACTCACTTCGTGTTCTTTGGTTCACCTAAGTATGGGAACTTAATCTTGCATTTATCCAGATTTAACTTTCCTCATGTTTTATTTGCCCTTCAGGCATTCTCTATTTTAGGGTGTTTCATCACAGTGCATAACTCTAAGGGCGGGAGTTTCCACACCCGCCCGCCACCAGGATCTTCCGGTCCCATCGCAAGTCAATGGGCTTCTGGCTGGGGCACCGCCTCACCCACGGCGGGTCCTGCCCACAACGGGGCCGGAAAATCACGTCCTAAAACATTGGGTCTAGTCTTAGTGCACAACCAGTTCAACTAGCTGATCAAGCTTCACAATTGCTCTGTACCTTCTTCAGTGATGACCTAGTGTGATTAATTGGGATAGGACTATCACTCTGTAAATAGAAATGTTGATTTAAAGTTATTCCAGACCTACTTTGCTTAATATCTAAACCAAAATATTTAAAAGCCCCACAAGCCTGACTCCCAACTTTAACCTTATTAATAGCACATTTTTCAAATGCCTCATTTCCAGCCAATAAGAAATCATCAACAACCTGTAAATGTTCCTTTAGGATACTAATAAAATGTTGTGGAGTCTCCTTTTGGTTGAACACAACCTACATTCAGCAATGGAAGTATCTCACTGAAAAATATCATACTGTGGAAGCATTCAGGCCATAGACTCATTTATTTAGTTTCCACATTTTTCATCCTGCATCTGCTGCCTCTTTAGGAAATTTCAGAAACACTTCTCTCTGAAAAATATTGCCCTGCAGAAATATAGCTTTACTGTTAATTGATCTATGCTCTCATGAATATATGGCCAAAAAAGCTAAAAAAATTTTTAAGATTATTTTTCCAGCTGTGGAAGAATTCGCCTTAGCATCCATATCATTCAGTCATACTTCAAAGTACCAAATAACTAGCCTGGTTTTGGCCTTCTAAGTCCCATCTGCAAGGACATTTTTTATTACAAATCCACCAATGTGACAAGGTTGGTTTGCCCTTACCGGGTACTTCAGAATAAATTCCAAACTCTCTCCAACTATTTAACTCCCTTTTTTTGCTTTTTTCTTACTTTACCTCAAGTGTATTGTCAGCCCACAATGATGCAGGCTTTTGCTTCTAATTCTGTTGCTAGACTATTCTGCAGCTTTTATATCATTATCTAATTTAGTCAAGCTACAGCCTCTACTTCCACTTTCCTGTCATCCATGACTACTACTGCAAGATCTCCCTCTTCCCAATCAGAGGTTCTTTCTATGGTACATAATCATTTTCTGATGCAAGGGTCACTTCCAGACTCAATATCAGTAGACCATAAGACCATAAGACATAGGAGCAGAAATTAGGCCATTCGGCATATCGAGTCTGCTCCGCCATTCAATCATGGCTGATAAGTTTCTCAACCCCATTCTCCCGCCTTCTCCCCATAACCTTTGATCCCCTTACCAATCAAGAACCTATCTATCTCGGTCTTAAATACATTCAATGACCTGGCCTCCACAGCTTTCTGTGGCAATGAATTCCATAGATTCACCACTCTCTGGCTAAAGAAGTTTCTCTTCATCTCTGTTCTAAAAGATCTTCCCTTTACTCTGAGGCTGTGCCCTCGGGTCCTAGTCTCTCCCACTAATGGAAACATCTTCCCCACATCCACTCTATCCAGGCTTTTCAGGATTCTGTAAGTTTCAATCAAATCCCCCCTCATCCTTCTAAACTCCATCAAGTATAGGCCCAGAGTCCTCAAACGTTCCTCATATGTTAAGCCTTTCATTCCTGGGATCATTCTCGTGAACCTCCTCTGGACCCTCTCCAGGGCCAGAACATCCTTCCTGAGATACGGGGCCCAAAATTGCTCACAATATTCTAAATGTGGTCTGGCCAGAGCCTTATAAAGCCTCAGCAGCACATCCCTGCTTTTATATTCTAGTCCTCTCGAAATAAATACCAACATTGCATTTGCCTTCCTAACTACCAACTCAACCTGCAAGTTAACCTTAAGAGAATCCTGGACTAGGATTCCCAAGTCCCTTTGCACTCCGGATTTCTGAATTCTCTCCCCATTTAGAAAATAGTCTATGCCTCTATTCTTCCTACCAAAGTGCATGACCTCACACTTCCCCACGTTGTATTGCGTCTGCCACTTTTTTGTCCATTCTCCTAACCTGTACAAATCCTTCTGCAGCTTCCCTACCTCCTCAATACTACCTGTCCCTCCACCTATCTTTGTATCATCTGCAAACTTCGCCAGGATGCCCTCAGTTCCTTCATCTAGATCATTAATGTATAAAGTGAAAAGTTGTGGTCCCAACACTAACCCCTGCGGAACTCCACTAGTCACCGGCTGCCATCCTGAGAAGGACCCCCTTATCCCCACTCTCTGCCTCCTACCAGACAGCCAATCTTCTATCCATGCTAGTACCTTACCTCTAACACCACGGGCTTTTATCTTACTGAGCAGCCTCCTGTGCGGCACCTTGTCAAAGGCCTTCTGGAAGTCCAAGTAGGTAACACCCATTGGCTCTCCTTTGTCTAACCTACTCGTTATCTCCTCAAAGAATTCTAACAGATTTATCAGGCATGACCTCCCCTTGATGAAACCATGCTGACTTTGCCCTATTTTACCATGCACTTCCAAGTATTCTGAAGTCTCATCCTTAATAATGGACTCTAAAATCTTACCAACAACCGAGGTCAGGCTAATCGGCCTGTAATTTCCCGTCTTTCGCCTCACTCCCTTCTTAAACAGGGGGGTTACATTAGCGATTTTCCAATCCTCTGGGACTCTCCCTGACTCCAGTGATTCCTGAAAGATCACCACTAACGCCTCCACTATCTCTTCAGCTATCTCCTTCAGAACTCTGGGGTGTAATCCATCTGGTCCAGGTGAATTATCCACCTTCAGACCTTACAGTTTTCCTAGCACCTTCTCCTTGGTAATGGCCACCATACTCACCTCTGCCCCCCCGACTCTCTTGAACTTTGGGGATGTTACTTGTGTCTTCCACCGTGAAGATTGACGCAAAGTACCTATTCAGTTCCTCTGCCATTTCTTTGTTCCCCACTACTACTTCTCCAGCATCATTTTCCAGCAGCCCAATGTCCACTTTTGCTTCTCTCTTACCCTTTATATATCTAAAATCTCTTGCAATCTTCTTTTATATTACTGGCTAGTTTACCCTCATATTTAATCTTCTCCCTCCTTATTTCTTTTTTAGTTGTCCTCTGTTGGTCTTTGTAGGCTTCCCAATCCCCTGGTTTCCCACTGTTCTTCACCGCATTGTATGCTTTCTCTTTAGCTTTTATGCTGTCCCTGACTTCCCTTGTCAGCCATGGTTGCCTCGTCCTCCCTTTAGTATGCTTCTTCTTCCTAGGGATGAATTTTTGCTGTGTCTCCCAAATTACTCCCAGAAACTCCTGCCATTGCTGTTCCACTGTCTTTCTTGCTAGGCTCATCTCCCAGTCAATTCTGGCCAGCTCCTCCCTCATGCCTCTGTAGTTGCCTTTATTCAACTGTAATACATCTGATTCCAGCTTTTTCCTCTCAAATTGCAGGGTAAATTCTATCATATTATGGTCACTTCCTCCTAAGGGTTCCTTCACCTTAAGCTCCCTTATCAAATCTATCTCATTACACATCACTAAATCTAGAATTGCCTGTACCCTAGTGGGCTCCACCACAAGCTGCTCCAAAAAGCCATTTCATAGACATTCCACAAATTCCTTTTCTTGGGATCCTCTACCAACCTGATTTTCCCAGTCTACCTGCATATTGAAATCCCCCATGATCACTGTAACCTTGCCTTTCTTACACGTCTTTTCTATCTCCTGGTGTATCTTGTGTCCCACAACCTGACTACTGTTCGGAGGCCTGTACATAACTCCCATTATGGTTTTTTTACCTTTGCGGTTCCTCAACTCTACCCACACAGATTCTACATCATCTGACCCTACATCATTTCTTGCTATCGATTTAATTTAATTTCTTACTAACAAAGCAATCCCACCCCCTCTGCCAACCTGCCTATCTTTTCGATGGGATGTATATCCTTGGATATTTAGCTCCCAGTCCTGATCCCCTTGCAGCCATGTCTCCGTGATGCCCACCACATCATACCTGCCAATTTCAATCTGCGCCACAAGCTCATTTACCTTATTTTGTATACTGCGTGCATTCAGATACAACACCTTCAGTCCTGTATTTCCCGTCCCCTTTCTCAGTGTCGTCCCTTTATCTGACATGCTTGAAGTTAGATTCCTAGCCCTTTCCAAACACTCTGTCCTATTTTGTGTTCTGGAGACTTTAATAGCCTCTTCTGGGCTCTCCTTTCTTTTCAGTTTTTTCATAATTTTCCATGAAGTTGAATCCACCCCCCCACACGCTAACCTGCTGCTTTGTTTCCCATTAGTCATACTTCTTGGAGTTTTACCCTTCCCTTCCCCTCCACTTTCTAGTTTAAACTCCTGTTGACCACCCTATTTACCAGTACTACATTTTCTTACTCTCCATTCTCTGTATTATGTAATGAGAAAGGGTTAATTAATAATCTTGTTGTGTGGGGTCCTTTAGGGAACAATGATCATAACATGATAGAATCCTTCATTACAATGGATAGTGAAGTAGTGTGATCGGAAACAAGGGTCCTACATCTAAACAAAGGAAACTACAAAAGTATGAAGTGTGAGTCGACTAAAACAGGTTGGGGAACTTCATTAAAAGGCATGATGGTGGATAGGTGATGGCTAATATTTAAGGAACTAATGTATGCATTGTAACAGTTATACATTTCTTTCTGGCTCAAAAACACAACAGGAAAAGTGGCCCAGCCATGGCTAACCAAAGAAATTAAGGATAGCATTAGATCCAAAGAGGAGTCATATAAAGTTGCTGGATAAAGTAGCAAGCCTGTGGATTGGGGGCAGTTTAGAATTCAGCAAAGCAGGACCAAGAGATTGATTAAGAGGGGGAAAATAGAGTATGAGGGTAAACTCATGAAAGAACATAAAAGTGGATTGTAAAAGCTTCTATAAATATGTAAAAAGAAGAAGATTAGTGAAGATAAATGTAGGTCCTTTGCAGTCCGAAATGGGAGAAATTATATTTAGAGGACAAGGAAATGGCAGATCAATTAAACAATTACTTTAGTTCTGTCTTCACAGAGGAAGACACAAATAAATTCCCACAAATGCTAGGGAACCATGGATCAAGTGAGAAGGAGGAATTGAAGGAAATTAGTATTACTAAAACAACAATGCTGGAGAAATTAATAGGACTGAAATCCGATAAATCCCCAGGGCCTGATAATCTACATCCCAGGGTAGAAAATGAGGTGGCTGTGGAAGTTGTAGATGTGTTGGTTGCCATCTTACAAAATTCTGTAGATTCTGGAACAGTCTCAGCAGATTGGAGGGTGACAAATGTAACCCCACTATTTAAAAAAAGGAGGGACGGAGAAAACAGGAAATTACAGACTGGTTAGCCTAACATCAGTAGTAGGGAAAATGCTTGAGTCTATTACAAAGGATGTGATAACAGGACACTTAGAAAATATTGATGGGATTAGACAAAGTCAACATGGATTTATGAAAGGAAAATCATGTTTGACAAACCTACTGGAGTTTTTTGAGGACGAATCTAGCAGAATAGATAAGGGAGAACCAATGGATGAAGTGTATTTGGATTCTTAGAAAACTTTTGATAAAGTCCCACATAAGAGTTTAATGTGCAAAATTAAAGCACATGGGATTGGGTGTAATATATTGATGTGGATTGAGAATTGGTTAGCAGACAGGAAACAGAGAGTAGGAATAAATGGCTCTTTTTCAGAGTGGCAGGTGATGACTAGTGGGGTACTGCAGAGATCAGTGCTCGGGCCCCAGCAATTCCTAAAATATATCAATGATTTGGATGAGGGACCCAAATGTAATATTTCCAAGTTTGCAGATGACACAAAACTTGGTGAGAATGTGTGGTGAGGATGCTGAGAGGCTTCGAGGTGATTTAGGCAAGTTGAGTGAGTGGGCAAATACATGGCAGATGCAATATAACGTGGATAAGTGTGAAGTTATTCACTTTGGTAGGGAAACAGACTGACAGAGTTTACTTAAATGGTAATCGATTGGGAAATGTTGATGTACAAAGAGACCTGGGTATCCTTGTACACCATTCACTGAAAGCAAGCATGCAGATCCAGCAAGGAGCTACGAAGGCAAATATGTTGACTTTCATTACAAGAGGACTGGAGTACAGGAGCAAGGATGTCCTACTGTAGCTATACAGTGCCTTGATGAGACCGCATCTGGAGTTTTGTGTGGAGTTATGGTCTCCTTACCTAAGAAAGAATATATTTGCTATAGAGGGAGTGAAGTGAAGGTTCACCAGACTGATTCCTGGGATGGCAGGGTTGTCATATGAGGAGAGATTGGTCATTCAACTTGGTCTGTATTCGCTGGAGTTTAGAAGAATGAGAGGGGGCCTCATTGAAGCAAATAAAATTTTGACAGGGCTGGACAAACAGGATGCAGGGATGATGTTTCCTGTGGCTGGGGGGTCTAGAACAAGGGGTCACAGTGTCAAGATACAGGGTAGACTATATAGGACTGAGATGAGGAGAAACTTCTTCACTCAGAGAGTGGTGAACCTGTGGAATTCTCTACCACAGAAGGCTGCGGAGGCCATGTCACTGAATACATTTAAGGAGGAAATAGGTAGATTTCCAGACTTTAAAGGCGTTAAGAGGTATGGAGAGAGAGCGAGAGTATGGTGTTGAGATATAGGATCGGCCATGATCGTATTGAATAGTGGAGCAGGCTCGATGGGCTAAATCCTATTCCTGCTCCTATTTTCTATGTTTCTATGAAACCCTTTGGAATGTATGTCACCTGGCTACCAACTCTGGGCAGTTTACCCGTGGATGTGATAGCTCTATTATGTGTTTCATGATCACTCAAATTATCATTATCAGCCCTTGATCTATCACATCCTGTTCAACACTTTTATCACAAAACACATGAGCATTTGGGGTACAGGGTGCCTTGTTTATTTCTATCATCTGCTGAGTCCAAGACTTTGTAATTAATTCTGATTAACCATGAAGAATGAACTTTAATTGTTTGATTCGATGTTTGATAAATACTATCTTACCAATACAACCTATTACCTTTCTAGGGTTTTCCATTCTCTATGTCCTCTTTTATAATATACTTGAATTCTCCTGAATTCAGATAGTCTTTACAGGATGCCTCAGTGCTCTTCAAATTTTCTCCGAGATCTCAGTCTTGATGAAAGCTTACCTCCCTATATGTAAAGCACTCAAATGTATGTGGAAAAGTTGGACTAATTTGTACTACCTTCTAGCACAGAGGGGCTATCACACAGACAGAAGGAAATTTGGGATTTTGCCCACAGACTAATTCATAGGGACTATACCCTTCAACCATCTGGACTGAATTCTTTGCATGAATCACCCATGCCAGGTGGTTGTCAATTTGCAGCCTGGTTGATCAGCTAAAATTTTATGCAACATTTCATTGATCACAGCATGATTCATTTTGCAAAGTCCATTGCAGTATTCATAACCATGATGCTCATGTTTTCACATGTCCCTGAAATCATCATTAGCAAATTCCCCAACATTATCAGTCAGAAAATTTGCTGATGTTCCAAGTCTGGTCCCCATCTATTTCTCCAAACTTTTATCTATAATCACCCTTTTGTCCTCACTATGTATTACTGTAGAAAGATCAAATCTGGTCACCAGGTCTGTAAAATGTAGAATGGAAATATTTCTGTCTTTGTCCCATAGCTTTCAATTCATGGCAACTATCTTGTTAAAGTCACTTGGCCAATGGAAAGATTACAATAGGATGTGGCAACATCCTCCATTTTTTTTTACAGATTTCGCACTTCTTTCTAATCTCCACTGTTAGTCACATATACCATTCTTCAACCACACCTGCAACTTTTAGCAGGGTTTTTGACCTATAACAAGTAGGGTGAGCATATTGTCTGTGTAACTTTAAGACAATTCCCTTTTCTCATTTGATTTGTATCACCTGATGCCAGATACCATTAATACTTGCCTAACACTCTATTGGTTTTGTTAAGGGGACCAATAATGTCCTAAAATAAGAACAATATAATGTAGATGCTGGCGATCTGAATTAAAAACAGGAAGTGCTGGAAAAGCTCAGCATGTTTGACAGCATTTTAGAGAGAATAATGTCAATAATGTAATAATACAATAATGTCTTGACTGGATAAACTGGATAAACAGATTCACTAGGTTTCCAAAATAATTGTCTTAACATGCCCCAAGTCAAGTTTCATTTGTGTCTTTTTCACGGAAGGTTTACTCAACAGCATATGTTACAGACACTAGGGCAAGGTGAAGTGAATTATTATTACTGTTCTCCTCTTCTGCTCATGACAGCGATAGTTTTAGCTTTCAATTTAATTTGTTTCCCTTAGTATCTTTTCCGTTGTTGAAATGGCTGTGGTGTGTTTCCCAAGCATCAATTTATGAGGCCCAATATTAAAAATAACCCCACAGTAAATTCTTTAAGGCGACACAAAACTGGGATTTATTAACACATTCAAAACCTGAGAGATGGATCGCAAAACACATTCACACTCACAATGTAGAAAGGCAGAGAAAGAAAGGGAAAGAAGTTACAAATTGCTAATTACTTAAAAAGATCAAGAAGGTATTGGCATTAATTCATGTGAGTAGAGTCCAGTAAGTCAATGTCCAATGATGGCTCTTTCAGGTGGCTTTGTCTGGTTCTGGTCCATCCTAAGAACTCAGGTGAGGTGGTTGAAGATGCAGCAAAGTATTCTTATATTCTGGGAATTAGTTCACTCTGTAGGCAGGGTGAAATACAGGGTTCTTTTGAGAGATCCAACTTTAAGAGAGATGGCGGTCAGAGGCAGCCTGCCAGCCTGGAGTCCAGTTTTCTCTTTTGAGATTAAACTGCAACTGAAGGTCGAATCCAAAAGCTGTATAATTAAAGCAATTCAAACAGCTCAGCCTCGGTCATGTGACAGAGTGGTTTTGAATTGAGCCATTCAGCTAACAAATGTACTTTAAGGACCCCCATTAAAACCCATTGTATTTTGAGCAGGTAATAGTGGAACCATTAGCACAACATTGGAGATGAAGAGTCACAAATAGATCTGCCCTTGTCCAGAGCTGGCTGGAGCAGGCATCTCGGCTACTAATCCTTCGTGTTGCCATGGCTGGAATGTTCATAGGATGCAAGGGGGGTGTTACATTCCAGGAGGATGAGTTAGATTTTGTCCATTGGAATGGCTTAGATTCTTCCAGAAATACCAGCATTTGACCAGTTGCGGCTATTTTATCAGCCCAGCAATTGCCCATTTAAAAGTAAAAGAATTTAAACAAGAGAATATGGAAGCGGAACAAATTTTTAAGGTTTTTTTTCTTCATGCCTTCTCAGCATGATGCACCTTCGCTGTTGGAGAAAGAAAATGAATTCCATTTCATTTTTGTAAAATCATGTCAAGGAGAAGAGAAAAAAGTAAGGAGATATACATTCATTCTCTCATTTACTCCTGAAAAACAAACACACACAGCTAGCAGAGGGAAATGTCAGTTCTCTGCTGCATTCTCAAGGTTTACAGATGGGACAGGGTGTCAGCCAATGTGAGTAATTTCTTTTGTCAGTTAAAATGCTGCAGAAGCCAACTCCAGGGTATTGGGGGAGCTCAAGCCACTCTGGAGATCAGCTATTTGGGGTCCAACATGTGTTGGGTTTGCTGGCAGACCTGGCTAGCTGGCTGGGGCTCAGCTGGTAGGGCTTTCAATTTATTGGTGGGGGTTCTCCCACATCCACATCATGGACTGCTTGTGGGGTACCCTGCAGCGGATCCCTGTGAATCTCTTTAAATTTCCCGAGCAAGGCGGCCATATCCTCTCACTGCTCTTGGGTCAGGGTTGCTGATTGGGCATTTGAAATTCCAGGGTCTGACAGCCTGGCTACCAGGGTTTCAACTGGGGAAGTCTACTATCCCTCCTTCTCACTTGACCCCCTCCTGGCTACCTTCAGATGTGTCCACCCTCTGGCAGACACTCACCGGCTGACTGGGCTCTGGGCTCAATTTGGTTCTAAGTGCACTTGAACTCCCCAAGGGCGGTGGAGTTTCAAGGTTACTGTCTTTCCTTGACCTGTAATCTCGTGCAGGAAGTGTCACCAGCTGCAGCTACTTGAGCTCTGAGTTTTGGAGCTTGAGTGGCAGCTGGAGGCACTGAGGTGCATCCGCGTGGCTGAGGGTTTCGTGGATAGCATGTTTTTAGATGTGGTCACCCCACAGCTTACAGAAGTGCATACAGAGAGGGAATGGGTGACCATCAGTCAGAAAAAAGGTGTCAGGCAGGTAGTCAGGAAATCCCCAGGGTGCATCTCACTCGAGAACCATTTTTCTGTGTTGGAAAATGGTGAGGGTAACAATTCCTCTGGGGAGTGCAGCCACGCTCATGGCACTGTGAGTGGCTCAGCTGCACAGAGGGGGAGGAAAAAGAGGGGAAGAGCAATAGTGGTAGGAGACTTGATAGTAAGGGGAACAAACAGGCGTTTCTGTGGCTGTAGACGTGACTCCAGGATGGTATGTTGTCTCTCTGATGCTAGGGTCAAGGATGTCACTGCAGGGTATTCTAAAGGGGGAGGGCAAACAGACAGAGATTGTGGTATATTTTGGTACTAATGACATAGGTAGAAAGAGGGATGAGGTCCTGCAAGCAGAGTTTAGGGAGCTAGGAAACAGATTAAAAAACAGGACCTGAAAGGTAGTAATCTCTGGATTACTTCCGGTGCCACATGCTAGTGAGTATAGAAATAGGAGGTTAGTCCAGATGAATGCGTGGCTAGAGAGATGGTGCAGGAGGGAGGGCTTTAGATTTCTGGGACTTAGGACCATTTCTAGGGGTGGTGGGACCTGTTGGCGGACGGGTTGCACCTGAACCAGAATGGCACCAACATCCTTGCGGGAAGGTTTGCTAGTGCTGTTGGGGAGGGTTTAAACTAACTTGGCAGGGGGATGGGATCCTGAGAGGAGCTTCAGCAAGGGGAGATGCAGAGCCAAAATTAGAAGAGAGAGCAAGTGAGTCTTGAAGGCATAGAAATTATAGGCCAGTTAAGACACAAGGGAGCTTGGCAAGGTTGGATGGTATTTATTTTAATGCAAGGAGCCTGATGAATAAGACAAATGAATTGAGGGCACAAATTAACACATGGAATTATTCAAATTAACACTGAGACATGGTTGAGAGGGGGGCATGATCGGCAGCTCAATATTCCAGGATATAGGGTCTTCAGGCGAGACAGGGAAGGAGGTAAAAGAGGAGGGGGTATCACAATATTGATCAAGGAATCAATTACAGCAGTAAGAAGGAATGACACCTTAGAAGGCTCCTCAAATGAAGCCATATGGGTAGAATTGAAAAATAAAAAAGGAGCAATTAGATTGCTGGGAATGTACTAGACCCCCAAGCAGTCAGAGAGAAATAGAAGAGCAGATAATGTAGGCAAATTTCAGAGAAGTGTAATAGTAATAGTAGTGGATTTCAACTTCCCCAACATTAACTGGGTTAGTCATAGTGTGATAGGTTTAAAGGGATCAGAATTCTTAAAATGCATCCAGGAGAGCTTTTTAAGTGAGTATGTAGAAGGTCCTGCAAGAAATGGGGCGGTCCTGGAGTTAATTTTAGGGAATGAAGCCGGGCAAGTGGTAGAGGTAACAATGGGGGAGCATTTTGCAGATAGTGATCATAACTCCGTTAGATTCAAGGTTGTTATGGAAAAGGACAAGGATGGGCCAGAAATCAGAGTTCTAAATTGGGGGAAGGCCGATTTTAATAAGATCAGATATGATTTGGCCAGAGTGGACTGGGAGCAGCTACTTTTAGGTAAATCTGCATCAGAGCAGTGGAACTCATTCAAGAAGGAAATAGGGAGAGTACAGGGCCAACATATTCCAGTAAAGACAAAGGGTGGGACCAACAAATCCAGGGAACCCTGGATGTTGAGGGATATACAGGATTGGATAATGAGAAAAGGGGAGGCTAATGGCAGATACCAAGGGCTCAAAACAGCGGAAGCCCTAGAGGAGTATAGAATGTGTAGGGGGGAACTTAAAAGGAAATTAGGAGAGCAAAAAGGGGGCATGAAGAAACATTGGCAGGTAAAATAAAGGAAAATCCAAAGTTATTTTTCAAGTACATTAAGAGTAAGAGAATAACTAGGGAAAGAGTAGGGTCCATTAAGGACCATAGTGGTAATTTGTGTGTGGAGCCGGAAGACAGTAAGGTTCTAAATAAATACTTTGTGTCAGTGTTCACAATTGAGGGGGACTGCATGGATATGGAAATCAGGCAGAAGGACTGTAATATAATTAAAGAAATTAGCATAGAAAGGGAGGTGGTTCTAAGTGGTCTGGCAGGCTTAAAAGTAGATAAATGTCCAGGCCCAGATGAAATGTATCCCAGGCCGTTGAGTGAGGCAACGGAGGAGATAGCAGGGGCCCTGGAAATAATTTTCAATACGTCTCTGGCCACAGGAGAGGAGCACAGCCAATGTGTTACCATTATTCAAGAAGGGAGGAAGGGATAAACCAGGGAACTACAAGACAGTCAGTCTAACCCCAGTGGTGGGGAAACTATTGGAAGCAATTCTGAAGGACAGAATTAATCTACATTTGGAGAAGCAGGGATTAATCAAGGACAGTCAGCATGGTTTTGTTAAACGGAGGTCATGTCTGACCAATTTGATTGAATTTTTCAAAGAGGTGACCATGTGTGTAGATGAGGGCAATGCATTTGACATAGTCTTCTTGGACTTCTGCAAGGCTTTTGATAGGGTCCCGCATGGAAGACTGATAACGAGGGTAAGAGCCCATGGGATCCAAGGCAATTTGGCAAATTGGATCCAGAATTAGCTGAGTGGCAGGAAGCAGAGGGTGATGGTGGAGGGGTGTTTTTGTGACTGAATGTCTGTGTCCAGTGGGGTCGGTGTTGGGTCCCTTGCTGTTTGTGGTATATATAAACGATTTAGACTCGAATGTAGGAGGGATCAGTAAGTTCGCGGATGACACGAAAATTGGTGGGGTGGTAAATAATGAGGAGGATAGCCTTAGATTACAGGAGGATATAGACGGGCTGGTCAGATGGGCTGATCAGTGGCAAATGGAATTTAATCCGGATAAGTGTGAAGTGATGCACTTGGGCAGGACAAACAAGGCATGAGAATACACAATGAATGGTAGGACACAGGGAAGTACCGAGGATCAGAGGGACCTTAGTGTCCATGTCCACCGGTCCCTTAAGGTAGTGGGACAGGTAGATAATGTGGTTAAGAAGGCATATGGGATACTTGCCCTTATTAGCCGAGGCATAGAATATATGAGCAGGAAGGTTATGCTGGAACTGTATAGAACGCTGGTTAGGCCACAGCTAGAGTATTGCGTGCAGTTCTGGAATCCTCATTATAGGAAGGGTGTGATTGCACTAGAGAGAGTGCAGAGGAGATTTACCAGTATGTTGCCTGGGCTGGAGAGTTTTAGTTATGAGGAGAGAATGGATAGACTGGGGTTATTTTCCCTGGAGCAGAGGAGATTGAGGGGGGACATGATTGAGGTGTATAAAATTATGTGGGGCATAGACAGGGTAGACAGGAAGGAACTTTTCCCCTTGGTGGAGGGATCAATAACCAAGGGGCATAGATTTAAGGTAAGGGACAGGAGGTTTAGGGGGGATGTGAGGAAGAATCATTTCACCCAGAGGGTGGTGGGAATCTGGAACTCACTGCCTGAAAGGGTGGTAAAGGCAGAAACCCTCATAACATTTAAGAAGTATTTGGATGTGCACTTGTGATGTCATGGCATACAAAGCCATGGGCCTAGTGCTGGAAAATGGGATTAAAATAGTTAGGTACTTGTTTGACCGGCGCAGACTCAATGGGCCGAAGGACCTTTTTCTGTGCTGTAGACCTCCAGAAAATGTCACACGAGATGGGACATGTTAATGAAGTGCACAAAAACTTTATTAAACTTTTATAAATCCGATATCAAACCTCATCCTGCCACTGAATGAGTTTTGTTAAAAAATCACTTACCCACCTGCTCGTTGGGCCCGTACGCCGAGCCGAAGTTCGCATAGGCCCTCAAAATCCTCAACACTTGATGACTTAATGGCCTTAACAAGGCCTTTAATTAATGGCGGGCGCGCGTCGCACTGCATAATGCGCCTGTCGGCCTAAACATCGCGATATCGCGCGCGACATTTTAAGCGCTGATGTGTGGGCCCCACCTCCCGCACGTCAGCCAGAAAATTCAGCCCTTTGACTCTAATAACCATCTGTTTTCTGAAATCTATCGAATTCTGATCAGGCCTCATCAGATTATCTTTCTTGTAGGTTTCACCCAAGAACTGAAATGGAAGGTCCAACCCTTCATCACTATCTAACTGATGAGCATATATCCCATGAATACTTTACTTCTGATTTTACTTCTTGTAGGAAGCAACAACACCAAGGTCGTACATTGTTTTCTCTTTGTTAGGGATGTAACCTGTGTTTACACATCCACTTCATTCTTCCACAGGTTATTTGCACTCCTGAACATTGGAGGATGATCATACCTTGACAATTTACATTTGCTTTCTGCCATTTTCCACAAAAATGGAGGATTGCAGTTTTCTGCCTGAAAAAAATTTCTTTGTTCTAAACTTCATCTTTAGGCAACCATTCTCCCTACCTTGTTGGACTCCAGAAAATCAGATGGTGAAGGATAGAACTGCAGCCAATCCTTACGTAGTTCTATAAACATTTATTTGGAAAGATACACATTAAAGCACAGAGCTCTCACTTGACAACCACAGCTTCAGTCTATTCCTAATGTTTCTGCCCAGTTTCAAACCAGAAACTTTTCATGTGTTAGGTAAACGTGATAACCACTATGCTACAGAAACAGAGGACAAGACAGCATCTAGACAGGGACTCAAACCTTGGACCCTCAGATTAAAAGTCTGTCCCTGTACCTTCTGAGCTACCCAGGCTACTGTCCTTATTTATAAGGGCACGAGTGCATCCTCAGTTAATGCCAACCACCTGTGTAGAAATAAATACAATTAATATACAATTAGCATTAGACATCTGCCCCTTTTTAAGTCTTTATGTGGCTCGTCCACATGGTAAAGTCCAGCAAGTTATTGAAGGCCAAAGCAGGGTTGTGGGCGCATGGATGTTAGGAAGAACCAGGTACATCTTGTTTTGTGATATGAACAGCTTTCCACTTAACCAGGCGTAGAACGTACCACCAACAGAGAGACACAACTGAGTTTATGGCAAACAGTTAGTGGCCCTGAGACCATCCCAGAAACATCATCTGATGCTTTGTTTTTTATTTAAATATTCATCAGCAATGAATCAAAACAAGAACAAACAATTGAATTGTCACATTAATGCATGTCTACCATACCCAGCAATGGGGCTCTGGTGTATCAGTCTTTATTGTGTTCCTACAAATTGGGGCTCTAATGTTAGATTATTAGACTATTATTGTATTATTAGATTATTATTGAATAACATTGGTTCCGTGAACCTATATCAAGAGGTGCTTCTTTCAATATCCATTGTGACTTCTCCAGCTGGAAAACTTCTTCATGGTCCCAGGTTCCCCAGCCCAGGTCCTCCTTACAAGAGAGTCATTGGGCTGAACTTTACTGGCCCCAGGAGGCCAGTAAAATCATAGTAAACTGTGTT
Source organism: Cetorhinus maximus (assembly GCF_964194155.1). Lineage (NCBI taxonomy): Eukaryota > Metazoa > Chordata > Chondrichthyes > Lamniformes > Cetorhinidae > Cetorhinus > Cetorhinus maximus. Next base: position 59,169,361 of record NC_135885.1, on the reverse strand, counting down.
GAACAGTTCCTCAACCATGTCCTGCTGTTGGAGAATTTTACTGATGGCAGGATCAGAATTGGAGGCAGGCAGCCAATTTACATATATAAAGGACCCTATTAATGGCCTTTTTGCTGTGCCATCGGCATTTTGCTGACAGCAGATCAATCATCGTGTGAGGAGGCTGCTGGCAAAATGGAGGCAGTCTCCTAGCAGCAGCCTTGGGGAAGTTGGCAAAGGTTTTATAAAGCAAAGAGGGGCTTGCAGGCAGGGAAGGCAGCACCTGTGGCCCCAATGACATCCTCAGAGGGGTTTCCCTTCTAGCATTCATCTCGGCCCCTAAATTTTTTGAAGAAGTTTTTCCTCACCTCCTGAGGCCGCAGTGCTCCTGCCTGCCTCAGCAGTGGCCTCCACTCCTGATGGAACTGCTGAGGCTGAATTGTCAGCCCTCTAAATAGGATGGCAACCCTAGTGGGAGCCACTTAATTGGCTGCCCGTAAAATTCAGGGGCAAGTCCCCCAGCGACATGCATTTCCTCCCTGTGTCAAGTAATTTGCCCATTCAGTAGAATTCTGTCCGTAGTCACTCCCGCATCTTAGGAGAGCACCGTGTAGTGCTCCACTTAAACTATGAGGCTTGGGGCTGGATTTTCTTATGGTGGGGGGTGGGGAAGACTTCTAGGCCCCAAAGGAAAATCAGCTGGCAGCCAACGCACCCGAAAGAAGCCACCCCACAACCCATAATACACTGTGAGCAGGCCAAACTATGAAAATGGAACTTCCAACCCTCAGTGGGAGGAAGTCCCACCCTCGAGGGCTGCTGGTCAATCCGATTGCCGACAGTTCCAGCAATCCTGGCAGCGCCAGAGCTCAACTGTGGGCAGTGGCAGGACTACAAGAAGGCCCAGGAAGAAGAGATGATGTTGGAGCCAGGTATGTTGGCCCTTTATGGAGGGTAGGGAAAGGGCAGTCTAAGGAAGGAGACGCGGATGGAGCTGGTTTTGGAGGCCAAGTGGGAAGGAACAAAGTGGGGGTAAAATTTGGGGGTGCCCTCGATGCTCACAGGGCACTTCCCCTCCCAAATGACATACACCCCCTTCCTTCCTGCCTTTTAAAACATGTTTAAAAAATGGCTTGCCCATTCAACTGGAATTATGGCACGGGCAGTGTATTATCCAGTGTATAAAGCTCAATTTATCTTTAATTATTTATTTAAAATTGGCAGGCGGACTGCCAATTTCAGTGCCTGCCCACCTACCATATTATGGGGGCAGCTCAGGGGTGGGCAGGAAGGTGGTGCGCTTGCCATCCGTCATATTTGACACACCATTCTCCCCCCCACATCCTGCTGAAAACATGCCCGGCAAGTGGCTGTAAGATCCAGCACTTGGTTTCCTTTCATGTGGTTTGAAAGTAGAGGTGATCAAAAGACATTGTGCAATCACTAATTTGCAGCACTTGTCCAGTCACAGTTCCTTTGGAGTCTTTTTAAAGTACTGTTACACAGCTTTAACTTCTAAATGATAAAAATGCGCAGCCATTTCGCAGGTAAGTCCCAAGAAATTATTCAACTGCCATCAAGAGTAATGCAGAAGGATCTGAAAAAAGTGTGGCAATAAAATGTTTGTTGTTGTCTCAGCTTCAATCTGGAATCTGCCAAAAGTTAAGGCGGATGCCTTAAAATAACAGCCTATTGTCTAAAATTAACCAATAAGGAGATTTTTAGATAATTCAGTTTATTTAGATTTCGTGTTATAGATAGTAATCAAATTCCTGCCTATTTTTGCTGAGATGGCTCTTGCTTGCTACAATAAACAAGCAATCACAGTCAGACAGGAGATTTCCATCCCATTAATCTGGGCTGGATTTCAAACCACATCTTTGCATGAAATATCTTCTTTTTATTCTCTAAAACATGTTGATAGCTTTCATAAATAACGTGAAAAATCATATCCCTGCTCATCATGTGTATATTGCTTTAAACTCTTGGCTTAAAACTGTAAAAATGCTTCTGGAAAATGTTAAACTTCCTGTTGAGGAATAATCTTCTTTGTTATTTGTTAAACTGTATTCAGAGGTCATAGTACTCCTAACCTTTGAGGATACCATCTGTGGGCTAAAACCTACTAAAGTGCTCCTTGTAATAACTCAAACTGTTTCCAAATAGGTTTTGTTCATGTTCACTGTAAAATACAGTTTCCAAAGGTAAACTCGTATCTCAATTAGCCCAAATCTCAATCATATGTGTGACTGATTGTAAGTAGCACGTCTCAGGGTAAACAACCCATCCTTATACAGTTGTCCACTATGCTCTCTGGGAATGTCTCAAACCATATTGTGTAAGCTGAAATTAATAGACAAAAGATATGTCTACCTAAGCTGGTTAGTAAAAACAGAAGTGTAAATTCTGTACTTCATTTTTTTTGATAATTGAAACCATTATCTGAAATTTAAGAAAACAAATTCTCAGGTTTCTTGAGTTCTTTGGATCAACCTTTTACAACCTTTCACACAGTTCTGTTTCACAATAGTTTCTTAGAAATACAGCCTAAGTATGGAAAATGAAGTTGTGACAAAGACTGCAGTAATTATAACAAGTACAGGCAGCATCTCACAGTGCCTTGAAGTGGGAGAACTGAAATGATTTTGTGTTTGTTGATATTAAAACATTTAATAGCCTTAGAGTAAACAATGTAGCTGGCTCTTTCTAAATATGATGGGAAATGTAGCCAATACTGTAGGCATGATGGGATATGTAGCCAGTACCGTGGGAAACTAGCTAAGAATACAAGCTGTAAAATTTAATGACATTCACAGGCTGAGGAAACCACTGTTACGGTGATGGGGAAACAGAAAGGGAGGTGCTGTTAGACCTGAAACACTAACAAACTCCCAGGGCTAAAGCGGAGATGATAGGAACATCTGCAGAGCACGAATTGCTGGTTCACTGATTAGGGTATCTGAGATATATGTTAAATTGAAGTGTAGTGAAATGTGATATCTAAAAGCTATAAATTGGTTACACAGACTTTGTATCAGAGAAAGAGAGAGACTGGAAATCAATCAGGATACATTCCTTCCAGCATATGCTTGAATTAAAATATTTATTTACTTGAAGCTCACAGATTTTATTATTTTTACCACAATAAGATCAAATGAGAATTTTTTTCATAAAACAAATTTATTTGAAATAGTTCATATCCTTTCTCAACAGTGTTGGTAATTAATTGCATCTATCACTCCAGAAATGGAATGCAACCTGATGAGCTGTTTTGTTCAGATAGGATTAAAACACCCAAGAAATTCCTTGAAGCTGCTCTTACTCCTTTAGCGTAATATCACTGACAGGCATACGTTGGCTTTATTTCATTATTGATTAAACTATGAAAAGTCTGGTAGTCACCCTGTTTGTTAACAGGGTAGCAGGAGCCCGTTGCTGTCACCATGAAGAAGCTATTCTTGAAGATGGATGAGGAGGTGAGCAGCAGGAGCATTGTGCCCTCATCATGGGTGCAGTACAGGAAATAGTTTAATGACCTAATTAAGTCAGGAAAATTGAGTACACGTGTTGATTTACCTACATCCTGTGGTATACATTCCACCTCACTCTATCTTGCCAAGCCTACTACATCACATCGGCCCTCACACCAACTTAACTTTCAGCACCACCACCCATCCTTCACTTTCTACATAGTTTCACCTCCTCATGTATCCATCTATCTCACACTAATTCTAATGCAATAAGATTCATTGTCTGATTGTCACCTTTTCCGAATGCAATGCATGCATTGGGTGAATATGTAACCTTCAGGCACAAACAGGCCTGTTATTTGTCCCTTGTCAAACAGAGGACCAGAGGTCCTCTCACTCCACCGCACAAACTGTGCAGCTGACAGGTGCAATAATGGAGAACAGTGACACACATGTATTCATCTCAATCAAAGATGAAGAGACAGGGTGCTCACAGAAAGCTGATGACAGAAATACAAATATTGCTGAAACACAATGCTGACTTTATTTCATCATTGAATTATGAAAAAACTGAGTATGATGTTTGCCAAGAATGCAAATTGGTCATGAATAAATAGTATCCTTTTCTTGTGTTTTTCAGGGTCTTCACAAGGACAGCAAGTGTAACAGGGCATTCATGAGGACAGTTCCTCAGAGGACGCCATTCCTTCCGAGGGTGCACCATCCCAGAACCTATAGCCATGCACCAGTGCAAATACTTCCACAGTGGTGGGTCCACATAGACAATTTGTTGGGTTTTTACCTGTTGTTTCACACCTCAAAGTGAGCATGTGCAGAAACTGGTGGCAGGGACAGCTGTGGAGTGTCTGCTTGAGGGGAGTGTAATCCTCTTCAAGCTCTGTTCAGCTGAACACAGGTATTAAACTCCAGGGGCAATCATTAAGAAGGAGGATGCTAGAGATGTATCAGCAACTTTACAAGTTACTGGCAGGCTTGCCACCAACACTCCCCTTAGTATTGTAGAAGGTGCAGGAGTCCAACTCAATTACTGTGAATTGGTGGTGTAGGGAATTGTGAAAATGTCTACTAAAGAGAGTGCCATCCTCCACGGATCTTCAATGAAGTCTGTTAGATGAATCCATTTAGGCCTTGACCTCAGGCATGCAGGACATGTTTTCCACCTTAAAAGGATGTTATGATACCTCATCCATAGATTATAAAGAGTCAATGATATCCATCAAGCTGCTCTTCAACAGAGTAGTATGTGTGATAAAAGCAAAAAACTGCGGATGCTGGAAATCCAAAACAAAAATAAAAATAAAAATACCTGGAAAAACTCAGCAGGTCTGGCAACATCTGCGGAGAGGAACACAGTTAACGTTTTGAGTCCGTATGACTCTTCAACAGAACTAAGTAAAAATAGAAGAGAGGTGAAATGTAAGCTGGTTTAAGGGAGGAGTGGGACAAGTAGAGCTGGATAGAGGGCCAGTGATAGGTGGAGATAGCCAAAAGATGTCATAGACAAAAGGACAAAGAGGTGTTGAAGGTGGTATGTGTGATGTTGTACTAGCGCAGAAGGATGATGGCGGAAGGGGACATGGAAATGGGAACTCCACTCAATGCGCTCTCATTTCTCATTTGTTTTCTCCTTCTCAACCATTACCTGACCTGTTACCTCTTCTCCCAATGGCAGAGACTGCCCCTGCACAAATTCAGATAAAGCAGTCCTTGGCAGAGGCCAAAAGGGCTCCAGGAACCAGAGCTTCTTGGCTAAAAGCATCTCAGAAGTCAGGAGAGGTATCTGGGATTCCTGCCTTTATTTCTGCTGAAGCCACATGGAATATGCTATTTAAAAGCAATAAGAAATGTAAGTTAAATAAATTTAATTCACCATAGGTATGGACATGGTTGTTTTAAAAATGTTATGCTGGTAAATTTCCTTTTTTTATAATGACACACAAAATTTATTGATTAGCACCACTTACATATCTTGCCCATTACTGTCTGATTGTCAACTCGCCCTTTTGCTTGCTTCATGATAAATGGTAATACATGACAGGATCCATTAGGTGCATTTGCATTGGATGTATGTGTGATTGATGGATCTCTACTTGCAAAGGGAGTGGGCAAGTGAATCAGTGAGGACAATGAGAATGGGACAGAGGAATATAATTTTAACACTAGCTAATAGGTCCTCCCTAGCATCCTGGCACCAATGGACACTACCAGTGTGGCACTGGGTGCCCCATCTTCATAGTCCTTGTTCTCCTGTTCTTCAATGTTCTCCTCTTCAAAATATGCTTAACGAGCACCCTAGTGGTCCTCCACCTCTTATCTTCTCTGCTGATGCATACTGAAGGGCACTTCCAGGCCTATCTAGGCACCGGAAACTCATCTTTAACATTCTGATGGCTTGCTTGATGATACATCTGGTGATCATGTGGCCCTTGTTGTAGTGCTCTCACACCTCAGTGGTGGGTCCCTCACAGGTGTCATGAGCCAAGTTTGAAGGGGGTACCCCTGTCTCCTACGAGTCAGCTATTAATTTTGTTTCCTGTGAAGAAGAGGTTTAGGATGTTGGACAGCTGCAATATAAAAGCATGATGAAATCTCCCAGAAAACTAGCCATTCACCTGCATGATCTCTTCTGTACATTGATGGAATGAAATCCCCAGCAGCTGATAAAATATTCTGGTTGTATCTGATGGTCCTTGCATTGTCAGGTATGTGCAATCAATGGCACTGTCTACTTGTGTAAAGTCGGTTAGAAAAGAAAATCTAAGCCCGTTCATTCTGATTATTGGCATCGTTAAGGAAGTTGGCATAAATTTACACTCTGCCACTCAACCCACCCATTACTTGCCTCGTATATTTTCATGCAGCAGACTGATATCTCTGGTGGTGAACCTGGATCAGCTCTTCTTGAGGGGTGCTACAGGCATGTACAACCACCCAGCATGTTAATTTGGCTTTTCTGTAGGAGATTGATACAACTAAGCAGCTTGCTAGGCTATTTCAGAGTCACCAAATTGATGTGGGTCTGGAGTCACATGTAGACCAGACCAAGTAAGGATGGCAGGTTTCCTTCCCTAAAGGGCATTATCAAGCCAGATGGGTGCTTACGACAATCAATAATGGTTTCATTGTCATTAATCAGGCTAGCTTTTAATTCCAGATTTATTATTTGAATTCAAATTCCACTAGCTGCCATGGTGAGATTTGAACCTATGCCCCAAGAGCATTAACATGGATTGCTAGTCAAATGACATTACCACTATGCCACTGCCTTCCCCTAACCAACTTCTCAAGGACAATTAGGGATAGGCAATAAATGCTGGCCTAGACAGCAATGCCCACATCCTGTGAAAGAATTTTTAAAAATCTGAGTTTATAGGAACACTGCTCTTCAGATAGGTCAAGGAAGCTGACATTCTGTCTGTAGACTCTCTCATGTGACAGTATTTCCTACAACCTTCCCACTCTGTTTCATATCCATGTTATTCAAATCAGTTTTGCACACCTGTCTCTTGTGTATTTCTCTTGTACATTTGCAGATAGCACCACAGCACAATGATTCTGCCACAGGTGGTGGTTGTTTTCCTCCTTTGATGTCCTTGCAAAAACAACCATAGCACTCCATCACCACACATTCCACCCCACCCTGCCCTCTCATCCTACTGTTGCTCATTTGAAAGCCTACAAACATGTCAAAAACTTTTATATTCACAAGAACTATCTGTTAAACATTTGCAAGAGGGAACTGACAAAGCAGCTGTAAGCACTAAGCCTCTATTGAGATCAGGCAACCCGCATTCTAAACACCCCCATGAGTTCCACCTAAACAGCGCCTCTGTTTCCCTGGTCCCAAGCACCAGGAAACCTGTGCTGGAGCTGTTAATTAAAATCCCTCTTTAAGTAATTTGCCCCATCATGTCCTGACAATTGCAATGCTTGGCCTGCTGATTGGCATGACTGAGCTAATGATCAACCAGCTACTGGTAAGCAGGTTGCTTGCATGTCTGCAGGCACTCCTGCTTTGAACCCAGAAATGGGTATGTTGGAGATGGGTATCAGTCATGCTTGAAATCTATTGGGCCAGAACTTCCGAGGAGTGGCAATCACAGTTGGATTGCCACTTCTCTCCATTTAACTCACATTGGAATGCAGCTGCACCTTTTCCGCCCGACCTTCTGGCTCGAGCTGGGTGAGAAAAGTACAGTGCTGCAGGTTGCCGAGGACTTCGGTTGAGTGCAGCTGTGTCAGGGCAAAGGAAGCCACGTCCCATTTTATAAGGCATTAGTTTCCGTAAAGCAGGAAAGTTTAAAGGAATACAGAAACAGAAATACCTGGAAAAACTCAGCAGGTCTGGCAGCATCGGCAAAGAAGAGCACAGTTGACGTTTCGAATCCTCATGACACTTCAACAGAACTAAGTAAAAATAGGAAAGGGGTGAAATATAAGCTGGTTTAAGGTGGGGGAGGTGGGGTGTTGTTGGGACAAGAAGCCAGTAATAGGTGGAGATAACCAAAAGATGTCACAGACAAAAGGATAAATAGGTGTTGAAGGTGGTGATATTATCTAAAGGAATGTGCTAATTAAGAGTAGAAAGCAGGACAAGCAAGGTACAGATAGCTCTAGTTGGGGTGGGGTGAAGGAATACTAAAAAGGCTAAAAGGTAGAGATAAACAATGGGTGGAAATACATTTAAAAATAATGGAAATAGGTGGGAAAAGAAAAATCTATATAAATTATTGGAAAAAACAAAAAGGAGGGGGAAGAAACAGAAAGGGGGTGGGGATGGAGGAGAGAGTTCATGATCTAAAATTGTTGAACTCAATATTCAGTCCAGAAGGCTGTAAATTGCCTAGTCGGAAGATGAGGTGCTGTTCCTCCAGTTTGCGTTGACCTTCACTGGAATAATACAGCAAGCCAAGGACAGACATGTGGGCATGAGAGCAGGGTGGAGTGTTGAAATGGCAAGCGACAGGGAGGTCTGGATAATGCTTGCGGACAGACCGAAGGTGTTCTGCAAAGCGGTCACCCAGTCTGCGTTTGGTCTCTCCAATGTAGAGGAAACCGCATTGGGAGCAACAAATGCAGTAGACTAAGTTGAGGGAAGTGCAAGTGAAATGCTGCTTCACTTGAAAGGAATGTTTGGGCCCTTGGACGGTGAGGAGAGAGGAAGTGAAGGGGCAGGTGTTGCAACTTCTGCGGTTGCATGGGAAGGTGCTGTAGGAGGGGGTTGAGGAGTAGGGGGTGATGGAGGAGTGGACCAGGGTGTCACGGAGGGAACGATCCCTGTGGAATGCCGCCGGGGGGATGAAGGGAAGATGTGTTTGGTGGTGGCATCATGCTGGAGTTGGCGGAAATTGCGGAGGATGATCCTTTGAATGCGGAGGCTGGTGGGGTGATAAGTGAGGACAAGGGGGACCCTATCATGTTTCTGGGAGGGAGGAGAAGGCGTGAGGGCGGATGCGCGGGAGATGGGCCGGACACGGTTGAGGGCCCTGTCAACCACCATAGGTGGAAAACCTCGGTTAAGGAAGCAGGAGGACATGTCAGAGGAACTGTTTTTGAAAATGGCATCATCAGAACAGATGCGACGGAGGCGAAGGAACTGGGAGAATGGGATGGAGTCCTTACAGAAAGCGGGGTGTGAGGAGCTGTAGTCGAGGTAGCTGTGGGAGTCGGTAGGCTTGTAATGGATATTGGTGGACAGTCGATCACCAGAAATTGAAACAGAGAGGTCAAAGAACGGAAGGGAAGTGTCAGAGACGGACCATGTGAAAATGATGGAGGGGTGGAGATTGGAAGCAAAATTAATAAATTTTTCCAGGTCCTGTTTAAAGGGCCTGGCCACTTTGGGAAGACATGGAGGATGTAAGTGTGTAAGGTAAGTGGGTAGGGTGGTTGGGGGGTGGGGGGGTTGTTGGGTGGTCGGGGGTGGGGTAGGATGAATTGAGTGACCAGTGGGGGATGGGCCCGTGGGGGTCAGGTAGTCAGCGAGGGTGTCGGATTGTCAGTGGGCTGTAGGAAGGGTCGATGGGGTTCAGTGGTCAGTGGGGTGTTCGGGCGGGTGGGGGCTAGTTGGGGGAGGCTGAGAGGGTAGTAGATGGGGTGGGAGGGTAGTGGGGGTGTCAGGAGGGTAGTTGCAGGGTGGGAGGGTAGTCTGCAGTGTTGTGAGGGCAATCGGGGGTAGGTGGTAATCGGGGTGGGGTGTGAAGATTGTCAGAGGGTGGGGAGGGTAGTCGGGGGGCCAGGAGGGGAGTCGGGGAATTTGTGGTTGGGGGACAATTTTATAATTATCAAGAGTTAAAAGTGTTTTTAATTCTTCTAACTTTTCTTGGGCAACCATTCTGGTAAGACAGTCAGAACCACTTGCGTCTCCAAATAAATCGGATTATCAGATGGCTCGCAGTGCAGGGTAATTGCCCATCAGATGTTTGAACTTCCCAGGCAATTACCATGCAGTCCTTGCATGAGGACTTCTAGAGGGCTCCGCCAGCGCATCTTCTGTGGCACCTCCCGGGTATGACCCTCCAAAGATCAGAAGTTATGAGCCATTATATTTACTTCCCTCCAACCAACCCCAACCCACCAATTCCTGGAGGTTAAAATTCCTCCCAAATAGTGGGAAGTATGGGCGACAATTGCAAAAGTACTGGTCATAATCTTCCAATCCTCCTTATATGCAGAGGTGGTGCCAGAGGACTGGAGAATTTCAAATGTTACATTCATGTTCAAAAAAGGGTGTAAGGATAAACCCAGCAACTATAGGCCAATCAGTTTAACCCTGGTGCTGGGAAAGTTTTCAGAAAGAATAATCCAGGACAAAATGAACAGCCACTTGAAAGGGCAGATTAATTAAGGAAAGTCAGCAGAGATCTATTGAAATCAAACCATGTTTAACTAGACTCAAAGATGTCTACAGCACAGAAGGAGGCCAATCGGCCCATTGTTTCCGTGCCGGTCAATAAAGATTTGACTACACTAATCCCATTTTCCAGCACTTGGCCCATAGCCCTGGAGGCTATGGCAACGCAAGTGAATATCTAAATACTTCCTAAATGTTACGAGAGTTTCTGACTCAACCACCCTTTCAGGCAGTGAGTTCCAGACTCCCACCACCCTCTGGGTGAAAACATTTCTCCTCAACTCCCCTCTTAGCCTCCTATCTCTTACTAACTTGGTTGAGTTTTTGATGAAGGAACAGGGAGGTTTAATGAGGGTAACACGGTTGATCTACTGCATATGGACTTCCAAAAGGCATTAATGAAGTATCACATAATACACCTGCTAGCAAAGTTAAGGCCCATGGAGTAAAAGGGACAATGGCAGCATGGATATGAACGTGGCTTCTATGATCCTATATCTGTCCTGATTCTCTCTTGTACATCTCTTCTATGCACATGTCCTCAAAGCTAGGACAATTGAAACCCTGTCAGAAACAACGTCTGGCTCCAATATTAATTTTTTTGGGCCCTAGCACAGCTGCTAATTCGCATAGGGTATAATTTTAAAATATTTTACAACATTGTGCAGGTTCAAGCTGGTGTCCATCATATCACTAAAAAATGTAAGATTAGTTTCAGCCCAGTGATTTCTGCATTCACACTCTGATCTGTGTTGCTGACCATAGATTTCTATAACTGACAGAGCCACAACTCAAGACAATGGTCTCAAGTTCCCAGCATGTGTACATACATAGCATACATTCATCTCTACTTTTTTTGTTAGAAGCATTTTTTTGTTTCCAAAGTTCCTTAAATGTGAATACAACATAAATTATACATTTATAATCTTGTTTGTAGGTTATTAGTAACTATGTAAACATTGCAATTTGAAAATAAATCTAAATAAAAGGAGACTAAATTCAGGAAATCATTCATGGATTCATAATCTCTTTAAGGAACATCTTCACAATTGGTGCTTCCACATTTTTCCCCAGCTCTTGGCTTGTCCAGATATATTGATAAGGAAGGCCTCACATTTAATCTATCATATGTGCTGATATAATTTATATTAGTATCAATGATGTATTACAGGTGACTTCAGAGATCTGGACGATGAAAGAAACAAACATCTTCCGATTAATACCCAGTGAATCCTACTGGAATTGTACATATTGATGCTAGGTCAGTAGAGTATTGGTTCATACTGTGTTGCTGCCTGTGTGTCAATACCTTAAGGTGACGAGTGACAAAAGAATATTGGTGGGGAGCAACTTCAATTATGACTTGTTTTATAATAAAGTAGAAGATTTGTACAGGTTAAATAATTGATATTTTTCCAGAAGTCTTTAAATCATCCAGAGGAACTTTGGCAAGAAGTTCCTTAAAGCTGCTTCTGTTCCGCTGCCAGAACATGTTTTATTTGTTCGTGGGCTGCGGGCATCACTGGCAAGGCCAGCATTAATTGCCCATCTCTAATTGCCCCTGAGAAAGTATTGGTGAGCTGCCTTCTTAGACCACTGAAATATAGGTACAGTGCTGTTAGGTAGGGAGCTCCAGGATTTTGACTCAGCAATATTGAAGGAACAGCGATATACTGTATTTCCAAGTTAGGATGATACATGACCTGGAGGGGAAATCTAAGGCTGTGGTGTTCCTATGCACCTGCTGCCCTTGTTCTTCTAGGTGTTAGAGGTTGCATGTTTCAAAGTTGTTGAAGAAGACTTGGTGAGTTGCTGCTGTGCATCTTGTAATGGTACATTCTGTAGCCATGGTGTGCCTGTGGTGGAGGAAGTGAAGATTTAAGGTGGTGGATGAGGTGACAATCAAGTGGGCTGTTTTCCCCTGGATGATATGGTACTTCTTCAGTGTTGTTGGAGCTCCACTCATCCAATTGGTCGGTTTGGATTTGTCCGGCTTTTTGTGGACAGGACATATCTGGGCAATTTTCCACATTGTCAGTTACATGCCAGTGTTGTAACTGCAGTGGAACAGCTTGAATAGAGGCACAGCTACTTCTAGAGCATAAATCTTCAGCTGGGTGCCGTAGTGGGGGCCCATAGCCTTTTCTGTATCCAGTGCAATCAGCTGTTTCTCGATATCATGCTGAGTGAATTGAATTGGCTGAAGAATTGTACCTATGATGGTGGGAACCTCAGGAAAAAGGCAAGATGGATCACCACTCGGCACTTCTGACTGCAGATGCTGGCAAACACTTCAGCCTTGACTCTGGCACATGTGCTGATCTCCCCATCATTGAGGACAGGAATGTTCATGGAGCCTTCTTTTCCAGTTAGTTGCTTAATTGCCCACCACAATTTATGACTGGATGTGGCACCACAGCAGAGCTTTCATCTAATGGGTTGGTTGTGGGATCATCTAGCTCTAACACAAGCTGCTTTCACTATTGAGCATGCATGTGTTATAACTTCACCAAGTTGGCATCTCATTTTTAGGTACAACTGGTGCTATGCCTGGCTGTCTGCTCTTCTCACTGAATCAGGGTTTGTCCCCTGGCTTAGTGGTAAAAGTAAAGTGAAGGATATGCTGAACCATGAGGTTACCAATTGTGGAGGAACACATTTCTTTTGCTGCTGATGGCTCACAGCAATTCATAGATCTCCAATTTTGAGCTGTCAGGTCAGTTCTGAATCTATGCATTTTGCCTAGTGGTAGTGCCGTGCAGCACATTGAAGGGTGTCCTCAATGTGAAGGTGGAGTTTGTCTCCAAAAGGATTCTATAGCTGTCACTCCTACCAATACTGCCGTGGATAGATACATCTGCAACAGATAAACTGGTGAGGATGAGGTCAATTAAGTTTTTCCCTTGTGTTTGTTCTCTTACTACCTGCTGTGAGTCCAGTACGTCAGATGTGTCCTTCAGGTTTCAGCAGTCAATAGTGGTCTATGAAACCAATCTTGGTGATGCATATTGAAGTCCCCCACCCAGAGTGCATTCTGTACCCTTACTACCCTCAGTGCTTCTAACTGGTATTCAACATGGATTACATGCCTTTCAGCCAAGAAATAGATGGTCAACATGATCCCAAGTTGTTCCTGGGCTACCCCTAAGGAAATATACAAGAATGGCAAGCTAACAAATTACTTTTTCATTGGGTCAGGAAGAGACCATTCAGCTTTTTTCTCCATTTCCTTTAATACCCTTATTTCCTAAGTAAATACGTTTTTAAAAAACCTCAATTAACTTTGCACCTATAGCCTTCCAGGACAGAACAGCCCTTTGTATGAAGAAGTAGTTTCTAGATTTGATTAACCGGTTTAGCTGGCCTCATAAAATCAACCCATATAGGATTAGTGCGTGGATGTTTAATTTCATGAAGGCACAGTGCCAGCTGCAATTACACAATGACTGACAAAAGCAATTATTTGTGACAGAGCATCAGATAGAGGTTTTATCACTGACGAGATTGGAATAGTGGAAAGGATGTTACTGCACTTGTGGAAGCAGCTCATTCTCTGCCTTCAAACTGAAGCTGGACTTTGGTCCATCAGCCCTTTTGCAATCAATATGGCATTTCAGGCTTTCTTTAAGGACTTTAGCAGTGTTCCATATATATAACTTTTATTTTTCTGAAGAAGCGTCTTTGAATTTCAAAACATTATCAAAGAAAAGCAGTTTTGTATAAAAGGCAAAAATGAAAGCTCTGAAGATCACTGTCAATTTGAAAGACAGGCAATTTACACTAGAAATGAAGCAGCACTAGTTCTTTGAATGCTTGTAGAATATTTGTCTCATTCGCCAATCTTTTGCATTAATTTCATGACATGTCAATATAAAAAATGGGGAAAACGTTCCGAAACATTCTTCCCCAAATCATGTCATAATAAGATTAAATGTTAACAGCTTGACTAGATTTACAAGTAAAATAACTTTTGTATTCCATTATAAATGCAGTTTGCAAAGCAGAATGAAAGTTGAAGGCTGCCATGAAATGTTAATTCTCTTTGTTACAAATCAAAACTAAAATAATCCCTTGATTTTTATCATGAACTAAAAGAGGTATAGTGATTTTATGTTGCTTCATAATGTGAATGAAGCAATGTGTCCTATCCAATTCTTTTCCACACAGTTCAGTAGTTACGGATAAAAGCAAAATACTGTGGATGCTGTAAATCTGAAATAAAAATAGAAAATGCTGGAAAAACTCAGCGGGTCTGGCGGAGAGAGAAACAGATAACATTTCAAGTCTGTATGACTTGCTACCCTCAGTGCTTCTAATCTGAAGAAGAGTCATACCGACTCGAAATGTTAACTCAGTAGTTACAGAGACTGTTATTGAAGATATTATATGGCAAATTTAATATTTTTAATGCTTTTAAAGTACTAACATAACTCACTTGGTCTTGTTCACAGATAATTTGGAATCTGGAACATGGTTGCGATGTTTAGTTGCTAAACAGACCTGTCCCTGAAAGAGCAGACTTTTCAGAGATTCTTTATAGGATTCCTAGACTGTTGTTCAGAATGGCTGGATGGGGGAGTACAAAGCAAAACATAGAGAAGCGGGTTCCTTTCTGGTCACAGCTCTTCCAGGGGTTATCTGTTGTGCAGGGATGAAATTTGTAGAGTTTAATAGGATGTGGAACATTCAATGTATGATCTTGAACTGTGCAGTTTGTTTTCCTTGGTACAGTAGTTTGATTATCTGAGATTCCATAGCTCTCGCCACTTCTCTTCCTTCAGGTGGTCAAGATAATATTTTCAAATTTCTCCTAGATTTGCTGTCCTTTGTGTTAAGTCTCTCCAGTTTGTACTCTATAGATACCTAGATTTGTTTAATACACGTCACCAGAAGTTCAATGGTTGGGATAAACAGAAGGGAAGGTAAGGAGCATTCCTATGTTGTCACAAAAATAGAAAATGCTGGAAAAACTCAGCAGGTCTAACAGCATCTGTGGAGAGAAAGACAGAGTTAATGTTTCAAGTCCATATGACTCTTCTTCAGAGCTAAAGAGAAGTAATTATTATTTTACTTCTCTTTAGCTCTAAAGAAGAGTCATACGGACTCGAAACGTTAACTCTGGGCAGAATTTTGCCCTTGGTGGGCGAGCGGGCCCCACCGGCTCAGCAGCGGGCGGGCAGCTGACCCCCGCTGCCGAAACGGGGCCCGCCGCCATTTTGAGTGAGCGGGCCAATTAAGGCCCACCCAGCAGCCTGCCTGACAGGAAGCGCAAGGGGGGGAGGGAATCCCCAACTGTCAAAGTGCACTCTTTCACGCATGCGCGCGAAAGAGCGCACTGCTCCCTGAGGCAAAATGTTGTCTCAGGGAGCTTACTGACAGGTAAGAAAAATCAAAAAATAGAGAAATATTAAAATTATTAACATGTCCCCTCATGTGACAATGTCACACGAGATGGGACATGTTAATAAGAAACATATAAAGTTTATTAAATTTTTTAAAAACGGACATGAAACTTCATCCCGCCAGTGGATGAAGTTTCATGAATAATCTGGAGCCCGCTGGGGCTCCTGGCCTACCCACCAGCCTTAAGCTTGAATGGGCAGGGTCTTTAACAAGGTTAATTAGCCTGTCAATGGCCTTAATTGGCCATTGACAGGTCCGCCCGCCTTCCTGAAGATTTAAATGGACTGGGATGACGTCAGGGGTTCCTCCCGATGTCATCCTGCGTCATTTTCCCCTCGGCGAGCAGGCCCCTCCCCCAAATCGCTGAGGGAAAATCCTGGCGAGCTGTTAGACCTGCTGAGTTTTGCCACCATTTTCTGTTTTTGTTTCAGATTTCCAGCATCCACAGTATTTTGCTTTTATCTCTATGTTGTCCCTTGGTGGAAACTGAGCTGAGACTATTGTTGAACACTATGGATGTGAGGTGTGAGTGAAAGATTTTAGTGCACTTCCTGAATATGACACCAAAAGGCATTCACTTGAATGTCAGAAAGATTTTTACTATAACCAACCGAGTGACATTGCTGCATCTGGGGATAGTTTTGGTGTTATTACAGAGATGCACTATACTGAACAGCTGCCTGATCTTGTCCTTCAAGAGGGAGGGCTATTTAGACAATATAGGTCATCCCAGAAATAATTGCATATAGTATGGAAGCCAGGATTTCAGGTGTTACTTTGTTGTCTGTACGATGAGTACTGGGTTGAACATTTTGCTGGGAATTCCTATGAGTTTCTTCTTTGGTGGAAGTTTATCAAAAACCCAGTGAAGGTCAAGTAAATAGTGTTTCCACCAATCGTCTGCCAAAGTTACAGTAATCAACAGCGCAAATCCCTTAGAAAATACCTGACTGTTTCTATGAACAAACATGATAACATTGAAGTTGTTTGGTAGGTTCTTTGTCTCCAACATAGTGGAGGAGTTGCAGTTATAGACAAGTAGCTCTCGCAAGAGAGTCATGCAAAACTGAGCAGGGTAGCCATCATGGCCTGAGGTTCAAGTTTAAAGCATTTCCAGCAAAGAGACATGATTCATTTTAGCTGGGTGTTTGGTTAAACTGATTAGGCTAGATAATTTACTTAACCCACAATTCCCAGACCCTGGCCCACACCCCAGCCCTTGGAAAATGTTAAAATTTTGTTTATTTTGTTGACACCAAAAATAAGGAAAACAAGTAACATAACTCAGCTGTGTCCTTTGTATTCTGCTTTCCAAAAAAATTGAGGAGTGCTTTCTCTTAAGTGAAAATATTATTTTACTTAGCTCAAAAGCAACATGTAGGAAACATTCAGGTTAGTTGTGAAATAGCATAGGAGGCATCCAAGTGAAACAACAATCCTTTGCATTGTTTTTCCATACCAAATTTTAGTCAGATTTTATAATAGAAAAGTAAAAAGTGCCCATTAAATCCAGATTCAAGGCAACTTAAAAAATGGATAGTCACTGTAAAATGTAAAATTAAACAACAACAAAAACTGCAAACCATAACTTTATTGCAATTCCATCAGAAGCACACACTAAATTTAGCCTGAAGGCTGTATTTTCCTTCCAACCTTGCTGCAAAATGAACATTCCCCTAAAGACCACCTAATCATAGTGACTACCTAATATCCATCTCAAGATCATTATATCAGTTTAAGAAAAATCATACATAATAACAGCCACTTCAGTGACGTGAACAAAATGCTAGTGTTCTATTTGACATTAAACTTGTACTCTTGAGCAATGACCACAAACAACATGAATCAAACTTTCAAACAGAATCCTTTTTACCACAACCCATATTCAGATTCCCTACAAATGATTTTAAACGCTGACATGATGTGCATTTTGGGGTACATCTAAAAACACTTCCTTAAATATTGAATATAATTGTATAATTACCTTTGGCACTTCGTATTCGTGCCCCCATTTGTTCGTCTGTTTGTCTGTAAACAATAAATCTGAAGAACTAATGGACGGATGAATGGGAAACTATCTTCTAAAAGTAAATTTAAATGTGATTACATGAATCGTGTGCACAACAGTTTTCGTGAGCCCGTGCAGATTCTGCATATCACTGAGCTGGGAGTATGTGATCTCATACATTTGTTTCTATCCAAATACAGGAGTATTAGCAGGATTGGGTAACACAGAGGTCCAGCACAGTCTATCAATTATTTGGAAAATTGCAATCCCAAATTAATAAATTAAGTTTACAAACACCTACTTCAATTAATTTAATATGAAAAGTAGAGGAAATGTGTTCTATTCAGACAGAGACATAGCTCTGCATATCCTATTCTACTTTCATAGTTGAAAAGTACCTGCTTTTTACATGGAAGTACATTTTTTGAGCCCACTTATATGGTGCTCACACTGGGCGAAAATAATCACTTATTTTTGGACGGTCTAAGCTTTCTCTTAATCGGTGTGTTTTCTCTACTGTACATGTGTGATGTAGCACAAGTATGGAAGGGTGACCCATGATGTATTACGGAGCGAGTTCTGCCAGCTGTTCCCAGGAAATAGCATGAATGAGGATCAAAGATTGGAAAGTATGTAGCATTGCATGATAGATTTTTTACAAAATGGGGCATATGGGGAGAAACTATTCCCATTGGCAGAAGGATCAAAAATCAAAGGACACCAACTTAAGGTGACTGGCAAAAGAAGCAATGGTGACATGAGGGAAAACTTTTTCAATTTCTAATTTCTAATTGAAGTTGGGTACTTAAACCCTAGTTTGAAAATGCTTCAATACCATCCCTAATTATTGTTCTATTAAGGAGTTAAAATACTTCCTGGAGATCATTATAGTGGTCTTATCCCTTAATAATTGGCTTGATTACTCATCTAATGTTGTATCCTTAATACTATAGCTGCATAGTGAGTAGGTATACAACTTCCCTCACTACTGTTAGATTTATTAAACTCAACATCCCACCATATTGGTTGCACTAAATCCTGACTGACTGATTAGCTAGTGATAACTCTCAGCTGTCCTTCAAAGATTAAAATTAGTACACAACTCAATTATAGAGTAATGGGGCCATCCTAATGTAATGTTGTAAATATCAACAGAAAGGAGATTCAAAGTAAGTGAGAACTTTACTCAAACACAAAAAGCTAATGTGAATAAAGACCCCTTTCTCCCCTCTTCCAAGTCAAACCTAAACATAATTCTAGAATAAGAGCACTAAAATTTCAGCTTGTGAATGGACTCATATATCTGTGGTACACATGGTTTTCACAAGTATTTTCTGTGCTTCTAACCTACATTCATGTTGTTCATATTAGGTGGAAATTAGCTGAAAATGGCTGGCATATATGTAAGATGCATTTGTGGCTGACCCACCTAGGTGGCAAGATTCACCATTGGAATCATCTCAAGAGGCAGCTCTCTATTGGTATTGTATTCCATTTTATTCATATCTACATGTTTGGTGATCCAAACTCTGCTGGATGGTGCCTTTAATATTAACAACATCATCAATAGTTAAATGCTAAGGGAGTAAACTGAACCATCCATATAAATAATGTGGCTACAAGGGCAGGTCAGATGCTGGGAATTCTGTGGCAAGTAACTCACCTCCTAACTCCTCAAAGCCTGTCCAACATCTACAAGGCACAAGTCAGGAATGTGATGGAATACTCTCCGCTTGCCTGGATGAGTGCAGCTCTAACACTCAAGAAGCTCAACACCAAAGCAGCCTGCTTGATTGGTACCCCATCCACCACTTTCAACATTCACTTCCTCCACCAGTGATGAATGGTAGCAGCAGTGTGTACCATCAACAAGATGTACTGCAGCAATCCACCAAAGCTCCTTCGACAGCGCCCTTCAAACTTACAACCTCTACCACCTAGAAGGACAAGGGCAGAAGATGCATCAGAACACCATCACCTGCAAGTTCCCCTCCAAACCACATACCATTCTGACTTGGAACTATATCGCCATTCTTTCACTGTTGCCAGGTCAAAATCCAGGAACTCCCTTCCCAACAGCAGTGAGGGTGTACATACACCACATGGACTTCAGCAGCTCAAGAAGGCAGCTCATCACCACCTTCTCAAGGGCAATTAGGGATGGGCAATAAATGCTGGCCTAACCAGTGACGCCCACATCCCGTGAAAGAATAAATAAGAAAACCCAACACCAAATCTGGAGCGAAGTCCCACAAAGCAGCGTGTGTTTCCTTCAATTAAGCATCTCCCAGCAACTCCTGCAACCGACTAGGCCACAGACGTATAGGCTTTTGTCTTTTCTCTGAATATTAGTGTATGAGGTCAAGATGGGGGTGGAGGGGTGGAATTCAAGGCCTAAGCAAATCTGCACCTCTTAAAACTGTGCATAGGATAGGCAGCAAAGGAAGAAAGAGAAATTTTCCAGCTTGGAAACTGGAAGGTCAGGTCTACGTGCCCTGGCATGAACATTGACTCACTTCCACAGCAAGTGTATGCCAAACAACACTGATTAACCATGACTTATGCAAGTTTGATGTTGGCATTGCTGCTCAACAGGAAAAGCAGATTAGTTGACATAGCCTCATGTATCGAGCCTAACTACACCAAGGAGCTAATGGGAGGAAAGATCTTGTAACAGTCTCTATCAGTCTCTATTAGTATTTGACAAACTAATGGGACTAAAGGCAGACAAGTCACCAGGACCTGATGACCTGCATCCAAGGGTTTTAAAGGAAGTCGCTGCAGAGATAGTGGAGGCATTGGTCGAAATATTCCAGAACTCACTGGATTCCAGGAGGGTCACAGCGGATTGGAAAACCATTAATGTGATGCCCCTGTTCAAGAAGGAAGTGAGACAAAACGCAGGAAATGATAGGCCAGTCAGCCTAACATCTGTGGTTGGGAAAGTGCTAGAGTCCATTATTAAGGAAGAAATAGCAGGACATTTAGAAAAGCTTAACGCAATCAAATAGAACCAACATGGTTTTGTGAAAGGGAAATAATGTTTGACAAATTTGCTAGAGTTCTTTGAGGATATAACAAGCAGAGTTGATAAAGGGGAAACGGTAGATGCAGTGCACCTAGATTTCCAGAACGCATTCACTAAGGTCCCACATAAAAGGTTATTGCACAAGGTAGGAGCTCACGGTATTGGGGGTAATGTATTAGTGAAGGGTTCTCAAAATTCCTACATTTTTCATGTCATCAACAAGGATATGACTTTTGGATTTTTATGGCAGAGGACCCAACTGCTACGTTAAGTGTAGAACCCTGCAGACAGGAAGCTAGGACGAGAGGAGACAGAATACGCATTCTTCCCTTTAAATCAATCAACCCAGAGAAAGACTTCATCTTACATGAAACTAAAGCCCATCAAAATCTTGCATAAATAATCGCTACTAACTACTAAGGCAGGAAGGCCTCAATCAATGCAATTATGCGAACCTATCAATACTCCACATATACAATGGCTTTCAGTTCAAGACTAGTTACGGGGGCAGGAAGACAATGATAAACATCATGCGAGCCCATTAAAAATAACGAGACAACAATCACCTGAAGAAACTCAAATCAGACAAAGAACTAACCTTGATTTGGTTTCAGATAAGAAATTCGAAAAAAAACAGTATAACTGGGCCACCAGTTACGAAGGTGAAGCTGTGACAGAAGGGTGAGCAGTTTTGAAAGCTGACACAGGAGGGTGAGCAGTTTTTGGAGTGGTTAAAAACAGAATTTAAACAGGGAGAGGTAGCTCAGCCAAGAGGAGGGAGGAGACCTGGAGGTTTGCAGGCACGCAGGCAATATCACGGTGAGGGACACGGGGTGGCAGGCTCAACCGAAGACAACAAGGCCGCAACCACAGCCCTCCCCGAAGATCGACCACCCACAACCGCGCCCTCCACCCAACTGAAGAACCTTCGCAGATTCCACAGACCAGGACCGCGTGGGGATGGCAGACCCCAGAGGACACAAAGAGCATACCCCAAAACTGCAACTGGCTTATTTGGCTGGATTTGGAACTGTCAAGGAACCCTGGTTGGTGAGCGTGATCCCTGACCTCTCCCAGTTCAATTTAGTTAGGTTTTGGGGGTGGGACAAGGGTAAACGTGAATTTCCCTCGTTATGCCGTGTGTTCCCCATTCTTAACTAAGTGTACTTTGTAGGTCTGTATAATCTCAGTGTAATCCTAATGTTATAAGTTCATTTGTGACTTCAATAAACCCAGTTTCTTTTCTTGCACCAAAACCAGTTGTCTGCTGCACTTTGTCACAACCCCCAAATAAGTCCAAGGTTTAGAACCTAGGGAATGGGAGCGATTCAGACCGCTCAGAAGTCAGAGGTGAAGCTGACACACACCACCACCCCCTACATAATGGCGAACGCGGCAGGACCTTGGCAAAAGGGATGCGATGCAGTGGACACTGATTTGGAAGAGAGAACTGTAATGGAAGAGAGGATTTCAAATTATGTGTTCAGTAAGGTGAATATGGAAAAAAAATGGGTCACTAATCTGTTAAAGGCTGGGCGCCTGGTAGATGTTGCAGCTAAATGGACAGAAGGGAAGGATCATAAAAAATCCATAGAAAAGGCAGTCTGGCTGATGTGCTTCAAGAAACAGATCCAGCTTTTGGACAGGCTCGTTGAAGCACAGGCAGCTGAGATTTGGGAGTCAGCCCTGGAAGTCCAAACAAAGGCCCTGGCAGGGGAGAAGTTACTGTTAACATTGCAGGCTCTGAACCAGGAAAGGGTGCAGTTAGTGGGGGAGCAGAAGACCCAGCAGGAATATTTACAGTGTCAGGTCACCGAGGCCAAGAACAATGAGCTGGGGTTGCGGGAAAAGAATGCCCACCTAGCAAGACAAGTAAGAGAGCAGGAGGAGAAAGTAAAAGGCTTACAGGCAGCCTATAAGATAGTGAGCGCACAGGGGTTTGAGGATGCAGACCATGGCCCCTGTCAGAAGCAGATAGAGAGTCTGAACCTTGCTCTAAGGACGGCAAAAGGCATGGTGTGCCTCATAAGCCCTATTGCAGCCCAAGTTGACTTCATAGGGAACCTGGGGAGGACGGTTCAGACACCACAGGTAGTGCCAAGGGACTACCCGGTTGAGGAGCAGGAGGGCCCACGACCACCACCCATAGCGCCAAGTTTTAGCGAAATCTGGCAGGCGGGGGGATGGAATTAGGGGCAGAAGCTGAGGAGGAAAACCCCCAGCAAGAGAGGCTGGGACTGGGGCCGATATGCCCGGCCCGGCAGCAAAGATTCGGTCCGCCCACTGATAACGGCGATGAGGGACCCCTCCAAAACCAGTTCGTAGTTCCCCACGGCACCCAACAGTTTAGGGCCATGGTGAGCCATTTAACTAAACTTGCAGCAAATGGGGATCCCTCGGTCCACTTCAGGGAAGTGGAACAAGCAGCAAGCATCAACGAGTGCAATGATGCTGAACGGGCCAAAATGCTGCTATTCTCCCTGGAGAGTAACCTCTCTGACCAATGTAAGATGGGACAGTGTGATTATGGGGAGCTCAAGGAGGAAGTTCTTGAGGCCATGGGGATGAATGAGGAAAGTCCTTTCTCCCAGGTGGAAAAAACAGTGCAACTCGTAGGAGAACCCCCGCAGGCTTTTGCAGACAGGTTGTGGCCGGTGTATAGGAGCGCATGCCGTGGGACGCCTAACCGGGCTAACCTGAACCAGGATCAACGGGCCCACTGGCTCCGTTGCCTGGTGGCAAACAGCTTGCCACAGGTCAGGGCCACGGCAGGAATGTAGTTTGACCCAAAGAATCCCCTGACTATCGAACTCACAGTGATCAGACAATTGACCATAGCTTACCGTAATGGTAAAGGAACTGATGCACACCCACCCAAAGGGAAAGTGCATGAAATGAAACCCGGCCAGGGTAGGAAGGAGTGGCATCAGGAAGGGAATAACCCGTCCAGCACAAAGCTCAACTGTTATGGGTGTGGGAAGAATGGACACTGGAGGAAGGAGTGTAAGAATCCTTGGAAAGATAACAAGGGAAAGAATTCCTCAACGCCAGCCCAAAAGGCAGAGACAGGAATCCCTCCCGCCACAGTCGAGTCATTTTTGGACACCATGAGAACCCTATTGACTGGCCCAGGGAAGGTAGCAGCCACCACCGGCGCGCTGACCCCATCAGCCCCATCTAACCCACAACCCTGACTAAAGCCAGTAGCAGTGGGGGAGGAAGGGGAGGTTTACATCCATAAGGTGAAAGCTCATTCCTCCGCAGAACCCCAGAGTGAGGGCAACCGGCAGGCCGACGTGCTAGCTAAGGAGGGTGCCCGCACGGGCATTTTCTGGGACCCATATGGTCCTATAGCAGCAGTCACGGGTGGAATGGGACATGGGGGAGTGCAGGGGTAGCTTTAACTCCGGACCTTAAGATGGTCCAAACCCAAGACCCCATCCTCAAGGCAGCCCTCAGTGCAGTGGCAGAAGGGAAAAGGATAGAGGGCCCTTACAGCACAGCAGCCCTCTCTGCGAAGGGAGGCATGCTGTTTAAGGGAGAGCAATGGGTAGTACCTCAGCAGCACAGGAGGGAATTCCTTCAACAGGCCCATGAGGGTCCAGGAGTGGGGCATCCCGGGCCTGAGACCACCTGGCAGCGGGTGGAACAGGCAGGATGGTGGCCAGGACTCAGGGAAGATGTCCGCGAGTTCTGTGCCAGCTGTCTGGTGTGTGCTGCTAACAACCCTGGCCCACACAAAAGGAAGGTACCTATGGGACACATCAGGAGGGTAGGGGGACCATGGCAGTCGATCCAGGTCCACTACATCGGGCCCCTACCCATCGCCCAGGGAGGCTATAAGTACTGCTTAGTCCTGGTGGATGTGTTCACAAAGTGGGTAGAAGCCTTCCCCTGCCGAACAGCCACGGCTCAGAGTACAGCCAGGATCCTGGTCAGGGAGGTGTTCTTACGATGGGGGCTACCACAGTACATGGAGTCCGACCAAGGGAGCCACTTTACCGGGCAGGTCATGCAGAATACCCTTATGGTACTCGGCATAGAGGGGAAATGGCATGTTGCACACAACCCACAGTCCTCAGGGATTATAGAGAGGATGAACAGAACCTTGAAAGAAAGGCTGAGGAAAGAGACGTTAGACTCACCTAGAAAGTGGGTAGAAGTCTTACCGATGGTCCTAATGGGGATCTGAGCAAGCCAGTCAAAAAGCACGGGGTATTCCCCACACGAGCTCATGACTGGTAGGGTTATGCGGACTCCCACCCATGTGCTAGCCCCGGTGCTCACGGAGGGTCAGCTCAGAGAGGTGAACCGGGAGAGCTTCGTCAGGAATCTGTTTGAACACCTTAAACAGGTTCACTGGCAGGCTGCTAGCAACATGGGAAAACAGCATCGGAGTAACCGACTGCTGCTAGAACCCCGTACGCACCACGAGTGGGAGATAGGGGATCAGGTTATGGTTAGGAATTTTGCTCGGGTAGGCAGTCTAGAACCATTATACATGGGTCCCTACAGCATTGTAGATAAGGCAGGCCCCATGGGATACACCATAAAGCTGCCTCGGTACACCAAATGGTTCCACACTAACCAATGTAAGTTGTTTAAATCCGAGAGAAGGGAACAGCCAGTTGGGGCAAGGTCTGAGGATAAAAATCCTCAGCCTGCAGCAGGAGCAAACTCACAGACTGCACAAGCAGGTGCATGGCTTGTTTTAAGGGAAGGGCCATCCCACCCACCGTTTGGGACACTCTCCCGCTCATCTGGGATTCAGATGAGGTGGGACCTGAGGGCAGAGAGTTACCTGCCCCTGACACAGGTTTAGAAGAGGTACAGCCTGAGGATAGAAATCCCCAGCCAGCGGCAGTGGAGATTCCACAGACCGCACAAGAGGGGACAGTGGCTCAGGTTGAAGACCCACCAGCCAGAAAACCCTCACCAGCCACAGTCCCTAGAAGGTCCCCACAAACGCCACGGCCAAAGAAACCATGGTCACCGGCTCCCCAGTTTAAAAGAGCAGCCCCTCAAGTCAGGGATCGATCTGAGGACAGAGGTCCCCAGCCAGCAGCCGCAGGACAGGGCGACCACACCGAAGGGAGTAGTGTGCTGTAGCCCGAACAGGGATTAACCTGGCCACCTGGGGACGGGCGGTGGATGTACATAGCTTCTGTTATTTAATTTTGAGATTGTTAAGTTTGGGTGTTTTAGTTAAATTTTAAATAAGGTGGTTGGTAGTTTAAGTGTTATTGTTTAAGAGTGTTTGTATTGAGTCGAGGTCGCAAGACTCGACTATGCTTTACCCAAGCCAGTGAATCTGTTCGGGACCTGGCTATATGCTCTTATGTCTCCCTACAGAAAGGATTTCGATAGGATGGGGGGCATACTCCTACTTGCCCTGATAGGAATGGCCGCTGGGAGGCGAGGTGACGTGGAGGACTCCCACATTTTTGGGTGCTCAGGGGAGAGAGCACCAGTTGTCACTGCGAGGGGCAGCGAAGGTAATGTGGAGGAGATCACTACCTATTCCCATGTGGGAAGATGGCCAGGGTGGCTGGGATCTAACTCCACCCGATTCTCCAGTCAGACCGGGTTCACCTACGGGGAGGCCTCCCTCCCCTGCCCCAGCATACAGGTTGTGGCCACACGGGTCGGGGTCACTGAGGGGAAACGCGTGTGCCTGACCTGCAGAGGACAGATTCCCCTGGGAAGGTGGTGGTGACTCAGGAAGCTGAGCAGAGACATGGGGGACGGTGCAGCTGACTGGGAGTGATTGGGGAACGACACCCATCGGACCATTACCGGGAACCATGGTGGGGTGAATGTGTGCTGGGACAAGTGGTGGAAATTGGAACAGGGAATCTATGTCTGCATGTGGGGATCGCGGAAGACCTGCCCCACGGGCGTATCCGTTATCTTTTCCGCAGCACAGCTGGACAAAGGGAAGGGGGTGGAATAGGATTCCCACCTACACACTTGCATAACCCCATCCTCTCCAGCCTCAGTTAAGGCCACTGAACTCGTGGCACGTGCCCAAAAGCCCCTGCCCACGGCCCCAACAGTAAGGACACTTATGGAGAAGTGCCCTGCCACTGCCAAGGAACCAGGGAATGGGCTGGCACTAGTGCCGACCGAAAAGGTGCTATAGCAGGGGGTACACTATGCGGTAGCTTCCATGATTCTAAACCTCACAGAGGTACACTTACCTGAGTGGTGCCCCAAGGAGACAGAACAGCTATACCAGGCCCTGTTAAGAGAAATGTTCAAGAAATTCTACGAGTTCGATTTTGCCAATGTAGACAAAACAGAACTGTACACTACCCACACTGAGTACTTTAGCAATGCAAGGAGACAAAGAAGGGGAACCTGGAATGATGTTTTCACAGCATACAACACAGGATCCTCTGTGATAAACTGTCTGGATGATATAGAATTGCAGACACAAATAAACGGTTTAAAAACACAATTACGAAAAATCTTAACAGAGGAGAACACAGTGATAGGCTCAGAGCTACATGAGGACCAGGCCATGACGGTCCATTTAAAGGAGATTGTTGCTGAGTTGGAAAGGCACACCAAAACAGTGAATGCACTCATTCGAGAAGATAGGAATGCATCAGACCAGGCTGCACAGAATGAGGTGTGTGTGCTGTACAGGGCATGGTTGCTGGGCGAGGGCCGCAGCAACCTGAAGGATTTAAAGCAAGGTTTAGTCCCCTCCTGGATCGGCAACAAGCACCTTGCAGCCCTCCACCCTTTTGAGAATTCACTAAGCCCGTGTCAGTTCCGCCTAGCCTCTGAAGCCTACCCTGTCTCAGTAGATTGTGGGCGCTCCAACCACACCACCATGGGTATAGTAGTGAGGATGCCGGTCATGGGTGGGACAGCCCGACCTGCACCGGTATATAGGGTGGAGAACATTGGAGTCATTCAAGGGGGTGCACACGTCCGTTTCGCAGCAGTCCCACCTTACGTCATAAAGTGGGAGCACATGATGACAGGTACAGACCTCTCTGGGTGTCGGAGCCGGGGTGCACACGTAGTACTGTGTCCAAGGCACTTGAACGCCTATTCCAGACCACAGTGTGGGTTTAAAACTGCTGGTGCACGGCCTATAAACTGTACCATGGAGGTAATGGCACAAGGCCATGTTCCCCCACAGGTAGCATATATAGGGGGTGGGACATATTGTGTCACCACAAATGTGCCCTACTACCAGCTTGGACAGCACATCTGGTGCCCGGAAAGTGACAGCAGTTTTTGTTTTAAACCCGAGGCAGAAGTTCAAGTGGCCCAGGAACGAAATGTCCCCATTCCTGAACCCTCCACTGTTCACCTCACTGTTAGGGAAAACATTACCAACCTGCAGAGCTCTGTCACACATTTCGGTTATAAAATTCCCCCTCTACCAGAACATCTTACTAAACTACTAAAAGCTGTGGAGTTATCACAAAAGTATTTCTATACTTTGGAACAGAAAACACACGAGATAGAGGGAGAGATTCAAGGTATCACAGTCCCACCCTGGCGGGACATTTTTGAAAACATAGAGTTCCCTTCAGGGGTCAGAATGGCTTCCCACATCCTCGTGGTTTGCCAGCTGGGAATAGTGTTGTACCTGTGGTGCTCTCAGTGCAAGGGAAAAGACAAAATCCTAGAGTTCCAAAATGAAAGGACCTGGAAGAAGCATTATGCTAAGGTGGAGAGAGATACACCTGTTTGAACCTTTCATTTTTTTTTTGTTCCTGAATAAAGATTGTTGGTTTTTTTTGTGTTCGGTTATTTTTAAGAAAGACTTTTACGTGTTGCTTTCTTTTAATAAAGATGTATGTGCACCAAGTGGGATGTTGGACCCCCTAAATGTTTGGATGTATGTAAATAACTGTATTTTGCCTATGCATGCTTACGTACACCACATTTTAAAGAATGGGGAGTGTATGTGTCATGAGATCTTAGATAGGTAATTGCAGGGGAAGATTGACTATGGAGGGTCGCGAATTTTGTTTTTTTCCAGTATGATACTTGAAGCACGGTTTAAATATCACAGGGGTGTCTGAAGGGTTCTCAAAATTCCCACATTTTTCATATCATCAACAAGGATATGACTTTTGGATTTTTATGGCAGAGGACCCAACTGCTGCGTTAAGTGTAGAACCCTGCAGACAGGAAGCTAGGAAGAGAGGAGACAAAATGCACATTCTTCCCTTTAAATCAATCAACCCAGAGAAAGACTTCATCTTACACAAAACTAAAGCCCATCAAAATCTTGCATAATCGCTACTAACTACTAAGGCAGGAAGGCCTCAATCAATGCAATTATGCGAACCTATCAATACTCCACATATACAATGGCTTTCAGTTCAAGACTAGTTACGGGGGCAGGAAGACAATGATAAACATCATGTGAGCCCATTAAAAACAACGAGACAACAATCACCTGAAGAAACCCAAATCAGACAAAGAACTAACCTTGATTTGGTTTTAGATAAGAAATTCGAAAAAAAACAGTATAACTGGGCCACCAGTTACGAAGGTGAAGCTGTGACAGAAGGGTGAGCAGTTTTGAAAGCTGACACAGGAGGGTGAGCAGTTTTTGGAGTGGTTAAAAACAGAGTTTAAACAGGGAGAGGTAGCTCAGCCAAGCGGAGGGAGGAGACCTGGAGGTTTGTAGGCCCCCAGGCAATATCACGGCGACGGGCATGGGGTGGCAGGTGCAACCGAAGACAACAAGGCCGCAACCGCAGCCCTCCACGAAGATCGACCACCCACAACCGCGCCCTCCACCCAACTGAAGAATCTTCGCAGATTCCACAGACCAGGACTACGTGGGGACGGCAGGCCCCAGAGGACACAAAGAGCGTACCCAAAAACTGCAACCGGCTTACCTGGCTGGATTTGGAACTGTTAAGGAACCCTGGTTGGTGAGCATGATCTCTGACCTCTCCTAGTTCAATTTAGTTAGGTTTTGGGGGTGGGACAAGGGTAAGGGGGTAGTAGTGTGATTTTCCCTTGTTACGCTGTGTGTTCCCCATTCTTAACTAAGTGTACTTTGTAGGTCTGTATAATCTCAGTGTAATCCTAATGTTATAAGTTCATTTGTGACTTCAATAACCCCAGTTTCTTTTCTTGCACCAAATCCAGTTGTCTGCTGCACTTTGTCACAACCCCCAAATAAGTCCAAGGTCTAGAACCCAGGGATAGGAAGCGATTCGGACCGCTCAGATGTCAGAGGTGAAGCTAACACACACCACCACCCCCTACGTTAGCATGGAATGAGGATTGGTTAATACATAGAAGACAGAGAGTCGGGATTAATGGGTCTTTTTCAGGTTGGAAAAGCATAACTAATGAAGTGTCAAAAGGATCAGTTCTAGGGCTGTAATTATTTACTATCT
Source organism: Cetorhinus maximus (assembly GCF_964194155.1). Taxonomy (NCBI): domain Eukaryota; kingdom Metazoa; phylum Chordata; class Chondrichthyes; order Lamniformes; family Cetorhinidae; genus Cetorhinus; species Cetorhinus maximus. The sequence goes on along the minus strand of NC_135885.1, from coordinate 59,139,210 downwards.
GTATTAATGACTTGGAGGAGGGGGCAGAGTGTAATGTATCCAAATTTGCTGACGATACAAAAATAGGTGGGAGGGCATGTTATGATGAGGACATAAGGAATCTGCAAGGGGATACAGATAGGTTGAGTGAGTGGGCAAAAACTTGGCAGATGGAGTTTAATGTAATGGTAGGAAGAATCAAAAGGCAGACTATTATTTAAATGGAGAGTGGCTCCAAAAAATGCAGCACAGAGGGATCTGGGTGTTCTTAGTGCGTGAAACACAAAAAGTTAGCACGCAGGTGCAGCAAGTAATTAAGAAAGCAAATGGAATTTTGGCCTGTATTGCTAGGGGGTTGGAGTTTAAAAACAGGGAAGCCTTGTTACAACTGTACAGGTGTTGGTGAGGCCGCACCTGGAGCACTGTGTACAGTTTTGGTCCCTATATTCAAGAAAGGATATACTGGCATTGGAGGCAGTTCAAAAGAGATTCACCAGGCTGATTCCTGGGATGAAGGGGTTGACTTTTCAAGAATGGCTAAACAGATTAGACCTTTATTCATTAGAGTTTAGAAGAATGAGGATTGATCTTATTGAAATGTACAAGATTCTGAGGGGGCTTGACAGGTTAGATGTTGAGAATATGTTTCCACTCGTTGGGGAATCTCAAACTAGGGGACATAGTTACAGAATAAGGGGACATTCATTTAAAACTGAGATGCAAAGGAATTTCTTCTCTCAGTGGGTAGTGAATGCCTGGAATTCTCTGCCCCAGAGAGTTCTGGAGGCTAGATCACTGGAAGTATTTAAAGAGGGGATGGATAGAATTTTGAAATATCGGGAAATTGAGGGCAATGAGGAGCTGGCATGAAAGAGAAGTTGAGGCCTGGGGCAGATCAGCCATGATCTTATTGAATGGCGGAGCAGACTTGAGGGGTGGAATGGTCTACACCTGCTCCTATTCCTTATGTTCAGTTGTCATGTCAAGGGCCCAGACCAGCATCAGTATGGTGTATGGTTAAGCTTCGCAGACAGCAAAAAATTATCACGGTCAATTGAGCCACCAGTCCCGACTTCTAAATGCCTCATCTTTCACCGTATCAGTCATCAGACGCTGTGAATATAATCTGCGCTTATGCAGGAGCCTTGAATGTCAGCGTCTCAAAGATCAGTTCTATGACTCTCTACATAAGGTTCTGAGGCACATACCAAATGGTGAGAAATTATTTGTTCTAGGCGATTTTGTGTTAGGTCAGACATAGATTCATGGTCAACGTGCTTCGCAAGAAGACCTACAATAATTATAAACAAAAACAAAAATACCTGGAAAAACTCAGCAGGTCTGGCAGCATCTGCGGAGAGGAACACGGTTAATGTTTCGAGTCCGAATGACCCTTCAACAGAACTAAGTAAAAAATAGAAGAGAGGTGAAATATAAGCTGGTTTAAGGTGGGGGGAGGGGGGGGTCTATTTTTACTTAGTTCTGTTGAAGGGTCATTTGGACTCGAAACGTCAACCGTGCTCCTCTCCGCAGATGCTGCCAGACCTGCTGAGTTTTTCCAGGTATTTTTGTTTTTGTTTTGGATTTCCAGCATCCGCAGTTTTTTTGCTTTTATCTACAATAATTATATATGGATGACGGTGGAATGGGCTTGATGGCCTTTCCTCACCATGGAATTTACATTTGGTCCTGGCGGCCAAAGCACCACAATACAATCGGGGCTTTGTGCCTCCAAACACTGTTTGTACGGATCGGAGTTCACGCACGAGAGCAGGCCCGTCGGTATGGTAACCCTCACTTCCGGTAGGAGACGTCAGCAGGAACGCGAGACCGGAGCAACCGGAGGCGGGAGCGGCGATTGGAGGCCGAGGCTGAGGCGGTGATTGGAAGGAAGTGGCTGGAGCCGTCGCTCCGCTTGTTTTGCGCAGTTGATTTGATTGCGGTGAGAAGGGGCAGGCCAGCGCACTGAGGTGATGGAGGTGAGTGGATGGCGTGAAGTGCCACTAGGCCTGGGCTCATAGCTAGTGACTCTGTCTGAATGGTGTGAAATGGAAGCGGGTGGGCGAGTCTGGTGTGAAATGAGTGAGAGCAGCGATAATTCATTCAGTTATTTGTTATTAAATTACGACACAGTAAAGGGTTTGGGTGAGAAGAAGCCGAAAAACTAAACGCATCACTTGTCGATACGGTTGATCTGCGGCAAAACCTCCCCTGTTGAGCTTCTTTATTATGAAATCTAGTTTCCAAAGTTGCCGGTGAACAAAGTACATTTCAAGCTGTAAATTGAATCACTAGTAAATATTTAATTTGCTGTGGTTATTCGCTGTGCCAACACCAAGCAGGATATTTACAAAGCAAATCCTGGTGGGTGCAAGCTATTGGATGCCTCATTCAGTCATTTGAGATCAGCAGTCGCAGTGTACTAAATGGGACGGCATCACTATCTTGCGCGGTACCAGGGTTAGTTTCTGCTGGGGTTTCTCAAGGTAGGTCTGTCTTTGGTAGCAAACTCCAGAGGCTGAAGTTTCCTTTTCTGAGCTATGGGCTAAACACGTCTACAGTTCTGACTGTCTTATTTTCTGTTCAGTTCACATTTCCTGAGTCATTCAACAGCGTTAAACTGTAAAAATCGCTGTATCGAACAGGCTACATATAAGCAGTTTTTGTTGATGTTGTGAAACTTGCTCCTGCAATATACGAACAAGGAGCAAGAATTCCCATTCGGCCCCTCGAGCCTACTCTGCCATTTAATAAGATCATGGCTGAGCAAGTAACCTCAAATCTGTATCCCGGATAACCCATCACCCTCTTGCTTACCAAGAGTCTATCCACGTCTGCCTTAAAAATATTCAAAGCCACTTTTCAGGAAGGGAGTTCCAAAAATTCATAACCCTCTGAGAGAAAAATTTTCACCTCAGCACCATTTTTAAATGGGGATACCCTTTATTTTTAAACAGTGACCCCTAGTTCTAGATTCTCCCACAAGAGGAAACATCCTCTCCACACCCACCTTGTCAAGACCCCTTAAGATCTTATATCTTTCAATCAAATCGCTTCTTACTCTTCTAAACTCCAGCTTTCGGATGCCTCATTCAACAAGCCTAGCCTATCTGACCTTTTCTCAGGTACTAGCCTGGTAAACCTTTTCTGAACGGCTTCCAGCACATTTACATCCTTCCTTAAATAATACTGTACATGGTACTCCAGATGTGGTCTCACTAGTGCTCTATGTAATTGAAGCATAACCTCCCTACTTTTGTATTCAATTTCCCTCGCAATAAATGATAACATTCTATTAGCTTTCCTAAATACTTGCTGTACCTGCATACTAGTCTTTTGCAATTTATGCTCTAAGACACCCAGGTCCCTCTGCATCTCTGAGCTCTGCAATCTCTCCATTTAGATAATATGCTTCTCTTTTATTCTCCCTGCCAAAATTGACAATTTCACATTTTCCCACATTATGCTTCATTTGCCTGATCTTTGCCCACTCACTTTATCTATATCTTTTTGTAGCCTCCTTATGTCCTCTTCACAACTTACTTCCCTACCTATCTTTGTATCATCAACAAACCTGACAGCCATCCCATCCATCCCTTCAAGTCATTTATAAAAATTGTAAAAAGTTGAGGTCCCAGCACTGATCCCTTTGGCACACCACTCATTATATCTTGTCAACCTGAAAAAGCCTACTCTCTGCTTCCTGTTAGCCAGCCAGTCTTCTATCCATGCCAATATGTTATTCCCTTTACCATGAGCTTTTATTTTCCGCAATAACCTTTGATGTGCCACTTTATCAGATGCCTTCTGGAAATCTAAGTACAGTACATCCACCAGTTCCCCTTTATCCACAGTACATGTTCTTCCTCAAAGAACTCCAATAAGTTGGCTAAATATAATCTCCCTTTCACAAAACCATGTTGACTCTGCGTGATTACCTTGAAGTTATCAAGTGCCCTGCTATAGCCAATCTAATAATAGCTTCTAACATTTTCCTATGACAGATGTTAAGCCAACTGGCCTGTAAATTCCTGCTTTCTGTCTCCCTCCCTTTTTGAATAATGGAGCTATGTTTGCTATCTTCCAGTCTAATGGGACCTTCCCCGAATCTAGGGAGTTTTGGAAAATTAAAAGCAATGCATCAAATATCTCACTGGCCACTTCTTTTAAGACCCTAGGATGAAGTTCATCAGGACCCGGGCACTTGTCAGCCCACAGCTCCAACAATTTACTCAGTACCACTTCTCTGGTGACTAATTATCCTGAGTTCCTCCCTCCCTTCCATTTCCTGATTTATAGCTGTCTCAGGGATGTTACTTGTATCCTCTATAGTGAAGACTAATGAAAAATACCTGTTCAATTCATCTAACATCTCCTTGTTTTCCATTATCACTTCTCCAGACTCACTCTCTTTCGGACCAGCGTTCACTTTAACTCATTTTTAAAAATATTTATAGAAACTCTTACTATCTATTTTTATATTTCTGGCTAGCTTTCTCTTGCACTCTATTTTTTCCCTCCTTATTAATCTTATAAACAATGCATTCCATATCTCTGGGGACCTAGGGTGATTCTGCAGTGTAAATCAAGCACTGAACCTACTATTATGAATTATTGATATAGAGCTTGTTGTGATGTGATCTATAATTCCCCTAATCTATAATTTACATTATAGAATAAAGAGGGAATTTACTTGCATTTACATGGCACAGCACCTTATCAAACTAATTATCTTTGAAGTGCAGATTATTATGCGGACAAATACAGCCACCAGCGTGGTGTTGCTTGAGGAAAGAATGTTCTGACGCTGGAAGAACTCCCTTCAAATCTTAGTACTATTTTCATGTGAAGGTCAATTCTTATAATGTAATGTCTAGTTTGACTATCCCTTCGATGTAACATTGCCCAACTTCTCCTGTCTCACTCCTCCACTTCTGCCTCAGTTCATCTGTTGCAGTGCAAACTGTTGTGACTCTATTCCCCCATGATGTTCCAGCATGTTTCCAGGCCAGGTTCACGCTGGTTTTTACTTTTTTGGCCAGTACTGATGAGATGAGGCCAATAAGTTAGTCTGCCTGAGGTGACACCCAGGTATTTTATATGGTGGTCATGAGTAAGTTGTCTTCCACAGAAGGAAACCCGAGTTCTTTCCTGGTGGCATTGTTCAGAAGGGATGTTGACACAACTGTCTTCTGAAGGTGTCAGCTCTGGAAGTGGCATTTTAATAATGCCAGGTCACTGGTGAGTGTCCTGCCTGCTTCCTCTGGTGTCAATCCCTGCATCACCAGTGTTATGTCATTGGCATAGATGAACATCCAGGATTTGGTGCAGAGCATGTACATCACAAACCTATTGAAAAGGGTCAGTGCAAGAACCGACCCCTGTGGCAGACTATAATTGAATGTTTGTGTTCAGATGGTCTTGCCACCAAGACAATGCAGAACTTATGGTTCCTTGTTAGAGTGTTGATAAGTGTTAAGGGTTTTACAGCAATGAATGATAGATGAAAACTTCAGTACCAGGCCTTTGTGCTGGTGCTGTATGCCCATGCCCAGCTCCAATCTCAGCTGCTTCTGGAACCCCGCCTCACTTTTGATAGTGCAAGGATCTGGTCGGAGCAGCATTTTCCTTTTGCCCCTCTTCAAACCACATAATAGGAATTTGTACGTCACCTGGAAAGGTAGGAGGGGCCTCACCTTAATATCTCATCTGAAAGGTGGCACCTCTTACAATGCAGCATTCCTTTAGTTGTACTCTCAGTCCGGATTGTGTTCAAATCCTGGAGTGGCAGTAATAAGACCACCAAGTCTCGAAGTTTTTATAAAACTAAATTAAACATTTATTAATACAAGAAAGATTGTAAGCACATACATATGTCTATAAAATTACTACTATAATAATTACAAAAATCCCCTAATTAATCTGACTCTCAGTTAGACTCCTGGTAAGGCAACAGTAAAATACATCGATTTAAACAGACCCATGGCAAAGCACACCCTGGACAATAGCATTAAAAATGAGTTTCTTTCAGATCTGGGTCCTTGCAGACAGACTTGAGGCTTTCAGGCTGGAGGCTTTAGATCTTAGAATCCCTCCTCCTTTTACAAACAGCCTTCTCTTCCTTTTATGTATTTTCCTCTTTGAATGCAAATTCTCATTGTCACTAGGTTTTTTTTAACTTTAAATCTTCTAACAGTAAAACCCTTTTATAACACGCACTTTACTAATAAGCTTGTAAAAAAATAAACACATTGATTCTGAGCTTTACCTGGTTAGGTATAATATTTCACCCGCTCTGAGGCTCTGAGCCTATCAGCAGCAAGTATGGGGTGGGGGAACGTCTGTGATTGGAGGAGCAGCAGGCAGTGGGAGCTGATGATGCATAAGCCTGAAACTGGAGCAGTGGAGGTGAGAGAGACTGCGGGGTGAGAGAACAGTTTTAAACCTGTCAAAGGAATACTCAACTAACTACGAGCCAGGAAAAACTTGAAGTCAGGGAGGTAATAAATGCCTTGCAAATGAATGTGTGGAATCTCTAGCTTAAGGCTGCATGAGCTCAGGAGCTACTATATGGGGGAAAAATATAGTGGATGTTATTGTAATGAATACTATGTTAATTGGATAATTTAATACGGAACAGTTTTATTTCATAACACAAGTGCAAATTTTTCTTATCACATCTCAAAGCTTTTCACATACTGTGAATTACTTGAGGTGCAGTGACTGTGTTAGAGACAAACATGCAACCATGTTGCATAAACTAAGATCCCAAAATATGATAATTTTAATTTTATATTAAATTTGAACTGTAGTTTTAGGATTTCTCAATTATCCGTTAGAGGCAAAAATGAGGTGTTGATTGTAAGATTGATATAGTGGTTTGTTAGTTGATAAAGTTTTTTGCTTTTATATTATATTGATATAATTGTTATTGGCGCGATGTGAAAACACTGCAACCAATTTCTCAGTTGTAAAGCTTCTGTTTCTGTTTAACAGGAGAGTAGTCAGGATGGTGTGCCTTCACCAGCAACCCCTGGATCAGGAAAATCGAAGGTTTGAAAGAAAAAAATTTTTGCTTAAAGATTAACTTATGATCCCCGTAGAGACTGATAACTTTAAAAAGATTTGAATTCCCAGTGACCAACTTTAAGGAATCACATGTCAATATTTCCAGTTTAAAAAATTTACTGTACCAAAAAAATTAAAATCAACATCATCTAAACCTTACTTAGTAGGCAGCTAACACTTACAACTGCAGAACAGATGACTCTTAACACGACAAATAACCCCATGCCGCATTTTTAAATAAGGTAAAGCACACCCGGCAGAATTGCAGTCTTTGCAGGAAACAGTCCAAAGTCACTCACAGCTTCCAATGAGTTCACTTCCCCCAGTTGCTGAGTTGTAATGTCCAGTGAGCATTAAAGGCCCTGTTCCTCAGATTTCCGAAAATTCCCCAAACTGTCTTCCGGCAACAACATTCGCTTCTGTGTTTCCTTCTCCCAGCCTTGCCAGGACAAATCTTCCAGTGCCTTAAATTTCTGCAAGTTCCTTCTCTTCACCTGGAGGACATGCTTTCACTAGCATTCTGCCTGATAGTTAGCAAAGAACTGCTGCTTGCAATGGCTGCTGTCTCCCTTTCTCTGTGTTCAGGATTTTTTTCAGACTGCCTGGGAGTCTGCACTAAGCATAAACAGCTGCCTCAGAGTCTGCAAATTTATCCATGCTCTGTCCTTTGTTTTCAGGTGTTAAACCTGGCACATAGATTTCCATAAAGTTTAACCCAGGTCACCTGTACCCATGGTGACCAGGTCACACCAGCTTATCACTGGGCAAAACTAGCAGCAGGTTACATGACCTTTTCATTCCATCCTTTTACCATGAATTTAAGGAGATGGTTCAAAACATTACCATCTTATAAAAAAACCTTGCATTCGTAACAAACTGCACAGTTTTTCAGAACTTGTTTTTAAAAAGCATCTAAATATTAATTCTTTGTGAATTAACATTGCAATATGTTGAGTCCGTACTAATTTGTTTTACTGTATTTACAGCTGGACACTCTACCAAAGGAAGACCTCATTAAATTCGCAAAGAAACAGGTTATGCTTTTACAGAAGGCAAAGTCGAAATGCACTGGTAATGTATATAGTTAAAACAGATCTTTGAACAGAAAATTCACTATTAGCACCCTTTTTTAAATAATTAAAATGTGCCTTGTTTTCTCTACTCACTTATGTACTGAATGCTGATCCAGTACACTAAATAGGAAGGTCTACAACACCTGATTACATGAAGAAGTTCAGAATTACAATAATTGTTTTGTACTTTTATTCCTCTTCATTGAATAGTTTAATTCTTAGTAAGGAATTAATTACTTAGTTTTGATGGTCCCACCTCGTGCCATTCTAACTGTACAACACCTGGCATTGTGGATGCAGTAATAAATTCACTGACCTCTATAGTACAAGTTGCCTGTATAATGTGCTAAGGTTTTACATGATTAGGATCATGTATTCTGACCAGCCTACTAAATACAAAATGACAACCTTGCTTTGAGAATTGGTGCTCCTCTCTTGAAAACTTGAACTTTTGTGAAGTTTAGTTTGCAGAGAGTGGCATCCATGCACTGGCTTCTTGCACTTCCTTTACTAAAACTGGCTACCTAATTCCAAACATTGTTCTGTAGAACTACTGTTAATATAGGAAGTTAATTTTAGCTATCTGTACTTAGAGTTTGTGTGTGGACATCACTTTTGCAAACTGAGCTGCAGCAATGATTTGCATTTATAGAACACCTTTAACATTTTTTAAAACTCCCAAGGCACTTCAGAGGAACAATTAATGAATAAATCTCTTCCTTTCTAAGGCTCTGCTTAGAACCCATGTGTTTAATAAACTTTTGGTTTGGTCAAACCTCTTAATACCTTATTCTTTGTATTAGTGTGGGTTTTGTTCTGATAACTGCTCTGAAATGTTTTGGGCACTCTATTACATCGAAAGCACAATATAAATGCTAGTTACTGTGTCTTACTGTATTGTACTCTGGCAGCAATAAACCTTTCAGTGTATCTGACTGAATTATAGACCTTCTAAAAACTGTACCAATTAAAACAAGCATGACTACTGTTTCCTGGCATTATGTAGTACTTCCCTAATTTAAACTCAAATTATATTTGTTGATTTCATAAATTGTGTATACTGTATTTCATTACTGTTTATCCTATAAATATTCATTGTTTAATTTTGGCGTTGGCAGATTTAGATCTAATCGAGCAGTTTATTTTTTAAAGGTTTTACAATACATATAATATCATTTCAGCACTGGAAAATGAAATTGAACAACTCAAAACAAAACCAACTTTTGAAGCTAATGATGCAGTCATCCAGGTAATACTCATGAAGCAGATTTCAATGATTGTAACTTTCTGAATGCTTTTACAGCCAATCCTGCTTGCATACACTTTTCACTTGCTTGATTAAAACCGGTATACAAGCAGGACTGAGTATACTTGTTTAAACTGTGGAAATGATTTTTAGGGCTCCATAGCACAAGCAAAACTATATCATTTTAATTAGTGTGAGTGGTAATCATTTGTGTAAGAAGTGGTTGGTTGTTACACAGATCCATCCAAAACCAACATTTTTGTTGTCTTTATGACTTTTTATGTAAAATTGTTTTGCTTGCAGTAAGTAGATGTTAATGATTTGTTGTAAAATGATGGGCTGTCCTAAATCTCTTGTCCTGGCCAATTCATAGTGGAAGTGACCCTTCCTTTTCCTGACATCTTGCATTTTACCAGCATTATTTTTCCAACATTGTGTTTTGTGGCTATTTTCTTTCCTTGTTTCCTCTTCTTTCCTTCAGGCACCCTTGCCAAGATATGGTTCTCTGGTGCAGGTGGCCCTCGAGTACTTCACCTGGTTAGCCATTCTTATTTTTTGGGCTTAGATAGCGAATGTCATCAGAGGTTATTCAACTGTGAAGAACTTAAAGCCTGTTCTTGCCAAGCTTCCGCTTACAGAACAGGGGCCACTATATGGTGATCGGGAATGGGAACTGTGGCTGACTTATATACTATTGTAGCACAGAATACAGGATAATAGACTGTGGTCCTTCTAGTCTGTATGACTTAGTGCCACATCACAACATGCATTTACTCACATAGCCATCAAGGGAGTTGCATTCTTTGAGTTTTCAAAATGGCATCAAGACTTATTCAAGCTTTTGCTCATTATGCTGTGCTTTCTTGTGCCCAGAGGACCATAAATAGGCATTGATGTCGTTTGAATGCTATATTGGCTGAAGGGCAGTAAGAACTTAAATATGGATGATATGAGAGATAATTAATCACATTGTGAGAGAAAAATTGTCTATTCTCTGTATCATGGTGTTAGCTGCTTTATAAAGTTATAAAAGGGCTTTATTTACACTAAGTCTGAGTAAACAATATCATAGTTGGGTAATGTTAACATTTTTGTGTGCTGCTCAAATACATGTAAGTGCATATTCCATTTATGAGCAACTGACTAATTGAAATATAATTAATCTTAAGGTTATATGTCCATTCATATTTTGAAGACTTTGTGTTATGGAACTATACATGATCCTTATTTATATAGGGATTAGGAAATTACTTCTGTCTAGCTGAATAAAATAATAAATCAGAACTTCTTATAACATTTTTATAACTTTTTTTATTGTTGTAATTTATACTATTCGGTTTATTTGACCAGGAACTAACAACAAGGCTGGATTCAGTACTTTTGGAAAAAGCAGAAGCTCAGCAAAGTGCAGTTTCTCTTAGAAAGGAGATTGAAAAAAATAAAGAAGAATTGAAGGTAGTGACTGATGATTGATCCTGTTTGTTTAAAAAAAGTGATTATTGATCATTTGTGTCCAAAGCTCTGAATTCTATCCCTAATCCTCTCCATTTCTCTCTCATCCTTGTACGCCCTCCTTAAAATCTACTCCTTTGACCAACTTTTTAATTGTCCCTCATAATATCAGCTCAAGCATACGATGCAGGAAACCCTGCCTTGTACATGCCTCCCTCCCTTTCTCCTATCCTGTCATTCTTTCATTCCCCCTCCCTCTCAACTACTGGCAGACATTTTATGTCCCAAGCTGAGTTTTACCTCTAATGCAGCCAACTCATGCCTCCCGATCACATGGACTGAATTGAATTGGCCGAAGACCTCTGATGTTGGGGACCTCAGGAGGAGACCGGGGTGGATCATGCACTCAGCACTTCTGGCTGAAGATGGTTGCAAGTGCTTCAGCCTTGCCTTTTACAGTGATGTGCTAGGCTCCTGCATCATTGAGGATGGGGATATCTTTGCAGCCTCCTCCTCCAATTAGTTGCTTAGTAAGACCATAGACATAGGAGCAGAAGTAGGCCGTTTGGCTCAACGAGTCTGCTCTGCCACTCAGAGATCATGGCTGATCTGATAATCCTCAACTCCACTTTCCTGCCTTTTCCCCATAACCCTTGATTCCCTTACTGATTAAAAATCTGCCTATCTCAGCCTTGAATATAACCTTTACTGTTCATGACTGAATGTGGCTGGATTGCAGAACTTTGATCTGACCCATTGCTTGTGGCATGGCTTTACTTTGTTTATCACATGCTGCTTCCACTGTTTAGTGGAAGTGTAATCCTGTGTTATAGCTGTACCTGGTTGGCACTTCAGTTTTAGGCAACTCTGTTGCTGCTCCTGGCATGCTCTCCTGCATCCATTATTGAACCAGGGCTGATCCTCTGGCTTGATGATAATGGTAGAGTGAAGGATATGTCAGGCAATGAGATTACAGATTGTGGTTGAATACAGTTCTGCTACTGATGGCATACAGCACCTCATGGTGCCCAGTTTTGTGCAGCTTGATCTGTTCTGAATCCACCCCATTTAGCACGGTGGTAGTGCCATGCAACATGATGGAGGGTATCCTCCGTGTGAAGACGGACAAGGACTGTGCAGTGGTCACCCCTACCAACACTGTCATGGACAAATGTATTTATGACAGGTAGATTAATGGGGGCAAGGTCAAGTGGATTTTCCCCTATTTCTGGTTCCCTCACCACCTACTGCAGGCCCAGTCTGGCAGATATGCCCTTCAGGACTCAGCCAGCTTGATCAGTACTGGTGCTATTGAGCCTCTCTTAGTGATGGACAATGAAGTCCCCCACCCAGAGTACATTCTGTGCCCTTGCTCCCCCAGTGCTTCCTCCACGTGTTGTTCAACATGGAGGAGTACTGATTCATCAGCTGACAGAGAATGGTACATGGTAATTAGGAGATTTTCTTGCCCATGATTGACCTGATGCCATGAGATTTCATGGGATCCAGAGTCAATGTTGAGAACTGTATACTACTGTGCCAACATCTCTGGTGGATCTGTCCTGCCTGTGGGACAGGATATATCTAGGAATGGTGATGGAGACACCTGGGACGTTGGTGAGTGTGACTATGTCGGGCTGTCTGTGGGACTGCTCTGCAATTTTGGCACAAGTGCCCAGATGTTGGTGAGGAGGACTGTGCAGGGTCAACAGGTTAGGTGTGTCGTTTCTGGTGTCTAGGTCGATGCTGGGTCACCCATTGGTTTTATTCTTTTTCAACTTTTCTGAATCAATTTTGATACAACTGAGTGACTTGCTAGGCAATTTCAGAGGGAAGTTAAGAGTCTACCACATTGCTGTAGGTCTGGAATTACATGCAAGCCAGACCAGGAGAGCAGATTTCCTTCCCTGAAGGACTTGAGTGAACCAGACAAGTTTTTATGACAGTCCTGTAGCTTTCTGGTCATCATAACTGAGATGAGTCTTTTATTCCAGATTATCATTTAAATTTAAATTTCACCAGCTGCCATGGTAGTATTTGAGCCCTTGTCTCCAAAGCATTAGCCACGCCTCTGGATATTATTCTAGTAACTTTACCACCCTGCTACTGTTCCCAAAGTTTACCAGTGTACTTCCCCATTCTTAAAAAGTGCAACTGTAAGTCTGTTTGAAGCAAGAGAATTTTGTTATTGTAATTTATTTTTTTAAACAAGTAGAATTCTAAAACATTAACACCATTATTTGTTTTTCTGTCCTTCTGATCTAAGTTTTGTTAAAGTATTGTGTCCTTTTAGAAAATGCCACAAACATGCAGCCTGTCCATCAGCATCTGAAAAAGACAAAGATAGATTTATCTTTCAAAGAATCTAGACTCAATTTTAATCAATCTTTCTGCATTGCAAATGCTGGGACATCTATTCCAAGCATTTTTTTTACTATGTGGTTACCTCATTAGGCGAACTGATTTGGATGAATACTGCACCGAGAGTGTAGCTTGTTTTGGCTCAGTAGCTGCTTCCTATGTATGCTCTGATATGGCTATCCCTGTTCAAATGGAAATATTCCACATTTAAATATCATAGTTTGCCTTTGTGGGAGAAACGCATTGCCTTTTTGTTTGCATTTAGTAGCAAAATTTTATACTTAGACTTTTAAACACAAGCCCATTCTACAATGCTTACTGATGTAGTGAAGTTTGTATATGCTAAGGTGCTTCAAATCTGTGAAGATCATTGTAACTTCTGTGCAATATTTAAAAAAACAATGGTTTCTCCATTAATCTTACTGAATATCATATTCTCCCATGTTTATAAACTGTTTAGATGAATATTAATATAACTTCAGTTTGAGGTGAACAGGGCATATTTCCATGAACTATGATTAAAATATATTTTGTACTTTTAAGGATGCATTGTCAAGAGAAACAGAATTCCAGGAGGAGCTGAAATTGTTAAAAAACCAGCATTTAAATAAAATTGAAGCTTTGTATGGGGAATTGGAAGCTGCTCATGCAAAACACACTGAGGAAGTAACCAGGTTAGAAAATGAACTTCAAACATCAAATCTGAAGCATAGTACGTATATTGGACAACTTGAGCAACAACTTGAAGCCTACTCAGCTCAGCAAACTGAAGCAAAGAGATTGGGAGAAGAATTAAATGCAGTTAAAATTGCCTCTGCGGATCAGATATTACAATTGAAACAGCAATTAGAAGCTAGTGCTGAGAAACAAAAGGATGAAATTAGAAAGCTACAAGAAAGTAATGGGGATGCTGTTGCTGGAAAGCAAAATGAAATGAAGGAACTCGAGAAGGAGTTGCAAATAATCCAAGTCTCCCATCATGAAGAAGTGTCAATGTTGAAGCAACAGTTTGAATCTACCGTCAAAGCACATGAGAGGGAACTTAAGAAGTTGGAACAAGATTTAACAGAGAAACATTCACTGAAAGAAAAAAGTCTCGAGAGTGAAACGCTCACTAATAGGACCAACTATGAACATCAGTTGAATCAACTGAAGGAACATATAAGAAAAATTACAGAAGAGCAAAATGAGGTCCGAAAAGAAATCCCAAATGAAGCAGTTTTTGAATCGAATGAGCAGATGAAGTATCTTGAGAATTATGTGAAAAAATTAAAATTGCAGCAAAGTTTGTTACAAGATGAACTTTCCTACGCGAAAGATATAAAAGAGAAACTAGAGATGGAGCTGCACCACACTAAAGAGGAGTTTTTCCATGAACGAGAGGACTGGGAGTTTAAGATAAATGAACTCCAGCTATCCAAAGAAGAATATATGAATGCGGTTACAAAATTGACAGATGAACTTCAATCTATTAATGACCGTTGCGAAATGGCAGTGGCCCAGCAATCCTATGAAATGCAGATTATAACAGAGCAACATAAAAAAGACATTACAGTGCTCGAGCAAACTTTAGATACTGCAGCTGAAAAAGAGAAACTAGAATCGCTTCTTGAAATAGACAATTTGAGGAGGAGGTGCCAAACATTATTGGAGGAGAAAGAAGAGAAACAGTGTCAGTATGAAAATTTGCGTGAAACAATGGAAATATTGCAGACTGAATTAGGAGAATCTGCTTCAAAGATCAGTTATGAGTTTGAAGTTATGAAGCAGCAACAATCTGATGAAATTCATGACCTGCAGCAGAAACTGAGGAGAATTTTTAACGAAAAGGATTCTCTTCTGGAAACTATCAACAGGCTGCAAACTGAAGTTGAGGAGGCTAAAGAACTGAAGCAAACTATAAGTAATTTTCAAGAGAAGAATCAAGAATTGACAAATTTAATGCAGAAGAAAGAGACAAACTTAAAGGTCTTGCAAGAACAAATGGACACTTTAATCAGAGAGAAAGAGGAACTAGTCACAGCAGTGAATGACTCTGAAGAGTCAATGAGTAGTTTGAAACAATCTCTTGCGGTGGAGCAGGATAAATGTGCAGAATTTCAACAGCAAATGCAAGTACTGGACAAGGACAAATGTGAATTGCAGCAAGGATTGGATGAAATTGCACATCAGTTAGAAGAGGCATCTTCAGAAAAGGAGTCTACTTGTCAAAAACTAGGAGAGATGGAAAACAGACTAGGAGCTATTGTTACTGAGAAAGAACATTTGGACTCCCAAACAAAGAATCTGGGAAACATTATTACAAAGTTAGAAAAAGAAAAGGAAGCTTTACAAAAAGATATAGCTATGTTCAGTTTACAAAATGAAAATTTGGGAGCAAATGAAGAAAAACTTAAAGATCTCAATAAACAGCTACAAATTCTGACTCAGGAAAGAGACAAACTCCAACTAGCAGATGGAGCTGAAAAACAGAAACTTTGTGATGTTAAATTTGCAATAATTAAGATTCTTGAACAAGAAGCCTTCAGTTTTACAAATGATACTCCTGAGTTAGACATAATTGAGGCAGTGCAAATACTGGAGGAATCTGTGACAAAAATCATGGAGGAAAAGCATTCTGTGGCGCTGCAGTGCAATGAGCGTGTACAACAATTGCAACAAGAATTGGAATTACTAAGTAATGCAAATAGAGATCAGCAGACTGAACTCAGTTGTTTAATAGATGACCTCAGAAAAGAGAGAACTCTTGTGCAAAAGCATCTAGATGAAGCATTGTTAGATAAGGAAGGATTGCAAAGAGATTTGTTAGAGTTACAGAACCTATGTGAAAAAATCACCCAGGAAAATGAAGATCTGCTCGTTCAAATTCAGAATGTTACAGAGAAGCTTGAGAACTTGGATACAGAAAAACAGGAACAGAATGAGAAAGCTGAAAAAGAAGCAATAGAAGAAAAAGAGGAACAATTAAAGTGCCGGCTGAATGAAAAAGAGTCTGAGCTATCAAAGTTTAAAGAGGAGCTTCAACAATTGAAGGTAACCATTTATATGAAAATTTAAATATATTAAATGAAACTGAAGTACATAATTAATGTGTCTGAACGGAATGTGTTGTAATCTAATAGCCTTATGAATTGTCACAGTCTTTTTTGTTGCCTGAGAGTCTGGGTTTAAGCTGAGCTTCCAGGAAGTGTGTTGAATGCTTTTATCATCTGACTGATAGCTAGGAGTGATTAGCCTGTATCTGTCACCCCAAGATGTCTCCCTCAGGTATGTTTATTAATATACTGAAGACCATGATGATGTAACTGTAGAAGATATATGTTTAATTTCTCATTGTAATCTAGTTTATATGCTATGCATAAATTTCTTAGTGCTGAATACCTGCTTGGAAAGCAAGTTAACAAATTATTTCTGCAAAACAGCCAAATTGATTTGTAAGTATTTTGTTCTTTCTAAAACTTTCTTTTTAAAATCGTTCCAATCTGAAAGGATTTTGAATAGAACTTAAATCATTAATTTTAGATTCACAGCTCTTTTGTGGCTCTTTGTTGGTTTGCATTGTTCTGAAACTTTTTTTATTTTAAACCTTTGCCCACCTCTGCCATGTCATGTCTGTGTACCATGATGAATTTTGCCAAAGAACTTAATTCCTTGAAAGATGAAAGATGCGGTCTGTATAGAATCTTTGAGGAATTATTTATTATGAGCAGTAGGCTTGACGAGAAGAAACTGCCTGCAACTGCCAGACAAAAACATTTGCAAATAAAATTGTTAATAAATGCAATTTTTTATATTTATACTAAAATAAAAAATTAGCCTTGCTGTAATAATTGAACGTAGAATTAAGTTGGCTTTCTATCACTTCAACTGAGAATTTGAAGCTGTTGTTGGGGTACATATGAATAGTCAATTTTTTCACATTTGAAATCGAATATTGAGCGGTAAATTTTATATTTTGAGAGGATAATGGTTGACATCTTGCAGTTTGAAGGAAAAGGGTACTGGTATTTTGCTTGCTGTTTCAAGATACATTATAATGTAAAAAATACCGAACAATGAAGAGTGGGGGTAACCTTTGTTTCCTTGCATTCAATACAGGATTTGATGCAGAAAACATCCAATGAAGAGAATACCATACAAAGCACTGTTGTAGAACTGAATGACAAAATAGGTATGGTTTCCTTTCAGTTCCTATCACTTCTGTTGAAATTTAAAGTGTAAGTATTCAATATTGTATCAAATGGGAATTGAATATTTTTCCCAAAATATTTTTGACTTTTCCCATTAATAGCTAAATTTGGCTCTGCTAAATTGTCCTACAACTTGGCTCTGTGAAGTTGAACTGATTCTACTATATTGAACCACACCCAATATCCAATGTGCCTAATCTTGTTAAAGCAGTGTTATTTTACCCTTTTATGTGCATTTACTTTAACAGAAACTGTAATTGAAAATAAAACAAGTAAATTTAAGACTTTCACATGCACAAGTAGAACATAGTATTAAACAATCTCCTATGCTTTGTTCCATTTATGTGATACAAGTTCCTTGGTTTCACGTTTGTCTTTCAATTGTGACAGTTTAGTCAGTTATGAGGAAGTTTTACAAAAGCAGAATACTACACGTGCTGGAAATCTGTGGAGAGACAGTGTTAAAAAGTTTCATAAGACAATAAGACATAGGAGCAGAAGTAGGCCATTCGGCTCATCGAGTCTGCTCCGCCATTCAATGAGATCATGGCTGATCTGATAATCTCAATTCCACTTTCCTGCCTTTTCCCCATAACCCTTGATTCCCTTACTGATTAAAAATCTGTCTATCTCAGCCTTGAATATAATTAACGACCCAGCCTCTACAGCCCTCTGCAGTAAAGAATTCCACAGATACATGACCCTTTGCGAGAAGCAATTCCCCTTCATCTCTGTCTTAAATGGGTGACCCCTTACTCTGAGATTATGCCCTCTGGTCCTAGACTCTCCCACAAGGGAAAACAACCTCTCAGCATCTACCATGTCAAGGCTGCTAAGAATCTTATGTTTCAATGACGTCGCCTCTCATTCTTATAAGCTCCAATGAGTACAGGCCCAACCTACTCAACCTCTCCTCATAAGAAAACCCCTCCGTACCTGGGATCAACCTAGTGAACCTTTTCTGGTCTGCCTCCAATGCCAATATATCTTTCCTTAGATAAGGGGACCAAAACTGTTCACAGTATTCTAGGTGTGGAGTAACTAGTGCTTTGTATAGTTTTAGCAAGGCTTCCCTATTTTTATACTTCATTCCCTTTGGAATAAAGGCCAACATTCCATTTGCCTTCCCTATTGAACCTGCTGAACTTGTATGCTAGCTTTTTGTGATTCATGCACGAGGACCCCAAATCCCTCTGTGCTGTAGCTTTCTGCCGTCTTTCCCAATTTAAATAATATTCAGCTCCTCTATTCTTCTTGCCAAAATGCATAACCTCACATTTTCACACATAATATTCCGTCTGCCAAGTTTTTGCCCACTCACTGTTTATATCCCTCTGTAGACTGTGTCATCCTCACCACTTGCTTCCCACCTTTTTGTGTCATCCGCAAACTTGGTGATAGTACAATCACTTCCCTCATCCAAGTCATTAATATATATTGTAAACAATTGCAGCCCCAGTACTGATCCCTGTGTCACTTCACTAGTTACATGTTGCCATCCTGAAACCTGTAATGGAGATCGAGTAACCTTTCATCAGAACTGAAGAAAGATAGAAATGTAAGAGCTTTTAAGCAGTGGAAGGGGTGCAGATAAGAATAACAAAAGGGAAGCCCTGTGATAGGGTGGAGGGCAGAGGAGATTAAATAAAAGATTTCATGATGCAACAGCCAAAGGGAGTGGTAATGGATGTAGTAAAGAAACAAAGATTGTGTCCAAATGAGGCATAAATGGCTACATAAAAACCATCTAAATGCAACATGAATTGATACAGAAAGAAACAGGATGAGACCAATCTAAGGAAAAAAAACAGAGCAAGATGGAGGCAGAGGCTATGATTTAAAGTTGTGAATTCAATGTTGAATCTAGAAGACTGTGGAGTGTCAAGTCAGAAGATAAGGTGCTGTTCCTCAAGGTTGCATTGAGCTTCTCTTGAATACCAGCATTCCATGGGCAGAAAGATTAGCTTGGGAGCAAGATGGAGAATGAAAATTAAAATGACAAGTAACCCGAAGCTCATGTTTATGCTTGCTGACTGAAATGCAGTCACCCAGTCTGCATTTTGTTTCCCCAGTGTAGAGGAGACCACATCATGAACAGAGAATGCAGTATACTAAATTGAAAAAAGCAGAAGTAAATCTCTGTTTCACTTGGAAGGAGTGTTTGGGGCCTTGGACAGTGAGAAGGGAGGAGGTGAAAGGATAGGTGTTGCATCTCCTGTGCTTGCTTGAAAAAGTGCCCTAAGGAAGGAAGTGGTGTTAGGAGTGACTGAGGAATAGACTAATGGTGTTGCAGAGGAAGCAGTCCCTTTGGAATGCTGAAAGGGGAGGGCAGGGGAAGATGCCTTTGGTGGTGGCATCATCCTGGAGCTGGCAGAAATGGCAGTGAATGATCCCCCGTACTCACTTTGTTTCAGAGATTCAAGATGGAGACCTCTACTGTGGACACGTTCATTTGGAACAATTTCACTGCCCGCAAGCTCCCACATACTACAGTTTAGACATGCAACGTGCTCTGCGATATCTTTGTCTAGATTCTTTTTATTTTTACATAATTTTTTAAATCTACATGCTTACTTAAACTAAGTTAAAACTCTGGACAAAAAAACTTTACATACTGCCTCAAACTTACATTACAAGTATTGGAGGCTGTCATGAAGCTCTTGATGTATATAATACTATTGGAAAATATTTTTCTTTTAAAATAGAGGTTTAGTCTGTGGGTGTGTCTTAATTGGATTAAAGCCAGCTAGTCTGGATGCTTTGAGTACTAGTTTGGAGATGTAAGCAGAGAAATAGAGGTGCATTTGCGTTTTGTTGAATAGAGCACTCAAGAAGTGGGGTGAAATCTGGCACCAAGATAGCAGAGACCAAGCAATGTTTATATTACTAAAAAAATTGGTACTATGAAAGGCGTTTTATTGTTAGAAGAGATGGAGTTCAAAGAGGCTGGTGATACAATGAGAATTTACATTCAATAAGATGCGTTGGATACAACGAATAGCAGCTTTTGAGTGTGCAGGAGCAGAGGTGATGTAAGGTCAAAGCAGCTGTAAGCCTCCAACTGTTTCCACAGGAACCAAAGTGAAAAGAACCTCATTTTGAATTCGTAAGATAATGTTTTGCCTGGTGTCTGGTTAAGTCTATCGGTGCTGTTGCCTTAATGGAGATTGGGAATTTGTTAAAGATTATGATAGTAGTAATTTGTAGCCACGTATATGTGTTTAATGTGTTGTAACTTAATAAAATGTTTCATTTAGTTTAATATAAAACCCCTAAAGAGCTGGTGGTCTGATTCTTGAATTTAGAGTTGCATCTCAAACATACCACTTAAAAATATAGGTTATGACAGTTGTTTAAAATTTCCCTCGGATTTTTAAATAACTCAGCTTTGCCAACAGCTGGGTCATAACAGAGGCAAAAAGCAATAGTTCCTTCCCTCTTTGAATCAAATTCCACACTTGCCAAACTCCAAAATCTTACACTTTCTTTATTGTGTACTCCATTTGTGACCACTCTGTGTGACCCAAAGAGGAAACTCTTGGCCAGCACCAATGTTTGCATTATTTTGAGAAACCCCATGAAAGTGATATTCTAAGAGCAATGGTTAAAAGATAGACCTTGAAAGAAAAATTGTGTTTTATTGTAATATTCTCATTTTAAACAGTTAGTCTAGAAAAAGTAAGCAATGACAAGGAAAACCGAATAAGCAAGATTAAAGCTGTTGCTGTGAAAGCTAAAAAAGAACTTGATGCCAGTAAAAAACAGGTAAAGTACCAGTCAAAACTTTCAGTTTCCATTTAAAATTAGCACCTACACAGTGTGCCCTTTGATATAAAGAGATGTTTATTTTCAATTAGGTGCTACTGTTAACAGAAGAGATAGAGATTGTAAAGTTCGAGCGAGACAGATTGTCGTCTTCCATAAAAGAAATTATGCAAGGAGCAGAAAGCTACAAGGTACATTATTAAATACTTAAAATTGTGGGTGGGGAAAACAGCAATAGACAGAGAAAGTCTGATTTGTCTATAATTCCTTTTTGATGAAGTGACATTCAAAGTGGTTATTGGAAAGCCCTATAGTATACCTTTTCAGAAAGGTTTCAGTAAAGTTCCACATGAGGTGCTGTTAAGTAAGCTTAGGGAAGTACATGAAGTAAAACTTGGAATTCATTATGGAATTTACTGAATAAGAGAAAGCGCAGTTAGTAGTTCAACTGAGAAGACATACTGGGTAGGGTGCTCCTATTGCTTTTGACCTGGATAAATTAAGTAAATTTGAAAACTGGTGCATTGTGGTTGTTGTTATTCCCATGACACCCACTGTCTAAAAAAATGAAAATAAAAAAAACACCCCTACCAATTCTATTATTATAATTAACACAAGGGTATAATTTCTTTAGGTAATTTTTTCTCCAGAATTCAACGTTAGAGCTCACATCAGCTTTAATCTCTCAGATCGTAATAGTAACTTGAACCAGACTATGAATTTCCTACTTCTAATCACTGCTAGATAGCTATTATTTACTGTATAGATATTGGTTCCAAAGATATTAAACTAGCCATAATTATAAGGTTAATTTTAACCTCATCAATCGCTATAATTGTTAGAAGAATATGTATTATGTTCATTAGAGCAACTTGGAAGATTGACTGGGCATAAAAATAGTCATAATTCAAAGACATTTCATTGAGCTGGGTCAATTCAGCATATTTATATTGCAGGATCTTCTGATTTCAGTTTCACCCTGAATCAGATTCCAGGCTGATGATTGATTGCAAGTTTGCTAGCATCCATTGTTCAGAGTGAGATGTTTATAGTATCACAAGTGAGTTGAGGTTTGCAAATGGTAACACACATGGTCATATGCTGAGCTTTGTACTGCTGAGAAAGGTCTCTTCTCCATGTAAGAAAATGACACTTACTATTTTTCTTCCCTTTTTTTTCACACATTTTTCTTCCCAAATGTTTTGATGGCATTCACTCTTTATTGAGCTACGGTCCCACAGGTGCCACTTAGTCTCTGATGCCTCACCTGTATGGTCGTTAGCCATGTATAAACCTTGAATGGCAGCCTACCTGGGGGCAGTAACAACCAAAAAGATTCTGTTCTCGATCAGCATATACACATGTGCATCCAGCTGCATAGAAATCAAAGTTGGAAGGTTTGCCTGATTTTATTTATTTATTTTGTTTGTATTTATTTTCCCAACCCATGGCCCTAAGACATTCTTACTGCCGCCCCAACAGGAAACTGCTAAGTCAGGCCAGCATCAAGCCTTAGACCTGCCTTGTCACAAAGGTTGAGCTAATCAGTGGCAAAGCTTATTAAAACATTGTTTAAAATAACAGGCAACTAAATTGACAAAAAAGAATGTTTATAGTACAGAGTAACTGTTTAACAACTTTAAATGCTATAGTTTATGTAAGATCATGTTTCTTCGGCTCAGAACCTTTTGCTAGAATATGAGAAACAAGAAGAAAAACTGGATATAGAAAAGGAGCGAGCAAATAACTGTGAACATCAGATGGAGGAACTTACACAACAACTACACGCATGTCTTCAACAGGTGCGATGCTGTGTTCCTGTGCTGCTGCCTACTGAGCAATATTTTTTCATTGATAAAATATAAAAGTTCACAGTGCACCTTCGTCTGTTTCAACTGCGTAATTAAAATGCTTAAAGAACTATTTTGAAACCTTGTAACAGGATTTTGTAAGACCTAGTCAGTAGTGACAATAGCATTAATCTGCATTTCTATAGCCCCCTTAACATAGAAAACAACCAATGATGCTTTACAAAGATGAAAACAGAGCGTGTGCAGCAATATGAATTAAGAAAGGTGTCAAAAAGCATGATTGGCTCGCTAGGTTTTACAAATAGTTGTAATTGCGGGGAGAAAAGTGGCAAGGTGAAAGGATTTAGGGAAGGAGTTAGAAATAGTGGGACTAAAGTTGCTGAAAACTCTGTCACAGTAGCAGAGCAGAGAAATTAGAGGGTGCACAGGAAGCTAGGGCACAAGCTGTGATGTGGGAGTGAAAGGTTGCAGTGGCAGAGTGGGATGAGGTAATGGAAGGACTTAATAAGGACAAGGATTTGTATACTCAGTGCAAACAAGGGAGTTCTGGATCATTTATGGGGGTTGAATCTTGGCAGCATAGTGTGGTGAGAGTTTTGGAGAAATGGAGTCTCCACATAATGAAAGCATGGATTAGGCTTTCAGGGGCAATGGGATGAGATAAGGACAGACACATGAAATCTTGCATACGTGAAAATAAATGGTCTTGATGATGGGTAGCATAAGCTGCTTGAATCTTATTTCAGCAGACCAAGATTGTGTACCATGTGGTTAAGCCTAAGCAAGCAGCCAGAAAGGGCGGTGGTGGGGAAATAGTTCTTCATAGAAAATCAATAAGATGGCTTTGGTTTTCCCAAATTCAATTAGAGGGAAGGTCTGCATTATTCATGACTCTATTCAACAATAATCTGACAACACAAAAGCAGTCACTGAGTTGAGAATTTTATAGGGAGATAGAGCTGGGCATCATCAACACATGAATGGAAACCAGCCCAATCCCTATGGATAATTTTGCTCAGACAAGTGAGGAAACGGAGGGGACAGAGGATGAAACTTTGGAGACCTCACAAATTGCTTGAGAGCATGCAGAGATGCCGTTGATGGAGGTGTGTTAATTAAAATTGGAACGTGTAGGAGTGCAACCAAGGAATAGCAATTCTACCAAGTATATCATTGAGAGGAGGTTTTGGAGCCAGAAAGAGTGGTCAACTATGCACATTGCTGCAGAGAGAAGGAGGAGGGGTAAGGTGCCATGAGTGAAACCACAAAGAATCATTGTTGACTTTGTTCATGATGGTCTCTGTGCTGTGGGCATGGTGAAAGCCAGACTGAAAGGATTCTTACAGGGTATCGTGGGAGAGGTGAGCACAGACCTGGTGGCAGTGACACTCGACAAAGCAATTCAATGCTGCATGTTGCTGTGTGCAATTGAATAAACCTTTCCGAATGGAAATTTTAATGAAGTGCATTTCTTTTACATAAAACTACTTTGTATAAATTGTTTTCAGTATATTACTTGAAAGTAATCTGTTGCAAATTATCATTGTTCAACATTATAAAATATATGGCTGGTATGTAGCTATAAACGACAATGTATTAAACAAGTTTTTTTTTCAGTGCATTCAAATCCTCTGTGGGGGAAAAAGTGAAAATTGCTCTTTTTTGAAAAATAGGCTACTCGTGTCTTTAAGCCAAGAAAAATCACGGAAAACTCCTGCTGATTGCAAACTGTCCATCCCCAAACAACCTAACGTGCAGAAGGAAAAGTTGAATATTGCTGGAAAGAAAGACATGTTGTCAGTGTTTTTCATCTTGCATACATTAGGGCAAATGCAAGAATGCCAAATTTTGAACAATCGCAACAATTTATGCTATAGGAGCAAAGGGTGCTGATTGTTGATCGCTTGAGGAGCCTATAGTTACCCATTGCTTTCTCTGAGGCAAAACCTCAGCCAATCAGAATTGACTTGCCAACCAGTCACCAGCCTTTGCTCCTGCAGTATAAATTGTTGTGATCGTTTGAAATTTGACATTCTTGCATCTGTCCTGATGAGTGCAAGACAAGAAGCTTAGGCAACATGTCTCTCTTTTCAGCAATATTCAGGTTCTGCATTACCAAGTAGGAAAAAAAAGTTGCTTCTCTGCATGAGGTGCTGGAATGCTTTTTTAGCAATGCATACTTAAAGGTGTACTCACTGAAAGAAAAGTGCTTTGTTTATCACAATTCTCAAAAATGATTTGCATTTTAAGTGAACGTGAGTACAATCATTTGCCATTTCATTTTGTTTGTTCACAAATGACTTAAGAATTATCTATTTCAAAATGCATGTAATGTTAAAAAATGAATATTGTCTCCTGAACTTGTATAAATTGTGTTCATCATATTGAGCAATAACACATGAAAGTATTTTATATTTCCATGTTAATAACATCAGCTACAGCCAATGGAATTTTTGCCAGTTTCTGTTCCTTGGTTTTTTTTTCAAGTGGGGCAGGGTACAAACCTACTAATGTTGCCCAACTTTTTAGCATAAAATGAGTTAAATCATAATCTTACCCGTGCTTACCCTTGATTGCAGTTTAATTTGTTGGTTTTTTTTGAAAGGTTGAGTAAATAAAAGTAAAATTTCTGTATACCAGGGATGCAGGAGAGGTAGCTTAATGGACCTTTCAAAATGGATGAATTAAGGTGAACTAAGTGATCTTTCTGCAACAATCTTGTGAAGAGCTGGATTATATGACCTCCAGATTTTAATAAAGATAGACGGTTCATTGTTTTGATTCTCTTACCTACTGGAAGTAGGATATGCAGAGCAGCCTTCCTGAAATGTTCCGTGAATAACACCTCTGCATTCTTTCTTTCTTAAGATCCATATGGGATTGAGTTACTTTGCTATGTCAAACTGCAAATTTAAACAAATTGCTGTTTGTAATGCAGTGAAATAAATCATCACTATTTAACTTTTTTTTCCATTTTTATTTTGTTTAAGGTGGAGTAATTTATAAAGTTAGGAATGTTAATGGAGTAGACAACCATTTTTGTTTCTAGGATTATATTGTAGTAGTGTACTGCCCATTATTAGGATGTTCAAGACTGCTCTGGAAAAAGAGGTGGATCCTGCCATGCAACAAATTGTGTTTCATCCTTTCCCGAACAATATCCTCTCTTACTCCAATGGATGTCAGTATCTGGATAAATTGTCTGGATGCTATGGCACTACTTCATGGGTAAGAGAAGCAAAACAATGAACAGCCCATCTTGAATAAAGTTTGAGGTTATATAATCCAGCTCAAGTTCATTCTACATCAGAAAGGTCATTTGGCCCATTCTAATTCTACCAAAAGACCCATTAAACTATCACACCTGCACCCTTGGTAGAATATATAGATTTTTAAAAATTTCTATTTACTCAACATTTGGGGGGAAAAAACAAATTAATCTTGACAAGTTGACTTGAAGTAGGCGTTTGCAGCAGAGACAACATTAGAAAGGTGTAGTTGATCACGCTAGAATCTCCTGATTTAATACAATGCATAAAATGTTACCTGAGATACTTCTGTTTACATGTTAAGAGAAATGAGCTGCTATCTTATTTCTGAATTAATCTAGTGTTATATTTCTAATGCCTTCTGTTCAGCACAAACAGTTGGCTTCAGATAAGGAAGATTTGTTTACTCATCTGGGAACTTTGCAGTCAAATGTCAGACAGCTGGAAGCACAAATATTAGAATCTGAGAAAGCCAAGGTAGCTGTTGAAAAGGAGCTCGAGGCCTTAAAGCTTCTTAAGGAGCAGACATCCAAGGTAATGGAAGCATCATATGCCTTATGTTTTTAGATGCATTTTGTAGAACTGTTCAAGCCGTTTTCTCAAGGATTTACTTTTTTTTCAAGTTGTCAACATATATAAAAAATGTATTCTTCAGGAGAATCATGTGCTGTCGAAAGAAGTTGAAGAACTTAAAAAGCAACTTCAAAATGAGAAACACCAGCTACAGCAAACAGCACAAGAACTGGCACTTGTGAGAAAGGTAGGAAACTTCAAAGGACCAAATACACTGCAGTTGGTGGACAGCATCATTTCAATTACTTGGCCTCTGCTTGGCTGGAGTATAATTGTCATGTTTGGAAGTGAGCTTTATGCATGTCTGGATAAATGAATGTAGTTGTCACCCATAAGTTAGAAATTTAAAGGTTAACAAGAATAGAGGGGAGTGAAGGTGTATTTCTCCCCTCTATACAGCCAATAAATCACTTTTTTGAAGTGCAGTCGCTGCTTTTTGTAGACAGGCAATGAAATTAGATCGATAAAGAAAGAAGTAAGACTTGGATTTGTATAAAGCCTTTCATGACCAGGGGACTTCCCAAGGTTTTTCACCAATGCAGTACTTTTTGGAGTGTTGTCACTGTTGTAATGTAGGGAAAGCAGTAATACATTTGTAAATAACAAGCTCCCACAAACAGCAATGTTGTAATGACCAGGCAGTGTGTTTTTGTGATGTTGATTGAGCAATAAATATTGGGCAAGCAAACAGGCATAACTTCCCTGCTACCCTTTGAAATATGGCTGTGGGATCCTTTACGTCTTCCTGAGAGGACAGACGGGATCTCGGTTTAATGTCTCATCTGAAGACCTCCAACAGTGCTTCCTCAGTGCTGCACTGGGGTCTGAGCCTTGATTTTTTTTGTGTGTGCTCAAATCCTGGAGTGAGACCTGAGCCCAGAACCTTCTGACTTGGAGGCAAGAGTGCTACCAACTGAGCCACAGCCAAGATTTAATGCCCAGTTAATCTGTCCTTTTTGGTGGCATTGATTAAATGATGTGTATTGATAGGACAATGGGTGACTGCCTGCTCAACTTCAGATAGTATCGTGGGATCTTTTAAGTCTACTTAAACTGGCAATTGGCACCTCGGTTTAATAGTTCAACCACAAATTGGTACCTCTGGTACTCCCCTAGGCTGCACTGAAATGTCTATCTAGATTATGTGCTGAAACTCTTTAGTGGGACTTGATTTCATACTTGTGAAATAAATCCATCACTACATCACTAACAGTGCAATACACTCTATTTGAAATCTAAAAATGCAGGGCAGATAACTGTTACTCTGTTCAAATCAAACGCTTACTGTTCCAAATGTGGTACTAGGATGCTCAAAAAAGCACTCTAATGGACATGGAGATTGCAGACTATGAACGTTTTGTGAAAGAACTGAACCAGAAAATTACTGATCGAGACAACCGGATTGTAGAAGTAGTAGAAGAAATGACATCATGCAAGCAGAAATTAGAAACCATGGAATATGAAATAAGTAAGTTCAGTAGTTTGAGTACTTGGTGCATTTTATTTTTTTGCTAATTAAACGTGGAGTCAAAAAGAAATTTTGAATGACATGCTGCATTCCCTCACTTTCCTGATTTCCACTTTCATACCTTAAATATGCTGTATCTTAATGGGGTAGTAGAATACTTTCCGGTCTTGAGCAATTCACAGGCCATTCCTAGGTTGTGGCCTAAAATGAATTGAATAGAACCACTTTACCTAGGTAAAGGCAGTTCCTCCTTGGCATTGATATCACTTGAATCAAATAATAAAACCATAAAATGGTTACAGCACAGAAGGAGCCCTATTGGCCCGTCATGTCTGTGCTGGCTCCCTGAAAGAGCTAATCAGCCCCCCCCCCCCCCCCCCCCCCCCCCCCCCACGCTCCCTTTCTCTGCCTTTTCCCTATAGCCCTGCAATAGTTTTCTCTACAGACAATTATCCTGTTCCCTTTTGAAAATTGCGATTGAATTTCACACCACAAAACTGTCAAGCAGCGCATTCCAGATCCTGACCACTCACTACGTTAAAAGAAGTTTTTCTTCATGTCACTTCTGGTTCATTTGCCAGTCATCTTAAATTGGGGTCTCTGATTCCACCATTGAAAGAAGTTTTTCTCTAACTACTCTGCCTAGATCTCTTATGATTTTGTATATCTCTGTTAAATCTCCTCTGGACCTTCTCTAAGGAGAACAGCTCCAGCTTCACTAATCTACCCATGTAACGGATGTGTCTCATCACCTGAAACATTCTCATAAATCTTTTCTGTACCCTCTCCACTGCCTTCACATCTTCCTAAAGTTGGTGCCCAAAATTGGACATTATATTCCAGTTGAGGCTGAGCCAGTATTTTATAAAGGTTCACCATAGCATACTTACTTTTATACCCTGTGCGTCTATAAAGCCCAGGATCCCGGTATGAATTACTAACTGCTTTTCTCAACCTGCCCTGCCACCTTCTGTGATTTTTGCACATATAGCCCCTGAACCCTCTGCTTCTGCACCCTCTTTAGAAATATATTCTTTAACTCATATTGCCTTTCCTCATTCATTCTGCTAAAATATATCACTTTACACTTCTCTGCATTAAATTTCATCCATCGTGCGTCTATCCATTCCACGAGCCTGTCGGAGTCCTCTTGAAGTCTATCACTATACTCCCCACAGTTCACAATACTTCCAAGTTTTGTGTCAGCTGAAAATTTTGAAATTGTGGCCGGTACACCTAATTAAAGTAATTAATATAGATCAAGAAAAGCAGCGGTCCTAATATTGGCCATGAGGGAACCCCAGTATATATCTCCCTCCGGCATGACAAACAACCGTTCACCACTATTCTCTGTATCTGCCAACTTTGTATCCACGGTGCCACTGTCCCTTTTAGTCCATGGACTGCAACTTTTTGGCACTTTATCAAACACCTTTTGGAAGTCCATGTATGCTACATTAACCGCATTACCCTCATCAACACACTGTTATCTCATTGAAAAATTTAATCAAATTAGTTCAACATGATTTGTCTTCAACAAATCCATATTTGTCCATATGACTGTTAATTTTATCCCGGGTTATTATTTTAAAAGCTTTCCCACCACCAAGGTTAAACTAACTGGCCTGTATTTGCTGGATTTATCCTTACAACCATTTTTGAACAAGGGTGAAACTTTTGCAATTTTTTCATCCTCTGGTATCATCCAGTATCTAAGCAGAATTGAAAGCTTATGGCCAGTGCCTCTACAATTTTCACCCCTGCTTCCCTCAGTATCCTCAGATACATCTGATCCAGTCTTGGTGACTTAACATTAAGTCCCACCGGCCATTCTAATTCCTACCTGCCTTTTCATAAGGACTTTAGCAGCAGCATCTTCCTTGGTAAAGACAGACTCAAAGTACTCACTTTGTACCTCAGCTATGCCATCTACTTGGATTCGTAAATTCCCTTTTTAGTTCCACATCACCTTTTAGTGGGAGAGGCAGTGGTATTATCACTGGACTAGTATTCCAGAGACCCAGGGTAATGCTCTGGGGACCCGGGTTTGAATCTTACCACGGCAGATGGTGAAATTTGAATTCAATAAAAATTTGGAATTAAAAGTCTGATGATGACCATGAAACCTTTGCCAATTGTCATAAAAACCCATCTGGTTCCTTACCTGGTCTGGCCCGCATGTGATTCCAGACCCACAGCAATGTGGTTGACTCTTAAATGCCCTCTGAACAAGGGCAATTAGGGATCAGCAATAAATGCTGGCTTAGCTAGCGATGCCCACATCCCACGAACAAATTTTTTTTAACAAGTACCATTTTACTATATATATATGCGTATGGAAGACTTTTGGATTCCCTTTTCAATTTCTGCTTATACTCTCTCTTTGCTGCTTTTATATCATTTTCCACTTCCCCTCTGAGCTTGCTATATTTTCTATGTTCTAAAACAGCAGGTCCATATAAATGAGGAGAAACATACAAAGGCTGAAATTAGTCTTTGGCAGCAGTGCAAACTGAGTGAAGTCAATATAGAGGAAAACTGGTGGCATGTAAATTAGCTGCGGATTCATTATTGCTTATTTTGTGCTACTATAAAATACCAATTTTACCACCACAGTGTTTTAATAGCTGAAAGGATTACTTAACTTTTCCATGTAGACACTAGAGGGAAAAATTTACCCAGATCTGCATTGATTTGTTAGCAGACAGCACTGCGGGTCGCTTACCTGCACAGCTCTTCTTTATTCATAATTATTGAAGAACAGTGCACAGTCTACAGCTCTGCCTGCCCCCCACTAGAAAATCAATGTAAGACTGCATAGCGCCACTAGAAACGGTGCTACAAGAACAAATTTCTCCCTGAGGACTTGAATAATGCTGAATCTGGACATTTCTTCACTTTTAATACTTGTTATGAATTTAGTTTTATGCAAAGTCTAGAATTTTAGTTTACTTTTAGAAAGGTGCTGAAACGCAATGCGCGTGCAACTTGACAATATTTCTAATGCTTCTTCCAAAAATGCTGTTAGCTAGCAATTATTACGTAAGATTATAATAAATAAACTGTCATCCAAATGAAATTCTGTTTTCATCCTTTCAACAGATGACATAGTATGATCCCTGTAAGAGAAGTAACCTGATTATATGGTTATATTGCAGAGTCTCTTCAGACAACCTTGGAAGAGCACAAAGCAAAAAACACCAAGATGAAACAAATCCTAGTGAAAACAAAGAAGGAACTTGCTGAATCAAAGAGAGCTGTGAGTAACATGAGGTCCTACATGATCTTAATCACTGAAAATATATTTTGATTACAGACCTTTAATGTTTATAGATTTATTCATAATTAAGTGCAGTATATAAATGGCATCTTCATTTCCTATCAGCCACATTTCAGAAAGTGACTTGTATATCTGTGTAATGGGGTCTGATTGTGACAAAATGGTTGCTGACACTTGGAATATCTGCAGTTCTAAGGGAGGTTCTTACAAGTATTCTTTTTGTTTAAATATGGGTGAAAGAAAGCAAGAAAAGTTTGCAGAGGGGAAAAGAAAAGGATAAGAGATAAACAAAGGAGGACCCAAAAGATCTCCAGATGAAACACTGGAGAGAACCACAGAAAAACCAATACAAATGAGTATTGCACATATTCAATTCAACCATTATTCTAAGATGATAAACTTTTCAAGTTGTCCATTTTTAAAATATAAACAGTTTCCCTGTGTGTAAAAATAAATAAATAAATAAATTTGGGCAGGGTGTGGAGAGGTAGAAAAACTTATACTGGATTTTGTGATGGATGAAGTACTGTGGAATATTAAGTGCAGTATTACAGAATATTATACAAACTTTAATTGCATTCTTACTATTTAGCCCTTAAATTTGACTCGTGGTTTAACAGACAATTATATAATTGACATGGTATTATGTTTTTAGGAAAGAGAACAATTAGCTCTCCACGCTTCTATTAAAGGAGAACTGGAAGCAAACCAGCAGCAATTGGAAAATTACAAGGTACCTTTTAATCAATGATTTTTCAATTAAATTCTTGGAAATGTACCCTTTCAAAACGGTTGTCATGAATAGTAATTAGTTTGGCCTTTATCAACCGTTTAACTTTTGTATTTTTGTGAAAAAGTTGATCTCCTGTTCTCTACATCAATAGCTTTTAAACTTCTGTGGGCTGAGATTTGTACAGTTTTTTTTGTTAGTGTTAGATAATGGGCCATACTTTGTATGTGCGCATGTAGATTTTTTATGGTATAAAATAGCCCAAAAAGGGAGATCAAGAGAATTACAGGTCAACGAGTCTAAGATCTGATGTAGGAAAAGCATTCAAGGCATCTGAAAAAGAAAACAAAACACCTATATAGGTGCAGTGTGGTAAAAGGGGCGGAACTATGGGAGGAAGCCTTGCCTAGCAATTATTTTGAAATTCCTGTAGAAGCCTTACTAACAGCAGAACTTTATTGGATTTGTTGGGTGGAATCTTCCGCTCCTGCCAGCAGCAGGAATTGTGGCGGATGGCAACACTTAATTTGGCATGAGGCAAAAAATCAGTTTCCCAATGGTGGGATAAACTGTTAGAATTTTGTTCTCCTGACTTAAAAGGTGGGTCGAGGTTCCTGACAATGTTGAGAACCCTATTCGCAATTATTAGAATGTCATAAATGCTTATTGAAAGGCCACCATGCCGGAATCATGTTCCTCATCCAAATTAAGTTCCCTGCCATCAGGCAATTGGAATGTTCAGTTTTATGACTGTATGTAAGTGGTATTCACCTGGCGAGCTTCATTTCATCCATGACTTTGAGGTCAGTAGATGCTGCTTTCACCTTCCTGGTAACCATTCACTCTTTCATATCGGGTGCCAGTAGCACAAGCTGTGCCAAGGTTGGGCACGGGAGGCATGACCAGGAGCGAGGGGTGGGATGGATTCAGGACCAGGTGGAGGGAGGACCAGTGGGGAAGGGTGAGACACTGTCTTGGGTGGGGGGGGGCATGTTTAAGAGACTGTCTAGGGAATGAGGCCAGATTGTCTGGGGAGCAAAGTCAGACTGACGGGCGCGTATTTAAGAGACTGACTGGAATTAAGCCGGACTTTCTAGAGCATCTTCAAGAGAGTGTCCGGGGAATGAGGCCAGACTGTCAGGGGCATGTTAGAGGGCTCAGCATGCCATATATGCCTTAGCCCCAGTCTTGAGAGGAGGGGAAGACCTCTCTGGGCAGTGACAGTTTCAGAAAAAGTGCGTAAAGGGCTTGGTAATCATTTAGTTGACTTGGTCCTATGGGTTGGAAGCATGGTACTGGGACGCAGAGGACACTGTCACATTCAGGGGAGGCAGTTGGATCCTGTGCAGTGGAAGCTTGTCTCATGCAGGGGATAGTGGATGGTCTCATGAAGAAGTTCACTAAAAGTAAGGCTGCAGCTAGCTTGAACGGGAGGGGTCAGATTCACAAGGAGCATGGGGACGTAAACATTGAAGGGAACTGTGGGGAGAGCAGGAATGCTGGCATAAATAATATGGGGTCAAGGTTAACAGGGGAGGCTGAAAAACCACAATAGGGAGAGGAATTGGGAGCAGTGACTGTAGACGAGGATGGGAGGAACTTGGTGGGTGACGGGGGAGATTGGAAGGTGCTGGAAGTACTCACGTACTGAATACGAACCAACTTCTACTTGCTAAAGTAATGACGCAGTTCAAAAAAGATTCAGAAAAAAACGATATAGAAGGGGTCTCAAAGCAGGTGAGAGGAATTCATCACTGCTTGTTTTTTGGGCCAAGTGAGGGGGCACCCTGTTAATTAGTTGCTCAAGCCACAGCGAGCTAGGCTCAGCTGAGCGCTGCTGTTGAGATTCAAATACCCATTGAAGAAGCATTACTCCATGACTAATGGGTCAGATTCCTGAGAGAATCCATTAATGTTTGGAGCTGGAGTTGAGTAGGTGTGATTGGCCATCCGTTCCTGACAGGGGCAGAAAAGACTGGATGGAGGTGAATTCACCCAAGGGGTTCAGCAGCTAGATGCATAGTTCAAATCTCCAATAATCCCAGCTAAATGGTCATGGCTGACCAGGCATAATGCAGAAAATCTTTCAACCTTGCCAAGGCTGTGTCCTCTCTACAGAGGGCAGAATTTTCGATTCCAGGACTAGATCCTGTGGCTGGGACGGGAACGGGTAGAGTTCCCAACCGCGAAGGCCAGTGGGATTTTGTTCTGTATCACGTAACGCTGGCCTGATTAATTATGCTGTCAGGGATTTTCCAATGTTTTATGTGGTGGGGCGGGTGAGATGACTTGCACCCCGCCATCATATCCGGGTGCCAGGACATCAACTTATCCATTGTTGAAGGAGAAGATCCACCTCCTGGAAGCTCCTGCCCAGAGAAGACCCACCTCCTGGAAACTCCACCCACCCACTGCTGCACATGCTGTTCCAGGGCCCTCTCTCGCTGGAGGCCCCCATTTTCCCTTCCACCCATCGCAATCTGCCCCAGGCTGCCTTGCAAGTAAGTTCAACCCATGCCAGCCACGTTGGTCTGGTGATATGTTCCGGGCTGGCTTGATACCACTGGCAGCACAGAAAATCGGACACAGGGGGACTATTCTGGTCGGGCCTTCATCTGCATCCATTAACAGGATGCAAAATGATTTTACGCCGGCCTCTGGCAGGAATGGCAACCTGCCTTGACGGGCGAGAGCACACGCTCCGGCCATCATTTTACACCAACGGGAAATGGATTTTTCAGCTCCCGCCGCATTGTCCGCCCGTCCGCCATTAAATACACCACAGGGGGACTGAAAAATTCCGCCCAGTGTGTCTAGGGTTATGGAGGCAAGCTGACAAGTGCGTGCTGGAGGATTTTCGCACATGGCTGTTATCTGCAATATCTGCATGTGCAGTCATATATGAATGGGAGGAACACCCATCTGTGGTCCTCCAGGATGCCTTTCACCTGAAAGGGGTGGGCTGGGGATGTCATGTCTAGATGGAGACCGAGCCAACGACTTAGCACTGTCCTGCTGGCTTGGAGATGGAGGGAAACCTGTTGAGGAAATGCTCAATAAATGTATCAAATCGAAGAGGCATTGAGAATGCAGGCTGTAGCCAACTCTGGTTCTTGCTCTCATATGAATGAGGAGAAGGACCTGTTGTAGAATGGCACAGGTCCAGGAGGAGCAGCGTCCTGAGCAGCAATGGTGAGTGGGACCCCAAGAAGTCCAAGACGCTCTTGATAGCGGCAAATATAATGAAGATCAGGCGCCCGACCATAAGTATATCGCAGCCACTGCTCATAAATGGAAATGAGCGAAATACAATGCTGCAGGTGCCTTCACTTGTCTCAGAATGTGGTCGCTCATATTTGCCAGGTTCTCCAGGAAGAACTGCGGCCACAAGGACTTGAAGGGCACCCCATGTTGTTGGCATTAAAGGTCACCGCCGCACTGAACTTTTTTGCCAGTGGTCCCTTCCAGGGCTGCAATGGGGAACCTGTGTGTCATATCCTAATCGCCAACACAAATTCATATGGGAGGTGACAGATGCACTGTTCACTAGAGCTCACCAATATGCTCAGTTCCACATGGATGCTGAATTCCAAGCTGCTAGTACAATGGGATTCGCATAGATATCTGTTTTCCCGTAAGTGCAGGGCGCCATTGACTGCACACATGACCTTGAGAGTTCCCTGGCAGCAGTCTGAAAGATTCATCAATCAAAAAGGATTTCACTTATTGAATGTCCAGCTAATTTCTGATCTCACAAGGCAAATTCTGCATGTTTGTGCTACGTACCTAGGGAGCTCTGACGACTTACATTTTGACCCACTTCGCAGGTGTCACAGATCTTTGAAGGACCTAGGCGTTTAAAGGGCTAGCTCCTCGGGGACCAAGGGATATCCCTAGAAGATGTGGCTGGTAATGCCAGTTCACCATCCACATAATGCTGCTGAAGAGAGGTACAATGCTGTACATGTCTCCACCAAGTCCTTGATAGAGCAGATGATAGGCCTTCTGAAGATGCGTTTCCAATGTTTGCACTGCTCAGGTGGGGCTGTCCAATATCACCACTGTGTTCAGGATCATTGTTGTCTGCTGCTCCCTGTGCTGCAAAGGGTGGGCGGATGTAATGCCTGAGGGAGACGTGCAAGAGAAAGATCTCTGCTCCAACGAGGAGGACATTGAAGAGGATGGACTTCGCGAGGTCCACGATGTCAACGAGCCGCATGAAGAGGCCATAGCAGGGGTACAACTTGGCAGGCATGCCCGCGACAACCTGACAGCTACCAGATTTCAGGAGGAGTAATGTGCCAACACATTTTCACAATTATTTGTTTTATTTGCTTTTGCTGCCGGGAAGGCCCCAGCACCTTTTTGATCACAGACATAATTTCTCTCAGAAGTTCCATGTTTTAGAGGTTAATGAAATATAAGTACTCACTATCTGCCCTGATGTTGGGTTGATCAATTGAATGCACTAGCCACAGTTAAATGCGTGGACCTGGCAGTACATGGTCGCTGTAGAACCTAAACAGCACTCCCTTCTCCCATGACCTTGGGCAACTTTAAATGGAATAGTAATTTCATCCATGCCCTCACCAAGTCATTGTGCATGGTAGCTTATCAGCAGTTTGAACTCATTTAGCCGGGGATGCACTCCTGTCACCGTGACACCTCCCAAAGATGGGCTGACCAGACAGATCACTCGGGCATAAGCAAGTGGTTAGCTCAACAAGGAGCAGCAGCATGAGAGCACCATATGTCCCCTCGCCATCTCTCCTCAGTGCAGATTGATGAGGCATGATCTTGCTCTTGCCTGCACCCCCCAATCACCACTCGTATATTATAAACCCAGAACTATTGACATCTTTATCATGCAGTGAAGTTTCAAGGTTTATTTGTAGTGTCCTCCGTGGTGTGTACTTCCCCTTCACTATGGGTTGCTCAGGTGCAACCATTCGGGACCCTGCCATCATCCAAAACCTGAAGTCCCTTTCTGAGATGGCCTTTGCATTCGGGGGAGACAGTGACCCATCATTTTGGACACACCAGCCAAGCTCAAAGTGTTTCCTGCATGGACCCCCCAGAGGCTTAAGAGAGCTGGCTATGCATCACATTGATAGCATCACAGTCCTCAAGATGATATAGCACATAAGCCCATTCTAGTCTTTCTCTCCTAAATCAAGAAAAGCCCTGTCATGCAATAATTTCCAACTCGATTTGAGTGCTACCCCATTACCTACGACTACTGACACCCTTGATAAGTGGGCGGGCAGATCTACCAATTGTCCATGTGAGGTCTGGCAACGGCTTTATTCAGATGCGCAAACACACCTCCTAAACCCTACATTCAAACCCTTCTTGCAGTCAAGGCTAATGTGCCCATTGTATACTTGCCTCGTTCAGCTGCATGGTTGCTGAAATTGACAAATCACCAAGGAAAGGCATTCAGCATTGAATGTGCCCACCACACCTCCCTCCAGACAGTTAACCTAGCCTCTGGGTTTCGACTGTTATGATTACAGTGTCCAACTACGGGTTCTCACCCTTGAAACTGTGTTCACAATGAACCTTGGGATAAATGTAGCCGATATAAGTCGCCATGAGTAATTGTGCCGTCCACACACAACTGACATCAGTGCAACAACAGCAGTATGTGCAATGAGCTTGATGAACACATCTCCTGAGACCACAGCATAGTTAGTAGTGAAAATTGGTTAACAAGGGTATTGGCCAGGTAGCACACTGACAAATGAGGGCCATTACCTGATCTTTACATGTGGTATTATAGACTACCCACTCTGATAATGTGAGAGAACTGAATCAATAGAAGTTCTTGATTGAATTCATTTTTGACTCAACATTTTGAGCCTTATCTGACCACAGAACTTTGAAGCAATTATTAGAAAAATGGAATCCATTAGACTTGGAAACAGGTAAATTCAATATATATTTACAAATGTGAAAACTATATGCAATGAGTGTACACCCATGCCACCTGTGTGCATTCAATACTACTTAATCTTTCTTACTCCAACACCATATCATAGTGCAGCCCCGACATCCACAGCTGAGGTGGAGGCAGCCTGCTGACTGCTAGACTGAGATGACTTTGACGGGAGCCCTCTGATGGCCCGAGGCCTAGAGGGCCTAGATGTCCCTAGCATGCTAAGGATTTCCTGCTCAGGTGCAGATGCACCCTCCTTGATCTGACCTGTTGGGAGGCCATGGGATCATTGGCGGAGGGAAGGTGGAGTGGCACAGCACTCTTGGTGTGACCTGGGTTGATGTCACTGAGGCATCTGGCTGATGCTCCTCCACCCTGTGGGTACCTGATAGCTCCTCCCTGTCTCCTTGAAGAGATGATGCACCTGGAGGGAGGTTTAAGTGTCCTGTCCCCTTCTTGCCTCGCCATTGCTGCACTGCACCCATGGCCAGACTCATGGAGTTGCAGGTCTAAGCACACATCTGGTAGAAACTGTGTTCTGCTGGACATGGGTCTCCAAGGCGCCTGACACCATTTCCATGAGACCTCCAAGTGCTCACATGCCAGAGCCACAACAGCAGACGGAACGTAGACAGACTCCTCCAGCCTTCCGCCCAGTCTGCGCACGGCCCCTGGCAACTCTGCCTGATGTTCCCCTGCCTGTCTCTGCACCTCCAAGAGGTGTCTCATGGCCATGTCCAGAGGCTCGTCATCAGAATCGGCTCAGCAGGGGCCTGTTCTGCAGCAGTTCTGAGTATCTTGGCTGTCATTGCCTCCGCCAGCTGTGGACCCATGTCTGTGAGGTGCTCACCAGATTGTGAATACAAGTCTATTCTATAACTAGGACCCACCGAGGTGGGTGTATCTGCACTGGTGGAGTGTGCAGGTGAATGCAGTGACTGTGCTTCCTCAGAGGATACTGAGGCACCCTCCTGAGGGGTGGCCTGGGGCTGTGGCATGTCTGAGTTACTGTTTTTCCCCCACCCCCTTCTTTTCTGGTACCTGGAATAGAGAAAAGAGAGGTTTATTGATTGATTGATTAAGCAGATTCTACATTAATGGTTACTCACAGTCAATACATGCATAACAAAAACAGAATTACCTGGAAAAACTCAGCAGGTGTGGCAGCATCGGTGGAGAAGAAAAGAGTCGACGTTTTGAGTCCTCACGACCCTTCAACAGAACTGAGTATAGTTAGGAGAGGGGTGAAATATAAGCTGGTTTAAGGTGGTGGGAGGGGGGCGGGGGGGGGAGAGAGAGAGAGAAGTTGAGGGGGGGGCAGTGGTTGTAGGGACAAGCAAGCAGTGATAGGAGCAGATAATCAAAAGATGTCACAGACAAAAGGATCAAAGAGGTGTTGAAGGTGGTGATATTATCTAAGAAAATGTGCTAATTAAGAATGGATGGCAGGACACTCAAGGTACAGCTCTAGTGGGGATGGGGTGGAAAGGCTGACAAGGTATTAGTTGTAGATTTTAAAATAATGGAAATAGGTGGGAAAAGAAAAATCTATATAAATTATTGAAAAAAACAAAAGGGAGGGGGAAGAAACGGGGTGGGGATGGGGGGAGGGAGTTTAAGATCTAAAGTTGTTGAATTCAATATTCAGCTCGGAAGGCTGTAAAGTGCCTAGTCGGAAGATGAGGTGCTGTTCCTCCAGTTTGCGTTGGGCTTCACTGGAACAATGCAGCAAGCCAAGGACAGACATGTGGGCAAGAGAACAGGGTGGAGTGTTAAAATGGCAAGCGACAGGGAGGTTTGCGTCTTTCTTGCGGACAGACCGCAGGTGTTCTGCAAAGCGGTCGCCCAGTTTGCGTTTGGTCTCTCCAATGTAGAGGAGTCCACATTGGGAGCAACGAATGCAGTAGACTAAGGGGAAATGCAAGTGAAATGCTGCTTCACTTGAAAGGAGTGTTTGGGCCCTTGGACGGTGAGGAGAGAGGAAGTGAAGGGGCAGGTGTTGCATCTTCTGCGTGGGCATGGGGAGGTGCCATAGGTGGGGGTTGAAGAGTAGGGGGTGATGGAGGAGTGGACCAGGGTGTCCCGGAGGGAACGATCCCTACGGAATGCCGCCGGGGGGGTGAAGGGAAGATGTGTTTGGTGGTGGCATCATGCTGGAGTTGGCGGAAATGGCGGAGGATGATCCTTTGAATGCGGAGGCTGGTGGGGTGATAAGTGACATAATACATGCATGTTGGAGATGGAGACTGGATGCATCCTCACTGGATTCTTGGGGGAGTTCGATCTCACCTCCTGCACAGGCATGGTCACGCTTCTTGCCTGAAAGCTCTGCGGCCTGCTCCTTGAAGATACTAAGGTGACGAAGTTCAGCCATTTCTTCTCAGGTCTTGGCCCGCTCATGTTTGTTATGCGCAATCTTGTCCTGCAGAAAGACAGAAGGATTGATTGTGAGGCCATTGGGTAAATGAGCAAGTCAGAAGCATGCATGACTATTGTCGATGCTGAGCCCTCCCCAGTAAGTGATTAAGAAGCCAATTGTTCTGGAATTCGTATGAGATGGAGAGCTTAAAGCGGCTGGCACACATACAGTGCTGATGTCCCATCTCCTGGTTGTGTGAGACATCCCTTTGCACTTTAACTCTTATATTGCCTGATGCCATTGAGAGTGAGAGTTTGCATTAAGTAGACAGTGCACTTACCCTGGCAGACCGCAGCAGATCATTCATCCCTTTTCTGCACTGCAGACTGGTTCTTTTTGAACCCCATGGGCACTAACCACCCCGGTGAAGACCTCCCAGGCTGCCATGGTCAGGTGGGAGGGCCTCCTGCTCCCAACCTGAGAAAACAGGACCTCCTGCCATTCTTGGATAGCCTGAAGGAGAATCTTCAGAGAGGTATTGCTGAACCTTGGGGTCAAAGGCTGCTTTCTCCTGGACATCTTAGTTTAAGCACAGCCTGGAGCTCCTGACCTGCAGTGATTGAATAGCTGTCCAGATACCCTTTAAATATGGTGCCAGGAACTTTGACCCCAAGCGGTAATGGCAGGGCAGGTGACATCCTTCGTGCCTTGCCACAAGATTCGCCGAGCTGCTTGCAGATGCATAACTAATGAGCTGAACAGTGGAAGATGGCACGTGTTCAGCTGTCCTGCCACTCAGCTGGAATCACTCTGACTTTCCCACCTGGCACCAAACTTAGACTTCAGAGTGGAAGATTCCACCAGTTATCTTTAAATTTCAACAAGAGCTTTATTACTGAGCAACATAAGCTATGCCTATGCAAGGTAGAAACCACAGAAATTGAGCCTCTGAAGTGGTTTAAAAATTGGCTTAACATAGTGAAGGATGATTGTGAATAGAGCTGTGCAGAAGAAACATTTTTTTTCTCTTTGGGTAAATGCAGGTTTAAAATCTGACTGATCATGAGATATCCTTCACAATGTGGTAGTGTTTTGATATTTTCAAATGTGATTTAATCGAAATTCCAACACTCTATCAGAAGCAGAGATCGATCACTCTAAAGATTCTGATCACAACCATTTGTTACTGCACTATTTTCTCCTTCTCCACTGACTTGCACTGATGGAATAGATTTTGTTTGTAGCCCTTATCCAATTGGTCTATCATGTCAGTGTGTTATTTTCAAGAGGTACAGTAAAGTAGTCGTCATGTTTCTGGACTATTAAGCCACTGCCTTTGAATAACAACCCCAAAAACAGGTCCAGGATTTTATGCTCACCCCGGGAGCAGGCTGTGAGGTGGGGGGGCATAAAATACGGTGGGGGAAAGGGGTGCTGTGCTGTTCCTGTTGCCTTCCCACCACTGCAGAGGTTTTACCAGTGGCTGATGGGCACCTCACTATGTCAAGTAAATCCTGGTGATCTCTCTGCGGGCCCTGGGGGAGGGGGCCTTCGGTGGGTTACAGGTGCCCGATCACAATGCCCTTGCAAATGCCTGTTTAGCCCTGATGATCCCCCACCCCGCTTACCATCTGGGCCTCCTGGATCATCACTGTTCTTGGGGTCTGCTGCAGTGCCAGCTGTGGCCACTGTTCATGGTGGCTCACTGCTGGGAGCAGCCCTCTGATTGGCTGGCAGCTCTTGAAGGCAGGCATTCCTGCCTTTAAGGGGCAGAAGCCAACACTGCAAGAAACGTAAAATATAGTTGTAGCTTCCACGGTCGGCGGAAGGGGGTTGCCCTCGACTTTCTGGATGGTGGGCAGGGCTACCGCTGCCCCATGAAATCCAGGCCCATGTGTCCAAATCCTATAATGACAGGTTGAGAATTTAAATTCAGTTTTTTTAAAAAAATCTATCAATAAGGAGATCTATCAGTAAAAGTAACTATAAAGCTGTTGGATTGTCATAGAATGCCATTTGGTTTGCTAATATCGTTTGGGGAAGGAACATCGTCATCAACTTACATTTATATAACACCTTTGTTGTAATAAAACATCTCAAGGAGATTCACAGGATCATTTTAAAATAACCGCATAAAGAGATATGGGTACTGTGTCTCAAAACCAGCTATCCAAAAATTGACTGTCCAAAAATTAGACTTTTTTTAAGCTGCCATACATGAATTTTTATTGTTGTTAGGTATGTAAAAATATGTACCAGCTTGATGGGCTTGGTGCTGCATTGGCACGGTGACCTCCGACTTTGCACTCTAGTCTTTTCCTGCGCCAGGAATGGTCTGAGCGACCCTTGACTTGACCTGATCTGTCATGAAAGCCTTGACCCAAAAACTGGCTGGATCCAAAACTCGGCAGGGACTCGGTCCCATGGCTGCTGGTTTTGAGACAATGTATTAGGTTAGATGACCAAAAACTTAGTCAAAAAGGTAGGTTTTAAGGACTGTCTTAAGGAGGAAAGTGAAGTAGAGAGGCAGAGATGAGTAAGGTGGGTATTCCAGAGTTTGATGCCTAGGCAACTGAAGACATGGCCACCAATGATGGAGCAATTAAAACTGGGGAAGCACAGGAGGCCACAGTTAGAGGAACACAGATATCTAGAAGGCTAGTGGGGCAGGAGAAGGTTACAGAGATAGGGAAGGGCAACGCAGTGAAGGGATTTGTAAACAAAGATGCAAATTTTAAAATCAGGACATTACTTGACCAGGAATCAATGTAGGTCAGTGAGCACAGTGATAGGGGAACAGGAGTTGTTAAAACACAAGCAGCAGAGTTTTGGATGACCTCCAGTTTATGAAAGGTATTGTGTGGGAGTCCAGCCAGAAATGCGTTGGAATAGTCGAACCTACAGGTAACAAAGGCATGAATGAGGGTCTCGGCAGCAGATGAGCTGAGATGGGGGTGACGTTGGGTGATGTTATAGAAGTAGAAGTAGACCGTTTTAGTGATGGCAGGAGTGAGATTGGATGTTCATCACGGGATCAAATATAACACCAAGGTTGTGTACACAGGTCCCTGAAGACAGCAGTTCAAGTAGACAAGGTTGTAAAGAAGGCATATGGAATGCTCTCCTTCATTGGCAGAGGTATAGAATATAAAATTAAGGATATAATGTTGGAATTGTATAAAACACTGGTGAGGCCACAACTGGAGTATTGTGTGCAGTTCTGCTCACCACATTACAGGAAGGACGTAATAGCTCTGGAGAGAGTGCAGAGGAGGTTTACAAGAATGTTACCAGGGTTAGAAAAGTGTAGCTACGAGGAGAAATTGGATAGGGTGGGGTTATTTTCCTTAGAACAAAGAAGGCTGAGAGGTGACTTGATTGAGGTGTAGAAAATTATGAGGGGAATAGATAGAGTGGACAGGATAAAATTGTTTCCCTTGGTGGAGAATTCTAGAACCAGGGGACATAGATTCAAGATAAGTTGCAGAAGGTGTAGGGGGGGCATGAGGAAAACTTTTTTACGCAGAGGGTAGTGGGTGTCTGGAATTCGCTGCCCAAGTTGGTGGTAGAGGCAGAAACTCTAAACTCTTTTTAAAAACTACCTGGATCTGCACCCTTAAGTGCTGTAAACTGCAGGGCTATGGGCTGGGTGCAGGAAGGTGGGATTAGAAAGGGCACCTGGGTGTCCTCGGGCTGGCATGGACAAGATGGGCCGAATGGCCTCCTGTGCTGTAACTTTTCTATGGTTCTAACAGACTGGCTTCATTTCAGACCAGGGAGAGGGATAGAGTTGGTAGCTGGGGAATGGGGTTTGGAGTGGGGCTGAAAACGATGGCTTCAGTCTTCCCAATATTTAATTGGAGGAAATTTCTGCTCATCCAGTACTGGAAGTCGGATAAGCAGTCTGATAATTTAGCAACAGTGGAGGAATCGAAAGAGATGGTGGTAAGGCAAAGCTGGGTGTTGTGAAAGCACAGCACTGTACCATTAGATGACGTTGTCAAGGGGCAGAATGTGGATGAGATATAGGAAGGGGCCAAGGATAGATCCTTGGGGGACACCAGAGGTAACAGTGCAGGAGAAGAAGAGA
Organism: Cetorhinus maximus; assembly: GCF_964194155.1. NCBI lineage: Eukaryota > Metazoa > Chordata > Chondrichthyes > Lamniformes > Cetorhinidae > Cetorhinus > Cetorhinus maximus. The sequence goes on along the minus strand of NC_135885.1, from coordinate 59,094,558 downwards.
AGCCATTGCATGTCATTCTCTGGCTATGATTTGATAAATAAGAATTTAACTCGGTGAGAGCAGTCCCACACAGTTGGGTGACAGTGGAGAGGCATTGGAGGATGCTGTGGTTAACCATGTTAAAGGCTGCAGACAGGTCGAGAAGGAAGAGGATGGATAGTTCATCTTTGTCACAGTCACATAGGATGTCATTTGTGAATTTGATAAGAGCTGTTTTGTGCTGTCGCAGGGGCAGGAACCTGATGGAGTTCCAGGAATGATGGGAAGGGATTTTGGAAAGGGAAAGGAGGTTGGAAGTAAGACGGTAGTTTGCAAGGGTGGTGGGGTCAAGGGTTGGCTCTTTTGAGGAAACCTGTCATCCTAATCCTGGCTGGCCTATATGTGAATTAGTCATACAACAATGTGATTGCATGACTTTTAACTGGCTTGTAAAGAAGCTGAACAAACCACTGTATCAAAATTCTTGCAGCAGCTCAAGAAGACCCACTGCAACCCTCTGAGGGCAACAAGGATTGGAAAATAAATAATGTCTTACCAGCAATGCGCACAGACCACTGGAGCGACATTTCAACAAAGCATAATGCTCATTCACCCAATGTCCACATGTATGCGTTCTAAGCAGAAATCACTGAATAGGAATGAAAGTTCAGTGTTATTTTCCTCTGCCTAGCTAAGGAAACAGAATTTAATAATAGAAACCTCGCTATTGCTCCTTATCTGGACCCCCCCCCCCAGCCCCTGAGAGTGCATCAGCAAACTCAACAGCTACAAGGGATTTAACTTGAAAAGTCTGTCAGTTTTGGGTCAAGACTAAAACAGTAATCCATTAGGGTAACACAATTCTTTGCAAAATCTAGTTTTGCATCTTTGTTTTAGTTTTTTAACACAATGTAATTAGGGCAGCGACTCGATAAAAAATATGGAAATGCTATCTTTTCTCAAGTTCCTGTGTACATGTGCAATTCAGAACGCCAAAGCAGTAGTGATTGTAGAATGTAAAGCCGGACTTGCAGAAAATCCATAGACTATTATTGTTAAATGTTGCAGATTCAATTGGCAGAGTTAACTGCTGAAAACCACAAGTTTCAGGAACAATTACGTCAAATGAATGAGCAGAATCATCGTACAATGAGTGCATTTACACAAAAGATGGCAGCTCTTCAGGAAGAATGCGATATTGCTAAGGTACAATCTTGAGTGCATCCGGCGAAGTGTCTCAACAGATCTGAAACACTATCTTTGATGCAGAATTGGACAATAACTTTAGATGTTTCTTGGCACAAACAAAGTGACTACAGTTTTGATTTGAGCAGTGCCTCTTCAGCCTGTGGTTTTGATACTCAAGCGGTATTTTTTTCCAGCCTCTCAGTTGGTCTGCAGTTGCTATAGTAAATTCTTTGTTACTATTTATGACTTTGATTCAGTCAATGAATTTTAAGTTATTTCTAGTACTAAAGCTATAAAACATTCTGATTTTCTGAGAATAATGTGGTGAATTTTTCAAGTCGGATAGCGAGAATAAGAAAGAAAAGACAAGTTACGAGAAGATTTTATAAGTTTTTTTAGGAAAATTAATGAGTGAAAAGTTAACATTTGCTGCTGAAGCCACTGCATGCCATTCATGTTAGTACAAGGGTTTTTCTGGGAGCAACCATATTTAATGTGGTGTTCACATTGATTAGTCATTCTTTTTGCTCACACCTACCCTGCCTGGTTAATTCTCATTTTTTGTGTAAGTTGTTTTTTTTCTCCTTTTTTTTCCCCCACTCCCTCTCTTTCTTCTCCCCTGCCTTCCCTCTCTCTCTTCCCCCCCACCCCCGGCCTTCCCTCTCTCTCTTCCCCCCGCCTTCCCTCTCTCTCTCTTCTCCCCCCTTCCTCCTCTCTCTTCTCCCCCCTTCCTCCTCTCTCTTCTCCCCTCTTCCTCCTCTCTCTTCTCCCCCCTTCCCTCTCTTTCTTCCCCCCCTTCCCTCTCTTTCTTCCCCCCCTTCCCTCTCTTTCTTCCCCCCTTCCCTCTCTTTCTTCCCCCTTCCCTCTCTTTCTTCCCCCCTTCCCTCTCTTTCTTCCCCCCTTCCCTCTCTCTCTTCCCCCTTCCCTCTCTCTCTTCCCCCCTTCCCTCTCTTTCTTCCCCCCCCTTCCCTCTCTTTCTTCCCCCCTTCCCTCTCTTTCTTCCCCCCCTTCCCTCTCTTTCTTCCCCCCCTTCCCTCTCTTTCTTCCCCCCTTCCTCTCTCTCTTCTCCCCTCTTCCTCCCCTCTCACTCTTTCCCCTGCACATGGTCTCATGGGGTTAAATATGTTCAGCATCCTAAGCATGAATACTATTTAATTTTGATATCCCTCCCTTTCTAAGCAAAGGAATGTATTTTCTACTTAATTTTGAGTGATAAGGGCATATTTAGCGAGGCTTTGTTCCCCAAGCAGAAACTTACTCAATGGCAGCATATGTCAAAGAATTTGACCTCCATTCCTGACTCTGAGTATTCAACACTTTCTGCTGAGTTAGAGTTCCTAATTCTCTAATGCATGCTCCAGTCAAACAGGGCTCTATGCTGGGAATCTCAAGTTACAAAATTACCCCTCATATGTTCACTACTTTTGGTAACAGGTCAGGAGATTTCTGGCATTACAAATAATGAAATAGCCAGAAGTTAATTAATCCTGATTGGAGGGAGAAAAAATTTCAAAGTTATGAATTGAGGATTCATTCTGATTTGTTATTCAATTTACTTACAAATGGTAGAGTTTAGTTTATTTGAAATTCATGTACTTCCATCAGAGTGATTTCATGTTGCCCTTACAGACTGAGCAAACTGCAACTGCTGTGGATTTTGAAAGTTACAAAGTTCGTGTTCATAATGTTCTAAAACAGCAGAAGAGCCGGTCAGCTGCTCAGAATGAACATGAGTTGACCCAGCAAGAAAAGTAAGTTATAGAACCTAAGAGAATTTTCTCAATACAATCTTCATCACTGATGCATTTCTTGTGACTTGTAAAACTTACTCTTTTTAGTTGTTTACTTATAATTCCACATTTACTTAAAACTAGGGCAGTCGTTTATTCTAGGACCAGGAAACTATTAAGTACTGTATTAAATTTATAGTTCAACTAGTTAAACTAATTAATACAATTTCAATCGGGGTAAGTGATAACAGAAAGAGAATTAATATTAGAGTATTAAGAACAGAGCAGGTCTCGAGGCATTCATTAAAATTAATAGTTTATACCAGGTATTAACTAGAACTAAATGAGGGAATAGAGATGTTTTCTTAGATCATGGATGGGCATCTGAGACCTGTTGCTTGCAATTCCTGTGCCATGTGGGAACTTCATGTGTCATGGGGAGCCATGTGTGTAGGAAATGTTTCTAGCTGCTTCAGCTCAAGCTCAGGATTTCTGAGCTTGTTGGGATGCTAGAGTCACTGGAGGATCAGGGAGCATGAGTGTTTCCTGGATGAGGTGTTCCAGGAGGTGGTCACCCACAAACAGTAAGAGTTCAGGATAGTAAATGGGTGGCTATCTGGAAGAGTAAGAAGAGGCTGGTGGTGTAGGAATCTTTGGGGTGCATGCCACTTTCAAACCTGTACTCAACAGCTGGGAGTGACAGCATCTTGAAGGAGAGAAGTTCAGACCATGGCTTCACTGGGCAAGGGACTGCACAGGGGGGAACAGGAAAGAGTAAAAATACAGCTGTTATAGGACATTCCATAGTTAGGGGACAGACAAGCATTTCTGTAACTATTATCATGAGTTCCCGTAGTGTCTTGCCTCTCAGGTGCCAGGATCAAAGACATCATGGAGAGGGTGCAGAATATTCTGCAGGGGGAACAGAGCGAGCCAGAAACTGTGGTAACGTCGGTAACAATGGCACAGAGAAAGCAGATATTAAGGTCCAGTGGTCAGATTCTTAGGGGCTAGGAAGGAAGTTTCAAAGGAGGACCTCGATGGCAGTAACCTCTGGCTTACTCCCAATGCCACATGCTAGCAAGAGTAGAAATAGGAAGTTAGGGAGAATTGATGCATGGTTTGAAGCGTGGTGCAGGAGAGAGGGCTTCAGATTCTTAGGACATTGGGACCAGTTCTAGGGCGGAGGCACCTATTCTAAAGGGACAGGTTGCAGCTCAGCAGGGCTGGAACTAATATCCTCATGGGGAGGTTGAGTAGTGTGATTGTGGCGTGTTTAAACCAAATTGGCAGGTGGATGGGCACCAGCATTTGGAAGTAGAAAAGAGGGGTAAGGTGCAGAAAGGAGTGTGTGTTGGTTAGCACTAGAGAAGGAGGTAGTATCATACTAAATAAGAGCCGACTACGAGGAACACAAAGATAGGTTTAGAATGCATGTATGTAAACGCACAAAGTGTGATGAATAAGGTTGGTGAGCACAAGTAGCTGTGTGGGAATATGATGTTAATGGCAATGATGGAGCATGGCTTAAAAATGTTGAGGAGCATAATATTCCAGAATACAGTGTGTTTCAGAAAAGATACGGAAGGTAAAAGAGAGGTGGGTTTGCAGTACTGCTAGAGAAAACATTGTAGTGTTGGAAAGAAAGGATGTCCCTCGGGCAAAGACAGAATCCATTTCGTTAGAATCTCTGAATTTTAACAGCACAGAAGAAGGCCATCCGTCCCATCATGTCTGCACAGCTCTCTAAAAGAGCATTATGACCTGGTGCCATTGCCTGCCTTTTCCCCGTATCCCTGCACATTGTTTGTATTCAAATAATCATCTAATGCTCTTTTGAAAGCTGAGAAACAAAATTGGGATGATCATGATACTAGGGGTATTTTATAGACCTCCAAATAATGAGAAAGGGAGGGGCAAATCTGCAGGAAATCAAAGATGTGCAAAAAAATATAGTGGTCATATCGGGGGACTTCAATTACCCAAATATCAGTTGGGATAATATTAGAGTAAAGGGTAAGGAAGAGGAAGAATTTCTGAAATGTGTTTGGGGGATCTTCCTTGACCATAATGCTCTCTGTCCAATTAAGAAGGAGGCAATGCTGGATCTGGTGCTGGGGAATGAGGTGGAACACTTGGGGAAGAGTGATCATTGTATCGTAAGGTTTAGATTAATAATGGAGAAGAGCAATGAACTATCTAAAGTAGAACTTCTAAATTGAAAGAGGGCTAAGTTCAATGGAATGAGAGGGTATCTAGCTCCGGTAAAATGGAATCAAAAGATTTACAGAAAAAATGATAATGGAATAGCGGATGATCTTTAAGGAAGAGCTGTTTCAGGTACAGGTTAGGTGCCTCCTAACAAGGGTGAAAGATAAGGGAACCATAGGTGGTGCTCCTTGGATGACAAGGGAGACAGAGAAAATGATGAAACAAATAAAGAGGGTGTATGGTGCATGTCACGTGAATTCTTCAAAGGAAAGCCAGGTCAAATATATATATTGAGAGGGGAAGTGAAGAGGAAAATAATACTGCAACAGAGAGATGATGAGAATAGAGTAGCAGTTAATATAAAAGATAATTAAAACTCTCTACATATACATGGTAAGTGAGTAGTAAAAGGTGGGTAGGCCCTATTGGGGAGAAAGAGGGTGATATATGCCTAGAGGCACAGGGCAAGGCTAAAAGACTTTGCATGTTGTTCACTAAGGATGCTGACAAAATATTGCTAGAAACAGATGGTGAAGCTAATGGATGAGTTGAAAATTGAAAGGAAGGATGCACATGAAAGGCTGGCTGGCTTTTTATAATCCTCCAATCTTGTATAGATACAGGGGAGATTGGCAACTGTGACATCTTTATCCATGGAAAGGTGTAAGGAAATTCCTAATAACTACAGGCTGGTTAGTTTATCAGTGGTGGATAAGGTTTTAGATACAATAATCAGGGAAATTATCAACAGGCATTCGGAGGTTTGATTTAACTAAGGAGAGCCAGCATGGTTTTATTAAAGGCAGGTTATACTTGACTAATCTGATTGAATTTTCTGATGTAGTAGCAGAACAGGTTGATGAAGGGAATGCAATGGATGTTGTCTATCTGAATTTTAAGGAAGCATTTGACAAAGTAGTACATAAAAGACTAGTTAACAAAATTGTGGCTCATGGAATAGAATGGTCAGTGTCAGCTTGGATACAAAAATTGCCTAAAGGACAGAAAACAGTGAGTCGTGGTAAATGGTTGTTTCTCAGGCTGGAGATGTTCCCCAAGGGTTAGTGCTGGGACCAGTGCTTTGTTGTCATGTATAAATTATTTGGATATTGGAATACAGGGTAACATTTCAAAATTTGCTGATGATATCAAACTTAGAGGATTAGCAAACACTGAGGATGATACCAATCAGCTGCAACAAGATAAAGATAGGCTAGCAAAATGGGCAGACAAGTGCCAAGTGAAATTTAATACAGAGAAGTGTGAGGTGATGCATTTCGTCAGAAGGGGTAGGGAGAGGCAATATAGACATAACGTCACAGTTCTAGAGCGAATGCAGGGACAGAGGGACTTAGGGGTTCATGTGCATGGATCTTTAAAAGTGGCAGGACATACTGAGAGAGTAGTGAGCAATGCATATGGGATCTTGGGCTTCATAAATAGAGATATTGAGTACAAAAGCAAGGTAGTTAAGCTGAACCTTTATAGAGCTCCTAGTAGGCCACTATTAAATTATTGCATTCAGTCCTGATTGTCACAATTCAAAAAGGGTTTGAGGATCCTTGAGAATTTGCAGAAGAGATTTACCAGAATGGCTCAAGGTATGAGGGATTTTAGCTACTAGGTTAGGTTGGCGAAGCTGAGGGGGGCTGATGGGGGGGTTGGTGCAACCCATGAAGCAAAGGAGATTGAGGGGAGATTTGATAGAGATGTACAAGATTATGAAAGATTTGGATAAAGTAGACAAGGAAAGTGTTCTCACTAGTTGATGGTACAAGGACTAGGGATTGCAGATTAAAAGTTTTGGGCAAGAGATGCAGCGGAGGTGTGAGAGAATTTTAGGCAGCAATAGGTAATAACCTGGAACTCTCTTCCTATGAGGGTGGTAGAAGCAGACAATGATTCCAAAATTGGATGGTTACTTGAGGCAAATAATCTGGTAGGGCTATAAGGATACAGTGGAGAAATGGGACTGACTGGATTGCTCTACAGAGAGCCTGCATGGACTCAATGGGCTGAATGGCGTCCTTCTGCACTGTGACCTCCTCTGCCTATGAAGGTAGAACATTGAGTTCGGAATCACTGCATAGATACTTTGTAATCATCTCAAGTTCAGCGGAGCTCCTATTCTGCTCATTGTTATTATTAACACACCAGACTGGTACAAGTTAGGACTTTGGATGGGTATGGACGATTATCTGGAACACTGTTGTGTAGAACCCACTGTTATGTAGAACCCACCAGAAATAAGGCTTTACTACATTTAGTAATGATGACAAGCCATGACAACAGAAGTATGGCTTAAACGGACTGGACGTAACTGTAGACTCATATTTGTCAATGTGGAGAAACAAATAGAATGTTGCGATACATATCTAAAATATTTAAAGTCACTGAAAGATTATCCTGAGATGATATAATGTCAGATCAACTTAGTGTTGTTTACAATTTTGATTTCTATGCTTCAAAAATGTACACTAGGTTGGGTCTGCAGAAAAACAACAAGGAATGACTCCAAATTTCCAGGGAAAACATGAGAAAGAAAAGTTAAAGTTGGGCAATAAAGAGAGAAGAAAGTTAAAGGATGGGTAGGGATGGCATCAAGGTGAACACAGAGTTAATCACAGAATATTGCTTCAGGGTAAATTAGACCTGTAAGATCAGAAAAGATAAAGTAATTTAAAGTAAATTTACAATGGATCTTATAAACATTTTCATTATTGAAAGCGTGAAAAACATTTGGAATAATCTGTTCCTTTTTTTCTCCTCTAAAATGTTTCATTAAAGGCACTATATAAATACAATATGTTCAATATACTAGTAGCATATTGGATTCATACATTAGAGGCATTCAAAATGCAGTAGGTTGTTCATTTGAATGAGTTTAAAATGTTTGAATGATAAGTTGTGATGGGCCGAATATCCATCTCTTGCCTTTGACTGATTTGTGCCATGTTCTGGTGTGAAATTCTGGTGTCTTTTTCTCTAGTCCGTAAATGTGGGGACGTATTGTAGCAGCCCCTGTTACAGTCATTAACCTAGCAGGAAGTAAGGATTTGACTGCATTACTTTTTTGTAAAATTTCATTGTGTGTAATATAGGGTTGCTTGGCCAATAGTATCCAAGGGATTTGTATACTAAACTCCAAGTAAGAACATTTTTGTTGAGGAATAACCACATTAGCAAAAAGGAGAACCACTAAAAATGCAAACTAACGAGGTTTATTGGACAATAAAGAATGATATGATTGATATGTAACATTACGTTAGTCAAGACATAGCACAGTACACAAGTTCAACACTTATCTGTCTCTCTTTCCCATGGATCCAGGGACTTCTGGGGTCTTCCCTTCTTGGTTCCTTAAACCTGATCTCTTGACTCACGATGTCCTTTTGAGATTTTAGCTTAGCCAATTTAACTAACATACATACAGATCTCTTTAAGACTTAAACTCCAGTGGATCATTTTTCAACTCTGCTTCCAGTCTACCTTAACTGCTGAAGCTACACACTTCACAGCTGCCTGCTGAGTGTTGTCTTTCTCTCTCTCTTCTCTTCTCTTCTCTCTCTCTGTCTGGTGGATACAGCTTTCTAACAAAAACTGGCTTTCCCAAAATGATTAGAACTGTACTTTATTACTGATTCTCCTGAGCTGGACTTTGAGCGATTCCTTGGGCAGCTAAATGGTTATAGATTTTCTCTTCACTCTCTCGAGGCTTTGGCAATCCTGTCTATACTGGATCCACTGATCTCTAATACTGGATTCTTACAGCAGTCCTCAGCCCTGTGATAGTTACTTTAGTCACTATCTAGGCCTAATATTGGGTTCTTACAGCAACTTCTCAAAGTGACTAATAACCATTGACTGGCAATGTCCTATGCAAATGCTGATTTCCTAACAAGTGCCTTACTCCTAGAAAGTGCTTTCCTGACAAGTGACCTACTCTACTCCTAACTCAGAACAAATGCCCACCAACAAGTGTACTGTGGCAAATACTAACTCTCGGCAAGTGCAAAGACCTCAGTGATGCACCCCTATTTTTATATCCTTTTTGCAGGTAGCTTTGCAACATTTAACCCAAATACGTGCATCTGGATCAACACAACTGACAATTTCTAACCCAATATTTGTAGTTTTTGACCAATGGGAAGAATGCTCCTAGCATCCCCACAACAATCTATCCTTAATTTGTATCTCTACCTGGAGGTCTTTGGAACATTCTAGGCCCAAGTCTATTCTAGCATATCAGTTTTAAAGCATTGGTGCCCCTTCTAACTGCTAAACTATAACTTGTATCTTTGACCAAAAGTCCTGGAACATCTAGTCCTCAAGCCACCTTCCTGGCCAATCAGCATTGTAGCCTTGGCTTCTCTTTACTGTAAACTTGCTGGAGCCAAACCTGTCCTGGTTAAAACTTCAGTTCACTCCCAAAGGACCCACATGTTCTTCCTTAAAGCTACATTACAACATTTGGCAATTAAAGAGATGCCAAATTTAATTCCTTTTCTCGCCACAAATGCTGTCAGACCTGCTGAATTTTTCCAGCATTTTTTGTTTTTGTGCCAAATTTAAGACTTTCTTAACAATATTACCCAAAATTCACAAATTATCTTAATTTATCATCACTGAGCTTATGCTCTGTACAATTTGCTAATTTAAGCTTTATTAATTGCACAAATGTGCCAATGAGGTGAAATCTAACAAATGTGCCAAAAGCAATGGCTGTGCTGAATAAATGTAAACATTTCTTTTGCTTTAGAGAGCATCTCCAAAAGGTGGTTGACCAGCTGAAGGCCAAGTTACAGGAGTCTCAGTGCAACCTACAAGTCAGTGTGGGTGAGTTGCAGGCTCTACAGTTAGAGCATGATATGCTGCTGGAGCGACATAACAAGAATCTGCAGGAAACTGTGTCCAAGGAGGCTGAGATTAGAGAAAAGTATGTTTTTTTAAATTATTTTTCAAGCTCAAGTAGACATAATACAAGATGGTCAGTTTTTAAGTAGTTATAAGTACTGTAATTCATTTTCTTAAAGAAAATCTCTTGCCGAACTTGCTTGTGTAACTTCATATACTTTATCATTTTGTTTGTACAGTTATAATTCATGTACTTTTCTGATATTGCATATTTTATACACACTATAACCAGGGGCTTTTCCATTAGTGACATATAGAGCTGAAGTTTTGACATCATTCTTGAAGTTTGGGGATGAATTGATGTTTTTGCACGTCTGATATGAGATGAGTGCTAAATAGTTAAATATTTGGAAAATCTGGCGGTGCAATTAAAATACTGCAACAGCTATTTTTGTGTATTTTTAAGCATCGAGGTGCTGCAACACAAGATTTTAAAATGTTAATTTAAATATATTTGAAAGGAATATTTCACAAACTACTCAAATCCACACACGTAAACAAATTACAGGTAATATACTTAATTTTGCTCTTCACAAAGCAAACATTGGATGTTCAGACCTGCTTCATGAAACTTAATTTTTGACCTTTTTTTTTGTCCTCGTCCATTGTGTCCCACTGTAGTTTACAATCCTAATTATCATCTTTGTATTGCATATGAATAGCCTGCTGTTATTTGAAGTATGATGAATTATTTAATAACTTACCTCAAAGGTGAGATCCAGCAACATTTTGCATTAGCAACCTCTATTAAATACATTTGAAAGTCATTACAAGTGATCGTTTTACAGAAATATGTAGTTTGAAAAATGAAATCTCACCCAGAAATATATATTTATTATTGGTGTTTACATGCAAGTGTACAAACTAAGGATTTCTTTTTGAGGCTTTGAGTTCATTTTAATCCAGGTTATAAATCAAATTATGACACTTGATTTGTGATTTTTACAACCATATATTTAGCACTGCGTGAACTAATACAGTATGTAATACTTATCCACTTACATAACAAATTACTAGCACTCTGAATTTATTTACACAGCACAAGAGTTTAATAATACCTCAGCATATATTGATAAATCTATATTTGGTGAATTCCTCAGTTCATCCCAAGTAATTCAACCAGAAAATATTTTTTAAAGCATAAAATTGAAAGATGTTGCCTCTGTCTTGCATATCCTTAAACCAAGTATGGAGGAACATGGCAGGAGCTAGGACAGTAGTCTCTTGCCTCTTAATGCATGGGGAGAGACCGGCACGAAATTTTATAATGAAGTTTTATGTAACATTTCACAATTGTATTTTTAAACAATACAGACTTTGTTGTGTGCAGTCTGAAAATGTACTGCTGAAATCAGAGCATGCTCAGACTGTGAGTCAGATGACTGCCCAGAATGAAGCAGTACATCAAAGCTTCCGTGAGCAAGTCCGACATCTGCAAGAAGATCACAGAAAGACAGTTGAAATGTTGCAAAAACAATTAACCAAAATGGAGGCACAGATCTTCCAGTTTCAAGCTGAAAGCAGTTTAGCAAGTGAGTCTCAATTTAGAACCTATAAAACAACCTTCTGTTAATGTGAGATCGCAGTAATTATACAGCATATCATTTTAGATGAATTTAGCGACCACACCCTGCTGATTTAAAGGGAGAGAGATCAACTTCTTGTAATTATTTCAAAATGGTTCTAATGTAAGAAATGCTTTCCATTTTGTTATCATCTGCTACTTACAGAATATACTACTGATTTGTCTAAGTTGTGAAAATGGTACAGATCAGATAGATGTACTTTTCTTTAAAAAGCTAATTGAAATGTATTATGTGCCTCTTTCCATTGAGCTATAAATTGATATCAAATAATGAATTATTAATTTTTGCATGCTTTTCTGAGCATTATTTATCGTTATTACTTGCGTTTTAAATTGACCCGTCTAACTGACAAATTTCTCCAAGACTAAAATATGTTTCATTGCCTTTATCCATTTCTTAAAGAATCCTTCCTCTTACAGTATTGTTTAAATGACAGCATCATATAATCTATTTCAAAATTGTTCTTGTATTTAGGAGATTTTGTGTCTCTTTCTCTGGCTGATCTTATCTGACAGTAACCTCACTTGTTCTTGACTTCCAGTGTATAATGGGCTGGGTTTAACTGGACCAAAGTTAGGGAAGACTTGTACTAGAATATGCGTAAGAGCTCCTTTATTGTTTAAAAGTGGTCATGGTTATCCTTCAGGCGCATAGCAACTAAGCAGCAGGATGACCTGTTTATTTTTCTTACCATGAAGTATTTGATGTGGGAGGAAGGAAGGCTTGTTGGGGTAGACATATTTATCATACAAGCCATAAGGTGGTCAAAAGATCAAACAGCAGGAACAGAGCCAAAGTGAGAAGAAATGCCGAGAGGATTATATTACATGTGATGTAATTCCGTCCAACTGGCCTGTGCTAGTGTTTATGCTGCACACAAGCCTCTTTCTACTTCATCTAACCAAATCCTTTCTCCTTTATATGATTATATGGCTTCCCCTTAAAGGCAGCTATGCTATTTACCTGAAATAGTCTGACTGAATGGAATAATTAAGCCTAGAAGTGTAAATGTGAGGTGAGAGTGACTGCCCTTGGCATCAATGCAGCATTTAACCAAGTGTGACATCAAGGCATCCTAACAAAATTGAAGTCAATGGGAAAAACACTCTACTAGTTGGAGTATTGTAGCAAAAAGGAAGATGATAGTGGTTGTTGGAGGCCAATCATATCAGCCCTAGGACATCATTGCAGGAGTTCCTCAAGGCAGTGTTCTAGGCCCAAACATCTTCAACTGCTTCATCAATGACCTTCCCTCTATCATTAGCTGAGAAGTGGGGATGTTCACAGATGATTGCAGTGTTCAGTACCATTCATGACTCTTCAGATAATGAAGCAAACCACCCCCACATGCAGCAAGACCTGGTGCGCATTCAGGCTGGGGTTGATAAGTGGCAGATGACATTATGTCACACAAGTGCCAGGCAATGACTATTTCCAACAAGAGAGAATCTAAACACCTCCCCTTCAACATTGATGGCATTATCATCATTGAATCCCACACTGCTTCCCCAAGACTAAGTTAGGCTGGTTGGCAGTAGTGACTTTACAATAGACCTAGCATGGTAGCTATTTTGTTAACTTTTTTTAACTAATATATTTGTTTTATGCAATTGACATTAAAAATATAAAAAGATTTGGGGCCACAAACTTATAGTTATTGTGTTTTCTTTCTTAGTTTCCATAAAATAATCACTATTTCACTATTTTCAGTTTATTTTATTTTTTAGTATAAATAAGGGAAAATATCCTCAAGATGTACTGTTATGAGACAGTCTTTCGTTAAAACTGAGTTATTTAAAAATCCCAGAGGGAAACTTTAAACAACTGTCATAACCTATATTTTTAAGTGGTATGTTTGAGATGCAACTCATAATTCAGGAATCAGACCGCCATTTCTTTAGAGGTTTTATATTAAACTAAATGAAACATTTTATTAATTCAGACAAGTTAAATATATACATATGGCTATAAATTACTACTATCTTAACTTTAACAAATGCCCAAACTAATCTCCATTAAGGCAACAGCAACCCGTAGATTTAACTAGACACCAGGCAAAGCATCTTCACCTTACAAATTCAAAATGAGATTCCTTTCACTTTGGTTCCTGTGGAGACAGTTGGAGACTTACAGCTGCTTTGATCTTACATTACCTCTGCATTGCACACACGAAAACTGTTGAAATTATACCTAGTACAGCTCATTGAATGTAAATTCTCCTTGCATCACCAGCATCTTTGAACCCACCTCTTCTAACAATAAAACCCCTTTCATAGTACCAATTTTATTAGCAATATAAACATATTGCTTGGTCCCTGCTTGCTAGGTGCCGGATTTCACCCCACTTCTTGAATAGTCTGTTCAAAAAATGCAAATGCACTGTATCTCTCTTACATCTCAAAACTAACACACATCAAAGCACCTAGACCAGCTGGCTTTAATCCAATTAAGACACACCCACAGCTAAACCTCTATTTTAAAAGAAAAATATTTTCCAATAATATATACATTAATAGCTTCATGACAGTACTAAATGGTAGTTGTTTAAATCTTTAGAAAGGTGATTCTGTACATTTCTAAAAGTAATTATAAAACTGAATTGCATATCTTAAAATTATCCTTTGAATATAAAAACTGCTATGAAACATCGTGGGGTTACCATTGATCAGAAACTTAATTGGACCAGCCACATAAATAGTGGGGCTACAAGAGCAGGTCAGAGGCTGGGAATTCTGTGGAGAGTAACTCAGCTCCTGACTCCCCAAAGCCTGTCCACTATCTACAAGGCATGAGTCAGGCGTGTGATGGAATACTCCCCATTTGCATAGATCAGTGAAACTCAACAACACTCAAAAAGCTCAATATCATCTATTGCAAGCAGCAATGGATTGGCACCCCATCCACCTCCGTAAATATTCATTCCTTCCACCACCAACGTACTGTGGCACAATTTGACAGCACCTTCCAACACTCTGATCTCTACCATCTAGAAGAATGAGAACAGAAGGTGCATGGGAATACCACCATGTGTAAGTTCTACCTCCCCCACCCCCATCTCTCACGCCATCCTGACTTGGAAATATATCGCCTTTCCTTCACTATTGTTGGAACAAAAACCTGGAACTCCCTCCCAAACAGCATTGAGTGTATCTACCTCAAGGACTGCAATGGTTCAAAAAGTCAGCTCACCACCACGTCGAAGGCAACTAGGGTTAGGCAGTAAATGTTGGCCTTGTCAGCTTTGTCCGCATCCCATGAACAAATAAAAATAATTCCCCATTCAGTGGCCAGAGCTTGCAACTAAATATTAGTTACTGCCAGAAACAGTGTGGTGATAGGTGTTTAATATTTAAATTAATGTAAATGAGCACATTTACTCCATGATTGGTGTAATTTCTGATCAAAAACAAAGGCTAACAAATTCTGATTGTATACTATGCCACTTTTGAGGAGATAAGAATGATTTTGATCTCATCCTTTACAACATCACCCATCACATCTTGTATGAATTTCCATAATGTCCGTTTAGTGTTACAAGCAGCAACTCTTTTTCTCATATTACACATCACCATGTGGAAGAACCAGTATGATTTTGCCCTTTTTTTTTGCCTAAGATCCTCCACCACTTGAGCCACCCGGGAAGATTTTGCGTGACCGAAGAAATATGGACATATCCGTATTAGATATAAATTCCATTGACCGTGGAGAAGGAGAAGGGATGGAGATGACTGAAACAGAGTCGGTATCTTCTACAAATACCCAAGTTGCATCTCTTGAGCAATTGCTCACTTCCCCTGAGACTGTGTTAGGTTGGTTGACAGTTGTGAATTTGCAACAGACCTAGAATTGTCGTTAATATGTAAACTTGTCTTATCAGACTAATATATTTGTATATGTCTGACATAAAAATGATCACAAGATTTAAGGCTGTAAACTTATTCTTGTATTTTCTGCCATAGTGATTTTATTTTACAGAAAATTATTTCATTTTTAGTTTATTATATTTAATTACTTTTTTGGTATAAAGAAGGGCAACCATCCTTAAAACCTACTAAATGGTTCTTATTTGTCTGAAATAGTATTCTTTGCCTCTCAAAACTGCTATGAAAGGCAAACATTTTCTCAACAAAAGGAAAGGAAGTAATAAGGATAAACCATTTGGGGCCCCACTTCTATGCTTCCTAAAGTTTAGGTTGAGAACGGTATTAGTAGATGTCTAGAAACATATCAACTGCTTTCTCTCTCAATCAACATCAGTGTAAGTTATGGAGGGAAGGAAATTGGGAAAAGTATAAAATTGTAAATTAAAAATACCTGCTAAACCTACTTGATTTGAATTGAGGAATTAGGGAAACTATTATTGGTTTTCTCTTAGGGAAAAAGGCTTAAGAAAAGCAACTAAAATATTTCTATATCTAGGTTAATTGGAAAATTGTTCTCACTGTTCCATTGATGATTTGCAGATGTTCCTCAATGGCAGCCAGAGCCAACCAAGGAGGAAATAACACAGAAATTAAGCACAGCTACTAAGAGTATTGACCATTTAAATGGGCTTCTACGTGAGACTGAAGCTACCAACGCCATCCTTATGGAACAAATTACGGTGGGTCCATGCACACAGTGGAATGGAGCACTAAAGTAACTGGCTAAATGGTGCATGATCCATTTATTTTGAAGAATTTGTTCATGGAGTATAAAATGAAATGTGCTTCAGTTCTTTAATGAATCTGATATTTGTTTGAAGTTATCTTCATTTGATGTCAGGAGAGAGAATCACATGCAAGCAGGTTGACTTTTAAGATTAAGTGGTCAGATGTGTATTCCTGTCTTGAAGTTAGGGTTTAAACCTAGAAGCTGCAGTCTGTTAGAATAGACATCTTCTGACATATGTCGCAAGATCAGATAAGAATGAGAGAGGCCATTCGCAAAACTAGGTGTGAATGTGTGTTGTGTGGATGATGCAAAGAGGCTTCAAGGGGATTTTGACAGGCTTAATGAGTGGGCAAGAACATGGCAGATGGAATATAATGTGGGTAAGTGTGAGGTTATCCACTTTGGTAGGTGGAACGGAGGTGCAGAATATTTCTTAAATGGTGAGATTGGGAAATGTTGATATCCAAAGAGACCTGAGTGTCCTTGTTCATAAGTCACTGAAAGCTAACATGCAGGTGCAGCAAGCAATTAGGAAGGCAAATAGTATGTTTGCCTTAATTGCAAGAGGATTTGAGTACAGGAGTAAAGTTGTCTTGCTTCAATTGTATAGGACCTTGGTTAAACTGCACCTGGAATATTGAGTACAGTTTTGGAACCTTCCTAAGGAAGGATATACTTGCCATTGAGGGAGTGCAGTAGAGCTTCATCAGACTAATTCCTGGCATGGTGGGACTGTCCTATGAGGAGCGATTAATGAGACTCTGCCTGTATTATCTGCAGTTTTGAAGAATGACAGATGACCTCATTGAAACTGACACAATTCTTAAGGGGCTGGACAGGGTAGATGCAGAAAGGATGGTTCCCCTGGTTAGGGGGTTTAGAACCAGGGGACACAGTCTCAGAATAAGGGGCAAGCCTTAGGACTGAGATGAGGAGCTATTTCTTCACTGAGAGGATTGTGAATTTTTGGAATTATCTGCCCCAGAGGGCTGTGGAATCTTAGTCATTTGAGTATATGCAAGACAGAGATTGATAGACTTCTAGAGACTAATGATATCCAAAGGGATATGGGGATAGTGTGGGAAAATGGTGTTGTGATGGATGATCAGCCATGATCTGGTTGATTAGCAGAGCAGGCTTGAGGGGCTGAATGACTTACTCCTTCTCCTATGCTTCTATTCCATCCACCTATAATTAGCCACAGTCCACAAGGGGTCATAATCATCTCTCTCTTTCTTCACTGAAATTCTGCATGCCGCTGTCATTCTGCCCTCCATCCAGTTTCTGATGATGTCCACCCAACCAGTCCTCTCCAACCTGGCCTCTTCTTTCCTGATGTTTCACCTTTGTTATGACACAGCAGTTGGTAAATGCTGAGTTGTTTAAATCTCAGAGGGAAACTTGAACAACTATCATAACCTATATTTTCAATTGGTATGTTTGAGAAGCAGCTCTGAATTCACTAAGAAGACCACCAAGCCTCGAGGGTTTTTATATAAAACTAAATTAAACATTGTTTAATTTCTTGATTAATTAATAACACACGCATGTCTACAAATTACTACCAACATAACTTTTAAACAAACCCCCAAATTAATCACTCCCAGGTAAATCTTCACCAAGACAACAATAACCCATAGACGTTAAACACACCAGGCAAAGCACATTTGACCTTATGAATTCAAAATGAGGTTCCTTGCAATTTGGTTCCTTTGCAGACAGTTGTTGGCTTTCAGACTGGTTAGATCTTAAATGCCTCTGACTTGCACACACAAACTCCTTTTTAAACCTAGCTTCCTCTTTGAAAGTAAATTTTTAATATTACTAGGTTTTTTAATTTAACCTCTCCTAACAACAATACTTTCATTCCACCTATTTTATTAGTAATATAAACACATTGCTTGGCATCTCCCAGCTAGGTGCAAGATTTTACCCATTCTTTTGAATGGTTTATTCAACTAAAGCAAATTTACACTTTAGCTTCTCCTCCTTACGTTTATCTAATTAACATCTGAAACTTCTATACATCAAAGCACCCAGACTAGCTGGCTTTAATCCAGTTAAGCCACACATAGACTTTCCTACTTTTCCAATTTAAAAATAATTTCCAATAACATTATAGACATTAATATCTCATCATGACACCTTCTTGTTGCCAACACCAGGCTCTCACTCCAGTTATCCTGCAGCTTTGTCCAGCTGATTCTAAGGACCTTTCTTTCACCCGAGCCACATGAAAGGCCTTTCATCTCAACTTAATTCATCCTAACAGTGTTTCCTTTGTATTGTGGTAGCCAGAACTGGACATAACACTGAAGGGTTCATGTCATTAATAAACAAAAATATAAGTTTTTTTTTCATGTTACCTCTAGTGCTTAGTAGTTATTTTTATTATTAAGAACTTAAACTTCATACAAATAAACATAGCTTTTTTATTGTCATGGACTTTGAATGAGGTAAAATTCTGAACCAATTTACACAAAATGCCACGTTTTCAAAGATTTCTTATTATTCTGCACAGCGTTGAATTATACACTGAGGGTGGGCTCCCCGCATCCCAGTGTAAAGTTTGGGGGTGAGCCCACCTCCACTTGGCCAGCTTGCCCCACGTTAATTTTTCAAAAACACCCTTAGGTTGCTCTCCCTCAATGGCCCCATAAACCCTGGCATCCATCCCCCTCGCCAACCCCAAACATTTGCAAACTTTTGATCCATTTGCAGCGTGCTTCATCGCCTGACAGTAGCCGCCACTCCCCACTGGCGCCAAAGGTACATTGAGAGCTGTTGGCTTCTGGCCCACTGCTCTCAGCAGGATTTCCTGCTCAAGGGCAGCAACCCCACCTCCAGCCTATCAACAGTCAATTAGTTATTAAATGACTGTGGGACAGTTGTTCTTTCCCTAGGTGAGCAACCCCCGCCCCACCGATTTTTTTTTTTAGCCGGGGGCACAGGGACCACAGTGCACCATATAATTTAGCTCATGCCTGATCCGGCTCCAAACACTGGTGTACTCCCTGGATTGACGAATGGATGAGGTTTTGACAGTTTGAGAGCTTGTTTTGGCTGAGGTTAACTTACAGATCAGAAATGGATTTGCATTGGTGTCTTCAGATGATTAGGAAGAGCCACAGAAGTTAATTGATCTGATCTGATGACTTTTAGCAATTGTTTGATACAATTTGTTAACATTTCTCTTGGTCACAAGCAAAGTCAATGAATTGGATGTTTCAACACCTCATATCCACACAGTACTTTCCACTAGGAGTCACAGGCTAGCAATTGGGCACAAATCCTGGCTGAGGTACTGAGGCCAATTACAATGTCCCAAATGCTGCCCTGACTGAGATGAGCTCACTCAATTAGTTAGCATAAAAATTATTTTGTTTTAATTCAAACTTTGTCCTGAAAAATTGAATTACCCTTTTAAATGACAGTGCCAAATTCACAAGCAAAAAACCTATTATCTTTGTTATAATTGGACTTCTGCCAGTGTGAAAAAAGACAGCTGTGAAATCTGTCCTGGGGCTTTGTGAAGTAACAGAAAATGTTATAACCCGTGGAATGCTCAAGTTCACTGGATGCTCCTTTCTGATTGTGTTCTGACTCAATATGCAATGTAAAGGAGTGTTCTTTTCCCACATAGCTGCTGAAAAATGAAGTGAGGAGGCTAGAAAGGAACCAGGAACGTGAGAAGTCTATCGCAAACCTGGAGTATCTGAAGAATGTTATGTTAAAGTTCATATTCCTAAATGCAGGCAGTGAGAGGCAAAGCCTGCTCCCAGTAATTGACACCATGTTACAACTGAGCCCAGAGGAGAAAAGTAAGCTGGCTGCTATAGCTCAAGGTAAAGTTTGAATCTTAACGAAACTCCATGCTGCATGTTTCTATAAGTGAGGACTCCGAACAGCTTGTGAACAACCATTTGCATCTTAAATCGGTGGTTTTTAAACTTTTCTATGTGTAGTACCTTTGCAAATATTGGCCTGGATTTTCAGTGACAAACTGCATTTAGCATTCACTACACAAATGCTCACAGACTTGCTTTGGGCTTTTGCACTAGAACTTGCAGTTATTCAAGAGCCAAAACAGCTCTACAGCCCTCTACAGTGGATCTAGTTGCTGCTTGAACACGGCAAGCAACGGTGTATTTTCTTGGCCACCCCCAGCTCTTTCCCCATGACCCTGTAAATTAGTACGCTTCAAGTACATGCCCAATTTTGTCGTTTGAAAATTCCTGTAGAATCTCCTTTCACCACCCTTTCAAATAATATGTTACAGTTCTACTACTTTATCAGTTATTTTGAAATATGACCTCTGGTTATTGACCCACTTGGCAGATGAAACAGTTACTTTCAATTTGTCCTATCACAGCCCCTTATTAGGCTGGATTTTGCAGTCAGCTCTCAGTAGTGAAAGAACAGCACCAGCCATACATTACATTTACACTTGCCCACAGACGTTCTATGGGGTTTTGCACCCAAACTTGCTGTAATTAGAAAGCTGTTTGGGTGCAGGGCCCTCTACTGGGGATCTTGGACCTGTGTGAACATGGCAAGCAACTGTGTATCTCTTCAACCAATCAGATTTGAGAATTGTTACTGAGCACTGCAATGCCTGAATCAGGAACTAAAAGTTAGGATGGTAAATTCAATGGCAAACCATGTACAAAAACCCAAAAAAAATACATTTGAGAGAGGGAGAAATAAGAACCAGAAAATATTTAGAAATTTACATTGCAATTTTTATAAATCTACAACTATTTTTAAAGCCTGAGAATATGAGACTCCATACTTATAAAAGTTTGTTTTCAGTGCCGGAGAAGCTGTCTGGCAATAATCGAGACTTATCATAGTAAAATACACAAATTTGAATGACATTTTTAGTGAATAGATACCACAACTGGCCTGATGTTTTTACTCCAAATTTCAGACCGTTGACTCATCCCAGGGACCACTGTCCAATCCAAACAATGTCTGCTACCCAAAGTGCTGTTATTGCAGAAAATCTATTTTTATTAATATATATAGTACGGAAGGAACATAGTGCCAAAAATTCAGAAATTTCATCATCTGGAAGCACTTTGCAGAATCCCTAAAATTTGAGTTCACCAGTCTAAAGACTTAAAGAAGGCAGCTTTGTATCGAAGTATGCAATATTCTGTGCTTGGACAGGAAAAAGAAGGTTCACGCTTGTTTCTCACACAGTGAATTCTCAGTCTTTTGTGGAAGAGGTGCTTTTTTTCCAAATGGAAAATGATGAGAAGGCAAATCAGCCTACATCCCCCTCATCTACTGGCTGCAGGGAAAAATAACTAACTCATGGGAGATTTTTGTCGATGATACAGGAGATTTAGCAGTCAGGGAAAAACTAACATTAAAATTTTACAATTTTATTTTGCTTGCTCGTTGACTTCCCTGAAGTTAGCTTGTACTGCCAAGTATAGTGAAGGATCAAACAGAAACCCCGTGCTGCCCCTAAAGTGTGTGTGGTTGGGTGGGGGGAGTTGTTGGACAGAGAAAGTCAGTGAGTCCTATATCTACCTGTAATTGTGCATTTCCAAAATTTGCAAGCAGCATTGGTTGCTTGCAAGTGTGTTACCCATTTGCTAGACCAAGGATTTTGCATGATGAGCAGTTTTTCCTGTTCAACCAAACAAAGCTACATGAAGTCGTGCCATTTTCATTGTTTCCATACCAACTTGCATAATTTTAAGGTAGGCATCATTATGTTCATTAATTTAGGTTTGTTTTATTTTTAGGAGAAGATGAAAGCACTTCACGATCATCAGGTTGGGCTTCATATTTTCATGGCTGGCCTGGACTGTGATAAAGATCGATGGGGCAAGATATTTAAGTCGACATTCCAGCCTTTTCATGAAGAGAAGACAGTTGTTGGCTTTGTGGAGAGGAAACCTGCCTTATGACCAACTTATTCTCAAAAGTTATTTGTCTACTGTGTTTCCTTTGGCTTGTAAATACCCTTATTCACTATTTATTTTCCTCTAACTTTTACAACACTTTTGGGAAGTACTTGCAACTGGAAGGAGAAACTTTAAAGTGACTTGCGCAGAAAGTTTATTGATCTTTAAGTTTGAATTCTTGATGAATTTTATTCCAATAATGTGAAAGCAATGTTACTATTCAGCTGATGACAGCTAAGCATGATGAGCTCACTTATATACTATTGTAAAAAGAGTATAATGATGTTTGGAGTAGTCTTATATAAAATTATCTTATGGAAGTGATAATTTAGACAAAGCAAGAGCTATTCAACTAAAGTTGATTTCTGGAACTAAATATTTTGTGTTTAAAAGGTGAATGGAATGTAAAAATTGTTTATAGATATTCAAAATTAAGAGTTTACAAGAACTTCTTGACTTTGTACATACTATAAAAGTTGCAAATTTAAGTCTGGGCACTATATAGGTATAAAAGTATGGAATTCCAGTGGTAATGGGATTATATATGTATATCATCACACCAGTATAAAGCTTCTTGGCAAATCAGTCTTGTCTTCATTGGGGTCAGCTGTATATTTGAATTTGTTTAACTTCTATGAGCAAACAGTAATCTAAATGGAATGAATCAACACCAATAGTAAACCATGTTGGAAAATGTAGAGAAATCAAAGTGATGCTCACTGAAAGGATTGAAGGATTTGCATACTATTGACAAGGTAAAGATTCAGTGGATTTCTGAAACCTCAAAAGGCTGTTGATTTATTTCACAGTTGTATGAAGCTTATACTAGTAAATCTTGAGTTTTTCAGTCAAGGGATCAAATTAATTACTTTTAAATATATACCATGTACTTTATTCCTTTACATTTTCTGGAAATATACGCCTACATGTTGCACAATTTGGGAAATGAAGATTCTTCTTTAAATTTTTATTGTTTATATCTATGGATACAAAACCTATCTGATTTCTCCATTTCCCAGATTTCCATTAGCCACTCACTAATGATGACCAAAAGGCCAGATACTCATCTTGCTGCCTGCCATCCTCAGCATCAAAGAACTAAAAAGTGTGAGAGAACAGCAACATGATGGGTCTCCTGATTTTCCCCTTTCTTCACCTAAATGTATCTACAATTCCCTAGTTAAGTGAATTTTCAGCTCTGATGACCTTTTTATTGTGGCACTGTATAGTCTCAATTGATTACCATGGCCTGTTAGAAACAATGTGCAGGGTTACGGGGAAAAGGCAGCAAATTGGCACTAAGTTAAAATGCTCAGGGAGCCTGTGCAGACACGACGGGCCTCCTTCTACACTATAATTCTGTGATGAGCCACTGACCATCTCTCTCAACTAGAATGGGGAAGGCTGTTTGTACATATACAAATTAAGAAATGTGAACATTAATCTCAAAGGTCTTTTATTGCTTTTGCAAGCTTGTAAGTAGATTTTCAACTGTAGTCCACATACATTTTTGGCTCATACTGATTAAGCAATCTCCATCACAGCTGTAATTCACCACTGACTATTGGGTTCTCTAATAAAACAAGAACATTTTTATTCTGATGAATCAATATTTTTGCTATATAGATATTTTTGGAATGTTAGAACTAGAACACAGTTCTTTAGCTTGACAACTCCATTAGTATTCAATGTTTTGCCTATTTTCTTAATGATGAAATCTGCACCTACATTGTAAGACCATTTAAAACCTGCTCCATCCTCATGCCAACATGGTCTTTGAAAGCCAACTATTTGTGGACTTTGTGAATGTCCCATATAATATGAAAATTCCCAGGACTGAAACCAGTCTGCCTCATGGTGCAGATAATATTCTTACAGCATGTTTATAATGAATTTGTCTTGTGTATATAAAAGGGTACTAGGGGATGAAAATATTTGAGTTTCTTTTGATTCCGTTAATTTAAATTCCATCTTCATTGACAAATTGAGTAATACACTGTGTTTGCAATTTGTGAGATGACTAGTACTAAGGGAAGCTGCAATAAATGTAGAATCAACATGTAAAATGCTACAGCTTATGTGAACTCAAATAATAGCCTGTGAAGATTTTGGTGCATATTTTAGTTTCTTTTCATGAGGGTTGTTTTGTTTGTAATTTAAAGATTAGAGTTTTCTGCTAAATTTCCCTTTCAAAATCATGCTCTGTTTTCCCAGAAGACTAATTTGCCAATCAGAGCTGATTATTAATTGATATTATATAACTTTGTTCTATGTAATGGCTTTCCAGCTAATTCTGTAAAGCTAAAGCTGCCTGTTCAATTCATTGCAGTCTTGTTGAAAAAAAAACTTTTTCATGCTTCAGCATTTTTTCATTTTAATTTTTGAATGTTTTGCCTGTAATTTACAAATACTGTAACAAGCTGAACATTCTAGTTTCAGATCCCTGTTTTAAAGGTAGTAATGGTGTGTTGATTAGTGGATGGTAATGGTCTGTCCACTTATACGTTTCGGGGACTGTATTGTAATACTTATACCACTTATGAATTTTGGGTGCACTTTCTCAGATTCTCCAAGTTCGAATATAATGTATTTCTCTCTGGGAAAGGCTCCAGCAACTGACTAATTTATATGCTGCCGCTTAACTACATCATCTGCCGATATGAGGTCTACTTCCACATATATACATATATACATGATAACCAGCAACAATTCTCAACCCTCTCACTGTTTGTTTGCTATCCATTCTTAAATGAGCCATAACTTGCTCCATGTAAAATGCCTGCACCCTCACTACCAACTACACCTCCCTGTGTACTGTCTCAGGCGGCATCATAGTTGTCAGCCATGGTGTCTCGTCCCAAACTCAGTCGTTCTTGTCACACTTGCATCTGTGACATTACCTACCTCAGCCTATCTCCTGCTGAAATCCTTCAGACTCCAATACTTTACAGGCTAGCCTCCAATCCATCAACTTCTACAAACTTCATGTCTCATAACTCTACTGCATCTATGCTATACAGCACCAAGTGCCACTCATCTGTACTCACTGGCCTACTCTAGTTCCCTGGCCTCCAAATTTAAAGACCAATTCTCCTGCTTAAATCTTTCCATGGCTTTACCTCTCCATAACCTCCACCAGCACCTGAATGCTCATTCCTCTGATGGAAGTTTCTATTGCATTTTCCACTAGAAGTGTGTATATGTAATAATTAACCACTGATGTTTTACTCTGCCTTCATGGAGAAGTTGATGTGCAAATCATGAGACACAAACATTCGTGTATTACGGTGGAGACCTTTCAAAAAAATTAGTGTTTCTAAATTGTCGATCTTTATTAACCCCCCTCTCTAAAATTAGAATTGAAGAGGCAACTTGACTCAAATTGAAAATGTCTTATTGTCTCTAGAATGAGCCAAGTAGTACAGCAGAAAGTTTGACATTTCCTTATCTTTTAATGGTTGTTATAATTTTATAGATTTTATAACCAACATCAGCCCAAATAAGTGAGAGGATGGAGAAATAGAAAGTAGGTATCCTTAAAAGACAGCCTGACATAATTTTACCAGTTTGGGCTGCTACGCCATCAGCATAAAATGAAAATTTTCAGTTTGCACTTTCCATAATATCTGAATGGGGTATTGCTGAAAAAGGTGACATGCCGTTAAAGTTTTTTCTTAGTATGATTCTTAGTACAATCAGTGTTGTTCAGCAAGTGCTGTCTAATCACGGAATCACTTCTCATGTTGGACATGTTCTGAGTTTTAAAAGCACGGGCTGGTTGAGTACAGTCTGTATTCTGCCATTTGCGAACAGCCGAAGGCACATTCTGTTTGATACAATCTGCCAGTCATCGGATGTATGACTGATGTACCAAGCATCACACCAGCACTGAAATTCATATACCACATTAATAATTTGTGTGGTAAGCAGAACATCTATTTGGTATGATGGCAGCATCCTGTTAGTGGAAAATGTCACGTGTTGCTACCGCATAGTTGCAGCGTAAAATGGCTAGTTTCACCTACTGCTCAAATTTTTGAGATACTTTATCCTTCTGCGGTAATTAGAAGTAAACTTGGGTCTGAAACTGGTGGCCTTGGGCCCATTTGTGAGTATGAGAGATGCACAGCGAAGCGCACACCTGTTGCATTCTCTATCGTGACACCTTGACCAATCAGAGTCAACTTGCCAATCAGTCAGCACCCTATTTTCATGCAGTATAAATTGATGCTGCCTGTTAAATTTGGTATTCTTGCATCTGTCCTGATGAGTACAAGACAAAAAGTTCAACAGTGCCTTTTTTTTTCAGCAATGCTCAAGTTCTGAACTACCAACCGACCAATTAATACCTGATTATTAAAAAGATTGGTTTATAAACTCTGGGTACTGTACACAGTTCAGATTTGTGCTGTTGCACGAGGCTGTGTAGACTTGTAAAATGACTACAGGTAAGATTGATGCGCAATCGTCCATTTTGTCAACAGCAAGTTACTTTCGATTTTTAAGAGATGGCCAGTTATACTACCATATCTATGCCTGCCCTCATATTACATCCTTCCTTGACTGGTTGTTTTTTAAGCATTTCACAATTGCATTACACCACTTCATAAATTAATCCTCAATAACTATTATTTTTGGTGACTCGTGAACTAGATCCATCTGAGACTTAAACATATAGTAATACAAAAGATCTTTTATTAAAAAAAACTGCAAATATAGTTTTTGTTTTTCCAATGTTCAGTCTCACCTGAATACAGAAACCCATAGTTCCACAATCACTAGTAACTTCCAATAGCTCATGCAACTGGCCATTCTTTATTGGCGAGCCTAAGTTGTGAATGCCAGCAGTTTATTTGACGATGGGGATTTATTTTATTCATTCATGGGATGTGGGCATTGCTGGCTGGGCCAGCATCTATGCTCATCCCTAGTTGTCCTTGAGAATTGGTGGTAAGCTGCCTCCTTGAACTGCTGCAGCCCATGGTGTAGCAACATCCACAGTGCTGTTAGGGAGTTCCAGGATTTTGACCCAGCAACAGAAGGAACAGTGATATATTTCCAAGCCAAGATGGTGTGTGGCTTAAAGGGGAACTTCCAGTTAGTGGTGTTCCCATGCATCTGCTGCCCTTGTCCTTTGAGATCAGCGATCTTCACTATTTTTCAAGCAAGGGCCACTTTAGCAAAAAGTTCTGCAATGTGAGAGCCACATCAACTACTATCATAGAGGCTATTGCTGGATTTGCTCTTATGATAGCACAAAGGAAGAAAGGACATTCATTGAAATGCAGAATACATTGTTCTTCAGGGGGATCGCAGGCTTGAAGTGGACAGACTTGGCGATGCCTCAGAGCTAGGGTGAGGGATTTCCCAGCGGAGTGTGCTCTCTCCTGGTGAGCTGGTGGCGCACTCTTGTGCACCACAACCTACTGCGATGACAGCTGCCCCTTGAACACTTCCGGTAGCCAACTGTATCGAAATGCCAAGTGGCGCCTGCTTGGGTGGAGGCAGATGTCAGGATCGGCTCACTCCTGTAGGAGCGGGCATGTTTCCAAGATACAAACGGATCTCACTGTCAGTCCCACACACGCTCACGCTCTCAGTCTCACTCCCGGGGACTCTCGCTCTCACTGCCACACACTAGCTTGTGCTCTCACTCTCACACACGCACACTCACTGTCTCACTCCCACACACATACTCAGCAGTCAGCCGCTTCCTCACTGCCAACCCCCCCGTAACCGTGACTTGGGGCCCTGCTCTACACAGGCTCATTCCCGGACCTCTCAGCAGACTCTCCTCCCCAGAACCCCAGTACTCCACTCCGCTCCGCTGCACTCTGCTCTCCAGGCCCTGGTTGGATGTGCCGGAGCTCCATTTTGGCAGCACCACACCACTGGTCGGGGAGCTGCTCTTAACATCGATGGGAGCTCGTGGGCTTTACAATGAAGAACACTTCTAGACAGTAGCAATCGTGGGTTTGGAAGTTGCTGTCTAAGGAGCCTTGGTGAGTTCCTGCTGTCTTTCTTGTAGATAGTACACACTGCCACTCTGCAGTGGTGGTGGAGGGAGTCAATGTTCATGGATAGGGCGCCAATAAAGCAGGCTGCTTCTCCTGGATGGTGTTGAGCTTCTTGAGTGTTGTTGGAGCTGCATTCATCCAGGCAAGTGGAGACTGTTCCATCACACTCCTGGTCATGTAGATGGTGGACAGGCTTTGGGGAGTCAAGGGGTGAGTTACTCATCGCAGGATTCCTAGCCTCTAATCTGCTCTTGTAGCCACAGCATTTATATGGCTAGTCCAGTTCAGTTTCTGGTCAATGAGAACCCCAGGATATTGATAGCGGGAGATTCAGCTGTAGTAATGCCATTGAATGTCATGGGGTAATGATTAGATTTTTTATTGTTGGATATGATCATTGCTTGGCACTTGTGTGATGCGAATGATACTTGCCACTTGTCAGCCCAAGCCTGGATTTTGTCTGGGTTTTGCTGCATTTGGACATGGACCGCTTCAGTATCTGAGGAGCTGCGAATGGTGCTGAACATTGTGCAATCGTCAGCGAACATCCTACTTCAGACCTTATGATGAAAGGAAGGTCATTGATGAAGCAGCTGAAGATGGTTGGGCTGAGGACATTACGCTGAGGAACTCCTGCAGTGATATCCTGAAACTGAGATGATTGACCTATAACAAACACAACAATGTTCCTTTGTGCTAGGTTGGACTCCAACCAGTGGAGAGTCTTCCCCCTGATTCCCATTGACTCCAGTTTTGCTAGGGCTCCTTGATGCCATGCTCAGTCAAATATGGCCTTAATATCAAGTGCAGTCAATCTCACATTACCTCTGGAGTTCAGCTCTTTTGTCCATGTTTGAACCAAGGCTGTAATGGTGTCAGGAGCTGAGTGATCCTGGCGGAACCGAAACTGAACATTAGTGACTGGACTCCAGCAGATGAGCCCAATTCTGCATGTGTGCGTGTGAGAGAGAGTGAGTAAATACTAAGGCTTTCTAGCATACCTTAGATGATTAACAAGACAATGTAGATGATTGAGTCAATCTCACAATAAACACTATTTCCTAACATGTTCTTCATGGGTTGATGTATACAAATAAGCTAAGTGAACCCAGCCAAGGGACATGTTTCACTCTATGACGCTGCCTGTTTTTTTTACCACTATTCAACTGCATTCTAATACTCTTTAAAGCTGGAATTGTGTTGACATTCAGTAAAACTCATCCAGATATGTGACAGGCAAAGTCACATTACTTAAAATCAAGCATCTGATCGGTTTAAGAAACACTTTTGAAATGGAATTTAGCCAATTGTTAACATTTAACATAATTAGATGAGAAAAATGGCAGGTGAAACTCTGATGCAATGTTGCATGTCAGAAAATGGAATCATACTGAACTTGGGTGCTTTGTTCTAACTTTCCCATTTTCCTTATGTTTACCCAACTCTTTCTGGTTGATTGTTATTCTTTCCTCCACAGGAATCAAAAACTGATTATTATCAAACATAATCTATTTCTTTCAAAAATCAATTTGATTTTTAAATGATCTTTTAATGAATAAAAGTGCAATTTTGGCAAAGAGAAGAGCCTTGCTTCCTAAGCAGTAAATAAACTCTAGCTCAGATCAGAACAAATTTCATGCAGTCAGTTGGTCCTGGATTTAATCCACAGTCTGTGCTAAACTAGCTAATCCTTACTCTCACCTCACCGCTGGAGTTTAGCTCTTTTGGCCATGTTTGTTAAGAGTCCTACTTTTGGCCTCAGCACACCTGGGTTGTTCAGGTGAAATCGGTCAGAGTGCCTGCTTTTCAAATTATCCTGAAAGTATGTGAGGTGTGTTAGATGACGACTGGGTGCAGCTTGGTCACGATGCTTCTCAGATTCAAAAGGCTTGATGACCAGAAAGCATCATGGAACAGTAGCCCAGACACGGAATTATCGCCATCATGAGTAAGAGAGCAGAAAAAATTGACAAGAAAAGTATGTCATAAAACTAGATGATTAAAAAGTTAATTTTCTAAAAATGTAACACTTAGTATCAAAAATAATGCAGAAATGAAGTTGAATCTGAGGATGAACTAAAAAAGACACACCAAATGATTATTTTCTGGAAATATCCACCAGAGAAAACTGGTGTCATTCTACATAGGAAGTTCCACAGAAATTTAATGGCTTGGTCAAAGCTCAGCACCATCCAGGACAAAGCAGTCCACTTGACTGGCATCCCACCCACGACCACAAACATTCACTCCCTCCACCACTGGCGCATAATGGCAGCAGTATGTATTATCTTCAAGAAACACTGCAGGAACTCATCATGGCTTCCTTTGACAGTGCCTTCTAAACCCATGACATTATCACCGAGCAGGACAAAGGCAGCAGACACATGGGAATACCACCACCTACACGATCCCCTCCAAGCCACCTCACTTAGAACTTTATCACCATTCTTTCTTGTTGTTGGGTTAAAATCCTGAAATTCCCTAAAAGCACAGGGGGTGTACCTACACCACATGGACTTCAGCACTTCAAGAAGGCAGCCCACCACAACGTTCTCAAGATCAATTAGAAATTGTCAACAAATACTGAGATTGCCCATGACACACACACTTTGAACGTATAAAAAAAAATTCACTTGTATTAACATACTATTGAGGCTTAAAGCAGGCTCGTTCAACCTGTGGGCTGGATTATGGTCCCTGAAACCATTCTACGTGGCTCCTGGAGTCACTGTTCAAAATGCCGGTCAAAGAGGTAAGTAAAGTTAAAGATTTTGTAAGGGCTGGTCCTCCAACCATAGGCTGTTACCCTCCCCTGTTTGCCTATCAGCAGCAAATGTGAACAAATAGTGATCACCGGTGGCATAAAGTATGCTGCAGAGAGGATTTTGGGCGGGGTGGGGGGGCTGCAGACAGGGAAGTTGCTGTGGGGCTGAGGGGAAAGAGGGAGGCTGCGGGGCCTGGGGAGCGAAGGTGCTGCAGGGCCCAGGGAGAGAAAGAAGCCACGGGGCCCGGGTGGGGAGTGAAGAGACTTGCTACCAGGGGTGTGAGGGAGAGGGACACAGTGAATGTGTATGTGTGAGAGGGAGAGAATGAGTGTGTGCCTATGTGTGTGAGAAAGGGAGAGAGTGACTGCGTGTGTGAGAGGGTGTGTGTGTGGGAAAAAGGGAGAGAGAAAGTGTGTGTGTGTGTGAGAGAGAGGGAGAGAGTGAGTGTATGTGTGTGTGAGAGAGGGGAGAGAAAGTGTGTGTGAGAAGAGCAGGAGCGGGTGTGTGTGTGTGAGACAGAGGGAGAAAGTGAGCGTGTGTGTGAGAGAGAGAGGGAGAGAGAGTGTGTGAGAGAGGGAGAGAATGAGTGAGTGTGTGAGACAGAGTATGTGTGAGTGAGAGAGTTTGTGTGTGACAGAGAGAGAGAGTGAGTGTGTGTGTGTGTTATGGCACAGCTAATGGTAAATGCTGAGCTGCCCAAATCCCGAAGGGAAGCTTGAAACAGCTGCCAAAATGTTTTTTGCAATTTGTATAGTATGAGGCGAGGTTCTGAAATCAGGAGATGATGTCCCAGACTACTTGTGATGATTTTATAGTAGAGTAAACATTTATTAAAATTAAACACATTTACACTTAAACACAGGAATGGTTTCACACAGTAAACAGTACTTTAAAACAGTTCCAAAAGATCTTAACTTAACTACCCTCAGAACCTTTTCTGTTCAGCAACTATCCTTCTTGATTTTAAAATCGATCCTTCTGAGCCAGCCACAGATGGCTGGTCTCAATATATAGAACGTCTTGCGTTCTACTTTCAAACCAATGAAATTATGAGGGAGGAAAAGAGGAGAGCGAATCTCCTGAGTATTTGTGGCAGCAACACCTACAGTTCAATTTGAAGCTTGACGGCCCCCAGTGCCCGTGATTCGAAGGGCTTCAATGAATTAGTAGACCTTGTTGTTGCCGGAGGTTCACTGGTAACGGTTGTTGGCTTAGTACAAAGACGAGAAAAGTCAATTCTCTCTTAACTCTAAACTCGCTTTATTCACGTCATTAGATCATCTACTATAGCTTATACATCTGGTCAAATATAGACATGCAGTTTACAGCAGGTTATACAGCTTTTATACCCAAAACTAGGATCTAAACGCACACCCACTAGGTTTCTCTGACACTCCCTGAGTGGTCACAGAATATAAAAGCTAATACCCGAAAACGAGAGCTGATGCTGGCCAGGCGTTCCATTCTCTCTCTCTTGTGTCTCTACGTTGCTGACGTAGGTTCTTCTGCTTCTGCGATGGTTGGTCTCCGGAGTCTCGCTGCTTCCACACCCGAAATCCTTCATTCTTATTCCGAAATCTTATCTCTCCAAGCTGTGCTGTCTCTTTCCCGTTGGTTTAGGCCTGCTTGCCTGATCTGTGGCATATTCTCATTGGCTCTGTTCCAAGACTTAGTCAATATCACCTCGTTCCTCCTTTTCTAAATAAGGACTCATCACATTTCCCTTGTCTTCAAGACACTCAGCTACTTCAAAACCGGTTCTAGCCAGTTCAGACCAGTGATTGAGCTCAGGTTTCAAAAGTTGCTCAGGCCAGTGACCGAGCTCAGGTTACTTCAGGTCAAAAGTAGCTTTTGCCTGTGTCAGCAATTCAGCTGCAGCCCCTGGCCAACATCTCCCCACTTTTGATCCAAAGATACTTAACTTAGGATCATTATTCTCCCTTTCTGTGTACCACTCCTGAGGTTGTCATTGTCCCCCAATGGGCATGTTACATCCGCGATATCATATGGTTATATAAAAATATAAAAGAGAAGCGTATATAAAATATACTTCACACAGTATCCTTATATTGATAATCATTTCTTCTGTTTCATTATAGCACTAACATTCAATCAGTGCAAAATTTCAATTTTCCACCTTCTAAGCTGGTATATGTTGAATATGACAAGTATTAAAGCACATGTGATCACAACTACAGCAGCATGTGATAAAATCCTGACCCATGGATGTATTTGAACATTAGATCCCCAATTCCAAAACTTATCCCAGAACCCGGGGTCCCGTAGCAGTTCTTCTGCTTTATTAGCATGAGTTCTAATTATTTTTGTATGTTTAGTCCATTGATGAATTATCTCATTGGCTTCTTCCGCTATTTGCGTCCAATCTGCAGTCAGGTGCGGAACGGGTGGTAGTTCAGTAAGAACATATTTCCGCAGATCTTGGTTTTTATCGGTACGTTGGACTGTGAGGTTTTCATTTATTACCATCCTCATTATTGGCTTAGGCAGAACTTGTCCACTGATAACCAGATCTAAGGTCACATTGTTAATGGCCACAATGTGTCCTTCTAGAGGGCACTGTTTCTATCCTTTGCTATAGTTCGTAGCCACTGTGGCTATGTAATACGTTTGTCCCACAAGGCCGTATTGTGAAAAGGACTGGCTGTCAACAGGCAGAATGGACATCTCTGGTATGAGTTGCTACCTCAGTCGATATTCACATAGGTGTGGTCCCAGTGGACCATAATTTTACCTTGACCATCGGTCCCCGATGGTCGCTCAATAAATGGACCCACAAATTGACTAATGATTTTTCCCTCTGGGATTACCGACAATGTCACCTCTAGAACTTTGTTGCATGAAAACTGTACTCCCGCTCCCTCCGGTATATCCAAAGTTTTTCCCACGCCCGTTAACCCATCCATTCCTGTATAATGCAAATTTAAGTCCTCTCTTTTCCCTTTGTTGGTTCGGACTGTCTTATTCTGCAGAGCAAAGTTGTTCCTGGTCTCGGGATATCCCTCCTCCGTCGACACTGCTTCAGGCACGTTCATTCGTCGTGACGGCTCCGAGGCAGGTTCAACCGCAGTTCTGATGATGGTCAATCCGATAGCAACAAAATGCATTATCCCCTTCATTTTAGGCTGGACCTGTAATGAGCAAGTTTAATTTCTGTTCTTATTTACAGTTTCTTTTGAGTACTCTTTTAAGTCCAGTCTCTCCATATACTGAGCCAGACTGTCCATATCCTGTTCCCGATTTGTTTCAGATTCTAACCATCTGTTTCTTCTAACCCACTTATTCCCCCTCTTTGTTTCATTTTTCTTTCGTTTTTTCCCTGGATTCGCCTCTGCATGTGAATAGACAGTATGAAATTTGTTTTCAATTACCTCCTCTTTGATCTGTAGCTGGTCCTGTTCTTGATCTCCCTGACCTTCGGGATTCGGAACATCGTTAGCATCGAGCAGCACAAGCCAATGGTGATTATCTTGTTTCTCTCCCACTAACTTTAGCTGATTAATGTGATACCAGCCACTCTTATCTGGTGTCATTAATATCTTGTATACAGATGGACTAGCTTTATCTACTTGGGTGTGAAAGCTTAACTACTATCTCATAGGGGCCAGCAAACTTTGGACTCAAGAATGAAGTGGGTTGATGTATTCTAATCATTACTCTTTGTCCGGGGCTCAACTCTATCGGGCTAGTTTTTGCATCGAAATAAGCCTTGCTTTGCTGTTTCTTCTTTCCCTGTCGATGAGCAGCTACATAATTTGCTTCTTTTACTGTTTCTACTAGCTGTTGTACCCATTTTTCTGATATAATGTGGTCTACCTCGGGTTCAGACAAATCCAAACCTATCAACCCCTCCATTCCTCTCATGTCCCTTCCTGTCATGAGTCTATAAGGAGTGTAGCCTGTTGATGAAGCCACGGTATACCTGATTATCATCAGCACATAGGGCAGAACAACCTGCCTGGTTGTCATGTGCTGCTGCACCATTTTGGCTATCATGTTTTTCAATGTCCGATTCATTCTTTCCACAATTCCACTAGACTGTGGTCTATAGGGTATGTGGAATCTCTGTCTGACCCCAAAAAGGGTCATAACATCTTGCATTACTTGGGCTGTAAAATGTGTTCCCTGATCCAATTCTATGCTTCGGGGTAAACCCCAACTGGTAAACACCTTCTCTAATAGAATTTTCGCAGTAATTTTGGCTGTTCTGGTCGGAAAAGCTTCCACCCATTTTGTGAAGGTACCTACTATTACTAGAATGTACTTGTATCCTCCTGGAGTGAGGGGAAGGAGTCCTACATAGTCTATCTGTAAATTAGTCCAAGGCCCTTCTACTGGTCTAGTATGTCGGAGGGCCCCTTTCCTAACATTTCTATTAGGGTTGTGTTGTGCACAGATCAAACAATTCTTGACATAGTGTTCCACGTCACCTTTCATTTCAGGCCACCAGCACACCTCCTTTATCTGATCCAGGGTGGTCTCCATCCCTTTATGTCCCCATAAGTCATGGTACCAGTGGATAATTTGGTTTCGTCCCCCCTCTGGCACCATAAATTTTCCTTCACATAAAACCACTCCGTCTTGAATATAGATCCCCTCGTGCCTTTGATATGTGTCTGGCTCTGCTCCTTCTATTAGTTTTTTCAATTCTCCATCTTTCTTTTGCTCCTCCGTTAAATCCATTACTTTGACCTGCTTCTCTCTCTGGCCCCCGATTTCCTCAATCAGTGGCTGCCATTCCAGTCCACTTACAGCACCTCGTTTGGCTAGTTCATCAGCTTTCCTGTTCCCTTCGGGAGATAGTTTTGAATGAGCTTTCACTTTTGTGACCCCAAATCCTTTCCCCTGTGCTTCTTCAAAGATGTACCGTAATAGCGGGGCCGAAGAAAGGGGCCTTCCATTTGCTGAGACAAATCCTCTCGCTTCCCAGAGGGGCAAATGTTCTGTGAGGCTATTACAGACATACATGCTATCAGAGTATATGACTGATCTAGGCGGAAAGTATTCCAGGTGACCAACCACATATGCGACAGCTGCTAGTTCTGCTGCCTGCGCACTCATGGTTTTAGGTCATTTCAAAGCCGCACTAAATCTTTCCTGTCCATGTTCATCCTCCATGTATATCCCACAGCCAGTTCTCCTTTCCCCATCCTGTACTGATGAAGAGCCATCCACAAAAATTTTAAAATAGGGTTCTTCCTTTCCTGTTTCCTTTGTTTTTCTACTTTCAGGCCCTGTTTTACTCCCTCCCTTTTTCTTTGATACAAATGGGCCCTTGGGGTCATTTGCTATCATCAATTGATACTCATGTTTTTCTCCCTGATAAACTAAGTTATCTGCTAACATAGTAGTGGTTTTTACCCCCTTTACGGTTATATTTCTCCCTTGCAGCAACAATGTCCATCTGGCGATTCTATTTTGGCTAACTGCACCATCCTTAATCCTTCCGTCTAACAGTAGCTGTACAGGGGTGTGTTCTGTTAATATTGTAAGTGGGTTTAGTCCCACTATATAGGTAAAATGCTGTACTGCCCAAAAGACAGCTAGCAAGTGTTTTTCACATATCATATACCCCTGCTCTATTGGTGAGAGCATACGTGAGGCGTCCGCTACTAGTCGTAATTTCCCATGTGTCTCCTGTAATAGAACTGCCGAAAGAGTGGTGTCTGTGGAGCCACCTCCAATGAAAACAGTGCAGTTGGATTTGGGGTTTTCAGAGCAGGCGCTGCAACTAGTGCTTGCTTCAGAGCGGACATGGCCTGGGTGTGTTCTGTTTTCCACTCCCAGGCCACATTCTTTTTTAATAATTCCATCAGTGGGGCCGCTTTTGTGGCGAATCCATCAATGTGGTCCCTGCAATATCCCACCAAGCCTAAGAAGGACCTTAACCCTTTTACATCCCGCGGAACAGGGAGTCTGCCAACCGTCTATATCCTTCGCTTGTCAATGTCCCTCTTCCCCGGTGTCAGAATCATTCCCAAGTAAGTAAGTTTTTGTTTCATGATCTGCGCTTTTTTAGGGTTAATCTTTAATCCCAAGTCACGTAACAACTGCAGTAATTCACTTAGCAGTTGATAATGTTCCTTTTTGGTTTTAGTTTGTAGGAGTAAGTCGTCTACATACTGCACTAGACATTCAGGCCTCGAGAATCTTTTTAACCCTTCCCTCAGCCATTGGTGAAATATGGACGGGGAATTGTGAAATCCCTGCGACAGGGCGGTCCATGTATATTGCTGTCCTTGGAAAGTAAACGCGAATTTATATTGACATTCTTTCTCCAGTGGAATAGACCAAAAACCGTTACTTATGTCCAAAACCGTAAACCACTGTGCATCCTCGTTTTGTTGAACTACTGTATCTGGGCTAGTTGCTACAGTAGGGGCTGTTAACGGGGTGACTTTACTTAATTCTCTGTAGTCTATCGTTAGTCGCCAGCTACCGTCGGGTTTCCTGACCGGCCAAATAGGCGCGCTGTTAGTAGATTCTATTGGTCTTAATATCCCTTGCTGCAGCAGACTCTGTATCACCTTCCCTATCTCTTCTTTTGCTTGTTTTGGGAAACTGTACTGCTTTTGTGTTTTGTGGTCTGGACCTTGTATACATACACTCCCGGTTATTTCTCTACAATCATGTTTATGTCGGGCGAATATTATTGAGTTTGGTGCAATAATTTGTTGTACTTCATGATCGTCACTCATTTCTCCTGGTTCTATCCACATTTCCCCGATCGTGCATATCCTATCCTGACATTCCCCCACCGGAACAAGTATGTGATTTATACTGCCTATGCCCAAAGGCATTAGCCAAATCATACAATTAACGAGGTCAAAGCAAAGTCCCGCTTTGGCCATATAGTCGCTCCCTAATATATGTTCTTGTTCTCTGGGTAATTTGATAAGGACCACTGAATACTCTATCAATATGTCTCCCACACCGACTTCCAACGGTACACTCACATAACCTACTTGTGAATGCCCTGTGAATCCGCTTAGAATAATTTTGTTTTGAATTTTCCAATCTACATCATTGATCTAAATGGTGTTAACGGTGGTGCGGGACCCCCCGCTGTGTCCCAAAGGAATGTAATAGAGCGGCCTCCAACCCTACCATTCACTAGGGGTCTCCCCATGTCATCCTACCGTGTATCACACACCCATAATGGAGAGGCTTGAGACCGTCATTGAAGTTCAGGGTACAACCCGGAACTCGGTGGTATTTCTATCATATCACACTGAGGACTTGGTATATTCGGCCCTTCCATGGGTAGGCTCTGGTTTCCTCCCTGACCTGCATTTTCTTGTCTCGAGTTCGGGCAGTCCCTTGCGAAGTGTCCCTCTTGGCCACAGTAATAGCATTTGGATCCCTCGCCTTGAGTTCTCCCTGTTCCTGAGAAGTTTCCTTTTCTGCTATCTCTACCCACTGTCTGATAAGCTGGAGGGGGTTCCCTCTGAGTAGGTCCCC
This sequence comes from Cetorhinus maximus, assembly GCF_964194155.1. Taxonomy (NCBI): domain Eukaryota; kingdom Metazoa; phylum Chordata; class Chondrichthyes; order Lamniformes; family Cetorhinidae; genus Cetorhinus; species Cetorhinus maximus. The sequence continues at coordinate 59,056,115 of NC_135885.1, read as the reverse complement.
TCCCTTCATTTCTCCAGGTTGTCGCCTGATTCTTAACAGGCATTGCTCTGTCCCTGGATGCCTTGGGTAGTTTTGGTGTTTCCCTTTCCCATACTCTAACCATCTTCCTAATTATCCAGGGCTCTATATGTGTGTCATCAGTGGGATCAAACTGATCTAATGCTTTCCTCGACTCCTCAGTGCCATGCGACACTAGCGTTCTCAGCCATCGGTTCCCAACCTCCGGCTGTAAATTATCTCTATCTAGGCCTGTGCCGTAGACCCCTTGAAACACCACCCAAATGCGAGCCGAAAATGCAGTGGGGTGTTCACCTTTTCTTTGATAGCATTTCATCAGCGCCTCCACTGGGTCCCCTCTGTTATCGCCTATGACAGATAATACCTGGTCCTTTAAAGCTTCATTTGTGTCTCTACCAAGTTTTTGTTCCTACGGTAGGGCAGAGTGTATATGTGGGTGTAGGCACATTAGAATTAATTTTCTTTCCTCAGCATCGTCTAAGCCATGTACCCCTCTCTGTTGCCTCACCGCTAGGAACAACTCCCTAGGATCATCCCCGGGCGCACACGTCCCAATATTTTTCGCAATATCCCCTCAGTTCTTGTATCCCAAGTGGGGTGGAATATGTCATATTCGGGCCAGCTTGCCCCTCGCCATCTGCCCCTGCTTGTGCTCTAGTGGTTACAAGGGGGGCCATTGGGACAGACGGTGAATCCTCTGGTGGAGGTTCCCCTTCACCGTTGTTGTATTTATCCGCCCTGTCTGCTAAATCATCCCAATCTATATCCCCTTGACCGTTTTCTTCACCTCTTCCGGATGCGAAAGCACACAGTATGCCCCTCTGTGCGGCTAGCTGATCTTGCAGCCTCACTGTCAGTTTCTGACACTTTGTGTGATCACCGGTACTGCTCCTCTTTTCCTGAGCTGCTCTGTGAATCACATTCATAGCAGTTTTTAAATCACTACATTGTTGTTTCCATCCCTCCACCTCAGCTTTAGCTGCTTGGGCTTCTCCCTCTCTCTTACTCTTTTCATTAGCCAATCTTTCGCATTGTAACTGATATTGGTTCATGTGCATCAAATCTGCACTTCTCTGTCCCTTTAAATCAGTTACCTTCTCACTAAGGCGGGCTATCTCCTCACGGAGTTTTTTTATTCTCTCCCTCTAATCTGTCCCACTCTCTCCTAGCCTGCTGTCAGCATTCTATCCATTCCTCAAATAAACATCCGATCGCTATGGACTTCTGTACCTTTTTAAATTTCTTATCTTGTTTGTGCAATTCTCCAAAGGGCTTCCCCAGCGGGTTTTCCCTTGTCACCAATGTGACCCACATACTCCCCGTATTGCGGCCACTTCCCTATTATGTATTTTTGAAGGAGTGCCTTCCAGTCGAAACAGTCCAAGCCCCTGGGGCTTGGAGATTCCCTTTGATTCGTCATCTTATGTTAATAGCTATGAATTAACCCAAACTCCTGTTCCCTGTGTACTTTGCCTACTTGGTTTGGCTCGAGTCTCCCGCTGACTCAACGGAGAGATTTATCCTTGAGCCCACCCAGGGACGCCAAATATGTTGCCGGAGGTTCACCGGTAATGGTTGTTGGCTTAGTACAAAGAGGAGAAGAGTCAATTCTCTCTTAACTCTAAACTCGCTTTATTCATGTCATTAGATCATCTACATATAGCTTATACATCTGGTCAAATATAGACATGCAGTTTACAGCAGGTTATACAGCTTTTATACCCAAAACTAGGATCTAAACGCACACCCACTAGGTTTCTCTGACACTCCCTGAGTGGTCACAGAATATAAAAGCTAATACCCGAAAACGAGAGCTGATGCTGGCCAGGCGTTCCGTTCTCTCTCTCTTGTGTCTCTACGTTGCTGACGTAGGTTCTTCTGCTTCTGCGATGGTTGGTCTCTGGAGTCTCGCTGCTTCCACACCCGAAATCCTTCATTCTTATTCCGAAATCTTATCTCTCCAAGCTGTGCTGTCTCTTTCCCGTTGGTTTAGGCCTGCTTGCCTGATCTGTGACATATTCTCATTGGCTCTGTTCCAAGACTTAGTCAATATCACCTCGTTCCTCCTTTTCTAAATAAGGACTCATCACATTTCCCTTGTCTTCAAGACACTCAGCTACTTCAAAACCGGTTTTAGCCAGTTCAGACCAGTGATTGAGCTCAGGTTTCAAAAGTTGCTCAGGCCAGTGACCGAGCTCAGGTTACTTCAGGTCAAAAGTTGCTTTTGCCTGTGTCAGCAGTTCAGCTGCAGCCCCTGACCAACATTGTTAAGCGATATTTTCAATCTAAGCCTTCAGTCACAATGCAGAGGTTCAGGTTCAATTCACGGAATAGAGCTCTGGGGGAGACCATTGTTACCTACATGGCGAAATTAAAACAACTAATGGAATATTGTGATTTTGGTGAAACCTTGAATGATATGCTCAGGGATCGTTTGGTCTGTGGCAAGAGGTTTGCTGACTAAAGTAGATCTTGTTTTTAAGAAAGCATTAGAAATAGCACTTGTGATGGAATACGTTGTAAAGGATTCACAAGCGATTTAAGGTGCACAAAATGGCACCGTTCCCCTAGTTGGGTGGGAACGGTCAGCCTAAAGTGGTGCGAAAAGCCGAGACTCCTCTGCAAAATGGTAAATAGCCCCTGCTAATTGAAAAATGAGGAAACAGCTTAGCAGCAAATTCAAAAACCAATTTTTATCGGTGTGGAAACAATCATACTCCTAACAATTAAAAACAAAAAGCTAAAAGCTACTGCGGATGCTGGAAATCCAAAACAAAAACAGAATTACCTGGAAAAACTCAGCAGGTCTGGCAGCATCGGCGGAGAAGAAATCAGTCAACGTTTCGAGTCTTCATGACCCTTCGGCAGAACTGAGTATAATTAGGAGGAAAGTGAAATATAAGCTGGTCTAAGGTGGGGGGGGGGGGCGGGGGGGGGGAGAGAGAAGTTGAGGGTGTGGTGATTGTGGAGATAAGCAAGCAGTGATAGGAGCAGATAATCAAAAGATGTCACAGACAAAAGGATCAAAGAGGTGTTGAAGGTGGTGATATTGTCTAGGAAAAGTGCTAATTAAGAATGGAAGACAGGATACTCAAGGTACAGCTCAGAACACCTGCGGTCTGTCCGCAAGAAAGACCCAAACCTCCCTGTCGCTTGCCATTTTAACACTCCACCCTGTTCTCTTGCCCACATGTCTGTCCTTGGCTTGCTGCATTGTTCCAGTGAAGCCCAACGCAAACTGGAGGAACAGCACCTCATCTTCCGACTAGGCACTTTACAGCCTTCCGGGCTGAATATTGAATTCAACAACTTTAGATCTTAAACTCCCCCTCCCCCCATCCCCACCCCATTTCTCCCCCCTCCCTTTTTTTCAATAATTTATATAGATTCTTCTTTTCCCACCTATTTCCATTATTTTTAAATCTAAAACTAAAACTTTGTTAGTCTTTCCACCCCACCCCCACTAGAGCTGTACCTTGAGTATCCTGTCTTCCATTCTTAATTAGCACTTTTCCTAGACAATATCACCACCTTCAACACCTCTTTGATCCTTTTGTCTGTGACATCTTTTGATTATCTGCTCCTATCACTGCTTGCTTATCTCCACAATCACCACACCCTCAACTTCTCTCTCTCCCCCCCGCCCCCCCCCCACCTTAGACCAGCTTATATTTCACTTTTCTCCTAACTATACTCAGTTCTGCCGAAGGGTCATGAAGACTCGAAACGTTGACTGATTTCTTCTCCGCTGATGCTGCCAGACCTGCTGAGTTTTTCCAGGTAATTCTGTTTTTGTTTTCTCCTAACAATTAGCAATTTAAAAAGGTGGACTGTTATTTTTGCCACAAAAGTGGACACATATTGAAACATTGCAAAGAGAGATTAAAACAGGCTTCCACGCAACAAATGAAGTCCAATGAAGTCTGAGTGTGGAAGAGCCAGGAACAACCAATTCTGACATTTATTCCTTATTCAACATGAAAGTTAGGAAGACAGAACCAATTACTGTCACATTGCAAGTGAACGGTAAACCCTTAAAAATGGAAGTAGACTTGGGTGCCCCTACCACTGTAATAGGAGAACACACTTCCAGATATTTAAATAAAGGTGCTCAAGAATTAAATTTGGAACAAACCTCTGCCAAGTTGAAAACGTAAATTGGCGAAGAAATCTAGGTAAAATGTATCACCAGAGTAACTGTTTGTTATAGACACCAAACAGCACAACTACCATTGATGGCATTAGAAAGCAGAGGACCAAGTCTTCTAGGTTGAAATTGGTTGAAGGAAATTAACCTTGAATGGCCAGTGAGACTTCAAAAGGAAGCAGGAAGAGTTCTTGCGTTGGAAAAGGAACAAGGCAAGGTACTTCAGAAAGAGCCTGGAGAGTCAAACAACTACAACTGGATGAAAAAGGAGTGTGTAGCTATTCAGCAACCTGAAGAAATTAAGACTCTTTTAAACAATGACATGGAAGAACAGCAGAAGAAACTCAAGGAGACTCAGCTGAATTACAGAATTCAAGATGAAGCGAGAGTGCTTCGCAAAGAAAAAGAAAACCTGTTGAAAGACCTTCATACATTACAAGGATCCCTCAGGCCAAAGTTTGTGCCTCTGTAAAATTACGAAGAGAAACAGGAAGAATTTAACGTCTCTCTGAACAAACTAAATAACCAATTGGCAGAGCAGAGGCAGCAATATTCAAGGTTCCAGGAGGAAGCAAACAGAAATAAGAAGGACACAGATGAGCTGAAGCATCAGCTGAATGAAACTAAAGAGGCTTTGAAAGCAAAAGTTGTAGAACTTTCCAAGGTACAAGTAGATAATGAAGTCATGGGTAACTCAACTACCGAATTAAGACAAGTTGAGATTTCACCTGAGAGAAGTCTGGCTGACAGTGAAGTACAAAAAATGGCCAAGACTAAATTCTGTGAAAGAAGACACGTCGGAAGAAGATGAGGAATTACTGATAAGGTGCCGTCTTTGAACAAGACTAAGCCTGATACTTCCTAATTTGGAGGGGAAGGTATAGAAAAGTCAAGGGAACCAAAAAGCTACTCATGATTTGCATAGTCATGGGCGACAATTTACTGTTGGAGAAGCATTATATGTAAGGAAATTTGGTGGAGGACCGAAGTGGTTACCTGATAAAGTAAGCTCTGTGACCAGACCATTGTTGTTTCACGTGAAAGTGGAGGGCCGGATCACCTGTAAGCATGTGGATCATTTAAGAAGGGAGATACCCCAACAAAATGATGTTCCACCTGTAACCATTATTGAACCTGTGGTTCCTGTTGAAGTTACTGAACCAAGGTTAGACAAACCCGAAACAAAAACAAAAATAGCTGGAAAAACTCAGCAGATCTGACAGCATCTGCGGAGAAAGCTACAGTTGACGTTTCGAGTCCGTATGACCCTTCATCAGAACTAAGACATATAGAAATGAGATGATATATAAGCTGGTAGAAGGGGGTGGGACAGGAGAGCTCAATAGAGGGCTAGTGATAGGTGGAGGCCAAGAAGAGATTGCCAAAGATGTCATAGACAAAAGGACAAAGGGGTGTTGACGGTGGTGATATTATCGAAAAGATATGCTAATGGGGACATTAAGGGAAGCAAGCTAGTGGCAGATGGGCCTAGTGCAGGTGGGGTGGGGGGAAGGGATCAAAATGGGCTAAAAGGTGGAGATGAAACAATAGATCGAAATAAATTTAAAAATGGGAGGGAAGAGAAAAAAATAGTTGTTAAAAAAAATTATAAATTATTGGAAAAAGGGAGATTGGAAAGGGGGTGGGGATGGAGGAGAGAGCTCATGATCTGAAATTGTTGAACTCAATATGAAGTCCGGAAGGCTGTCGAGTGCCTAGTCGGAAGATGAGGTGCTATTCCTCCAGTTTGCGTTGAGCTTCACTGGAACATTGCAGCAGGCCAAGGACTGACATGTGGGCATGAGAGCAGGGTGGTGTGTTGAAATGGGAAGCGACAGGGAGGTCTGGGTCATGCTTGCGGACAGACCGAAGGTGTTCCGCAAAGCGGTCACTCAGTCTACGTTTGGTCTCTCCAATGTAGAGGAAACCCCATTGGGAGCAGCGAATACAGTAGACTAAATTGAGGGAAGTGCAAGTGAAATGCTGCTTCACTTGAAAGGAGTGTTTGGGCCCTTGGACGATGAGGAGGGGGGAACTAAAGGGGCAGGTGTTGCACCTTCTGCGGTTGCATGGGAAGGTGCCGTGAGAGGGGGTTGAGGTGTAGGGGCTGATGGAGGAGTGGACCATGGTGTCCCGGAGGGAACAATCCCTGCGGAAAGCCGCCAGGGGTGGTGAAGGGAAAATGTGTTTGGTAGTGGCATCATGCAGGAGTTGGCGGAAATGGCGGAGGATGATCCTTTGAACGCGGAGGCTGATGGTGTGATAAGTAAGGACAAGGGGGACCCTATCATGGTTCTGGGAGGGAGAGGAAGGTATGAGGGCGGATGCACGGGAGATGTGCTGGACACGGTTGAGGGCCCTGTCAACCACCGTGGGTGGAAAACCTCGGTTAAGGGAGACATGTCAGAGGAACTGTTTTGGAAAGTGGCATCATCAGAACAGATGTGACGGAGGCAAAGGAACTGAGAGAATGGGATGGAGTCCTTACAGGAAGCGGGGTGTGAGGAGCTGTAGTCGAGGTAACTGTGGGAGGCTTGTAATGAATATTGGTGGACAGTCTATCACCAGAAATTGAGACTGAGAGGTCAAGGAAGGGAAGGGAAGTGTCAGAGATAGACTATGTGAAAATGATGGAGGGGTGGAAATTAGAAGCAAAATTAATAAATTTTTCCAGGTCCAGACAAGTCCATGAAGCTGCATCGATGCAGTCATCGATGCACCGGAGAAAGAGTTGTGGGAGAGGGCCTGAGTAGGACTGGAACAAGGAATGTTCCACATACCCCATAAAGAGACAGGCATAACTAGGGCCCATGCGGGTACTCATAGCCACACCTTTTATTTGGAGGAAGTGAGATGAGTTTAAGGAGAAATTGTTCAGTGTGAGAACAAGTTCAGCCAGACGGAGGAGAGTGGTGATGGATGGGGATTGTTCGGGCCCTTGTTCGAGGAAGAAGCGGAGAGCCCTCAGACCATCCCGGTGGGGGATGGAGACGTAGAGGGATTGGACGTCCATGGTGAAGAGGAGGCTGTTGGGGCCAGGGAACTGGAAATTGTTGATATGATGTAGGGCGTGAGAGGAATCGCAGATGTAGTTGGGAAGGGACTGGACATGGGGAGAGAGAATGGAGTCAAGATAGCAAGAAATGAGTTTCGTGGGGCAGGAACGGGCTGACACGATCGGTCTGCCGGGACAGTCCTGTTTGTGCATTTTGGGTAGGAGGTAGAAGTGGGCCGTCCGAGGTTGGGAGACTATGAGGTTGGAAGCTGTGGAGGGAAGATCTCCAGAGGAGATGAGGTCAGTGACAGTCCTGACAAATCCGATGTCTCTGTCAGAGTGGAAGACACTGGACTGCCTGTGCCTAATGAGGTACCTGATGTTGATGTCGTTCCAGAGAATGTGGTTCCTGTCAAAGAATTGGAAGTTGTGGAGCTACAACGTTCCAAATGGATCAGGAAATCACCTGAAAGACTGAACTTGTAATTTCATGACCTGTGTAAATATTGTAATGTCATGAGATAAATATCCTTGTAAATACAAAATGTACAGAAAAGTTAAAGGGAGAGGAATGTAATAATTATAGTTTTGATAAACGTAGGACTGCAGCTTTAAGAATAATCCTGTGTTGTAAGATCACATGATCTGTGTAAACCAATAAATGAGCAGGGTGGGGACCCACTAGGACAGAGTTATTATTTAGTTTTAGAGTTAGATGCACACGTCGTTGTTGCTGTCTTGTAAATAAAGTTCAATGTTTCCACTGAGAAAGTTGCCTGGAAAATCAACTCTAACAGATTGCCACTTCTATATATAGTTCTTAACGTCCTTAATGTTCAGATAAATAATTAATATTTTGATAAATATGAATTGATATTGCATACCATCCATTATTACAAATACTACGCTGACATTCATTTTCAGTCAATGTAAAAATAAAACTGCAACTTTTCTCACTATAGATCAGTAGCACACAGTGCTCGTTCCTTGAAGTTCTCGCTCTGCATCAGTGTTCACATATAATACCCACTTATATGCCTGTATTAGTGATTTAGCTCATTGCTACTCCGCCTCCTGTGTTTGTTGGTGCGTACGGTCACAAGAATTTACCAATCGCACTTTCTCTGCCATTCATTGAGCGATGCAAGCGGTGGGAGTAAGCGAGCCTGAGAATGAGTGTGAGTGAGTGAGTGATTGACAGAGGCCAGGTCCGGGAGAGAGCGAGCGGGAGCTGCAGCTGCAGCATCGCCATTGCCCCGGCCCCTCGCGGACAGCACTGACCACAGCAGCAGCAGCTGCAGCAGCTGAATTAAATACTGCAGCGCTCAAGCGGGTGATGTTCGCCATCGCTGGAATGACCGGAAGGTAAAAAAAAAATTGAAAGAATAACCAGCTTTTATCTATCTCGATGTATTTTCACATTGCCTTGAGATTGTCTTTTAAAAAAAAAGCTGAGCACATTCAAGCTGTATCCACCCGCCAACCTTCGCGCCGCTCGATGACTTCATTTAATCCTCCTTGTTCGCTGTGTTTGTAGTTTGGTTCTCTTCATTCAATAAAAAAGGGCGGAAAAAAATAAGAAGAAAACCTCCCCTCTTTTTAATATTAAACTACAAGTTCTCGTCCTGTTAGCTCGTTAGTTGAAATTGAAGTTAATGTTAGTGAGTTTGTTAACTCTGCAGCCTGGGGATTGCTGAAAGTTGGCCCGAGCTGCTGAATTTGGAGTCACCCCGCCCTTAAAAAATGAATATCCATTTTGACTTAAAAAGAGCTACAATGTATCAAATTCTGTAACTTGAGGCCTAAACTGGTGTAAACCTCGAGTACAATGCAAGGGATCCGCGATTATTTTCTACATAGGGCTATCGACCAAAATACAGACGTAAAACTAGGAAGTGAATTCAGTAATGGAATATTGGGGGGGGGTGGAGGGAGAGACTGTGTGTGGAGCAGAATGGAAATGTCAGGCAAGGGGGAAAAAATTACACCATGAAGCCAAGAAGTTACTCATCGAGTTACTAGCGGTCTAGTTCAAGACTGAAATGAAAAAAAAAATCCTCACCATATAAGGCCATTTCCATTTCCGGCTAAAATCTGGGATATGCCCCGTTTTGATGGGGGTGAGACCCCTCCCCTCCCATGAAGCATTTAATTTTTAAATGTTAAATCTATTCTCAAAGTGACCAATGTGTAGGAAGAAGTTTTTAATTTATTTAACTTTCAGAAGTGTCATATATGATTCGCAAAGGATAAATTCCAATTGCAGCACCAAAACTTAAAATCAAATTAAAGTAAAACAATTTAATTATTGTCCATTTTTGTTTTAGGTTCAGTTTCAACAACAGTTTGTAATTCTTGAGTGTCTTTAATGGAGTAAAACATCTGGGGAGTGTAATGAGACAAAAGAAAATACACCAAGCCATAAAAGGAGATATTAGGATAGATGAGAAATAGATTTTAAGGAAGACCTTGCAGGAGACAGTGTTTTGTGGTGCGAATTCCAGAGCTTAAAACCTAGAGGGGTGAAGGCACTGCAGCCAAGTGGGGAGTGCACAAAGGGCCAGAGTTAGAGGAATGCAGAGTCTTCCATTGATTTGTAGGGCTGGAGAAGCAAGGGCGTGGAGGGATTTGAACATGAAGATGAGTTTTAAAATCAGGAGCTAGTGGACCAAGGGCTATTGTCGGTCAGCAGGCACAGGGTTGATATGTGAGCATGACTTGGTGTGAGTTAAGATTTGGGTAGTAGAGTTTAAAATGAGCTTAAGATCATGGAGGATGGAATAATGGGAGGCCGATTAGCAGAGCTTGGTAACAAGGCATGAATGAGAGTTTCAGCGGAAGATAGGATGAGGCAAAGGCAGGTTTAGGTAATATTGAAGAGGTGGAATTAACTAGAATTACATGCAATTTACAGCACAGATATGGTGGAGAGGATGAGGAGTTAGAAAATAAGCTCTGGTCAAATAGAATGCTGAGACTCAATAATCTTCTCTAGGAATTAAAATTTTAGGACACTTTAACCCTTAAGTTTTGTTATTTTTCATTTATTGGGTACCAGCTGGTGACGCAAGGGTTTTTGACAGCCAATGGGAGCAATAGCTTGGAAGCAAACTTGCTGGACTCATTAACTGGCTGATAGGAGAAGCCTCAGTTATAAAATGGGTATTACATTCGTAAACATTCTGATGCACTGGTTCCAAAATTTTAACTTTAATATGTGTTTGGATCACTCTCGCTACTGAGAGCTGTATGATCAAAGTTTTTGGGCTTTGTGGAAGATTGGCTACCTTTGCAGCTCCCCCTCTAAAACGAAACATGTATTGCATTAATATCTGCTTCCCTTCATTAATTGAAAGATGTTCTGCCTTATGCCTTATTTGTCTTTACTTGACTGCTTTTCTGTGCCCTTATTCTTTCCAAGAGCATCTTTCTAAGATCTTTGAACAATTACAGTATATTCCTGTGAGCCCAGTTTCCCTCTGCTCTCTCTCCAGTTCAGTGCGTGTGAACTACACGATGATGAGCGAGCTGTGTCCATCATTGTGACTGTTTGCTGGAAAATGGGTGTGGACTCCGCCAGGGTCACTCAGCTTCTGTCCTCATTACATCCTTGGTTCAAACATGGACAAAAGAGCTGAACTGCAGAGGTGAGAGTGACTGCCCTTGACATCAAAGCAGCATTTGACCATGTGAGGCTTCAAAGAGCCCTAGCAAAACTGGAGTCAATGGGAATCGTGGGGAAAATCTCTCCACTGGTTGGAGTCAAACCTAGCATAAAGGAAGATGGTTGTGGTTGTTAGAGGTCAGTCATCTCAACTCCAGGACATCACTGTAGGAGTTCCTCAGGGTAGTTTTCTAGGCCCAACCATCTTCAGCTGCTTCATCAATGACCTTCCTTCCATCATAAGGCTAGAAGTGGTGATGTGCAATCAGCAGTGAACAATGTTCAGCACCAGTCGCGATGACTCAGACACTGAAGCAGTCCATGTCCAAATGCAGCAAGGCCTGGACAAATTCCAGGTTTGGGCTGACAAGCGGCAAGTAACATTCGCGCCACACAAGTGCCAGATAATGACCATCTCCAACAAGAGAGAATCTAACTATCGCCTCTTGACATTCAATGGCATTACCATCACTGAATCCCCCACTATCAACATCCTGGGGGTTACCATTGACCAGAAACTGAACTGGATACTGTGGCTACAAGAGCAGGTCAGAGGAATCCTGCAGCGAGTAACTCACCTCCTGATTTCACAAAGCATGTCCACCATCTACAAGGCACAAGTCAGGAGTGTGATGAAATACTCCCCACTTACCCGGATGAGTGTAAATCCAACAACACTCAAGAAGCTTCACACCATCCAGGACAAAGCAGCCTGTTTGATTGGCACCCCTTCCACAAACATTCACTCCCTCCAACACCAATGCACAGTAACAGCAGTGTGCACCTTCGACAAGTTGCACTGCAGAGACTCATCAAGGCTCCTTAGGCAGTACCTTCCAAACCCAAGACCGTTACCAGCTAGAAGAACAAGGGCAGCAGATACAGGGGATCAACACCGCTTGGAAATTCCCCTCCGAGCCACTCACCATCCTGACTTGGAAATATATTGCTGTTCCTTCACTGTCACTGGGTCACAATTCTGGAACTCCCTTCCTAACAGCAGTGTGGGGGTACCTGCATCACAAGGGACTGCAGTGATTCAAGAAGGCAGCTCACCACCACCACCTCAAGGGCAATTAGGGATGGACAATAAATGCTGGCCCAGCCAGTGATGCCCACATCCTGTAAATGTTAAAAAAGGCTGCATTAAGTGTGGGGACGCATATAGCTGTAGTGTAGTCATCCAGTCCACTTCAAAAGTGCTTGTTTTTCCGGAGCAAAATGAACTCCATTTGCAATGTTTTATACTTGCATTCAGTAAGTTGTTGGTGAAATTATAATATGCAGTGTTCAGTTATAATATAATATTCAGTTCTGAAAACTGAACCGTTGAGTGGCACTAGTTTTATTCTTGAATGTCCTAAGTCAGATATGTGAAAGTAATTTATTTTTGTAAACCACAATGCTTTGATATGCATTCTATTTAAACAATTGCTATGTGCGTATGAAGTATTTTTATTTTAATTTGCTGTTGTTTTCACATATACTTCCCATTTTGGCGTGCAGTAATTTACATGCTAAGTGCAAGTTTTTCTGCTGTTTGAAGCTGGACTTTAGAGGAGAGGCTATGTTTGTCAAAGGACTTGTGTCTCACTAGATCTTTGTGTGCATGCGCTAATCTTGATTGACTTTCAAAAAATGTAGGAATTTGTTTTTAACATGAAGGTTAGCTCTTCAATATAGTTGAATGTGCTAATTTTTTCTAACCACCCACGGACAACCAACATGTACTAACCAACCTGCTTTTGCTTGCCACCATAAAAAAATCATCAGAATTGATGGGAATAATGACACTGCTTTCGATGAGACACCAATGGGGTTATATCAAAGCAAAATACTGTGGATTCTGGAAATCTGAAATAAAAACAGGAATTGTTGGAAATACTCAGGCCTGGCAGCATCTGTGGAGGCAGAAATAAAGTTAATGTTTTGAGTCAAATATGACTTCTTCAGAATTGAAGGAAGGTAGAAATGTGATGGGCTTTTTGCCATTAAAGGTTGGTGTAAGGGTGAGGAAGAACAAAAGGCAAGGTTTGTGATAGGATAGTGGGCGAGAGACATTAAATAGCAAAGATGTCCCGAAGCAAATGCAAAGGGAGTGGTTATTGTTCTGGTAGAGGAACGGAGCATTTGTCCAGAGTGAGTGTGAATGGCAGAATAATGAATAGTTCTGCCCGAAAGCAAAAACATGAAAAACAAGATTAAGACTGGTACATGGCAAAAAATAGAATCAAAATGAGGAATGGAGTTTCTTGTCTGAAATTGTTAAACTCAAATGTTGAGTCCAGAAGGCTGTTAAGTGCCTAATCGGAAGATGAGGTGTCATTCCTTGGGCTTGGATTGAGCTTCGCTGGAACACTGCAGTGATTCAAGAACAGAAATGTGAGCATGAGAGTGAGATGATGAATGAAAATGGCAAGCAACCAGAGCTTGTGGTCATGCTTGCTAAGTGAGCAGAGGTGTTCTTCAAAGCGGTCACCCAATCTGTGCTTGGACACCCCAAAGTAGAAGAGACCGCATTGTGAACAGCAAATACCATATACAATATTGGAAGATGTATAGTAAATCACTGCTTCACCGAGACGGAGTGTTTGTAGCCTGGGCTAGTGAGGAGAGAGGAGGTAAAAGGTGATTCCATGGGAAGGTGCCGTGGGAAGAGGGTAAGGTGTTGGGGGTTGATTGAGTGGACCAAGGCGTTGCGAAGAGAACGGTCCCTTTGGAATGTTGACAGAGGAGTGGAGGGAAAGATGTGTTTGGTGGTGACATCACGCAGGAGGTGGTGGAAATGGCGGTGGATGATCCTTTGAATGTGGAGGCTGGTGGGTGGAAAGTGTGGACAAGGGGAACCCTGTTATAGTTCTGGGAGGGAGCAGAAATGTGAGAGCAGTCATGTGGGAAATACCTATATAAAAATGTATCGAAACATGGAGCTTTTATCAGGAGGGGAGTTCATTTGGTTCCCTTTTTTGTGCTGAATTCAGTCCCCTCAGGTTTATCTTCTCCCATGGCCACTGTATGTCATAGAGACTCGAAACGTTGACTCTGTTTCTCACTCCATAGATGCTGCCACACCTGCTGAGTTTTACCAGCATTTTCTGTTTTTATTACAACCAGCCACATTGTGCCATGCATTTGATAGCACTGACAACAATGTAAATGGGATAGATTTGAGTACCTACAATTTCAGCACATTGCCAAAACTATATCAGTAGAAAAAGCTCTGTAATATAAGTCCTTTCAAAGATCACATTCCACGTTCACAAATACTGTCATCCATGGAAGCTGGACTCTTCTGTGCATAGTTTAAATACAGAGGTAAGCAGCAACGTAGATGTGGGATACTATAGTGTACAGTAAATAGTGGACTTGCTAGTACAATTTAAAAAGAAACATGGTTTTAGTGCATTTGATAATCATTAACATGAGCTTCAAGACATAAGTAATTGCTGTGTTGACCACGTTCTATTTTCCACGTAACAGTGTTATGGTCAAGATAAGGAGAGGACTGAAACCCTTATTGTTTGTAATGAGCGTGCTTTTAGAAAAGGAAGATGTATGTCTGTCTCTTGGTCCCCTGAGTCTGGAGTCAATTTTAATCACAGCAGCAAGCTTTTGTGGGTTTAAATGAAGAGGGTTATTTATTCATGCATTCAACCCAAAAGTCTAAATGCTTCATCACACTCTCACACAAACACATTTGAAAGATACAGTTAAAGAGATTAGTGCACTTTTACTAGTTGTAAACAAAAGAATAGTTCATATTTCACACGTTTGGTACATCATAGGAAAAACAATCATTGTGGGCCCGGTAAAGAAGCATTTCACTCCGAAAGAGTAGTCTAGGCAGTTTCAATAGCTGAAATGGTAATATCAGGATTATTTCAGGATACCCTTGAAGAGTTGGTGGTTCAGCAGGTCGCAAAGTTAGTCACTTGTAGATTTTCTTACCAGGAAGTCAGGTTTCTTTCTAGGTGGACTTGGAGTATGAAATAGGCTGGGAGGCTTTTAAGATACAGCAGCCTCCAAGTTTAAAAAGGCTTAGTTGTTATTGCCTTGATCTGCCACTGATATCCTGCAGTGGTGTTCTTTGTAGACTGCCTATTTCTCTCTGGTTCTTGGAGTAATACAAGATTTTGATATCAGAAGCCAGTTTTGGTCACATGATCAACTTCTGTTGCCCACCCTGAATGGTTTAAAGCTAAAATCCCTTGCTTTACAATGGAGAGATATGATGGTTATTCACAGCTACTTGTGGTTAACTGATTTTCTGCAGTTGCCCTTTTGTTAAGTTGCAGTCTTGGAGATGTGTTAGTGTCCGTTTTCAAAACTAAAGGATGGTTTATTTCCTGTGGGCGATTAAACATGATGCTGTGCTGCTTGAAGAGTTGATCTGTGCAAGATACTGGTGTCTTTTTTCTCTGATTTTTGTTACCAATTTTCTCTCCCCTCCTCAAAGTCATTGATTCCTTTATGGGCTAGAGGAGCCAGGTTCACTATGGTACTTCATCAAATGGTCTTTATTCATGAGTGAATAGAAGGATAAACGGGTGCGCGGTGGAGATGGTGCCTTTGACCAAGAGTCTTCTTTCCCTATCCGGTCAGAGCATTCGTCAATTTGTAACAAGACAAGCTCACCACAAAACTGGTCCTGACTTTCATGACAAGTATGGAAATACTATCCTTGTGGGAGGATTAACATTCTGTGTTGCTGTCTGGAGTTATGTTGCGACGCAGGCTGGGCTCACATGGAACGTGTCTCCTATTGGCAAGACCACGCTTAATCCAGCACTTGTCAAATATGTGCACTGTGAGCAGGGCTAATTAGGCAGCAATTGCGAATGGGATGCCAATGGTTACTCTCCTGTTGATATTCCAGCTGTGATTCACCAATTCAGCACCTGTTGGACCCTACTGATCATCCTTGCTTGGCCATGTGATAAATTTTGAAATTAATTCTTCAATTTCTATTGATTGCTGAGGCATTTTAAAATTTATTTCTTGCGTATTGAAGACATGAGTTTTGTAGTTAGTTGTTTGAATAAGAATTTGAGGAGCGCTTTGCTGAGCCTTTCATTAGTAGTATTTCAGAATTTTAATGAACAATAAACTATTTGTCAGCAAGGCAATAAATAAGACATTTCCAGCATTCCCATGTTGGTGTCTAAACAGTGGCCATTATTGTGGCCCTCTTGTCACATGTTTAGGATTTGGTCCTGCATTGTGATCCTTTGTGAACTTTTTGCAGAGTAAAACTTCATGGCAAACTTTGTTGCAAAATATAGCAATCACGATCTTACTAGAGTCCATTAAACACGTTAAAAAGTTACTGCAATGGAAATTGTGCTCAGCATTTCTGCAAGTTGAAAATGACATGTTGAACATGGGATTGCTTTTGTGCTTTGTTTATGCAGTTTATATCTGCAGAAACTAATATTCAATTTATGCCCTGGGACATATTCATATTCATCCTGAATTTCAATCTAAATTAAATTAACTTTTTCTTCAAATTTTTTTCAATTACTGAATGATTTGTTTATTGGAAATCTTGTTTTGAAATGCATATGTACACAAAACGTCTACAAAACTGAAATGTCATAGTATTGTCGTTGGTTGCCCCTTGATTTGAAGATGTCTACTCGGGTGCGAGTTTCTGCTGTGGGTCTTCGAACAGGCTGATTCTCAACCGGCATATGTTTGGGCACATGGAGCAGGAAGTCCCAAGAGGGAGTGGGATCCAGAGTGCAGGATTTACTTCCTTTTCTTTCCTTCTCTGCCGCTGCTCTGTTTCATCATTAAGACGTTGGGGTTCAAAGAATGATGCAGCTTAATGAATAACTTGTGTGACTGCAAAGGGAAACTATGATGGTGGTAACTACGATTTTCTTATTATCGAGAGTGGCTGGAGGAGCAATGAAAGACTTGGAGGTGCAGTATTGCGACAATGAGAGGAGTTGCAAATATTAAAAGATGCTAAGGTAGCTATAAATGAATATGTGCTGAAGCTTGTTATTATATTAAATGATTTATGCCATCAGCTATTCACTAGTGAAGGCATTGCGAACATGTCCTATTTAAGTATAAAGAAGGTTGATATCCTGGACAGATTTTAAAAAAAACTAGAAGCAGTAAAATCCCTAGAAATAATGGCTTTTATTTTAGATTGGAGAGCTAAATTGAGATTTGAGAGATATTGGCAGCTATGATGATTAAGTCACCGGACATTGGACCAGTAGAGCAATAAAGCAATTACAGATAGTGCAGTGAGTAGCATCCCTGCATCTGAACCAGAAGCTCTGGGTTTGAGTCCCAGCGAGGCCAAGGAAGTGCTTTCATAACATGGCCAAACAGCTTGATCCTTCTAACACATGCCAATGGCATGCGCTAAGAATGGAGGAGATTCCTAGCCAGCCATGTGATGGAAAGAACTTTGGAGCCTCTGCCATCACTATCCATAGCTCCAGACTACAATCTGCATATAAAAAATATATGTTACCATAGCAACTTGAACACCTCGGTGAACTGTAACACCACACATGGACTAACCAGTCTTACTTAAATACCTGATTAAAATAATGGAGTTTATTATCAGGAGTAAATTCAAGAATTACCTGCCCAATAATGAGCAAGTATAAAGCAGAAGAGCGAAGATCCTATCTGACTAACCTCTTGAATTTTTTTTGTGGACTTAACATCTCAGATTTTAAAAAGCCCTATGGGATCCATATTTCCAAAAAGCATTTGACAAAGTTTTGCATGATAGGGTATAAATTAGCTCAAAGGAGTGGTGATTTAAAGTAAAATGGGTAAGAAATTTGCTACAATAATTATTAGATGAGTTGTGTCGGGGAGGATATACATAGGGTGCTCCTGGTATCAGTGTTGGGTTCTTTTACTGTTTCTAACCGGCACCAATTATTTGGATTTAAAACCTGAATGCAAATTAGATACCCAGCTAGGCGGAATAGATTTATGAAGGGGCAAATTAAGAATTACAAAATGAGTAGGGTTAAAAAATACTACAGGTGAAATTTGATATGAACATATGTAAAATACTGTACACAGGAAGAAAAAATGAATAGAATATGTACCCTGTTACTTTCTGATTTTATTCAGAGGACGTGGGCATTGCTGGCGAGACGAACATATTGCCCATCCCACATTGCCCTGAAAAGGTGCTGGTGAGCAGCCTTCTTGAACTACTCAGTCAGTCTGGCGCAGGTGCTTGAAATACTGTTAGTTAAGGAGTTTCAGGATTCTGATCCAGTGATGATAATAGCAATATATTTCCAAGTCAGGACTGTGTAACAGGATGATAGTAATGGTGGAGAAATAGCCACAGTTGAAATTGATAGTTACCGCAGGTTTCATTCAGAGTCTGTGCTGAATGAGTCCAGTGCAGATTGGCAATCAAAATAAGCAACAAAAATAGAATAAAATCATCACCCCCTACACCTCAACCCCCTCCCAAGGCACCTTCCCATGCAACCACAGAAGGTGCAACACCTGCCCCTTTACTTCCCCTCTCCTCACCGTTCAAGGGCCCAAACACTCTTTTCAAGTGAAGCAGCATTTCACTTGCACTTCCCTCAATTTAGTCTACTGCATTCACTGCTCCCTATGCGGTTTCCTCTACATTGGAGAGACCAAACGCAGACTGGGTGACCGCTTTGCAGAACACCTTCGGTCCGTCCGCAAGCATGACCCAGGCTTCCCTGTCGCTTGCTATTTCAACACTCCACCCTGCTCTCATGCCCACATGTCCGTCCTTGGCTTGCTACATTGTTCCAGTGAAGCTCAACGCAAACTGGAGGAATAGCACCTCATCTTCCGACTAGGCACTTTACAGCCTTCCAGGCTGAATATTGAGTTCAACAATTTTAGATCATGAACTCTCTTCTCCATCCCCATCCCTTTTCCAATCCCCCTTTTTTCCAATAATTTATATAGATTTTTCTTTTCCCACCTATTTCCATTATTTTTAAATGTATTCCCACGCATTGTTTTATCTCTACCTTTTAGCCTATTTCGATCCCTTCCCCCCGCCCCACCCCCACTAGGGCTATCTGTGCCTTGCTCGTCCTGCTTTCTACCCTTAATGTCACCTATTGGCACATTCCTTAGATAATATCACCACCTTCAACACCTCTTTGCCCTTTTGTCTATGACATCTCTTGGCTATCTCCACCTATCACTGGCCCTCTATCCAGCTCTACCTGGCCCCCCCCCCCCCCCCCCCCCCCAAACCAGCTTATATTTCACCTCTTTTCTATTTTTCCTAAGTTCTGTTGAAGAGTCATGCGGACTCGAAACGTTAACTGCAGATGCTGACCTGCTGAGTTTTTCCAGGTACTTTTATTTTTGTTTTGGATTTCCAGCATCCACAGTTTTTTGCTTTTAACAAAAATAGAATGTGGATCTTGAGGCCAAATCTTTGGAATACAGATCAAATGTTGCGCTGAAACTGCATACTTCTGCTCAGATCGCACCTCAAATACTGCACTAAACTCTGGTCACCAAAATATACAAACATCCTTCAGGGCTTGGAGACAGTTCAGTGAAGATTGATCCCTAGACAGCAGTCTTATTAAAGAACTGAGTTAGCAGCAAAGACTGGAGAAATGTAGAGCTTTCAGAATTGGAAGGAGGTAACCCTACAGAAATATATAAGATTGTAAATGCTGTGGAAAATGTAGAATGGGAAAGTTACTTCAAACTAGATAGAGAGCCAGACAAGAAAAAATGCATTTAAACAAATAAAAGGCAAATTTCGGAATGATGTAGGGAAATTCATTACACCCAGAGTGATTAACCCATGGGATGAATGCCCAGAAAGAACAATGAATACTGATGTCCTGGAATCATTAAAGAAACTGTTGCTGATCATGATGGGGTGTTGAGGGGTGGCGGGGGGGTACATATACTGAGAAAGGTGTTGGGGATTCGAGGGTCTGTCTGGAAGGAAGAGTTAATCTGGGCAAAATGGGCATTATCATCTGTGTTTATCTGCTGAATTTGAGAAATCCAAGTGCCTAACAGCTATGGTTCTGTTAGAAAGTTGTAAAAAAGAGAGACGTAAACCAAGAAGTAAAATGTAGTTTGGGTTTTCTAAGAAACTTCAAATTAAAGGTGTTCAATAATGTGCCTTAATTAGCACATTTTTATTATGGTTCTGTGCATTTTGACATTGTAACAGTGATGAATTTTAAAATTCTTCTTTGTTGTCCCTGCAAACGACCATAATTTGATGACTATAAAAATGCCATAAGCTAGACACTGGATTGCAGGTGCTGTTTTATTGTCACACCATGCCAACAAAGGAATCATGACATGCATTATTGTAACTTCACTTATTGAAATGTTCAGTGTGCCAAAACAAATGCTGAAATTGCTTACAAAGGTTTTTCTCCTGTGAGTTTCCACTGAGCATGAGAAAAAGAACAACAACTTAAATTGCACTTTTAATGCAATTAAGCATTCAAAGGTGCTTCACAGGAGCTTTTAAAAAAAAATCATGATTAGAGTTAGGAAGATTCCTTTTTGTGACAGAATAATGGACTGTAGGTTAATCTTCGATATTCAAAATTGCTGGCAGGGGAAAATGTATAGTTCCTGATCCCAGTGCCTGTCGTCACATTAGGCATATCAGCTAAGATTCAACAACGTTTACTCTTTCTCTTCCCTAAAACAGTGCAAAGG
This sequence comes from Cetorhinus maximus, assembly GCF_964194155.1. Lineage (NCBI taxonomy): Eukaryota > Metazoa > Chordata > Chondrichthyes > Lamniformes > Cetorhinidae > Cetorhinus > Cetorhinus maximus. Next base: position 59,035,595 of record NC_135885.1, on the reverse strand, counting down.
GCCTGAGGCTGAAAGCATAGACAGTGAATACAACCTTTAAGCAACTATCTTGCACAGTTTCTGAATGTATGTTGTTTTTATATTGCCTCTAGTCTCCAGATCTGTCTTGTAGTATAAAAGGGCAAGTGTAAATAGGGTTTATAATCGAGACAAGTTGGAAAATGACCATTTGGCCCAAATAACCCAATGCAAATTTACCTATCCTGTTCCAATATCCCTTAACAACTTTTTCTTTATTCTGTTATCCATTTTGCTCTTGAATGTTCTTTTCTTTTTTTGCTTCAGCTGCTCACCTTGGAAGTTAGTTTCACAGGTTTGCAGCTTTCCATTTAAGGAAGTTTCTGTTCTCCATTCTGAATCTCTTGCCTCGTTTTAGACTCAACTACTGGAAACAGTCTGTTTTCATCCACCCTATTACATCCTTTTATAATTTTAAACTCTTCTTTCATGTCATCCTGTAATCTCTATCATTCTAATGAAAAATGGAACATTTTTTCAAGTATGACTGTTTTTGTATTTAATAGGCAGCAATGTATCAAATCTTTGCTACATGTTCTCCAGAGCTTTAATATCCTCCCTATAGTGTGGAGCCCAATTCTGCACACAATGCTCTAAGGTTGTAATGCAGCTTTTTAATAAGACTTATTATTAGCTCTTGGCTTTTATATTCTATATATCTTCTGATAAAACCTAGAATTTTATCATTTCTCTTTTCAACAATGTGCTGCCTTAATATCCTACGAACCTGAACTCCCAAATCCCTTTGTTCTCCCAAAGCACTGAGCCGACTGACCTTTCAGAGTATACTGCTGTTTTTATTAAAATATATCACTTTATAACTGTCTTCTACTTTATAGCTCATTCTACTATCTTATAAGAAACCCTTTGCAGCTTCCATTGTTCTTCTAAAAATTATACCTCCTATTTTGGTATCTTCTGCAAATTTCAACACCATTCTCTTTCGGCCTATAGCCAAATTATTGATCAGTGAAAAGAACTGGCTCCAGGACTGAATCTTTGTGGGACACCACAACCTTCATCCAACCATTTTGAAAAAACTACCTGTTTTCTTCCTTCAAAACAATTTTTAGTCAAGTTTTTTTTCTACATTCATTTTTCTTGATGATGACCCATATGGTACCTTGTCAAAGGCTTTCTGAAAGCTCACGTACCCTACATAACATTATAGTTTTCAACATCTACTATGTTTTTGTTTTCTTCCCAGAGAGGTCTGTGTCAAGCACAATTGTTTCTTTTGAAATCCATGCTCGCAACTTCTAACTATTTTTCTGTAATTTCGATATATGGTAATTTCGTTCTTAATTAGAAACACTAAAATTTCTCTGGCACAGATGTGAAGCTAATTGACATGTAACTATCTGGATTAGTTCTCTCCATTTTAAAAAGAAATGGATGCTACAATGGCCAAAATCCAATTCTTCAATTTGAAACTGAACTCCATACAGGGGAGGAACATATTTTATATCTTTTTGGCCTGTAGAAGGAAATCCAAAAGTTGTCTTGCTACCCTTTTACTATTCATATGCCTATAGAAAAGAGTGGGGCGATATAAGGAACAAAAATGGGAACTATACATGGAGGCAGAGGGCATGACTGAGATATTAAAGTAATACTTTGCATCTGTCTTTACCAAGGAAGAGGATAGTGAAATAGAAGGTAGTTGAGACACTAGCTGGGCTAAAAATTCTTAATGAGGTGATATTAGAAAGGTTGGCTTTACTTAAAGTTAATAAGTCATCAGGACCAGAGGATGGGATGTATCCAAGGATACCGATGGAAGATATTGCAGAAGCCCTGCTCATAATCATCAATCCTCCATGATACAGAGGTGGTGACAGAGGACAGGATAATTTCACAAAAAGGGAGGTAAGGATAAACCCAGCAGCTACAGGCCAGTCAGTTTAACATTGATGATGGGAAGGCTTTTAGAAATGATAATTCGGGACAAAATTAATATTCATTTTGGTAAAGTGAGGTACCCTGTCTATTTAAGAGAATGCAAGTGTACTGATCATGTGACAGCAATGACGAATCACTGTACAGTGTGGGAACTGTAAGTCTAGCTCTGGAGGTTTCTGAGTGAGCACGTATGATCTGGTGCTTTGCCCTATGTTTCAATAAACCATCACTGTTTATTCTTACATCAGTCTCCCCATTATTGATTGCAAGCAGCAATTGATGAGAACATAGGAAGGCGTGCAGTTAGAGTTCGGTTGGCCAAAGAACTCACTTACCCAAGACATATAAGTGGCAACCAGGATAAAGAACAAAAAATAAATTTCAAGACGAATGAGCAAAGCATTGGAACGAGCACCTGTACTTAACTTGTAAAATAGGCGACAGCCAGCAATCGGGGCAGAAAGCAGTGCTGCAGTTTAAAATTTAAAAAAACCCTGCAGAATCGCGATTGCAGGGATCCCGCCAAAACTCAAAGAGCTCGAAACTCAGCAGAGAAAAGCTGACAGCTGCAGAGCCAGAGTTTAAGAAAAAGTGTCCTTAAAGCAGCAATGCATTTAAACTGGTAAACACATGAAAAATGGCTATGGACAGAAAATTGTAAGACACCTCGGAGAAAGCGCAACTCTGCGGAAGGCAAAACATGAATCGATCGACGGCAGTCAAGAAAGCGGAGGTAAGCCAAACACCTGAATTTGTCATTACCTGGAAAGCCTATCGGAAGTGCAGTCCCTTTGCATGTATTCACAATGCTGCAGTTCGGGCGTGTCGATCCATTCGACCCCATTGCAGATGACTGGCCTCAGTATGTCGAACGCCCAGCATGCTTTTATACCATTAACAACATCACGGGGGAGGAGAAGAAGAGGGTGATTCTTTTGTCTTCATGTGGGAGCAAAACATACAGGCTGATCCGCAGCCCCAACTTGACACCCCCAACTTGAAGACTTTTGATGAGTTAATAAAAATTGTACAAAACCACCTGAGACCACAGCCCTCAGTGCAGCGCTTCAAGTTCAATTCAAGGAATATGCTTCCAGGGGAGACAATACCTGACTACGTGGCCGCTTTAAAGGCATTAACTGAGCATTGTGAATTCGGAACGTCCATTAGTGATATTTTGAAAGACCGGCTGATATGCGGGATTGGAGATGATACTATCCAAAGGCATTTACTAGCCAAACCTAGTCTAGACTTCAATAAGGCATTAGAATTAGCTATCGCAATGGAGAGTGCTGTTAGTAATTCTGAAGTTATAAAACTTACACAAAATGGCACCATCCATCTAGTCAAGCGGGACAATCTGGCAACAGAAGGCGCAAAAACTTCTGACTCCACGGAAAGACGGGAAATGTTCTCTAGCTCCAGACCATTGGAAAAACAGCGGTACTGCAGTGAAAATCCACAAAATGAATGAGAGAAATACATCCAGGCCTCCAGTGAGCGAACGGCAACTCAAACAAGTCGAGTGCTTTTTCTGCCACTGCTATGGCCACATAAGGTGGCACTGCAGAGAAATGCTAAAACAACACTATAAAGGCAGAAGGGAAAATCGTGAAATATGCCTCATGGAAAAGCCAGAAGAAATAGAATCCAACTCCATTCGTTATATAACCTCAAAAGTGGGTAGAACTGAGCCAATTCAAGTAGTCATAACAGTTAACGGGCAACCCATTAAGATGGAAGTTGATACGGGGGTGTCGACGTCCATCATTGAAGAGCGTACATTTAGATATCTGAGTAAAGGAACCCAACCTTTGAAGTTAGAAGTTTTGGACACACAGCTGAAGACATACATAGGCGAAGAAATAAACTTGAAAGGGGTATGTTAAGGTTCAGTATGAGGAACAAACTGCAAAATTACCCCTATTTGGAATGGTATGCAGGGGACCGAGTCTCCTTGGAAGGAACTGGCTGGGAGAGATAAATCTTGAGGGCCTGCTAAGTTCCCAATTTGAAACCAAAAGTGTTGTTGCAAGAAAAAATGAGCACGCAAAGACCTAACGGGAGAAGCCCGTAGAAGTGTTACACAGGGACAGAGTTCAAGCTGAAGTCAGCAGCCTTTGAAAGGAAATGGCAAATCTATTAAAGGACTTTTGTGTGCTACAAAACTCAATCAGCTCCCAATTTGTGCCATGAGAAAGATATAAAGAAGATAAGGAAAAGTTAAGCCTGTCTCTGGCCGAGTTAAGGAACGAATTAGCTGAGAAGGGGCAACGATATGTGATTCTCCAGAAACTATTAATGAGAATAGGGCTGTTTTCTAATTCACCGTGCCACTAAATTGTGATTAACTGAAAGGAAGATTAGCACTAAACATGTTTTAAAACAAGATTTCTACCAATAAGGTAATTTTTAACATTGTTTTAAATCCTCACATTTGCTGTAGCAAATGGCATAGCTATAACTTACAGAATATAGCATTCTAAAATCATGGGTACATTATCAGTAAACTAGCATTAGGAATGAGAAATTGATTAACATGGATTAATCTGAGACATGAGTAATTCTAATTGGAACCCGTTTTCATGTCTAATTTATTTTCTAATGAATATGTAGCACAGGTGGCTCTTGACGTAGGGAAATTGAAATATTTACAACAAAGAATATGTTCCCAAAATATGGGCCGTCTAAATGGAATAAAGATTAATTACTGGGGAGGCTAATAAGATAAGGAAGAAAATGCAAAATAGATTTAAAACAAAAGTTTAAGCATCAACCATGGAGCTGTGAAATAGGTTAAAAAATTAAATGTTCATTTACATGCATTCAGATATCAAGAATAGCAGTTGACATATACTAGACCATACCATAATTATGAAAGTATTCATGTAAATAGATTTACCTATTGCAAAATTAAATTATTCATAAATTAGTAAATCTAATAGAGGCCTTCTATTCTTCCCTGCCTTTTCCACATGGCCCTGCAAATTTTCTTTCTTCCCTTCCAATTCTCTGATTAAATTTCCCTTCTTCGCGCTCTAAAGTTGTACAATCCAGATCCTTACCACTCGTGGCATTTAAAAAAACTTGGCCTCATGTCACCATTGGTTCTTTTGCCATTCGTCTTCTATTGGTTCACTTGTTCTTGACCCTTCCGCCAATGGGAACAGTTCTTCCTCATCTACTCTGTCTTGGCTGCTCATGATTTTCAAAACCTTTATCAAATCTCCTTGCAACCTCTCTCCTTTAAGAAGAACAACCCCTGCTTCTCCAGTCTATCCACGTAACTGTCCCTCATCCGTGACGCTATTCTCTTAAATCTCTTCTGCAACCTTTCCAAAGCTTTCACATCCTTTCTAAAGTGCAGTGCCCAAATTTGGACACAATATTCCAGTTGAGGCCGGAGTAATGATTTATAAAGATTCACAAGGACTTCCTTGCTTTTGCAAAGGCATCTCTTGCCAGAATAAAAATATAGCCATTTCCTGGAGAAACAAAAGCTGTGTATACAATCACCATGCTTCGTTCTTTTGTGGTCACAACTACACAGAACATAGCCTGAGGAAAATAAAACATGGAGCTGACATTATTGCCAGGCTTATGGCTTACTGCCAGAATCAGATAATGAAGACATGGCAGTTTAAAAATGAAGATTTCAACTAAACAATAGATAGATATTGTACAGTGCGAAGTGACAACATTTCAACAGAATCTCTGTGAAACTGCCATTTATAAAGTTAAACTATTCAAATGACACTCTTTGATCTATTTAGAATGTGAACCCTTTTCAGGGCTGCTTCTTTCATTCCATTTCAACATCCATCATTTTTAATAATTCTAAAAGCCACAAATTGGAGTGAGTTTGATTGTTCTATATTTGAATAATGAAACACAATGTGCAAAGTATCTTAGCACGTTCTTGTACATAGTTAAATGGGAGGCATGATTAAACAGGTCAGTTACTGAGCAGTTTTTATGCAATGTTGGCACAAGGTAATCTATTTTCTACATTCGGCTTACTGCATGTTAATTTAGTGTATCTTGTTCATCCTTCAAGGCAAAGATGACCATGTTCATCATCTGTGGTGTTTGGTAGGGTTCCAATAGGAATGTAGGTGACTGCTATGGCTGATCTGTGCCTGGAGGGTTTTGCTGCTAATAGGACAGGATACTGCAGACAATTGCATTTTAGGCATGTTGCTACTCAGGATTTCCTCTCCTTGTCTTTTCTGTTTGCTCCTGATATGCATCTACTTTTGAAGGAGGCCACACCACTTTTTATTTGGTTGCACCATGTGCAGCGATCCTGGGTAACTTTCCCCAGGACTCAAAGTCGATACCAAAACTCCTAAGTGAAGCTCCCAGAGTGACTTTGTAGCACTTCCTTTGACCGCCATTAGAGCGCACCCCAGACCCAAGTCCTCGACAGAAGATTGGTTTAGTAAGCGAGTGTCAGGCATTCTCCTACATAACCAGCCCAACTCAGTTGTGACTGTCTCAGTGTGGTGTGGATGTTTGGTATGCCAGCTCAGGTGAGCACTTCAGTGTCTGGTGTTTTGTCCTGTCACCTGATCTTCTGAAACTTCCAAAGGCATCTTAAGTGGAAGTGGTTGAGCATCTTGGCATGGTGCTAGTACACAGTCCAAGTCTCTCATATGTAGAGCAGCGTGGGCAGTATATTGCTTTGTTTGGTAAGCAGACTTACTGCTCTTTGTTCCCAGACTGATGTTCAAAGTCTGTTTTGGCAATTCTTGCACATGCCTCGTCATTTAGTGTTTGGTATAACGGTGAAGGAAATGTTACGAAAACCTATTTATTAGCATGACTTAGTGATGCACTAGCCACATGTTTTTGCACAAACTAATACCAGGTTTACCTGACACATTTTTCCTTGCTTTATTGGATGACTAGTTGCTGCTGATCTATATTAAGTCAGTGAACAGTGTCAAATTGAAGTGAAGTTCTAATCCAATGAAATTAAGGGACTAGTAGTAGTGTCCCAGCAGTTTGCACTTGGGCACCTCCACCACCTGAAAACTGGTCAAATAGTGGCATTGGCACAAATTATAGAGATGGTCATTTAACCCTTCCAGCCTGTTCTGCCATTCAGTGAGATCATCGCTATTCTGCCAACTCCACATCCCTGCCTTAATACCTTTGGTTAACAAAAATCTATCAGTCTCAGGTTTAAAGTTAACAATTGGCCCACCATCAACTGCTGTTTGGATAAGAGAGTTCCAGACGCCCCCACACCCTTTGTTCAGAGAAGTGCTTCCTAATTTCACCATCTGAAAGGTTTGACTCTAATTTTTAGACCATGCTCCCCCTTTATCTGTCTGTCATTTCCCTGTTCCCCAGTTCTACACCCCCAAACAATAAGAACATAAGAAATAGGAGCAGGAGTAGGCCATTCGGCCCCTCAAGCCTGCCCCACCATTCAATAAGATCATGGCTGATATGCCCCGCGCCTTAATTCCTCTTTTGTGCCAGCTCCTCATAACCCTCCACTCCCTGATACTTCAAAAATCTATCTCCCTCCTCTTTAAATACTCTGTGATCTAGCTTCCACAACTCTCTAGGGTAGAGAATTCCAGACATTCACTACCCTCTGAGAGAAGAAATCCCTTCGCATCTCAGTTTTAAATAAGTGTCCCCTTATTCTGTAACTATGTCCCCTAGTTCGAGATTCCCTCACTGGTGGAAACATCATCCCAACATCTACCCTGTCAAGCCCCCTCAGAATCTTCTATATTTCAATAAGATCACCGCTCATTCTTCTAAACTCTGATGAATAAAGGCCTAATCTGTTTAGCCGCTCTTGATAAGTCAACCCCTTCATCCCAGGAATCAGCTTACTGAATCTCTTTTGAACTGCCTCCAATGCCAGTATATCCTTTCTTAAATACGGGGACCAAAACTGTACACAGTACTCTAGGTGTGGCCTTACCAACGCCCTGTACAGTTGAAACAAGACTTCCCTATTTTTAAACTCCAACCCCTTAGCAATACAGGGCAAAATTCCATTTGCTTTCTTAATTACTTGCTGCACCTGCATGCTAACTTTGTGTTTCACGCACTAAGAACACCCAGATCCCTCTGTGCTGCACTTTTTTGGAGTCTCTCTCCATTTAAATAATAGTCTGCCTTTTGACTTTTCTTACCAAAGTGCATGACCTCACACTTTCCTACATTAAACTCCATCTGCCAAGTTTTTGCCCAATCACTCAACCTATCTGTATCCTCTTGCAGATTCCTTATGTCCTCATCATAACATGCCCTCCCATCTATTTTTGTATTGTCAGCAAATTTGGATACATTACACTCTGCCCCCTCCTCCAAATCATTAATATAGATAGTAAATAATTGAGGCCCTAGGACTGATCCTTGTGGCACTCCACTAGTTATGCCTTTCCGATCTGAAAAAGACCCATTAAACCTGACCCCTTCTCTACTGTGTGTTAACCATTCCTCATTCCATGCTAATACATTACCCCCAATACTGTGAGTTCCTATCTTGTGCACGATCCTTTTATGTGGGACCTTATCGAATGCCTTCTGGAAACCTAAATACACTACATCTACCTATCCCCCTGCATCAGCTCTGCTTGTTATATCCTCAAAGATCTCTAGTAAATTTGTCAAACATGATTTCCCTTTCACAAAACCATGTTGACTCTGTTTGATTGCGTTAAGCTTTTTTAAATGCCCTGCTATTTCTTTCTTAATAATGGACTCTAGCATTTCCCCAATGACAGATGTTAGGCTGACTGGCCTATAATTTCCTGCTTTTTATCTCCCTCCCTTCTTGAACAGGGGCGCCACATTAGCGGTTTTCCAATCTGCTGGGATCTTTCGGAATCCAGTGAGTTCTGGAATATTTCGACCAATGCCTCCACGATCTCTGTAACCACTTCCTTTAAAACACTTGGATGCAGGCCATCAGGTCCTGGTGACTTGTTTGCCTTGAGTCCCATTAGTTTGTCAAATGCTTTGTCCCACCTGATAGAAACTGTTCGAAGATCTTTCCTCTCAGTAGCTCCTTGCTTATTTGATATCTTTGGGATGTTTATAGTGTCCTCCACCATGAAGACTGATGCAAAATATTGATTTAAACTATCTGCTGTTTCCCTGTTCCCCGTTATCAATTCTCCAGTTGCATCCTCCAAGGGCCCCACGCTCACTTTAGCTACTCTCTTCCTTTTTATACAGCCGTAGAAGCTCTTGCTGTTTGTTTTTATATTTCTTGCCAATTTACTTTCATAATCAATTTTCTCCCTCTTTATTAGCTTTTTAGTCATCCACTGCTGGTTCCTAAAAAAATTCCCAATCCTTTGGCCTACCACTAGTTTTCACTGCTTTGTATGCCTTAGTTTTTGATTGGATACTCTCCTGACCACCTTTGTTAACCACAGGTGGTTCATCCTTCTCATTGAGTCCTGCTTTTTGACCGGGATAAATTTTTCCTGAGAGTTATGAAATATCTGCTTAAATGTCTGCCACTGCTCATCCACTATTAGTCTATTTTCCCAGCCCGCTTTAGACAACTCTTTCTTCATACCTCTGTAATTGCCCTTATTTAAGCTGAGGACACTGGTTTGAGACCCAAGTTGCTTGCCCTCAAACTGAATTTGAAATTCTACCATGTTGTGATCTCTACCCCTAGAGGATCCTTAACTATGAGATCTCTTATTAATCCTACCTCATTACACATTACTAGACCTAAAATAGCCTGTTCCCGGGTAGGTTCTGCAACGTATTGCTCTTAGAAATTTGTTTCTACATATTTACCTTCCATGTTACCCCTGCCAATCTGATTTGTCCAGTCAATATGCAGATTAAAATCACCCATGACAATTGTAGCGCCCTTCTTACACACCACCATTACTTCCCAATTTATACTTTGTCCTACAGTGAGGCAACTCTTCGGGGGGCCTATAGACGACTCCCACCTGTGACTTCTTCCCCTTGCCATTCCTTATTTCCACCCAAACAGATTCCATATCGCGATCTATTGCACCTATATCACTACTCACCACTGCACTGATACCTTCCTTTATTAACAAAGCTACCCCACCTCCTTTTCCTTTTTGCCTATTTTTCCGGAACATTGAATACCCTTGAATATTGAGTTCCCAGCCTTGGTCACCCTGTAGGCACGTTTCTGTAAATTCTATCAAGTCATATTCATTTATTTCTATTTGTGCCCTCAATTCTTAGATCTTGTTACAGCTGCTGGGTGCATTCCGAAAAAGAGCCTTAAGCTTTGACTTTTTACCGTTATTACTCATTCTGGTTCTAATTTCTGCTGCACTCTTCTGCCTATATTTTCTGCCCTTTCCTGTCACATTTTGATTATCGTTTGCCCCTTCAATACCCTGCACCTCTGCTCTCTTGTTTCTTTTTGATTTTTTAAACATCCCTTCAGTTGAACCCTCCCCCCCACTAATTAGTTTAAAGTCCTATCTACAAGCCTAGTTAAACGATTCACCAGGACACTGGTCCCAGCATGGTTCAAATGAAGCCTGTTCCAATGGAGCAGCTCTCTCCTTCCTCAATACTGATGCCAGTGCCCCATGAATTGGATCCCATTTCTCCCACACCAATCTTTGAGCCACGCATTTACCTCTCTTGTTTTAATTACCCTATGCCAATTTGCACATGGCTCAAGTAGTAATCCGGAGATTATTGCCTTTGTGGCTCTCGTTTTTAATTTAGCCCCGAGTTGCTCGTGGTCCCTCAGCAGAACCTCTTTCCTAGCCCTACCTATGTCATTGGTGCCTAATTGGACCACGACAGCTGGATCCTTTCCCTCCCACTCCAAATTCCTCTCCAGCCCAGAAGAGATGTCCTTAACTTTGGCACCAGGTAGGCAACACGGTCTTCGGGACTCTGTCTTTGTTGCAGAGAACAATATCTATTTCCCTAACTATGCTATCCCATATTACTACATTTTTCTTTTCTCCCCAGACTTGAATGGTGCTCTGTATCACGGTGCTGTGGTCAGTTCGCTCATCTTCCCTGTAGTCTGTGCCCTCGTCCACACCAGGAGCAAGATCCTCGTACCTATTGGACAAGGGCACTGGCTGAGGCTCCTCCAAAGCTAAATTCCGGATCCCCATACCTGCCTCACTCGCAGTCACACCCTCCTTTCCATGACCACAGTTCAGATTTGGTGTAATTAATCTAAGGGGTGTGACTGTCTCCTGAAACACAGTGTCCAGCTAACTCTTCCTGCCCCCCCCCCACCGATGTATCGCAGCATCCGCAGCTCAGACTCCAGCTCATCAATTCCGAGCCGAAGCTCCTCGAACAGCCAACGCTTGCTGCAGATGTGGTCACCGTGGATCGCACCGGCATCCACCAGTCCCCACATACTACAGCTGCAACATATCACCTGTCCAGCCACCTCTATTCTAATTAATTAATTAATTTGGATGTTAAATATCTTAAAAGTGAATTTCTTAACTGTACCCTTCAACTGTAATCACGTCTCCCGGGAATAGTTTTTTCTCTATCTACCCTATCTGTTCCCCTGAATATCTTAGAAACCTCAGTCAAAATACCCCTTAACCGTCTAAATTCCAGGGAATATAATGCTAAATTGTGTAACCTCTCTTTGTAATTTAACCCGTAGAGTCCCGATATTATCCTGGCAAATTCACATTGCACTTCCTCCAAGGGCAATATATCCTCACAGTAGTACAGATGTGGTCTAACCATGACTTTATATGGCTGAAGCATATCTTCTGTCCCCATGTAATCTAATTTTCTAGTTATAAAGGCAAGCATTTTATTAGTCTTATCGATTATTTTCTGTACCTGTGCATGACATTTTAAAAATGTATGTATATGAACCCCAAGTCTCTTTAGACCTCCACTGTTTTTAATTTTCCACCAATTAGGAAGTATTCTTTTTTGCCTTTGTAGATCCAAAGTGGATAACCTCATCGTTGCTTACATGCAAATCCAATGCCACACTTCTACGCATTCACTTAATCTATTAATGTCTCTTTGGAATTTTGATTCTACCTGCACTGCTTGTAATGTAACCTATCTTTGTGTCATCAGCAAATTTGGATATGTGGCTTTCTATTCCATCATCTATGTTGTAAGTAAACATGGTGAATAGTTGAGATCCCAACACAGATCTTTGCAAGACACGACCAGTTACATTCTGTCCATTACCCCAAATCTTTGTTTGCTGCTCCTCAGCTAACCAGGTCATTAATTGGTCTTCAATTCCATGAACAGGTACCAGTCTCTTATGAGGACGATATCAAATGCCTTCTGAAAGTCCATATAAACATCGATCGACATTCCCCTGTCCACTACTTTTGTCACCTCCTCAAAAAAAATCAATCCGGCATGACCTATCCTTTACAACATCCATGCTAGATTTCTTTGAAAATTCTGAAGCTGTTTAGTCACTCTATCCTTAAATATAGATTCTAGGCATTTCCTGACAACAGATGTAAGGCTTAACTGGTCTACAAGTTCCTGGTTTCCGTCTCTTGTCTTCAAATAGTGTTCTAGCCATATTAACACTATGGCTACAAGAGCAGGTCATAGGCTAGGAATCCTGCAATGAGTAACTCACTTCCTGACTCCCCAAAGCCTGTCCACCATCTACAAGGCACAAGTCAGGGATGTGATGGAATACTTTCCACTTGTCTGGATGAGTGCAGCTCCAACAACACTCAAGAAGCTTGACACCATCTGGGACAAAACAACCAGCTTGATTGGCACCCCATCCACAAATATTCACTCCCTCCAACACCGACACACAGGAGCAGCAGTGTATACCATCTACAAGATGGTGTGCAGGAACACACCAAGCCTCCTTAGTCAGGACCTGTGAAACCCACGTCCACGACCATCTAGAAGGACAAGGACAGGAGACACATGGGAACATCACCACCTGGAAGTTCCTCTCCAAGCCACTCATCATCCTGACTTGGAAACATATTGTTGTTTCTTCACTGTTGCTGGGTCAAAATCCTGGAACTCCCTCCTTAACAGTACTGTGGGTGTACCTACACCACAAGGACCTCAGCGGTTCAAGTAGGCGCTCACTACCACCTTCTCAAGGGCAAAGAAAGAGGAATGAAACTGGACGGACCCAGCATCCACCTAGGCACCAGAAACGACATGGCTAACTCAGCCCTGTCGACCCTGCAAAGTCCTGCTTACTAACATCTGGGGGCTAGTGCCAAAATTGGGAGAGCTGTCTCACAGACTAGTCAAGCAACAGCCTGACATAGTCACCCTCGTGGAATCCTACCTTACAGACAACGTACCAGACACCACCATCACCATCCCTGGGTATGTCCTGTTCCACCGGCAAAACAGACCCAGCAGAGGTGGCGGTACAGTGGTATACAGTTGGGAGGGAGTTGCCCTGGGAATCCTTAACATCGACTGCTGACCCCATGAAGTCACATGGCATTAGGTCAAACATGGGCAAGGAAACCTCCTGCTGATTACCATGTGCCGCCCTCCCTCAGCTGATGAATTCAGTGCTGCTCCATGTTGAACACCACTTGGAAGAAGCAGTGAGGGCGACAAGGGCACAGAATGTACTCTAGGTGGAGGACTTCAATGTCCATCACCAAGAGTGGCTTGGTAGCACCACTACTGACCGAACTGGCCGAGTCCTAAAGGGCATAGCTGCTAGACTGGATCTGCGGCAGGTGGTGAGGGAACCAACAAGAGGGAAAACATAGTTGACCACATCCTCACCAACTCGCCTGCAGCAGATGCATCTGTCACTGAGAGCATGGGTAGGAGTGACCATAACGCAGTCGTTGTGGAGGTGAAATCCTGCCTTCACATAGAGGATACCCTCCATCGTGTTGTGTGGCACTACCACTGTGCTAAATGGGATAGATTTGGAACAAATCTAGGAACTCAAGACTGGGCATCCATGAGGTGCTGTGGGCCATCAGCAGCAGCAGAATTGTACTCGAACACAATCTGTAACCTCATGGCCCAGCAATTCCCCCACTCTACCATTACCATCAAGCCCGGGGATCAACTCTAGTTCAATTAAGAGTGCAGGAGGGCATGGCAGGAGCAGCACCAGTCATACCTAAAAATGAGCTGTCAACCTGGTGAAGCTTTAACACAGGACTACTTGCGTGCCAAGCAGCATAAGCAGCAAGTGATAGACAGAGCTAAGTGATCCCACAACCAACAGATCAGATCTAAAGTCTGCAATTTTGCCACATCCAGTCGTGAATTGTGGTGGACAGTTAAACAACACACTGGAGGAGGAGGCTCCACAAATATCCCCATCCTGAATGATGGTGGAGCCCAGCACATCAGTGCAAAAGATAAGGCTGAAACATTTGCTAAAATCTTCAGCCAGAAGTGCACATTGGATAGTCCATCTCAGCCTCCTCCGGAGGTCCCCAGCATCATAGATGCCAGTCATCAGCCAATTTGATTCACTCTGCATGACATCAAGAAATGGCTGAAGGCACTGGGTAGTGCAAAGGCTATGGGCCCTGGCCAATATTCCAGCAATAGTGCTGAAGACTTGTGCTCCAGAACTTGCCGCATCCCTAGCCAAGCTGTTCCATTACAGCTGGCATCTACCCAGCAATGTGGAAAATTGCCCAGGTATGTCCTGTACACACAAAACAGGACAAATCCAACCCGGCCAATTACCGCCTCATCAGTTTCCTCTCGATCATCAGTAAAGTAATGGAAGGGGTCATCAACAGTGCTATCAAGCAGCTTTTGCTTAGCAATAACCTGCTCACTGACCCCCAGTTTGGGTTCCGCTGGGGCCACACAGCTCCTGACCTCATTACAGCCTTGGTTCAAACATGGACAAAAAAGCTGAACTCCCAAGGTGAGGTGAGAGTGACTACCCTTGACATCAAGGCAGCATTTGACCGAGTATGGCATCAAGGAGCCCTAGCAAAACTGGAGTCAATGGGAATCAGGGGAGATCCCTCCACTAGTTGGAGTCATACCTAGCACAAAGGGTCGGTCATCTCAGCTCCAGGGCACTACTGCAGGAGTTCCTCAGGGTAAGGTCCTCGCCCAACCATCTTCAGCTGCCTCATCAATAACCTTCCCTCTATCATAAGGTCAGAAGTGGGGATGTTCGCTGCTGATTGCACAATGTTCAGCAGCATTCACGACTTCTCAGGTGCTGAAGCAGTCCATGTTCAAATGAAGCAAGACCTGGCCAATTAGGGATGTGCAATAATCGCTGGCCCAGCCAGCGAAGCCCACATCCCATAAATTAATTTTAAAAAAGTTTTCCAATCTAAAGTAATAGTTCCCAAATGTGGTGAACTTCGGAACAGTGTATCTGCAATGTTCTCACCTACTCCCTTTAAATCCTGGGATGGAAATCATTTTGATCCTGGGATGGCTCCTGTTGACTGACTGTCCTCATGCATGCATATTTCGGTGAGATCTTGGAGTCTGCAAAACGGGGTAAATTCTTTTGACTCTACAATAGTGAACCCTATCAAACTCCCATTTGAAGTTTTGTTTTGTGAGATCCTTTCTATTTTATGGAGATATATGGTGTAAGTAATACTATGTGGCTGTATTACCTAAATAGGAATATCATCATGGTTTAAACTTCGAACTAATTATGATTTTAAACAGTTGAAAGTTTAGGCAATAAACACAGGTCTCCAATGTTCTGTGTGGGTGCAGTTTTTGTTTCCTTGTTGCACTAACTGCACAGATAACTGCATCAATAAAAGTATACTGATAGGGCTGTATTAAATTCAGTACGCAATAATCATAATTAATGTTCAAGGCTGGCATGGTGCCCAGGATTTATTGTGATTGTAACATGTTCATATGGGATATGAAAATATAAACACCAGACTAAGTAGCTGCATATACATACAAAGAAATATTTTTACAAACATGGGTAGACACATTTTTTGGAAGCAAGAATATGATCTCTTAAATGTTCTCCTAAAATGTCATCAATAATTTACATTATTAAGGGTTCTCACAAAGTTTCTTTGACTGGATTATGCTGTGCTTCTCACAATGTGAATTAACAATGAGATTCTCATTCATTTCAGCGAAAGTTGGGCCCTGAGCATTGAAATTACATGGATGAATGTAAATCTGCTTGTGGACTACTGTGAAATACCTGTAGACTCTTTTTAAAAAAAAGTCAACCTTTTCTTCCTTAACTGCTGTTGCATTGACAAGCCACACAACCCAATTGATGTCTAATTGACAAATAGTTATGTATACATAACATCAATGCTGTGCCAACTGCTGTGACAGCTGCAAAGTAGTTCCTGTGTGTTTGGCTTGGTTGTTTAGATCTAGTTCTGCAGAAGACACCTGAGTGTTGCAATAAAGTATGAACACCACCCTGTCCACAAATATCATCACTGGAACTTAGACTTTGAGATCTGTCATATAACCTCTTTCCTGCCTCGGATTAAAGTGAGGAGATGTTTATCCTAATATTTGCAGGTGTAATCTGAATTCCCTCTGTCCATTCACAGCTCATTTTGGCTTCTGCTCTCGCAATTAATCCATTGCCTCTATCACCTCTATCACCTCCACCCTCCACCACAATATCTGCGCCCATCCAGCCCCTTCTCTCCTATTTCCTCCCCTTAATGTCAGCTTCCATTCCTTCCTTTTTGGGTATTTTGTTTCCTTCAACTGTACCCCAAGTCATCATTGCTTCTTGGTACTCCTGCTGTCACCTCAGATTTGAGGTCCTCTTGGAAAAGCCCACAGCTATCTTCTGTACCTGTTCCTGCACTGTCAAACCCATCAAAGCATTGGTTACTGCTTCCTTATGAGCAGAAATCTCCAGCAGCCCCATGCTTCTCTCTTAAAGACCTTCCTGCCTTGTACGTTTGCTGTGGGGCTAATCTCACCAACCTCTTCCCACCCTACTCACTTTGCACACTGCAGATTCTGCCAGCTGAACAATAGTCACTATGGACCTCCATGTTTCCCTCCAGAATGTCTGTTCACTCACAATCTTATTTTGAATGATTACACTGATACTATGACTTTGACTGTAACGTGGCTCACAGGTGGTGGCTACTTGCCTCTCACTGGAGCCTCTTGTCTGCTTACACTTTCCAAAACCTTCCCTGACCAAAATACCATAGCATGGTGGCTTATCACTAAATCACACCTTGATCTCTCTCTTTACTGGCGCTTTCTCCTTCCAATACCTCACGTTTTCTCCCTTGCTACTGCTTCTGTGATGTTTGTCTGTTTATCCGACACCCAGGGCTGAACTTGACATGTCACCCACAGGAAGGAAAATGGGTGGGTGGGCCTATAAATTAGGGCACCTTGCCATTGGTGGCATGCCCACTCTAGGCCCGCCTGTCCCGCCATGATTTTACAGGTGGGTGGGCCACCAGCCCGTAGCGCAATTAAGGCCCCAATTAAGGGCCTCATCCCACCGCTGCTCTGATTTAACGGGCGGCAGGAGAGGCCTGTGCCCAACATGTAGCACAGCAGGTTTGACCCTGTGGGCTGCTGGTCATTGAAAGGGGGATGCCTCCTTTCCAGGCCTCCTGTGCCAGTTGGAGGTCCCTCCCCGCTCCCCAAAATTTTGCCTCCCCACATCCCCCTACCCTCCCACCCTGTTGAACATGCTCCACCATCACCGGGAACTGACAACCTGGCCCCAGTGAGATCCCTGACGAGCCTGGGGTGGGAGGCATCCATGGTTCCTCTTCCTCCCAGGCCTCCTGGCCTCCCTAAGGTGAAGCAGGACTTCCTCCTAGAGATGGACGGAAGTCCTGTCTTATACTAATTAAAACTAGTACTTTGTTTTAGTGATGCATAAAGCACACAGCACCAGCATGTCATTATTTCTTAATTTCTAACCTTGTAGTTTCAATGGTTCTGTTCATCAGTGTTGAATTTCAGCGTTGTGTTGTGCACTATTCCCCAGGAAACGGAGTTGCGAATACCCATTCTGGCTGTTAAAAAATTGGACTGAGCTTTGTGCTTGTACAGTATCAGTTTTTTGCACTTGTACTCAATTGCATATTGTTTTACATAGCTGCCTGTCAATTATCATTTATCTTGCAAGCTGTTGATGAATTTTTCACAACCTCGTTTTCACATTATTCCAATTATGGTCCATATTTTTGAAATTCATGGTGGTTTCTGACAGATGGACTGATAAACTATAATTGAAAACAAGTTAACTTTAAGCTGGAAGAAAACCTACAGCTGTTTATGAAATTTCCTTTTTTTTCAGCCATACCCTTGTATTGCTTGTGTCCGTTTTACTTACAAATATTAAAATAGACCTGGTGCAGTGTGTACTCCAGGGTTACTGATGCTGCCCACATGGTATGTAGGAAATATGTCTTTACTGTTTCTTTTTAATCGTCGGTTAGCATCTGGATTTCAGAGGGTAACTTGTCATCAACCAAACAAGAGGATAAATTTATGTGATATGTGACTGTGGGAATGGAGGGTATTTACGATCTGGTGGGAATGATTCTTTAGAGATTGTATGATGGAGGGAGTTACAGAGTGTACATTCTCATTTGGCTATAATTTGTTGTGGCAGTGACTTGCCCTTGCCCATTTCATCTCGATATTTTGCAGCACAGGTTGCTGGAAGTGCAAGCTGATAACGCAGCGAGGGAAACTGGCTATTTTGGATCTGAGTGAGCAGGGCAAGCATTTGAGTATCTCCTTAACCAATTAAACAGAAAGACTGTGAAATAAAGGACTGTGAGGAAGAATAGATTAAAGTGGGTGAATTCAGTCAAATCATTAGAGAAGGAGAAATACAGAGAAAAAAAAAATTAGATTGAGAGAGAAAAAAGAGACAAGTTTTTATAAACCAGTTTTCATTTTAAGTTTCAAGCTTTTTAAAAAAAATCCAACTATAATTAAACCCTGCAGGAGTGAAATTCAACACTTGTAATAGTTCATTTTCAGATGCTAAAGAGGCTCATTGGTGCTAATTAAAATCACATTGTTAAAATAATCGGGTCTTAATTAATTATGTTTGGACCTTAAAATAACTCCAAATCGGGCTCGCTCTCTGCATCACTTCAGTCGGCTCTAACTTTCTGTAATAAGTCTAATTTGTATCTACCATGCAAATACAGCAACTTCATATCACCCAATGGATTTCAATGGTGAAATGAAACTGAGAGTGAGACAGCAAGATGCTTTTTTTGTAAATCGCATGTCAGAGAAGCGTATCTCAGAGAGAAACATTAGGATTTCCATTTTTGATCATGCCCTCGCAGCCGCAGTAACATTTGTGCTATTAGCCTCGCCGTTATTTTGATAAATTATAAACCAATGTGTTTCCTATTGGCTGCACTAGAATGCTATCCTGTTTCACCTTTTTCAACTTTTGTGTGTAGAATATGACATAATCATAAATGTTTTCAGAAACAATGAGTCTCTTTGTATGTGACTTAAACCGATGATACCTCCCAGAACTTCAATAATCAGACCCTGCTTTCCCATCCTGTCCTGTATTTGAACTTGTTGCTCTCATGTGTTATCATATAAAATCTGTATTGATGGGTATCATTACTTAGAAAATTATTTCTTTACAAGGTTAGCCTTTACTTACTTGAATATGGCATCTAGTCACAGCATTAGACAATCGTGTTTGCACAAGCCCTATATTGGATAGGTTAATGTTTTGTCTTAGGCACACATGCACATACATGTATATGTTTTACTGCCAACATTACCACATTTCTCTTCATTGGCTAGGGAAGGGAGTGGATGTGTTTGTCAGGTGTGGGGCAGCATGTTATAAATCCCAATAGCTGAGCTGTGTAATTGTTAAGGTTTTAAACTACATGCTAAGAGAAACAAATGATCAGAAATTTTATTACACCATTTGCTGATGTAGCACAAGTGTTTAAATTAAAACCATTTGGCAGTTCTCCTTTCAAATTCATGTTCTTATTGATTGTTTCTTGATGAAATTCTGGTCCATAGCAACCACCCACAAGAGGACTATAAGGGACCTGGACTGAGCTTTAGTTTTGTTTGATATTTATTCTGCTCTCCCTTGGAGATTGAGGAGAATTGGGAGCTGGTTAAAATAGTATGTTTCCAGGAGGGTTTTTAACACCTGTGGACATTTCTGAACATTGCTCCATCCTGCCTATCTTGTCCAAAATGTTGGTTTAGACTGTACTAGTTTTAAAATCCAAATTTTTAAAGTACAATATTTTTTCCTTCAATGCTTTTACAGCAAATGCTGTAAGTGGAACATGCCTGGGTATGATCCAGAAGCAATACCTGTTCAAGAGCTGAGAAACAAGGGAGGGACATATTTAATACCAGTGACGATGCAAAGAAGAGTACACGAGCTGATGTCTAGTGTTGGAACTCTGTTGGAACTCTGAATACGGAGAGATTTGGGTTTTTAGCCTGAAAAGGAAGTATCTGAAAGGTTATCTTATAAAGACATCAAGATAATTTCTGTTCCCTTAATGATAAATCCAGAATACGAGCTGAAATTAAAATTGAGTAAGAGACAGGAAGACACAGGTTCAAAATAGTGAAAGGTAAATTTAAGATGGATATGAAGACGCTCCTTTTCATGCACACAATGATCAATATTTAGAATGTAGTAGTGAGGCAAAAACCCAAAACCATTTAAGAAATAATTGCAGCAATAGTTGGACGTTGGTGTTTGGGGTTGGAGCCGCCAGGCTCCTGGTCAACCTCCTGGGATTCCATTCTCCAAGCTGGAGATGTGTGAGCCGTCCAACTGAGAATCCGAGTGGCCATGGGCCGCTTATGTGCCGGTGCCACTGTTGCTGTGGAACATGCAGAGCCCTCGACGCAGATCCAGCCAAACATGCTCTTGGCTGTCGGCAGGAGGAGTAGAGGCTGGAGACTTAGCGTGGGCTTGGGATGAGGAGTAGCCTGTGAGCCGAGGGAGGGAGGGACAAACTGCTACAGTGCAAAGACGATGGTATCAGACAGCATGTCGTAAGGGGGTGGGGATGGTCGGGAGAGACGAAACCCAAGCTGAATGTTCAGAGAATGGGAAAACATCCTTTCACTGTTTCACCCAGCCGATAACTATGCAGATGGTTACAGAATAACTTTTGCACCCAGTTCCCAACAACTTTATCATGGGACAGTTATGAACAAATGAGTAGTAATTTGTTAACTACTGTATGATGAAACTACGCTATTCAAAACAACTTAAAACCGGATATGGGTATAATGTAGACACTAATCTAAAAGGGATTGGTGCATCTCAATAGTAAAATATCAAAATACAGAGCAAAGCCTTTACCAGCTAAAATAACATTTATTTATAAATTAAAGTACATAATGAAATATTAGAATTTGGCACTACAAAAACTGTACAATTATAGGTCTTGTGTACAGGAAGCCTCTGTAGAGTGTTACCTCAAAGCGATGGTCGTATCTCAAATTGATTGTAAGGCAAAACCTTGTGATTGGCCCAAATGAGCACTTTCCATTAAGCTAACATACTTGTTCACTAAATGCAAAGCTATCAAAACCATTTCTTTTCATTTGATTGGCTAGAAAATCTAACAGTCAGGCCATCCAATTGAACCCAGCAGTTTGGAGCTCCATTTAATTTATTTTCTTTGATCTCTGCTACAAACTCCATTCCTTAGCCACTGACTACATCCCTCTCCCTAACCACTACACGATAAATGATTATCGATAAGCTTAGATTTTGTTTAAAGCATTATGATTCAACCAACAATATAGCACTAAAGGAGGCCATTAAGCCCATCAGGTCAAGATTTACAAGAATGTTGCCAGGGCTGGAAAATTGCAACTATGAGGAAAGATTGGATAGGCTAGGATTCTTTTCCTTAGAACAGAGAAGGTTGAGGGGTGACCTAATTGAGGTGTACAAAATTATGAGGGGCCTAGATAGGGTAGACAGGAAAGATCTGTTTCCCATAGCTGAGGGGTCAATTACCTGGGGACACAAATTTAAGGTGATTGGTAGAAGTTTTAGAGGGGAAACTTTTTCACCCAGGAGGTTGCGGGCACCTGGAATTCACTGCCTAAATTGGTGGTTGAGGCTAAAACGCTCAACTCATTTGAAAGGTACGTGGATCTACACCTGAAGTGTTATAGCCTGCAAGGCTACGGACCAGGTGCTGGAAAGTGGGGTTAAAAATGAGCAGCTAGTTTCTTTTTTTCTCTTTTTCTGGCAGGCGTAGACACAATGGGCTGAATGGCCTCTTTCAGCACCATAACTTTTCTATGGTTCTAAGTCTGCGCTGGCTCTTTTGAACAGCAATCGATTTAATCCCACTCCTCTGATTTCCTCATATACCAGATTCCTTTTGTGTTTGATATGAAAGTTATCTTCAGCTTTTTTCATAACTTGCATTATCATGTCTTTAATGTAGTAAAATATCCCCTGGGGCAGGAGAATTATTAAATAAAATTTGACCGAACAACATGAGGAAATGTTAGGGCAGGTGACCAAAAGCTTAGTCAAAAAGGTAGGTTTTAAGGAGGGTCTTAAAGGAGAAGAGAGTGGTAGGAAGGCAGAGGTTTGGCAAGGCAATTCCAGAGCGCAAGGTCAAGGCAGCTGAAGATGTGGCCGCCAATGGTGAGAGTGGGAAAATCAGAGATGCGCAAGAAGCTAGAATTTGAAGAGCAAAGACTGCAGGGCTGAAGGAAGTTAGAGATAGGGAGGGGTGAGGCCATGGATGATTTGAAAACAAAGATGAGAATTTTTCAAATCGAGGCGATGTCAGACTGGGAGCCAATGTAGATCAGCGAGCAGAGGAATGACAGGTGAATGGTACTTTATATGAGTTGGGATACAGGCAGCAGAATTATCTCCAAAAAAAAGGGCCAACCATCTTCCCCTTGACCTTCAACTGCACCGGCATTAACAAGTTTCTTCCCATCGGCACCTTGAGCTTCATAAGCTTGGCTAGACCAACCATTGTTAATACTGGCTACAAGAACAAAGTAGAGGTCTGGTACTCTGCAACAGGGAGCCCACCTTCAACACCAGTGCATGCTGCCTGCAGTATATACTACCCACAGGATGCACTGCAGCAACTCAGCCAGATCACTTCAACAACATCCACCTTTGTTACCGCTAACACTGAGAAGGAAAAAAATGCCAATGTTGTGGGGATGCCATCACCTTCAAGTCACACATCATCCTGATGTGGACACATCATGCTAGATTTTGCTCTAAGTTCCTGTAAACACCGTTGAATGTTTTAGGAAGTTAAAGGTGCTATGTGAATGTAAGTTGTTGTTGGTGTATGACCAGATACTTGGAGCAGTAAAGATTATCCCACCATACTCCACTCAATCAACCCCATGTCAATTGATATCCATTACTTGAAATGTGGATGGATGTAGCCGTAAACCTGCACTTTAATACTCTTCAGTGTATTGAAACTTCACTTTGCCAGGTTTCCTTTTTCCAAATTTATTTTTCCAATTAGCCTTGGGTCTTCACACATTCATCTTCAGTCAAGATGATAAACAAGTGACCGACCAGTTCAGATGCTGAATAGCATGCTGGCAAGTATACGAGAGCACCCTGGATTAACTCCTTTCTGTGGGGTGAAGTGCTTCATATCTGTATGGTACATCCAAATTATTTGTGTACAGATTAAATCAAGATCAAGAGGTACAGGGGTTTTGAAACTATGGCAGCAGCCTCAGTGTGTCATTATTCTGCCAGAAATCGAATGCCACTGCCCACCACTTCTATAGGTTCATAATTTTCTTTTGTACTGCATGTTTTACTGCATTTAATAAATAAGCATACATGTACGCAAGAAAACATTTACACTTGAAATAGTTTCTTGCAACAGTGGTGGTACACAAGAATAAATTGCAATAATTTTTTCCACAGAATTTAGAGAGCTGCTTTCGAAAGAATTGAGCCAAGGGACAGTTTATTATTCAACATTTTGCTGGCCATCAGTTGCAGTAAATTTTAATACAAGTGTTTGAATTTGAATAACTTACATGAAATGTGTTGCTCTTCCTGAAATTTATTGGTTTGTCTGTCATTAAATGACTGGTCTGTCAGTACTTGCCAGCTAATCAGTCCTGTGTGTTTGTGGAAATAGTGTCTGTACAAGCAGCTGCAACAAAACCAAACATGGAAATGCAGTTCTCTAAGAAGTATGTTACCGCCATAAAGAGAAATGGAGAAGTGTCTTCATACATTTGTTTAAATTGTGTCAAAGTTAGGGAATGTGAACCAAGATGTAATTTTACAGAACCTCGTAAATCAGAATTATGAAATAAAAGCTTTTGAACTTTAAGCTTTAAATTAAAGAAAAACTTGTATGATCATTCCTGCAAAATGTTGGATGTGTTACTGTCCAACATTCAGACTAGGGCAAATGCAGAACAGGAAGATGATGTTGCTGTGGATAAGCATATTTATGATTAGAAGATGATTGATGTCCAGAAGGTAAAACATTATTAGATTAGCTTGTGTTCTTTGGCAGCAGCAATGTCACTTTTTAAGTAAATTTGAACTGAAGGTGGAGATCAATTTTCATAAGTGGCTACAAGTTGACATTTTCCATATTAGGTGGCAGTGCTCAGTGAAGTAGGAAGTGGTTTGACGTGTCATCAGTAAAGGTTTTTACAAAATAACTATATTAAGACACAAGATACAACATGCAAGTAGTTTTGCTGTTGTAAATATTGGTGCAATCATCATCCATTGAGGAATTCTACTGATGAAACTTGAAGCTGTTATTTGCATAGTAAGTAGTGATAAATTTTTTCCTCTGACATGTTTGTCCAATTAGTATAATAATCACATTAAATGTGCGCCAAAATGAGTGTTTGTAGTCTGTTTGTCTATTGGTGATCTTAATGTGTTTAGGTAGTATGGATATATCAATTCTGGGTTCTCAGCCACCCTTCCCTGCTCCTGCCCACCCCCCCAATCCATTGGAACATTTTGGGAGTAATATAATTCTTGTGAGATGAGAATTCTGTACCCCATGATTCTTTGTTTCCAGTTTAATCAGCAGGAGGAACCAGGACCATGCCCTTTCCTGCAGGGTGGAAGGAACACTTAAGAGTGAGTCATCCTGGGCCACTCCCTTTTATGTCTTTCGATCATAGAAAGGAAGAAAGAAAAGCAGCTTTTGCCTTTTGACTAGTATAAGGTGTGTGTGTGGAGTGAATCCTAGGATAGCCTTTCAAGAAGAAGGATGTGTACTGTTTGAATATTTTCAAGGTCTTTCCTAGTCACTCTATTGCACTGTGAAAGATTCAATTTCTACTTCCCATTACTTAAAACAGGAAGTTAATTTTATTTCTAATTGGATAAGCACCATGTCCTTGAGAGGAAATCCTCATTCAAAAAGATCAGTTTGATAAGATTTTAACTATTATTTGTTGATGTAACTTTTACAGTCAGTGTGGGTTTAAAATTCCCTTGTGCTACAACTGCCTCATTAAATATTTTCTTAATTTATTCTGCACAACTGTTGGGTTTTCTGGCTGCAAATGCTCAGCATCCAATGAAGAGCTTTCCCACATTTACTTTTTATTAGACCAGATTGCTGTTTTTCTTCACTGTTTTGTCTATTGTAGAATTCTGAATTTGCCCTTTATCGTTCTGTCGTGTGCACTTCACCGTGCTGTTTCATTAATAATTTCTATCATATGCAGTGTTGCGAAAGTCAATTTTTTATTATACTGCCTAAATGTTTTTCTTGGCTTCCCTAAATATGGCAAAGAATCTTTACACCACCAAAACACATGACCATCACACACACACGCTCCCTGGCATCCCAATACCAACAGATATACCTCATTATCCTTTCAAATATCAGTGCATATTTCTCAGCAACATTTTCTTACCAAGCATCTCGTGTTTTTAACCATCCTTATCTTATGCTTCTGGGTATTGCCCAAGGTTTCTGGATGCCCACACTGCTCTTCTGAATTGATACTCCAGCAGTGTCACTAAGATGAGGGCCACAGATCTTCATTGCATCTCTACTTGTTGTCAGCTTCAAAGTTCCAGCTGATATGCATGCCAGAAAAGCAGCAATTATGCATAACAGTTTGGCAGGTTACTTTTTTTATAGGGCAATCCAGCACAGTAAGGAAATTTTAAATCCCATGCTGATTTTGGCATTAGAATGCAAGGCCTCTTGCAAAGGGTCCAACTAGCAACAAATAATTGTGATCCATAAATATTGATTATTTGAACACCCTGCTCTGAATACTTGATACCTTACTACTTTTTAAAAAAAATTGTGTGTAACCTAATCTTTGATTTCAGGGACTTTAGAAAGAGTAGATCCAGCCTGATTAATCTGATAGACATTGTTGAGGAAATGCTCTCCTAAATTGATTTCGGGGAGGAGGAAAGCCTTTTAATGAATATCTATAATTCCAAAAGGACATGGGGTCATTAAGATACAGAAGGAGGCCATTCAGCAGATTCAGTCCGTACCAGCTCTCTGTTGAGTAATCCATTCAGTTGCATTCCCCTGCTGTATCCCCGTGGTCCTGCAAGTTTATTTCCCTCAAATGTCCATCCAATTTCCTTTTAAAATCATTAATCTTCTCCACTTCCACAACCCTTGTAGACAGTGAATTCTAGATCATTGCCACTTCATGTGTAAAAGTGGTCTTCCATCCCCCTGCCTCTCTTGCCCAAACCTTTACATTTTCTTCACTGGTCCTTCTGCCATCTGCTAATGGGAACAGCTTTTCTTTGTCTGCGTGTCTTAATCTTGTACACCTCTATCAGATTTCTCCTTAACTGCTAAGATAAAAGCAAAACCTTAACCTCCTTTGTTCAAGGAGAGCAACCCCAGCTTCTCCAACCTAGCTGTGTAGCTAAATTCCTTCATCCTTGAACCATTCTGATAAATCTCCTCTGCACCCCCTCAAGGACCCTCACATTCTTCTGAAAGTGCGGTGGCCAGAATTGGACTGGATACTTCAGTTGTGGCCTAACCAGAGCTTAAGGTTCAGTATAATTTCCCTTTTGTTTTTGTACTCAATTCTTTTATTCACGAAGCCCAAGACCTCATATACTTTGCAAACTACTCTCTCAATATGTCCTGCTATCTTCAAAGATCTATGCACATGAACCTCTGGGCACCTCTGTCCCTGTACATTCTTTTGAACTATGCTATTAGATCAATATTGCTTCCTCCTATCCATTCTGCCAAAATGCATCACCTCACACTTCCCTGTATTAACTTTCACCTATTTGTCTTCCCGTTCTGTTAGCCTATCTATGTCCAGTTGCAGTTGATTGGTGTCATCACTGTTTACTACATTTCTAAGTTATCTATCATCAGCAAATATTGAAATTGTGCTCTGTATTCCAGCATCCATGTCGTGTGTATGTTAATACAGCAGCCCAAAATTGAACCTTGGGGAATACCACTGTCTTCCATTCTCCAGTCTGAAAATCAACTGTTTACCATGACTCAGTTTTCTGTGATAAATGACTGATAAATGAGACCACAAACTAAATTATGCAGAGTAAATTCAGAACAGGAAATTGAACAATATGGAGCTGGTGAATTACTGAAAAATTAAACAAAATATGTATAAATAGTTCTGGATAGTAACTTTTTAATTGGGTTTAGTCTTTGCTAAGGAAAGCACAAAAATGCTTTGTCTACTATAATTAAACATTTTGACTAAATACACAAGCACAAGGTTTGTCTAAAGTATTCTGCACCATGCAATTCTTTGAACAATCCAAAAATACCTTGGTTCCAGAGAGATATAGGATAAAATTGACCATAGAAAGGCAGAAGAAATAAAACCTGAAAATGTAAACCTGTTCTATACAATGCCTGCTGTATGATCATGGAGTAGTTAATTGTTTTTTTGATAATTAATGTAAGCTAGCTTCTACTACAACAACAATTTATTATAATATTGTTATGAATGTAGGACTTTCAAAGTTATTATGTTTTAAAATGTATCCTTCAACTTGAGGTGAAATAGAATGTTTTGGATTGGAGGGTGGAGGGGTGTGGATGGAGGCCATACTAAGCCTCTGCCTGGAGACAACCAGATCTCATGGGCCTTTCATGGGAAAAGAAACCCAAAACAAAACCTTTGAAAATCAAGTGACATTTTTTACATCTCAACACAGAAAAAGAGACATCTGTGTTTTGGACACAGACAGAGAGAGAGAGAGAGAGTATGTAGCTACTTCTGTGAAGAAGACTGCTAACACAAAAACAATCAGGTAGGATGTTGGTTCTCTGGACAGAAGATGACGGAACAGATGGGACTTTTGGAGCTTTAAAGAACAAGGAATTGCCGAGGTGGGCTTTGCTGTTGGAAGTTGGACCTGGAATATTCGGGCTGAGTGGACACTGGAAGATTTGACCTGGAGTGGTAGGGAGAAGTGATCCTGTTGGAAAGTTGGGAGTAATTTGGGACTTGATCTTGTAATGCCATAGACATATATGAGTATGTTGGCTTGCGAGAGGATGCTGCTGTTGGACTGCCTTCCTTACAATCGAATTTGGAAGATATTGTGAAGGTACTACTGGTGGTGTTTCTCCAGTGCTATGAGTGCCTGCTGTAGATTGCCCAAGTCTCTGAAGCATATGAGAGCGGGGGGAATCACTGCTGTTTGGTAAATCATGATCTTGGTCTCGGTTTTGAGATCCTGATCCTCAGATACTCTTTTCCTCAAACAGCTGAAGGCTGAGCTGGCATTTTGAAAGCGGTGATGAATTTTGTCATGTATGCCTGGCTTTGTTGAGAGGAGGCTCCCAAGATACAGAAATTGGTCCACATTTTTCAGAATCTCACTGTTGACCTTAATCAACGAGGTAAGGGAAGGCGTTGTGCTGTGGGAGCTGATTGGAAGAAGATCTTAGTTTCCTGTGGTTAGCGAAAGGTCCATTTGCTCAAATGCTAATTACTCAAAACCAGATCCACTAGGTGGGATATTTTGTTCATATGCCTGACACCAGACTCCCGAAGCAACTGTTCTACTCTGAACTCGGTCACGGCAGGAGACTCCTAGGAGGAGAGTGGAAATGCTTCAGGGATGGTTTGAGGTCATCCCTAAAGACATCAAACATCTCTGACTCTGGGAGTCCCTGTCTTTTGAATGACCAAAATAGGAAAGACTATTTGGGAAGGCACCAAACACACCGAGAGACTTCCATCAGGAATGTGCAGAGGCAAAGTTGAAGTGTCGAAGAGCGTGCACAAAGCTCCAAACACAGCATCTTCCTGACCCTTCAAGCACCACCTGCACCATGTGCAGAAGAGTTTGAAGATTGCACATTGGACTTATCAGCCATCTTAGAATCCATCAATCCTGAGTGGAAGCAAGTCATCCTGGATCCTGAGGGACTGCTTAAGAAGAAGTTATATATCTGCCAGGAGTGCGGTGCACAGTGAAATGAGTTGTAAGACCGATCTCTATTGAGTTAGTACCTTTTCGTTAGTTGTCTGTTAAGTTATATTTGATTTAAGTTTGTTACAGTAAAAATTTTAAAACGTGAAATATTATCATATGGTATCACTGTGGGTTGTATGGAAAATTTATCAATCTCTATGGGGATCATAACAATTTAGCACCTTGGAAAAAATAAAATATCCCCAGGCACTTTGTAGGAAAATTATAAAACTGAGCCACGTAAGTTGTAGATATCCCCCATTTAAAACGTGTTTTACTGGCATGTTTTTGTTTTAGCGTGGCTTGTAAATTACAGAGCTTGTCCAATTAGCACTGCCTCCATTTTCCTCTTAGCGCGGTTACTGTGTATGCACCAAAAACCATGTTATAACTGCACATGCTCAGTGTGTTTTTTTTAACCACACCGCCTCTCCTGCTTGCTGCCTCTCCCAAACCCGCTCGCTGCTTCCACTCCCTCCCGCTCACCGCCTCTCCCTTCCCTTCTGCTTGCTGATTTCCTCACCCGACACCTTTGCTGCCTTCTGCTCACTGCCGCTCTCCAGAGCCATTCTGTGAGCCAGGGCTCAGGAGAAGGGTGGTGAGAGGGAGGAAGAGAGTGGGAAAGAGAGAGCAGGAGGGTTGGGCAGGGCAGAGAGCAGGAGAGTCAGGCAGGAAGCAGAAAGGGGGAGGTAAGAAGAAAGAGTTTTAAATTAGTAACAGGATTTTTGTGCCAGTGAGGTTCAAGTCAGGCAGTAGGTTTTGAATGTGGGAATTGCAGGTCAGGAACGTAACCCACCTTATTACATGTTTTCTTCTCGGAAAGTGATTTTCATTTAGTACATTTTAGATTAGTATGTTGTTTTTTAGGAACACATTGGGAGTGCTAAACAATGTATAGCTGTATTAGGTCAAAAGACCAAAAACTTGGTCAAAGTGGTGGATTTTAAAGAGCGTCTTAATGGAGGAAAGCGACATAAAGAGGCAGAGAGGTATAGGGAGAGAATTCCACAATTCAGGGCTTAGGCAACTGAAAGCATGACCACCATTGGTGATTAAAATTGGGGATGCTCAAAAGGCCAAAATTAGATCAGCACAGATCTCTTGGGAGGTTGTGGGGCGAGGCCATGGAGGGATTTGAAAATAAGGATAAGAATTTTAAAATCAAGATGTTACTTGATTGGGAGTTAATATAGGTCAGCGAACACAGGTGATGGGTGAACAGGACTTGGTGTGAGTTAGGATGGACAGCAGAGTTTTGAATGACCTCAAGTTTACGGAGTGTGGAATGTGGGAGACCAGTCAGGAGTGCATTGGAATAGTTAAGTTGAGAGGTAACAATGGCCTGAAAAAGGGTTTCATCAATAGATGAACTGGTTGGGCGATGTTCTGGAGGAAGAAATAAGCTGTCTTAGTAATGGCGTGATTATGTGGTAAATAGCTCATTTCGTCAAATTTAGTTGTTATTCTTTCCTGGGATGTGGGAATTGCTGGCAACCACAGCATTTTTTGTCAGTCTCTAATTTCCCTTGAGAAGATTGTGGTGAACTGCTTTCCTGAACCGCTGGAGGCCATCTGGTGCAGGTACACCCACAGTGCTATTAGGGAGGGGTGCTCTAGTTCCCCTCCCTTCCTGACCTGGAACTATAAGGTGGTAGTGCTCCTATGCATCTGTTGCTCTTGTCCTTCTAGGTGGTAGAGATCATGGGATTTGAAGGTGCTGTCAAAGCAGCCTTGTTGAGTCGCTGCAATGCATCTTGTAGATGGTACACACTGCTCCCACTGTGCATCAGTGGTGGAGGGAGTGAATTTTTAAGATGGTGGATGCGGCGATCAAGCGGCTGCTTTGACCTGGATAAGCGTTGGGCTTCTTGAGTGTAGTTGGGAGCCGCATTTATCCAGGCATGGAAAGTATTCCACCACACTCCTGGCTTGTGCCTTGTACATGATGGACAGACTTTGTGGAGACAGAAGGTGAATTACTCACCACAGAATTCTTAGATACTGACCTGCTCTTATAGCCACAGTAGTTATGTGGTTAGTCCAGTTCAATTTCTAGTTAATGGTAACCATCAGGATGTGATAACGGGGCGGCGGGGTTCAGCGATGGTAATGCCATTCAATGTCAACGGGAGATGGTTAGATTATCTCTTGTTGGAGATGACCATTGCCTGGCACTTGTGTGGTGGGAATGTTGCTTGCCATTTATTATGGTTAGAGTCAGGAGAGAACTGAAACCCTTGTACCTTTCCTTTACTGCTCGTAATCGTTGTATTTTTACAAAAGGAAGATGTTATGTGTGCCTTCTAGCCCCCTTGGTGTATAGTCAGTTTGAATAACAGCAACAAGCTTTTGTGGGTTTAAATAAAGAGGATTATTTATTCACATGTTAACCCCGAAAATCTAAATACTGCATCACTCATGCCCACACGTGAGGACAAGCGCGTGCACACACACACATACATAGGTGAGCATGCGCACAGAGATACAGTTCAAGAAAATAGTGCACTTTTACAAGTTGTAAACAAAAGATTAATTCGTATTTCACGTATATTTGTTCATTGTAGGAAAAACCATCATTGTGGGCCCGGTAAATAGACATTTCACTCTGAAAGCGCTATTATGATACAGCTGATGGTAAATGCTGAGCTGTTCAAATCCCAGAGGGAAACTTGAAACAACTGTCATAACCAATTTTTGCAATTTATATGTTTTGAGATGTGAGCTTTGAATTCAGTTAGAATAAAATCACTGAGTCTCAAGAGGTTTATATAAAACTAAATTAAACATTTATCAATTAAAAGATTGTAAGCACATACATATTACTATACAAATTGCTACTATAATAACTTGTAAAAAATCCCCCAATTAATCTGACTCCCAGTTACACCTCTGATAAAGCAACAGTAAAACACATATATTAGACCCCTGGCAAAGGGGTCATGGACAGTCGCATTCAAAATGGGTTTCTTTCAGCTCTGGGTCCTTGCGGACAACAGCTTGAGGCTTACAGGCTGGAGGCTTTAGATCTTAGAATCCCTCCCCTTTTACCAACAGCCTTCTCTTTCTTTATACATATTTTCCTCTTTAAATGCAAATTCTCAATGTATCATTAGATTTTTTTGAACTTTACCTCTTCTAATAATAAAACCGTTTCATGGCACCAATTTTATTAGTAAGCTTTGGAAAAAATAAAAACACATTGTTTGGCTTCTTCTGGCCAGGGGTAATATTTCACCCATTCTTTTGAATGGTTTATTTAAAAATGTAAATTGCCCCCTTTACACTTCACATTCTAACTTCCCTTTGTTTACCTAATTAACATTTCAAACCTACTTCTCTTCTATACATCAAAGCCTCTAGACCAGCTGGCTTTAATCCAATTAAAATACACACACGCACACGCTAGACACAGCCACCACTAGAACACATTATAGACATTATTATATCTTTCCGACAGAGCAGTCAACGTGCTTTCAGTAGTGGCAGTTCGATATCAGGATTATTGCAGGATGTCCACGAAGAGCTGGATGCTCAGCAGGTTGCAAAGTTAGTTGCTTTGTAGATTTTCTTACTAGGAGGTCAGGTTTTTTTATAGGTGGACTTGGATTAGGAATCAGGTTGGGAGACTTTTCAGATACAGCAACCTCTTAAGTTTAAAAAGGCTTTGGTGTTACTGCCTTGGTCTGCACCTGATATTCTGCAGTAGTATTCTTTGCAAACTGCCTTTTTCTCTCTGGCCTTTGGATAATAAAAGAATTTTGGTATCAGAAGCCAGTTTTAGTCACACGATGAACTGCTGTTCTCCACTCAGAATGGTTTAAAGCTAAAAGGAATTGCTATACAATGGTTAATTGATTTTCTGCTGTCCTCCTTTTGTTAAATTCCAGACTTGGAGATGTGAAGCCTGGAAGTCCATTAATTTTGAGTTTGGAGTAAACCACAAACAATGGTAGGTAGAAATTCCATGGAGGGGTTCTGCCTGGGTAGGTGCATTCAAGGGAGAGGCTCCCACCCAGGGTGGTTCAATTAGGAATTTTCCAGAAGATTGAAGTAGTCTGCGTTGAATTTGCAAAAGTCACCTAGCCCTTGGCAGCTATCTTAAGCCACCTTGTTAGTGTCCATTTTCAAAACTAAAAGACAGCTCTGGAAGCTTGCATACGAACATAGTCCTTGTCTGAAGTTATGAATGGAATATGCCTTCACTGGGCATAACACACTTATCTGCCCAAGCCTGAATGTTGTCCAGGTTGCTGCATGTGAATATGGAGTGCATCAGTATCTGAGGATCAGTGGACAGTACCTGACACTGTGCAATCATCAGCAAACATCACCACTTCTGGCCTTATGATGGAGGAAAGACCCATTGAAACAGCTGAAGTTGGTTGGGCCTGTAGCGATTTCCTCGTGCTAAGAAGATTGGCTGCCAATAGCCACAACCTACAACACAATACAAAAAAACACAATTTTGTGCTAGGTATGACTCCAACCAATGGAGAGTTTTCCCTCTTGATTCAGTTTTGCTAAGGCTCCTTGATGCCACACTTGGTTAAATGCTGCCTTCATGTCAAGGACAGTCACACTGTCACCTCACGTCTGGAGTCCATCTCTTTTGTCCATGTTTAGACCAATGCAGTTATGAGTACAGGAGAAGAGTGGCCTTGACGAAATCCAAACTGAACATTGATGAACAGGTCATTGCTGTGTAAGCGGCGCTCTGTAGCACTGTCAGTGACACCTTCCATCACTTTGCTGATGATTGAGAGTATACTGGGGCCGTAATTGGCTGGATTGGATTTGTGCTGTTTGTGGACAGGACATACCTGGGAAATTTTCCACGTTATCAGCTACATGCCAGTGTTGTAGCTGTATTGGAACAGCTTTGCTAGAGTCATGGCTAGTTCTGGAGCACAGGTCTTCAGTCGTACTGTTGGGATGTTGTCAGGTTCCATAGCCTTTGCAGTATCCAGTGCCTTCAGCTGTTCCTTGACGTCATGTGGAGTGAATCAAATTGGCTGTATTCTAGCATCTGTGATGCCGTGGGTCTCAGGAGGAGGCTGATGTGGATCATCCACTCAGCACTTCTGGCTGAAGATGGTTGCAAATGCTTCAGCCTTGTCTTTTGCACTGATATACTGGGCTTCCCTACCATTGAGGATGAAAATATTTGTGGAGTCTGCTCCTCTAGTTAGTTCTTTAATTGTCCACTCCATACATGACTGGATGTCGCAGGACTGCAGAGTTTCGAATCTGATTCATGGTTGTAGGATCGCATAGCTCTGCCTATTGCACGCTGCTTCCACTGTTTGGCATGCAAGTAGTCCTGCGTTGTAGCTTCAGCAGGTGGATACCTCATTTTTAGTTACTCCTGGTGCTGCTCCTGCCATGTTCCCCTGCCCTCCTCTTTGATTTAGGTTTGATCTCTTGGCTTGATGCGAATGGTAGAGTGAGGGATTTGCCAGACCATGAGGTTACATATTATCGTTGAATATAATTGTGCTGCTGATGTGTCTCTGTGCCTCATGAATGGCCAGTTGCTCTGAATGTATCCCATTTAGCATGGTAGTAGTACCACTTAAAACGATGGACGGTATCCCAGGTGTGAATATGGGTCTTTGTCTTCACAAGAACTGTCTGATGGTCACTCCTGCCAACATTGTCATGG
Source organism: Cetorhinus maximus (assembly GCF_964194155.1). Taxonomy (NCBI): domain Eukaryota; kingdom Metazoa; phylum Chordata; class Chondrichthyes; order Lamniformes; family Cetorhinidae; genus Cetorhinus; species Cetorhinus maximus. The sequence continues at coordinate 59,000,625 of NC_135885.1, read as the reverse complement.
AAGGATGCATCTATGACAGGTAAATTGGGTAAGAATAAGGCCTAGTAGGTTTCTCCCTCTTGTTACCTCGCAACCTGCTGCAGGCCCAGTCTGAGAGATACGTCCTTCAGGGCTTGGTCAGCTCAATCAGTAGTGGTGCTACTGTGTCCTTGTTACCCTCAGTGCTTCATCGAAGTGGTGCTCAACATGGAGGAGTACTGATTCATCAGCAGAGGGAGGCTGGTAGGTGGTAATCGGTCGGAGGTTTCCTTGCCCATATTTGACCTGATGCCATGAGACTTCATGGAGTCTGGAGTCAATGTTAAGGATTTCCAGAGCGGCTCCTTCACAACTGCATGCCACTGTGCCGGCACTCTGGTGGATCAGTCCTGCCACTGGGACAGGACATACCAGGGCTGGTAATGGTGGTGGTATCTGGGAGTAGTCTGTAAGGAATGGTTCAGTTATTATGACTTTGTCAGGCGGTTGCTTGACTAGCCTTTGGGAAAGCTGTCCCAATTTTGGCACAAGCCTCCAAATGCTAGTAAGGAGGACTTTGGAGGGTCAACAAGATTGGGTGTGCCATTGTCATTGCTGGTGCCTAGTTTGATGCCGGGTGGTCTGTCTGACTTTTCTGTAGTGGCTTGGTACAATTGAGTAGATTGCTAGATCATTTCAGAGGACAGTTAAGAGTCAACCACATTGCTGTGGGTTTGGAGTCAAATGTAGGCCAGAACAAGTAAGGACAGCTGTTTCCTTCCTTAAAGGACATTAGTAATCCAAGGTTGCGAACAGCCTAGTTTAGTCTCGGATAGTTGTCAGGGAGAAAAAAGAAGTTTGGACTGGGGACTGAAAACAATGGCTTCGGTCTTCACAATGTTTAATTGGAGGAAATTTCTGCTCATTGTTATAAAACCATGTTTTATATCAAAAATGACTTTATTTATTGAGAGGGCTGAAACCACAGGATAAGTTTTAAGAAGACTGTCCACAATATTTTTAAGTGACCTAAAAAGCAGTTCCTGAATATTGCCGAACATTTACATCACTTCACCTTGCAAATTGCAAAGCTATTCGAAATGAGATGTTCTGTTCGGAAGTAACCCACCAGGACAATTAGCTTAAACAAGTATGAATGGACCATCCACTGGAACTATTCACAGACATCCAGACAAAATTTGTCGATTCAGATGAGTGTGGACCATGCCATTAAACTCAAGTCACTTTGCACAATGGAGCCCAGCTGAGGAGAGGGCTCCACTGACCATTTAATCTAACTACTGTAAACCATGCACATGGAATGAATGTTCTGCAACTTTCTTTGACCACTCTTAGCAACTGGCTAGTTTCATGAATGGAGAACGTGATACCCAAGCTAACCATTTGAATTAAAAACAATACTACTTTCGCAGAACTAGTGACCATGAGTGGGGTCGACCCACCACCCCCCCCTCCCCTCTGTCTCCCTCCACCGTCTCTTTTCTCCCTGTCTCCCTCTCTCCCTCTCCCCCTCTCTCCCTCTCCCTCTCTGTCTCACTCCTCCCCCCTCTCACCGCCCCCTCTCTCTCACCCCTTCGCCCCCACCCCCCCCCCCACCCTCTCTCTGTCTCCCCTCCATCAAGACTCTGAACAGAATCTGAAAAGTCTTCGAGCATGGTCTGACACTATCCAACGCATCAACCTGCAGGATCCCGATATGATTGGTTTTCTTTTGGGAACTCATAAACAATTTAACCTATTCTCCCTCCCTGTAACTTACTTCTGTGATAGTCTGGGTAACTTGAATGAATGTGAAGTGAGAGTTGGGAGCTTTTTAAAATTTTATCAATCGGATGTTAAGGATGAAAACCTGTCTGTGAGTGTTTTTTACAATTACAGCACTTAAGTACTCTCCAGATTGACGGACACCTTTGTTTAAAAACACATGTTGCAGCCACTGAGAGGGGGAAAGAGTGGGGAGCCATTCTACCACTTCTCACCTGGCTGTAACACAGGCTGATAATTTTACAACAGTGGAGGAGTTGAGAGAAATGGTGGTGAACTAGAGATGGTTAACCTTAATTTACATGTGAAAACTAACACTGTGCTTTTGGATGATGCGGCAAGGGACATAATGTAGATGAGAAATAGAGGGTGACCTAGGATAGATCCTTGGGGGACACTGAAGGTAACGATGCAGGAGGAGGAAGAAAAGCCAATACAGGTGATTCTCTGGTTATGACTGGATAGATAATGGAACCAATCTTATTTAACTGGATGACAGTGGAGAAGGATGACATGGTCAACTGTGTCAAGAGCTGCAGACGTGTCAAGAAAGACAAGGAGAGATAGTCTATCTTTGCCATAGTCATGTAGGATACCATTTATGACTTTAATAGGGACATTCTAGTGCTGTAGCAGTGGTGGAAACCTGATTGGAGAGATTCAAACATGGAATTCTTGGGATGAGTATGGATTTGGTAGAAGCAACATGTTCAAGGTCTTTGGAGAGGAAAGGGAGGTTGGAGATGGGGCATCGATGGCAAGGATGGTTGGTCAAGGGTTGCTTTGAGAAGAAGGCTGATGGTTGCAGATTTAAAGGAGAGGGGGACAACTCCTGAAGAGAGAGAACTGTTAACAAGATTAACTAACACTGTGGGCCAGGAGGGGAAGTTGGGTGGTCAGCAGTTTGGTGGGAGTAGGATAGAGGGAACAGGGGGTGGATCTCAAGGACAAGATGAACTTGGAGAGGGCATGAGGGGAAATAGGAGAAAAACTAGAGAAAGATGCGAGTTTAGGGCTAGGGTCGGGGTAGCTTTAGAGGATGTTTTGCCAGATGAACCAGTAGAAGGGAGGGGTTTCAGCACAAGCAGCTGATTGTTGCTAAGGTCAAGAATATCCAAAGTCCGTGAGTTCCTCATACTTGTTGTTGGTATACACATTATTGTTGTACTACCGCGTGCTTTCACAATTTTTACTGTGTCAAATTTAGAGAAAATTAAGTGTGGGAAGAGATAAAACCAGTAAAACAAAATAATCATTGAAATTGTGTTGTGTGCACTTCCTGACAGATCACTGGTATTTATATATAAGAAGTTTCTCTATTTATGTGCGTTTTTCAATTAAAGCCTTTTAAAAACCCAAGACATAAGATAAGCACGTTCCACGCTCCCAAGTCCGAAAGGACATACCAGAGCAATATGGTTTCACCTAGTCTTTCACCGTGAGAATCGCCCTCTTCATTATGACCAGGGGCGGGAAAGGGAAACCGTGGCACAGTCTATTCGTATTCCAACTTATTGGACCTTCTTGGTCCCTGTATATTCCAAATTTCCCTTTTTAAACTTCCACTATGGTTTCTCATCTGGCCAATAGGTGGTAATCCGTCTCTATTATCCATCAAATAAGGAATCATATTCACAGTTGTTTTGCAAACTGTCTTTGTTTTCAATTGCAGAATGCAATGATGCAAATATTTGTTTTTATTTTTTGCCTTGTTTGAAATAAAAACACATTTCTTTGCCTTATTGCATCCTCCGTCCATCCCAAAATAGTAACTTTTTGAAGTGCAGTCACTGTTGCTTCATTAGCTGTGATCCATAGTAAGTTTTTGACCTGTATTCATATTGGGCTGGATCTTGTTAAAGTGAAGCATGTCACAATGTGTGTCATTCGACTTTTTCTGCACCTTTCAGTGCAAATTCTTTGCAGTATGGCTTGCTGGAAGTGCATACTGATAATGTGATGAAGGCAACAGAGCATCTGGGACCTCTGTGAATGGTGGGACCAATAATGTACCTCCTTAGCCAATGAGATTTAAGGAGACTACGTGAAATGCATGAGATTGAACACTTTAAATTGTTCCCATCTGGGCTAGAGGGGTTGATGTTTTTAAGATTGCTTTTTCACGGGACGTGGCAGTCTCTGGCTTGGCTAGGCTAGCATTTATTCACCATCCCTAGTTGCCCATGAGAAGATGGTCATGAGCCACCTTCTTGAACCGTTGCAGTCCATGCGGTATAGGTACACGCACATAGAGCTGTTAGGAAGGGAATCCCAGAATTTTGATCCAGCGACAGTGAAGGAACGGTGATTAGTTTCAAGTCCAGATGGTACTTAGCTTGGAGAGGAATTTGCAGTGGTGGTTGGTATGTATTGAATGTCTTGTCTAGCTTGCCGTACTTTGCAAGCCAGTGCATTATGGGATTGCGGAATCTGTGTTTTATTAGTTCTGTTACTGCAGTAGAATAAACGAGAGCTGCATTGTTCAGTCACCTCCATGTCTCTGTGAACATTGATTAGTCTTTAAAAAGTCATCAGCTTTACCAATATTAAAACATCATAAATTGGCGTTGAGGACGACGGACCTTTGCGGTAAGGCCACTTGAAAAGTGAAACAGCTAGTAAAGGTATATTACTAGTTTTAAAAAAAGAGCACGCCTACTTTCCCGGAACGCTCCCGAAGTTTAGACAAAAGGGATCTGCAAGGCAAAGATAAAAAGACAAATAGGGAAGAAATCACTGCTGTGCTTTTCTGAACAGGAAAGAAGTTTATTAAAAAAACGTGCAGAAATAAACAAAGCAGCCATGTTTGCAGAAAAAAAAGAAGAGACCCATGATCGCTACAGGGCCGCCAGCTGCAGATAGCCTGCAAAGTTCCAAATATACCGGACATGCAGGGTTCAAAAAGAAGGTGCAGAGAGAAGGATATGCTGCAGTTTTAAAAAGTTTAGAAACTTACAGAAAGGGAAGGTCCATGATTGCTACAGAGCTTGCCAAAACCTGAAAAGCATAAGATAAACCACAGAGATGTAACTGGCAGCTGCTGATAGCCTGAGTTTAAAAAAAATGGCTACTGTCTTAAAGCAGTAACAACATTTAAAGTGGTAACTACAAAAAGGAAGGAAATAACAGTAAACAAAAGTAACTGACGAAAAGAGAAAATAAAAAGGTGGAAACTGACTACACTTACCGGACCTATAGGACATTTCAATGAGACTGTGGAACAGTGGAGCTTCTACACTGAATGCTTTGTGTTTTTTGTCCTTGCAAATGGAATTGAAAATGATAGAAAGGTGGCAACTTTCTTAAGTGTGATGGGAGCTAAAACCTTTGGCTTATTAAGAAGCTTGGTGCAGCCTGACAAATCTGGCACAAAATCGTATGAGGACATTGTGTAAGTCCTGGAGATGCATTTTTCCCCTAAACCACTTGTCATAGCAGAAAGATGTAGGTTTCACATAAGAAACCAACAATTGCACGATTTGTTGCAGCACTTAAAAAGCTCACTGAACATTGTGAATTCAAGGAAGTACTGAATGATACCCTCTGTGGCAGGTTGGTCTGTGGCCTTCATGCAGAAGCAATCCAGAAACAAAACCTGAGAAAGGCTAACCTCACTTTGCAGAAAGCCATAGAGATTGCAGTCTCCATGGACCTGGCTGCAAAAGAAGCACAGGAGGTGAGTGCATCAACTCGAGTACATAATGTGACAGCTGAGTGTGCACATCAGATAGCAAGCAGCCAAAGATGTTACTATTATGGAAAGCCTGGTCACCATCCATCTGAATGTTGATGCACGTTGATGAGAAGCCATAAGAATATCTTACTATCACAACACAAAAGAGACTGTACTGATATTGCCGCTTGCCTTTTGGAATAACATCAGCTTCAGCCTGTTTCAGAGGGCCATGGACAGACCCTGAGTGGCTTGCCTGGAGTTCAGTGCTACCTCGACGACGTCTTGGTAACGGGCAGGACTGATGAGAAGCATCTCAAGAACTTGGACGCCACCCTACAAAGGCTGGAGCAGCATGGCCTATGGATTTGCAAAGACAAATGTGAGTTTTTCAGCCCTCTGTGGAAGGTGAGGTGAGAGCGACTGCCCTTGACATCAAGGTGCATTTGACCGAGTGTGGCATCAAGGAGCCCTAGCAAAATTGGAGTCAATGGAAATCAGGGAGAAAGCTCTCCATTGGTTGGAGGCATACTTAGCACAAAGGAAGATGGTGTGGTTGTTGGAGGTCAGTCATCTCAGCTCCAGGACATCACTGCAGGAGTTCCTCAGGGTAGTGTCCTCAACCCAACCATCTTCAGCTGCTTCATCAATGACCTTCCTTCCATCATAAGGTCAGAAGTGCAGATGTTCGCTGATTGCACAATGTTCAGCACCCTTCGTGACTCAGATACTGATGCAGTCCATGTCCAAATGGAACAAGACCTGGAAAATATCAAGGCTTGGTCTGACAAGTGGCAAGTAACATTCGCGCCACACAAGTGTCAGGCAATGACCACCTCCAACAAAAGAGAATCTTAACCATTGCCCCTTGACATTCAATGGCATAACCATCACTGAATCCCCAACTATCAACACCCTGGGGGTTACTATTGACCAGAAACTGAAATGGGCTAACCATATAAATACTGTGGCTACAAGAGCAGGTCAGAGGCTAGGAGTCCTGTGATGAGTAACTTGCCTCCTGACTCCCCAAAGCCTGCCCACCATCTACAAGGCAAAGGTCAGGAGTGTGATGGAATGCTCCCCACTTGCCTGGATGAGTGCAGCTCTCACAACACTTTAGAAGCTTGACACCATCCAGGACAAAATAGCCTGCTTGGTTGGCACCACATCTACAAACATTCACTCCCTCCACCACTGACGCACAGCAGCAGCAGTGTGTACCATCTACAAGTTGCACTGCAGGAATTCACCAAGGCTTCTTAGACAGCACCTTCCAAACCCATGATCACAATCATCTAGAAGGATGAGGGCAGCAGATAGATGGGAACACCTGGAAGTTCCCCTCCAAGTCACTTACCATCCTGACTTGGAAATATATCACTGTTCCTTCACCGTCACTGGGTTCAAATCCTGGAAGTCTCTTCCTAACAGCACTGTGGGCGTACCTACACCACATGGACTGCAGTGGTTCAAGAAAGCACCTCACCACCACCTTCTCAAGGGCAATTAGGGATGGGCAATAAACGCTGGCCCAGCCTGCGAAGCCCACATCCCATGAATAAATAAAATTAAATAAATAAAGTATTTGGGGCGCGTCATTGATGCTGCTGGGTTTCACAAAGCACCCTCCAAGGTCAAGGCTATTGTGGATGCTCCAACTCCTGAGGATACCAGCTAGCTCTGCTTGTTCCTAGGCTGAACTAATACGGGAGATTTATTCCACAGCTGGCAACCCTGCTGAAACACCTGCATGAGCTTCTGTGTCAGAACAAAGCCTGGAAATGGACAGAAGCCTGTGATGCTGTGTTCATGAAGGCTAAAGCAGCGTTGACAGATTCTGAGGTACTGATGCACTTTGATCCCTTCTTTCATCTACAACTCGCGTGTGATACATCACTTTATGGAGTTGGGGCCTTTGTTTTACACATGCTTTCAGGTGTGGAGATGCCCAAAGCGTTCACTCCATGGACTTTAAGCAAAGCAGAGAGCCAATAGGCTCAAATTGAATGCAAAGCACTGGGAATCATTTTTGGAATCCAGAAATTTCACTAGCACCTGTTTGGACGGAAATTCACGCTGCTGACTGATCATCTGACCACTCGCCTCAACATTCGGTCCACACAAAGGAAGCAGAATGCAGTGTTGGGCATTGATGTTGAGCGCTCACACATATGACATCAAATATGGAAAATCCACCTTGCATGGCAATGCGGATGGTTTTTCAAGGCTGTCCCTACCAGTCAGCTATGTGGACACTACTCAAAAAGACATCTTCTACTTTGCACACGTGGAGAACACATCCATCACTTCAGTCCAAATCAAGAAGGCCGCTCGAGAGGACCCAACATTGCCCAAAGTCATGGACCTTGTGATGCATGGCAACTCTTCCCTGAACTTCCAAGTCTCACCTGATCTTCATCCTTACGTTTCCAGGAGGATGAAGTTATCAGTCACTTCAGGATGTTTGCTTTGGGGCATGTGAGTTATTATTCCACCAACATTGAGGAAACCAGTGTTGGACCAATTGCATCCTGGACACTGTGGAATAGTTTGCATGAAAAAGATTGCAAGAAGTTACTTTCGGTGGCCCGGCTTGGACCAAGGCATTGATGCCAAGGCAAGACCTTGTCCTTCCTGTCAGAGTGTCAGAAACATGGCTCAATTGGTACCGCTGCATCCATGGGATTGGCTGGAAAACCCTTGGCAGCACATCCACTTCAATTTTGCTGGCCCATTTGAAAGAACAATGTTCAAGGTGGTTGTGGATGCTCATTCCAAAAGGCCGGAAGTTTCAGTGATGTCCTCGACTACAGCTGAAAGTACAATTCAAAGGCTGAGAAATGTTCAGTCGTTATGGGTTCCCAGAACAACTTGTGACCGATAAACGGACGTCAGTTTGTCTCGCAGGAGTTTGAGAATTGTTTTTTTGAGAAGTAACAGAATTCATCACTTCACCTTTAACACCATACCACCCATCCACCAATGGATTAGCAGAAAGATTTATTCAAACCATGAAACACACTTTAAGTTCGGCACAAGGACATTCATCCATTCAAAAGTGTCTGGACACATTTCTGCTAACATACCAAAACATGCCACATGCCATGACTAAAGCATTTCCAGTATTCCTATTAATGGGACGGCAACTGCGCACTTGCTTTGATCTGCTGAGACCAACAAAAACACGCAAGTTGTGCAAGATCAACAGCACAACCAAGTGGAGAGTAGAGCAGAAAGGTCAAAACCAAGAATTTTCTGTTCTGGACAAGAAGTTCTGGATCATAGTTATGCTACCAGACCTAAATGGGTTTGTGCTACTGTGATTGCTTAGACAGGAACTGTTTTGTACACAGTCCAAACTGTGTATGATCTCTCCTGGCGGAGACATGTTGACCAACTGTTGCCAAGTCAAGCACCATCAAAGGATACACCTCTTATGGAAGAGCCATCTCCAAATCAAGGAATGCTGACTCCAGTCTCACATCCTTAGTCTAGCTCAACTGAAGTTAAAGTCGTCTCACCTTCACCTGCATTAGACACAACTTCAGATTCCACTACAAGTCCTAAATTGCCATCAGTCTCTGATGAATATTACTCTGTAAAAGCACCAGAAGTCAGCCATTACCCACACCAGGAGAGAAAAGACTTCCTGAGTCTCTGAATTTATGAAGCCAGAGATGTGAGATGGGTTGAGCGGAAATGGAGACAGTCTACCCTCTTACCTTGGTCAGAAAATGTTTTGTTAAACTGAAACTCCCAAGAAGGGGTGAGGAATATGTTATATATTGAAAGTCTTGTTTAGCCTAAAAGCAAAAAACTGCGGATGCTGGAAATCCAAAACAAAAACAAAAATACCTGGAAAAACTCAGCAGGTCTGGCAGCATCTGCGGAGAGGAACACAGTTAACGTTTCAAGTCTGAATGACCCTTCAACAGAACTAAGTAAAAATAGAAGAGAGGTGAAATATAAGCTGGTTTAAGGGGGGGTGGGACAAGTAGAGCTGGATAGAGGGCCGGTGATAGGTGGAGATAACCAAAAGGTGTCACAGACAAAAGGACAAAGAGGTGTTGAAGGTGGTGATATTATCTAAGGAATGTGCTAATTAAGGGTAGAAAGCAGGACAAGCAAGGTACAGATAGCCCTAGTGGGGGTGGGGTGGGGTGAAGGAATCAAAAAAGGCTAAAAGGTAGAGAAAAAACAATGGATGGAAATACATTTAAAAATAATGGAAATAGGTGGGAAAAGAAAAATCTATATAAATTATTGGAAAAAAATGGGGGGATCGGAAAGGGGGTGGGGATGGAGGAGAGAATTCATGATCTAAAATTGTTGAACTCAATATTCAGTCCGGAAGGCTGTAAAGTGCCTAGTCGGAAGATGAAGTGCTGTTCCTCCAGTTTGCGTTGAGCTTCACTGGAACAATGCAGCAGGCCAAGGACGGACATGTGGGCATGAGAGCAGGGTGGAGTGTTGAAATGGCAAGCGACAGGGAGGTCTGGGTAATGCTTGCGGACAGACCGAAGGTGTTCCACAAAGCGGTCACCCAGTCTGCGTTTGGTCTCTAAAGCCAGTCGTACTCTCCAAGCCAACACATTATGGGATCACAGAATCCATGTTGTTTTGTTAGTTCTGTTACTGCAGTAGAATAAAAGAGTGCTGCACTGTTCAATCACCTCTACGCCTCTGTGAACATTGATTATTCTTTAAAAAAGTTATTGGACGTACCACTATTAAAACATAATAGTGGTGTTCCCATATATTTGCTGCCCTCCTCTTTCTAGGTGGTAGAGGTTGCATGTTTGGCATTGTGTTGACAATTGTCATGCTGTTAAAAGGGTATTTGCATTCTTAGTTACAGGACTTGACTTTAATGGGAGACTCATGCGCAAATCCACCAAGCTCTTAAAAATAAGTGGAAGGCCAAGGACAAAATGTTATGCGAGGCAAATGGTGGAGTGGCATAAATCAACCAGCATTTCTGGAGATTTACTACCTGCACGGTATCCGTTTAACGCCCTGAACTTGTTGGCTGGTTTGCACATTACTAACAGGGTGCATCGTTAAGATGGTGTTATTTTTTTTAAAAAGCCTGGCCCATTGAAGTTAAACACGGTGCACATTTACTAATTGTAATACTCTTGGGTAGAGAAATACTGTGCAATATACAGCAGAGGGCACTATGTCACACTAAGATAAAAGCAAAAAACTGCGGATGCTGGAAATCCAAAACAGACTATTATACAATGGCTTTCTAAAAAGTTTCCTATTGATCAGGCCGAGTTTAAATAATGACAGCTGCTGTTGTACACAGTCAAGTTATCTCTTCCCATAAATTGGTGGCTTCTACCTTAAGGATTATCAGGGGGGAATTAAATTTGTGAGATGGTTGAAGGTCAAAATAGAGCTGAAGCCAAAGCAAAATGAGGATTGAGCTGCAGGAACTCCCAGTAACGTGAGCAGGAAAATAGATTCTGTAGACAATTGTTCAGTTGTTAAGCTGTGAGGTCAGCCGTGGCTCAGGGGTGGCACCCTTGTTTCTGAGCTAGAAGATTGTGGGTTCAAACCCCTCTTCAGATACTTGAGTATATAATACTTGGCTGATACTTGGCTGATTGAGTACAAAAACAAGTATTATAAGTTGTATTATACCTTTAATAGATCACTAGTTGGGTCTGAACTGCAAGGAGAATTTACAGGTCTATGGGAAAAGTCAGCAGGGCTAATTGCGTACCTCTTTCAAAGAACTGATGCAGGCACAATGGGCTGAATGGGCTACTTCTGTTCTGTTAGTGCTGTTGAAGAGTCGTGAGGACTCGAAACGTCAACTCTTTTCTTCTCCGCCGATGCTGCCAGACCTGCTGAGTTTTTCCAGGTAATTCTGTTTTTGTTTTGGATTTCCAGCATCCGCAGTAGTTTTTTGTTTTTACTTCTGTGCTGTTTGATTCTAGTCCAACACATCCAGTGCATGACTGAAGGTATCCTGCACTGTGGGAGGTGTGGTCTTTTGAATGAAACATTATATGAGGGCCCCGTTTACCTCTCGGGTGGATGTTAACGATCTCCGCACTACCTTAAAGAAAAGCAGGTGAGTTCACCCCAGTGTCCTGGGAAATATTTCTCCCTCAACAAACATTCACAAAAGAAACAGATTGTCTGGCTTTATCTCATTGTTGTTTTTGGGGTCTTGCTGTGCACAAGTTGGCTGCCGTGTTTTCTACATTACAATGATTGGCTGCCGTTTCTACATTATAACAGTGATTATGTTTCAAAAATCCTTAATTGGTCAGGAAAGGTGCTATATGAATGCAAATTCTTTATTTCCATAAGATATGAAGCAGTCATTATTTCTAAATCATTTTTGAAGCTTTTTGGTTTTTAGGTTGCAAGAATCTAAAGTAATTCAGTTGTCCAGGGGTGGAGTAAAATGAGTTGAGATGGCTCTATGAATATGAATGCCCTGCTAAAGAGATTTTAAAATGAAGGGTGAAGGGGTGTGGAGGAAAGATAGCCTCATCATATAAATATACTTAATGTTCTTTTTCATGACCTAACAGTATGTGAATTGTATTAATGCTTCTTTGACATTTTCTCATCCTAACAGTACTAAAATATTTTGTAACACAAAAATAAAAATACCTGGAAAAACTCAGCAGGTCTGGCAGTATCTGCGGAGAGGAACACAGTTAACGTTTCGAGTCCGTATGACTCTTCAGCAGAACTAAGTAAAAATAGTAAAGAGGTGAAATATAAGCTGGTTTAAGGGGGTGTGGGGTGGGGGTGGGGGTAGAGCTGGATAGAGGGCCAGTGATAGGTGGAGATAACCAAAAGATGTCATAGATAAAAGGACAAAGAGGTGTTGAAGGTGGTGATATTATCTAAGGAATGTCCTATTTAAGGGTAGAAAGCAGGACAAGCAAGGTACAGATAGCCCTAGTGGGGGTGGGGTGAAGGGAAGGGATCGAAATAGGCTAAAAGGTAGAGATAAAACAATGGATGGAAATACATTTAAAAATAATGGAAATAGGTGGGAAAAGAAAAATCTATATAAATTATTGGAAAAAAATGGGGGGGATTGGAAAGGGGGTGGGGATGGAGGAGAGAGTTCATGATCTAAAATTGTTGAACTCAATATTCAGTCCGGAAGGCTGTAAAGTGCCTAGTTGGAAGATGAAGTGCTGTTCCTCCAGTTTGCGTTGAGCTTCACTGGAACAATGCAGCAATTTTTCCAGATCTAGGTTCTCTTCTGGACCTGGAAAAATTTATTAATTTTGCTTCCAATTTCCACCCCTCCATCATTTTCACATGGTCCATCTCTGACACTTCCCTTCCCTTCCTTGACCTCTCTGTCTCAATTTCTGGTGATGGACTGTCCACCAATATCCATTACAAACCTACCGACTCCCACAGCTACCTCGACTACAGCTCCTCACACCCCGCTTCCGGTAAGGACTCCATCCCATTCTCTCAGTTCCTTCGCCTCCGTCGCATCTGTTCTGATGATTCCACTTTCATAAACAGTTCCTCATGTCATGTCTTCCTTCTTCCTTAACCGAGGTTTTCCACCCATGGTGGTTGACAGGGCCCTCAACCGTGTCCGGCCCATCCCTTGTGCATCCGCCCTCACACCTTCCTCTCCCTCCCAAAACCATGATAGGGTTCCCCTTGTCCTCACTTATCACCCCACCAGCCTCCGCATTCGAAGGATCATCCTCCGCTATTTCCGCCAACTCCAGCATGATGCCACCACCAAACACATCTTCCCTTCAACCCCCCTGGCGGCATTCCGCAGGGATCGTTCTCTCCGGGACACCCTGGTTCACTCCTCCATCACCTCCTACACCTCAACCCCCTCCCACGGCACCTTCCCATGCAACCGCAGAAGGTGCAACACCTGCCCCTTTACTTCCCCTCTCCTCACCGTCCAAGAGCCCAAACACTCCTTTCAAGTGAAGCAGCATTTCACTTGCACTTCCCTCAATTTAGTCTACTGCATTCGTTGCTCCCAAAGCGGTTTCCTCTACATTGGAAAGACCAAATGCAGACTGGGTGACCGCTTTGCGGAACACCTTCGGTCTGTCCGCAAGCATGACCCAGATCTCCCTGTCATTTGCCATTTCAACACTCCACCCTGCTCTCATGCCCACGTGTCCGTCCTTGGCCTGCTACATTGTTCCAGTGAAGCTCAACGCAAACTGGAGGAACAGCACCTCGTCTTTCGACTAGGCACTTTACAGCCTTCCGGACTGAATATTGAGTTCAACAATTTTAGATCATGAATTCTCTCCTCCATCCCCACCCCCTTTCCGATCCCCCCATTTTTTTCCAATAATTTATATAGATTTTTCTTTTCCCACCTATTTCCATTATTTTAAAATGTATTTCAATCCATTGTTTTATCTCTACCTTTTAGCCTATTTCGATCCCTTCCCTTCACCCCACCCCCACTAGGGCTATCTGTACCTTGCTTGTCCTGCTTTCTACCCTTAAATAGGACATTCCTTAGATAATATCACCACCTTCAACACCTATTTGTCCTTTTGTCTGTGACATCTTTTGGTTATCTCCACCTATCACTGGCCCTCTATCTGGCTCTACCTGTCCCACCCTCCCCACTTAAACCAGCTTATATTTCACTTCTTTTCTATTTTTACTTAGTTCTGTAGAAGTGTCATTCGGACTCGAAACGTTAACTGTGTTCCTCTCCGCAGATGCTGCCAGACCTGCTGAGTTTTTCCAGGTATTTTTATTTATGTTTTGGATTTCCAGCATCCACAGTTTTTTGCTTCTAAAATATTTTGTGTTGTGTGCTGTGCTGCCTTAGCCATTGCTTCTTACCTGTTCCTACTCACTTGTCTGTCTTTCTTGCACAATCTCCACTCCCTCCTCCTTGTGCCAGAAGAGTCCTTACAGGACGTGGGATGCGAGGAAGTGTTGTCAAGATACCTGAGGGAGTCAGTGGACATGTGTTATAAAATGGCAGACAGCCTATCCCCAGAAATAGAGACAGAGATCGAAGAAAAGAACAGTCAAAAATGGATCTCTAGGTATATAGGTCACTGCACCTATAGCGTTTTTGATTATTTTCTATACCTGTTCAAGTTCTGTACCTGACATTTTAAGCCATGTACGTGGACCCCCAAAACTCTTAGAACCTCTGCTGTTTCTACCTTTTCACCAATTAGAAAGTGCCCTGCTTAGTTCCAAATTACCTCACGTTTCTCTACATTGAAATCAATTTGCCACAGTTTTGCTCATTCACTTAACCCATTAACATTTCTTTGTAATTTTATGCTTCCATCTATGCTGCTAAAATGCCACTTATCTTTTTGTCATTGGCAGATTTGGGTATGTGGCTTTCTATTTATTCCATTATCTGAGTTAATAAATATGGTGAATGGTTGAGGCCCTAACATAGATCTTTGTAGAACAAGACTATTAACATAAACAGAATTACCTGGAAAAACTCAGCAGGTCTGGCAGCATCGGTGGAGTAGAAATCTGTTAACGTTTCGAGTCTTCATGACCCTTCGGCAGAACTATTAACATTGCCGATGAGAGTAATCCATTACAATAGTGATTGCTTCAAAAATTTTAATTGGACATGAAAGGCACTGGAAATTGCTGGTTAATTGAAACTGTCCCGTTTAATGGATAATAGATGAGAGGCATGATTATATGATTTTTCATTGTTTTGTGAGATGAATGTAATGTTTGTTTATGACCTAAGGCGAGACTTGCTAGCTGTGCATCCTCCCTGCTCCTTTGGCATTTCATCTACTTTACTGAGAGTCTGAGGTCTTGAGTCAGGAAAGGAGAGCTAACAGTCCAGGTGTATGATATATGAGGAAAGATAAAATGGTACAGATATGAAGCGGGTTAGAATGGGATGTGTGAAGCTGGGGGTGCAACCTAGGAGCAGAGAGTTAGAAGAGTGGGGAATAATGGAACCAGTGAGAGGTGGAGGTGGAATTGGATCTGCGAAGGGAGGGAGAATGGTAACAGTGGAAGGAGAGCAGTGTTCCCTCTAAGGTGTGGGTGTGCATCTGGAATGTACCATGCATTGAAATAAAAAGGTCTCACACAAATTCTTCAAAAATGTAAACTGTCCATGGACAAAATAGTAATACTCAGAGGAATTTTTCCAATGCAATGAAAATATAGAAGGATCATTGTTCCTGGTTATACCTATTTTTTTCTGAGCTATGTGGAACATTTTGTTTAAGCCTGACTCCAGTGCCCTCCCTCACCTCTTTTTCCAGTACATTTATGACTGTATTGGTGCTGTTTCCTGAACTTGAAAAGTTAATCAACATCACTTCCACCCTTCCCTTGCCTTCATCTCTTCCCTTCCTTGGACCTCTCTTTTTCCATTTCTGGGGATTGGCTATCAACTGATACTAATCATAAGTCCACTGCCTCCACAGCTTCCTTGAGTACATTTCCTTCCACTGCTTCCTACAAGAATTTTATTCCATTCTTCATCTCCATGACATCTGTTCTAACGATGCCACCTTCCATACCACTGCTTCTGGTATGTTTTCCTTCTCTTCCCCCCCCCACCACCCCCAAACTGTGGTTGACAGGGCCCCTCAACTGAGTCCATTCCATTACCTGCAATTCTCTCACACTTCCCCCTCCCTCCCTCCCTCCCAGATCCATAAGGTTCCCCTTATCCTTCTACCCCACCAGCATCCACACTAAATGGATTATCCCCAGCCAACACATCTTCCCACCCTCCCTCCCACTGCTTCCAGTATTCCAAAGGGAGCAATTGGGTGGGACACCCTGATCCACTCTTCAAACACTCCATCACCCACTCCCCTTACTTCAGCACCTTCTTGTGCAAGCAGATAGGATGCAACACCTGCCCTTTTCATGTTCCTAGCCCTAACCTTTACTGGAAAGTGTGTCTGCATGGATGTCAGATACACCAAATCACCCTGTAACAGTCAATCCACCTGCAGTCCCAGAATAGGCACTTGACAAGGTACTCATCATTGTCACCACCTGGTTTCAGTCAGGTTTTATGAAGTGGAAGTTTAAGTTTGGTAAGATGTATTTGAGATGCCAAAGTCAATTTTTCTTTTTTAAGCAAGTAAATTTTCTACTTCTCTGTAATGATGTGACTGTATTTCTAACTGAGGAATCTTCATCAGCAAAGCAAATCTATTGTCCCTGAACATTTGCCACCCCAATCTGGCCAGATTTGCACTTGACAATGCCTAAATATACAGGAGAGTTCCTGGGACCTAAGTTACAGTCCTTCAAATTCAGTATTAGAGAGGAAGGACTAATTTGGAGCTAGGGTAGGGAATAAGGGACTTGACCTTCAATTTCTAAATGTTTGTAAAACCTGTAGTACAATGGTGGTTCCAAAGTGTATAATGATGGCTTCGAAGAGAATTGCAATAGTTTGGCCGTTATTGATCTTCAGTGTATGATGAAGGGGAACGCTTGTTCTCAGTGTCTCAAAATTGAATCTGGAGCAGAGGATCTCTGTGAGCAGGAATCAGTAAGGTAGTTTTCTACCTTGCTGCCATGCTAAAATACATCATGGAACAAGTGGGAAATGTCTTGAAAGGGAGGGAAATATGGATATGAATGATCAAAGTATTCAGAGCAGAACATAAGACTTAAAAACATCAATCATTATGGAGGAATAAAATATATTAGCTATAGATTTTTATAATACAAACATACAAAATAGGAGCAGAAGTAGACCATTCAGCCTCTCAAGCCTGCTCCGCCATTTGATAAGATCATGGCTGATCTGTTTGTGTTTTGAATTCCACATTTCCATCTACCCCCGATAACATTTGATTCCCTTGCCTAGCAAAAATCTATCTATAGATAAAAGCAAAAAACTGCGGATGCTGGAAATCCAAAACAAAAACAAAAATACCTGGAAAAACTCAGCAGGTCTGACAGCATCTGCGGAGAAGAACACAGTTAACGTTTCGAGTCCGTATGACTCTTCAACAGAACTAAGGAAAAATAGAAAAGAGGTGAAATATAAGCTGGTTTAAGGGAGGGTGGGACAGGTAGAGCTGGATAGAGGGCCAGTGATAGGTGGAGATAACCAAAAGATGTCATAGACAAAAGGACAAAGAGGTGTTGAAGGTGGTGATGTTATCTAAGGAATGTGATAATAAAAGTACAGATAGCCCTAGCTATCTACCTCTGCCTTAAAAATATTCAATGGCCCCGCCTCCATCGCCTACTGAGGCAGAGAGTTCCAAAGTCACAAAACCCTCAGAGAAAAAAATTCTCCTCATCTTTGTCCTAAAAGGGCAACCGCTAATTTTAAAACAGAATACATCCATGAGTGCTCCCTAAATCAGTACATTGCTGCTCTCAACACTAAAAGAAGCATTGCTTGATTTAGTCCTGGAAAATGAAGCAGAGCAAATAACATTTGTGAGATTAGGAGAAGAATTCAGAAATAGTGACAAAAACATAGGTTTAAAGTAAGAATAGAAAGGGATAATGAAGAGTTAAAATCTAAGCATGACGGAATGAATTAAGGTTACACTCAGTGTTAAATGGAATTATCTGGCTCAAATTAACTGGGCAGAAAAGTTGCCAAACAGGTTGACCAATCAGTATGAAATTTGCAAAGAGGAGATGCATTGTATACAGAGAACATATTACTGCCTCTTTTTTAACTACTTTGTCAGCATACTAACATTAATGAAGGCTGATGAGATGTGTTACTTTAGTACCTCAACCATACCTTTTGCCTCTTACAAGATCATTTCCTTTTGCATCCCTAATCGGCTCCACCCTTCCCTTGACCACCCTTTTATAATTTATATGTTTATAAAAGACTGTTCGGTTCCCTTTATCTTAGCCTCTGGTCTATTATCATGTTCTCTTTTTGCTCCTCTAATATTATCCTTTTTTCAGATCTTCTCTGTACTTATTCAGCTTGGGTTTCTATTGTTTTGTGAACCTTACATTATGTATTTTCCCCTTGTGGGAATGTGTTTATTCTATAAGACCATAAGACATAGGAGCAGAAATTAGGCCATTCGGCCCATCGAATCTGCTCCGCCATTCAATCATGGCTGATAAGTTTCTCAACCCCATTCTCCCACCTTCTCCCGTAATCTTTGATCCCCAGACCAATCAAGAACTTATCTATCTCGGTCTTAAATACACTCAATGACCTGGCCTCCATAGCCTTCTGTGTTAATGAATTCCATAGATTCACCACTCTCTGGCTAAAGAAGTTTCTCCTCGTCTCTGTTCTAAAAGGTCTTCCCTTTACTCTGAGGCTGTGCCCTCGGGTCCTAGTCTCTCCTACTAATGGAAATATCTTCCCCACGTCCACTCTATCCAGGCCTTTCAGTATTCTGTAAGTTTCAATCAGATCCCCCTTCATCCTTCTAAACTCCATTGAGTATAGACCCAGAGTCCTCAAACATTCCTCATATGTTAAGCCTTTCATTCCTGGGATCGTTCTCGTGAACCTCCTCTGGACCTTCTCCAGGGCCAGCACATCCTTCCTGAGATACGGAGCCCAAATTTGCTCACAATATTCTAAATGTGGTCTGACCAGAGCCTTATAAAGCATCAGCAGCACATCCCTGCTTTTATATTCTAGTCCTCTCGAAATAAATGCCAACATTGCATTTGCCTTCCAAACTACCGACTCAACCTGCAAGTTAACCTTAAGAGAATCCTGCACTAGGACTCCCAAGTCCCTTTGCACTCCAGATTTCTGAATTCTCTTCCCAATTAGAAAATAGTCTATGCCTCTATTCTTCCTACCAAAGTGCATAACTTCACACTTCCCCACGTTGTATTCCATCTGCCACTTCTTTGCCCATTCTCCTAACCTGTCCAAATCCTTCTGCAGCCTCCCCGACTCCTCAATACTACCTGTCCCTCCACCTATCTTTGTATCATCTGCAAACCTAGCCAGAATGCCCTCAGTTCCTTCATCTAGATCATTAATGTATAAAGTGAAAAGTTGTGGTCCCAACACTGACCCCTGCGGAACTCCATTAGTCGCCGGCTGCTATCCTGAGAAGGACCCCCTTATCCCCACTCTCTGCCTCCTGCCAGACAGCCAATCTTCTATCCATTTTCAAGAAATGCCTACCTGGAAGAAGTTTTTTGTTTTTAAATCTCCTATCCATGCTAGTACCTTGCCTCTAACACCATGGGCTCTTATCTTACTGAGCAGCCTCCTGCGCGGCACCTTGTCAAAGGCCTTCTGGAAGTCCAAGTAGATAACATCCATTGGCTCTCCTTTGTCTAACCTACTCGTTACCTCCTCAAAGAATTCTAACAGATTTGTCAGGCATGACCTCCCGTTGATGAAACCATGTTGACTTTGCCCTATTTTACCTTGCACTTCCAAGTATTCTGAAGTCTCATCCTTAATAATGGACTCTAAAATCTTACCAACGACCGAGGTCAGGCTAATCGGCCTGTAATTTCCCGTCTTTTGCCTCACTCCCTTAAACAGGGGGGGTTACATTAGCGATTTTCCAGTCCTCTGGGACCCTCCCTGACTCCAGTGATTCCTGAAATATCACCGCTAATGCCTCCACTATCTCTTCAGCTATCTCCTTCAGAACTCTGGGATGTAATCCATCTGGTCCAGGTGATTTATCCACCTTCGGACCTTTCACTTTTCACTTCCCCTTGGTAATGGCCACCATACTCACCTCTGCCCCCCGACTCTCTTGAACTTTGGGGATGTCACTTGTGTCTTCCACTGGGAAGACTGACGCAAATTACCTATTCAGTTCCTCTGCCATTTCTTTGTTCCCCACTACTACTTCACCAGCATCATTTTCCAGCGGCCCAATGTCCACTTTTGCCTCTCTCTTACCCTTTATATATCTAAAAAAACTCTTGCAATCTTCTTTTATATTACTGGCTAGTTTACCCTCATATTTAATCTTCTCCCTCCTTATTTCTTTTTTAGTTGTCCTCTGTTGGTCTTTGTAGGCTTCCCAATCCCCTGGTTTCCCACTGCTCTTCACCGCATTGTATGCTTTCTCTTTAGCTTTTATGCTGTCCCTGACTTCCCTTGTCAGCTATGGTTGCCTCGTCCTCTCTTTAGTATGCTGCTTTTTCCTAGGGATGAATTTCTGCTGTGTCTCCCAAATTACTCCCAGAAACTCCTGCCATTGCTGTTCCACTGTCTTTCCTGCTAGGCTCATCTCCCAGTCAATTCTGGCCAGCTCCTCCCTCATGCCTCTGTAGTTGCCCTTATTCAACTGTAATACCGTTACATCTGATTCCAGCTTTTTCCTCTCAAATTGCAGGGTAAATTCTATCATATTATGGTCACTTCCTCCTAAGGGTTTCTTCACCTTAAGCTCCCCTATCAAATCTGCCTCATTACACATCACTAAATCTAGAATTGCCTGTACCCTAGTGGGCTCCACCACAAGCTGCTCCAAAAAGCCATCTCGTAGACATTCCACAAATTCCTTTTCTTGGGATCCACTACCAACCTGATTTTCCCAGTCTACTTGCATATTGAAATCCCCCATGATCACTGTAACCTTGCTTTTCTTACACGCCTTTTCTATCTTCTGGTGTATCTTGTGCCCCACTTCCTGACTACTGTTCAGAGGCCTGTACATAACTCCCATTATGGTTTTTTTACCTTTGCGGTTCCTCAACTCTACCCACACAGATTCTACATCATCTGACCCTACGTCGTTTCTTGCTATCGATTTAATTTCATTTCTTACTAACAAAGCAACCCCACCCCCTCTGCCAACCTGCCTATCTTTTCGATAGGATGTATATCCTTGGATATTTAGCTCCCAGTCCTGATCCCCTTGCAGCCATGTCTCCGTGATGCCCACCACAACATACCTGCCAATTTCAATCTGCGCCACAAGCTCATATACCTTATTTCGTATAGTGCATGCATTCAGATATAACACCTTCAGTCCTGTATTTCCCGTCCCCCTTCTCATTGTCGTCCCTTTATCTGATGTGCTTGAAGTTAGATCCTAGCCCTTTCCAAACACTCTGTCCTATTTTGTGTTCTGAAGACTTTAATTGCCTCTCCTGGGCTCTCCTTTCCTTTCAGTTTTTTCATAATTTTCCATGAAGTTGAATCCACCCCCCACATGCTAACCTGCTACTTTGTTTCCCATTAGTCATACTTCTTGGAGTTTTACCCTTCCCTTCCCCCCCACTTTCTCGTTTAAAGTCCTGTTGACCACCCTATTTACCCTTTTCGCTAGAACATTGGTCCCAGATCGGTTCAGATGGAGACCGTCCCAATGGTACAGATCCCTCCTGTTCCAATACTGATGCCAGTGCCCCACGAAATGGAACTCCTCTTTCCTGCACCACTCCTTTAGCCACGTGTTTACTTCTCCTATTCTCGCGTCCCTATGCCAATTTGCATGTGGCTCGGGTAGTAATCCGGAGATTATAACCCTTGAGGACCTGTTCTTTAATTTAGTTCCTAGTTCCTGATAATCCCCAAACAGGTCCTCTTTCCTAGTCGTACCAATGTTATTTGTCCCGACATGGACCACAACAACTGGATCCTCCCCCTCCCTCTCCAATATCCTTTCAAGCCGCTCAGAGATGTCCCTCACCCTGGCACTGGGCAGGCAACATAACATGCGGGACTCTCGATCCTGCTTACAAAGGATGCTATCAATTTCCCTAATTATAGAATCCTCTAGGCTACCACTTGTCATTTTGCTGCCCCCTCTTGAATGGCCTCCTGTGCCACGGTGCTGTGGTCAGCTGGCTCATCCTCCCTACAGCCCTGTTCCTCGCCCACACGAAGCAAGTACCTCATACCTGTTGGACAAGGTCAAGAGCTGAGGCTCCTCTG
Source organism: Cetorhinus maximus (assembly GCF_964194155.1). Classification (NCBI taxonomy): domain Eukaryota; kingdom Metazoa; phylum Chordata; class Chondrichthyes; order Lamniformes; family Cetorhinidae; genus Cetorhinus; species Cetorhinus maximus. The sequence continues at coordinate 58,978,375 of NC_135885.1, read as the reverse complement.
TTCCTGAACACAGGATCCCTCTACCTGCCTCACTTGCAGTCACACCCTGCTGATCCTGACCACTGACCGAATTTGAGGTACCTAATCTACCGGGTGTGACCGCCTCCTGAAACAAAGCATCTAGGTAACTCTCCCCCTCCCAGATGTGCCGCAGCGTCCAGAGCTCAGACTCCAGCTCATCAATTCTGAGCCGGAGTTCCTCCAGCACCCAACCAGCAGATGTGGTCACTGCGGCTTGCAATGGGATTTGCCAGCTCCCACATCATACAGCTACAGCACATCACCTGCCTAGCTATCTCTACTTAGTTAATTAATTTATTAGTTAGCTTTGCAGTGTTTTTTTTTTACAAATTTGGTGCAGATTTCCTACCAACCAATCAGGTCACAGCTTTCCTGTGACGTCACTTTTTCATTTTTGGCTTCAGTTACTCTGCCCTGTGGTCACCGCTCCGGTGCTCCTCCCTCTGAGTCTGCTCCCTGGAGACAAGGCCGCGAATCCCTGAGGTAAGTTAGATTTATACTCACCGCTCCGGTGCTCCTCCCTCCGAGTCTGCTCCCAGGATTTACTCATCAATCAGCTGCTTTTTCTTTAAAATCCACTTTCAGAAGAGTGTCCCTCGCAGGTCTGGTGCACTCCTGAAGGCACTGCCTCTTCCTCTCTCTCTCTTTTTTGAGGTTTGAGGAGGGAGGGATGGAGACACTACAGCAATGTAATGTTTGGGGCTATTCCGTTGTTTGACAGTGGGTCCTCCTCGATTCCCTCCTGAGTCGCAGTATCTGCGCTGACTTCTTCCAGAATGCTCTAGTCACTTCTCACTAGTGCCCTCTGTTGGATGCTCTTCCTCCTATTGTGTGCAAGAGCCCTTCTCCTCGATTCCCTCCTGAGTCGCGGTGTCTGCGCTGACTTCTCCCAGAATGCTTCAGTCACTTCTCACGGCGGCCTCTGTTGGAACGCCAAACTATCTCCTCCTTAAAGACCTCTCACTGTTCCATTACTTTACCTGTGAATTTGTGATTCCAGTTCCTTTGGACAAGTTCCTTTTTTAACTCAATGAAATTAACCTTCTTCCAGTTAAATATTTTTTATGCTTAATTATTCTTTAGTCTTTGTCCATTTACGTAACTATTTTACCTCTAATGATGTTATGATCACTGTTCTGCAAATGCTTCTCTCAACCCTAGAAACATGTTCACATGTCCAACTTCATTTCCCAAAACTAGATCCAGCACTGTTTCGTTCTTCATTGGGCTGGAAACACACTGATGAAGCAAGCTCTCTTCTACACATTTGCTCTCTTTGTCCTTTACAATGCCTTCACTGTTTACCAAGGAAGAAGACTTTGCCAAAGCTATGGTAAACAAGAAGTTTGCCAGGCTACTAGATGAGATAAAAATAGAGTAGGCAATAGGAAGGTTGGCAGTAGCTAAAGTAGACACCTCACCCAGTCCAACCTAGATTGTTGCGGGAAATAGGAGTAGAAATTGCTGAGGAATGATACACAACTTTCCAATTCTCCAAAGATGCAGGGGTAGTGCCAAAGGACTGGAGGATTGCAAATATTAAATCTGTGTTCAATAAAGTGGGGAAGAATAAACCTGGCAATTACAGGCCAGTCAGCTTAACATCGCTTGCTGGTGGGAAAGCTTTAGAAACAACAATTACACAATTAATAGCTACTTGGACAAAAAGTGAACTAATAAAGGAGAGCCAGTATTTGATTTGCTAATGTTTGACTAACTTGATTGAGGTTTGTAATGAGATAACAGAGAGGGTGGATGAGAGATTTGCAGTTTATGTTGTCTATCTGAACTTTCAAAAGATTTTTTTTTTCATTCAAGGGATATGGGCTTTGCTGGCTAGGCCAGCATTTATTGCCCATCCCTAGTTGCCCTTGAGAAGGGCAACAAAATACCACATGTTAGACTTGTTTGCAAAATCGGAGTCCATGGGATAAATGGGGGAGTAACAGCACAGATACAAATTTGGCTGAAGGGTAGAGGACGGAGTGTTATGCTGAATGGCTGTATTATGGACTGGTGGACCTTAAGGTTATGTACTAGGACCACTATTGTATTTGATGTACGTCAATGGCTTGGACCCTGGTTTACAGGGACAAACTTTAAAATTTGTAAACACTACCGATGATAATAGACTTCAAGAAGACAAATATCAGGCTGAAGCAATTGGTAGGCACATGACTGATAAACATCAGTGCAGGAAGATTGTGAGAGTGCACTTTGGTAGGAAAAATGAGGAGAGGCAGTATATGCTAAAATGATACAATTTTAAAGGGGGTGCAAGAAGAGAGCGACCTGGCAATGGTCGTGCACAAAACTTTGAAGGTGGCAGGAGAGGTTAACAAAGCAGTTAATAAAGCACATTAGATCTTCCATTTTATAAATAAAGGCAGCAAGTACAACAGCCAGGAAGTTGTGCTCAATCAGTATAAAACTCTAGTTCAGCCTAAGCCGGGGTATTGTGTCCAATTTTGGGCACTGTACTTCAGGAAGTACATGAAGGCTTTGGAGAGAGTACAGAAGAGATTTATTAGAATGATCCCGAGATAAGGGATTAAAGCTACATGGATAGACTGGAGAAACTGAAGTTGTTTTCTTTAGAGCAGAGCTCTAAGAGGACATCTGATCAGAGGGGTTAAAATCATGGAGCAGTTAGATAGAGCAAATAAAGCAAAACTTTCCAATGGCTGAAGGGTCAATAACCAGAGGAAACAGATTACGGAAATTAGCAGACATAAGGAAAATTGTTTTTATGCAATGCGTAATTAGGATTTGAAATGCTCTGCTTGACAGGGTGGTAGATGTCGATTTAACAGTATTCTTCAAAAGGGAATTGGATAAATATTTGAAGAAGAAAACAATTGCAGGTGTACGAGGAAAGCAGGGAACTAGGACTAAATGGATTGCTGTTCATGAGAGCTGGCACAGACTCGATGGGCCTAATGGCCTCCTTTTATGCTGCGCTATTCTTTTGATTCTGTGATTCTTGCAAGCTAAAATGGATGGTGTTATATGGAAATTTGATTAAAATTAAATCAATACTTAAGGGAGGCAGAATTAAACTTTAGGATAGCCATAGTAATGATGAGGAACGTAGAAAGTTTAATAAGGTGAAAAGCAAGATTACAGAAGATAAGGGAATATGAAAAAATACTAGGTAATATAAATGGAAGTATTAATTGTAAATATATTAAGGTAAAAACAGTTAACAATTGTAGGAACATTCAGATGAAGGAAGGAGTTTAATAACTCTTTTAAGGGAAAATTGGGTCAAGATTTGAAGCAAAAGATGGTGGGCTTTAGAGAGAGGACAGTGCAGTGAGATCAGTCTTGAATTGCTCCAGCAATGAACTAGTGCATACATAATAAGCCAAAGAGTCCATAGAGCTCTGAGCACTGAAGAAGGGTCATATGGACTCGAAACGTTAACTCTGTTTCTCTCTCCACAGATGCTGTCAGACCTGCAGAGCTTTTCCAGCATTTTCTGTTTTTATTTTATATTAGAGGGATTTGGTGGCTCAGGTTTTCAGGACCTTAAAGGCAGGAACTCAAACTGGTTAAGCTGCCATTTGATAGAGGCTTTTAAAATTATGAAGGGGTGGGATAGAGTCAATAGAAACAGACTGTCCAGCGAGTGAGGGTCTAGAATGAGGGGATATAGATATAAGATTGAATATAAGCGCTTTTGGATGGGGAGGAAGGGAAAAATAAAACTTCACGGAGTGTTCTGAAGCTGTGGAATGCACTTAATTAGTAATTGAAGCAGTGATCATATCAACGTTTAATACTGTATTATAGGTGGCCAAAGGAGAGGGGGAAAAAAGGATATGGGAACAGCGTTGGTACAGGGATTATGATTATTGCTCATGTGGAGGATAAGCACCAGCACAGACTGGTTGAGCTGATTGGCCTGTTTCCATGTTGTAATTTCTGTGTAACTGTATGACTCAGGTGGCTGTGCTAAAATTATTGTTCAGTAATAGCTACAACATTCCTTTCTGTTGAAAATAAGATCCTCAGATCTTGATGGGAGGATAGGGTGACATGGATGTTCCTGATTCTTTGAGGGGTTGGAAATACTCAAATTTTTGACTATACATGGCTTTGTCTCAAGTTACAGATGATGTGATGGCTGCTTTAGGGCTTGAGCACAAAAATCAAGCTGACAGTCCCCTCACTGTTGGAGGTACACACCTTTCCTGAGAGGTTAAACCTCAACCCTATTTGCCTGCTTGGATGGATGTAGAAGATCCCATGGCACTATTTTGAAGAAGACCAAGGAGTCCTCCCTGGTGTCCTGGCTAATATTTATCCTTCAATCAACATCACAAAAACAGATTAACTGGTCATGGTCACATTGCTCTTTGTGGGAGTTTGCTGTATGCAAATTGGCTGCTTCGTTTCCTGTATTATAACGGTGACTACACTTCAAAAGTGCTTCATTGGATGTAAACTGCTTTGGGACATGAGATGGTCATCAGAAGCGCTATATACTTTCAAGTCCTTCGTTCCAGCTTCCTTCTGTTCTTCCAGCTTCCTTTATTTCTGCCTGTCCAATCTGTCTGATGTTGGGTGGCATTTGCCAACAGAAGTTTAGGGGCAGGATTTTTAGGTCATCAGTCAGGCGCGGCGGGCAGGCCCGGGAGCGGCCAGGAAACGGTCCGCCGCCCGTGATCGGCCCCTGACCACGATTTCACGCTGGCAGGCCAATTAACGGCCAGCCAGCGTTAAAGGCACGCTGAGAAGCTCAGTGCTGCCAGGGTGGGAGTGGGAATGGGAGGAGTGTGAGCGCAAAAGTCTGTGCATGCGCAGGGGAGCGCGCACTGAAAGCTCCCCTGAAGGCACAGAGCTGCCTCGGAGCTGAAGAATTTTAAATCAAAAATAAAGATTTATAAAATGTGAAATAATGTCCCCACATTGGACTCACTCATGAACATAAATGTCATAAAAATTATGTCAAAACATTTTTATTTATTTTTAAATTTATGTTGGAAACCTCATCCCACCTGTGAATGAGGTTTCCTAAAAAATCCAAAGGCCGCCTGGCTGACTCGTCCGCCCGCCAACCATAAGGTTGGACGGGCAGTGAAAAATAGCTTCAAATTAATTGATTGATGGCCCTAATAGGCCTCTTAATTGTCGGTGGGTGCACTGCCAACTCACGTGGCCCGCCGACTGAAATATCTCACGAGTGTGCGATGACGTCAGGACACACTCCAGACATTATCAACCACTATATTAGGCCTGATCGGGTCGGACACACGCCCACCTGAGGGACGTAAAATCCTGCCCTAGGATTTTACTGCTTTTAATGAAAACATGATACACAAAAACACTGCAAAATGAATACTATCCAATAGTACCTGCCAAAAATCAGATGATGGTTGAGTCAAGTTTCGCTGTGAATGCCCTGTGATAGGACTCATTGTTGAGGCATTAACCGGAATGCACATGGTACCAGAAGGTAACTAATTCCTGTGAAACTATTAACCACCCATGAGTCAGTGCCTTCTGGACAGGAAGGGAGGAAATTGTTAATCATCAGTGTAATGCTGTAATTAGATTTTAAAAGCTGGATAATATCTTGCAAATTCTAACACTCAAATCAGTGTACCATATATACACGAGTAGTAGTGGATCACGTGTAAAAGTCGACCCGTCACTTGACCAAAAAGGCCTTCATTTTTCATATATCTCATGTGTAAGTCAACCCTAGCTTTTGTGTGATAATGGAAGTGTTTTTTTTCTTTTTTTTTTGGTGTACAATGCTACACCAAACCACAAGTTAGTACCAGTAATTATAAAATCCTGATGTTATTGTCATACTACTAATAATATCAGATTATCTACACATTAGTCACAATATTCTCTGGTACCATGCTTCATACTTCATCTTATAAAGATATGTGAGATGAAAATACTTTCAGTTATGAATCCATTAAGAGGCGGGACACCAGCAAAACAACAACAAACAATACCAACAGCATTGCCAGGTCAGAAACTGCGTTTCTGCCAATCCCACTGCCTAAACCAGCCAATGCTACTGTTAATATTAATCTCCTGATGTTATGATCGTATCTACTAATTCTTTTGGATTATGTACATGTTTCTCACATTTTCCTCTGCCACAAGAGACAATGTCGAGGATGGCACTGCAATTAAAGTAAATTAAAGTGTGAGATAAATTTTTATTTGTATACTTAAAGTAGATTATAGTGATTGAATGTGATTTTGCCCTCAACATACCCAAGAAGAAGCCCAGGCTACGGCTCCCACTGCTTAGCCTAGTGAAAGCATGGTGTAGCTTACTTGTTATTGGTAAATACTTTTCATGTTTTAAGATAACAGTTGTCTCTCCAACATGCATGGACTTCAACCCCTCAAATATTACTCGTGTAGAAGTATAGCCACAAATTTTGACTTTTACATGAGTATATACGGTAACTTTATCTATTAGTGCAGCGACTGTATTTTCATACAAAATGTACTTGCTCTCTGTACATTGCAATCTGCAAAAGGGTATGATGTAAAAGTTAGTATGTTTAGTGATGGGCAAGTTTTAACAGACTGAAATGCGTCATGGTACCTGGGTGAAAGTGACGATGAATTGGATCTTGCATATCTTTACGTAATTTCTCTTGTACAAGTACATACTTTATCGTAATATATTTAAAATTTAATTACACTAACTTTTCTTGTAAATGTATTGAACATATTGGGTTTATGAACTGATGGTTTATGTCTTGTCGGTTATGTGTTCTCACTTGCTTTGGAATGAAACTGACAAATTTGGGCACAGGCAATATCTTTGAATTTATTAAGTTGTTTTATGTTCTTTAGTATGTTAAATAAAATTGTACAGTTTTACATAAGTATTTTAACATGTTCAGTCTTTTAATTGCTAGTTACAGTGCAGGCAGCCATATCTTAACTGGACCAGAGCCTCGCTTCTGCTTCTTCTGCTTTGATTGTGTCAGCATCACAGACTAACATCTGTATTCTGCCAACATTTATATGGTTAATGCTAGTTAAACCGGACATGATCTGCTGACATAGTAGTCCTGATAACGAAAAACTTGTAAATGGAAATGTCTAAAAGATGGGTTTTGAAATGTGATGGGGTTGTGACTATTTCTTCTGGCAGCTTGTTCCACTGTGGGATTGCTCTTGGGAAGAAAGATTGTTGATGCACTGTCTTGGGAACAAATGGTCTTTGGTAGTTTATGTGGATGGCTACCTCGTGTTTTATCATGGTCAGAGGGCACTTGATAGTTGTTCCTTTCAATTCTCATCAGTCCATTCTATATTTTATGGAACATGGCCAGTTTACTTTTCTCCCTCCCTACTGAAGTGATTCCCATTCCAAATCTCTGACCAAGGTTGTGACACTGGTGTATTTCCCATACTGATTCATGGAGAATCGTGCAGCATGTCTTTGGATCACTTCAGTTTTATTTGTGTATCTCCTCATTTAAGGATCCCACACACAACTTGCATACTCCAGAATTGGACAAGCAAAATGTTTGGTAAGGTATAACACTGATATTTTTGTTATAATACCAAAAATTCCTCCTCAGTAATCCAAGAACCCTGTTTGCTTTGGTGGTTATTTGCATAATGTGAAATCCCCACTGAGATTAGTTTTAAGATGGAACCCTAGGTTTGGTTGTGTATCTACTTGTTGGAGGATTTGATTGCAGAATTTAAAGTTCTCTTTTGGTAAATCCTTTTTATTGGTAATACACATGATATAGTACTTTTTGGCACTGAATGTCATCTCCCGTTGGTCCTGTCAATTTTGCAATTCCAGAAGATCATCGTGCGGTGAATTGATGAGTTTTCCCTGATGTGTAAACCACCCAGTCTTCTGCAAATAGCCTTGTTTTTTAACCAGATGGGAAAGCCGTTTCTGTATGTCAAGAAGAGTAAAGATCACAATGCAGTTCCCTGAGGCACTCTGGAGAGGACATCTTTAGCAGAGGATGATTCTTCATCATATACCACCCTCTGTCTTCTGTTGGTTAAGAAGTGCCGGATCCAATTTAATAATGTTCCCCTGATTTCACAGTAATGAAGTTCGGACACGAGTGTTTCATGAGGAACTTTGTCAAAGGCTTTTTGAGAAATACAGTATTGCCAAGTGAGTAGTTGTATCTCTTTTGACATTTGAAGCTAGGTCATTGACAGTCTGTAAAAGCTGTGTTACAGTAGGTGTTTTTGACCATAAACCATGCTGACTGTCTACCAGGATATTGTGAGCTTCAAAGTGCTTCATGACATGAGAATGAACAATATGTTCAAGCAATTAGCAAATGACACTGGTGAGAGATACCAATCTGCACGCTTTTGCCTGACATTTTATCCCCTTTTTATGAATATGTGACAGATGTTAGCTTGTCTCCACTGGTCTTGTAAGTAGCTGGTGTTGATTGACCCTTGGAAGAGATTGGTTTTTATTGGAGCCAGTTCCTCAGCTGCTAACTTTAATGTCCAGAGATGTATTTCATCTAGACCCGGAGCTTTATTTGGGTTTATTTCTTGCAATAATTTCATAACACTCTCTTTAATTATTATGAGTTTTAGTATGTCTAGTACGTGGTCATTGTCTGTTGGGTACCTGTGTTAAATCTTCTCTTGTAAATAAACTGAAACATTGATCACTTAGCACTTCTGCTTACGTTGAGGATCACATATAACTTTACAGTATTGTTTATTTGGATATCTGAAACACTCACTTCTTCCTTTTTGATTTTCTTCATGAATGACCAGAGGCTTATTGGATTCTCCTTAATAAAGGTTGTAAGATGCTCAAAAACATAATCTTTCCTTGCTTTGTTGAGAGCTTTCTTTACTTTGGTCATGCCCAGTGAAGGCATGTCATATTCATAACTTCAGTATTGCTAAAAAAAAGACAGGTTGTTGAAGCTTTTTATCTTGCACTTATCAGGACAATTCACAAGAATACCAAATCTAAAAGGAACAAGAATTAAAAAAAGAACACTTGTTCGACTTGTTTAAGAGCAACAAGCTGCCAGGTGATATATATGGTAGGATTGGTCATCACAGCTCACTGCTTTCACATTATCTATGGGCTGCCCAAGATGTCGATGTCCCTTTACGCCCTATCTTTACGCCCTATCTTATCTATGACTGGTTCTGCATAACATGAATTGGCCAAATGGTTGGGCGAGTTACTATAACCAGTTTTGAACAAGTTTTCCACATAGACGGTCAAAGATTCCTTCACATTTATGAAGACCATACAGGGCTTGCATATTGATGGCGATGCAATGTCCATGTGCTCATTTGACATTGCTAGTCTATTCACCATTGTACCGCTCAAGGAAGCTATAGACATTTGCTCTGCAGCATGATATCATAGCGATCTAGAACTACCATCATTGTGTGAAATCAGTATTCATTGAACTTATGAACTCAGCAACTCGCACAGTTGAGATTAGTTTTAACGACACCACAGATGCCCAAATAGATGGTGTTGCCATGGGATCCCCTCTAGGCCTATCTCTTACAAATATCTTTGTTGGATTCCGCAAGAACCACGTCTTTGATGGAATGACACCTAATTTCCTATCCCTTGCACAGTTCCAATATGTGGATGATACATTTGCTATATTTGAATCCACAACTGCATGTAAGAATTTCCTTAATAGGCTCCATCCTGTGCTCAAATTCACCTTTGAAATAAAGCAGTCAAATGAGCTCCCTTTCCTTGGCATGCTAGTTGAGAAATCTGCCAGAGGATTCTTTATTTCCGTCTACCGCAAGCCTATCTTCACTGGTCAGTACATCAGTTCCTATAGTTACACAAGCTATAGAATTGGCCTTATTGGCAACCTTGTACATAGAGCCTGAGCTATTTGCTCACTGTGCAAGCTTGATGCTGAAATAGGGTGCATCAAAGCTATCCTGTGAGTTAATGCTACCCTGATCAGATCATTGCTCGCTGTATATAGTACAAACTCATGAATGGGCCTAAGGCCACCACTTTCGGTCCTGAAAAGTGCCCAGTCTACTTCAGATCATCCTGGAAGGGCAAGGTACATCAAAAATTTGAATAACAGGCGAAGCTAGCTATTTCACACTGCTACGGTGCAGTAGCAATACAAGTGGTGTTAGCCACTAAAAGGATGCTGCCATTTAGCCAAAAGGATGTTCTGCTTACCTCACAAATGAGTAAAGCAATATTTGAATTTCAGTGCTGGTGTGATGCTAGGAATGTAGGCCATAGTTCCAAAGACTGGCAGATCATATCAAACAGCAGGTCCCTTCAGCTGTTCACAACAGGCAAGGTACTGACCAGACCTAACCAGGCCATGCTTGCAAAACTCAAAACATAGTGTCCAGCATTAGATGTGATTCCACGATTGGATAACATTTGCTAAACAATCCTGAATGTGCTAAGAATTACAGTGACGACCAATTTAAGGTGATCAATCAGGCTCACAGTGTGGCTCACTTAAGGGTGCAAGAAGCTACATATATTAATACACAGGGTCCCGTCCTTTGCAGGCAGAGAGAACGTACACACGTTGCACCTTGTCCAACTAAACAAAATAGGCGACAACCATACTCTGGTTCATTCCCCAGGGCAGTGCCTTGACCAATTAGAGTAAACCTGCCTGGTTTGAATTTAAACAAGCTTGGCAGTTAACTCTCAGTCATCATTTAGCTGGTGCATTCTCCATGACAATGCCTCAACCAATCAGCTCACTTGCCAACCAATCGACATTTTCTTCTCATGCAGTATAAATTGTTGTTCCATAGAGCCATAGAAAATTTACGGCGCAAAGAAAGGCCATTCAGCCTATTGTGTCTGCGTCTTTGCATTTGGTATTCTTGTGAATTGCCCTGATGAGGCAAGACAAAAGGCTTTGATGACATGTCTTTTATCTGTACTACCAAACAATTATTTATATTCAAAACTTTTAAGATAGAAACTTTATGCAACTTGAAGTCTGAAATGAACCTTTCTTTTTTAAAATGAACAACATGCTGCTGCAAAGATGGGCTCTGAAGAGCAGCTGACCTGTCTTGTGTATTCAAAAACTGGCTCACTGTCTAACAGACAAAGGGTACATCCCAGGTGAAAAGGTGTCGACTACACATATCCTGAGACCATTAGAAGATATTCCTAAAGTGAATTGGTCTTTTTTGAAAGAAAGGAGGTGATTGTCTTAACCCCCCCCCCCCACCTCAGGATGAATGTCTGAAAACAATAAATGAGACGTGGCTCATCAACCTGAGACCACCACCATATTTGGAACAGGAACTGTGAAGAGTCCATGGTAGGACAGCCATGTCCTCCTCATCCCCTGACTTCTTAGCCTTGTTGTAAAGATGCTGTTTCTTTCTCTATAGCCTACAGTGTCCTCTACAGAACCATGGCAGGCTTCTCCTGTTGGATGAAAATTTGGATGGTACATATTTATCCATGGCTTCTGTCAAGGCATTTCACAGTTTGTCCCATTTTTCTTGCACTGACAATGAAACTAAATTAGTAATCTAACAATTACTAAAATTCTGGAGATATTTTCTGATTACTTCCTTATCGGCTTTTGTCTAATGAAAATTTTCTTTTGGCCTTTTTCTTATATTTACATAAGAGACGCAGGTCAGAAATGATGATGAGTGATTTCTAATTCCTGGTACTGCAGACACTCTTGTGAATAAGCTTGTATTGTTGGCGAGTATGTGGTCCTTCCTTGATTCTCTTCACCTCTCCAGATAACCCTACTAAAACAGTGATTTTTCATCCCTCCTAATATTGCCGTCTTTTGCTCGGCATCCATTTTTGTCTGATTATACTTCTCTGGAGCGCTGTGGGACATTTTCTACATGAAATGTGCTGTCTTAATGCTCGTTATTGTAACGGATATTTTTTTTATATTTCATGTTTCTAAAGGGCTGACAGTGATGCTGGTAAACCAGTGAGGTGAGAGTGACTGTCCTTGACCTCGAGGCCTCATTTGACCGAGTGTGGCATCAAGTGAGCCCTAGCAAAACTGGAGTCAATGGGAATCAGGGAGAAAACTCTCTGCTGGCTGGGGTCATACCTAGCACAAAGGAAGATGGCTGTGGCAGGTCAATCATCTCTGTTCCAGGACATTACTGCAGGAGTTTCTAATGGTAGTCTTCTCAGCCCAACCATCTTCAGGTGCTTCATCAATGACTTTCCTTCCATTATGAGGTCAAGTGGGGATGTTTGCTGATAATTGCACAATAATCAGCATCATTTGCAGCTCCTCAAATACTGAAGCAGTCCATGCCCAAATGCAGCAAGGCCTGAACAATATTCAGGCTTCGGCTGACAAGTGGCAAGTAACATTCGTGCCACACAAGTGCCAGGCAATGACCATCTCCAACAAGAGAGAATCTAATCATCGCCCCTTGACGTTCAATGGCATTACCGTTGCTGAGACTCCTACTATCGACATCCTGGGGGTTACCATTGACCAGAAACTGAACTGGACTAGCCATATAAATATTGTGGCTACAAGAGCGGGTCAGAGCCTAGGAGCCCTGCAGCGAGTAACTCATCTCCTGACTCCCCAAAGTCTGTCCTCCATCTCCAGGGCACAAGTCAGGAGTGTAATGGAATACTCTCCATTTGTCTGGATGAGTGCAGCTCCAACAACACTCAAGAAGCTTGACACCATCCAGGACAAAGCAGCCTGCTTGATTGGCACCACATCCACAAACATTCACTCCCTCCATCACTGACGCGCAGTGGCAACAAGGTGTACCATCTACGAGATGCACTGCAGAAACCACCAAGGCTCCTTAGACAGCACCTTCCAAACCCATGCCCACTACCATCTAGAAGGACAAAGGCAGCAGACACATGGGAACACCACCATCTGAAAGTTCCACTCCAAGCCACTCACCATTCTGCCTTGGAAATATATCGCTGATCCTTCACTGTCGCTGGATCAAAATCCTGGAACATTCTCTCCCTAACAGCATTGTGGGTGTAATACACCACATGGACTGCAGCGGTTCAAGAAGGCAGCTCAGTACCACCAATTAGGTATGGGCAATAAATGCTGGCCTAGCCAGTGATGCCCGCATCCCATGAATGAGTAATAAAAACATTCCAACCAGAAATGAAGAGGTTGAAGGGAACTTTTGAATTTGGTGAAATCCACTTTCTACCCTCTTTACTGATGTTGATATGTTGATAACAATCCCCTATTAATTGTTTGAAATTTTTAAATTGGAATTGTTGCTAGATAAGAGGCACAATTTTCTCTTACCCTTCTCAGCATGCAGCTTGTCAGGATTGCTGCGATCTTATCTTTAAATGTAGGTTGCTAGGTATTATTGAAATATGATTCCAGTATGCTTACACTTAATTTGAGGCATCTTATGTTCTATTGAATTTAACCATATGCAGTGTGTGGCAGTGGGGGAAGGTGGTGTGGTTGAGGGGAAAGTGAGGAAAGGTTATATAAACATACAATTTTTTAAGAAACTTTAAATGTAAGTTGAAACACAAACACAAGTTCCCAGTGATAGTTTAATTGAATAGCTGAAATAAGCTTGAGATCCTACAGCACAGACAGCTTAACCGAGTGATTTGGAGTGAGTTTTGGTGTCCATTTGAATAGGTTGGCTTCAAATATGACACATTGGACTCCTGCTTAACTACTTTGCTTGAGCATGGGCCATGTAATATGACTATTGAGTAGCAAGGCAAGTGACAAATAATTTCTGTGTAATGATGCACCTTAAACTGTAGAGAGAAGTCATTCCAACCGTTGCTAATGTATTCTGTGCAGCACAAACTATGAAGTGGTAGGGCACAAGGGGTCACGATTCACCACTTACATTTCGGGTCTTAACTGTATTGTTTCAGGAGAGGAGCTGAGCAGAATTATAAGAGTTGTCATATGTTTTGATCACTTCCAAGTGACATGTTCCAGAGTTGCATTGACAAAATGTTGTGATGCGACCAGGCAATTTTCTCATTTCTTTAACAAGGGAATCATGCATGTACAAAAAAGAAATGGGAAACAATTGGGTAATTGTATTTCCTCCCAACAGTCATCCTAGAAGTTAGTCTAGATGGCTGGGTGTTGCACTCAATTGTCTGATGGATTCTTATGTTGCTTCAATGGGTGAGTATTCAGCAAGGAGACCAGTTTGTCACCATCTAGGTTGGTGAAATCTTATATGTGTTGATAATAAAATCTTGATTTGCAGATCTGATTGCAAGTATCACATATGATGTCACTGTTAGAGGGGTGGGTGAAGGCACTGGCTTTGTGACATGCTTGCTTATCCTGTAGAGATCTGACTCTGTTCTCTTCAAATGTTGAGATTGCTTAATGACAGAGTTTTCTCCATTTTGTTAGGAAATAGAGATTGTTTAAGTTATATTGGTATTTGTGGATGTTAGGAATGAGTTTTAGCTTTAATGTTTAAGTTTGACTTGTATTTCTTGGATCCGTGTATTAATAAAAGGTCAAATTGAGTTTTAGTTTCACTTTAAAAGGTGCTTGCATTTCTAATGCAAGTTTATGACTGTAAGAGAAGTTAAACAAACACAAGGGTAGAAAAACTGGGCTGTTACCTAGCAACAGGGGTCCAGAAAGCCAGATTCGTCCCATAGACACACAGAAGAAACTAGAAACAGAGATTTGATTTGGAATCTGTTGAGTTTAGTTAGTTTTGAAGACAGCTGCCAAGCAGAAGCAACCTAGAAGGGGCAGATAGCCAGTTCCCAAGGTAAAGTTGATTGAAAGTAGCTGTCAGCGAAAGACCTGGAGCAAAGGGGAAAGATAGCCAGTCCCAAGCTAAAGAAGGAATTCCCCAAGAATCCAGGGGAGTGGAACAGGAGAAAGTCCCAAGCAGGCCTTCTAGCCAAAGGAAGGACAGGAGCCTGGAAAAAGGTCCTGTTATGTGGAAGTGAAAGTAAGGAGCAGAGAGGCTTCAAGCTTAAAGAGATAATGGCTTGGGAAAAGTCAGAAGGCCCAAAGAGACAACTGAAGATCTGTAACTCTTTGTTATGGGCATATGAAGCAGTGGTGTACTGCTGACAGCTGAGTTGGTGAGAGAGAGTGCGTGGAAGAAAGCTTGAATGCATGTGGTGATCCAGGGGAGAGGAACATCGGAAGACGAGTTCAAAACCCTGGAGGTAAACCCTGTGGAAGGCATCTGAGAGAAAATCTCGGTTTGGGAGAAGATTCCAAGGTGACTTGGAAAGTGGAGATCGGAAACCCTCGTGTGAAAGATTGAGTTCAGTGAGACTGGTTGGCTCATGGTGTGATAAGCGTCTGGTGGGGAGTTGAGGAGAGATCCGTAGCATCTCTTTGGGGTGGCGTCTGTCACATGGTTTCAGAGTGTGATGTTTCTGCCCACAGGTTGTCAATTTGGTTTACATGGTCTGTACTCACTATGAACATTAGAGTATAATATAGGTTTTGTAACTTCTGTTATCCTTACAAATATGTAAATATCTCTAAAGGTATATTTGTGGGTGAAAGAGTATTGTAATAGTCCATTGTTTCTTGTTTAATAAATGTTCAATGCTTTTGTTAAAAGTTCATTAGCTGACTCTGGTGACTCTCTTCACTAGCGCCCCCCCTCCTCCGCATATCTAACAAACAAACAAATAAAAGTTAGGAAACAAAAACAGAATTACCTGGAAAAACTCAGCAGGTCTGGCAGCATCGGTGGAGAAGAAATCAGTTGACGTTTCGAGTCCTCATGACCCTTCGGCAGAACTGAGTATAGTGCTATACTCAGTTCTGCCGAAGGGTCATGAGGACTCAAAACGTCAACTGATTTCTTCTCCACCGATGCTGCCAGACCTGCTGAGTTTTTCCAGGTAATTCTGTTTTTCTATACTCAGTTCTGCCGAAGGGTCATGAGGACTCGAAACATCAACTGATTTCTTATCCACCGATGCTGCCAGACCTGCTGAGTTTTTCCAGGTAATTCTGTTTTTGTTTTGGATTTCCAGCATCCGCAGTAGCTTTTAGCTTTTTGTTTTTATAAATAAAAGTTAGGATCTATCAAGCTGGATTCCACCCTGGGATCAGCCGGGGATCATAACAATTTGAATCCAACTTGCAGGGTCTGAGATTGGCTTTCAGAATGTCTTTCTGTCTAAGTTTGGGCCCTTCTATAGTGCGGATTCCCATGTTCGGCTGGCTGTAGAACACTGCCTTCAGTATGCCGGAACCTTCCATGCGATCCACACAGCCGACCCAGTGAAGCTAAGCTCTGAGCATGCTCTCGATAGCAGGTATGCAGCACCTTGCAAGAACTTTAGTGTCAGGAGTTTTGTCTTGACAGTTGATGTTGCAGATCGATCTTAAACAACTGGGATGGAATGCAGCTAGATGCTTTGTGACACCAGTAGGTGGTCCACTACTTACAACTATAGGGAAGTAATGTGAGAACCGCTGGCAGGCAGACTTTGATCTTTGTTTTCAGACAAACTCTGTGCTGTCTCCAAAGCCTGTTAGTGAGCCTGCCAAATGCTGTGCTTGACTCAATTATCTACCATGATGATGAACAGCATTGACTGATGGAATGAAATTCCATCTGTTCACTGGAAGGGTGCTGTGTGAAATGTGTTTAGCCAATCTCATTCAGTTCCAGCTAACTGTGCAAGCAAATAACCTATTTCATAGACTAGCAATGCTAGAAAAGCAGCATCCTTTGCTGGTAACCAGTGAAAGGTTAGCTAGTTAAACTGTAGCTCAGTGGTTCCCAAATTGTGGACCTTGAACACAATTGGGGTCACAGAAACAGCAAATGGGGTGCAGATATTTCTGTGATTTATCATGTTAACATGAAAAATAATAACAACCTTTCTTTTAATGAAATGGTTGTTTCCTGTACTGGAATTTGCAGTTTCCTGTACTGAAATTGATGAATAATTAAAGATCAGTCAATTTATTTTTATTCATTCATGGGATGTGGCCTTCGCTGGCTGGGCAAGCATTTATTACCCATCTCTAATTGCCCTTGAGAAGGTGGTGAACTGCCTCTTGAACCGCTGCAGTCCATGTGGTCTATGTACACCCACAGTGCTGTCAGGAAGAGAGTTCCAGGATTTTGACCCAGTGACAGTGAAGGAACAGTGATATATTTCCAAGTCAGAATGGTGAGTGACTTGGAGGGCAACTGCGAATAGTTTCCAGTGTTATGGTTCTTCATCAGAGTTTGGTTTAAATCTGCCTGATTCCAGCCAATTACTACCCAAGGTGGTTCCTGACAGACTGTCCCAGCAGAACGCCTCAGCCACCGGCAAAGGGAAGAAGCCTCATTGCTATAAACCTGGCACTTTGTCTCTGAGGGAAATCTGCAGCAACGAGAAACCCACTGAGTGGCTCACCCACAAAATGCCCTTCCAGCACCTGGCACAAGAGATCACTCAGTACTTCAAGGCTGACCTGTGCTTTCAGAGCACGGCCATTATGGCTTTTTAGGAGTCCAGTGAGGCTTACCTGATGGGGCTTTTTGAAGACACAAACCTGTGTGTGATCCACGCCAAGCGAGTCACCATCATGCCCAACCAGCAGGCTCGCCACATCCCTGGGGAGAGAGTTGAAAACCTGACCAGCAGCAACTAGAACAACAGCTCTTTTAAGAGTCGTCAAATTGACAAAGGAAAGAGCTGTGACCTCATATAACCAGTGATCTCTGTTTGATACCAATTGTACTGCAGAATTTTAAAGGTTGCAAGTTTGATATCCAATCTAGGATTCATAAAACAGCATTTCCAGTAACCAGGTTCACATGCTTTCTTAGATTAATATATGGTGCTGCTAATTTATTAAGAATTGTTGATTTCGGATATACTTTATTCATTGTTAGCAGAAGAGGAAATGTGTCAGCAGAAAGGGTTAGGAAACAAATGTGGGTAAATAGAATTAAAGGACAGGGAGTTGATTGTGGATTGCTTTTGCATTGACTGGGTGGGGAAATGGGGCCGTGGGGGTAGCTTTGGTTGCATCTTTTGAGAGTTATCCTTTGGATTGATGGTGCTGCTGGTTTTCCTGTGGGAATTTGGCGCTGCTGGGTCATGGGGTGGCATTCAAGGGGGCAGACAGTTGCATTGTTGGATTGTTTGCATGAGAAAGCTCTTGCCAGTTACCAAGGGCCTGAGATTTTCATTTCAGATCTTCCTATTTGTGATATTATATGTTACTCTATAATATGCGAACTTAAATATCGTCAACTTTCCAACCAATAGGCATGCTTTTCTCCTGTAGTATAAATTGTTGAGGTCATTTGAAATTTTGCATTCCTGTGTTTGACCTGATGAGTGCAAGAAGAAAAGCTTCGGCAACATCTCTCTCTTCTCAGCGATATTCAATTTCTGTACTACCAAGTGACTGTATGCAAACTTCAATAATTAGATACTGAATGTTACAAAGCTGCTTGATTTCTGTTTTGGTTTTGTTGGCATCTCGGGTTGCATTAATTTAGTTTTGGAAGCACTGATCTAGCTGCTCCAGCTTGTCATACTTCGCAGGGAGGGATATTGCTGTCTCTTGACAACTTGTACCTAGGTTCTCCTCTCTAGCATTGTCCTTGTCCTGGAAATAATTGAAGTTTAATTTCAGTTTTGCCTCTAAATTTTAATCTTACAGATTTTAGACAAATTTAGAACTCACTTTTTAGTCTAGTCTTTTGAATCTTTAAGCTTATGCGCATTTTCATTTAATGTAAGAAAAATATATTATTGCCTTCCATATTTCTGTTATAGTCTTAAGAATTTTTCAAAATTTGTTTCCAAAATTGATTTTAAGCAATGTTGAAGAGTAATAAAATTCTGCTTCAATGACATGATTTGTCCATTTGAATTTCCAGCAGCAATTCCAAAAGTTGTGCACCAATGTCTGTCATCTGAGAGATCATTTCAATTTTGATTAGTCTCCACTTGGAATTTTAACCTTTAGTCTTTACATATATAAAAAAAGTTCTAATTTTAGTCAATGGCTATGTTACTTTTTATTGAAACAAATTTATCAAATAAGATGTGGCCCATTTGGTAGCACTCTCCCCTCTGAGTTGCAAAGTTCCTACTCTAGCCCCACTCTAGGACTCGGGCAGAAAAAGTCAAGGCTGACTCTCCAGTGAAACTCTGAGGGGTTTCTGCACTGTCGGAAGTGCTGTCTTTTGGATGAGATGTTAAGCTGGGGCACCCTGCCCTTTCAGATGGATGTAAAAGATCCCATGGCACTTTTTCAGAAGAAGAGCAGCTGAGGAATATCCTTGGTGTCCTGGCTAATATTTATTCTTCAATCAATATCAAAAAGCAGATTATCTGGTTATTCTCACATTCCAGTTTTTGTAGGGGCTTGCCGTGTGCAAAATTGGCTGCTGTGTTTCCTACATTACAACAGTGACTACACTATCAATAGCTGTGAAACACTTTGGGATATCTGGTAAATGAAACGCTTGTCAGCCATGAGCTTGAGAGGTTTGATAGGGTCATAGATAAAGCAAATCCATGTACTTCTGCTGTGTCTACAAATTGCTCCCTTCAGAGGAGAAGATTTTTTGCAGGTGCAGTCTTTTGGACCTGGAAGGGCCTTGGAGGCAAAGCCACCTTGTCTCACTATAGCAGACTTTGGCAAGTGCCACTGAAATGCCCTCATGGATACCCACCTTGAACATGAATAAACCCAGAGAGTGGGATGGGGTTTGTGCCCTTGTGTTTGGGCAAGCATGGGCTCCAACCACCGACACTCCGCTGGTATATTTGGACCTCTTGAATTTGAGGCCCAGTATGTTTGCTATTATATGTCCAGAAATCTTTTTGAATGTGAAATGCAATGGTTTCTTCAACATACAACTCATGAACTTTTAACCTATTCAAACTTGGAATACGGGCAGCCTTGGCAAGGTCAACATTTATTGCCCATCCCTGGTTGCCTTTGAGAAAATGGCAGCCCACCTTCTCAAGCTATCTTCATGTAGTGAAGGTACTCCCCGACAGTGCCATTATATAGGGAATTCCAGAACTTTGACCCAGCAACAATATGTCCAGGGGCAGTATTTTATAGTTCCCCGCTAGTGGGTTTGCAGGCCTTCACACTGCTCTCCTGCCCGCCTGACCTTTCCACAGTCTGAGACTGGACATCTGCCCGAGTGAGGGACAGAAGCTCCGTCTCCAGCTAATTAATGCTCCTTGGAGCATTAAATGGCTGTGGGGCTGCTGTGGCTCTTTGGATGGTGGGGTACGAACCGCGCCCCCCATCTGAAAAATACAGCCTCAAGTGTCTGATTTGGAGTGATAGTGTTTCCATACAACTGAGCCCTTTTCTATTAGCTGGTGGAAGGTGCACAATTGGGAGAAGTTGCCGAGGAAACCTTGGTGAGTTACTGCAGTGCATCCTATAGATAACACATCCTGCAGACACAGTACACTAGTGATGCAGGGAGTGGATATTTTAGCCATGGGTAGGGTGTTGATCCTGAGTGTCAGTCAAGTAAAATGCAGTGTCCTGGATATAGTTGCAGTTCTTGAGTGTTGCAGCAGCATTCATCCAAGGAAGTGAAGAGTATTTTATCACAGTCCTGATGTGCTGGTAGTGGAGAGACCTTGGAAATGTTCATGGCTGGCACGTGTTACATGAATGCACTAATCAATCCATACCTGGATATTGTCTGCTTCCATCATGTGAAGAATTGCGGATGGAGCTGAACACTGAGCAATTATGAGACTAATTCTGGATCACAGGTCTATAGTACTAAAGCTAGGGGCTCCATAGCCTTTGCTGTGTCCAATGCACTCAGCCAGTTCTTGATAAGTGGAGTGAATCACACTTTCTGAAGATGGCCATCTGTAATGGTGGGAACCTTGGGGAAGTGGCTGAGGAAGATCATCCATTTGACATCTCTGGATGAAGCTCTATAAATGCTTACTCATACCATTAGTTGGGTAATTAACTACCATTGATGTGATGTAGCAAGACTGTGGAGCTGTGGCCTAATCCGTTGGTTGTAGCTGTGTCTATAGCATGCTGCTTCCACTGTTTAGCATACATGTAATCTTTTAGCTACATCGGGTGGGCACCTCATTTTCGGGTATGCCTGGTGCTGCTCCTTGCATGTTCTTCACTATTCTTCTTCAAACCAGGGTGGTCATCTGGCTTGACTGTGATGGGGCAGTGAGGGATAGGTCAAACTATGAAGTTACAGCTTGTGGTGGAATACAGAACTGCAGCAAATAGTCCACAGCAGCTCATGAAAGCCAGATTTTGAACTGTTCTGAACCAATAATATTGTGGACAGACACAACTGTGACAGGTAGCCTGGTGAGGATAAGGGCAGGTAGATTATTACCTTATGGTCTTTGGCTCATCACTTGCCATAAGCCTACTTTGGCAATCATGTCCTTCAGGATTCAGCCAGTGTGGTCAGTGGTGGTACAACCAAGCCACTCTTGATGAAGAGCATTGAAGTCCCACACCCAGAGGCATTCTGTGCCCTTACTACTCCCAGTGCTTCTGCCAAGTGATGCTCAACATGGAGGGGCATTGATTTATCTGATTTAGCTGAGAGCAGTGATCAGTACACGCTTGACATGAAGTTGTAATATTTCATGGGGTCCAGAGTCAAGAACACTCAAGGTCATTCCCATTGAGCTGTATGCCACTGGGCTCCTACTTCTGGTGGGTCTGCCCTGCTGATACAACAGGACGTACCCAGTGATGGTGATGGAGGAGTCTGGGGAATTGGCTGGTGGGTGTGATTCTAGATGTATGACTGTTAGGAAGTGGCTGAACTGTAGGGCAGCTGTTCCAACTTTAGCACCAGTCTCCTTGTCTAAAAGGTTATATTTGGATTGTTGAAAGCATTATCTGCAAAACTGCCTAAATAATTATTCCTCTCACCATCCCCCTTGATTGCAAATAAGCAAATATATTTTTAATGTGTACTGCTTGAATTTACTTGACTCTCAGTTTAGTTTTTAAAAGCATTTTTGAGTACAGCGTGAAATTCATAAAGTTTTAGAAACTCTAACTTTATGTTTGGCTTTAAACACTTAAAGAATGTGTTAGTATGTCAGAACTGAAGTAAATTTTCTTAAATGCTGAAAATTCCTCTTGGTGAGCAAAGAGTTAAACAGGATGAACAACATACCTTGGAGAAGTGTAGGTATGTAAATTCAAGGATTAACCTGTTCAGTCTTGTGTGTTATCTTAATTCAATTGGTTTTACCTTGCTAAGACGAAAATAGAAGAGCTGTAAAACGGGATCTAGAGGAACTTAAAAGTTGCAAAATGGTCTTGCGCAAAGGTGTTCTTCTAAGACTGTTTACAGAACAAATGCCTGCCAATTGTGACGCATTCAAACTTATACTTCTCCATTCGGGAAGGGACGGGGAAGAGAACCATGTACTGATAGGTAACTTGTAGCGAGGGTGGAGACTTACGTTCTTCGTAACTTTACTGGGATTGGGAGAGAGAGGGAAAGTCACTGAATAGGACTATGTGATTTATAATTCAGTAGAGTTATCTATTTTGTGTGCAGATGACAGATTGCCCACATGTGCATTCGTTAAATTTATACTACTGTGCTCATGCAGTTAGAAAAAAAACTGCCTTTTAGAAGGGTGTGTTCGTATGACAATTGGGAAACAACCCAGCAGCAGATTGTACTGTAAAGTGTGCCAACAGTACTGCAGGTGTCGACATTGATTAGGAGTTACTTTTGTGATAGGTAATTAGCTCATCAACTGCTGGGCTGGGCTACTATACCTGGTGGTTGTTTCAAAATCTCACGGAAATCTGCCATAACTGCTGTACACCTCACACACCGCAGACCTGACTATGAATTTGCTGCAGTTGAAGGAACTTTCTCAGTCTGATCTGTATCGACGGCGCCAAGAGCGTCATGACAGCTTTGGATTTGCAGATTTAGAGAAGAAGAGGTTAAGGTACGTATTTTGAGTTGATTATTAACTGCACCTGGCATGTATGAATTATATAGAGGAATTCCTCAAAATACTCCTTGCATTGATGCAGCTAATCAGGAATTGCTGGAATTCTTGCCTTGAGCAGACTTGTAAAATGTGAAAAAGGCACTTAAATGTAAAGCAAATGCAGGTGTATATGCTTTTTGAAAGGTGTACAGGTTTTGAAATATGTTAGTTCTTACAATCGGAATGCCATCAGTCAGCAAGGACTAACGTGACATCTGAATAAGCTGATTTGACTGGCAGTAAACATACACAGATTAGTTCAAGCAGCGGTGCCTCTTGTCGATGTTAATGAAGTATTTAATTTGCACATGACTCAATTCTCTTACATAAAATTAAATGTAAAGTGATTGGTATAAATTTAGATTTTCCATTATAGTTCTCATTTACTTCTGTCGTGAAGTGATGGGGCTTAGTGAGCTAAAAATTATTTTGTGGACATTAGCAGAATGGAAATCTACCTCGTGCCTTTTAAAGGAGCGCTGCATTGAGACTGAGAGATAGAAATCTCTTTGGCGGTAGTACTTTCAGTGTTCTGAGAGAACTTCTTTTGAGTCTCTCAGCCTTTGTTATTCGCTTAGTTTTTATTTATAAATGCTCCTCAGCGTCTACCTGGAGACACTTATTGAGTGTGCTGCATTCTGCAGATGTTACTATTTGAATCTTACTGTGGAGTGTGCCTGCAGGAATGGTGGAGTTGTGTGCAGTTTTTATTTCTATGCATAGGTTAAGAAGTCACTGTTTGTTTCATAAGCCAGAGTTAGTACTTGGTGCAACTCAGTGGTCATTAGAGAAGGAGCAGAGATTTCCTTTTGCATGAGTTTAAAAGTGACCATTAGTGGAAGGTTCTTTTTTACAACCAGGTGTAGGTTTATGAAGATAAGTTGTAGGAAATGTAACAGTGGCTTCAAATTCAAAGTATTCCTATTATTTCTCTGACCTCCTTCAATGTGGGATTATTTGACTTGAAAGTATCCCCCTTGAAATAATTTACTCTTTGATAAAATAAAGATTTTCTGGAATCAATTGTAATTAGCTGACCACTGTCTGATAATTTCTTCCAATCAAGGAGCAGGGGTTACGTAGAGATGTTTATAATGTAAAGAATTTGCTTAATATTTGTGGCAATGAATAAATAAAATTGACAAATTGCTAAGAATGCAAAACACATTCCAGATTTTGAAATTGTTTTTTTACATCTGTGAGTATCATTCACTCATTTGAGGGTCTTAGAAAGCACTTGTGTTCATATTACTCGGGATACATGAATCCTTTGTTTTATTTTAATCTTTTGTGTCCTTCCCATTAAAGTAGAAATGATATAGTAATGGTTGTCCTTTTCTTATGTGCAATATAATGGAAGCAAAGTTAATCATAAATGATTTTTACCAACCTTCTGTGGATTTTTACAAATGAGCAGTTTGCAAGGTCCATTCCTATACTTCTTGGTTCATAAGGAATATGGTCAAATTCAACTTGAATTTCAACAACAGGGGACTAAATTCTTGGAAAAAAACAATTAATGAAAGACATTTATAAAGGAAATTGAAGTTTAAAAAAATCCTTAAATTAGACAGTGAGAACAATAAGAACAACTTACATTTATATAGTGCCTTTAGCATAATGAAATTTCCCAAAGGGCTTCACAGGAGCATTATAAGACAAAGTATGACTCTGATCCACATAAGGAGATATTCGGTCAGATGACCAAAAACTTGATCAAAGAGGTAGGTTTTAAGGAAGGTCTTAAGTGAGGAAAGTGAGGTATAGATGTGTAGGGAGGGAATTCCAGAGCACAGAGCCTAGGCAACTGAAGGCACGGCCACCAGTGGTAGAGCAATTATACCTGGGAAAGCACGAGGCCAGAATTAGAGGAGCGTAGATACCTCAGAGGGTTATGGGATTGCAGGAGATCACAGAGATGAGGAGGGGCAAGGCTGTGGAGGGATTTGAAAACAAGGATGAGAATTTTAAAGTCAAGGCATAGCTTGACTGGGAGTCAAAGTAGATCAGCAAGCACATGGGTTGATGTGGAATGGAACTTTGTGTGAATTAAGACATCAGGATGGATTTTACATGGTGGGGGAGGGAGGAGCCACGTACTCTCCACATCCCTGACCAAAAAAGTCTGTAGTCAGCCTGCCCACCTGAAATCCAGCTGCCCCACAGTGATATTACATTGGGAACAGCCTTAATTGAGTCAGTGTGGCACTTCCACTCCCATCTGAGAGGAATTCCCACCCTAAATAGCTGTTGGCTAATCTGATTGGCTGTCAGATCTTTTGTTCCAGCTGTGCTAGATCCAGTATTGGCCACTGCTGGGACTACAAGCAGCCCCCGAAGAAGGGAACTGATGGATCCTGGACTGGTTCGGGGAATTTGAACGGGCTTGCCAGGCAGACCCCAGCGGGGAGGAGGTTGGGGTTGTGTTTTACAGGCCAAGGGGGAGGCTTATGGTTGGGGGGGAGGGGATTGTGATCTTGTTGAGGGAGTGTGATGGGGTGGGGGTGCCTCCAATGGGTACATGGGGACCCCCTTTCCTGCCTAACAGCAGCCTCCACAGTGAAAGCTGCTGGGCTGCCTGCCTTGCTTTTGCCTTCCCCTGCCACGCACGTTATAGTGGCAGAGGCGGAATGAGGCCCTTAACTCACCATTAATTGGCCACAAAAGGACCGTAATAGGCCCAAGGACGGGCGGGCTGCCTGACGCCTTACCCGCTCACCAGTTTTATGAGCCCCCCTTGACTTCAAATATGCCAGCAGGGGCCATAAACTCAGCCAATGGGCAGTAAAATTTTAGATGGCCTCAATTTTATGGAGGGTAGAATGTGGAAGATCAGCCAGGTTTTTTTTGGAATAATCAAGTCTGGACATGAATGAGAGTTTTGTCTGAAGCATTATTGAAATAAAATTATTAAAGAGTGTTTTTGCATAAATTCTCCCAAATTTATGAATAGGTCCCTGAGATGACAACCCTCGCTAATTATAATGTTGGATTTTATAACTTTTTATCTTTCTATTAGTGAGAGTAATGCTGTGATTGTTTTGAACATTCAACTTAATCTTAATCTTAACTTAATCTGTAAGAAATGCTGCTCTGGCAGCATCTGGAGGGAGAGGAAGAGTTAATATTCTGGATTGATGACTGTTCTTCAGAACTGGCTTTAAGCAAATACAGAGTGGGTAGGAGGCGGGGGGTGCTCCTAGTGGGTGAAAACAAAAGGGGAAGTTTGATGGGGTGGGAGGCAAGAGAGATTAAATGTCCAGAGGGGTGATGGTGCAAGGTTAAAGTAGATAGTAATGGGACAAGTAACAATACAAGAAAAATGAGACTAGAGGAGGTGTAAATGGTAAAAGCGGATTCATTGCCATCAAATGCTGTCCAAAAACACAATAATTAGTGGCAGAGATTATGTTGATCCCCGTGTTGAGTTTGAAAGGCTGTAAAGTGCCTCATCGAAAGAAAGAATGCTGTTCCTGCAGCTTATGATGAGCTTCATTGGAACAATGTAAGAGGATAAGGTTGGAGTGGGTGGAAAATTAAAATAACAGGAGACCAGAGGTTTAGCCTCCCATGCACTGAACAGAGTTGTTTGCAAAGCACTTACCCAAACTGCGTTTGGACTTCCCAACATAGAGGAGACGATATTGTGAGCAGTCAATACAGCTTACTAAATTAAAAGGGCGGGCTGCCCTGATGCGCAAAGGGCACACCCGAAGGTAGTACACCCTTTCCTTTCTGCCCTCTAAAAAGCTTTTTAAAAAGATGGCCTGCCCACTCCCACCCGACTGTCCAAGCCAACTGTTTGAAACTCTTTCGAGTTATCAACAGTCACAGATTGCAACTCTTTCGAGTACAATCACAGTTCTTGGTTTCCAGGAGTGGGACATGAACCCACAACCCTCTGATTGCATGGGACATGTATTATCGGGGTCAATTGGCTTGTTAACAAGCTCAATTGACCTTTGATTATTTACTTAAATATGGCAGGTGGGCTGCCGATTTGGTGCCCCTCCCCCCTCATTATGGGGGTGAGCTCGGGGATGGGCAGTAAGGTGGTGGGATTGACACCCACCCTGTTTTAAGTGCCCCCACCTCCCCAACCCGGCGAAAACATTCCCAACGGGGGCACACAAAATCCAACCCATTAACTCTGTTTCTCTCTCCACAAATGCTGCCTGATCTGCTGGGTATTTCCAACATGTTCCATTTTTATTTCATCGTCTGCAGTTCTTAGTTATCAATATTAGTAATATAAGATGACTTGAAAGTTGGTGCCTGCATTAGCTAATATAAAAATTAAACATACTCAGAATCTATGCTCCATATTCACTTGCTCCCATTATGGATTCTTACAGAATGTTCAGGTACTTTTGCTTTACAAATGGTGTTCCATTCAGGGTTACACATCATAGAATTGCATTATTAATTTGGTTAAAATTTGTTGTAGAGCTTAATGTCAGTTTTCATTGGGAATGGGAGAAACAGAATCATTGTTCGTGCAGCATTTTTATTATCTGAAGGTCTGAACCATGAAATTATATTTTGTAGAGGAGCAAGAGATGCTTTTTCTCCTCTCCCACTCCACACCTTGACTTTGTATTTCCTTTCGCATGGCAAAGAAACCACCCATGAAGGCACCTCTTACTATGAGGCCCATCATATTGCTGATGCTGAATACAAACACCAGTGGAGAAAGTGTTAAGTTTCCCAGCCTGATGGACCTGGAATCCACAAAACAGTCTGCATCTCCTCATTCTGAAAAAAAATGATCCCATCAATCATCAAGGAACTCACTGTAAAAAAGCAAGATCATGCTCTGGCTATCTTCGATATTGATGGGCAAACAATGACTT
The DNA here is from genome assembly GCF_964194155.1 of Cetorhinus maximus. Taxonomy (NCBI): domain Eukaryota; kingdom Metazoa; phylum Chordata; class Chondrichthyes; order Lamniformes; family Cetorhinidae; genus Cetorhinus; species Cetorhinus maximus. The sequence goes on along the minus strand of NC_135885.1, from coordinate 58,950,532 downwards.
CCTTTAAAACCAGGAAGAAGTTTTATAGTGATTAAAGACCAGAGGACATCTGTGTCGCATCTTTCAGTCACAGTAAGAGGCACAACCAGGGTTCAAAGTACAAGGGAGTGGCAGGCGAATTTGGCCTGGAAACTTCACAAATTGCCCCAGAAAACTCAATGACGGGAACAAAAAATTCAAGAAAGGTCTCCCCTGTGTATTTTGATTGGGGAAGTAACAAGAGTGGGAGACAGAATCTGTGACGAGCTGCTTCTCCAATCACAGACTATCTCTCCCATGTTGCTGCACCAGCTCCTCCAATCACAGGTCCCCTCCCCCTTTTTTTTTTCCTGATCTTGTTGTTTTACCTTGCTGGGGTGTCTGGTTTTCTTGGGCCTGGATTTTGGGCAGGACCCTGCCCAAGGCTATGGTGAGTCCTCCCAGCCGCTTGTTGGACTCCTCATCATTGCAGGTGATGGAGAATGATGCTGGTCATCTTGTTGTCCTGGGTGCTTTGCCAGCCAGCTCTAAGTTCTGGGGGCGGTTAGATAGGCAGGGACTCCAACCTTGACACACTCTGCATAGTGACCTTTGTGCACTGTGCAGTGGAAGTTGGATGTAGCTGATGGGGAACTGGAGACTGACTCTAGAGGAGCGGACCTTGGCTTTGGCCTGAGTAGGTACCAACTACCGGGGCCGCTGCCTGTCAGTGGGGAGCCACCACGGGCTCTGGGCTCTCTGTCCTACACTTGTTCCCCTGCTGGTGGAGGTTTGCTAGGCCCTGGCTCTGGGCTATGGGGGATCTGCCTATAACTCCAGGCCTGGCTTCAACTGAGGGGGGTTTTGCACCTTGGGAGCAGTTGGTACTGGTGGGCAGCAGCCCAGACTGTGCTGTGTCTCCTTCCCATCCCTGTGGGGGGGTCGAGAGAGGTGGCAGAGCATTATCATGTGGTTCTGTTTTGACCCCTGGGCCTAACACTTGAAAATTCAAATTTTTAATAATCTTTTAAAGAGATAATTTTGCAGACAACATTTTGCTATAGGAGACATTGAAATTCCTATCTCTCTAATTCTCGTTTTCCTTACTGGCAAATTTTAAGAGTTGCAATTTGTCTAATCTCCTGGTAAAATGTTTCATCCACTCTTCTATCCCTCTGTTCAAGCCTGTGATTATCTGTGATGATGTGGCTGCTAGTCACACGGTTGTTATATAACTCTTATATTATTTGAAATTGTATTGGAATGTTTGTGGTGAGTTTGGAGCCACTGCAAAAGTACCCAAAGTATTCCTGAGGTGTAGGTTGGTTTGCACATCAGTAAGGGATGAGAACATTTGCAATACTTTGGAAAATATTACTTAAAATAATCAGAACTCACTTTATTCAATGGAATTAAATCCTTAATATTTAGTATTTGATGCATACTAGAATCTATCAGAGCCGTTAAAATATTAGATGTGCAGTACTAGTACACAGCAGAACAAGTCTAGTATCCATCTTTCTAATGATTAAAGGTGCATTTTTTCAATTGTCCAATGATGTCCCTTACCCATATTTTCAGTATTCAACTTGTCAGATCATGTTACAGTATTCATAGCTCCCTTTCATATTTCTGCAATTTTTAATGCAGAATGTGGAATGTAATGCAACTGCTTTGAATGAACTTTGTATATTAACTGTGCATGTGCTAATGATTGGAAAATTGTTGATAAACATAGCCATGTAGGATCCTCTAGGTTATTAGAAAGCTTAATTTATAATTTAAGTATGTAAACTGAAAAATGCATTTTTCTAAAACAAGTAGTGTCTTGTACTTTCAGCACTTGTTCGATTGTATGAGTACGTTGTATATGATCCTTACAAGGCAGAATCCTTAGGCTGTGGATACCAATCTAAATTCTGTCATAGGAATGTATTTGGGACGGAGCACTGAGCTGTGGAATTTTCCCACATGAATGGCCCTCATTTTTAAAGGTAATTGTTATTTTAGCAGGAGCCTGATGGTTATCACCAGGGCTAGAAGAACTGGACTGTTCTCATCGCTTGTTGGCTTTTCACTGTAATGACTACGTCTGCTTGGAATGAGGCTGAGTTATTAGGAAATGTATGCTGGGTGTGCTCTGAGGGGAGAATTGTTCCCTTTTTTTGAGCGATGCTGCTGGTGTCTATTTGTTTCTTGATGTTAAAAAAAAAAACTAGTTTGAATTTTTATTACTATAAAGATGAGCATTGTAAAGACCACTCTTGGAAGCTCAAACAACTTTAGCTCTTAACTCCAATCCATATTGTCTGATATTCATTGCTGTCCTAGTTGGATAGGAGTTTTGTTTGTTTTTGGCCACATTGTTATCACGCAGTATTCCATGTGCAGTGACAGAGAGGAAGTAGCTGATATCATCAGACACACAGGTACCAACTGTGGATTGGAACAATGATTCAGTCCTCTCACCTTTAAAGGATGGCACGTAGCCTGCAGGAAGAGGGCAATAAATTGTTAGATTAATGTTGACCTGTTCCAAATTAATAATCAGTTAAAGTGCAGGTACTGTTTTTGCAGAATGTTGTACCCTATGAAAACTAATGAAAGAGGGTACAGGCAGGCAGCATGCTTTCAGACCTATGTCACTGCTACACTTAATTTAGTTACTTAAAGCACATAGTTAGTTAGTTTTTAACTCACCTATTCTCTATTTAGATTTACCAACTTTGTGTACCCTACAGGCAATTTCTTTTTTAACTACCCCACTACTAACTACCCCATTACTGACATGTTAAGTGAATTATTCTAATTACACATTACAGGTAAACATATGTCTATAATAATTTTTACTTATCATTCAGCAGCCCCTCTTCCCAAACCCCCTCCCCTCAATCACTCTTATGTACCTTCATGAGACAGTTTCCACCAGGTTGATCATCTCAGCCAGGCATGTCCTGTCAGCCCAGCAGTCCACTGAACTGTGGGTCAAACAGTCGCCTCTCCCACATGAACAGTGTTTGAACCAGCAGCTGCTGCTACCACCTGAGTGAGCTACCACATGAGCCTGAGCAATGCGTCGCCACTTACTTGTTTGCGTCTCCTCCAATCAGAGGTGGTTTCTGTCCTGTGCTTGCTGCTAATAGGCACACTAGTGAGATGCTTCTTTTTGTTAGGCAGTCTCTCGGGGTCAAGAATGACTTGCTTCCATACTAAAAATGAGTTCTCAGGTGACTGAAGAGCCCAATGTGTGACCTACAGTCTCTGTCACATGTGGGGTAGATGGTGGTAGGGAGAACAGGTGGGTGGGGTGTCCAGGTTGCCACACGCTCCTTTCACTGTTGATACTTGGCTTCAGCTAGCCCTTGGCGATGTGACTTGAGGTGTTCAGTTCCTTCCCGGATGCTTTCCCTCCACTTCAGGTGGTCTTGGCCAAGGATTTTCAGATGTCGGTGGGATGTTGCACTTTTTCAAGGAGGCTTTGAGGGTGTCCTTGAAGTGTTTTCTCTGCCCTCCTAGAAGCTCGCTTGCCAGGTCGAAGCTCTGAGTAGAGCGCTTATTTCGGGAGTCTCGTGTCAGGCATGCGGACAATGTGGCCCGCCCAGTGGAGCTGATCGAGCGTGGTCAGTGCTTTGATGCTCAGGATGTTGGCCTGAGCTAGAACACTGATATTGGTGAGCCTATCCTGCCAATGGATTCGCAGGATCTTGTGGAGGCAACGCTAGTGGTACTTCTCCAGAGTTTTGAGGTGCCTGCTGTACATAATCCACGCCTCTGAGTCATAAAGAAGGACGGTTATCACTACTGTTCTGTAGACCATGAGCTTGGTGCTGGGTTTGAGGTCCTAGCCTTCAAACACTCTCTCTCTCAGGCGGCTTAAGGCTGTGCTGGCGCACTGAAGGCGGTGTTGAACCTTGTCACAATGGCTGCCCTTGTTGACAGTAAGCATCCAAGGTATAGAAAATCATCCATGTTGTCCAAGGCCTAGTTGTGGATTTTGATAACAGGGGAGCAGTGCAGTTTCGAGGGGGTAGGTTGATAGAGGACCTTTGTCTTACGGATATTTAGCGTAAGGCTCATGCTCTTGTATGCCTCGGTGAAGGTGTTGACGATGGGTTGGAGCTTGGACTCCAAGTGTGCACAGACACAAGCATCGGCTGCATACTGTAGTTCAATGACAGAGGATAGGACGACCTTGGATCTGGCCTGGAGGCGGCAACGGTTGAAAAGGTTCCCACTTGTTCTGTAGTTTAGCTACACTCCAGTGGGGAGCTGCTGAGGGTGTGATGGAGCATTGCGGCAAGGAACATCGAGAAGAGCGTCGGTGCGATGACACAGCTTGACCCCGGTCCGAAAGTGGATTGGGTCTATGGTGGATCCGTTGGTCAAGATCACGGCTTGCATGTCATCATGGAGCAGGTGGAGGATGGTGACAAATTTTTGGGAGCAGCCAAAACAGAGGAGGATGCTCCATAATCCTTTGCTGTTGACAGCGTGAAGGCTTTTGAGAGGTCAAAGAAGGCCATGTATGAGGGTTGGTGCTGTTCCCTGCATTTCTTTTGCAGTTGCTGCATGGTGAAGACCATGTCCATTGTGCCCCTTAGTGGGTGGAATCTGCATTGTGACTCTGGGAGGAGCTCTTCAGCCACAGGGAAAAGGCAACTGAGGAGGATTCTTGCAATGACCTTCCCTGTGGCCAGCAGCAGGGAGATGCCTCTATAGTTAGCGCAGTCGGACTTATCACCTTTCTTGAAGATGGTCATGATTATAGCATATCTCAGATCTCCTGGCACATTCTCCTTCCAGATAAGGGAGATGAGGCCATGTATTCGAGCCAATAGTGTTTCTCTGCCATGCTTCCATCTATTCCTGATGCCTTGTTGCTCTTTAGCTGTCGAATGACCTTTCCTACCTCGTGCCAGCTTGGGGTTGTGCTGAGATGGTGGCGGGTAACATGCTACAGGATGGAGTCAAGGACACTCGCGTTAAAGACGGAGTCTCTGTTAAGAAGATCTTCGAGTGCTCCTTCCAGCAGGCGCTGACTGCCTTTCTGTCCTTGATGATTATCTCTCCATTCTTGGCCAGCACAGGAGTGGGTGCTTGGGCCGCAGCTGCTCTTGACTACGCGAAAGAAACCTCACATGTCATGGTTGTTGGTTTCTTTACAGTGAGATGCATTAGTAAGCGTGAGGATGGTAGCCAGGGTATGGGGCAGAAGGGAACCTAACAATCGAGAAAGAGATTAAGATAAGATTAGAAATATTGACTCCTGACCAGATGAGTTAAGTGCTGGGAGAGGAGGTTGGAAGTAGCTAAAATGGATGATTGGAGAGAATTGGCAATGTTATTTTGGAATGGATGTGAATGAGTGCTTTGATTGTAGCAGATTAAGACTGTGAGCATGCGTGTTTTTTTAAAAATGGGAACCTTTGGCTGTAGCAAACCAAGAGCTCAGTTAGATAAAAATACTAGTTGCATGTGAGATTGACAAAGGGCATTTGCCCTGAATCAAGCACAGGGAATATTAATGGAGGCGTTCAAAGGGAGGCTGAAGATGTGATAGTGAAGTAAAATGTGGCAAAGGCTAAAAGGACAAGTGGCTTAGTGGAACACACAAGCTCTTTCGAGTTATCAACAGTCACAGATTGCAACTCTTTCGAGTACAATCACAGTTCTTGGTTTTTCCAGGAGTGGGACATGAACCCACAACCCTCTGATTCAAAGGCGAGGGTGCTATGAACTGAGCCACAGCTGACACCTCAACTCTTTCGAGTTATCAACAGTCACAGATTGCAACTCTTTCGAGTACAATCACAGTTCTTGGTTTCCGGGAGTGGGACATGAACCCACAACCCTCTGATTCAAAGGCGAGGGTGCTATGAACTGAGCCACAGCTGACACCTCAATATGCACACAACTGAACAAAGAATGAACCAGTAATTACTATTGCAACTGATTTCAATTTGGGAATATCAGCAGATTTCCAAAGCTTTGCTTTGGTAGCCAACTGAGGATTGGTTATAATTTGCCTGCAAATTGGAAATGTGGGGCCTGTCTCAGTTTCAATTTCGAGGCCATCTTTTCAGGTAAGGCCTGTACGTTTTAAAACTATGCTTGTATCAGTTGTTACAAGCTGCAGCTCAATCAAGAACAATAGAGGAAATTAATATAAGAATATCTTGTAATTGCTAGGGAAATATCCTTTCTTTTGGACACACTTTTTCCAATCTCTGAAAATCAAGTACTTGCAGATTATTTCTGAAATCACTTTGATGAGGCTAGTTCATATTTGGAGCTTTGATGGGCAATTGCCCAGATCTCTCAACTATGTTAAAGCTGACTCCTTCAAACTAAATGAGTGCCTTGGGATGATTTAAGGAAGGAATGGACTGGTCAGGGAGAAGTAATTTTTTGCTTAATCTTTTTTGAGGAGAGAGGATCCGAGGGAACAATTATTTGGCACTGGAGATAGCTGCAGACTGTAAATTTCACTTTATTTTATAGCGGGGGTGTGGTATGAAAGCTTACCAGAATAGATCCAAGTAGCACAAGACACAACACCGGTAGATCATAATATCCCTGTTAAATATAGATTGCTCAAGATATTAGCGGGGATTTGTAGTAATCTGATGTGTAATATACCTTTAAGACGAATGTTGTAATAGATCATCACATGATCTTGGTATCCAAAAGCAGAGTAGCGCGGGCTACCTCTAGTCAGTAGCCTTGAGTTAGAGTCTGAAGTGTAAAGACAGAGTTTTGAGTTGTAAGTACACAAGTGTAGCTGCTGAGCTCCTTTTGTAAATAAACAGAATGTGTTTCTTCTAAGAACGATCTACTGATCTTCTCTGCCTATGGTACCAACTCAGTCATCTTGAAACATGGGTGCAACCTGGATCCTTAAGTCCCAACAAAGCAGGGTACAGGATCCAACAGGATCACAGATCAAGGATGTTTATTACATTCATAATTTTCCTGGGATAGTTTTGGTGCAGCAAAAGTTATAACCTTTGTGTAATCCTTTACATGGATGTGCAATTATGTTGCCTGTTTAACTAACATTTTATATATTTGAGTCCATTTTTCCCATGATTTTACAATTATATGCATAGTGACTCATGACCTCTCAAACCTGTTTTATTCTATGGTTCTTTTTAGCAATGAACAATTTTCGCAGAAGTAACATAAACCTTGCTCCCAATGATTGAATTTAGCTTTACCTTTCCAAAATCTAGATAAATATCATTAGCCTGAGGTGGATTCTTTATCACTAAAAAAACTAAAACTAAACTCATGGTTTCTTTTGTCTTTGACAATGTATCAAAGATTTGATTGTAATCATCAGCTGCCAGTGTACTGGTACTGATGGGAGTACTAGTACACTGACTGGTACTCAATTACAGGTAATTCATTTTGTGACTCATTGAGACCACACTTGAAATGTTTTGTAAACTTTCAGTTATCATAAACTTTGAAAGGACCTCAATGCATTGAAGAGGAGTCAAGGAAGAATGAGTACAAATTTATGAGCATAATCTGATTAAAATTGAACTTGTTCTCTCAATTGAAGAAATAAAAATTTAGAGGTTGGAGTCGAATTCTGAAACTATTTGTTTATGCTCACATTTTCCATTTGCTTTAGCACATTAAATTTGGAATTGTACTCAGGCTCCAGAGGATATGTGAAAATGTGTTAAGCCTCCATTAACCAAACTCCATGAATGAGATATGAAAATAAGCTGATATATTGAGTGAACACACTGACACCAGTTGATGATGGTAAAACACAGTTGCTGCTGAGCCTCGCTTAGCTGCAAACTGGGAGCTGATAAATTGGACAGCAGAATATTCTTACTGGGTCACTCTAATTTGAGGAGTTCAACAATTCAGCAATTGTTTTTACAGAGAGAATATTAAAAATAGGTGTGATAAGGTTAGATACAGTAGGAATTATGGTTATAATTTTGATGACTTGCTCTTTTAATTAAATTGGGAGGTGGGGTTATGATATTTCTATCTATTACCTGCCTGGTGGTCTCTTGTCCATGGTCTCAGGTGTTCAGCAGGGATTATCTGGCACAGCCCAGCCCTTGGGTTGTGAACATGAAGATAAAAAACGGAGCAAATTAGATTTTTAAAATGGAAAGCTGCAACAGCAGCAGAATTAACAAAAGCTGTGAGAATATTAAAATACAGGAGGGTAGTTATAAGTTATTTTGCTTAAGGCAAGAAAGGTTGATATGGGGAAGGGTAGTGTGTTTGTTATTTTGCAATGTCAAGTTGTAATTATTAAACTGTGACTGATCATAACTGTTTTCCTGAATCTTCACTTACTGCAGTGTAAATCTGTTGTTAATTCTTATCCAACCTGATCTGAGCATGTGTTTAATGGGCCTAATTATGCATGTGCCAACTCTTTGAAGAGCTATACAATTAGTCCCACCCTCCTGCTCTTTTCCACAGCCCTGCAAAATGATCGCTATATTTGAGAAGATTGAAAAAGCTTGGGGGGGATTTAGTGCTGGATTTAGAGCCCAGAAATGGGGAGGGAGGCTGCAAACCTCCGATGGCAGTCAGCGAGCAGGGCCACATCTAGTCAGTGAGGAGAGCTGCTTCCCCACTTGTTCCCAAGAGCTGTTGACCAATCAGAGGGCCAGCAGCCTCAGCAGTGCTGCCAGGTGTGGCGGCCATTGCTGGTGCTGCACGTAGAGGAGGGGGGCGCATCGATGGACTTGCGCCCTCACAAACCAGGTAAGTATGGTCTGGGGTCACTGGGGCCAGTTAGGCAGGCTGTAGCGAAGGGTTGGGGGCAGGGGAGTGGTTGGTGAGGGCAGGATGCACTGTTGCTGTGGGGATAGCCATTGCAACCGGGATCCACCTCTGTAGGCCAAAAACAGCTGCTAGAGTGTTGTGTAGAATTTTGGTCACCACATTATGGGAGAGATGTGATTGTACTCGAGGGCACAGAGATTTACAGGAATGCTGCCAGGATTTGGAAAATGTTTTCACCCTAAGGGTGGTGTTGGTCTGAAAGGCTGATAGAAGTTGAAACTCTCATCACATTTTAAAAAGTATTTGATTAAGCATTTGAAGTGTGTTATGATCCCCGTAGACACCGTTAATGTTTCTAGAGAAATTCGAACACCTAGTGATTAAATGAAAAATCACATCACAAGATTTCACGTTTTTAAACAAAAACCAAACTTTCTTATTTATCTATAAATATATATAGAAATAAAGAAAGCAAGCACTAATAACTTAGCACTATAGTTTATAACTATGTCTTATAACTGCGTATGCTATGAATCCAGTTTTACATTTACTTGCCCCCAACCCCCTCCAAAGAGTTCACTTATCTAATGAAATCTTGAAAATTCATTCACATTTCCTGGGACCAACCAAAAGTGTCACAGCTCTCAGGAATTCACTTTGATTCTCCTCTGCCTTCCTGCTATCCTCTGAGCTTCCTCAGGGTCCTTCCATTAAAGTATACCTAAGCCACCCTCCGCCGCTCCTTAAGCACTTCATGATTGTGGACACTCCAGTTCAAGTGTGGACTTCACTGCACTCTTACTTTGTATCTCCACCTCAGAAATCACCTTTTCCCACCTACTTCCATTATTTTTAAGTGTACATTGTTTTATCGCTACCATTTAGCCTATTTCGATCCCTTCCCCCCACCCCACCCCCACTAGGGCTATCTGTACCTTGCTCGTCCTGCTTTCTACCCTTAATTAGCACATTCCTTTAGATAATATCACCACCTTCAACACCTCTTTGTCCTTTTGTCTGTGACATCTTTTGATTATCTCCACCTATCACTGGTCCTCTTTCCAGCTCTTCTTGTCCCCCCCCACCAGCTTATATTTCACCTCTCTTCTATTTTTACTTAGTTCTGTTGAAAGGTCATTCGAACTTGAAACGTTAACTGTGCTCCTCTCCGCAGATGCTGCCAGACCTGCTGAGTTTTTCCAGGTATTTTTGTTTTTGTTTTGGATTTCCAGCATCCGCGGTTTTTTGCTTTTATCAGAAATAACCTTGATTGATGGCCATCTTACTCCTGGTCTACAGCTATCTTTCAGCTCTTTCTTTTTCTGCTTGCTGAACTCGGGGCTTACCATAAGACATAGGAGCAAAAATTAGGCCATTTGGCACATCGAGTCTGCTCCGCCATTCAATCATGGCTGATAAGTTTCTCAACCCCATTCTCCCGCCTTCTCCCCGTAACCTTTGATCCCCTTACCAATCAAGAACCTAACTATCTCGGTCTTAAATACACCCAATGACCTGGCCTCCACAGCCTTCTGTGGCAATGAATTCCATAGATACACCACTTTCTGTCTAAAGAAGTTTCTCCTCATCTCTGTTCTAAAAGGTCTTCCCTTTACTCTGAGGCTGTGTCCTCGGGTCCCAGTCTCTCCTACTAATGGAAACATCTTCCCCACGTCCACTCTATCCAGGCCTTTCAGTATTCTGTAAGTTTCAATCAGATCCCCCCTCATCCTTCTAAACTCCATCGAGTATAGACCCAGAGTCCTCAAACGTTCCTCATATGTTAAGCCTTTCATTCCTGGGATCATTCTCGTGAACCTCCTCTGGACCCTCTCCAGGGCCAGCACATCCTTCCTGAGGTAACGGGGCCCAAAATTGCTCACAATATTCTAAATGTGGTCTGATCAGAGTCTTATAAAGCCTCAGCAGCACATCCCTGCTTTTATATTCTAGTCCTCTCGAAATAAATGCCAACATTGCATTTGCCTTCCTAACTACCGCGTCAACCTGCAAGTTAACCTTAAGAGAATCCTGGACTAGTTCTCTCAAGTCCCTTTGCACGCCAGATTTCTGAATTCTCTCCCCATTTAGAAAATAGTCTATGCCTCTTCTTCCTACCAAAGTGCAAGACCTCACACTTCCCCACGTTGTATTCCATCTGCCACTTCTTTGCCCATTCTCCTAACCTGTCCAAATCCTTCTGCAGCCTCCCCGCCTCCTCAATACTACCTGCCCCTCCACCTATCTTTGTATCATCTGCAAACTTAGCCAGGATGCCCTCAGTTTCTCATCTAGATCATTAATGTATAAAGTGAAAAGTTGTGGTCCCAACTCTGACCCCTGCAGAACTCCATTAGTCACCGGCCGCCATCCTGAGAAGGACCCCCTTATCCCCACTCTCTGCCTCCTGCCAGACAGCCAATCTTCTATCCATGCTAGTACCTTGCCTCTAATACCATGGGCCCTTATCTTACTGAGCAGCTTCCTGTCCGTCACCTTGTCAAAGGCCTTCTGGAAGTCCAAGTAGATAACATCCATTGGCTCTCCTTTGTCTAACCTACTCGTTATCTCCTCAAAGAATTCTAACAGATTTGTCAGGCATGACCTCCCCTTGATGAAACCATGCTGACTTTGCCCGATTTTACCATGCACTTCCAAGTATTCTGAAATCTCATCATTAATAATGGACTCTAAAATCTTACCAATGACCGAGGTCAGGCTAATCGGCCTGTAATTTCCCGTCTTTTGCCTCACTCCCTTCTTAAACAGGGGGGTTACATTAGCGATTTTTCAGTCCTCTGGGACCCTCCCTGACTCCAGTGATTCCTGAAAGGTCACCACTAACGCCTCCACTATCTCTTCAGCTATCTCCTTCAGAACTCTGGGGTGTAATCCATCTGGTCCAGGTGATTTATCTACCTTCAGACCTTTCAGTTTTCCTAGCACCTTCTCCTTGGTAATGGCCACCATACTCACCTCTGCCCCCCGACTCTCTTGAACTTTGGGGATGTCACTTGTGTCTTCCACTGGAAAGACTGACGCAAAGTACCTATTCAGTTCCTCTGCCATTTCTTTGTTCCCCATTACTACTTCTCCAGCATCATTTTCCAGCGGCCCAATGTCCACTTTTGCCTCTCTCTTACCCTTTGTATATCTAAAAAATTTCTTGCAATCTTCTTTTATATTACTGGCTAGTTTACCCTCATATTTAATCTTCTCCCTCCTTATTTCTTTTTTAGTTGTCCTCTGTTGGTCTTTGTAGGCTTCCCAATCCCCTGGTTTCCCACTCCTCTTAGCCGCATTGTATGCTTTCTCTTTAGCTTTTATGCTGTCCTTGACTTCCCTTGTCAGCCATGATTGCCTTGTCCTCCTTTTAGCATGCTTCTTCCTCGGGATGAATGTTTGCTGTGTCTCCCAAATTTCTCCCAGAACCTCCTGCCATTGCTGTTCCACTGTCTTTCCTGCTAGGCTCATCTCCCAGTCAATTCTGGCCAGCTCCTCCCTCATGCCTCTGTAGTTGTCTTTATTCAACTGTAATACCGTTACATCTGATTCCAGCTTTTTCCTCTCAAATTGCAGGGCAAATTCTATCATATTATGGTCACTTCCTCCTGAGGGTTCCTTCACCTTAAGCTCCTTTATCAAATCTGCCTCATTACACATCACTAAATCTAGAATTGCCTGTTCCCTAGTGGGCTCCACCACAAGCTGCTCCAAAAAGCCATCTCGTAGACATTCCACAAATTCCTTTTCTTGGGATCCACTACCAACCTGATTTTCCCAGTCTACTTGCATATTGAAATCCCCCATGATCACTGTAACCTTGCCTTTCTTACACAGCTTTTCTATCTCCTGGTGTATCTCGTGCCCCACATCCTGACTACTGTTCGGAGGCCTGTACATAACTCCCATTATGGTTTTTTTACCTTTGCGGTTCCTCAACTCTACCCACACAGATTCTACATCATCTGACCCTACATCATTTCTTGCTATCGATTTAATTTAATTTCTTACTAACAAATCAACCCCACCCCCTCTGCCAACCTGCCTATCTTTTCGATAGGATGTATATCCTTGGATATTTAGCTCCCAGTCCTGATCCCCTTGCAGCCATGTCTCCGTGATGCCCACATTATACCTGCCAATTTCAATCTGTGCCACAAGCTCATATACCTTATTTCGTATACTGCATGCATTCAGATACAACACCTTCAGTCCTGTATTTCCCGTCCCCTTTCTCATTGTCGTCCCTTTATCTGATGTGCTGGAAGTTAGATTCCTAGCCCTTTCCAAACACTCTGTCCTGTTTTGTGTTCTGAAGACTTTAATAGCCTCTCCTGGGCTCTCCTTTCTTTTCAGTTTTTTCACAGTTTTCCATGAAGTTGAATCCACCCCCCCACACGCTAACCTGCTGCTTTGTTTCCCATTAGTCATACTTCTTGGAGTTTTACCCTTCCCTCCCTTACACCCACCAACTTGGGAGTGTTTTCAGCTCCAACTGCAAAGTCCTTCTGGGAATATTCCCCTGACAACTTCCCAGAATTCTAACCACGGCTCCACCCTGAATTGCTCATCTCTATGGCAACAGAGGTGAATTGAGATATCCAATAGATATTTACATTAATTAAAACAGAATTACCTGGAAAAACTCAGCAGGTCTGGCAGCATCGGCGGAGAAGAGTTGACATTTCGAGTCCTCTTGACCCTTCAACATGAGGACTCGAAACGTCAACTCTTTTCTTCTCCGCCAATGCTGCCAGACCTGCTGAGTTTTTCCTGGTAATTCTGTTTTTGTTTTGGATTTCCAGCATCCGCAGTAGTTTTTTGGTTTTTATTTACATTAATTAACCTTTTGGTTTCAAAACCAAATCTCTTGACTCTCAGGTTTGCATGACTAATTCAAAGTTTGAATGAAGTAAGGGCTATTCTTATCAGACTTACTGTCTGCAGTTCCACAGCTAAATGAAGGCTACCTGCTGTTTATGGCTGCCACCCTCCTAACTCTGACCTCATAAGCAGACATGGAATCCTTTGAACAGCAACTACTTAAGTTGTTCTGGCAATTTCTAAAACCCAGCATTTTAATTACCTTACCCTTACAACTTTAAACTTCCCAAAACTAAAAATTACTCTAAAATATTAATATGAACCATGGACTAGATGATTATGACAAGTGCCATAACCTATAAGGCTATGGACCAAGAGTTGGAAAGTGTGTTTTGGCTACGGCATACTAATTTAATTATTACTACTAAACAGCCTCACTAACCTTGAAAGAGTAATTTTATATTTGCTGAATGTCAGATTTCTCAATTATTATAATAAATTCCACTTCTTTAAAGTAATTCTTTAAAAGTTTGATATTTTAGCTTTTACTGTATGTCTCTATATTTATTTTTTTTAATAAAGGTAAAGGGATTCAGTGGGTTCGTGTTTGTGAGAATAGTTCAATGTGATTGGCTCTTTACCCTGCTGGGTGATGTCACTTTTGCTGGACACCTGGAGATCTCCTTGACTTCACACCAACAATGTTAGGAAAAGGGCACAGAAAATTGAGAGATATTTGTAGGCAGCCTTTTCAGGGTCAGCAATGAGTGTGTTGCTTCACGGCTGAGCTCCAAACCCAACCATGTGGGACTACCTGGCTTGAGTTGCAAGTGCATGTAAGTCAAAAGTTCCCCTTCCCAGAGAATTTATGTAAACGTGCTACAAGATGGATATGTAAAGCAATCAGAAGTTGCAGCAAACCTCCAAACTGAGAGCCATTCCTGCATTGACCTCTTAAAATTAGAATATTCATTGTAAATTTCATCATTGGAAATGCAATCTAGTGTTTGATCAGGCAGGTTTGCAAACTGTGGCTGGACTCGATCTTGTTGGGGGTTGATCATGTTACACCAATTACTGCAAATGTTGTTGCCGCCTTTCAAAAGTCACTTTGCTTTTGCTTGCAAATTCTTTCTGTTTGATATACATAAACAGAGCAAGGGAGAGGTTGGGGTGGGAACCAAGTACACAAGGAAAGAACAAACCATGTGCTGTTAAATTGATTATGCACATAACAGGAGATGGTTGCCAGGTTCCCATTCCAGCCTCTTCTAATTTAGCTAACATGTTTAACAACACATTCTCTGCATCCCGTATGTCTTTTATTTCTTAATCTCTCTTTACATGCCACTTATTGTCTTATGCCATTCTAAATTCTGATGATCATCTTCACTTTTCTATCCAATTTACTTTCTTTTTCATGTGTGCTTGCTCCCTTTTTCCCCCCACTCCCTTCAATAGCACCTTTTTAAAAAAAATCCTTCCCAAGTTTGGAGTCTAAGTGGCTCAGTTGATAATGATCTTGCCTCTGAACCGGAAGGTTGTGGTTTTGAGGCCAACTTCAGGTCGTCTTGGCCACGGAAGGATCGTTCACCCAGCTCATGTTTGCGGAGCAGGCTTGGGTCAAATGGCCTACTCCTCCCATTTCTTATGATCTTACAGATAATCATAATGAACCTGTAAAAGGCAGAAGATAGATAGGTATTTGCCCTTTGGACCAGCTCTATTATACGTGCAATGCACAGATTTTTTTTCTACTTTCTAGAAGTTGCAAACACTCCCAGCTGAGGTCCTTGAAATCCTTATCAAAACCTTTCAGCCTCCACTCCAGTCCACCCTCCTACTCTTCATTCCACAGCAGCTCTTTCTTCACCAGTTCTTGTGCCTTAACTTTTCCTGGCTTATGTACATCCAGTAGTTCCCTCCGATACCAGTGTAACTTCACTGGAAGTACGGCAAGTGGCCGGTGTGCAAGAGCTCTTGGCTACAAGCAAACCTTCTGGAATATGTATATGTGTGAGCTGCGCACACAACAAGCTTTTCTCCTAGGTTTCCCACAGTAGCTCCTCGCAGATGGATAGCTGGTTTAGAGAGGCTTCTGGGTAAGCTGAGAGGGATGACAGGACGAGTAGCTCAATTTTCTACTTATGGATAGCTTTCCAACATTAGAGAAAATCCTAAGATACTGCACATTTTTGATAGAGAAATGGTGATAATCAAACTTTAATCATCATACTGTTGTCATGTGCAGTTTTTCGAACACAACAGTCCAGGCAGTGGTTATGGCAGCATGTAAGTCAGGGGTTCCCAAAATGTGTATCGTGTCTCCCATTGGGGTCGTGGGTGAATCATTTGGGATTGCGAGCCCCAAGACTGTCAATCAGAGGCTCTGGCCAGATAGCCCTAGGATCGGCACCATTACATGCACACGCAGAAGTCTTAGCTCTGAGGCCCCATTGGAGCATTCAAAACAGTTGTGGACAAAATCATCGGGACCTGCTCCAACAACAACTGCTACCCCGCCCCCCTGCTTTATAGCTTCCCCCCTCCCTTGATTTGCTGCCGTGCTATATGTAACATTGATTAAAGGTTCTTAATTTGTTGTTCTTGAACGATTAAGACAAACTGAAATTACGAATTATAGTATGACTGAATGCGGGGATTGGCATTATGCAAGTAGGGAACATAGATGAATAGTTAACCTTCACAAAATATATATACTGCAAGGAGGTAAAGGCCCTGCTCTGGTCAAGTATACGCCGTTGAATCACTACCTATGTCTAAGGTGGTTGAATCAGATGTTTTTTATTTATTGTTTTGAGATGGCTATTTTGTCATGT
This sequence comes from Cetorhinus maximus, assembly GCF_964194155.1. Taxonomy (NCBI): domain Eukaryota; kingdom Metazoa; phylum Chordata; class Chondrichthyes; order Lamniformes; family Cetorhinidae; genus Cetorhinus; species Cetorhinus maximus. Next base: position 58,934,138 of record NC_135885.1, on the reverse strand, counting down.
ATGTATGCATGTGTGCATGCATAAGTATATGGATCTGTGTGTCTTGTGTTATCTCTAACTGTATGCATGTACATAACTTTGCAAGACATAATTAACTATAATTTTTATGAAATACCATTGAACTAGTTGAGGAATTAATACCTATATAGATGTTACAAGTACACTTACTGCCCTTAAGAATGAAATAACTTAAATTTATACAGCATGCCTTTCACAAAGTTTGTTTACTTCTGAGAGGGAGACGGGCCTCCGTGTAAAGTCTTATTTGAACAACAGCATCTTTGATATTACAGCACTGCTTTGGTAAGCACCAGTCGATCTGTTGTGCAATGAAACTAATAATGTTAGGGAGGAGGGAAGCTACTAATTCATGATGTATATTTCACTATAATTGGTTCATCGCAGATAGATTAGTATTGTCTATTGTACGCCCATGGCTTTTGCAAAGAGTCCGAATTGATAAAGAGAACTTCACAGTAACCAATCCTTGGATTAGTATTGTACAGTAATTCTATTCTGGTTAAGACTATAATGACACCATATCTGTAAATATCCTCATTAAATCAGATCAGTAGGCAGAGTATTTCCAAATTAAACCATTTCAAGCAGCTGTTGTCTTCAAACACCTAGTTTGGTAATGTGACTACCATGTGTGCCTATTTGTGGAATTGGAGAAAATATTCAGAAGGCACCACTGCTAATGTGGTTTACTGTGTAAAAGTCCTCCTCTAGTAGAGTTTATAAATGTGTGTAAAGCCAATATTTGGAGGCCAAAAAATAGCTTTTTTAACTTTATGCTATGTTGGTGATTAATGGGAGCTGTGTTTACCTACAAAACTTTTCTTCATATCAAAAGAGATTACATTAAATTTGTAATGTAGATATGGCTTTTTATAATTTCATTTACATTTTATTATTACAGAATTGTTATGGTACAGAAGGAGGCCATTCGGCCCATTGTGTCTGCACTGGCTCACGAATGAGCATTATGATTTAGTGCTCCTGCCTTTTTCCTGTAACCCTGCCCATTGTTTCTATTCAAATAATCAGCTAATGCCCTCTTGAATCCCTCGACTGAATCTGCCTCCAACACACTTTCAGGCAGTGTGTTCCAGACCCAAACCACTCGCTGTGTTAAAAAGTTTTTTCTTGCATCGCATTTGCTTCTTTTGCAAATCACTTTAAATCTGTGCCCTATTATCATTATTGTTGTCTGATAACATTTTAATTAGCTATCCAGTTTTGTTAAATCACCAAGCTCCCTGTGTAAAAATTATGTTCATTTCTTGCTAGAGTCAAATTTATTTACGTCCTTAATTTTCTACAGATTTTTGAATTATTTTATCTCCTTATATCAATCCCAAATTAACATTTCAGCCTTGCTGATGAATATTTCAGCGAAGATGAAACAAAATCTCTCCACTTTGGAGAATGGATTACACTATGGCCAGAATTTTCCAGCCGCTCGTGCTGGTGGGATCTTCTGGTTGTGCTGATGTGAACGGAGATTTCAAAGGCTCGCTGGTCCTGTCGTGTGGGGGGTGGGGGGGGGGGTTAGGGTTAGGAAAATTCCGACCTGTGACTTTGAAGATAGATTGGTCTGTATTTTGTGGTCTGGGGCGAAGCAAGAGTGCTTGCCAATGACCTCAGAGGGAGTTGCTCACAAAGACCTAGCAATCTCTAAGGCATGGATTTCCCCTTTCCTGACATCAGTTTGAATCCTACACCAAGACAAGGGGATGTCTTACCATGCAGCAGTGGTGTTGTCACCAAGCAGATAATGAGTCAATCACGTCACAGTATTCACAACATCAAACAAGAAATTTAAAAGCATTTAATATCCTTGACTTTTAATTTAAATTTTCAGATAATGAAATAAATGATTATTGGATTACGATGGAAGTTAAAGTAAACAAACTTTGGGCAAAAGGGGAAAAAAAATGTTTTTTTATCATTATAGGGAAGTTTTGACATTCCACAAATATAAAATTAGCTTCTGAGGGCCAGTAAGAGCGTTTAGCAATAAGTCTGAAGTTAGTGGACCATTAAAAATCCACCCACCCCTCATTCAACAAGGTGTACATTTTCATGGGTTTTTTACAGCAAGATTAACTGTCAAAGTTTTTGTCAAATCATGATTGAAATGGAGTTTGCATCCTGTAGACCCACTGACAGCTACTTCTCGATTTCTGCGTTATTCTGCACATAAGCAGACCCCGGAAGTTGCTGTCAGTTACAGTGGAATAATCAGCATTATTATCATGGAAAAATCCAGGCCATTATTTCTGTGAATATATATATATCTTCAGAAAATACTTCTGTATATGTTGTGTGCAATTAGAGAAAAAAGTGTAGTCATAGGTTATTTTATTCACTGCACTTTGAGTAAATTAAAATTAGAGGTATTTTTGTACTGAAATGCTGCCTTAGTTATCAAAGGGATAATGAATATTGATGATAACAGAAACCATAGTTTTTCTACATTTTTATGGATTAAGAAATCATCTGTAAGATCTTCTGAATGACTAGTGAATGGATGTAATAGTCATTTTTTCATAAAATTTCTAAAACAGCTATGCCAGACTTAGCAGTGCCACTTCACATCTATGCTATGAGATCCCATGAATCACGTCAATGGCATTCTGACCTTGGCAGAACTCTTAATTTGAAGCTGTAACATATCCCCAGAAGGTTATGCTGACTCTCCTCTCTCTCAGAGTTGGAAATGTTTACACAGCTTCGGAAGAACGTGTTACAGTAATCATCAGGCAACTTTTTGTAAATTGCACAGCACATTGTGTTTGTTCAGATTGTCTTCAGCATCGGAGAGTGTTAGCGTTTGGACCATTTTAACAGTATACAATGGATCCTGAAGGAAAAACATTGACCTATATAATTCCAGGGGCAGATGTAGTCCTCCACACTACCATCAATGGTGGCCCAGAAACCGTTGAAAGCAATGAAAATCAGAAAGCTGTGGCTAAATTACAGAGAAGACGGAGTGATATAAAAATATATAAGGAGTTCTGTGATTTTTACGCCAGATTGTAAGTTGTTTCCCTCATTTATAGCTTTTGATGTCCCGTTATCTTTTGCTGTGTTTTTGCACTGATTAATTTTTTTGATGGCTGCTCTTCAATACAACATTGTGTTGAGATTTTTATACAACCTGACAAACTCTCATATCACATCAGCAATAAGCTTGATACTTGAGTGCAGTAACACAAGGTTCGTACTGGAGCATGCTATCAATTGTTCTGCATAAGCTGCTGTATTTGCTATAAACATTACAATTCAGATATGGCTGTTCAAATTGTCTTGAAATAAACACTGCCATAATTGCTAAGAGACTAGAGACATCTGAAAATAATTTAATCAAATAAACTAAAGTTCTTGGCCTGGGTAATAGTGTGTTTGCTGCTGTGTTTGGGAGCCTTTTGAGACTCTTGCAACTTTGAGGAAGTGCAGGGATTTGGTTGAGTGGTTGGAATTTTGGATCTCTTCCACCGTGTACTGTTGATGATTCTAATATTGTTGTTATGCTGATATCTGATTAATACAAAACCAAAGCACTGTCTGTGTGATACTTTGTCACAACTCTCTGGGGTTAGTGCGCAGTAATATCAAGCCCCACTGTTCCCCGAGCTGCGACAAATGTGAAAAGTTTGATGAAACCACCAGATTGCCCCAATTCTACCTAACTGTTTAATTTAGGCTAACATAATACAACCACCAGATTTGTAAACTTAATAAGTAAATAACTGTTTATTAAACAAATTGTCTTTAACTAGTGGCAAAACAAAGAAATATGAGCTGCTAACTTCTAACACTATAACTTAAACTCTACACCCTTAAATACACACACACACACACACACGATGGATTTTAAGGATGGGATAAAACAAATTCCCTTCAGTTCTTGTTGATGACATGAGGTGGTCTTCCAGCACTTTCAGTATTTAGTTCACTGGTTGAGAACACGCTTTTCTGTGTCTCTAACAGTGGTTTTCCCCTTTTCCTTTTTATAGGGCTTTCATCAGAAAGAGAGCAGGTTACAGAGATATGAGGAAAAGAGATTTTAGATGTTTTCTCTTTGCCTGCCAGAAGCTTTCTTCTGCATTGCTACCACACAAAAACCCTGGTAAGGAGCCAATTAAAATGCTGTTGTCGGGCAGCTCCCGTGGTCCAGGACTCCTTTCCGGCACCATCCTGTCTTTCATGGTATACTCTGTTCTGGGTCTGCAACATTGTATATATCTCTCATCCTGTTCCAGTGTACATGTCCTTTAAACTGCAGCCATTGTAATTCCAATCCACAGTCTAATAGGAAATAAAAAGTTAAGTTCTTTACAACATCCAACAGAAATTAAAAGATATGTTCCTTACATGCCTCCATCCTTTAAACAAATGAAATATCATTTTAAAAAATGCGTTTCGTCACAAGGTATGTGGCACATGGACGTCAAAACACGAGACTTACTTTCATTCATCCTTCCACCCCTTTATACAATCTTCAGCGTTTTTTACCCCTTTAACTTATTTTAATATTTTACACCCGGACAATGCATCTGTGATCACATTATCTTTACCGGCAATGTGAACAACCTTTACATTGAATGATTGAAACAATAGACTCCACCTAGACAGTTTTGCATTTCGAGTTTTAAACTTTTCAATGAATGCCAGCGGATTATGGTCAGTGTAGATTAGTGTTTCTTTGTTATCCCGTAGGACATAAACTTTAAAGTGTTGAAGAGTCAACAACAATGCTAGAGTTTCTTTTTCTACTGTAGAGTACTTCCTCGGATATGAGAACACAGTGTCTAACTGTCACAGTATTTCTATATTGGCTAGTTGAATTGTAGGAGGTTCGCTTTGAGCACTGTCTATTTCTCCTTCTACCTTGCCCTTACTGCCTCTGTCATCCTCCATTACTCCTACCACCTGGCACACTTGCTCTGTCTTGTCATCTTCTCTGTGATGATATTGCTTCAACATGTTTATGTGACATAACCGTGTCTTCTTCCTACGCTCAGGAGTATCTATCAGATAAGTCACTTTACTAACTCTCCTGACTATCTTATAGGGGCCACTGAATTTCGCTTTCAGGGGTTCACCCTGCAAAGGTAATGATACCAATATTTCATCTCCTGCTTGGAACATTCTAGTTGTATCATGTTGGCCTGCCCATTCTTTTGTTTTGGCTTGGGAAATTTTTAAGTACTCTCATGTTACTTTACATGCTCCTGTGAGTCTTTCTAGAAACTTGGACACGTAATCCAACATGGAGGATTCACCTTTCTGCTTTAAGAACTTTTCCTTAATCACATTTAATGGACCTCTTATTTCAAGACCATAGATCAATTTGAATGGACTAAATCCAGTAGATTCATTCGGAGAATCTCTGGTAGAAAATAGTAAGAAACCTAATCCTTTATCCCAATCCTTTGGGTATTCATGGCAATAGGTCTTAATCATGGTTTTGAGAGTCCGATGGTATCTCTCTAAAACTCCCTGTGTCTGTGGGCGGTAGGCGGTAGACTTTATTTGTTTGATACCCAAATTGCTGATTATGTCCTGGAAAATTTTAGACATGAAATTAGAACCTTGGTCAGATTTTATTTCAATTGTAGGCCATAATGAGTGAAAAACTGAGTTAACTTTTCCACTACCACCTTAGTTGTAATTGTCCTTTAAGGAATAGCTTCTAGAAATCGGGTTGTCATATCCATGATTGTTAGAATATACTGATGTCCTGCTTTCGTTTTGGGTAATGGTCCTGCACAATCTAGTAATACCCGACTGAATGGTTCTGCAAAAACTGGGATGGGTATTAAAGGTGCTGATTTGATTGCATGTTGAGGTTTACCTACTATCTGACATGAATGACACATTTTACAAAATTGCACTACATCCTTATGAAGTCTTGGCTAGGTAAAATGCTTGTTTATTGATGCTTGGGTTTTCCGTATTCCTACATGTCCTGCCATAGGGATTTTGTGTGCTCCTCGCAATATCACCTTACAATATTTGGGTGGTACCACTATCTGATGAACACCCACCTATTCCTCATCCGCAGGCCTGTGAGGGTGTCCCACTTCCTCATCAGAAATCCGTTTTTAATGTAATAGTACTCCGGAACTCTTTCCGGCTCAGATTCAGTGTAAGCTGACTGTGCTAACTTGTTTGACTCTGGATCTGCTTTCTGAGCCTCAATTAATGAAGACCTGCCAAACACTTCCTTTGAGTTATCCTCAACCTTAAAAAAAAAATTTTGGCTACTCTAACATCTGCTCATGATGTTACTTTGACTTCTGGTGATGGACTTTGTTTAGCCATTGCTCTGGTCACCACAGGATGGAAAAATACCAGGAACTTGTTCTTGTAACTGCTCTGTATCTTTAGCCTCTCTCAGACTTTCCGTAATTATGGGCGAAGCTATAACCTTCACTCCTGCCAAATCATTCCCCAGGAGTAAATCAACTCCAATGGGTAATTTCTTGACCACTCCTACAACCACCAATCCAGGCAACAAATCACACTCCAATTGCACTTTGTACAATGGAACCGGGATATACTCTCCATTTATCCCGTTTACCAATGTTCTGGCTTTCGTTGAACTCTCTGGAGGGAAAACTAGGTCCTTTTCCAGCAAAACGGTTTGAGTAGCTCCTGTGTTCCTTTAATATAGTTATGGGTTTAGCTGCATCATTTGATGAAAAAGGGGTTATCTTTCCTTTGGACAAAAACCTTCTATATCTCTCATCCACATTATTCACTTCACCTGCATTCACATCAGTGTTTACCTCCAGACCCATATTTGTAGCTAAAGCTACAATTTGATCTGTGGCATTTTCTTTGAGTTCCCTTTTCGGACTCTCTCTTATGAACTCCAGTAAGTCCCATGGGCTTCCTTTGCAACTTCCAGCATTCTGAACGAATGTGTCCCACTTTATTACAGTGGAAACACTTAAGCCTCCAAGTTTCACCTCCACCTTCAGTACCTTCCTTCCTGATATGGGGAGAAGATCTCAAGGTATTCCCAGCTATCCATTCTTTACCCTGGTTACTTGCCTTCCTTTCACACCCCTCCTTTCTATCCTTTTCAAATTTATGTGGGTGATAGAAAAAAGGTTTAGTTTTATGGATCAGCTCATAATCGTCACCCACTACTGCTACCTATCTAGCAGCGCAACCCTTTGGTCTTCACTATGAGTTTCTTATTACAGAAGGTAGGGAGTTTTTAACTTCCAAGAGAATGGTCTCTCTCAGAACTTCATAGGGGGTTTCAACTCCTAATGCTCGTATCCACCTGTCAAAACTACTTTGCCTAATCCTTTCAAATTCAATGTGAGTTTGCCCAGGCTGTTTCCTTAAATTTCAAAACTTCTGTATGCTTCAGGGACCAACTCATATGCACTCAAAATGGCCTTTTTCATCACATCATAATCCCTAGAAACCTCCTCTAACAGTGAAGCATAAATTTCCTGTGCTCCACCTGTCAATTTGCTGTGCATGGGCAATGTCCATTTTTCCTTTGGCCAGTTTATCTGTTTAGCTTTCTTCTCAAATGAAATAAAGAATGCTTCACCATCCCTTTTCTCAAACCTAGGAAGAGCTTGTACAAATGTAAACATCTCCCCACTGTGTTCTGATCTGGAAATAAGTCCTGCCTCATCTACTGCTGCCTATTTTTTAACCGCCAGCATTCTAAGCTGGAATTCTCTCTCTTTTTCTCTTTCCTCCTTTTCTAACTTCGCCATTTCTAACTCCCTTTGAAATGCTCTCTCTCTTTCCTTTTTATTTCTCTACCCTTTCTGCCTGTTTCCTTTGCAATGCCCTTTCTCTTTCCTTTTCTTTTTCTTCTGCGTCTAGTTCCATTTTTTAAATTTGCAACTGAATTTGAGCCCTTTCCAGTGAACCAGCCCTTGGAGAACTCGGTCTCTTGGGTATTCCTTCCAATTTCAAATGTTGTGCCGTCTCTTCGATTATCTCTGTCTTCCCAGCTTTGGCAGACAACCCTACTCTTAGTTTACTTGCCAATTCGATTAAACTGGCTTCTGGGATCCCTTGTAAAATTGTCAGGGACATCTCTCCCACTTGCAGAAAGCTTTAGCAGTTTCCAGTGCCATCTTATTTTTGACAGTACAAACCTGGTGTTTCCTTTTAGCTTTTATTACATACTAAATCTACACCCAAATCGTTGTTGTCTTTTGTTCCATAATAGCCCAGACGAGCCCCCAAACCTTGTCACAACTCACTGGGAATAGTGCGCTGTAATATCAAGCCTCACTGTTCCCTGAGCCGCAACAAATGTGAAAAGTTTGATCAAACCACCAGATTGTCCCAATTCTACCTAACTGTTTAATTTAGGCTAACAGAATACAAGCACCAACTTTGTAAACTTAATTAGTAAATAACTGTTTATTGAACAAATTGTCTGTAACTAGTGGCAAAACAAAGAAATATGAGCTGCTAACTTCTAACACTATAACTTAAACTCTACACCGATCTTAAATCCCTGTGCGTGTGCGTGCGCGCACACACACACACACACACATACGTGACACACGCGCACACACAAAACATGGATTTTAAGGGTGGGTTAAAACAGTTCAATAGCACCAATCTGGAGTACAGGATTCGATGGGTTGATTTTGATCAATGTCTTCCAAATTCCTTTCAGTTCTTGTTGATGACATGAGGTTGTCTTCCAGCACTTTCAGTATTTAGTTCACTGGTTGAGTACTTGCTTTTCAGCATCTCTAACAGTGGTTTTCCCCTTTTCCTTTTTACAGGGGTTTCATCAGAGAGAGAGCAAGTTTTAGAGATATGAGGAAAAGAGATTTAGATGTTTTCTCTTTGCAGGCCAGGAGCTTTCTGCTGCATTGCTACCACACAAAAACCCTGGTCACCTGGTCAGGAGCCAATTAAAATGCTGTTGTCAGGCAGCTCCCTTGGTCCAGGACTCCTTTCTGACACCACCCTGTCTTTCATGGCATACTCTTTTCTAGGACTGCAATATTGTATATATCTCTCATCCTGTTCCAGTGGACATGTCTTTTAAACTGCAGCTGTTGTAATTCTAGTCCACAGTCAAACGTAAAATAAAAAGTTAAGTTCTTTACAACATCCAACATAAAAAGATATGTTCCTTACATACTTGAGTTTACTTGTATTTTCAGTACTGCTCTGAACTAGAGTTGTGACTTTATTGTATTGAGAATGGCAACAATTTGTTTATGTGGCACCTTCAATGTAAAAAAAACTTTGCTTCACGGAGGGGTATAAAGGAGCGAATGGCTGCGAATTAGAAAGGAAGAAGTAAGGAAAAGGTGACTGAAGGGTGTATTTTGAGAGCATTTTTGACGAAGGAGTGAGAGGTGTTAGATAAATTCCTACAAGTAGGACTCTGGCAGCTGGAGGCTCTATTTCCAGAAGCAGGACAAAGCATAATGAAATCCATGCACAGCTTTAATAGATTTCATTCATTCTAAACAATAAAAATTGACATACTTCTTCACTTCAGCCATTTACCTTATCGCCTCAGTCACATTTTCACTAATTTTGATGGGTATTTTTCCCTCAAGATATTGGAGGAGAATTTTATTTTTACTGCCTGGTTTTGGGCATTCCCTGGCAAACTGCAGGAAAGAAAATTTGACAGGGAGGATCGCACACTGGAAATACAACATCCGATTTTCCTTGCATTAAAATGAATGGAAAGAAAATCCGGTGAGTTCTATGAGGTGCTCTCCTCTCTACTGCATTATCCTTCTTGTGCTCTGCCCAAGTGTAGCTAAATGTCCTGATGATAAAGGCCAAAAATGACTTCAGTGCCTTTTGGAAAAAGTCATCTGCAAGTGCTTCCATGGCAGAATCTGTAGAATGTCTTCATTTCTTCCCTCATGTGTTTACTTTCCCATTATACTGTCATTTCTATCATGTATGGTTGTATTTAAAAAAAGGAAATATCCATTTCATTCCAGACATCACATGCAATTCACATGTGATTTATTGGTTGTTTTATACTATCTTATATCAAAGTGCACAAAAGAAAGAATCTTAATTATTTTATTCTTTTTTTTCTTGAACTTTCAAGTGACAGATAAGCAGTCCTCCCTCAGAGGGAAGCCAAACATTTGCCAATATATAGCAAACTCCAGTGACAACGATTAGCCTCTAATTCACCTGAAGACCTATTTAGACTAATAGCCCAAATGGTGAGAGCTTGGTGAGTGGTCTTAGCCATGTTAGGAGCTAAATATTAGAGCTGTACTCAAAGTCTCAATCTACATGTAAACAATGTTACAGGATATCAGATGTTTTGTGTCTATTAGATTTTGATCTAATAATTTGCATCATGGAGCTTTAGAAATTGATTCTTTAGATGCAGGGCTATATCCAGAATTTATGCCTGCTCACCAGTTCATCAATTGTGTTAAACCACCAATGCAGTATGCTACTGCAACATTAATGGCAATTCCTTTAAAAATGTATAAATTCATGGACCCTGGTTTGTTTTTGAGGGGAGGGGTGAAATGAAGGAATAACTTAAATACGAACGTAGGTCATTCAGGTTCAATCCTAAACCTATTTGAAAATCACATGCTTGACAAGTTAATGCATATCAGCGTAGTGGTGCACTATGTCAGTCAGACTCTTAATGCGTATTATCTTGTTCTTTTATTGCAGCAACATGGCAAATGCTCTGGCTAATGCCATGTGCGAGCGATGCAAAAGTGGCTTTGCACCTGCTGAGAGAATTGTGAACAGTAATGGAGAGCTGTATCATGAACAGTGTTTTGTCTGCGCTCAATGCTTCCAACAATTCCCAGAGGGGCTCTTCTATGAGGTGAGTTGACACATGTGGGACAGCTGCACAGTCCATTAAATCTTTGATAAATGAGTTTCTCAATGCTGAAGATTATTTCTTGCTTTATAGCCATGTTAGCAGTTGATGACTTGGCTCTAGTGGTTTGCCCATTTTGTGAGTCTTAATCTCAGCAAAGCTATCTCAGCAGCTCAAAAAAGCTCTATAAACCTGCATTTCTGTTTGCATTCCTTTGTGAACTGGCACTGATCCAGTATTATTGAGGGGTGAAGCCTAAGAAGCTTAGAGAAAAATATTATTTGGAGGAGATAAATTGTATGGTTGGTATCAGAACATGTATGCAGATATGGCAAGGGCTATGATTTTTGTCAAAGAAAATATTTGGGGAAAACCCTAGATTAATCATGGTAAAAGCGTCAAAATTCAAGGAAGTGATAAAAATCAAAAAGGACACATTTGGGGTGTCCAAGCTACTTTTCATTTGTTGTATCTTTCCTCTCCCCCTGACCTCTGTTCCTTTAAAAATCTTTCCTTCTTTCCCTTTTACTTTTGACTGTCTTGCCTCACCCCACCCCCTTCAGCATTCTTACTATCTTACCTGCAGAGTTCACGGTGGGCTAGGGAGGGTGCAGGCTGCTAAAGGCAGTTAATGAATAAACCTATCGGAGGAAGTGGAGATTGGTGTCATAGACAAGAAAAATAACTCTCATTATTTCTCCAGACACAACAACTTTGTATTTATATAGCATCTTTAACATAGTAAAATATCCCAGAATGCTTCCCAGGAACATTATCGTGGGGAGGCGACGGCATAGTGGTATTGTCGCTGGGCTAGTAATCCAGAGAACCAGGGTAATGCTCTGGGGACCGTGTTCAAATCCGTCATGGCAAATGGTGGAACTTAAATCCAATAAAAATCTGGAATTAAAAATCTGATAATGACCATGAAACCACTGTCGATTGTCGTAAAAACTCATCTGGTTCACTAATACTCTTTCAGGAAGGAAATCTATCTGGTCTACATGTGACTTCAGAACCACAGCAATGTGGTTGACTCTTAAATGCCCTCTAAAATGGCCGAGCAAGCCACTCAGCTGTAACAAACCGCTACAAAGTCAGATAAAAGGAATGAGCCTGGCACGACCTAGGCACCGGAAATGACAACGGCAATCACAGCCCCGTTGACCCTGCAAAGTCCTCCTTATTATCACCTGGGGGCTAGTGCCAAAATTGGGAGAGCTGTCTCACAGACTAGTCAAGCAACAGCCTGACATAGTCATCCTCACAGAATCATACATAATGCCCCAGACACCACCATCACCATCCCTGGGTATGTCCTGTTCCATTGGCAGGACAGACCCAGCAGAGGTGGCGGCATAGTGGTATACAGACGGGAAGGAGTTGCCCTGGGAGTCGTCAACATTGACTCTGGACCCATGAAGTTTCATGGCTTCAGATCAGACACGGGCAAGGAAACCTCCTGCTGATTACCACGTACTGCCCTTCCTCAGCTGATGAATCAGTGCTCCTCCATGTTGAGCACGACTTGGGGAAAGCACTGAGGGTGGCAAGGGTGCAGAATGTACTCTGGCTGGGGAACTTCAATGTCCATCACCTAGAGTAGCTGGATAGCACCACTACTGACCGAGCCAGCTGAGTCCTAAATGACATAGTTTCTAGATTGGGTCTGAGGCAGGAGGTGAGGGAACCAACAAGAGGGAAAAACATAGTTGACCTCGTCCTCACCAACCTGCCTGTCGCAGATGCATCTGTCCATGACAGTATCAGTAGGAGTGACCACCGCACAGTCATTGTGGAGACGAAATCCAGCCTCCACATTGAGGATACCCTCCATCGTGTTGTGTGGCACTACCACCGTGTTAAATGGGTTAGATTTCGAACAGATCTAGCAACTCAAGACTGGAAATCCATGAGGTGCTGTGGGCCATCAGCAGCAGCAGAATCGTACTTGAACACGATCTGTAACCTCATGGCCCGGCATATCCCCCACTCTATCATTACCATCAAGCCAGGGGATCAACCCTGGTTCAATGAAGAGTGCAGGAGGGCATGCCAGGAGCAGCACCAGGCATACCTAAAAATGAGATGTCAACCTGGTGAAGCTATAAAACAGGACAACTTGCATGCCAAACAGCATAAGCAGCAAGTGATAGACAGGGCTAAGCGATCGCACAACCAACGGATCAGATCTAAGCTCTGCAGTCTTGTCACATCCAGCTGTGAATGGTGGAGGACAATTAAACAACTCACTGGAGGAGGAGGCTCCACACATATCCTCAACCTCAATGATGGAGGATCTCAGCACATCAGTGCAAAAGATAAGGCTGAAGCATTTGCTACAATCTTCAGCCAGAAGTGCCGAGTGGATGATCCATCTCGGCCTCCTCCAGAGGTCCCCAGCATCACAGATGCTAGTCTCCAGCCAATTCGATTCACTACACGTGATATCAAGAAACAGCTGAAGGCACTGGATGTTGCAAAAGCTATGAGCCCTGACAATTTTCCAGCAATAGCACTGAAGACTTGTGCTCCAGAACTTGCCGCGCCCCTAGCCAAATTGTTCCAGTACAGCTACAACACAGGCATCTACCCGGCTATGTGGAAAATTGCCCAGGTATGTCCTATACACAAAAAGCAGGACAAATCCAACCTGGCCAACTAACGCCCCATCAGTCCACTTTCGATCATCAGTCAAGTAATGGAAGGGGTCATCAACAGTGCTATCAAGCAGCACTTGCCTAGCAATAACCTGCTCACTAATGCCCAGTTTGGGTTCCACCAGAGCCAGTCAGCTCCTGACCTCATTACAGTCTTGTTTGAAACATGGACAAAAGAGCTGAACTCGTGAGGTGAGAGTGACTGCCCTTGACATCAAGGCAGCATTTGACAGAGTGTGGCATCAAGGAGCCCTAGCAAAACTGGAGTCAATGGGAATCAGGGGGAAAACTCTCTGCTGGTTGGAGTCATATCTAGCACTAAGGAAGGTGGTTGTGGTTGTTGCAGGTCAGTCATCTCAGTTCCAAGACATCACTGCAGGAGTTCCTCAGGGTAGTGTCCTCGGCCCAACCATTTTCAACTGCTTCATCAATGACCTTCCTTCCATCATAAGGTCAGAGATGGGAATGTTCGCTGAAGATTGGACAATGTTCAGCACCATTTACGACTTCTCAGATACTGATGCGGTCCATGTCCAAATGCAGCAAGCCCTGGACAATATCCAGGCTTGTGCTGACAAGTGGCAAGTAACATTCGCGCCACACAAGTGTCAGGCAATGACCATCTCCAACAAGAGAGAATCCACCCATCGCCCCTTGATGTTCAATGACATTACCGCCACTGAATCCCCCACTAGCAACATCCTGTGGGTTAACATTAACCAGAAACTGAACTGGACTAGCCATATAAGTACTGTGGCTACAAGAGCAGGTCAGAGGCAAGGAATCGTGCACCGAGTAACTCACCTCCTGACTCGCCAATGCCTGTCCTCCATCTACAAGGCACAAGTCAGGCGTGTGGATGGAATACTCCCCACTTGCCTGGATGTGTCCAGTTCCTACAGCATTCAAGAAGCTTGACATTGTCCAGGACAAAGCAGCCCGCTTGATTGGCACCACATCCACAAACATTCACTCCCTCCACCACCGACACACAGTAGCAGCAGTATGTACCATTTACAAGATGCACTTCAGGAATTCACTAAGGCTCCTTCGATGGCATCTTTCAAACCCACGACCAATATCATCTAGAAGGACAAGGGCAGCAGATAAATGGGAACACCACCACCTGGATGTTCCCCTCCAAGTCACTCACCACCCTGACTTGGAAATATATCGCCGTTCCTTCACTGTCGCTGGGTCAAAATCCTGGAACACCCTGCCTAACAGCACTGTGGGTGTACCTACACCACATGGACCGCAGCGGTTCAAGAAGGCAGCTCACCATCACCTTCTCAATGACAACTAGGGATGGGCAATAAATGCTTGCCCAGCCAGCGAAACCCACATCCTATGAATGAATTAAAAAAAATTGACACCAGACTACTCTCACCTAATGCCTTGAAATTGTTTCTAAAGTGTTGTACCTGGAATTGAACACAGTATTCCAGCTGAGACCAAACAAGTGTCTTATAAAGATATAGAATAACCTCCTTGCTTTTATATTCTATGCCTTCATTGTTAAAGCCAAGGATCCTTTGGGCTTTTTTTAACAGCCGTCTCAAGTTGTCGTGTCACCTTCAAAGATTTGTGTACTAAAATGCCCAGACCTCTGTTCCTGCACCTCCTTTAAAATTGTGTCATTTAATTTATCTTGCCTCCCCTCATTAGTCTTACCAAAATACATCACATCACAAGTATCTGCCCATTTCACCGGTCTGCCTATGTCCTCCTGAAACCTGTTACCATGTTCTTCATTGTTTATTGCATTTTCTAAAGGTTTGTGTAAGTTGCGAACTTTAAAATGATACACTATACCTAAGTCCATGTCATTAATATATTTTGAAAACAGCAGTGCTCTGAATACATGCCCTTGGGGAATGCCACTGTATACTTCCATCCCATCTGATTTAAATTCAATAAAGATCTGGAATTAAAGTCTAATGATGACCATCAAACCATTTTTGATTGTTGTAGAAACCCATTTCGTTCACTAATATACTGTAGGGAAGGAAATCTACTCTCCTTGCCTGGTCTGGCCTACATGTGACTCCAGACCCACAGCAATGTTGGTGACTCTTAAATGCCCTCTGAACAAGGGCAATTAGGTTTGGGCAATAAATGCTGTCCTAGCCAGCGACGGCCACATCCTATGAACGAATAAAACAAAGCAACCATTTGCTGTTACTTTCTGCTTTCAGTACCTTAGCCAGTTTCATATTCACAGTGCTACTGCCCTTCCAGTCCCAAAATTTTAATCTTACTAATGTGTATTTCTGTGCTACTTTATTGAATACTTCTTGAAAATCCATATACACAACACCAACTTCAACGCCCTCATCAGTCTTTTCCAGTAATTCACAAAAGAGGTCAATCAAGTTTGCCAAAAATAATTTGAGCTTACTAACATTTATTCGAACCTGGATCCCCAGAGCATTACCCTGGGTCTCTGGAATACAAGTCTAGTGACAATACCAATTGCCTGGATGAGTACAGCTCCCACAATACTCAAGCTTAACACCATCCAGGACAAAGCAGCCCTCTTGATTGACACCACATCACTCCCTCCACCACCGACGCATAGCAGCAGCAGTGTGTACCATCTACAAGATGCACTGCAGGAATTCACCCAAGGTTCCTTCGACAGCACCTTCCAAACCCACGACCGCTATCATCTAGAAGGACAAGGGCAGTAGATAGATGGGAACACCACCACCTGGAAGTTCTCCTCCAAGTCACTCACCATCCTGACTTGGAAATATATCACCATTCCTTCACCGTCGCTGGGTCAAAATTCTGGAACTTTTCCTAATAGCACTGTGGGTGTACCTACACCACATGAACTGCAGCGGTTCAAGAAGGCAGCTCACCACCACTTCAAGGGCAACTAGGGATGGGCAATAAATGCTGGCCCAGCCAACAAAGCCCACATCCTGAGAATGGATAGAAAAAAAAAATTCTTAAACTCTTGTGCAATAGCACTGACTGTGTGTCTTAACACCGTCAACTTGTCCCAGTGCCACCTATTGTTAGTAGCAAATATTGTAGGTACTATGATGTATTTTCCCATAACAGCAAGGTTCAAACGAAAGTTTATAATAAAACACATGCCTAATATATGGAGTTTAATATGGAATGAACATAGTGTATGTGATGTACATAATGAAGTTTTAAATAAGTTAAACCTAGCTGCCAAAGACCTAAGAATAGGAAAGAGAACTGTCAGTTGTTTAAACTTACAAATTTTGAACAGTCTTTTGGGATAACATGGGAGAAAGTAAAGGAAACCCTCATTTATATGTGGCCAATACTGTCAACTTATTTTCTATTGACATCCAGTCTGTAAAAATCAAGTAGATAAGCATGGAAGAAAGGTCTGAATTAGGTAATGGGAACAAAATGGAAAGGTTATTATGAGGGACTCACTATGTATGCAAGCAGAGGAAATTAAAATGACTTAAATCATACATCAGCATTGAAAATTGAGAGTTTTACATATTGAGTGTTGAAAATGCCGTTGTGAGAGGCAGAACTGATTCAATTTTCACTGGGTTATTGATACTAGTACTACCCTGAAAACCTGCAACCTATCAGGTGATGAAAAAGTATTTAAATTAGGGAAACAAAATAGCCATTCCTTTTGTTATGAGCTTACAAAATGAAACTGAGTAAAGGCGAAGTTCAAATGACACCTTAACACTTGCACAGTCGATGGTAAAGGCTGAATTCAAATCCTAGAGGGAAACTTGAAACAACTGTCTTAACCCATTTTTGCAATTTGTGTGTTTCGAGATGCAGGCTTTGAATTCAGTATTAATAAGTCCACTGAGTCTCAAGAGGTCTTTTTATAAAACTAAATTAAGCATTTATTAATACAAGAAAGATTGTAAACACATACATCTACAAAATTACCACTATAATAACTACAAAAATCCCCTAATTAATCTGACTCTCAGTTACATCCCTGTTAAGGCAACAGTAAAACGCATAGATTTAGCAGACCTCTAGCAAAGCACACCCTGGACAGTCGCATTCATAATGAGTGTCTTTCAGCTCTGGGTCCTTGCAGACTGACTTGAGGCTTACAGGCTGGAGGCTTCTCACACTTGTTGGATCTTAAAATGCCTCTACCTAACACAACCTCCTTTCTCCTTCATACATATCTTTCTGTTTGAATGTAAATTTTCCATTGTATCACTAGGCTTTTAACTTTACTTCTCCTAACAATAACATCCTTTCATCCCACTAATTTTATTAGTAAGCTGGGGAAAAATAAACACATTGCTTGGCGCCTTCTAGCTAGGCGTAAGATTTCATCTGCAGTCTTGTTTGGTTTCTTTTAACAAATGCAAATTTACACTTTACCTTCTACCCTCCTTGCGTTTATCTAATTAACATCTCAAAACTATTATACATCAAGGCACCCAGACAAGCTGGCTTTAATCCAATTAAGACACACAGACACAGACCCCACTAGAACTCTTACATTAAGGTTATTAAAAATGATTTTAAAATATCATCTTGACACAATGCAGAATGACTTTCTCTACAAATACCAAGTCTTTATACCATTTTGTCTCAAGTGCCAGGCAACGACCATCTCCAAACAAAAGAACATCTAATTATCTCACCTTGATGTTCAATATTCAATAGCATTTATACCTCTGAATCCCCCAATATCTACATCCTGGGGGCTACCATTGACCAGAAATGGTACTGGGCGAGCCATATAAGTATTGTGGCTACAAGAGCAGGTCAGAGTTGGGAATTCTGTGGCAAGTAACTCACTTTCTAATTCCCCAAAGTCTGTCCACCATCAACAAGGCACAAGTCAGGAGTGTGATGGAATATGCTCCACTTGAGTGTAGCTCCAACAACACAAGAAACTTGACACCATCCCTGACAAAGCAGTCCACTTGATTGGCACCCATCCACCAGCTTAAACATTCACTCCGTCCAACTCCGATGCACAGTGGCAGCAGTGTTTACCATATACAAGATGCACCACAGCAACTCACGAAACACCTACAACAGCACCTTCCAAACCCACAACCCCTACTACCTAGAAGGACAAGGACAGCAGGCACATGGGAACACCACCATCTGCAAGTTCCCCTCCAAGCCACACACCATCCTGGCCTGGAACTGTATTGCAGTTCCTTCACTGTCACTGGATCAAAATCCTGGAACTCTCTTCGTAACAGCACTGTAGGTGTACGTACGATAGTCGAACTGCAACATTCTCATGGGCAGTTAGGGATGGGCAATAAATGCTGGCCTTGTCAGTGTTGCCAACATCCCATAGAAGAATTTAAAAAAAAAACTACATGAGTACTTACTAGTTCAGAAATGAGTTTTGGTGCCATTTTATGACATTTAGTGTCAGCTGTGGCTCAGTGGGTAGCACTCTTGCCTCAGAGTTGGAAGGTTGTGGGATTAAGAGCCACTCCGGGACTTGAGCACAACAATTTTTGCTGATGCTCCAGTGCTGTGCTGTCAAATCAGACATTAAACGGAGGCCCACTTGCTCTTGCAGATCCTGTGGCCACTGTTTTGAAGAAGAGCAGGGTAGTTATCCGTGGAGTCCGGACCAATATTTTTCCCTCAATCAGCATCACAAAAACAGATTATCTGGTCGTTATTGCATTGCTGTCTGTAGGATATTGCTGTGTGCAAGTTGGCTGTTGCATTTCTCTCATTACATCAGTGAATACACTTCGAAAGTATTTCATTGACTGTAAAGTACTTTGGGACATCTGGTGTCCGCAAAAGGCACTATATAATTGGAAATCTTTTTGTTTTTTCTTCCAATGTTTTCTCATAAACTTGCCACCTGTGTCAGTAAAACAATCAGACTAACGTTTAATTTTTTTTCAAATTACAAAATATGCTTTTAAAATTAGTAAATTGACACAATGCTATGGTGTAAAATAATTAGTTAAGAGTCATTGCTTTTTTTCTTGCAGTTTGAAGGGCGAAAATACTGTGAGCATGATTTTCAGATGCTTTTTGCCCCCTGTTGTCATCAATGTGGTGAGTGTTCAACATTAACAGAACAAATCATATACTTTTGTCCAAGAATGAACTCTTTTTTTAATTCTCATTTTCTGTAGTTCTAACTCTTAAGTTGCCTGCTCACTTGCTCTCTCTTGCTTTAATCCTCGCTTTATTACAATATCTCAGTTATATTTCCGTTACATTACATTACTGATCTTTAGCTAGTAGCTGCAGTGTAATCTTCAATCAGCAACACTGAGCTAATGTGGCTGTAGATTTTTAACTTTTGAAAGTGCTTTCATTTTCTCAACATTCACCTCAGAAAAATGTGCACAAAAGATCTGAGAGACTGCTTGAGTATTTTTTTAAACCTAGTGCTACAACAATGGAAATCTTTTACTTCTATTAGACTTACAAATTCCTTTTACGACCAGTAACAGTGCCTGAGGGGCTATAAATGCAGGTCCACACATCCAGTTATTTTTAATATACAGCAGCTAAAGTTGGATCAGTTATCTACATAGTGGGGGATATAGTTGTACATTAGCATATCTTCATATGTGTTCACTACTAGATACTGGGTTTAATATATTAATTGTTCAAATAGCTAGGCTTTTCAATTCAAAGCCTTTGCACAAAAGAATATTTGAGGTTTGTTCCTCAAATATTGTCTGTCTACTTAGAATGAACTGTCAACCAAACTAGTAATCACATAACAAAAACAGAATTACCTGAAAAAACTCAGCAGGTCCGGCAGCATAGTTGTTTAGTAATCACATAAGGTTAGTTTGTTGATGTCTTTTGTTCTAACATGCCATCATAGGACCGAGAAACATGTAATTGAAATCCTTTGACACAGATCAAAGCAGTTAGAGATTATGGAATAGTAGAATTGATTGGACAGCTGTGTCCGAGATCCATGAGGAGGTAAAGATGCAATTTGGCTTTAATCCTTTTGATTGATAGCTCTGCAGCAAGTAGCCTCATACAGGATTAACTCCTTAGTAGTGTTTAACTACATAAAAGTGCATCTATTTTCAGTGTTCTGGGATGAATACCTGGTTTTAATGTAGAGCACAATCATGTTTATACTGTACTGAATATTGGTCATCCAGTTTTACCATCTAAATTATCATTAACAATAGTACCCCAGCCACGTCTTCCATTGAAAAATTACATGTAAACACGCCCTCCGTATGGAATTTCCCATTTTAAATGTGTTGCACATACCAGTTATGTATATAACCTTCCTGTCTGTGATGCCTGTAATATTTCAATAGTATTAAAAATGTATTTTTGTAATAATATGGCAGAGACTGCGGCTCCTTGTCTTAGAGATAAGAACCCGAGATGTAGGAATCAAAACGGTTGCTGTTTATTGCTTACATATTGATGGTGAATTTGAAGGAGTGTAGGGATCTCGGAGAGCTGGAGGAGGTTAGAGATTGAGAGAGGTGAAGCCACGGAGGGGTTTGATCATTAGGATTTTACAGAGAATTTAAACCTAGATGCATCGGTGAGAAGAATAGAATTATGCAAGGCCATTTTATATGGTGAATAGAATTATGCAAGGCCATTTTATATGGTGAATAGAATTATGCAAGGCCATTTTAAATGGTGACAGTTACAATCTTACAGACTTGTTGATGTTCCACATTTATTGTTTATTGGCTACATTCTTGGGCTTTTTAGTTTATGCTTTCAACTATAGAGCTTGACATAGAATGGACCCTGTGGGTCAGCCTATGTCTGAACCAGTTTGTTAAACAGCAGCCAGTTTTCAGTCATTAAAGGAGATGAATAGTTAGTTTTAAAGTAAATATTTCAGTAAAAGTGAATGTTGCATTCTTACAGCTGTTGTTTACTTCCTACCACTGACATTTCTAGGTTCCAGCAAACACCCACAGGAAACCTAATCTCACCCTGCCTGCTATCTTGCTTGTTTGCTTGCTCCCCAGACTAGCTTGCTTGCATACCTGCCTGTTAACGCACCTGTCAGTTTTGTCGCATCCGGTGGATGCCCACTGCTGAGCAGTATTCTAGCCTTTACCTTTCCTTGTCTGACAATGAGCAGTTTTACAACCCTTGCTCAATCGCCCACTCCCAAAGCTGAACAGAAAAATTATCCCTTGCACGGTTATCCCAGACCATCAAAGCCCTGAAAAACCAATTGTCTCTTCCACCTCTCACCCCATGCTCTCTCCAGCACATGCTGTCTCCGGTGCATGCTCATTCCCTTATGTGCACTCCCTCTCTTCCTCGTGCTCTTTCATGCGCTCTCCCTGTCTCTTTTCCTCTCTCCCTCACACATTCCCTCCCTCTCTCTTTTCCTCTTTCTCTTGCGCACGTGTTCTCCCGCCATCTCTCTCTCATACGCAGTCTCCTGCTCTCACTTGCCTGTGCATTCTTTCCCGTGCTCTCACTCATCCACGCATCCTCTCCTGCTTTCCTTCTCTTGTGTTCTCTCCTACATGCACTTTTCATGTTTTCATTCTTGGGTGTTCTCATGCTCTCTTGGGCTCTTGCTCTGTGATCAACTGGTTTGTATGAAGTCTACATTGATTAATGACAAGTGATCCTCTTGGACACATTTTGCCTTTTGTACTTTCCTCATTCTGACATGCTCACCCATATTACTGCTTTTTCATTTGCAGTGCAGTGTAACATATCCCATTTGTGGACTCACGAAAGTTACAGGATTTCTGATGGCCCAAGACAATCCAGTTTGCCACAAGTTCAGGTCCCCAGCTGCTAATTTGCTGCTACACTGCCCTTCGCAGTCCAGGAATTTTGTCTCGATCATAACCACGGAAGCCTGCTAATGATGATTAATTTTCCAGTTGCCACACCAGCTATTATGGGTTCTCAAAAATTGTACCCGATCAATTATAATCTATTCTTTCTCATGTTCAACTGAAAGATTTGAATTTTTGGCATAATTGCTTTGAATCCTGCAATTTTTATTAGTTTTTATTCTTAGCTATACTTTCCAAGATGGTGACTTAGAGGGCAGGAACTAGGCAACCAAACCTAGAATCTTCTAACCCTATTACGATGGTAAAAAGTTTGACACAAGCAAATACTGTAGATGCTGGAAACCTGAAACATCATAAATGCTGAAAATACTCAGCAGGGCAGGCAGCATCTATGGACAGAGAAACAGAGTTAACGTTGCAGGCCGACCTTTCCTCAAAACTGTAATAAAGTTGGATATATGTACCCTTTTTTAACAATATTGGCTGTCCAACAAACTGGATCACACCAAGATCTTATATTTCTAAAACCTGATTGATGCTTATGTTCTTATAGACATGGCCAGTTCAGTCACCAACACCATTAGTATAGTCTATGTAGTTGCAACCAAAAATCAAGGTTGGAGTGAGGGAAGAATATTGTCTGAGAATACATTTTAAAAAAAATCTATTTCATTGCAGGTGAGTTCATCATTGGCCGAGTGATTAAAGCTATGAACAATAGCTGGCACCCAGAATGTTTTTGCTGTGATCTCTGCCAGCAGATTCTTGCGGATATTGGATTTGTGAAGAATGCTGGCAGGTTGGTATATTTGATAGCCCTTTTATTATGAATACAGAAATGTATGCTTACATGAGATTCTGCTGTATATAACTGATATACATGTGGTTGTGATAGAGCTACAATATTTTATAAGAGAAGGTAATTTGGCCCATTTTGTCTGTATTTGCTAGGACATTCTAAAAGTAATCTTGTTGATTTGTACTCATTACATACTTTGTACCTTCCCTCCTTTAAATAATTAACAGCCTTAGCTCAGAGGTAGCACATTCATCTCTGAGTCAGAAGATCATAATTGTTCTATTCCAGAGAGCCAGATGGTGAAAAATAGAACTGGAGCCAATCATTACACACCTTTATAAGCATTAGTTTTCAGAGATACACATTACAAACATATACCTCCTAACCCAACAGCCACAATTTTAATTTGTTCCTATTTGTAAGAACAGAAGTGAATCTCCAGTTGATGACCATTGCCTGAATACAATTAACATGCATTTAACAATAGATTTATGTCCCACACCAGGGACTTAGCACATATAATCTAGGCTAACACTTTAGTGCACTGCTGAGGGAGTGCTTCATTGTCAAAGGAGCTTTTATCCAGATCCAATGTTAAATCAAAATCCTGCTTGCTCCTATACAATATTCCATGGCACTATTTGAAGAAATGTATGGGAGTACTCCTGGTGTCTTGGCCAACTCAGCCAATTCAGCTCCTGACCTCATTACAGTCTTGGGTCCACACATGAACAAAAGAGCTGGGCTCAAGAGGTGAAGAGAGAGTGACTGCTCTTGGTCAAAGCAGCATTTGAGCAATTGTGGCATCAAGGAGCCCTTGCAAACCCTGAAGTCAATGGGAATTGGGGGAAAACTCTCCACTGATTGGAATCATACCTAGCACAAAGGAAGACGGCCCAAGACATCGCTGCAGGAATTCCTCAAGGTAGTGTCCTAGACCCAACTATCTTCAGCTGTTTCATCAATGACCGTCCCTCCATCATAAGATCAGAAATGGGGATGTTCGCTGTGACTGCACAATGTTCAGCACCATTTGTAACTCCTCTGCAGTCCTGAAGCAGCCCGTATCCATATACAGCAAGACCTGGACAACATTCAGGCTTGGGCTGATGTGTGGCATGAATATTATTTGCTGTTTAAGTGCCAGGCAATGGCCATCTCCAAACAAAGAATCTAACCATCTCCCCATGACGTTCAATGGCATTACCCCCACTGTCAACATACTGGGGGTTACCATTGTCCAGAAATTGAATGGGACTAGTCATATAAATACTGTGGCTACAAGAGCAAGTCAAGAGTTGTGAATTCCAGTAACTCACCACCTAACTCTGCAAAGCCTGTTCATCATCATAGGCATAAGTCAGGAGTGTGATGGAACATTCTCCACTTGCCCGGATGAGTGCAGCTCCAACAACACTCAAGAAACTCGACACCATCCAGGACAAAGCAGGCTGCTTTATTGGCACCCCATTAACCACCTTAAAAATCCACCCCCTCCACCATCGACGTACAGTGGCAGCAGCATGTACCATCTACAAGATGCACTGCAGCAACTCATCAAGGCTTCTTTGATAGCACCTTCCAAACATGTGACCTCTACCACCTAGAAGGACAAGGGCAGCAAATGCATGGAAACACCATCACCTGCAAGTTCCCCCCCCACTGAGCCATATACCATCCTGACTTGGAACATATCACTCTTCTTCATTGTCACTGCGTCAGAATCCTGGAACACTCTCCCTAACAGCACTGTGGGTGTGCCTACACTCCATGGACTGCAGCGGTTCAAGAAGGTGGCCCACTACCTTCTCAAGGGCAGTTAGGGATGGGCAATAAATGCTGGCCTAGCCAGAAATGCCCACACACCATGAAAGAATAATTTTTAAAAAAATGCTGCAATCCACATGGCGTAGGTACACTGCTTTTTGGGAGGGAATTCCAGGATTTTGACTCAATGGCAGTGAAGGAACGGCGATATAGTTCCAAGTCAGGATGGTGTGTGACTTGGAAAGGGAGCTTGCAGGTGGTGGCATTCCCACGGACTTGTCCTGCTAGATAGTATAGGTTGAGGGTTTGGAACATGCTGTTGAAGGACACATGACGAGTTGCTGCAGTGTATCTTGTAGATGGTACACACTACTGACACTGCGCGTTGGTAGTGAATGTATAAGGTGGTGGATGGGGTGCCAACTAAGCGACTGCTTTGTCTTGGATGGTGCCGAGATTCTTGAGTTTGTTGGAGCTGCACTCATCCAGACAATTGGAGGGTATTCCATCACACTCCTGATATGTTGATGGTGGACTGGCTTCAGGGAGTCAGACGGTGAGTTACTGGCTGCAGAATTCTCAGCCTCTGACCTGCTCTTGTAGCCACAGTATTTATGCGTCTTGTCCAGTTAAGTTTCTGGTGAATGGTAACCCCCAGGATGTTAATAGAGGGGGATTCAGCAATGGTAATGCCATTGAATGTCAAGGGAAAATGGTTAAATTCTCTTTTGTTGGAGATGGTCATTGCCTGGCACTTGTGTGGCGCCAATGTTACTTGCTACCAAGTCTAAGCCTGAATGTTGTTCAGGTCTTGCTGCATATGGACACGGACTCCTTCAGTATCTGAAGAGTTGGAATGGTGCTGAACATTGTGCAATCATGAGTGAACATCCTGGATGATATTCAGTTTCTTGAATGTTTTTGGAGCTGCATTCATTGAGGCAAGTGTGGAAACTCCGCCACATGCATAATTTGTGCCTTGTAGATGGTGGACAGGCTTTGGGGAGTCACAAAGTGAGTATTTGCCACAGAATTCCAAGCCTCTGACCTGCTCTTGTAGCCATAATTTTTATATGGGTTGTCCAGTTAAGTTTCTGGTCAATGGAAACTCCTAGGATGTTGATGGCGGGGGATTAATTCAATGATTGTAATGCTGTTGAATGTCAAGGTCAGATGGTTAGATTCTCTCTTGTTGGAGATGATCATTGCCTGGCACTTGCTTTGTGCCAATTTTACTTTCTACTTATCAGCCCAAGCCTGGATGTTGTCCAGTTCTTGGTGCATGCGAACACAGTTTGCTTCAGTGTATGAGGAGTTGAAATTGTGTATTTTGGAGGGAAGGTCATTGCAAAAGCAGCTGAAGATGGTTGAGCTCAGGACACTGCCCTGAGGAACTCCTGCAATGATGATTGGCCCCCAACAACCACAGCCATCTTCCCTTTTGCTCGGTATGACTCCAACCAGTGGAGAGTTTTCCTGATTTCCATTGACTTCAATTTTACTGGGGCTCCTTGATGCTCCACACGGTCAATTGTTGCCTTGATGTCACGGGCAATCACACTCACCTTACTTCTGGAATTCAACTCTTTTGTCCATGTTTGGCCCAAGGTTGTAATGAGGCTTGGACTTGACTGGCCCTGGCGGAACCTAAATTGTGCATCGATGAGCAAGTTATTAAGTTCTTCCTGCTAGTACCGTCGACAACATCTTCCATCACTTTGCTTTACTTTTTCTTCTTGTGTATGACATCTTGCAGATTTACAAGTCTGTCCAAGTTGGACAGCCAAGTCTCATCACTGAGTATTGTTAGGTAGAGCCAGGTGACCACAGTTGCATGCTGTGCTGACCTTGAAATTCTATTTGTGGATGAAGGATGATGCCCTTGCATGGAGAGTGTGGATCCTATTGAGTGTAGACCACACTTGTACCCAGAGTACTGTGTACAGTTTTAGTCTCCTTACTTAAGGAGGATATACTTACATTGGAGACAGTTTAGAGAAGGTTCGCTAGATTGATTCCTGGGCTAAAGGGGTTGTCTTGTGAGGAAAGTTTGAGCAGGTTGGGCCTGTTCTTATTTGAGTTTCAAAGAATGAGAGCTAATCTTATTGAAACATTTTAAGAACCTGAGAGGGCTTGATAAGGTAGGTGCCGGGAAGATGTTTCCCCTCTTGGGGGAATCTAAAACTAGGGGAGGGAGGGCATGGTTTCAAAATAAGAGTCTCCCATTTAAGATGGAGATATGGAGGAATTTCTTCTGAGGTTCATGAATCTTTGCAACCCCTGCCTCAGAGAGCAGTGAAGGCTGAGTCACTTCTGGCTGAAGATTATTACAAATGATTCAGCCTTGTCTTTTGCACTGACGAGCTTGTCTCCACCGTTGTTGAGGATGGGGTGTTTGTGCGCAGCCGCCTCCCATTAGTTGTTTAATTGTCCACCATCATGCATGACTGGATGTAGCAGGACTGTAGAGCTTTGATTGGTTGTAGGATCATTTAGCGCTGTCTATAGTATGCTGCTTCCACTGTCTAGCATGCATGTAGTTTCATGTTGTGGCTTCACCAGGTTGACATCTTGATTTTAGATATGCATGGTGCTGCTCTTGTCCTGTTCTCTTACACTCATTGAACCAGGGTTTATCCCCTAGCTTGATGGTATTGGTAGAGTGACGAACATGTCAGGTCATGAGGTTACAGATTGTGGTTGAATACATTTTGCTGCAGCTGAGCCTCATGGATACTCATTTTTGAGCTGCTAGATCTGTTCTGAATCTATCCCATTTATTTCGGGTGGAGGATGTCATCAGTGTGAAGACAGACTTGGTTTCCACAAGAACTGTACAGTGGTCATTCCTACCAATACTGTCTGGGACAGATGCAGCTGCAACAGGTAGATTGGTAAGGCCGAGGTCAAGTATGTTTTGCCCTCTTAGTTCTCTCACTGCCTGCCACAGGCCCAGATACATC
This sequence comes from Cetorhinus maximus, assembly GCF_964194155.1. Lineage (NCBI taxonomy): Eukaryota > Metazoa > Chordata > Chondrichthyes > Lamniformes > Cetorhinidae > Cetorhinus > Cetorhinus maximus. The sequence goes on along the minus strand of NC_135885.1, from coordinate 58,906,347 downwards.
CTTCAGGACTTAGTCAGCTAGATCAGTGGTGGCGCTATCGAGCCACTCTTGGTGATGGGCATTGAAGTCCCCTACCCAGAGTACATTGTGTCCTTGCTACCCTCAGTACTACTTCCATGTGATGTTCAACATGAGCATTGATTCATCAGCTGGTGGAGGGCCATAGGTAGTAATGAGCAGGAGGTTTCCTTCCTCCTATTTTTACCTGATGTCATGAAACTTTATAATTATCTAGAGTCAATGTTGACGACTCCCAGGGCCACTCTGTCGTTGCTGTAGACCACTGTGCCAGCACCTCTCATAGACCTGCCCTAATGGAGGAGTCTGGAACATGGGCTGTAATGTTTGATTCATTGAGTATGATACTGTTTGTGGGACAGCTCCACCAATTTTGTTACAGGTTCCCAGATGTTAATGAGAAGAACTTTGCAGGGTATGCTGTTGTTGTTTCCAATGCCTGTTGTTATGATCCTAGACCAGACCCCCAGCTTTTTGGTAAGACCTGTTCGGGACCAATAACATTTTGTTTAAAGTAGACTAAGTTTGAGATTCAAGATACTTAGGGAATAAAGCCGCAAGATTCCAAGGGTTTTGAATAAACAAAAATAAGCTTTACTATACAAGGTCAGAAGATAAAACAATTTACAATATTTATCTTTTACCCTAACGTTCAAAGTTAATATAAGGTACATATGAATTAACAGGCATACTGTGGTCGAACATACCACACTGCACAATAAATGTCAAATATGACCGAGACAGATCCATGGTTTTCTCAGCAACCTGCCCAGAGGTCAATAAGCGCTGTGAGTGAACCACTCTCATTGGAACTCTGTCTGTCTCATGAGGGATTCCAGTCTTTGCCTTCGAAGATCTCACCTTGGAATTGTCTCACTGTTGCTCCAACTCTGATGGCCTCAACAACGGTCCACCTTGCAAGGTTTCAATGTCGACTCCCGAGAACCCCCTGGGTTCCCGAGTCTGCATTCAAGCACCAACTCACAACCACAACTTCTTCAGCTCTTTGGCTGCTCCGAGCAGAATACTGCTGCTCCAAAGGGATACCTTTGTCCCAACAGCTCGCAGCATGGAGTCACCAATCTTCTGCTGTCTTCTTAGAATGCTAGGGCTTCTCCCAAGCCCTCGTTGATTGTCCAGACATCTCTTGAGCCCTCTTCAATTGCCAGGGCTTCTCCTGAACCATCAGCACTTACAGCCAGCTAGCCAAAGCCCTTTTTATGCTTGGAGCCACTTTCTCTCCTCTCTTTTTAATTAACTGGGACCTCTTTCTGACCCTGACCCAGGTCTGGAACTCTTCATTTGGGACCTCTCCCTGTCCCCTGTCTAGGACACTTCTCTGCACTGGCACTCCGTTTCCAGCCATATGACCAGGGTTTTTGTGCCGTTTCTTTCATTTTGCGTTGGCATGCTGAGTCTGTCCTCGGCCCAAAAGGCTCAAAATGCTGAATTGTGTATTCGTAACCTGCTCCCGGTCTGCACATGCACGGAAACTCCGAGGTCTGTCGGGACTTGGAGTTCCCAACCTCGGCCCTCGACACAAAGTTAAGCTGGCTTTCATAATACTATGTTGATGCTGGGTGGTCCATCCAATTTTATTCCAAGCCACTTCAGGGGGCAGTAAAAGCCAACCATGTTGTGAGTCTTGAGTCACAGATGGGACACTGTGAAAAGCAGCAAGTTTCCTTCCCTGAAGGACGTTTGTGAACCACTTGGGATTTTACAATAATCCAGTAGTTATTTTACATTTCCATTATGCTACATTTCCTCCTCTACCTTATGGCTGAACTTTTCTATCCAGCCTCTTGTGAGACACCATATTTAATGGCTTCTGAAAAATCCAGGTGCATTGTACCTACTGCTTTCCCTTTTTCTGACCAATTGTCATTTCTTTGAGGAGGAAAAAAACTTAAAAACTTGTCAAAGATGACTTGCTTTATTTAAAAAAATCTTTGTGCTCTATCCTTGACTAACTCCTGCATTTCTAAATGCTTACAGATTCTAAGTGTTTCTAAGTACACTAACTGTTCCATTTGATTGAAAAAAACTCAGATTTTAAATGATAATTTGAGTCCTGAAATGATTTTGGTTCAGAGGAATGGAGCGTTCTGTGGTAAGGATTATCAAATTTAATCCTCCACTACCTATCAGCTAATGCTTTGTCATCAGCACTGGAGGAAAGATTGTGGTTCAGAGGATGTAAGGAGAAGGATATTGGTAGAGGGCAGGAAGGATGTCTAGCACTTTATTTTCATGTATAACCTACATCATTTTTGTGTGCGGTTTTTTAATGTGTGCCAGAATATTCTGTGTTCTCATTCCTGCCACTGTTATGACCAATGCAGTTGGTAAAGTGGAATTATTTAAAAATCCCAGAGGGAAACTTTAAACAACTGTCATAGCCTATCATTTTAAGCGTTATGTTTGAGATGCAACTCTAAATTCAGCAATCAGACCACCAGTTCTCGAGGTTTTACATTAAACTAAAGGAAACATTTTATTAAGTTACACAGGTTAAAATAGATATATTACCATAACTTTTAACAAATTCCCAAACTAATCTCCATTAAGGCAACAGCAACCCATAGACTTAACCAAACACCAGGCAAAGCATTTTCGCCTTACAAGTTCAGTAGTTTTTTTGTTTTTATCAATATGAGGCTCATTCATTTTGGTTGCTGTGGAGCCAGTTGGAGGTTTGCAGCTGCCTTTTGATCTCTCATTGCCTCTGCTCTGCACACCCGTAAACTACTAAAGTTATACCTACCAGTCCCATTGAATGTTAATTCTAATTGTATCAACAATCTCTGAACTAAACCTCTCTCACAATAAAACCCCTTTCATAGTACCAACTTCATTAGTAATATAAACATATTGCTTGGCAACTGCTAGAAAGTTTTCACCCCACTTTTTGAATGCTCTATTCAAAAAATGCAAATGCAAGCTATCTCTCTTGCATATTAAAACTAGTACACATCAAAGCACCCAGACTAGCTGTCTTTAATCCAATTAAGACACCTGCAGATTAAACCTCTATTTTAAAAGAAAAATATTTTCCAAAATATTATATACATTAGTAGCTTCATGACACCACCGAGAGCCTAGAAGACAGGCATCCTAATGTTTTCTTAAATTTTTGCAACTGCAAATATTACAAAGGAGTGTAGTGGCTTCAAAGTTCTTATTCTCAGTTAAGTCACTTTTGTAAAATGTCCACACCCTGCCACATCTCAATGTGTTGGAGAAATGCTTTTTTTGTGGTATCTGAGCATGTAGATTTTGTTGGAGTAGCCCAGTAATAAACTAATGTATTGCAGAGTAAATCTCTAGCCCAGTCTGTAATTGTCTTATGAATTTTATTTGAAAGGCAGTTGGCCCTGGTTTGTAGATTGTGCCTTGCCTTTTAGAACTTTTATACTTTTATACTACCTGCAAAAAAGCCTTTAATTTAGGGATTCTCTGCGGGTTGCACTCCCCCTTGTGGGTCAGAGGATGACCATAAGCTCTGAGGCAGCAATGTGGACTATTGAGCAGAGACTCTGGTGGGACAGTCCTAGGCTGAGGCTCCATTACACACATGCACGATTCTTATTTCTGGTTGTGGGCAAAACGATTGGGCCCTGCTCAACAACTACCCTTCAGGTTGCTTTGTGAGAATTGTAATGCAGCACTTTGCCCTGAATCAGCTAAAAATTTGCTGCAGCATTAAACAGGATTAGTTCTGTGTGGTAGTTCTGGTGCGCATTGGCTGTTCCTGATTTTTTTTCAAAGTAACGAGTAACATTTTTTTTATGAAGGGCAATCAAATGCATTTTACCTTCACCTCTTTCCCAGTTTCGCCATTCTATTTTGCTGAAAACAGCCACTCTTGCTGGAATATGGTTCTGGTTATCACTGACAGTCCTTTGCTTCTTCACCCACGTATCTTTCTTTATCTGTGAACCTAGTTGATGAGTGTTGGCAAGCTATTTGACAGTGTAGTTGTCATAACTGAACCCAGTGTTATAACTCATTGCTCATTCACTGGGTAAAGGATGCATTTGGAAGCCAGCCTTAACATGGGTTTATTCACAAAACCCGGAGATCACAGGTACACACTCCCTTTACCTTGCCATCTCCCCTCCTCCTCCACAGGTGATAACCGGTTAACAGCTGCTCTTACATACAACTAGAGCATGCACTACATTGTGACAGGATTGAAACATTAACACCTAGTTCTGTACTTGTCTGGTGTCCAACATTTAGATTATCTAAAATGAGTTACTGGGTAGTGATCATGAACAGGAGCTGTTATTACAATTATAAGGTCTATAAGAATATTATGTTTTGGGGACGTTGTCTTTGAATTTAGGATAAAATAAGTAGGCTCATGTGACCTATTCTGAAGTCTGCCTGACAACAAGCCTGGGTGGTTTATTTGATAGAGATTAAATGGGACCCAGATTGGTTCACCGGGAGGAGTTGCAAGGTGTTTGTTTGGAGACAATGGCAGCAGTCTGTGTGCTAACAGTGGATAGACAGTGAGTCTCCAAAGTCCCAGACAGGTGTTGAGAATGTCAGATTGTAAACAGTTGTGCTTTATACTGTGCATTTTGTTTGAAGATAAAAGAGAGTTGGGCTCTTGACGGTAACTAATCAGCATCTCTACCTGGATATGAGGCCCATGTGATTCATGTTGCCATGGTGATGTGCTTTAAAGATGGGAAGGGTACAGAAGGAAGCCATCATTTTCCTAAAGCATCACTGAATATCACAGAAATATTAACCTGCCAGGGTCTGGGAGAGAGAGTAATTTATAGGCCAAATGTCTCTTGGTTCACCGCGCCAGAATGCATGTTGAAGCTCATCCTCTGATTGAAAAGGCTAAATCTATGGGGAGGTAAAACAAGGCTGGAGGATTTGCCCAGCTTTAGCTAGAGGGCGAAGTGTCCTGTAATACTCTCTGGCGCTTAGAATTACCAGGCTGGGAAAGGAAAAGAACAAAAATACATCCTCGGAAGCTAAGAATCATTTTGATCTGATGCTGGGAGAATAGATAGTCTCCTTAAAGGACGGTGTATCTGATGATGCGGCCTTTTTTGTTTGTGTTAAAAGTGTCGTTCTGCAGTTTAACATATAAGTTTCCTACAAAAATAGTATTCAGTCAATGGTGCTTTTAGTCTGTTTGTTACAGTAAAAGTCTTAAAACGTAAAATATTGTCATGTCATCCATTCAGTTATTAACTGGAAATTCAAATTTCTTTTTAAAAGTTATCACTCTCTCTTGGGATCGTAACACCGTGAATGTGTTTTCTTCTGCAATGAGGCTAATCAAAGAACACTAATTTAAATGCCTAACCATACAAATTGGAAAATAAACCTGGGACTCTATTCTGTGGCTTAGTATCACAATAGGCAGCGCACCGTTGGGAGGAAAACAATTTTTATACTTTTCAAATGTGTTTCTGAGTTCAAAGCGGACTTAGTATAAAACCAGATTATCCATGTCAATTTATATCATTTTTATTCATTCATGGGATATGGGCATTGCTGCCTAGGCCAGCATTTATTGTCCATCCCTAATTGCCCTTGAGAAAGGTGGTGGTGAGATGCCACCTTGAACCTCTGTAGTTCATGTGCTGTCAATACACCCACAGTGCTGTTAGGCAGGGTGTTCCAGGATTTTGACCCAACAGCAGTGAAGGAATGGCAATATAGTTCCAAGTCATGATGGTGAGTAGTTTGGAGGGGAACTTAGGTGGTGGTGTTCCCATGTGTCTGCTGCCCTTGTCCTTCTAGATGGTAGTGGTCATGGGTTTGGAAGGTGCTGTCTAAAGAACCTTGGTAAGTTCCTGCAGTGCACCTTGTAGATGGTGTACACTGCTGCCACTGTGCATTGGTGGTGGAGAGATTGAATGTTTAAGGATCAGGTGCCAGTCAAGCGGGTTGCTTTGTTCTGGATGGTGTCGAGCTTCTTGAGTGTTATTGGAGCTGCACTCATCCAGGTAAGCGGAGAGTATTCCATCGTACTCCTGACTTGTGCCATGTAGATGATGGACAGGCTTTGGGGAGTCAGGAACTGAGTTACTTACTGCAGGATTCTTAGCCTCTGACCTGCTCTTGTAGCCACAGTATTTATATGCCTAGTCCACTTCAGTTTCTGGTCATTGCTAACCCCATGGGAGGTTGATAGTGGGGGCTTCAGCGATGGCAATGCCATTGGATGGTTAGATTCTCTCTCGTTGGAGATGGTAATTTTCCGACACTTGTGTGACATGAGTGTTACTTGCCACTTGTCAACCCAAGCCTGGATATTGTCCAGGTCTTGCTGCATTTGGGCATGGGCTGTTCAGTATCTGAGGAGTTGCGAATGGTGCTGAACATTGCGCAATCATCAGCGAGCATCCCCACTTCTGACCTTATAATGGAAAAAAGGTCACTAATAAAGCAGCTGAAGATGGTTGGGCTGAGGTCACTACCCCAAGGAACTTCTGCAGCGATGTCCTGGAATTGAGATGATTGGCCTTCAACAACCACAACCATCTTCCTTTGTGTTAGTTATGACTCCTCCCAGCAGAGAGCTTTCTTCCTGATTCCCATTGACTCCAGTTTTGCTAGGGCTCCTTGATGCCACAGTTGGTCAAATGCTGCCTTGACGTCAAGAGCAGTCACTCTCGCCTCACCTCTGGAGTTCAGCTGTTTTGTCCAGATCTTTAGTTTACATTTCTGATTCAATGTTCCTTTTCATTTTACTTTTTGTCAGTATTCTGGCTATTTTCTGCAAACCATTTATGTTTCTAATCTGTAAGTCCTGCTAACTCTATTACACAAGTCAAAATCTCAAAACTCCATGATAAACATGGCATGTACTAACAAATTACCACCGAGTTGATCACTAAATGTACAAGGACAGAAAGTGAATATCAGAAAATTTTGTTTTAATGATAACCTTTTAAGCAGTACAAGAGCATTCTTCATAGTTCAGCAAAAATAAATAAGGATATAAACAAAACCAAAGCGCTCTCTTCCTATTATCCTAAGATTCATTCGGAACATAGTCTTCTGTTCCCTTTGAGAGTTAGTTCATGTTTATTGTGCTACTAAATGTAGGACACAGTTCAGAATTTTGACCATGCCATCAATAAAAGCTACAGAAATATTAGGCACTTCCTCCAAAGCGAGGAAGGTTGAGGAGCAGGTTCATCTGCTTGATCATTTGATTGACAAGTGGATGGGAGGAATCTCAAGAAAGAAAATCATTTGGAGGGGGAAAAAAATTACTGATGATTTTAATTTAGGGGGAGGTTGGCATTGCGGTATTGTCACTGGATGAGTAATCTAGAGACCCAGGGTAATACTCCGGGGACCCGGGTTTGAATCCCACCACGGCAGATGGTGAAATTTGAATTCAGTAAAAAAAAAATCTGAATTGATGACCATGAAACCACTGTCAACTGTCATAAAAACCCACCTGGTTCGGTAATGTCCTTTAGGGAAGGAAATCTGTTGTTCTTACCTGGTCTGGCCTACATGTGACTCCCACAGCAATGTGGTTGACTCTTAAATACCCTCTGAAATGGCCCAGCAAGCCACTCAGTTCTTAAGGGCAATTAGGATGTGCAATAAATGCTGGCCTAGTCAGCAACGCCCCCATGAATGAATAGAAAAACATTTTTAGTGATTATGTCTATGGTTATTTCAGTGGTTATTTTTTGGCAAGACAGCAGCTGTAATAGAAATAAGTATAATTTTGGGCGAGGCCACAAAAGAGAAAAAATTCCTGAAAACAACTTCATAATTATATAGCTGACTCTGGTTTCTTCATTCCTGATCAAATACTGTACTTTATATACCATCTATTGTAGTAGTGTTAACACTGGTGTGAGTTTCTTGGCCATTATATCCAGGTGTAGTCTTCCACACTCTCTCTCTGCAGAGGGCCTCCTTAAAATTCTCTCCTACAAAAAAGTAAACCACTGGATCTAAGCAGCAGTTAATGCTGGCCAGACAAAAGAATGCACGGTTGATGACGGCAAGGCTCTGAATTGTGGGCGTAGACTCCAATTGTTGATTTGCCATAATAATGTACAGTAAACGGGCAACATGATATGGTAAGAAGCAAACCAGAAAGACAGTTAACACTGTGAAAATCATTCTGGAGGCTTTGTGCTTGTGGTCAAGTCGCCTGTATGACTGAAGATGTCTGATTATGCATACATAGCAACAGATAATGACTAGAAATGGAAAAAGAAATCCAACTATTAGAGCACCAGAAGCATAGAGTGATGGTTTCTCCCTATACAATTGCAGGCACACAGTATTGTTCTCTTGTGCCTGTACAGTCTGAGTGGTCACCGCAAGCTGAAAGGTTCCTAGTACAGCAGTCACCCACACAGTTGCACTGATTATTTTTGCGTAGCGAACTTTTCGAAAGCTGAGAGATCGAACTGGGTGCACTATTGCCAGGTAACGATCAATACTGATGCAAGTAAGAAAGTAGACACTGCTGTACAAGTCGAGGTGAAAAAGAAAGCCGGTGATTCTACACGCTATCTCCCCAAACGGCCAGTGGCTTTGAAGTATATGGTAGGTAATGCGTAACGGTAAAGTCAGAATGAGGCAGAGATCAGCAACTGCAAGATTTAACATATAAATGCTGGTTATGGTCTTGGTTTTCATGCGACTGCAGAAGACCCATACAGAGATGCTATTCTGAATTAACCCAGCTGTAAAAACAGTGCTGTAGATAACAATGTAAATCAGTCTTTCGGCTGTTGCAACAGTTAGGTTGAAATTGGGTTCCATTATCAGCTGTAACTTTGTAGTAGCTGTAGTTGTGTTCATCCAGTGAAGAGAATCGTGAGCCATGATTCTTTCTAACTGTTGTAGACTGCAATTAAGAACAAGGTTATTTTTACACCTGAAAATTCTACAAAATTTGTGCATTTTCATTTTTTTTTAAACTTAAAGAACTCTCTTCCTCTAGTGCCTTATGCGAGTGTTAAATTCTGGAAGAAATGGGAAAAGAAAATAGAAGGACTAAACGCAGATTAAAGACATATTTATTATAATCATTTATGTTCACATTTTCATATGAGTATCTATTGAAAATCTATAGCTGGATACAAAATATATTAGTGATCACTTAAGAACAAAAGTTACTTCTCACATAATTGGAGACTTAGAGAGAATAACACAGACTTAGAGAGAATTTTCCCAGTTGCAGCATGTGGTACTTACAGTTTGCTGAGGTGTAGTCTGCAACTGTTTGAAGAGCAATCATTCCAGTAGTGCACAATTCCTGCCCTGTTTTGTGAAAATAACTCCGTTCCTTTATGCAGCAGTGCCAAGGTACGTAGCAGCTGTGAGTTGTTGTGTTGACAATGTATTCCGCCTATTATAACAAGGAAGCAGCTTCAATACCGCTTTTTAAAAGCTGCTTTACAACAACAGTGTTGATTATGCAGGAAGCACTTCCTCTGGGAACACCATTTCAAGTAGTACACTTGGTGTCTTCCCGTAAGAAAATAGCACCTCTGTCGAAGTCCCAAATAGAAACTTCCTTTTCCTAACTATAGACTATATCCTTTAGCAATTTGAGAGCATGCATTTTACAATATATTTCCTTTCTTTTCTTTTTCCTGTGGTACCAAACAAAGCTTTGGAATAAACTAGTGCTTCTGTTGACTAAAATAGATATTAATTACATATATTTATGTTCATTAAGATGAACATTTGGAATTTGTTTTTAATAAAGACTATAACTAAAGCAAGATTCAAATTCCTGACAAACCAAGTCCTGATTGTTAACCCCTCATGATTTCTTCTGGCTTTGTGAATTTTGAGAAATGAAACCGGGAAAAGGGTCCTGAAAATATTAAAATGCCAGACAGAACACACAAACCAAACTTCAATTAAGATAACAGCAAAATACTGGGGATGCTGGAAATCTGAAACCAAAACAGAAAATGCTGGAAAAACTCAGCAAGTCTAATAGCATCTGTGGAGAGAAAAAACAGAGTTAACGTTTCGAGTCCATATGACTCTTCTTCAGAGCTACAGAGAAGTAAAATTGTGATGAAATTTATACTGCTTAAGGGGGGTGGAGCAGGTGAAGCTGGACTGAAGGCCACCGATAGGTGGGGGCCTATTTCCCCCACCCCATCCCCACAAGAGCCATCTGTCACTTGTTCATGTTGTTGTTTTCAGAGTATTTACCCTTGTCCTGCTATTATCACATTCTGCTTTCTTACCTTAATGCCACCATAACACCTCCTTTAGCCCTTACCAGTACCATTAACACCCCCTTTGTCCTTTTGTTCGTGTCATCTTTGTCAATCACTCCTTTGACCCCACCTATTGTTGACCTGCTGAGTTTTTCCAGTATTTTCTGTTTTTGTTTTAAACTTCAATTAAACTGTTTCTCAAAACTATGATTTGGGAGGAAAACAAACTAGACCAAAACTAAGATTATTTCTCAAACAATCCTGGAATACACATGTATATTTGGTAGATGTAACTTAATTAACTCAAGAGTAATTTATTTAAGATTTATGCCCTAATCTGTATCTTGGGCTATCAGGCATGATTGAAGTGTTAATGTATGGTGTTAATGTTATAAGACTTTGCTCCAGTCATATGGCATCTTTCAGTAGGTGTACAGATCAGAGAATTAGGCCTGCAAGTCAGCTCACCTAATTCATGTGTCTGTAAAATTGGATCACCAAAAGTTGGGCTCAATGACCTCTGCACCAATTCTTTGATTTGCATGGTTTCCCATCAGCAAGCTGCTGCATCAAGAAAGCCTCTCAAAATTTACCCTTTAATATTCTTTTGAACAAACAAAATTTTGAATTTCACAGAATCTTTACAGCGCAGAAGGAGGCTATTCGGCTCATCGAGTCTGCACTGGCTCTCTGAAAGAGCATTCCACCTAGTCCCACTCTCTTGCCTTATCCCCATAACCTTGCACATTCTCTCTTTTCAGGTAGCAATCCAATTCCCTTTTGAATACCTCGATTGAATCTGCCTCCACCACCCTTTCAGCAAGTTTGTTCCAGACTCCAACCACCCTCTGGGTGAAAAATTTTTCCTCACATCACATTTACTCCTTTTCCCAATTACTTTGAATCTGGGCCCTCTAGTTCTTGATGTTCTCTTGAATGGGAACAGTTTCTCACTATTTACCCTGTCCGTACCCCTCAGGATCTCTATCAAGTCTCCTCCCAAGGAAAACAGTCCCAACCTCCAATCTGTCCTCATAGCTACAGTTCCTCATCCCAGGAATCATTCTTGCAAATCATCTCTGTACTCTCTCCAATGCCTTCACATTCTTCCTCAAGTATGGTGCCCAGAACTGGGCGCAGTACTCCGGATGAAGCATAACTAGTGTCTTATACAAATTCAACATGACCTCCTTATTCTTGTGTACAAATGCCCCTATTAATAAAGCCTAAGATACTATATGCTTATTAACTGCTCTGTCAACATGCCCTGCCATCTTTAGTGACCTATGTATGTATGTATGTACATGTACACTGAGGTTCCTCTGTTCCTGCACCCCCTTTAGAGGTTCCCCCTTTATTTTACACTGTCTCACCATATCTTTCTTGCCAAAATGAATCGCCTCACACTTCTCTGCATTGAACTTCATCTGCCCAAACCACCAGCATGTCTATGTCCTTTTGAAGTTCCCCATCCTATCCCCATCACAGTTGACAACATTTACAATCTTCGTATCACCTGCAAATTTTGAAATCATGCCCTGCACACCACAGTCTAGATCATTAATATATATCAGGAAGAGCAAGGATCCCAACACTGACCCCTGAGGGACTCCTCCTTCCTCCAATATGAAAAACAACCATTTATCACTACTCTCTGTTTCCTGTCACTCAGCCAATTTCTTATCCAAGTGCCTACTTTCCCCTTTATAACGGTCAGGAGTAAAAACCTTGACCTTTCTTCCCCCACTCCTCCCCATCACCCAGTCTTCGTGTAACACCTTAATCACAGCCTTGGTGGAGATCAACTAGCCCAGTACAGACTGGGTTCTTACTGATCTGTACGCTTCCGCCCCTCACTAAATTACTGAAGCATTAGGGGACCACAGTATAAATGTTTTAAAGACTTCCTGCTCCAAACTAGATATTACAGCACACCATTTTATTCCATTTTAAAAATACACATTTGTTTTTGAAGAATGAGTAGAAAATGTTTTGTTCCACGAATAATTATTTTTAATTTTCTACTTCCAGGCATCTCTGCCGTCCTTGCCATAACCGTGAAAAGGCCAGAGGTCTGGGGAAATATATCTGCCAGAAATGTCATGCCATCATTGAAGAACACCCTCTTATATTCAAGAATGATCCCTACCACCCTGATCATTTCAACTGTGCAAACTGTGGGTGAGGAATGTTCTAGTTACTAAGTTACATTCATTCAGTATATGTGCATAAGAATGGATTTAAACCACAGGTTTTGGGAAAATTATCATTCATGATGGAAATTATTTAAGTTTTAGTGCTAGGAGGTAGGATATTCAATTGTTTTGGTAAATATACTGTTCATATTTATTAAATCAGCAATGAATATTTGTCTCCCTTTCTATCCATCTTGGTCTGTCTCTCTCATCTCTTTCTTCCTCTTCATTTTTCTCATAGCTTTTATTTTTCCCCCTTTTTTAATCTTCTTTCTCTCTTCCTCCCTTTCCCCTTTCTCTGCTTTTGTTTCTTCCTCTGTATATATATGTATTTCAATCTTTCTCTCTCTCTCTCTCCCTCCCTCTCTCTCTCCTTTCACCCACTATCTTCACTAGCCCCAACCTATTGATGCATTACAGTTTTGGCATATTGTTTAAACAGCCATTCTTATGTGTACGTGTTCATTGATTATTGACTGGCTATTCCATCAAGGAGTGAGCGTCACAGCTGCTGATCTTTGCTTATCTGTGGTCCAAAAGTTTGTTGGATAATCAGAAAATGGTGACTAATGTGCACTTCCCTTGCCTGTGGGGGTGTCAGCTGTGGCTCAGTACATAGCACCCTCGCCTTTGAATCAGAGGGTTGTGGGTTCATGTCCCACTCCCGGAAACCAAGAACTGTGATTGTACTCGAAAGAGTTGCAATCTGTGACTGTTGATAACTCGAAAGAGTTTCCCTTGCCTGTGCTGCTGCAGCTAATTGTGGCATTCTTGCTGCTAACTCAGCTGATTTTGTTTAGTTAATCATACAACTCGTAAATTTTCCAAAACTATTAAGTTCATTCTATGCAGCTGTTATAATTATCGAATTGTGTTGCATATGCTATATTAGTGCAACAGAGGTCAATGATGGCAAGATAAAACAGGATTACTGCATTATTTATGATTTTCATTAAAAGCTACATGTGAGTCAGTTTTGTACTTTAGGAAGCATAAACTTGCTAATATTCAGTGTTAGTTAAGCAGTATGTCACTTGTATGAAACACCAAGAGCCCCTATTGCCCTCATAACTGTACACCTGCAGGGAGGGTGCGGGGAGCGGGTGAAGACTGAATTAATTAAAATTCCAAGTCTTTTTAAATGCACAGTTATAATGTTTTTCTTCTAATCCAAATATTAAAATCTATATTACATGATGCTTTATCTTATGGGGAAGAATGGCTTTTTTGTGCTGTAATCAGATGACTTTCAATTTCAGGACCCAATCACGAGATCTCTGGTTCCAAAATGTTTTGATACTGTTTAGGGGAGGCCAAAAGGAAGAAATTATACTTAATATTTCCCTTCTTTCTATTTCTTTACTGCCAACTAAATTACCGCCATGAATGTTAACTAAAATTTCAATAATATCTGTTTTACACATCTCCATGTGCTTGCATTTCAATACAACTTACATTTTAAAACACAAATAGAAGATCTGTAAACAGTGTACATTGGTTTTCTGTCCTGAGGTGATATTAAACAAAAAACAAAGTCTATCTAAAAGTATATCTTAATTAAATGGAATGGTTTGTAGTTGGAACTATAAGCACCATTATAATGCATTTGAACAGCAAGCATCATATCTAGCTAAACATGGTATAATGTGGGAATGCTAAAATACAGTTGTAAAAGGGTAATGCAAAGCTCAAATCTAAATACAGGCTTGTTTCAAAACTTATATTTTCAAAGCTATTGGGCCATATAAGTCTGTTCTTCATGTTTAAGAGGATATTTGGAGGTCACTTTGCAATAAGTCATAGTTATTCTACGCATTCTTAGTGAATCATTGCCTGCTTAAGCAGGCATCATCTGAAACATCAAGGGAGCAGTGTCGTTTGTAGACTCTGGTGAAAAGTTACTCCCTAGATGGGTATTATCTCCTTTGGTCTAGCCTTATCCTGTGCACCTCTGTTATTTCAACTTTTTCCTGATCCTGTCCTACCTCTGTCGTAAGGAAAAATAGGGAAATGACCACAGCTAACCCCATGGTAAAGGATCCATGATAGAAGGGCGGAGAGCAAAAGCTTTTCCTGTCTGAATCTGCTGAATGGCTATTTTCAGAATGCTTTATTAGGAACACAGCTAAGAAAACATTTTTTTAAATCAGTTCAGTTAAACCTAATGATCCAGATATAGTTTGTAGACATTCAGAGCCTGTGAATGCAGTCACTTTGTGGTTTGACAAGTTGTACAGGTAACTTACATCCTACGACTAAAATTGAACACAACTCTGATGTAAATGGCAGGATTTCTATGACAGCAGCTTTTGCCCTCATTATCCTCTGATTTGCTCTCATTATCCTGTTTTTTGCGTACATGCAGCACTTGGGGTGTGTAGGTATAGGGGGCGAATGTGCACATAATCTGGAAGCACTCACTGCCACTGAAACTTCACGTGCATTTTAGAATGACTGTAAGCCTGGCTTATGCCTCAAATCCCAGTCCCCATGTGCCATTATTGCATCTCTTTTGCACCCCAAAGAAATTGAATTTCAAGCCCAATGTCTGTTTTACATATCGAAAAGTTTAAACCATATAATGTACTAAATATTGGGACCCAAAAATGTTTTTTCATGTATTTTTACAGTAAATTAGATTATAATCTGTCGATCTTTCAAAATGTTAGTGCACTTCTGAAGGGTTAATTTTCACAAACAGTCCAAGGGGTGAATTTTACCAGGGGAGGGCGACAAATAACACACCCCCATCCCCAGTCAAAGAGCCAGCCACCACATGCTGACTTTACAGCTGGCTGCCCCGCAGTGATAATATGCTGGGATAACCTTAATGAGGCAAGAGTGGGACTTCTGCCCCTCAAGGACAGCAAGTTCCGCCCTCAAGTGTGGCTGAGCAATTTTATTGACCAGCATCTCTTGTAGTCCCAGCAGTGCCAGAATACAGAGAAGAACCAAAGCTGGGTACGAGACTCCAGGTGAGTCTAGGCATTTTGGTTGGGCACATTTTTGTGTTCCCAGTGAGGGGTGGGGGATCGTGTTTTAGAAGCTAGGGGTGAAGGCACAAATGTGAGGGGGGTATCATCTTGGAAGTTGCTGATGGACACACAATATCACTCAAAAGAGGATTCCCCTCCCTTCCACTTCCAACCTTTAGCCTGAGCTGTCAAAGCTGTGGGCTGCCCTCCCGCCTTCGCCCGCCCGATGTATTATTGTGGTGGGGGCTGAATGAGGTCCTTAAATGGCCATTAATTGGCCACTTACGGGCCTCAATAGGCCTAAGTCCGGTGGGCTGCCTGATGCCATACCCACCCCTCAGGACACAATGGGGGTGGGAGGAAAGGGGGTGGGCTGGCCAACTCCTTTTCTTACGTGCAACACCATCTTCAAATATGCCAGCATGGGGGCTGTAAAATTCACCCCATGGTTCATTCACGTTTCTATCCTAGTTTAGTTTCATTCTGTGCATTGTATGGTATGTGGGTATTTTGGGAGTTGATGGTTATTCAGGATATGTTCCAAATGACAGGAAGATGAGGTTAACTCTATTTGGTTAATTAGTAATAAAAATATCCAATTTGTAGCAAATTGCAATGCAGAATTGAAAAGCTACTTGGAAAAGTTTAACAATTCTCACACTCACTAAAATATTTTGTATGATTGTAAGTTAAGTTTTATAATATTTGTTATGACCACAGCCGATGTTAATTGTTATACAAATCAAATCCCAGAGGGAAACTTGGCTTACAGGCCATACCCATTTTTTTTGTATTTTGAAAACAAGAAGGAAACGTACTGACCTCAGCTGCAAGAAGTCCAGTAACACTTATGGGATTTTAAAAATTAAAAGTAAAAGTTTAATTAACAAGAATAAAAGGAAACTTAAGCACACAAGAGTACAGTTATACAGTTAAAACTAGTCTTCCAAACATTCCCCAAAATAAACCCATACTTGGTCAGACTAAGAAGTAAACGCCTCCAGGTATATAGATGTTGAACTATAAAAATCCAGTAATATTACCCAAGGCAAACTGCTGTAGCTTTAATAAAGGCATACTGCATGACCTCTTAAACTGTCTCCCATTCTGCTGGGGAAATTCAAAACTTCAGAACAAGACTGCTTGTTGCAGCGCAAGACTTTTCTGGCTTGACTGGATGGCTGATTCGAACTGCATCTTCTCTCAACCTAGAGCTATTTCCAAGAGATCTTCCTCACACAGCAATAGCTCACAGCTATAGCTACCAGCTACAGCTTGCAGCTACCAACTGCCAGCTGCAGTTCTCTTAAGCTTTCCACAGTAACTCTAAAATACCTTTTTCTCCCTTTCATCTCAGGTTCCATTGTTCTCGCACCTCTTTGAAACTCAAATCCTTCCAAACATAAAATCTTTAATGTTTCTATTTTGTCTCTGCTTTCGGGTCAATAAAATGTAATATACCCTCTTCTGTTTACCCATGGAACTCCTGCAAGAGGCAAATATGTTTCTTGTCGCCTCTGACTTCCCTTTGATAGTCAAACAAACTCTCAACTTATCTAAAAATGCAAATGTTGGATCCAACCTATTCACTTGTACCCCAAACCCAATGCCTCTATCATTTCATGTTTTAAATCCCCAGACAATCTGTCTTCAAGTAACCTTCCCCCAGCTTAATTAAATCATTTACACACACACAGACATGCAACCTTCTTCACAGAATAACATAATATTCCCCAAAAGTATTTTAAAAATTACATCCATTCTCACATATTACAAAAAACTTAATACATTTAAGCATAGGTTGTCTGCACAAAGACAAGTAACTAACAGTTCATTTTAAAGTAATAATTATGAATGCAGATTTCCTTCTGACAAAAGGAGCAGCTTCAGTCTTTTAAGTACAGATGTAATGGTTATATATCACTCACTGAAAAACAGCCCCTACCCTCATCTCCATATCACTGAGTTTTTAAAAATGCACACAAGTGGACTTGTATCACAAAGTCCCAAAACCTTTACTTGTATTTTACATTTCACTCACTGAGCACAAATATTAAGCACTTTCTTGCTTAGGAAATTAATGTGAAAATCTGAAATGAGGAGGAAGTGTAATTCGTCCTTTCTTCAAAACAAGCCTTCTCATTACCTGTGTCGGAGATTATACACACAGATGGTTATTTAGTATGTTTTTGTTATTTCTTTCTAACCAGAAAAGAGTTGACTGCTGAAGCTCGTGAGCTGAAAGGAGAATTATATTGCTTGCCTTGCCACGATAAAATGGGTGTTCCTATTTGTGGTGCCTGCCGACGGCCAATTGAAGGACGTGTAGTTAATGCAATGGGCAAGCAGTGGCATGTGGAGGTAAACTAATTAATATCTCGCCAAATTTGTTGTTTTAAGTTTATCATCTTTGTTCTTCAAAGTACAATGACTGCAAATAAGTTTGCTACTGAAAATTTGTAGCTCTTTACTGGTATTCTAGCATGTCACTTTATTTGAATACCTAAGATGAAGAAAACATTTAGTTTTTTTTTTGGTCTTAATATATTACAGTACAGTCATTTTCAGCTCTGGCAGATGGATTTAAATTAACCCAGAGGGGAGGGGATTAAGGTTGCCTCAGTGCAGCTGATGAATGAGCTAACTTTGGCCTGCATCTCTCCATTACCAATAAATACAAATGCCTAACACAAACATGCCCTTAACAAGCGTTCGACAGAGACAGTACGATCATGCGAGAAATTAAAAAGTCAGCTTTACCAGTGAGTTTTCTTTTGACATAAGTGTCATCCTGGATTGATGTTGAAATTAGGTACAGAGTGGTAGGAAGTACCCCTTGAGCACATGTAAATCTGATTATCTAACCAATGCAATTTTTGTGTCTGACCACTGGATGTCCAACAAATGTGGAAACCTTCCACCATATTTAAGATTCTCCAAGTTACTGAAAAATCTACAGTCACCACTAGGGTTTTGAATCATTCAATGTGGAATGCACATAATTTCACTATTGAGACATGTCCATTGATTCAAGTCCAGTCTAAGCTTTATGATGCCTGTGTGTGTTATAATAGTGATGGAATTTCACCAGCCAAATCAGCAAACCTTACCAAAGCATATAACTGATAGGCTTTACACTATGTTGTCCATCAAGGACCATTGGGCTTTAGCAGGAAGAATCTCCTGGACTTGAATGGGAAAAAGCCACTCCAGGTTCCATGAGGCAAACTGGCTAGTCAAATGTCAACAATACCCTGATTCAAGTGCCTGCCACACAGCCTGGATTTGTTTCCAGACTCTATGCCTAGAGATACCCTTTTAAGCCCAAAGAGACTCTGTCATGCAGTATCTTTTGTTACCCCATTACCAGAGGAGGACAGTGGCTAGTTGGCTGTTTGACAACTGACAGATGTAGGCTTGAGCACAATCCTCAATCCTTGCTGAATCCTCACAAGTAGCATGGCCAGCAGCGCAACAAATCATAAAATGGGCAAGTGTATTGCCACCATATTCCTGGCAGTATAAATACAAACAAACCCGATCGACTGGTTGGCCTCTCTGCAGTCCAGTCGTGATCGGTGCTGACCACTAGATACATGAGTGTGTATTGCCGTACCTGGCCACTAAGTAAGAGCACTCAGAAGCTTTCATTCCAAGTCTGACCTTCCTCATCAGCTGTGTGCCTGACATCTGACCAATTTAAGGTAGCTTGCATTATACCAGGCAGCTTGGTATTCTAGACATTCTAGACTGTTATTTAATTGTTCTTGGGTTGTGGATGACGTGGACAAGACTCTTGCCCTAGTTGCGCTGAGTGCATTTGGAGTTGAATGTAGGCTAGACCAGATTGCAGTGGCAAGCTTCCTTTCTGGTTGGGCTTTTCCAACTTGGCGTCTTTCAGAGTTATTTTTCTGATTATAAACTATATGTTTAATTACATTTCACAACTTGCTATGCTGGGAATTGAATTCTTAACCTCTGAACTATTAGCCCAGTATCATTACCACTGCTATACCAGACCAAATACCGTATCACAAACTGCTTTTCCCTGATATAAGGGCATTAGTTAAAAAGCGTGCATTTTGTGATGATGATTAGGTACCCACTCTTGGCCTGGAAACCTCCCTTGTTGAAACCATTTCCCATCAAGATTGTCATAGATTTATTTCACAGCTTGATCCTGGATTTTGCACATGGACCTCGATACATTTTAAAAAATTATTTCATGGGATGTGGCATCGCTGGCTAGGCCAGCATTTGTTGTTCACCCTTAACATATGAACATACAAACTTGTTTGATCAGATGTCAGTTTAGTGTAATACTCCCTCAAATCCTTGAGGTTTCTCTGATAGCACCAGACTTATAGGCATTAGCACTGCCCCAGTGGAACTCCTTTTAACCATTGATTGATAACCCAATTTTATCAACAGAAAAGCTATTTTGGTTCATTTTCTAAGTAATTGCAGTCCTCTGTTCAATGAGTTGAACAGAACCCATTGTTCCCATTTTATTTCTTGTAACCCTCCTGACCTCACAATATGCTGCATCATAATCTAGCTTTCCAGCAGCTCTTGATTGCTTCAAAAAGGCTTAAAATATGTTGCAGGCCCTTTGTTTTCACAGACAGTTTTCCTTCCTTTTTCAGTTATCTTAATAGAGTGCTGCTTAGACAGCAGTTGACATGTCCAGTGATTTCCTTACCTCCGCAGCTGAGGTCATAACAAAGTGTTAGCCTGATTTGAAAAGTGGCATTAATTGAATGTTGTTGTTTGGTCTGGGTAGAAGTCTATTTTAAGCCATTCCTCTTATTCCTTGACAGTAAGGTATTTTGAGGATATTAAATTAAATTTTTACAGAATATTGTCTTTTTTCAGTTTTTTGCGCCTGTAATTAATTGATTAATACTGTCCTCATTTGTACAGAAGAGAACTGTATCATCTGAAAGGTTAATTTTTGTGAAAGTACAGTATTTGATTATGCTTTTCCCATCAATTTTTAAAAAAATCTCCGACTGCTGCTTTCAATTAACACACTTTGATCATGTAGCAATAATGAAGTTTGTGCACCAAACACTCATACCAGTTGAGGTCCCACAAAAATGGTTAGAGTGCTTACTATCTGATATTTTGCTTATCAGGAATCAAAAAAGTGGAGGATGCAGGGACCTCTGAGTTTCTTTCTGACCAATATGTAAATATATTTTGCTGTGACATAAGTCAATAGTACAGAGAGGTTGTAGAAGCGGATCTATTTGGATCTAAATACGTGTTATGTTTTATGCTGCTTTTACTTTTGAATCACAGAATTGTTACAGCGCAGAAGGAGGCCATTTTGCCCATCGTGTCTGCACTGGTTCTCCGAATAAGCAACTCACTTAGTACAATTCCCCCGCCTTCTCCCCGTAACCCTGCACATTCTTCCCTTCAGATAACAGACTAATTCCCTTTTGAATGCTTCAGTTGAACCTTCCTCCACTGCACTCTCCAGCAGTGCATTCCAACCCTTAACCACTCGCTGCATAAAAAAAGTTTCACATCCTATCAGTTTTGCTTCTTTTACTAATTACTTTAAATATGTGCCCTCTCGTTCTGGATCCTTTCATGAGTGGGAACAGTTTCTCCCTATCTACTCTGTCCAGACCCCTCATGATTTTGAACACCTCTACAAAATCCCCCCTCAGCCTTCTTTTCTCTAAGAAAAACAGTCCTAACTTTTCCAATCTATCTTCATTACTGAAGTTTCTCATCCTTGGAACCATTCTCATGAATCTTTTCTGCACTATCTCTAATGTGTTCACATCCTTCTTAAAGTGTGGCGCCTAGAACTGGACACATATATACCGCATCAACAGCATTGCCCTCATCAACCCTCTCTGTTACCACCTCAAAAAATTCCAGCAAGTTAATCAAGCATGATTTTCCCTTAATAAATCCATGCTGACTTTCGTTAATTAACCAACATTTGTCCATATGACCATTAATTTTGTCCAGAATTATTGTTTCTAGAAGATTCCCCACCACTGAAGTTAAACTGAGTGGCTTGTAGTTGCTGGGTTTATCTTTACACCCTTTTTTGAATAAGGATATAACGCTTGCAATCCTTCAATCCTCTGGGACCACCCAGTCTATGGAAGACTGAAAAATTATGGCCAGTGCCTCTGCAATTTCCATTCTCTCTTCCCTCTGTATCCTTGGGTGTGTCTCATCCTGTCCCAGCGCCTTATCAACTTTAAGTATAGGTAACCTATCTAATATCACCTCTTTTTCAATTTTAGACCCATCTAGTGTCTGAATTACCTCATCTTTTACCATGGCCTGGGTAACATCTTCTTCTTTCATAAAGACAGATGCAAAATATCCATTTAGTACCTCAGTTCTGCCCTTTGCCTCCATGTATAAATATCGTTTTTGGTCCCTATTTTGCCCTACTTTTTTACCACCCTTTTACTATTCATATGCCTATAGAAGACATTGAGATTCTCTTTTATGCTAGCTGCCAGTCTCTTTTTATGCTCCCTCTTTGTTTCTCTTATTTACTTCTTCACCTCTCCTCTGAATTCAGCCTGGTTCTCAACTATATTTTCTACCTGATGCCTGTCATAAGCAGACTTTTTCTTCTTTACCTTAATTTCTATCTCCTTTGTCATCCAGGGAGCTCTGGATTTGTTTAACCTACCTTTTCCCCTCAAGGGAATATACCTTGACTGTGCCCAAATCATCTCTTCTTTGTTCAGCTACCATTTTTCCTGCCAACCTTTGACTCCAATTTATTCAGTCCAGACTTGTTTTTATCCCATTGAAGCTGGCTTTCCCCCAGTTAATTTTTTTCACTCAGAACTGTTCTTTGTCCTTTTCCACAGTCAGCCTAAAACATCCCCTAAATGTTCTCCTACTGACACTTGATTTACTTGTCTCATCTCATTCCCATGAACCAGGTTTATCAGTGCCTCCTTTCTTGTTGGACTGGACAGATACTGTTGTACAAAATTTTCCTGAACACACACTAGGAACTCTTTCCCTTGTCTGCCCTTTACACTACTACTATCCCAGTGTATATTTGGATAGTTAAAGTCCTCCCATTGCAAATACTCTATAATTTTTGCACCTTTCTGTAATTTCTTTGCAAATTTGTTCCTCTACATACTTCCCACTAGTTGGCGGCCTGTTAACTGCACCGAACAATGTAATTGCACCTTTTTTGTCCCTGAGGTCTAGCCAAATTGATTCTATCCTTGATCATTCTGGGATTTCCTCTTTCTCCAGCACTGCAATACTTTCCTTTATCAATAAAACTGCCCCTACCCCTTTTCTTCTTTGCCTATCTTTCCTGAACACCTTGTATCCAGGAATATTTAACACCCAGTCCTGTCCTTTGAGCCGGGTCTCTGATGTTATAGCCACAACATCATATTTCTGCATGGCAGTCTGCGCTTATAACTCACCAGTCTTATTTACCACACTCCATGCATTCACATACATGCATAGTAATCCTGATTTAGATTCTCTTACTGTCTCCTTTACTTTGACCCCACCTATTAACTTATTATTTCATACTCTAGTGCTATCTATCTCTCCAATATTCTGTGCACCTTGGTATTCCCCTCTGATATTTTCCCCTGGTCCCCACACCCCTACCAAGTTGGTTTAAACCCTTCCCATCAGCACTAGCAAAATGACCCTCAAAGAATTCTATCATAGCTCTGTTCAGGTGAAGCCTGTCCGGCCTGTACAAGTCCTATGTCCCCCAGAGCTGGGCCCAATGTCCCAAGAATCTAAAGCCCTCCCTCCTGCATCACCTTTACAGCCGCAATTCATTTATTTCTGTACTCACTTGCACCTGGCACAGGGAGTAATCCAGAGATTACTATTTTTGGGGTCCTGTCTATTAATTTTCTATCTAGCCCCCTAAATTCAATCTGAAGGACCACAACCCTCTTTCTACCTATGTCATTGGTACCAATGTAGATCATGACTGCTGGCTGTTCCCCCTCCCTACTCAGGATGCTTTGCAGCTGCTCGGTGACATCCTTGACCCTGACACCTGGGAGGCAACACACCATCCTGGATTCATGTCTGTGGCCACACAGAAATGCATATCTATTCCCTTAACTATCAAATCACCTATCACTATTGTTCTTCCAGACTTCCTTGTACCCCCTCCTTGTACAGCTGAGCCGCCCCATGTACTTGGCTTTGGCTGCACTCCCCAGATGAACTAGAACTGAATACTGGTTGGAGAGTGGGATGTACTCAGGGGACTCCTGCTGTACCTGCCTGTTCCTTTTTGACTGTCTGGCGGTCACCTCTTCCTTCTCTCCCCTGCATACATGTGGGATGACCACATCTATAAATCTGTTATCCACGTAACACTCAACCTCATGGATGAGTGATGCCAGCTGCTGCTCAAGTTTCATAACCTAGAGAGCAAGCTGCTGCAATTTATGACACTTCCTGCACAAATGGTTATCTCGGACATTGGAGGTGTCCTGGAGTCCGCACATGGCACCAGATGGGCCCTCTCAAGGTTGGAGCAGTCTTGCCATTTCTCTGTTTATTAACTGATAACCTTGTCACTGTGATTAAACCTTCCTAATGGTAATAAACCTTACCATACTAATAAAACTTACTACGGTTAATAAACCTTAGCAGTATTGATAAACCCTACCAATACTTACTGCACCCTACTGATGTTAATAAGTCTTATTATCAATAAATCTTACCAATACCAGTAAATGTTACCAATATTTATGATTCCTACCAATATGTAATACAACTTACAAGTAGTAATAAACTCTACTTTATAAAAAAAAGATAAGACTTACTTAATTATTCCCTAGTTTAGATCAGAAATTCTCACCTGTCTGTGTCCCTATGATGTCACACCTCAATTTTTTTTCCGAATCCAAGTTCTGACTGGAAACTCCCAGACCCGCTGCTCTCACTGATTCCATCCTCTCACACTGAGCTCTTGCCTTCCCCCTCTGCTGTTAATAGCCCTTTGCTCTTGCCGTTTCTTGCCTTTCCTCTCTGCTCTTTATAGCCCCGTTGCTCTCGCTGTCTCTCCCTGTTCGGACTTGTTTTTCTCTGTTCTCCCCAAACCTTTGGGCTACAACGACTGAGCAGATGATCTGCTGTTGTATCTCCCCCACAATCCTGAACTAGCCACTAGGGAGTATGCAAAAGCAGCTTGTTGATGATGCCCTATTGAAGTTTTAAAAATAATGTTCCTTTTCCTGCGAGACATGCCTGGCATCCAATATGCACTTTCCCATGATAATGTGGCCTGGGCTGTGGGGAATTGATGTGCCTTACATCTTCATGGCACCACATATTGATGATCCTAGCATGTTGCATTGCTTCAATCCTATTGTACTTCATTGTTCAATGATAGAACATGAGGGTGTTATGATCCCAGCTGAGGTTACCCCTGGACAAGCCTGATCCCAGAGTGGAACCCAGCTTGATAGACCCTAACTTTTAATTTGTTTAGATATGTGGAGAGTCACCGGAGTCAGCTAATGTATTTTTAACAGAAGAATAAAACATTTATTAAACAAGAAAAGATGAACTATATTACAATACTCCTTCACCCACAACTATACCTTTACAGATATATACAGATTTGTAAGGATAACACAAGTTACAAAAGCTGTCTTATACTTTAATGTTCACAGTAGGTACACAGTCCCTGTAAACCTATAGGCATCCTGTGGTCAGACACACTACACTCTGAAACCAAGTGACAGATGCCACCTCAACCAGATGCTATGAATCTCTCCTGAACTCCCCCACCCCTCTAGATGCTTGTCACACTGTGAGCCAACCAGTCTCACTGAACTCTGTCTTTCACACAAGGGTTCCCAATCTCCACGCTGTAAGAACTTGCTTTGGAATCTTCTCCTAAATTGACGCTTTCTCTCAGATGTCTTCCATAAGGGTTCATCTCCAAGGTTTCGAACTCTCCTTTTGATGTTCCTCTTCCCTGGGTCACCACATGCATTCAAGCTTTCTTCCATGCGCTCTCTCTCACTGACTCAGCCCTCAACAGCACCACTGCTTCACATGCCCATAACAAAGAGTTTCAGACCTTCAGCCAATGCTGTGGACCTTCTTGCCTCTTGCAAGCTGTTCTCGCTTTAAATCTGCTTCCTGCAGCTTTTGTCTCTTTAAATCTAAAGCTTGAAGCCTTTCTCTCTCCCCCTCACTCTTAACTTCACTTAACAGGACCTTTTCCGGGTTCCTGTCCTTCCTTTTGACTAGAACATCTGGTTGGGACTTTCCCCTGTTTCACTCCCCTGGAGTTTGAGTTTTTTTTCTTTAGCTTGGGACTGGCTATCTGTCCCCTATGCTCCAGTCTCTCTGACAGCTATTTTTGAAATCACTTTTAGCTTGAGACTGACTATCTGTTCCTTCTAGGTGGCTTCTGTTTGGCAGCAGTCTTCAGACTGAATTCAAAACTGCTGTTTCTTTAGTTTTTGTGTGTGTGTGTCAGTGGGAGGGATCTGCCTCTCTGGACCCCTGTTAGGCAACAGCCCCTCGCTTGCTTACCTTAGCTGCCACAGTCATAACCTCATTAGAAATGCAGGCACCTTTTTAAAGTGAAACTAAAACTCCATTTGACCTTTCTTAACACGCAGATGCAGAAATACAAATCAAACTTAAACTTCAAAGCTAAAATTCATTCCTAACCCCGACAAAATACAAATATAACTTAATTAAATTGTCTCTATTTCCTAACAAGGGATATAAATTTAATACATACTGCAGGTTATAAAAGGATTCCTCTTACACATTTCCGCAAAATGCATGAATTATGTTTTTTAATGTATTAAAATGGTATTCAAAGCTTTGCATCCCTGAGCATCCTTTGGGTTAGCCTTGAAAGTGGTGACTCAGATTGGGATGTTTGGTGTTGCTTGACTAAACATTAAATGTAATTGTTTTAAATATGCTATTTTGATTTTTTTAAAGAAATATATCTCAGCACTGTTTTTGTTTTCATAACTGCACATATCTCAATTTGCTACCATGAATTGAGCTTTTAGTTCTGATTTAAATTTTATCCACAACTTAGGCAAGAGTGCTTAAAACTGACACCTGTCTAAAGCTTTAAGTTTCAAAATGGACAACTAGCCATTAGATACAGGGTGGGATGGATGGCAGGCAGCATTTTTGCTTCTGATGTCTTCCTTTCCCACCCACCCCTCAATACAGATGATTCTAGAGATCTGAGAGCAGTTTGCCTGCATATTGTCATAAGGAACTAAATGAAAAGGCAAAGTTAACAATGAAAGTTTAAAGTGCCTATTTGCAGTTTAGTGAGTTTCCTTGCATTACTCAGAAAAGAACTGATGATTGAAATCAGAAGTAATCAGCACCCTATCTTCTAAAAACCTGTATCTTCCAACTCAAATCAATTGGGAGTTTTTTTGCCCATTGTTTTTCCTTATGTATATTTGTCCCTGTCCAACAGTTTTCATGTAGGTTTGTAAAATTACATTTCTGACTGTTACATTGTAAGAATGAGAATTATTTGATACAGGGTAAAGAAAATACAATATATACCTTTGGCTATGCTTTGCTCTGAATAATTCATGCCCTTTTTAGTTCTTTTTCCTGAAATTTTGATCTTGCACTGACTGAACAGCAACAGTGGTTGCCTTTAGTGACTTATTTGTGGAAGTATCAGTTATCAAACTGAAACTGTTACAATTCTAATTGCAGCATTTTGTATGCGCCAAGTGTGAGAAACCTTTTCTGGGTCATCGTCACTACGAAAGAAAGGGATTGGCTTACTGTGAAACTCACTATAATCAGGTAATGCTGCAATATTCTTAACACCTAATTTAGTAACAACTTATTTTCTGTTTTACCCAAGGATGGAAGCATTATTTGATTTTGCATTTCATATTAATCTGGCATTTTTAATTCCAGTAGTGAGAATATCATAACATTTTTGCTGCCTGACTACTTTTTGTCAACATGTTCATAATGTTGAGTCCAACCTTCTTATAAAAAGTAGGTTAATAACTTTGAAATAGCCAGCCTTTTATGTGTTGCTTGTTCATGTTTTGTCTTGAATCAAAAAGTTTGATTTTTACTATTGCATATTTTAAAATTGTTGTACGGAATATCTGTATCAGCTAGTTTTAAATATTTTGTTGCAATCCAGCATTTATTCGGAATAGATATGCTGGAAAGAAAAGACTTCTATTTGTATAGAGCCTTTCATGGAGCAAAATTATATTGAAGTGCAGTCACTGTTGTAACAATACTTCGCAAGAAACTTGCAGATGGCAATGTCCCACAAACTGCAATGAGATAAAGACGAGTTAATCTGCTTTTGGTGGCATCGATTGAGAAATGAATATTGGCCAGATAATGGGAGAACTCTTCAAATATTGCCATGGGATCTTCCTTGCCCACAAGAACAGGCAGAATTTGCCTCAGTTTAATTAAGTCCCAGAGATGAGTCCTAATTTGCAACCTTCTGACTTGGAGGTGAGAATGCTACCAGTTGAGCCAAGTTGATTCTTTAACAATAGTTTTGATCCCTGTTGTAAACGTAAAAAAATGCATTGAAAAGATTTCTGAAGGAAAAGTTTTTATCTTGAATTTATAACTTTTGACATGTACAGGTATATAACATACACACACACTTCGCACATAATCTTACAATTATCTATTTTTTCAGCTGTTTGGTGATGTTTGCTACCACTGTAATCGTGTGATTGAAGGAGATGGTAAGTTTTGAAGTACTTCTATGATTGGAAAGTTTGTGACAGAATGTATATAACATTTATATATAAGGAAGAAGCACCAGGATTTTTTTCTCCCTTGACACAGTTTCAGTGAAACAACACCATCCAGAAACAGGAATTTGCTTATTTTAAGTGTAGCAAATAAAATAGTTTCAAACATTTTCTACATGATATTAACTCTTTATCCTTCCTTGCCCACCTTCCCCCCCACCCAAAACAAACCAATCACCCTTCTTTAAAAGTTTGGCAGAATTTCAGAATGTATACATCCCTCATTCATGCCTTTGAATTTTGTAATTTGCTGTTAAATGTTGAAAAATTAATTTTAAACCTGAACTTAAACAATCTCTAATGAACCAAGTGGATAAATACAGATGAGGAAGATATTAGTGCTGTGGTTAATTGTATTTCAACATATTTTTCCTGTACAGTTGTATCTGCTTTGAACAAGGCCTGGTGTGTTAACTGCTTTGCCTGTTCAACTTGCAACACCAAGCTGACACTGAAGTAAGTAGTTTAAGTCCTGTCACTCCACAATATGTTTTCACATCATAAGCTTTTAATGTGTTTAGTTTCTTTCTGTGGCTGAGCCCTGGTTATTTCCATCTCTAAACAAAAACTGTCAGAAGTGCAACTCTCAATTTTTTTCTGTGGTTCTATACTTTCCATGTTTCATGTCTGTGTTCTATCCTTTTCTATCCACTATTCATTCTGTGAAGAGACAAATTTGTTGAAATTGATCTGAAACCAGTCTGTAAACACTGTTACGAGCGATTGCCTGAAGATTTAAAACGGCGACTTGCTAAACGGGAAAGAGATGCAAAAGATAAACAGAAAAAGAAAAAATTGATGGATATCTGCCTGTAAGGAATGCCTATCTCTTCTCTTCTGTCCTTGGTTAGTATCTTTGATTACCATGTGTCTTGTGTTTTAATCAACTCATTCTCTACTGTTGCATCCTTGTTTTCTTTGACCTACTTCCATCTATGTCTCATCATCCATCTCTGCTTCCTGCCTCTACCCATCTGCTGGTTAAATCCTCATTCATACTTTGTTACATCCAGACGTAGCTGATCTAATGCTGTCCTGGCCGGCCTCCCATGTTCCACTCTCGATAAACTTGAGCTCAACCAAAACTCTGTTGCCCCGCACATTATCTCACACAAAGTTTTGTTCACCTCTCAGCCCTGTGCTTCCTAACCGACATTAGCTCCCCTTCCAACAACACCTCAAATTTAAAATTCTCATCCTTATTTTCAAAACTCTCCATAGGCTTGCCCCCTCCACCACCTGGAAGTTCCCCTCCAAGTCACTCACCATCCTGACTTGGAAATATATCGCGTTCCTTCACTGTCGCTGGGTAAAAATCCTGGAACTCCCTTCCTAACAGCCCTGTGGGTGTACCTACACCACATGAATTGCAGCAGTTCAAGAAGGCAGCTCACCACCACCTTCTCAACGACAATTAGGGATAGGCAATAAATGTTGGCCCAGCCAGCGAAGCCCACATCCCATGAATGAATAAAAAAAATCTCCAGAACTTCCTTCAACCCCACAACCTTCCAAGACCATGAACTCTCTCCTCCATCTTTACCCCTTTTTAATCCAATTTTAAAATTTCTTATTAATTTATTCATTTTTTTATTTCCTAACCTCCCCCTGCCCCCCCACACACCTCCATCTGTCACTTGTTTTTATGTTTTGCTTTCACAGAGTGCTGACCCTTGTTCTATTAACACATTCTGCTTTCTTACCTTTATGCCACTATCAGCACCTTCTTTAGCCTTTAGCACTACCATTAACATTCCTTGTCCTCTGTCCATGACAGCTTTGTCAAATTTCTCCTCAGCTCCCACCTATCCCTCCACTTTGCTCCACCCCCTCTTAAACTATAAAATCCATCACATTTCTACTTTTCAGCTCCGAAGAGTCATACGGACTCGAAACATTAACTCTGTTTCTCTCTCCACAGATGCTGCCAGACCTGCTGAGTTTTACCAGCATTTTCTGTTTTTATTTCACCCTTCCAAGATCTCTGCACTCCCCCAGTTCTGACCTCACACATTCCAAATTTTTATCACAGCGTCATTGGCGGCCACGTCTTCAGCTGCCTAGGCTGCAAGCACTGGAATTCCATCTATAAATGTTTCCAACGCTGTTACCCCTCTTTAAGGCACACCTTTAACATGATCTCTTTGACCAAACCGTTGGTCACCTATCCTAATTTTTCTTTATGTACCTCAGTGTCAGATTTTGTCTGATAACTCTCAAGTGAAGTGTCTTGGAACATATTAATGCTTTAAAGGCGATGTTTAAATGTAAGTTGTTATCAATTCAGAAATTTCAGAATATAAGATGATTATTCCACTTACTAGTTTCGCACCATCATTACCTACTTGGTGTATATGATGATAAGTGTTCCATTCCCTCAGCAAGTCAAAAGACTTGTATTATGGCAGAGGTATATTTGCAAAGAATTTTTGAATTTTTTGAAAATTGAGTTGGTAAGTCTCAAGCCATACTCAAGTCAATGCAACAGTCTCTAATTATATCACCTGTCTAACTGACTCCTTTGGCTATGCATCAATTTTTCTGATTACACTCCGTGAAGCATATTTTGGGGGATCTTAGGATGTTAAAGACTTTATATAAATGCAAGTTATTGTTTTTGTCATGACATAAAAGCATTAACCAATGACGATACAACAGAGGCAGTAAAGTTCAGGAGCCACATCATCAATCTGACTGTGGACGAGATAGAAATCTTCTCTAGTTGTAGTCTCACATCGCTTGGGCTTTGTGTGCATTTGAGTGCAATATTTTAGCAACATGCAGGAAACTCAACACCATCTAGAAAAGAGCAGTTCACTTGATTTTGTACATTTAATTTCATGTTTGGGTTCATTGCCAATAAACAACAGTGATTTTAAGACAAGGTGAAGTACTCATAGTAAAAACTAAATCAGGTGCTTAAATAATGAACATAAAAACAAAAAATACCTGGAAAAACTCAGCAGGTCTGGCAGCATCTGCGGAGAGGAGCACAGTTAACGTTTCGAGTCCGAATGACTTCAACAGAACTAAGAAAAAATAGAAAAGAGGTGAAATATCAGCTGTTTTAAGGGGGGGGTGTGCGGTGGGACAAGAAGAGCTGGATAGAGGGCCAGTGATAGGTGGAGATAACCAAAAGATGTCACAGACAAAAGGACAAAGAGGTGTTGAAGGTGGTTATATTATCTAAAGGAATGTGCTAATTAAGGGTAGAAAGCATGACGAGCAAGGTACAGATAGCCCTAGTGGGGGTGGGGTGGGGTGAAGGAATCGAAAAAGGCTAAAAGGTAGAGATAAAACAATGGATGAAAATACATTTAAAAATAATGGAAATAGATGGGAAAAGAAAAATCTATATAAATTATTGGAAAAAACAAAAAGGAGGGGGAAAATCGGAAAGGGGGTGGGGATGGAGGAGAGAGAGTTCATGATCTAAAATTGTTGAACTTAATATTCAGTCCGGAAGGCTGTAAAGTGACTAGTTGGAACCTCTTTACTTCCCTTCTCCTCACCGTCCAAGGGCCCAAACACTCCTTTCAAGTGAAGCAGCATTTCACTTGCACTTCCCTCAACTTAGTCTACTGCATTCGTTGCTCCCAATGCCGTTTCCTCTACCTTGGAGAGACCAAACGCAGACTGGGTGACCGCTTTGCAGAACACCTTCGGTCTGTCCGCATGACCCAGACCTCCCTGTCGCTTGCCATTTCAACACTCCATCCTGCTCTCATGCCCACATGTCCGTCCTTGGCCTGCTGCATTGTTCCAGTGAACATCAACGCAAACTGGAGGAACAGCACCTCATCTTCCGACTAGGCACTTTACAGCCTTCCGGACTGAATATTGAGTTCAACAATTTTAGATCATGAACTCTCTCCTCCATCCCCCACCCCCTTTCCGATCCCCGCCTTTTTCCCCAATAATTTATATAGATTTTTCTTTTCCCACCTATTTCCATTATTTCTAAATGTATTTCCATCCGTTGTTTTATCTCTATCTTTTAGCCTTTTTCGATTCCTTCACCCCACCCCCACTAGGGCTATCTGTACCTTGCTCGTCCTGCTTTCTACCCTTAATTAGCACATTCCTTTAGATAATATCACCACCTTCAACACCTCTTTGGCCTTTTGTCTGTGACATCTTTTGGTTATCTCCACCTATCACTGGCCCTCTATCCAGCTCTTCTTGTCTCCCCCCTCTCTTCCCCCCCCCCACCCGCCACCCTAAACCTGTTTATATTTCATCTCTTTTCTATTTTTCTTAGCTCTGTTGAAGAGTCATTCGGACTCGAAACGTTAACTATGCTCCTCTCTGCAGATGCTGCCAGACCTGCTGAGTTTTTCCAGGTATTTTTGTTTTTGTTTTGGATTTCCAGCATCCGCAGTTTTTGGCTTTTAGCTTAAATAATGAAAATTAGTCTATTGAAACACTCCTGATTTTTCGTTGCCATGCTCATCTCAGTTGTATCAAAGGGTTTCCTTTTACCATGTTAACTGACATTTCATGTTGCAACTGTATTTAATGATTACATTTTGGTAATGTTTCCTGTTGAATTCTCATTTGCTTTGGATTTTTTTTAGTGCAGTTTATAACTTCCTTCATGGATTTCATAGAAAATATTTAAAACTACTGTCCAAAACTGTGTGGTTCTCCATTCTATCTTTTATGGTTGCATTTAAAAACTAAAATTGGGTGGAAAGTGTCCATATGATAGAACATACCCACTGACCTTGTTCGTTGAACGGAAGTAAGAAATTTTTCTTTTTTTGTCCTATAGAAACAAGTTTGTGGAGTTTGATATGAAGCCAGTTTGTAAGAAATGCTATGAGAAATTTCCTCTGGAGCTGAAGAAAAGACTGAAGAAACTGGCTGAAAGTGCAGGACGGAAATAAGGAATCTACCTGTGTTTTACTCTCAATTTGTAAACTAGCTCTTCTAAATTCAAACTTTTTTCAATTAACAAGCCAGCTGAGTACATTTGGAGCAATATTCTCAATGCAAGTGATTTAAATCCAAAAGTTACCACTAAAAATTCATTTTGGAAAAAAGAAATCTAGATTAACCTTACAGAGGCAGATCCATTTATTCAACTTTATATTAAAAAAAGTAATTCATATTTGAAAATATTTACCCCCTCACCTTGTGATGCCACATAAATATAACGATGTCACATAAATATAACTTGGCCGGCTAAGTCCATAGATGACTTATTTCCTTATTGTCCTTTTGTTGCTCTCAAGAGCTCTCTAGGAGTTATGCAAGAGCAGTATTGTGGGCTGGCATGATCCAGCTGCAAACTATTTTTTTGTACACTGTACCCTCCCCCTTCCAAAGGGGAAGTGCCTTATCAATGGCCTGACAGAGCTTGTGCATTCACTTGGAGAACCTGAATCACTACTCTGACAGCATGTTGGTAAGTTGACATGCTATAGCAGAGTGCCATCTAAAAGTGGTGAATTGTATTAATTTTTTTTCTCTAAAATGGTACTATATTGCATTTTCAGAAATGTTTTGATACATGCTTTTAAGTCACCATGTGCACACCTAACAAATGAAAATATGAAGTGACAATGATTTTGTTCAAATCTATTACAACAGATGGAATTAATATCTAATGTGCTCACTCATGTAGTAACTAAGAGTTTGCCAAATCATATCCTTATCAGCTTAATACTATCAAAAATGCTCTGATTAGAAGTATCCCTGAACGCTTAATATTACAATATATTTTACTTAATCTACACTCCAAGCTTACAATACATAAAGTATTCAAGTCAATGCTTGTTTCTGTCTCCCATTGTAAGTTATTGTATGGAGTTACAGACACCTACAAGAGATTCAAATTAAACCAAAATTCACAGTTCCACATTCCTTCACAGTAATTCCAATGATCAATTTATTCAGTGTATATTCTAATGATATATGCATAAACCTTTACTATTTTTGTACAGTTTGTAACTGCTATTAGGTGTTGATTATAAACTCTATCATTGACATAAAGTACATTATGTAGTAAAATTGCTTATAGTTAAATAACCAGCTTCCAAATTAAAAAAAACATAGATTATAGACTTAGAGGATTTAATTTTTAAAAGTACTGTGATAAAGTAAAACAACACCTAGTGAGGTAAAGGAGGAGAAGGTTAAACCAAATGCCATATACTGGCTTATTTATGCATTTGTCCTTGAATACTCACCCTCATCATGTTCCTAATAGGAAGACGCTGTAACAGCTGCAGTAATGGTTTTGACAGAAATAACTTTATTTGCATGACCTATTTTTAAAATCTTGTAAATCAATTTAAGTACTTATTGCTTTTCCTAATATATTTAGCATGGTAGATGCTGTAATGCAACACTTAAAGAGTATATGCTTTAATTTCCCTACATGTACTTGAAAACAAAATTGATCAATTGTTACATTTATCATTTTAATGCTCTGTGGAAAGTATAACAAATTGTCTGGAGAAACTTCTTAATTGCTAAAGAAACATGTGGACTGCCATGTCTTGAGGACATCTATGACCAGATGATGGCATTCTTGCACCTTATAGTTCAACATAGATGGTACTTTACAAACCATGAGAAAAGAGGCAATTTTTGTAGTATTTTATAAAGTTTAATTTAATGTAAGTACCAAAACTCCTGGACATACTAATAGTATTTAGTAGCTTTCTTTACTATCAGTTTTGTTGCAGTTGAGCATATTTCTTAATTCATGTAATGAATGCTGGTGCTAAGTATTGAGATGCGGTAAAATCTGAAAACAAGTTCATCTCAAATGTCATTTCTGCAATTACCCACTTGTGTGTTCCAGTGAAGTAGCTATACAGTGAAGTGACATCCACATCAATACTTTAATTTCTTGAAAACTAATGATATTTTTACAGCTCAGTGTAATGGGAAACACATACTGAATTTGTGTTATTTTTTCATTAAAGAATGTATTTTCCACCTGTGTATCACACCTATACATTACTCCAGTATTATGTAATAAAATTTACATATCATTAAATATCCCACTTGGTCGTATTTACAGTTTTGTATTTTCTTATCATAGAACTGATTTTTCGAAATAAGTATAGAAAGATCAATACTTTAATTTTCAGCGCTTATATATTAGTAGTAATGCCTGCATAAGGTACTGTCCTTTCTTACATGTATGTGTTGTGTTATTTTGTCCATCCTTTGCATTCAGAATGTACATTTATTTCACAGGAAGGATTGAGCACTTCCTTTCCATTACAAATATGTCTAATTGCAATGAATGTATTTCAGGAATCTATTTACTGCCCTTTTCACTGCTGTATCCTTGTGTGTGTGAATCTGTTGAATGAGATTACTTTCTAGCTGTTTTGTCAAAATTTAAAAAGGACTGCAGATTGGTTACATTTGTGCAGGTAGAGGGTGAATATTAATAGTAGCGGCTCTCCAGGGATATATAAATGGATGAAATAGTGTTAGTTTAAAAGCTGTTGCCGCGTTGCTAGCAGCTATGTTGAATGCCTTATAGTGTTCCGTTGTAACGCCTTTGCTCTTAACTAACCTATCATGATTCGGATGAAGGAATCAATAATACAGTCCTTAGATTTGCTGATAACATTAAGATGAGAGATTGAGTGAGTTAGGAGTTTAGACAAAGTAGACTTGTGAGCTGTCAGATAATGAGGACACTACCCTTTGGATTTCACTGTCAAATTCCTTCCTTCCTTTCCACTAGAAACGTGATAACCCATACATACAACCAAGATACATTGGGGGAATGGTACAGGTGTGGCAAATATATTCAATGTTAATAAATGTAGTGTGATGCTGTTTAGTTATGCTAATTTCAAGCATAACTACAGCACTCCTCAAAGCTTATCCACCATCTACAAGGCACAAGTCAGGAATGCAATGGAATACTGTCTACTTGACTGGATGATTGCAGTTTCAACAACAACAACTCAAGAAGCTCGTCACCATCCAAGACAAAGCAGCCTGTTAAGTTGGCACCTCATCCATACACCACCTTAAACATTCACCTCCTCCACCACCACCGACAGTATACAATGGCATCAGTGAACACTATCTACCAGATACAAGAAGGCAGCAACTCACCAAGGATCCTGCAAACTCTGAACTTGTGTGAAAATTGTGATCAAGGCATTTTCAAATAATACCAAATAGTTTTTATTTTTCACAAATCACATTAAGGTAATTGAGGTGGTATTATATGTCAGTAATATTTATTACCAGGTAAAATGCCTGTGTTCCTTGCTCCCAAACCTTGGCCACACACATTTTACATTAACGCTTGTTAATTTGTACACACCAGGGGCTGAATTTTTACCAATTGGTTTCCAGAGTCAGATAAGCAAGTCTGTGAAGCCTGCAAGACCAGCAAGTCTTTGCTGATGAGCGGTGATAATTGGAAGGACTGCCATTCCCTGGGTGGAGGGAGGTTGGAAAAGGTCAGTGGGAGTGGCGTACTTGATTGCAGTGGCTTCAAAGACAGGCACTGAATCCACGAATTAGGTGTAGGGGCACTCATGAATCCACCGAGTCCTTGTCTCGATGAAGTTGCTGGGTTTCCTGATACTTGGAACACCCAATTGACTGGCATTAAAGTTGAAAACCTGCATGACATTGAGGTTCACAGCCACATTATTGTATTTAAAGTTGGAGTGGGTTGGCTGCCCACACAACTTCCAGCCTCAGTTACACCTGGAAATGGGTGGATTGGAGGCAGGCTTGGGTGTTGGGAAACAGACTTCTCAGACTTTAACACCACCCTGACCCAAACCTACCTATTTTGTTTTAGATTAAAGTTCAGCCCTGGAAATTTGGCAAGTGGAAGGCCAGGTCCATGGAATTGCTGATGTCCTCCTTTGTCATTCATAAAAGTTATTTGAAAATTAGATTATGGCCTTCCATCTAACCCTCTCCAGTGTCTTTCTTTCCACATGCCCTTTTCCCAGAAATTGAGACAGAGAGGTCAAGGAAGGGAAGGGAAGTGTCAGAGATGGACCATGTGAAAATGATGGAGGGGTGGAAATTGGAAGCAAAATCAATAAATTTTTCCAGGTCCAGAAGAGAACCTGGATCTGGAAAAATTTATTAATTTTGCTTCCAATTTCCACCCCTCCATCATTTTCACATGGTCCATCTCTGACACTTCCCTTCCTTGACCTCTCTGTCTCAATTTCTAGTGATAGACTGTCCACCAATATTCATTACAAGCCTACCGACTCCCACAGCTACCTCGACTACAGCTCCTCACAACCCGCTTCCTGTAAGGACTCCATCCCATTCTCTCAGTTCCTTCGCCTCTGTCGCATCTGTTCTGATGATGCCACTTTCAAAAACAGTTCCTCTGACATGTCTTCCTTCTTCCTCAACCAGGGCCCTCAACCGTGTCTGGCTTATCTCCCGCGCACCTCACACCTTCCTCTCCCTTCCAGACCATGATAGGGTCCCCCTTGTCCTCACTTATCACCCGACCAGCCTCCGCATTCAAAGGATCATCCTCTGCCATTTCCGCCAACTCCAGCATGAGGCCACCACCAAACACATCTTCCCTTCACCCCCCCCGGTGGCATTCCGCAGGGATCGTTCTCTCCGGGACACCCTGGTCCATTCCTCCATCACCCCCTACACCTCAACCCCATCCCACGGCACCTTCCCATGGAACCGCAGAAGGTGCAACACCTGCCCCTTTACTTCCCCTCTCCTCACCATCCAAGGGCCCAAACACTCCTTTCAAGTGAAGCAGCATTTCACTTGCACTTCCCTCAATTTAGTCTACTACATTCATTGTTCCCAATGCGGTTTCCTCTGGAGACCAAACCCAAACTGGGTGACCTCTTTGCAGAACACCTTCGGTCTATCCACAAGCATGACCCAGACCTCCCTGTCGCTTGCCATTTCAACACTCCACCCTGCTCTCATGCCCACATGTCCGTCCTTGGCCTGCTGCATTGTTCCAGTGAACATCAACGCAAACTGGAGGAACAGCACCTCATCTTCCGACTAGGCACTTTACAGCCTTCC
This sequence comes from Cetorhinus maximus, assembly GCF_964194155.1. Taxonomy (NCBI): domain Eukaryota; kingdom Metazoa; phylum Chordata; class Chondrichthyes; order Lamniformes; family Cetorhinidae; genus Cetorhinus; species Cetorhinus maximus. Next base: position 58,868,113 of record NC_135885.1, on the reverse strand, counting down.
AGACTGAATATTGAGTTCAACAATTTTAGATCATGAACTCTCTCCTCCATCCCCCACCCCCTTTCCGATCCCCCCCTTTTTCCCCAATAATTTATATAGATTTTTCTTTTCCCATCTATTTCCATTATTTCTAAATGTATTTCCATCCATTGTTTTATCTCTACCTTTTAGCCTATTTCGATCCCTTCCCTTCACCCCACCCCCACTAGGACTATCTGTACCTTGCTTGTCCTGCTTTCTACCTTTAATTATCACATTCCTTAGATAATATCACCACCTTCAACACCTCTTTGTCCTTTTGTCTATGACATCTTTTGGCTATCTCCACCTATCACTGGCCCTCTATCCAGCTCTACCTGTGTTCTCCCCCCGCCCCCCCAACCAGCTTATATTTCACCTCTTTTCTATTTTTACTTAGTTCCGTTGAAGAGTCATACGGACTCGAAACATTAACTGTGTTCCTCTCCGCAGATGCTGTCAGACCTGCTGAGTTTTTCCAGGTATTTTATTTTTGTTTTAAAATCTGTATAGTTGGAGCAAGTGCTGAGGATTGGAATTCTTTTGAGGTTTCCTGTAATGCTGTTCAATTTAGATAAAACCATGGAACTTGCTGCATTGGACGAGTCAACTTGACCAACCACACTTTAATGTTGATGCTGTTCAACTGGAGCTGTCTACCCAAACCCGTTTGTGCCCTTTCTCACATCTCTTAGCATTTTTCTTTTCCAAACACGCATCTAATTCAATTTTAAAAGGTATTATAGTTTTGCGATAAAGCATGATTCTCATATTATGATGTTATATATAAGAGCAGAAAGTTACAAAGTGACATTAATAGATGGGTATGGAGTTCAATGTGAGAAAGGGTGATGCCATCTACTTTGGACCTAAGGAAGATAGATCAGAGTATTTATTGAATGATGAGAAACCAGGAACTATGGAGAAGAAAACATATTTTGCGATCAAAATACAGAAATTTGAATTGTAGAATCATAGAATGGTTACAGCACAGAAGGATGTCATTTGGGTCATGGTGTCTGTGTTAGCTTTCTGCAAGAGAGGAGTTTATTTTTGGATGCGTTTAACCCCCAAAAACCATGAGTAGAGACTTTATTGGCTTAACGTGGTTCTTGCTTCCAGATTCAGCAAAGGGTGCAAGGCGACAAGTCTCTCGGTTGGTTCTGTGATTTTCTGCTCCCAGCTGGAAAGCAGTCTCTTCTCAGCTTTAAATTCAGCGTCCCTGGTGACTGAAAGCTTGTGCTTTTTAACTCTTCCTTGGACACAGCTCATGTGCATGATCAGTAGTGCATCCTGAACTCTGGCTCAGGCAGCACACGATCAGTCCCTGATTGGTTTATGTGTTGTGTGATCAGTTTCTGATTGGTTTCCTAAGGGTGATGGTCATTTACTCATTTTATTTCCTATTGTCTGCTGACTGGCAATCTAATGTGTCAGTTATTTGTGGGACCATTCCTCTCATTATAGCTTTTCCTATCATTTCATTAAATTTTATGGCTTTCTGTTGAGATAGTAGGCTGTCTTAAAATATTTGCTTTATCTGCTTATTTGGGCTCATGGCCTAAATGTCTAATTGGTGTAAAAAGGACAAGGACAGCAGACAGATGGGAACACCACCATCTGCAAGTTACCCTCCAAGCCACTTACCATCCTGACTTGGAAATATATTATTGTTCCTTCACTGTTGCTGGGTCAAAATCCCTACCTAACAGCACTGTAGGTGTACCTACACCACATGGACTGCAGCGGTTCAAGAAGGCCGCTCACCTTCTCAAGGGTAATTAGGGATGGGCAATAAATGCTAGCCTAGCCAGCAATGCCCACATCACATAAACGAATAAAAAAAAAATCCTGTAGAATTCTCATTAGGCCAGGCACCTTTTTGGTTAAGGGAACTGCTACTTTTATGTTTTTTGTAGTATCTGTGCTTGGAATGAGTTAACTTAGTGCAAAATGGCATATAGACTTAATCTAATACAGAAATTACAAAGTTACTACGTAAGATCTATATAAAATACATATAAAATCCGTGCATATACATGTTCATAAGTAATAAAAATCAAAAAAACTACTTCGCTGCAAAAACTGATTACAGAACTTAATTCTTTAAGCTTACAAAACCAAAGATAGCTTATATATAGTGAAGGAAAGTGCCTTTTTTTTAAAAAAAAGTGCTACAAGTTTAAAGACTAAAGCAATTCTTAGGATATAGGACTGAAGGCTTGAAAACTCAGTTGCTTTTCTTCATACAATAGGCATTTGACTCTTAAGGGAATACAAATTGATGTGTTAATTGCTAGAGACTCCAGATCTCATGGCTGAGCTCCTTTAACCTTATTGGGCTTTGCAGCATTTGCGCTGTGATAAAACAATAAAAATGAAGCACTGGGTCTTACAGCATTTATCATTTATCCTGTAGTTAAAACGTTAAACCATAGCTTTACATGGCTTGGGGCTGTGATGTTTCTCACTTGTCAACAGAGCATGCGAATACAAAGAGCCAGACATGTGATACTTGATTCCTGCATTGATTACAATTAAGCAGGATATCATTGATTAACTAATATACTTTGATTACCTGATCATTACACGCAAGTACAAACCAATGATCAAACATGACCCTTCCTAAACTCATCCTTTTTCTCAGAATACTGCATTTTTTTAAAGATAATTGCCCAATTCTCTTTTGAAAGCCAGGACTGAATCTGCCTCTGCTACATCCTCGTGCATTGCATTCCAGATCCTAACCCCTCACTGCGTAAAAAGATTTTCCTCATGTCGCCATTGCTTCTTCTTGGCCTTAAATCAATGTCCTCTGGTCCTCGATCCTTTCACCAATGGAAAGTTCCTCCCTATCTACTCTATCCTGACCCCTCATGATTTTGAACACCTCTATCAAATCTCCTTGCAAACTTATCTTTTTCAAGAACAGCCCCATATTCTAATATTCCAGCAATTCAATTATTGATTATCTCAAAGCATGTTACAACAGATCTTAGTTTTAAAGTATAGTTACTGTTGTTAGGTAGGGGGACAGATGGCTAATTTGCACAAAAAGCAAATGAGAAAAATTACTAGTAAAATTGTTTGTGATGCTCTTGGTTATAAACAGTTCCCAAGTTACCAACTTTTCTTTGGAATGGAAGTTGGTGTTGATAATTGGCAAATATGCAGGCATCAGATTAAAATTCAGGGTGACTAATTTTTATGAAATAAAATTAGAACACCTTGACTGTGTGTCCGGGAAATGGGGCACTGGTGAACAACTCAGCAGTTGGGAGAAGATTTCTGGGAACCATAAGAGAGAGGGTGCTGGTGCGTGAGGGGAATGGGGTTGGTTGGTTTCAGCTGACCGTAAGGGTTGGTTTGGGGGTAGGGGGTGGTAGGCTGGTGGATATAGCAACTCCATTTTACAACCATCATTGAATCATCTCTTTGCTGGCTGACTCAGCCTTGCAATTCCACTCAACTGAGACTCCTAGGCTCAGTCTCCTACAGACTGTCCTAGAAAAACAGAACAAAAGGGATGTGGAACAATCCCTCAAACACGGGACAGCTGGTCGCCCAATACCTTTCACTGGAACAGCAATGAAGAATTTCTCCACACAATCCAGCCCCTCAGCCTCGCGAGATTTGAATGTAATCCCGCTCCTCTTCATTGTGTATTTGCGTCAGTGACGTCATCTCGTGACTACGTAAGGCGTTTCTTGTGACATCAGCCTCGGCCTCTGCTCTGCGACTGTGCGGAAGGCGCAGGCGCTGTGGAGGTGCTGGTCTCGTTTTCTTGCGCAGCGTCGGTGGAACCGGCGCGAAAACTTCCGAGTTGAGGACGGAAGGAAAGGTGCAGAACCGGAACTAGCGTGGGAGGAGTGGTGTTCACCGCGGCTTGTGTACACAACGGCCTGAGGCCGGCGAGTAAACATGATGCGGAGTAAGGCGGAGGTGGAGAGGTACATTACCTCTGTGCAGGGCGTCATGCCGCTTTCACCCCGCGAGGTGAGTGTCCACATCGTGAGTAGCCCAGTTGCGGCGGCCAGGAAAGCGCGGGCAGGGCAGGTTGCGGCCTTGGTTGGTAGGCCTTGCCTGCCAGGCCAAAGCGGTTGTGCTTTTAGGACAGAGCGTTTGTCAACCAATTGTAGTTTAGTGTTCTTATCCAAAAGTGAAGGTGGCAGCTACTTGTATCATATTTTTGGCGGTGCTGGAATCTGTAAACCAAGCTCATCCACGCCTTCAGTTTGGTCTTCATTGGTTTCGTTTCTTCAGAAACCTGAATGCTGTATACTTCCGAGTTCCCCAGTGTCCGATTTGGAGCGCACCCCTCTGGGAAGTTCACGGGTGAGGATTTGCACAATAATTGCCCAAAAGTGCACACTTCCTCTGGACAATTGTGCTGTGCTGGGAACCATCCAAAAATGTGATTAAACCGGTTCTACCAGCCTAATACCAATTAAAACCTCTTCTAACTTCTGAGTAACTAAAGCCCCAGACCGAACTCTTTTCCCCCCCCCCCACGGCAAGTGTGGGGAAAAAGGGGGCGTGCCCTCTTTGAATACACTGGAGCTGCAGTTCGCTGGGGCCTGTAAGGAATCTTTCAATGTAGGTCCCAAGTAGCTCTGGTGAATGGAAGTGGCAACGTAATTTTCAAGACCAGCTAATTAGGTATTTGTTTCTTCTAATTTCGGAGGGCTAGCACTTTCGAACGCTAGTCGGAGGTTACAGCCCATTATGAATTGCTTGGATACAATGTATATAAGTAGTTCAATTTGGGTTTTAATTTAGCTACATCAGTAAAGATGACCTGTACAAATTCATTAAATTTGTTATGGTAAACAGTTAAACTAATTTGTTTACCTCACCAGGAATTTGGGGGAATGGGTCTTTTTATGTTGTATTTCATCTATTTTACACAACCTCTCAACTTTCCTTTTAGAAATCGCTCAAAGGATTTTTGTTTGCAAAACTGTACTATGAAGCCAAGGAGTATGAGCTTGCAAAGAGGTAAAGAAAATATTTCCAATATATGCTGTCTTAGTCTTTTTATATTTATCTATTTATATATTCTGGTTGGACAAGACCAGGAAAATTAATCTCCTTAGGTTGTTCTAAAAACCTTTCAACTTCTACACTGAGAAAGATATGAATTACAACAATAAAATGAAGGTACTAATTACATGTGTAGTTTTAATGATTGTATGCAATGAAAACACAAATATATTAAGTACTTCTACATCTTAGCTTCTCTATCCTCTTAACCCCTAACTTGTTTTCCTTACTTCCTTCCATCACCAAGTTTTTTTTCCAACCTTCAGTTGTGTGTAACAGTCAAACATAACAGATCAGGAGATCAATAGCAACTTGTATTTATATGACATCTTTAATGTAATGAAACATTCCTCTTCACAGGAGCATTATGAGACAAAGTATGACACAGTCGCAAAGAAATAGTAGGTCAGATGACTAAAAACATGTTCAAAAGAGCTGGGTTTTAAGTGTCTTAAAGGACAAAAGTGAGGCAGATGGGTGTAGGGAGGGTATTCAAGAGCTTAGGTCCTAGGCAACTGAAGGCACGCCTACCAGTGTCAGAGCAATTAAAATTGGGGATGCACAAGATGCCAGGATTGGAGGAGTGTAGATGTCTTGGAGGATTGTGGGGCTGGAGCAGATTACAGAGATGGGGAGGAGTGAGACCATTGGGGAATTTGAAAAAAATGGATGAGAATTTTAAAATCAAGACATTGCTTGACCAGGAGCCAACATTGGTCAGTGAGCACAGAGCTGATAAGTGAATAGGACTTGCTGTGAGTTAAGATGCGGGCGACAGCGTTTTGGGTGACCTCAAGCTTACGGATGTTGGAATGTGCAAAACCAGCCAGGAGTATGTTGGAATAGTTGAATCTAGAGGTAATGAAGGCTTGAGTGAGGGTTTGAGCAGCAGATGAGCTGAGACAGGGATGAAGTCGGGCAATGTTACGGAGGTAATAGGTAGTCTGAGTGATGGCATGAATATGAAGTTGGAAGCTATGCTAAATGAGTTGACCTGGGGTTGTGTGGCAAAACAGGTGCTAATTTGACTTTGGCATCCTAGGGCTAGTGAGGGGAATGAACTACAATTGCGCAGCAGATTATGATCTAGTATTGTCATTGGGTGTGCTGCCTTTTGTTGTTACATTGCTTGCTAAAACTCTCTCTAGACACAAAACATGAACAGTGATCACTTTGAGAACTATTGGAAAGTGTCCATGGAATTATTTTGTCACAGGAAGGCATAATATTTCCAAAATTTGGAAATGTGAGTATCCCTAGGAAAATGTTATTTGGCTTATAACATCTATATTTATAATGCCTGTTACACAGCAAGTTAAATTGTAGGTACCCAAAAATTGGCATTGTACCATAGAAGTAACTGGATTGAATTGACATGTAGCAAAGGCACAGATCAGCCATGATCTAACTGAATGGTAGAACAGACTTGAGGCTGGATGGCCTACTCATATGCCAGTTAATTGGTTGTGGGGTGAGGAGTAAACTTTTGGTTTCCTACAGAAGCATGTACCCATACAAACTTAGCGTTAAGGATTAATGCTACTGTTCCACTAGCAGAATTCTATAGTTACTTTATAAAGTGAGAAGGCAACAATTCACCTTAAAAATCCCAATTCTATTTAATATATTTCAGATTGTGTATGTCCTCGAAGATTTGCTTCAGTGATATTGCTGGTTCATACAGGTTTACATAATCGATACTGTTCAGAATCATTCAGCACTGAACAAGATTGCCTCTGACCTTTCCAATTAGACCCACTACCCTGTGTCAACTGTAGTCCATTGGCAGCACTCTCACCTCTGTCAGAATGTTGTAGGTTCAACTCCCAGTTCAGAATTTGAATACAAAAATCAAGGCCAACTCTCAAGTATACTGCTGAGGGAGTGCTTTACTGCAGGAGGTGCCACCTTTTGGCCTTAAGCAGAAACCTCATATGCTCCCTCAGGTGGATGTAAAAGATCCCATGGCACTGCTTTGAGGAGGAACGGGGGACCTATCCCTGCAATCTTGGCCAATATATTCCTCAATCAGCATCTCAAAACACAATTATCTCATTATTGCTGGAAAAAGAGACATGTCTAAACTTTCCATCTTGCACTCATCAGGACACTTTGCAAGAATACCAATATAAGGGGAAAACAGCAATTTGTACTGTATGTGAAGAGTGTGCTGATTGGTTGTCACATGGACTCTGGTAGAGGTGTTGCCATGGAAAATGCACCAGTGACGGTGACTGACAGTTAACTGCCAAGCATTGTTTGAAATTTAAACCAGGTAGCTTGACCCTGATTGGTCAAGGCAATACCCTGAGGAATGAGTCAGCGAATGGCTGTCATTTATTTTGTTTAACTGAAACAGGCACAATGTGTGTTCATGTTTTTTCTGTCTGCTAAATTTGAGCAATAGGTGAAGCTAGCTGTTTCACCCTGCTACCATGCAGTAGCAATACGAGTGATATTTGTCACTAATAGGATGCTGCTGCCAAGTCAAAAAGACGTTCTGCCTATCTCACAAATGAGTAATGTGGTGTATGAATTTCAGTGCCAGTGTGATGCTAGGTATGTAGTCCGTATGCCCCAAAGACTGGTGGATCGTATCAAACAGCATGTCCCTTCTGTTCGCAACTGGCAAGATACAGGCCATACGCAACCAGCCTGTGCTTGCAAAACTCAAGACAGTGTCCAACAATGGATGTGATTCCGTGATTGGACGGCATTTGCTAAATAACTTCGGTGCTAAGAATTGCACTGACCACCAATTTAAGATTGTCAGTTGAGCTTGCAGTGTGGCACATTTGCATGTACTGAAAGTATATATGAATACACAGGGCCCTGTTCTTTGCAGACAGGAGGAACATGTACACACATTGCACCTGTCTCCGCTAAACAAAATGAGTGACAGCCATTTGCTGACTTACTCCTTAGGGCAATGCCTTGAGCAATCGTGCTCAAGCTGCCTGGTTTAAATTTCAAACAATGCTCAATAGTTAATTGTCAGTCACCATCACTGCATTCTCCATGGCAATGCCTCTACCAATCAGAGTCCACTTGCCAACCAATCAGCACTCTCTTTAATACAGTATGAATTGTTGTTTTCCCCTTATACTGGTGTTTGTGCAAAGTGCCCTGATGACTGCAAGACGAAAAGCTTAGACATGTTTCTCTTTTCAGCAATACTCAAGTTCTGTACTACCAAATTACTAATTATTTCATTATTATCACGTTGCTATTTATGGTAGTTTGATGTGTGCAAATAGGCTGCTTGATTTCTTATGTTACAACAGTGACTACACTTCGTTAGCTGTAATGCACTTTGGGATGTCCTGTGGTTGTGAAGGTGCTATAGCAATGCAAGTGTTTCTTTTGCTCTTTCCACAGAGCTCTTCAAATTGTTCCTTTTTCAGATATGTATTACTCCCTATTGTGGCTTCCTCAAATTTAATTTTGGGATTAAAGACCACTTGCTTGGTTATTTAGAAAGTGTAATAATGTGCCTTCTATAGCCCTACTATAATCATTAAGTTTTGTTTTGCAGGCATATATCAGCCTACATAAATGTACAGGAAAGGGATCCAAAAGCGCATAAACTTCTTGGCCAGATCTATGAGTCTGAAGGCAACTTTGAAAAAGCCATCGGTTGTTATAAGGTAAGGGCAATGATACAAAAATGGCATACTTGAGATGTTTTGTGTTTTTAACCAAATCAGTACATTTTTGTATTATTGTTAATTGAAGACCTGTAGCTGCAAGTGTTGTAGAATATTCTTTGCAATTGACCTGATAGAGGTCTACACTGCATTTTAAAGATGAATTATATAGTGTTTGTTGCCAGATAATTTGGCAGTAGACATTAGTAAAACATTCCAAGGTTAAATAGCTTTGATTATAGCTAGTCGTGTGTGTCATCCATTATGTACAACCAGTCATTACCATTGCAGTGTTTTAGCACAGTTAATAGTACTAGTTGCTTGGTTTTAGATGGCAAAGGGCCAACTGAGACCAAATTACAAAGATGAAGATTCAAGATAACTAGCCATCTTGGTGCATGCAATATTGCAATTCCGTTTTTTAAAAAAAACCAATAAAACTCCATGTGAGAATGCTGTATCAAATGCCAGCAGAGATTCCGTCCCTCAGATTTTATAAACAAATCAGCAATAACAACAGCAAAAATTTATATAATGCCTTTAATGTAATAAAATGTCCCAAAGCGCTTCACGGGAGCATTATGAAACAAAAATATGATACTGAGCCATAATATTACAAAAACGAAGTGCAGATACTGGAAATTTGAAATAAAACAGAAATTGCTGGAAATACACAGGATCTGGCAGCATCAGATAGAGTTAAAGTTTCAGGTCTGTGACCTTTCATCAGAATTGGGGAAAGTTAGAAATGTGATCAGTTTTGAGCAAGTCAAAGGCGGAAGTGTGGAGGAAAAAATAGAAGAGAAGGCCTATGATAGCGTGGAGGACAGGAGAGATTAAATGATAAAAAGTCAAAAAGAATGTTAATGGGCCAAGTAAAGAAATAAAAGAGATGTGAATGGCAGGATCATGAATAGCTGCTTTCTAAAAACAACTTGTATTTATATAGAACGTTTAATGTAATAAAACATTTAATGGTGCTTCAAAGGAGCATTATATGACACTGAGCCACAATGAAATACTAGGTTAGCTTATAAAAAACTTTTGTTAGAAGTTGGTTTTAAGGAGTATCTTAAGGAAAGTGAAATAGAAAGGTGGAGAGGTTTAAGAAGGGAGTTCCAGAGTAAAGGCCCCAAGCAACTGAAAGCTCCGCCACAAATGGTGGATCTATTTAAAATCGGGGATCTTCAATTCTGGAATTAGAAGTCTGCAGATGTCTTGGAAGATTGTGGGGCTGGCACAGATTAGAGAGAGAGGGATGAGACCATGGAGGGATTTGAAAACCAGGATGAGTTTTTTAAAAGCAAGATTTTGCTTGACTGGGAGACAGTGTAGGTCAGTGATCACAGGAGTGATGGGTTAAAGAGACTTTGTGCGCGTTAAGACATGGACAGCTGAGTTTTGGATGACCTCAAGTTTATGAAGGGTAGAATGTAGGAGACCAGTGAGGTGTGCATTGGAATAGTCAAGCTTAGAAGTAACAAGGGTGTGAATGAGGGTTTCAGCTGCCGATAAGCTGAGACTGAGTGATGCTAGAGAAAGAGATAAGTGGTCTTAATGATGGTGTAAATATGGTCAGAAGCTGATCTTGGTGATGTCATTTGAAAGCAAAGGAAAGATATGAGAGAATGAAACAAATCATCCAAAAAATGGAACAAAGTGGGTGCAGAGGTTACAATGTAACCAAGTAAATGTGATACAAATGTTACTGCCAATTTTAAGATCAAATCTGAAAATGTAGAATTGCTGCATGGGCTGATTCAGTATCTGGGGCGTCTTGAATGGTACTGAACTGTGTTGAATTGTTGAACTCCTTATTGAGCCCTGAAGGCTGAAAAGTGTCTCATCAGAAGATGAGGTGCTGCTCCTCGAGCTTGCATTGTACTACTTTGGAACATTGCAAGAGGCCAAGGAGGGAGAAGTCAGGGCAGGAGCAAGGTGGAGAATTAAAACGGCACATGATTAGAAACACAGTCATGCTTACAGACTAAATGGAGGTGTTCCACAAAGCGGTCACCCACCCAGCCATGATGTTGACTGCTTAAAAATTAGCAAATCAAAACTTGTAGCAAAGTAACCAAATGTGTTCAATCCATAGATTGTGATTGTGCGAACTGATCAAGGTTTATTTTTATGCTGTTTCATGATATGTCAGCACCATGAATAAGGACAGCATTTGTTGCCCATTCCTAATTGCCCTTGAGAAGAAGGTGGTGAACCACTGCCTTGAGCTACTGTAGTCCATGTGTAGATGTACCCATAGTGCTGTTAGGAAGGGAGTTCCAAGTCAGAATATTGTTTGGCTTGGAGGGAAATTTGCTGGTGGTGTTGCTACGACTGCTGCTTTTGCCCTTCTATATGGTAGAGGTCACAGGTTTGTAAAGCGCTGTTGAAGGAGGGTTGGTGAGTAGCTGCTGTACATCTTGTAGATGGTACACACTACTGCCACTGTGCGTCAGTGGTAGAGGGAGTGAATGTTTAAGGTGTTGGGTGGGGTGCCAATGAAGTGGGCTACTTTGTCCTGGATGACATCAAGCTTCTTGAGGGTTGCTGGAGATGCACTCATCCAGGCAAGTGGAGAGCATTCCATCACACTCTTGACTTCTGCCTTGTAGATGGGTGACACACTTTGGGGTGTCAGGAGGTGAGTAACTCACTGCAGAATTCCCAGCCTGACCTGCTCTTGTAGCTTACAGTATTAATATGGCTGGTTCACTTAAGTTTCTGGTCAGTGGTAACCCCTGGATGTTGATGGTGAGGAATTCAGTGATGGTAAAGCGGTTGAATATCGAGAGAAGTTGGTCAAATTTCCTCCTGTGGGAGATATCGTTGACTGGCACTTGTGTGGTACAAATGTTACTTGCTACTTTTTGGATCAAGTCTGAAAATGTAGAATTGCTGCATGGGCTGATTCAGTATCTGAGGTGTCTTGAATGGTACTGAACAGTGTATTCATCCGCGAGCATCCTCACTTCTGACTTTACTATGGAGGATAGCTCATTGCTGAAGCAGTTGAAGATGGTTGGACCTAGGACATGATCCTGAGGACCTCCTGCAGCGATGATCTGGAGCTGAGATGATTGGCCTTCAGCAACCACAGCCATCTTCATCTGTGCTAGTGGAGAATTTTCCTATTGATTCAAGTTGACTTCAATTTTGCAAAGGATCCTTGATGCCACACTTATCAGCTGCTGCCTTGATGTTAAGGGCAATCACTTTCACCTGGTGTAATAACTTATGGTGCCACCCAAATATATTCTAAACTTGTATTTTTTTGCTTTTAAAAGAATAGGTCTTTTTGGGAACCCTTGTCATGCTTTGCTCAGTTTATTATTCATATTCGTGGAGTGTCAAGGCCACTCTTAGGCACCATTTTATACCTTAAGATAGTCTGACTAGCATTTTCTTTTTACTTAAGTTCTGCTACTTTCACACACATTTGGCAGTTAACGGTTAACTTTCTCATTAGAGTTGAGGCTAATTCTCTTCCTATTTTGTATTCAAGTGCTTGTGCTTTAAGGATTTTGAGATTACTATCTTTTGAGATCTTAATACTTACTCAAATTTCCTCAAGATTACAAACGCTCTTCCATCTGTCGTTGGTTCCAATATGAAGCACAATGTGTTGCTGCTGTCCATGTGGCATTCCATCATGTCCTCCTTTCTGGCACTACGGAGGCAAAATCCTGGTTATAAATACAAAGACTATTCCCCGCGTTCTACTTTGAGCTACAAATATAAGACACTAAAATATTGAAGTTCTGTCATCCATGGGAATGAGGGAGTCAAGAACAACAGATTAAAGATAAGCTGCCTCTCCATTTCCACCTCTTTCACCTTCCATTTTGTTCAGACCTATTAGGGAGTTGGTTATCTCTGAGGACCTACATCTTTTAGATGCTGACAGATGTGTGTCCAGCACTTTTATTGATTTGTAGACAGTATTTTAAAGTTCTGTAAATTATTTGACAAGGCAAAAAGTTGGCAGATAATAGTTTTGGTGTACAAATTAAGAGGAGTTATTAAGTATCAAAGCAATACTTAACAGCCAGGCGATAGTTTACGAATGACACATGGCCTTTAGTTACTGGAGCAACTCAGACATGGGTCAGATCTGGTCTGACTCCTTTTTCCTTTCTGCCTCTCCTTGATCTTCTTTCTCCTGTGAAGCTGTACAGCTGTGTGCTGCACCCTTTTAGAGAGCTCATGGCATCTCTTTCTAGCTCTGATATCCAGGATTTCTCCTACCATATTTGATAAAAGTAATTGACTCGTATCACTCGTAACAAAATCAATATGATCGATACACCATTCTGAGTTACTTCGATAGACCATTGATACACAATCAATGGCTGCATCCTGAACTATAATTAACAAAGTCAGTCTAAATTCTTCTTTGCAATTGTGTTAACCAAAGATGTTATCAATCAGAGTTTAGCAATACAATCAAAAATATGCAAACAGCCTAGTCTTTTTGGGTTGCCTTTTCCTGTCTCTTATTGTTAAACTATGCATTTCAGTACATTATTTTAAACCAATTTCCATTTAATCACTGAACTGTTCTAACTTTGTATCCTTTGTATCCATAAATGTCTAGTTTCATACATGTCATTTGATGATTAAGAATAACATCCTTTATTGCCAGTCTGACGTAATCAATGCAAAGGAGTAATCTTCCACTAGAACACAACTCAGTTAATAATTCTTTGCTTACCAAAAGCCCACACAAACATAATACTGTGCCTAAAATTCATAGTATAAGGAAAAATATGTAAAACCCATATTTCTTAAAGAACATGAATTGTGCTTTAAAGATGAATTTCCTGTAAATTGTCATTAAAATTACTTCCTGCTTGGTGCTTAGCGAGTTGTGGAGTTGAACCCAGTACAGAAGGACATAATCCTGAAAGTGGCTGATTTGATGTGTAATAATGGAGACCTGATTGATGGAAGAGCTGAATACTGGGTGGAAAAGGCAGCCAAGCATTTTCCTGGTTACAAAGTAGTCTACAAGTTGAAGGTAAGCTAAAACTTTCCTTATTGTAGAACTTAGTGTAAGTGAATCAAGTCTTGGACTCTGATTCACGGTACAAAGACATTATTTAAAATTCAGTAGTTTTGCTAATTGCACCCTGTTTATTGGCTACAATAATGAGGCGCTAGGTTAACAGTATCTAGCAAATGTAAAAGTTTTTGAAACTTAAAATAAACTGACAGGTAAGAGGTTTGTACTCTGTAATTATAATCTTGCATTTTATAGGCTTTAATTTTCCCTCCACAAATAGGGTATTTGAATTGCAGAAATGCTGGTACGTTTAAATTCTAACTGTTTTAGATTTGTGACCCTATTGTAAGCTTTTCTCTGCTATTACAGTATCTGTTTCAAGCATTTGGTCATCTTTCTATCTCCCTTTGTTTTCTAAAGGAGAAGCTGCTGAGCACAAAAGGACAGTTAGGCCATTCTCAACTGTTCGACCTTATTCAGTCAGAATTGCATTCTAGGCCCGATGATCCACATGCCAATATTCGCTTGGTGGAATTCTATTGCTCTGTTGGAAAGCTTGAAGAAGCAGTGAATTTCTGCATTCGTACAGAAAAGAGAAGAGCCCTTTGCAAAAGTCTGGAATGGTATACCTGCATGGTACAAACATTGAAGGTGTGTAATAGTGTTATTTTTTGACATTCTCCCTGCAACACCACTTTTTTTTAAAAAGGTGCGATATAGCCAGCTATATAAACGTCACACTCTTATTTTCTTTGTGCTAATGAACACGTCAGCTTAACTTCAAACTGATCTCAAAAGTTTTGTTTCTATGATCTGAAGCCTTGATTTCCCTACAAAGAAAGGAAGTAGTTCAAAATATGTACACAATGCAAATTCTTGCAAAGAGCTAATCACTCAATTGCTATGTTAAGTTGCTTTCCATGAAAAAAAATGTAACCCAGGAAAGGAGGAAGAAATAAAAATAGATCTCTTCCCCTGCTGCATTTGATTTTGGTATCTAATGGAGTGTAAGGGAATGTTATCTGCTATTAGAATAGCTTAAACTCCAGAATAGCATAAGGCTTTTGAACATTCTATGGTCTTTGGTATTCATTCTTTTTGTACTGTCCTGCAGAAAAATCTTGGTTCATCTAATGTCTCAGCTGATAAATGCAGACGGAGATTCTTGCAGAAGGAATTGCTGCTGGCTTCCTCTAGCCTTTTGTTCCTGACATTGTCAACCAGAGATGTCCGAGATGTTGTTAATGCTCTAATGAGGTAACCTTTTGTGTGTGTTCGCTAATATTTTTCTGTTCATCTGGTTACATTGACTTGAGCTGAGCCCATCTCTGACTCATTTTGCCTGAGACTCAGCTCCTGTTCTCCCTTTCCTCCAAGTCCTTGAACGTGCCAAATCAGTTCCCGTCTTTTTCTGAACTCCATATTTTTATTGCTTCAGTCAGTAGTAGTAAGGTTAATAGCAATAGTGGCGCCTGTTGGGCATAGTAGGGTTTATTAATAAAGGAAAAAAGTTAATTAACACATAATAAAGATGGCAGGGCAGGTGATGTGTTGTGACTGCAGAACATGGAAACTCCTGGTCACGAGTGTGATCCCAGGCGAACACATCTACAGTGTCTGCAGCTTGAGGTGCTTTGGCTCAGAGTCACTGAGCTGGAGGCAGAGCTGTGGACACTGCAACACATCAGGGAGGGACAAGTTACTTAGACACTTCATTCCAGGAGGTGATCACACCCCTTAGGCTAGGCAGAAATTTAGAATTGGTCAATGGCCAAGGACAGGAGGATGCGACTGCGAGTCAGACAGGTATGGAGAACCAGCTTGTAGTGATGGAGGAGCTTCAGTCCCTGACTTTGCCCAGCTGGTACAAGGTGTTTACTACCTGCGTGCTTGAGAAGAATAACTGCAAGGTGGGTGAGCGAGCTGACCATGGAACCATGGTGAAGGATGCTATTCAAGTGGGGGCAGTGAAGAGGAATGTGGTAGTGATAGAACACAGTATAGTCACTGCTGAAAGAAGGGACGTCTAAGCTTTTCGTCTTGCACTCAGCAGAACACTCGCAAGAATATCAATATAAGGGGGAAAACAACAATTTATACTGTATGTGAAGAGTGCTGATTGGTTGGCAAGTGGCATTGCCATGGAGAACATACCACTGATAGTTCACTGTCAAGCATTGTTTGAAATTTACACCAGGCAGCTTGACTCTGATTAGTCAAGACGTTGTCATGAGGAATGAATCACCGAATGGCTGTCACTTTTGCTTAGTTGAAACAGAGGCAATGTATGTACATGTTCATTCTTTCTGCAAAGAACAGGGCCCTGTGTATTAATATATGTAGCTTCCTGTACATGCAAATGTGCCACATTGCGAGCCCGACTGACAATCTTAAATTGGTTGTCAGCGAAATTCTTTGCACTTTGAGGATTATTTAGCAACTGTTTTGCAATCGCAGAATTGCATCCAATGTTGGACACTGTATCGAGCTTTGCAAGCATTGGCTGGTTGGGTATGGTCTGTACCCTGCCTGTTACGAACAGCGGCTGGGATGTGCTGTTTGATACAATCCGCCAGCCTTTGGGGTGTATGGCCTACATACCTAGCATCACTCTGGCACTGAAATTCATATACTGCATTACTCCTTTGTGTGATAGGCAGAACACCATTTTGGCCTGACGGCAGCATCCTGTTAGTGGTGAATACCACTTGTGTTGCTACTGCATAGTAGCAGCGTGAAACAGCTAGCTTCACCTGGTTGTATCAAAAACATCCTGCAGGATAATGGCTACCCCGATCGGATCATTTCACGCTTTATATCACGCAAACTCATGAAGGGGCCTAAGGCCATCACGTTCAGCCCTGAAAAATGCCCAGCCTACCTCAGATTACCCTAGAAGGCCAAGGTATCTCAAAAATTTGAGCAACAGATGAAGCTGTTTCACGCTGCTACTATGCACTAGCAACACAAGTGGTATTTGCCAATAACAGGATGCTGCCTACAAGCCAAAAAGATGTTCTATCTATCTCACAAATGAGAAATGAGGTATATGAATTTCAGTGCCAGTGTGATGATAGGTATGTAGGCCATACGTCCCAAAGATTGGCGGATTGTGTCAAACAGCATGTCCCAGCTGCTGTTCGTAACAGACAGGATGCAGTCTGCACCCAACCAACCTGTGCTTGCAAAACTCAAAACACGGTGTCTGATATTAGATGTGACTCCGCAATTGGACAACATTTGCTAAACAGCCCTTAATGTGCTAAGAATTATATTGACAGCCAATGTAAGATTGTCAGTTGGGCCCACAACGTGGCGCATTTGCGTGTACTGGAAGCTATGTATATTACTACTCAGGGCCCTGTTCTTGGCAGACAGAACATGTACATACAGAATCTCAAGAGTGCAGAAGAGGCCCTTCGGCCCATCGAGTCTGCACCGACATGTGAGAAACACCTGACCTAGCTACCTAATTCCATTTACCAGCACTTGGCCCATAGCCTTGAATGTTATGATG
The DNA here is from genome assembly GCF_964194155.1 of Cetorhinus maximus. Lineage (NCBI taxonomy): Eukaryota > Metazoa > Chordata > Chondrichthyes > Lamniformes > Cetorhinidae > Cetorhinus > Cetorhinus maximus. Next base: position 58,850,883 of record NC_135885.1, on the reverse strand, counting down.
TGCCAAATGCTCATCCAGGTACTTTTTAAAGGATGTGAGGCAACCCGCCTCCAACACCCTCCCAGGCAGTGCATTCCAGACTGTCACCACCCTCTGGGTAAAAAAGTTTTTCCTCACACCCCCCCTTAAATCTCCTGCCCCTCACCTTAAACTTGTGACTGACCTTTCAACTAAGGGGAACAGCTGCTCTCTATCCACCCTGTCCATTCCCCTCGTAATCTTCTACACCTCGATCAGGTCGCCCCTCAAGCCTTCTCTGCTCCAACGAAAATAACCCAAGTCTATCCAACCTCTCTTCATAACTTAAATGTTTCATCCCAGGCAACATTCTGGTGAATCTCCTCTGCACCCCCTCCAGTGCAGTCACATCCTTCCTATAATGTGGCGACCAGAATTACACACAGTACTCCAGCTGTGGCCTAATCAAGGTTCTATACAACTCCTACTCCCTACTTTTGTAATCTATGCCTTGATTGATAAAGGCAAGTGTCCCATATGCCCTTTTCACCACCTCAGTAACGTGCTCCCCTGCCTTCAGAGATCTATGGACACACACACCAATGTCCCTTTGTTCCTTAGAACTTCCTTGTGTCGTGCCATTTATTGAATACTTCCTTGTCAAATTACTCCTTCCAAAGTGTATCACCTCACACTTTTCAGCATTAACTTCCATTTGACCATCCCGTCTATATCTTCCTGTAGCCCAAGACACTCAACCTCTCTGTTAACCACCTGGCCAACCTTTGTGTCATCTGCAAACTTACTAATCCTACCCCCGACCTAAATGACAAATAATAGGGGACCCAGCACAGATTCCTGTGGTACGCCACTGGACACTGACTTCCAGTCACTAAAGCATCCTTCTGTCATCACCCTCTGCCTCCTACAACTAAGCCAATTTTGAATCCACCTTATCTAACTACCCTGTATCCCATGTGCATTTGCCTTCTTTATAAGTCTCCCAAGTTGGACCTTGTCAAAGGCTTTGCTGAAAACTACATCAACTGCACGTTGCCTCTGTTTCAGCAAAATAAAATAAGTGACAGCCATTCGCTAACTCATTCCTCAGGGCAATGTCTTGACCAATCAGGGTCAAGCTGCCTGGTTTAAATTTCAAACAAGGGGGATTGCCAACCTATCAACATTCTTCACATACAGTATAACTTGTTGTTTGCCCCCATATGTTGCTATTCTTGCGAGCATCCTGATAAGTGCAAGAAGCAAAGCTTAGACATATCTCTTTTTTTCAGCAATACTCAAGTTCTGTACTACCAAATGACTACACTATATTCAGGGGGATAGATACTGTTCTTTGAAGCAGCATCTGGGAGCTCCAAAGGTTATGTTTCCTGCCTGGTGCCAGGGTTAAGGACATCTCTTCATGAATGCGGAGGGAGTTGAAGTGGGAGGGGGAGGATCTAGTTTTCGTAGCCCATGTGGGAACCAACGACATAGCAGAACATCATTCCTGGTTCTACCTAAGAGAATTTGAGTTAGGGCCCAAATTAAAATTAGAACATCAAAGATAATCAACTCTGAATTTCTATGCACCAATTGATGTAGGGTCAAACAGATTAGAGAATTAAATGCGTAGCTCAAGAGGTGATGTTGGAAGAAGGGGGCATCAGTACTCGCGGAAGAATGAGCTTTTCCATTGGATGGGCTCCACTTGGAACTCGAGGGCTGGGACCACTGTCGTGGCCAATCGTATAACTAGGCCTGTGGACAGGGCTTTAAGCTAGTGGGGGACAGGTGGTTCAGGTGAAGGGAGACTTGGAAATCTAAAGAGAAATGTCGAGGTATCAGAACAGTATAGTGATGTGGGTAAAAAAAAGCAGAGTGGGACAGGAAGGGACAGGGTTTAACTAAAATTGTACATTGCAGAGAATAGAAGTAAAAAAAATGAAAAGCATCTCCAATAAGATAGAGGAAGTAGTGGCACAAATGGAGGTAAATTATTTAGATCTAATTGACATTAGAGCGACACGGTTACAAGTTGAGCAAGGTTGGGGAAATAATTATTCCAGGGCACGCTATTTTAGAAAGACACAATGGCAAAGAGGAGGGGTAGCTCTGATAGTAAAGGATAACATAAGGACATTAGTGAGAAAGGATCTTCCCTCAAGATCATGAGATAGAATCAGTATGGGTGGAAATTAAAAATCGCAAGAGTCAGAAAGCACTGGTGGGAGTAGTTTATAGGCCCCCTATCAGTTGGGCTGAACCTTAAATGGGAAATTGTTGGAGCTTGTAACAAAGGAAATGTAATAATTGTGGGGTACTTTAAACTTCATGTAGGCTGAGACAGTCAAATTGGCAAGAATGGTCTAGATGATGAAATTGTAGAATGTTTTTGTGACAGTTTTGTAGAGCAATACATTGTGGAACCAACTAGGGATAAAGCTATCTTAGGTCTAGTATTGTGTAACGAAGCAGGGTCAATTAGTAATGTCATAGTAAAAGATGCACTGAGAAATAATGATAATACCGCGCTATTCCATGCTAAGTTTGAAAGTGACATACTCCAGTCACAAACAAGAATCTTGAACTTAAGCAAAGCCAAATACATAGTTATGAGGGAGAACTGGCTACGGCTAATTGGGTATATAGACTAAAAGGTATGGAGGTAAATAGTGGAAAACATTTAAAGGCACAATTCTAAATGTTCAACAAAAATGCATTCCATTGAAAAACAAAAACTCAGCAAGAAAGACCCGTGGCTCACTCAAAGTTAGGGATAGTATTAGGTTAATAGAAGAGGCTTACGATGTTGCAAAAAACAGTTGCAAGTCAGAGGATTGGGAGGTTTTAGAAACCAGCAAATGGCCAAAAAAATGTTGATAAGAGGGAAAAATAGAATGAGTGTAAACTGGCCAGAAATATGAAAACACATTGTAAGTGCTTTATAAGTATATGAAAGGAAGACAGTAGCAAAAGTCTCTTAGAAGCAGAGACAGGAGAAATTATCATGGGAAATAAGGAAATGGCAGAGGCACTGGGCAAATATTTTGTCTGTCCTCACAGTAGAAGACACCAGTTTTATACCAGAAATAGACGATAACCTACGGCCTAAAAAGTGAATAAATTAATATCAACAGAGAAAAAGAATGGATAAACTACGGAGGACTAAAATCTGACATCCTTGGGACCTGATGGCCTACACTGTAGGGCTCTAAAAGAGAGAACTGTAGAGATAGTGGTTGTGATAGTTATGATTTTCCAACGTTTCTTCAATTCGGAACAGTCCCATTAGTTTGGAAGTTGGCAAATGTTACACTGCTTTTTAAGAAAGGAAGGAGAGAGAAAAACAGGCCAGTTAGCCTAACATTAGCTGTTGGGAAAATGCTGGAATCTGTTATTAAGGAAGTCTTAACAATGCACTTAGAAAAGCAGTGTCTGATTAGAATAAGTGAACATGGTTTTGCTAAAGGGAAATTGTGTTTGACAAATTTATTAGAGTTTTTTGGGGATGTAACTAGTAGGATAGATGAAGGGGAACCAGAAGATGTGTACCTGGATTTCCAGAAGGCATTTGGTAAGGTGCCTCACAAAAGTTTAATAGGTCAGATAAGGGCTCATGGAGTTTGGGGTAGTATATTAACATGGATAGTGGATTGGTTAACATAGAAAGCAGAGAGTGAGCATAAATGGGGCTTTTTCAAGTTAGCAGACATTGAATAGTGGAGTGCCGCACGGATCAGTGCTGAGGAACGTAGATGAAGAGACAAAGTGTAATGTACCCAAGTTTGCTGCTGATACAATGCTAGGTGAAAAGGTAAGCTGTGGGGAGGACTCAGAGGCTGCAAAGAGATATGAAAAGGTTAAGTGACTGGGCAACAAGATGGCAGATGGAGTATAATGTAGAGAAGTGTGAAGTTATTCCCTTTGGTTGTAAGAATAGAAAAGCAGAATATTTTTTAAAAGTTGTGAAACTTGTGTTGATATTCAGTGAGACTTGGATCTGCTTAAACAGGGAACACAAAGTTACCATACAGGTGCAGCAGGCAATTAAGGCAAATGGCATGTTGTTCTTTATTGCAAGGGGATTTGAGTACAAGAGTAAAGAAATCTTGCTGCAACTATACAGGGTTTTGGGAAGACCACATCTGAAATACTTTGTGCAGTTTTGGTCTCCATATTTAATGTTTCTACTTGCATTGGAGGCGGTACAGTGAAGGTTCACTAAATTGGTCCCTGGGATGAGGGGGTTGTCCTATGATAGGTTGAGTAAATTGGTTCTATATTTTCTGGAGTTGAGAACATTGAGAGGGGATCTCATTGAAACCTATAAGATTCTGAAGGCTTGATAGGATGGATGTTTAGAGATTGTTTTGGCTGGTTGGGGAATCTAAAACACGGGCACAGTCTCAGGATAAGGGGTTGATCGTTTATGACTGAGATGAGAAATTTCTCCACTTAAAGTGTAGTGAATCTTTGGAATTCTCTACCCCAGAGAGTTTTGGATACTTCATTAAATATGTTTAAGGCTGTGATAGACTTTTGGTCATTCAGGGAATTAAGGGATATGGGGAGCAGGCAGGAAAATGGAGTTGAAACCCAAGATCAGCCATGATATTGAATGGCGGAGCAGGCTAAGTGGGTTGTGTGGTCTACTCTTTTTTATGTTCTTGACATCATCCGGAAGCAATGTTTTCACATGTACGTTAACAACACACAGCTCTACCTCACCACCTGCTCTCAACCCCTTCATTGTTGCTAAATTATCAAACTTCTTATCTGACATCCAGCACTGGATGAGCAGAAATTTCCTCCAATTGAATATTCTGAAGGCTTAAGCCATTGTTTTTGGTCTGTGCTTCAAACCTCGTTCCCTAGCTGTTGGCTCCATCCCCCGCTCAGTCTGTTCACAACCATGGCCCTGTAGTAGAAATAGTAGACACATTTGATCCTGAGATGAGCTACCGACCTCATGCCATCACCAAGACCACATATTTCCATCTTTGTAACATTATCCGATTTCGCCTGTCTCGATTCATCTGCTGCTGAAACCTTCATTCGTGCATTTGTTACCTTTATACTTGACTGTTCCAAAGCACTGCTGGCTGATATCCCATGTTCTAACATCCATAAGCTTGAGGCCATTTAAAACTCTGCTGATATGACAAGGCAGCTAGGTTTAAGAACTTCAGATTGCATGGCCATAATATCCAAAGACCATAATGTGGAAGGAGGTACATGCACAACACACCAGAGTAAACAGTAGACAGCGTGAGCTTGAATGTAAAGGAAATTCTGGAGGTAGGATGGCATAAACATAAGGAGGGCATTAAGTAAGGGCAAGGATGTGCTGGAGGATGTTGAGAATTGAGGGGTTGAATGAACAGGACTTAAGCGATAGAATGCAAGGTGGTAGAGCTCTAGGAACAAACAAACAGGAGTAGGACATGCAGCCTTTCAATTCAATTAGATCATGGCTGATCATCTACCTGAACACCACTTTCCCATGCTATCTCCATATCCCTTGATGTCATTAGCCTCCAGAAATCTATCAATTTTTGTCTTGAACATGCTCAATCATTGAGCTTTCACAGCCCTTTGGGGTAGAGAATTCCAAAGACTCACCACCCTCTTGAGTGAAAAAAATTCTGCCTCATCTCAGTCTTAAATGGCCTACCCTTATTCTGAGATTACGTCCCCGGTTCTAAACTCACCAGCCTGGGAAAACATCCTTTCTGCATTCACCCTGTCATGTCCTGTAAGAATTTTAAGTTCCAATAAGATCACCTCATTCCTCAATTCTAGAGAATACTGGCCCAGTTTCCTCAATCTCCCTTCATAAAACAGCCCTGCCATCCCAGGGGTTAGTCTGGTGAACCTCTGTTGCACCCCCTCTGTGGCAAGTATATCCTTCCTATAAGGAGACCAAAACTGTACACAATTCTCACCAAGGCTCTATACAATTGCAGCAAGACATCTTTTTGCTTCTGTTCTCAAACCCCCTGGCGATGAAGGCAAACATACCATTTGCCTTTCTTATTGGTTGAATGGTGATGGATAACAGTTTTCCAGGTGAAACTCGGGCATAATTCATTCACTTGTAGACTAGGCAGTAAATCCAGTCGGTTCAAGTGGAAGCGTTGAGGATTGGCCTGGTTCCTTGACATGTTTATTGGGATACCAACACCAGTGTTCGTAGAGCAACAATACCTGTCAAATTCAGTGGCAGCAGAGAGAGAAAGCTGTGGTGTAGAAATGCTTGCAGATAATATCTGAAAAACCAAGGGTGGAACCTATGGATACTGGAGATGATTATCTCTGCATTGGAGAAGAAGCCATTTTAAGATGTATATTGTTATGATGTGGCAGGTGGTAATTGCCAGGCTGACCAAATTCCAAAGGGAAACTTGGCCAAGCTATTGCAATGATTTGCAGTTTGTATTTGTATTACGAGAAGGTGTTTGCACTGAAGTCAGAAGAGTCTACTACTATTGAGAGATTTTAAATATTAAAACACTTTTCCAGACAACATTCTAAATAGATTCTTAATCTGTAAAACATCCAGTATTATTACTGCAAGGTACCCACTGTTGCTATAAGGGAGGTATTTCACAGCTGCTCTCTTCCCCTCACTTGACAATGGAATTCCAAAGCTTTTAACAAAACCTTGCTTCCTGGAACAAGCAAGCAATTCTCTTGGGTGGATAGAAGCTGATACTTCACAGTACACTCTTCAGGATCTCACATGGCCACTGCTCACACAGCTTTCAATCTTTCCTTAAATATATTTTCTTCCTTTTTGATTCTTTAAATCTATTGTTTCAAACTTTCTTTGAGACTCAAACTCTTCCAATTATAAGATCTTTCATGTTTCCATCTTGTCTTTGCTTTTGGGTCAGTAAAACATGATATCCTGACTGCTTGATACCTATGAACTCTTGCAAGATGCAACCATTTTCCTTGTCATCTAAGGCAATATTGCCTTTGACAAAGCCTTTGGTCATCTATCCTAATATCATTTATAATTAGTGTCAAATCTTTTGATAACACACCTGTGAAACAACTTGGAATGTTTTACTGCACTAAATGTGCTGTATAAAGGCGAGTTGTTCATTGGAAGAAGTGGGAATGGAACTGAGAGTAGAGCAACAGGAGGAAGAAGCAGAGTTAGCGATATTTCGTTTTGTCTAACTTTATTAAAATAGTTTGTGAAGGCATTTTACAGCTAAGGTCCAAAGATACCATTTTTAAGATAGGATTTTTATGTAGATGGCAGATCCTGGATAATGCAAGGGCATGGGTGCTTTATGACCAAATGCGTTGCCATAATGGCTTTCAGCAAAATTCTGACAATTTCTTAATGCCTTTTCTATATCTTCTTTTAGTTTTGATCATGCAATGCATATCGCAAAGTCATATGTAACTGCAACAATGGATGATCTTTCTGTTACTTTCGTTGAAATGAGAGGACATCTCTATTTACATGCTGGAACACTACTTCTAAAGATGGCTCAACAGAATGAAATTCAGTGGAAAGCAGTTGTAGATCTTGCAGCATTGTGCTACCTAATTGCCTATCAGGTATGATTTTCCAGTGCTTTGAAGTTCTTGATCAATTGCCATGAAAATGCTGTAACTGACATTGTTTCTAACAGTATTGCTGTACTAAAGAATGCACGTGTTTTTAGGTTCCAAGACCCAAGCTGAAATGTATAAAGGCAGAAGAGACTAATCAAGAATTGATAAACTGGTTAGCATCAGACAGGCAAAGTCAGTCAGGTAATACTTTAATGTCATCTTTTGTTTCTTAGTATGAGTCAAGATAACTCAAGACTCAAGGAGAGTTTGCTAGCTTTGGCTGCACAGAATTCCTGCCAATTGACATGTAACAGATCAGTCTCTTTTGTTTTTGTAGGACATATGCTAATAAACTTAATGTTGGGAAAGCCTGACTTTCACAAAGAAGTGGTGGAGACTTTTGCAAGCAAAAGTGGCCAGACTGCATTAATTGAAATGCTGTTTGGAAGTCAAATATCTGTCGAAAGGTCATTCCTTGCCAATGATGATATCAGAAATGTAGCAGGAGAGCAACCAGATTTGAATGAACTCATAAAATGGGATGATGGTAGGAAACTTTCAAGATTTGAAATATTCTTCTGCTTCATCTTTAGATTGTTGCGTGATCACTTGTGAATATCCTGGTTAGTTTTGTCAGGTATGTTCTCGCCAAGCTAGTTGTTGCTGTGCTCTTTGTGTTCTTCTCTATTCCCCTTTTTGAAATGAGGGAGAGGAAGCCACCTGGAGTACGTTATGTTAGGTGGATGTCTTAATGATTATTTGTCTGGGGGTAAATCAAAAAGTTAACTTAAATTTAATTATTCATTATGAAGATATTTTGCAGAACAGCTAATCCCACAGTAGACTTTAATTATAAATTACATTTTAGACTACATAATTTAGGAGGATTCTTAAATTTTCTGATGTTGTATATGATATGCTTCACTTTTGTATTCTGGGCTTTTTCAGCTTCTGTTAAATTGCATGGTGGAAACCTGCAGCATCTTGTTTGGCTTGGCTTACATCAGTTTTCAATGGATCAGTTGCCTATGGTGCGGAATTGGCTTAAGCAGTTATTTCCTCGACTGCCCCAAGAAACATCACGGCTTGAAACCAACGCTCCTGAGACTATTTGCATCTTAGATCTGGAGGTAGGATAAAAGCAATTCTACTTTCTAAAGTGCTACCAGAAATGAATGATCTTGGTCAATATTAAAATTAATATTTTTATTTCAGGTTTTTCTCCTTGGAGTGATTTATTCAAGTCACACGCAATTACAGGATAAATCAAATCTTCACTACAGTTTGCATCAACCAAGATGCATGCCACTACCAATCAGTAAACTCCTTTACACAGACCGACAGAGAGCTTGGTGGGATGCTGTTTACAGCCTTGTCTATAAAAGAGCACAGTAAATATGCAAATGATTTTTATAATGAATTAATTGCACAATTGTTTTGAACATGAGTATGTTGAGACAGAACAAAAAAAAATCTTTATCACATCACCTTTTTTTTTTGTAGACCTGGTACATCAGCCAAACTAAGACTCTTGATTCAACGTGAACTTAGTACCTTGAGGGCACTAGAAAAGCATGGACTTCAGCCAGCTCTAATTATACACTGGGCACAAAGCCTCATTAACATTGTAAGTCTCAATTGCTGTATTTTTTGGAAAAAAAAGATGCAGTAGCATAATGGAAGCTGAATTATGAAATACTTAATTTGACATTACATGTGCCTTCTGTTCAAAGAACTGTAGTCACCTAGGTTTTTAAACGCAAAAGTATATATCTGCCAAGACGGCTCACTACTCCAGGATCATCCTTGAAAGCACGTAACTTTGCACCTCCTCTTCCCCCTCCTGTGCTAGCTGGCATTGTAAATATCTTTTTTTCCTTCAAGCACTATCCCTTTTCAGTGTGATCATTGCCGCCCACCCCCCTGCCTGCCAAGAAACCCACCCTGAACTGGTGTTTCGAACTACCATTCCATCTCCAGACTGTCTCCTCATGGCCTTGAGTGTGATGGTGTCTGTCAAATCCATGCCATTTCTCCCTGCAACACTATTTGAATTTCTGCCCTGCCACAGTGTCGACATTGTTAATCAAAATTGCAAGTGGCATCTGACTTTGACTGTGGTACTCGATCCTTTTCTTGACCCCTCTGCAGCGATCATCTTCATTCAGTACTCCTCTTAACCAGCTTTTTGAGATTGCATGTGTTTGTGTCTACTCTTACCAATCCAGGTGTAGCCAGAACATCGCCAGCGATAGCTTCTCTGCCTGTCAGTAATGATGTATTATTGCTGCTTGGAATTTCAAAGATCTGCCTTGGCCCACTTCTCTTTCTCATCTATGTGCTACCCTTCAGCGGCATCATGTGCAGTGTGGAACCTACTACCACATGCACAACATCTTGCTCTATTTCTCCCCTGTCTATCTTCACCCTCCCTTGCTGCATTTGTGATATTAGGCTTCTTATCCAGTAGTCTGAATGAGCTGCAATTTCCTACAGGTAAGTTTGGAAAAACTGAAGTTGTCATCTTTGCCTCTGAGATAACCAGCCCTGACAGTTCCCCGCTTCCCTGAGCACTGTCTCGACTGCTGAATCAGAGTTTGCCAGCTGTTTTATTTGCTTTCTAAAGCAATGTTAAGGTTTTTGTCCTATTATGTTGCAACTTTGTGCATGTGCCGCTATAGTTTCAAAAAATACCAGTGTGCAACTTCCAAGTTTTATTTGAATTTTGTTTTCTCTGTACAGGGAAGTGGATTAGATTCATACTATGACCAAAAAGAATACATTGGACGGAGTGTCTACTATTGGAGGAAAGTCCAGCCCTTACTACAGAGCATCAGAAAGAAAAGGAGCATTCCTGAACCTATTGATCCATTGTTTACACACTTCCGTAGCAAGGATATTAAGGTACCAGTGTGGACATGTAGTTTATCATCTCGGAATTGGAAATATTAATGGTAATGCATTTGTTTGATAAGAGATCATTGTTGGAGTGTTGGAGGCATATGTTGCCTTGGTTCATCAAATTTCTGTGTCACACTTGCTGTTTTCAGTTGTGAATGATATTTGATGCCAATTCTAACTGATATGCCCCCTACTTGTCCCATCACAAATAGCACGCGGGAATGGAAACTACCAGTCATGAAGCTCAATAACACTACAAATCAGAGATGGGTGCTGAACAGCTCCCAATAAAATAGCCAGCCGTTCAAATCAGTTGAAACCTTTAAACTTTTGGCTGCCAGCTTGGGTGCTGCATTAAACTGAGCACTACATTGGAAATAATGTTATTGTAAAACTAGAGTTTAAAAGAAAATGATTAGACTTCTGTATTTGAAAGCCTAACATCTTCCATGAGATGACTCGTATTTTGTGTTGTGATGAGTCTTGTGTTTGTGCAGGTTCCTAGACCCATCACTGTTAGTTGAAGAGACGACTTTTCCAGCTTGCACTGTGCAATTACTAGAATTTTGATAGACTGTGCCTTAACATGTGTCCGGACTTGTTTGTAAGCATACCCCTTCACTCTTGTGTCACTGGAAAATTGCTGCAGATATGAATATTACAGAATGCGTTTTTAGGAGCAGCAATTTGATTTTGTATAATAGATCAAAAGAAGGGTAAAGTGTGAAAGCAACAGGTAGCTACTTATTTTCTGACCTCTCTCAGCTACAGTCAGCAGGTACAGTAAGATTTGAGTAGATACAACTGAGGATAAACTAGTGAATAAGGAAAAATTTGAGGAGAACTCTGAACAGGTCTATGCTTTATGTTCTAAATAGCACCAGATGCACACTCTTAATATTTCAGAATTCAAATAACCAGGATTCATAAATATAAAGTACCATTGTTCAATTTGAAATAATTCTGAATAATGGTCATGAAATTAAATGAGTTTATTTAAGCCCCTTTGGTGAAACTGGTTGTAGAAATATTTATTTAAAAAGGAGAAACACAAACTAAATTGGCACTATAAAAAATAAACCCTTAGAGCAAGATGAAACCTTTTCCATATTTCACGCATTTATTTTTCAACTTATCTGCAGTGAATAGGAAGCCCTTCTTTCATAAAATATGAATTGCATACTGCATTAATCTCTTTCCAAATTATTTCAGTGAAGGCTTTCACCCTTCCCATAGCCTGCTGTAGTATTATAAGCAACGCCACCATGGAGGGGGGCATCTGTTAGTACTAATGAGCCAAATGATATAAAAATCCTACATTACATCTAAGAGTAGAAAACTCTGGGCTGTTATCCTTGGAGGTGAAACAAACTAAATTCCTTGGCAAGCCCCTGGAAAAACAAGACAACCTTAATAGGATTATGTGAATTCTGTCGAGTGTTCATTTCAGAAATTATTCAGCAGATTGAGAAACTTTTAGAATATAGGGGAAAGACTACAAGTTTCAGAATGCTGTGGATAAATAATATTTGGAAGCAAGCAAATTGATAAGGCATATGGGGTCTGCTGATATGCAACGAATTATAAGATTGAGAAAATGATATTAAAGGGTAAGGAAAAGAGGAGTAAGTATGCGGAGATTCTCAACATAATGAAAAGAGCAGCAGGATATTCGACATAGAAGGCATGATGGAACCCCTGGTAGTGAAATGGAAATTGGTAGCAGTAAAAGCTAGAGGAAGGCCGGGTGCCAGGACCTGATGGAATACATCTGAAGATCTTGAGAGAGTTGAGTGAAGAAATCAGGAATGAAGAACTCCAGGTGTAAGGAGAAATTCCAAAAACTAAACTTGTTCCCCTGGGAAAGTTAAGAGGTGATCTCGTAGGGTTTTCAAAATGATAGGTTTTATAGAGATTTTCCCCATGTGGGAGAGACTAGAACTAGGGGATGCAGTTTAAAAATAAGCGCCTCCCAGTTAAGATGGAGATAAGGAGAATTTTTTTCTGAGGGTTGTGAATCTTTGGAGCTCTCTTCCCCAGAGAGCATTGGAGGTAGGGTCAATGATTATTTTTAAGGTAGAGGTAGATAGATTCTTGACTAACAAAGGAGTCAGAGGTTATCGGGGTATGCAAAACGGAGAGTTGAGGTTAAAATCAGATCAGCCATGATCTTATTGAATGACAGCAGGTTTGAGGGGCCAAATGGCCTACTCTTAGTTCGTGTGTTCATAGATGCTTTTTGACCTGAGTATTTCCCCATTTTCTTTTCATCTTATGACTGGGCATTTTGCAGTCTTCTGGACTCAACATTGAGTTAAACAATTTTAGAACCTCTTCCTCCATTTTCTTTTTTTCGCTCGTTTGGTCGTTTTTCCTGTTTCTTTCTTAATCCCTTTGCTTTTGGATGGCTGCTGCCCTGTCATTCACAACTTGTATAAACACATCTTTTGTTTCTTTGCTTATCTCATTACCACTCCCTTTGTGTCATGAAACTTTCTGTCATCTAACCTGTCCTTCCCACCCTCCCCCTTTCGCTTGGTCAAATCCTATTACATTTCCAACTTTTTTCAGTTCTGATGACAGGTCACAAAACTGAAACATTAACTCTGTTTCTTTCTTCACTGATGCTGCCTGACCTGCTAAGCATTTTCAGCATTTTCTCTTTTTATTTGAGAAAAATAAAAGCTGTTCTCATTTGAACAAGAGGTTATGGTGTGATATGGGAATGGGGGGGAAATAAGAAAGGATGTGACTCAGTGCATAGGAATACTGTTTTCGGCGATTCAAGAATCTGGTACTAGGGGATACAGTTTTTAGGACAGAGCAGGTGAAACAATTGCGTTGAGACTGGAATGCACTGCCAGAGTTGGTGAATGAAGTACAAAGCATGTCAACATTCAGGAATAGGTTGGGTATTGAAAGGAAAAAAAATAGAAAAATGACAGCTGGGCAAACTCATGGGATTATGGCTAAGGAGATGAACACCAACACAGACCAGTTGGGTCTAATGGCCTGTTTCCATATAAGTTGAGTAATCCTATACAACTAAGGCAGCACTTCATTAAGACTTCATAATACTGAGATGCTGTTTTTTTAAATATTCTGGATATTCAGACTTTCAATTTGCTTACGTGGTGAAGGAAATTGGAGCATAAAACTTTTCCATTCTTGATAGCCAGATTTTAAGTGTGAATTTTACCTCAAAGTCAAGTTCTTTAAGAATAAGCATTTCCATTTGCCTGATCTGGCTCTTAGTATAAACGTTGCCCATGATGTTAAAGTCACCTATAGCAGGTGGATACATCTCTTTATATTTGAAAGCCAGCAGCTTGGCAGCAGAGCAACTAATTGGAGCTTCTTGTGAGAAACTGGGTGGCTTTGCAGAAACCAAACCTTTAGTCTTTCCACCCCACCCCCACTAGAGCTGTACTTTGAATATCCTGTTTTCCATTCTTAATTAGCACTTTTCTCAGACAAAGACCACCACCTTCAACACCTCTTTGACCCTTTTGTCTCTAACATCTTTTGATTATCTGCTCACACCACACCCTCAATGTGTCTCTTCCCCCCCACCCACCTTAAACCAATTTATATTTCTCCCTTGTTGAAACTATGCTTCAGTTCTGCCGAAGAGCCATGAGGGCTTGAAACGTTGACTGATTTCTTCTCCGCCGATGCTGCCAGACTTGCTGAGTTTTTCCAGGTAATTCTGTTTTTATTTTGTTTTGGATTTCCAGCATCCGCAGTAGCTTTTAGCTTTTTGTTTTTATCCCATTTATCCATTATCATGTAGAGAGTTTCTTGCAGTGGTTGGAATTTTGAATGAATTTGAATTAGTCAGCTGGGATTACACACATGGTGAAGCACGCTGTGCATAAATGCAAGTTTAATTACCACATTGTTCCCCATGTTTGTGCAAAACCACTGCTACTGTTCTTCCTGTGATTTGGCTGGTTCAGTAATGATGTCCCATATGGTGCTGATTCTTTATAAACTGAATTCCATTTTAAAATTTATACACACAGCTAAAACTGTTTCACCTTAAAATACTTGTTCATGGTCTTGTGTAAAAATAAAATGCTGGAAAAGTTCAGGTCAGGTATCACCTGTGGAAAGAGGAAAGTCTGTTATTGTATCAGATTACAAGTATAGAAAAAGGAAGAGAATAGCTAATGTAGACATTGGTCCCCTAGGAACAGGAAAAATTATCACAGTGAATGAAAAGTGGCAGAGATGTTGAACAACTATTTTGCCTGTCTTCACAGGAAAAGAGGCAAGTTACATACCAGAAATAGATGGTAACCTAGGGGCTAGGTTAAAATGAGGAAATTGAGGTAACAAGCACAGAGTACTTGCACACAAACAGGGAAGAGAGCACATCCTGAGTGGGGCACAGCCAGAGTGGGTATTGGCAATTCGGTGCAAAGCGGAAATTGAGTGCATAGGGGACGAGGTGCTCTTCGCATTTTTTCCTTGCTATCCAACTTCTTAAATCTTCAGAGCGTGCTGCAGCAGTAGAGGCTATGAGGGAAAGGAATCACTGGTAAGTAGTGGGTAAGGTATTTACTACTTTAATTGCTTATATTTTAAGGTCTTTTTGTGGTTTAAAGTTTGTATATTCCACAGTAACGATCAAGAAAGAAGGGACCTAAAGTAATTGACTTAAAAGGTTTAATTTAAAGGGATAAGTCAAGACAGGAGTGCTCAAAGCCGTGGTTTGCTCCTCGTGCTCCATGTGGGAAGCCGGGGACGTTTTCAGTGCCCGGGACCAGCATGTGTGCAGGAAGTGTGTCCAGCTGCAGCTCCTGGAAGCTCGGGTTTCAGAGCTGGAACGGCGGCTGAGAACACTGTGGAGCATCCGCGAACCTGAGAGCATCATGGATAGCACGTTTAGAGAGGTGGTCACACCAAAGATGAAGGGACTTGAGGAAGAAAGGGAATGGGTGACCACCAGGCAGTCCAAGAGAAACAGGCAGATAGTTCAGGAGTCCCCTGGGGTCCCGCTCGCAAATCGGTATTCCATTTTGGAGGCTGATGAGGGTGCTGGTTCCTCCAGGGAGTGTGGAGAGAGCCAAGCTTCTGGCACCACAAGCAGCCTGTCTGTACAGGAGGGGAGGAAGAGCAATAATAATAGGGGATTCTGTAGTCAGGGGAACAGATAGGTGCTACTGTGGCTGTCAACGTGCCTCCCTGGTGCCAGGGTCCGGGATGTCACTGAACAGCTACAGGGCATCCTGAAGGGGGAGAGTGATAAGGCAGAGGTCATGGTACATGTTGGTATCAATGACATAGGTAGAAAGAGGGATGAGGTCTTGCATCAAGAATTCAGGGAGTTAGGAAGTAGACTAAAAAGCAAGACCTCTCGGGTTGTAATCTCTGGATTACTCCCAGTGCCATGTGCTAGCGAGCTCAAATAGGAGAATAGCGCAGGTGAATATGTGGCTTAAGAGTTGGTGCAGGAGGGAGGGTTTTAGATTCCTGAATCACTGGGACCATTTCTGGGGAAGGTGGGACCTGTACAAGCAGGACGGTCGACATCTGAACCAGAGCAGGGCTAACATCCTTGCGGGCGTGTTTGCTAGTGCTGTTGGGAGGAGTTTAAACTAAATAGGCAGGGGGAGGGGATGCAGAATGTTAGCAGAATAGGGATGCATCATAATACAGTAAAACAATCAAGTCAGAGGGAGTACAGCTGCATTAAGCCTCAAGGGAGTAAGGCAAGGCTGGATGGCCTCTACTTTACTTTAATGCCAGGAGCATTACAGGTAAAACGGATGAGTTAAGGGTGAGGATTGACACGTGGAATTGTGATATAGTAGCCATCACTGAGGTGTGGTTGAGGGAGGGGCAGGATTGGCAGCTCAGCATTCCGAGATATAGAATCTTCAGGCTAGACGGGAGGGGGTAAAAAAGGAGGAGGCATTGCATTATTAGTTAAGGAGTCAGTTACTGCAGTAAGGAGAGATGATATCTTGGAGGGGACATGAAATGAAGCTTTGTGGGTAGAGCTTAGGAATAAATAAGGGGCAGCCACATCGTTAGGTGTTTATTATAGACCCCCAGATAACAGGAAATTGAGGAGCAAATATGTGCACAATTTGTGGAGGTGTGTAAAAACAATAACAATAGGGTAATTATATTAGGTGATTTCAACTTTCCCAACATTAATTGGGATAGACATAGTGTTAAGGGCTCGGATGGAGTGGATTTCTTGAAATGTGCACAGGAGAACTTTTTAGGTCAATATGTAGAGGGTCCAACAAGGGACTGCGCAGTGCTGGACCTAATTCTGGGGAATGAAGCCGGACAGGTGGCTGAGGTAGTGGTGGGCGATCGTTTTAGCAATAGCGACCACAACATGGTACAGTTTAAGTTTGTTATGGACAAAGAAATCAACAAGTTGCAAAAAAATGTTTTGGATTGGGGGAGAGTGGATTTTATTAAAATAAGGCAGGATCTGACCAAGGTAGACTGGGAACAGTTACTTCTGGGGAAATTGACAGAGGAACAGTGGGGGGGGTGTTCAAAAAGGAAATGGGGAGGGTACAGGCTCAACATGTTCCCTCTCGGGTGATAGGAAGGAGTAATAAGCCCAGAGAACCATGGATGACCAGAGATATTCAGGTTACGATGAGAAGGAAAAGAGAGGCTTTTAGTGGGTACAAGGGAAGCAAATCAGCAGAGGCGTTAGTGGAGTACAGAAAGTGTAGAGTGGAGCTTAAGAAAGCAATTAGGAGAGCAAAGAGGGAATATGAGAAAGCTCTGGCAGGTGAAAGTAGGGAAAATCCCAAGATATTCTATAAGTATATCAATGGGAAGAGGATAACCAGGGAAAGAGTAGGGCCCATAAGGGACCAAGGGGGCAATCTATGGGTGGAGCCAGAGGACATCGCTAGAGTGTTGAATGAATACTTCATATCTGTCTTCACCCAAGAGAATGAGGATGAAGGTATCGAACTTGGGGAGAGAGACTGAGAGGTTCTTAAGCAAATTGATATAGGTAGTGACAAGGTATTGGAAGTGTTGGCAGGCTTCAAAGTGGACAAATCTCCAGGTCCGGATGATTTGTGTCCCAGACTGCTGAGGGAGGCAAGCGAGGAGGTCACAGGGTCTCTGACCCAAATTTTTAATTCCCCTCTGGCCACAGGGGAGGTACCAGAGGACTGGAGGACAGCTAATGTGGTTCTGTTATTTAAGGACATAAGCCAGGGAAATATAGGCCAGTGAGTCTCACGTCAGTGGTAGGGAAACTATTGGAGAAAGTTCTGAAGGCGAGTATCTATCTCCACTTGGAGAGGCAAGGTTTGATCAGGGATAGTCAGCATGGCTTTGTCAGAGGGAGGTCATGCCTAACCAATTTGATTGAATTTTTTGAGGAAATGACCAGGTGTGTAGATGAAGGTAGTGCAGTTGATGTAGTTTATATGGATTTCAGCAAAGCCTTTGACAAGGTCCCACATGGGAGACTTATAAAGAAGGCAAATGCACATGGGATACAGGGTAATTTGATAAGGTGGATTCAAAATTGGCTTAGTTGTAGGAGGCAAAGGGTGATGACAGAAGGATGCTTTAATGACTGGAAGCCAGTGTCCAGTGGCGTACCACAGGGATCTGTGCTGGGTCCCCTATTATTTGTCATTTATATAAACAACATAGATGACTATGTGGGGGGTAGGATTAGTAAGTTTTCGGATGACACAAAGATTGGCTGGGTGGTTAACAGTGAGGTTGAGTGTCTTGGTCTGCAGGAAGATATAGGCGGGATGGTCAAATGGGCAGATAAGTGGCAGATGGAATTTAACCCTGAAAAGTGTGAGGTGATACACTTTGGAAGGAGTAATTTGACAAGGAAGTATTCAATGAATAGCATGACACTAGGAAGTTCTGAGGAACAAAGGGACCTTGGTGTGTGTGTCCATAGATCTCTGAAGGCAGAGGGGCATGTTAGTGGGGTGGTGAAAAAGTCATATGGGACACTTGCCTTTATCAATCGAGGCATAGATTACAAAAGTAGGGAGGTCATGTTGGAGTTGTATAGAACCTTGATGAGGCCACAGCTGGAGTGCTGTGTGCTGTTCTGGTAGCCACATTATAGGAAGGATGTGATTGCACTGGAGGGGGTACAGAGGATATTCACCAGGATGTTGCCTGGGATGAAACATTTAAGTTATGAAGAGAGGTTGGATAGACTTGGGTTGTTTTCGTTGGAGCAGAGAAGATTGAGGGGCGACCTGATCAAGGTGCAGAAGATTATGAGTGGCATGGGCAGGGTGGATAAGGAGCAGCTGTTCCCCTTAGCTGAAGGGTCAGTCACAAGGGGGCATAAGTTCAAGGTGAGGGGCAGGAGGTTTAGGGGGGATGTGAGGAAAAACTTTTTTACCCAGAGGGTGGTGACGGTCTGGAATGCACTGCCTGGGAGGGTGGTGGAGGCAGGTTGCCTCTCATCCTTTAAAAAGTACCTGGATGAGCACTTGGCACGTCATAACATTCAAGGCTATGGGCTAAGTGCTGGAAAATGGGATTAGGTAGGTAGGTCAGGTGTTTCTCACATGTCGGTGCAGACTCGAAGGGCCTCTTCTGCACTGTGATTCTGTGAACTCTGAACTTATATCAGCAGAGAAAAAGTATTGGTGAAACATAGGGACCAAAATCCAACAAATCCCGAGGACCTAATGGCTTACACCCTAGGGCTCTAAAAGAAGTAACTGCAGAGATGGTGGATGTGGTGTCTGTTTTCCAAAATTCCCTAGGTTCTGGAAAGATCCCAGCAGACTGGAGTTAGCAAATGTAACACCAATATTCAAGAAAGGAGGGGGAGAGAAAATAGTGCACTACAGGTCAGTTAGCCTGACATAAGTAATTGGGAAAGCGCTGAATCTATTATTAAGGAAGTCTTAACAATGCGCTTAAAAAAGCATCATATGATTCAAACAAGTCAACATGGTTTTATGAAAGGGAAATTTTGTTTGACAACTTTCTTCGATTTTTTTGAGAATGTAACTAGCAGGGTAGATAAAGGAGAATCAATAGATGTATTATGCTTGGATTTCCAAAAGGCATTTGCCACACAAAAGGTTAATACACAAGAGTTGGGGTGGGGGGGTGATATGTTAGCATGAATAGAGGATTGGTTAACAGACAGGAAGCAGAGAGTAGGGATAAATGGCACATTTTCAAGTTGGCAGGCTGTGACTAGTGGCGCGCTGCAAAGATCAGTGCTGGTCCCTCGGCTATTTACAATCTATATTAATGACTTAGATGAAGAGGCAGAATAATTTATCTAAGTTTTGCTGATGATACGAGCTAGGTGGAAATGCAAACTGAGGAAGACACAAAGAGGCTGTAAAGAGATATAGACAGGTTAAGTGAGTGGGCGACAAGGTGGCAGATGGAATATAATGTGGGGAACTGAGGTTACTGACTTTGGCCATAAGAATAGAAAAGCAGAATATTTTTTAAAAGATGTGAAATTTGTAAATGTTGATATTCAGACTCGGGAATATTCTTGTAAGGAACACAAAAGTAAACATGTAGGTATAGCAAGCAATTATGAAAGCAAATGGCATGTTGGCTTTTATTGCATGGGGAGTACTGTGTGCGGTTTTGGTCCCCACATTTAAGAAAATGCTTACTTGCATTGGAGGTGGTACAGTGAAAGTTCACTAAGTTGGCTCCTGGATTTAGGGGGTTGCCCTATGATGAGAGAATCGGGTCTGTTTTCTCGAGTTTAGAAGAATGAGAGGCAATCTCATTGAAACATACCAAGTTTCTGAGGGGGCTTGATAGGTTTGATACTGAGAGAATGTTTCTACTGATGGCGGAATTTAAAATGTGGGGCCACAGTCTCAAGATAAGGGGCCAATCATTTAAGACTAAGAGGAGGATAAATACTCCATCATTGAATTCTCGTTGAATACATTTAAGGATGCGATAGACAGATTTTTGGTGTCTCAGAGAATCGAAGGATATGAGGAACGGGCAGGGAAGTGGAGTTGAAGCCCAGGATCAGCCATCATATTGAATCGCGGAGCAAACTTGGCAGGTCATGTGGCCTACTCCTCCTCTTGTATTCCTGGGATTGGAATACAACAATAAAAGAAGTCTTACTACAGTTGTTACGGAGCTTTAGTGAAATCACGCTTCGAATACATGTGCAGCTCTGATCTCTTTATTTAAGGAAGGATATACCTGCATTGGAGGCAGTGCAGCGAAGGTTCAATAGATTGGTCCTTGGAATGAGAACGTTGTCCTGTGATGAGAGGCTGAGTAAATTGGCCCTATATTCTCTGAAGTTTACAAGAATGCAAGGTAATCTCATTGAACTATTCAAGATTATGAAGGGACTTGACAAGGTTGGAAGCTGAGACGTTGTTTCCCCTAACTGTGGAATCCAGAACAAGGGGATACAGCTTCAGGATAAGGGGCCAATCATTTGGGACTGAGATGCGAAATTTCTTCACCCAGAGGGTTGTGAAACTTTGGAATTCTGTACCCCAAAGGATTGTGGATGCTCCATTGTGGTATGTATTTAAGACTGGGGTAGACAGATTTTTGGTGCCTTGGAGAATCAAGAGATATGGAGAGCAGGCGGAAGTTGAATCCCATGATCAGCCATGAATGGCAGAGCAGGCTCGACTGGCTGTAGTCTTCTGCTCCTATTTTTCTTATATTATGGTCCAGTTGACAATGTAGGAGGCCAAAGCCATTTCATGTCTGGAGTGGAACACAGAGGTAAAATGCTAAGCAACCAGCAGCTCAGGCCAGAAGGAGGACTTTGGGTAATCACTGAACCCACATTTGATCTCTCTGACATGGAGGATCTGATGTTGTGAGCAGTGAGTGAAATGTGAAAGGTTGGAAGAAATAACAAGTAAATCGGTCTCAACGGGGTGTTACAATCTCCGTGGAGACTGCTAACTTTTAAAAAATATATATTTGAATATGTTTGACTGAGAGGATCACATGACAAGATTTCAAGTACTAAAACTTTGACAGGAACAAACTAAAAGCAACATTGACTGTTACGTAGGCAAGTAAACTTTAGACTATAGAAATAACCCCCTAACGTGACTTTTAACATGACCGAAAATCCTACGCCATGGTTATACTTTATGCTGTCCCTTAAGCTGACACTTCATTCTCGTGGAAGCTGTCCAAAGCTGCTTTATACTCCTGATGGCCTATTTCCTTTTTCTGTTCTCATCTGGGTAACTCCTAATCCCTGAGCTGACTTGCATTGCGGGGATTACATTGGATTTTCCGTCTCTCTAGCCCAGGCTGAGCGAATTGCCCAGCTTCCTTTAAATCCTCATGAACCCGATCTCTTCAATCTGAGCAGAAGCTCCCTCCTGCATTCTGCATGGTAAACAATAGGCTCAGCATTTTCTCTGCTTCTCGCTGTCCTGTGTGAGCAGAGGAAGGTGTGTGTTTAGTGGGATTTTGTATTAATCTTGTTTGCTTAAAGTCAGTGCAAGTCAAATGCACCGTAAGCTGTGGACCTATGAAGAAACAACTGGGATGTGACTTAAATACCTACTCCTGTGTAGTGGCACTGGTGCTTTAAAAGTACAATAGCAATGGTAGTCAGACCTGTCCCAAACCAGAGGCTATCTTAAAGGCAATACAGCGTCTATAAATGAGATCTCTAAAGCAGCACAACCAATTTAAAATTGCCCATTCTTAGCAAAGCTATGACCCAAATGATAACTATGACTTTCCAATTCTGTTTCTATAATATGGGATTCTTAAATTTTACTTGTGCCTTGAGATCACATTAGGTGGCTCCATTTTACCTTGAAAACTTAGAACCGTGACTGTGGAGCATGACCAGGTACTGTATTTAAGTATCAATGCTTCATCCTCTTTTTAAAAAAAGATGGCTGCTTGTTTGGTTCAAGAGTAGAGAATTGTCATGGATGAGATTTAATCTGTTCTTCAGCTCAACATGTCACAGTTTTAAATGTTTTTGGGGAAAAGTATGGTTAGGCTGTGAGTTCACACAAAAGGTGAAAAGTTTAAGCTGAAATTTCTGCAGTCCTTTAATGGGAGGCATTGGCACAGGAAGTTGTGATGTATATTGCTTTTGTTTAAAAATTCAATATAGTATTAGACATTGAAGCACCTGTGTTATCACTGTATAAATGAAGACTGTTCATTTATTTTAGGTCACTGAAGTTAAAGATTATGAAAAGGAAGTGGAAATTGCTTTTGCTACACTTGATGTAGTTGATGGAAAAATTGATGAGGCAATTGCTGCTTTTGAATCTATCAATAATATTGTTGCACATTGGAATCTTGCTTTGGTAAGTGCCGGCAGTATTATTATATTCATAGACATGTCTGCAAGTGCTGATGTAACTTGCATTTTACTGGTTTTATTAGATATTTCACCGGAGGTCTGAGGAATATGAAAATGGCGATGAGATGGCTTCTGATGAGCAAGAGGAATGTAAAAATTGTCTACTCAGCAGCAAACAATACCTCAGAAAGGTCCTGAATGAAGCTGAATCTAACATTGTGGCTATTGACAGCGTAAGTGCCCGTGAATTAATAGATAGTAAAGGGAAAAATCCCATTGTAAATTAATTTTAAGGTTATTTGAAAAAATATATATACTATGTAGAAACTAATTCACTATTAGGCTGACAGAAATTGCTGAACCTTTTGGGTAAAATGATGGCTAATTAGAATTCAGTTCTTAACTTTAATAGTAATTGTCATGTTTCATGCAGGCTTAATATTAATTTTAAATTCTATGGATCATAAAAGCTCAAAAGGTTTATTCAGTAAAAAGCTGAGCAGTACACACTAGGAAAGTTCTAGACTTTGCCCCTCTGATCTTTGATGATTTTGAAGATCTCCACCTTGGCACTAGAGAGGGTGTCCAAATTTGACCTCATGTCCATGGTTTGAGGAAAATCAGTCACAGTTCCTGTTTCCCATGTTTAGTGTCTATTGCAAATAGATATTGGATGAAAGCAAGATATGGCAAGATTGACTGGTTTACTGAATAGCCTCCAGACAATATCCTCCAGGTTGTACATAGGAGCAGGAGTAGGCCATTTAACCCCTTGAGTCTGTTCTATCATTCAGTGTGATAATGGCTGACCTGCAACATAACCTATTTACCTGCCTTTGTCCCACATCCCTTAACACCTTTGGTCGACAAAAATCTATCACACTCTGTTTTAAAATTAACAATTGATTTAGCATCAGTCGCCATACACTAGAGAGTATTCCAAACTTCTACCATCCTTTGTGTAGAGAAGTGTTTACTGATTTTACACCTGAAAGATGTCTCCAGTTTTTTAGACTTTACCTGCCTGGTCCTAGACTCTCCAAACAGCGGAAATAGTTTCTACCTATTCTATCTGTTCCCCTTTAATATCTTGAAAACTTCATCAACTTCTTAAACTTCTTAATTCCAGGAAATACATCCCTAGCTTTTGTAATCACCTTGTATTTTAATGCTTGAAATCCAGGTATCATTCTGATAAACCTACATTGCGTTCCCTCCAAGGCCAGTATATCCTCCCCACATTATGGTGCCCAGAACTGTTCACAGTACTCCAAGTGAGGGCAAACCATGGACCTGTATAGCTGAAGCATGACTTCGACCCACTGTATTCCAGCCTTTTAGATATAGTTACAAGGATCCCTTTAGCATTTTTGATTATTGTCTGCCTATTCATGAGATTGCAAACTATGTACCTGAACCCAACATTCCTTCTAAGCTGCACAATCACACAGCAACCCAAAAGCTCTTGTGCAGGCTGCACACAATTTAGTTTCTTAACTTACCATGTGTGCATGGCCACACACACAATTTACAGGGGCCGTATGCTTAAACACACAATCCCAAAAGAAAGAGAGGGTGTGTTACCTGGAACCCCTCAAGGCTCAGGCAATTGCTGTTTTTCACCATTTGGGAAGTACTCCGTTACAATTTTTTTTTCGGTTCTTTCAATTTCCCCTAGACTCGGGTGGTATCAGAAGACTGGAGAATTGCAAACATTATGCCCTTGTTCAAAAAAGATTGTAACGATAAGCCCGGCAATCACAGACCAGTCAGTTTAACTAACTTCAGTGGTGGACAAGATTCTAGAAACAATTATTCGGGATAGAATTAGTAATCACATGGAAAACTATGGGTTGATAAGGAAGAGCCAGCATGGATTTTGAAAGAGGAAACCGTGTTTAACTAACTTGCTGGAGTTTTTTGAAAAGGTAGCAGAAAAGGTTGATGAGGGTAATGCTGTTGATTGGTGTACATGGACTTTGAAAAGGCACTTGACACAATGCCACATAACTGACTTGTGAGAAATGTTATTGCTCATGGAATAAAAGGGACAGTAGCAAATTGGATACAAAGTTGACTGAAAAATAAGAAGCAGAAAGTAATGGTCAATGGATATTTTTTGGGCTGGTGGAAGATTTGTAGTGGAGTTCCCCAGGGGTCAGTATTGGGACCCTTGCCTTTCCTGATCTATTTTAATGATCTGGATCTTGGGGTGCAGGGGACAATTTCAAAGTTTGCGGATGATACAAAGCTTGGGAGTGTTGTGAACTGCGAGGGCAGTGTGGAACTTTAGAAGGATGAAGTTCAATGCGGTGAAGTGTGAGATGATGCATTTTTATAGGAAGAACATAGACAATATAAAATAAGGGGTGAAATTTTGAAGGTGGTGCAGGAGCAGAAAGGCCTGGATGTATATATGCCTAGATCATTGAAGGTGGCAGGACAACTGGAGTGAGCAGCTAATAGGGCATATAGTATCCTGGGCTTTATTAATAGGGGCATAAAGTACAATAGGGGAGGCGATGGCATAGTGGTATTGTCTCTGGACTAGTAATCCAGCGACCTAGGGTAATGCTCTGGGGACCTGGGTTCAAATTAAAATCTGGAATTAAAAGTCTATTCATGACATTGTTGTAAAAACGCATCTGGTTCACTAATGTCCTTTAGGGAAGGAAATCTGTCATCCTTATTTGTGGTTGACTCTTAAATGCCTTCTGAAATGTATCAAACCGCTACAAAGACTCAAAAAAAGGAATGAAACAGGACGGCATCGACCTAGGCACCGGAAACTACAACAACAATCGCAGCCCTGTCTACCCTGCAAAGTCCTTCTTACTTCTGGGGGCTAGTTTGGGAGAGCTGTCTCAGACTAGTCAAGCAACTAGTCATCCTCACAGAATCATATCTTGCGGATAATGTCCCAGATCTCATCACCATCCCTGGGTATGACCTGTTCCTCCGGCAGGACAGACCCAGCAGAGGTGGTGGCACAGTGGTATACAGTCGAGAGGGAGTTGCCCTGGGAACCCTCAACATCAACTCTGGACCCCATGAAGTCTCATGGCATCAGGTCAAACATGGGCAAGGAAACCTCCTGCTGATTTCCACGTACTGCCCACCCTCAGCTGATGAATCTTTGCTCCTCCATCACTTGAAGGAAGCACTGAGGGTGGCACGGGCGCAGAATGTACTCTGCGTGGGGGACTTCAATGGCCAAGTCCTAAAGGACATAGCTGCTCGACTGGGTCTGCGGCAGGTGGGGAGGGAACCAACAAGAGGGAAAAACATACTTGATCTCATCCTCACCAACCTGCCTGACGCAGATGCATCTGTCCATGGCAGTATCAGTGGGAGTGACCACCGCACAGTCATCGTGGAGACAAAGTCCTGCCTTCACATTGAATCCTCCATCATGCTAAATGGAATAGATTTCAAACACATCTAGCAACTCAAGACTGGGAATCCATGAGGCGCTGTGGGCCATCAGCAGCAGAATTGTACTCTTAACACAATCTGTAACCTCATGGCCTGGCATATCCTCCACTCTAGCATTACCATCAAGCCAGGGGATCAACCCTGGTTCAATGAAGAGTGCAGGAGGGCATGCCAGGAGCAGGAGCAGCACCAGGCATACCTAAAAATGAGGTGTTGACCTGGTGAAGCTATAACACAGGACTACTTGTGTGCTAAACAGCATAAGCAGCAAGTGATAGGCAGAGCGAAGCAATCCCACAACCAACGGATCAGAACTAAGCTCTGCAGTCCTGCCACATCCACTCGTGAATGATGGTGGACAATTAAACAACTCACTGGAGGAGGAGGCTCCACAAATATCCCCATCCTCAATGATGGAGGAGCCCAGCACAGCAGTGTAAAAGATAAGATTGAAGCATTTGCTACGATCTTCAGCCAGAAGTGCTGAGTGGATGATCCATTTTGGCCTCCTCCGGAGGCCCCCAGCATCACAGATGCCAGTCTTCAACCAATTCGATTCACTCCACGTGATATCAAGAAAAGACTGAAGGCACTGGATATTGCAAAGGCTATGGGCCCTGACAATATTCTGGCAATAGTACTGAAGACTTGTGCTCCAGAACTTGCCGCACTCTTAGCCAAGCTGTTCCAGTACAGCTACAACACTGACATCAACCCGGCTATGTGAAAAATTGCCCAGGTATGTCCTATACGCAAAGGCAGGACAAATCCAACCCAGCCAATTACCGTCCCTTCAGCCTACTCTTGATCGTCAGTAAAGTAATGGCAGGGGTCATCAACAGTGCTATCATGCGACACTTGCTTAGCAATGATCTGCTCACTGATTCCTAGTTTGGGTTCCGCCAGAGCCACTCAGATCCTGACCTCATTACAACCTTGGTTCAAACATGGACAAAAGAACTGAACTCCCGAGGTGAAGTGAGAGTGACTGCCCTTGACATCAAGGCAGCATTTGACCGAGTGTGGCATCAAGGAGCCCTAGCAAAACCGGAGTCAATGGGAATCGGGGAAAACTCTCTGTTGGTT
This sequence comes from Cetorhinus maximus, assembly GCF_964194155.1. Taxonomy (NCBI): domain Eukaryota; kingdom Metazoa; phylum Chordata; class Chondrichthyes; order Lamniformes; family Cetorhinidae; genus Cetorhinus; species Cetorhinus maximus. Next base: position 58,823,627 of record NC_135885.1, on the reverse strand, counting down.
GGAGGCATACCGAACACAAAGGAAGATGGTTGTGGTTGTTGGAGGTCAGTCATGTCAGCTCCAGGACACCACTGCAGGGCTCCTCAGGATAGTGTCCTAGGCCCACCCATCTTCAGCTGCTTCATCAATGACCTTCCATCATAAGGTCAGAAGTGTGGATGTTTGCTGATGATTGCACACTGTTCACCATTCGCGACGACTCAAATACTGAAGCAGTCCACGTCCAAATGCAGCAAGACCTGGTCAATATCCAGGCTTGGGCTGACAAGTGGCAAGTAACATTCGTGCCACACAAGTGTCAGGCAATGACCATCTCCAAAAAGAGAAAATCCAGTCATCGCCCTTTGATGTTCAGTGGCATTACCATCACTGAATCCCCCACTGTGAACATTCTGGGGGTTACCATTGACCAGAAACTGAACTGGACTAGCCACAGAAATACAGTGGCTACAAGAGCAGGTCAGAGGCTAGGAATCATGCGACCAGTAACTCACCACCTGACTTCCCAAAGCCTGTCCACCATCTACAAGGCACAAGTCAGGAGTGTGATGGAAAATTCCCTACTTGCCTGGATGAGTGCAGCTCCCACAACACTCAAGAAGCTGGATAATGTCCAGGACAAAGCAGCCCGCTCGATTGACACCACATCCACAAACATTCACTCCTGCCACCACTAAGGCACAGTAGCAGCAGTGTGTGCCATCTACAAGATGCACTGCAGGAATTCACCAAGGCTCCTTCAATAGCATCTTCCAAACCCACAACCACTACCCTCTAGAAGGACAAGGACAGCAGACACATGGGAACACCACCACCTGGAGGTTCCCCTCCAAGTAACTCACCATCCTGACTTGGAAATATATCGGCATTCCTTCACTGTCGCTGGGTCAAAATCCTGGAACTCCCTCCCTAACAGCACTGTGGGTGTACCTCCACCATGTGAACTGCAGCGCTACAAGAAGGCAGCTTGCCACCACCTTCTCTAGGGCAACTAAGGATGGGCAATTAATGTTGGCCCAGCCAGCAAAGCCCACATCCCGTGAATGAATAAAAAAAAAATGGTATGCTGAATTTATATGAGACACTTGTAAGACCTCAGATGGAATATTGTGTACAGTTCTGGGCACCATATTATAAGAAGGATGTGAACACATTGGAGAGAATGCAGAAGAGGTTTACAAGAGTGGTTCCAGGGATGAGAAACTTCAGCTATGAGGGTAGATTGGAGAGGTTGGGACTGTTCTCCTTGGAGAGAAGGTGGCTGAGAGGAGATTTGACAGTGATGTTCAAAATCATGAGGGGGCTGGACAGAGTAGATAGGGAGAAGCTGTTCCCACTCGTAAAAGGATCAAGAATGAGGGCACAGATTTAAAGTGATTTGCAAAAGAAGTAAGTGTGACATGAGGAAAAAAAACTTTCACACAACGAGTGGTTCGAATCTAGAATGCACTGCCTGCAAGTGTGGTGGAGGCAGGTTCAATTGAGGCATTCAAGAGGACATTAGATGATTATTTGAATAGAAACAATGTGCAAGGGTACGGGGGAAAGGCAGGGCAATGGCACTAGGTCATAATGCTCATTTGGAGAGCCGGTGCAGACATGTAGGGCCAAATGGCGGCCTCCTGTGCCGTTCAGATTCTGTGAAAGTGGGAGACCTTACATTTGCCACGGATTTACCCATTCACTTAATCTATGAATATTTTTATAAGTTTATGCTTCTGTCTACACTAACGATGTTGTCTATCTTGGTATCATCAGCAAATGTGGATCTGGCTTTCTACTCCATCATCTAATTGAAAAGATATGAATCCATGAATAAATACTGTGAACAGTTGAGGCTGCAACACAGATCCATGCAGTCACAATGCCAATTAATACCTGCCAATTCCCCCTACTCTGTTTTGCTCAACCAATTTCCTAACTAGGTCAACCTAGTCATTTTTATGAACTTCAGCTTTAGCTAGCAGTCTCTTACTTGGGACCTCATCAAATGCCTTCTGGAATGTGCATGGCTGATAGCTATTTGGCTGACACTTATGTTTACCTTTGGTAAATGAAGAGAAGAAAACTGTTCTGAAGAGTCATACAGACTCGAAAGGTTAACTCTGCCTTCGTCTCCACAGATGCTGTCCGAGCTGCTGAGTTTTTCCAGCAATTTTTGTTTTTGTTTCAGATTTCCAGCATCCGCAGTATTTTGCTTTTATTACAGAATGAAACTGTTATTTATGCTTGATGTGCAACAATACTTGAGACATTAAACTGAGACCAGAACTTCCTGTTCAGCTGGACACTGGCACAAAGAGCGAAGACTGTCTCCTAATTCCTACCAATTCCACTAAAATAGATTAATTGGCCATTATCCCGGCTGCTGTTCATGGGATCACATTCAAGTTTCTTGCGGCATCGGCCTGCAAAAATCATTGATTTGGCTTTCCTTGGTGCACTTTACTCAATTATTCAGAGGCGAAGGCTAGACACTATTTTTCCCTTCTGAAACCTTGGGTTGGGAAATAATGCTTGTGTTTTTTCTAGTGAATATTTGAAGAAATTAATCAGTTTAGAATATGAATTATTTCATGCTTTTCCTTCGTTTTGAGCCAGTATGCAGCTTTTATGGTTTTGCCTCTTCTCTCCTTGCCAAACTCTTCCCCATTGTTCCAACTCATTTTATAATGTGGCTTTTCACTAGTTGCCTGTATCAATAGATACAGTGAAAGAAATGATGGAATTGGTAAATCAACATCTTCAAGAATATAAAGGAGATGTGCTTGACCATGGAGAAGAAATAAATGAATGTTCCCAGACAGCTGAAAACGGCATTTCTATGGAGTCATTACAGGTCAAACAGTCTACCCCATCTCCAACAAAGCTTACTCCATCACCAACCAAGAGTTACAAGGTAAATTTAGTCTTTTCAAATTGACTTGAGTTCTACAAATGACAGCAAGGCGTAGACTTCCATTTCATACTTTTAGTAGAGGGATAACTTTGTGTCGATGCTCCCCACCTGATTTTTTTTTCCTTTCATACCATGTACTCTGCATTGTTCTTCTAGATCAGTGATACTTCAGTTTTCATCTTATATCTGACTGCATAACTACAAATAAATATTTCAACATGATCAATGAATATTGTCTCAACTTTGTTAAAGCATTAAGACCAACTGGAAGCTATATTTCTTAATTATTGATGTTTTGTTTTAAAATTTCTAAGAAGCTGAATGATTACACAGATAGTAACATTATGGATCCTTGCAGTTTCAGTGAATTGAAAATAACTAAGGACTGGATATTTTATTCAGTTACTTAGGAAGAAGAGGAAGATATTACTTTGAATATAATTTTAACCTTTAAATGCCATAATAAAGGTTCTAAGTGTCTAAGCTGTTCTATTCTGAATTTTTTCCTTGTGAGAAATAGATTTTATAAATTGATTTTAGAAATTATTTCATGATCTTTCTTCAGTGGTCTCCAAAAACTCCACCTCGTTGGGCTGAGGATCAGAAACATTTATTACAGATGCTTTGCCAACAAGTAGAACAACTGAAGGTATGATGTAATCTTTGGAAATTTAGAAATTTTATGTGTAGCTAATGATGAAAAATTGGTGAAATGATGCATATTTTGACCCTTTTTAACTTGTTTGCCTCGAGTGCTATTTAGTCACATCTTTCAGCATAATTATTTGTGATTTTTACCAATTAATGTATGTCCAGTTTTACATCAAATAAAATGCAGTTGTTTCATGTAGCCTAACATAATGTGATGTATTACAAAGTAACAATGTGTTTTGCAATTCATGCAATGTGCTAAACCACTTGAGCAAAATTATCCAACATAAAATTATCAAACCTGAAACCTGTTGTAAACTTTATATGTATAGGAGAGGAGCTCATTAGAAGAATAGGCCAATTCCATATATTCGATATCTTGTCATAGCAAAAGAACCTCTAGTGAAATTCATGGTACAGTTTGTAGCAATATACTTGCATTAATTGAAGGCAGAAACTTCTAATTTACTGTAAATTCAACTGTAATATCTTGTATAGGATATAATGCCCTCTATACAGGGGTTAACCAGAGTATGAATGTCACAATTTGAGCCTGTATTCTGAGTGCAGGGAGGTGTTTGTATGTTCCCTAATAATTTCTGGGTGTCTTCCAATGCTCATGTTGTTCCAAAAAAGCAATGTCTGGAGTCTTAGTTCTCCCTTTCGCCTTTGTTTTAGGAGCTGTATGGCTGATTTGAATAGAGCATGAATCTGCTCCTGGTCAATGCTCATGTTGTCTTACATTGATGCATGAAAATAAATGCCTGTTTTTTTAAAAAAAAAGTCGTTTATGATAAATTTGAGATTTTTCCATAATGCTCCAGGATGAAGTGCGTGAACTGAAGCTAAATAATTCAAATACAACTGAATCGTCACGTTCGCGATGGCACACAGACAGTTATGGTGCAGATACCCATCTGGAAAACTACCAGGGAACGCACAATTTTCAGGGGGCACCTTTAACAGGTAAATCCAATGCTCACTATGACTTCCATCTATGAAATATGCTGAGGGGAGAAACTGTCTCAGAGAGAATGAAGATGGACTATCAAAGTTACCATGCTTCTAGTCCATAAAATAACAATGAAGTTACTTTTTGCAATAACCTATTATAACTAAATGCAATCATTATGTTTAACTGTATGCATGAGTGTTAAACAGTAAGCAATATAATTTGTTTGTAAAAGAGAACCATTTAAATTGGACCCTGGCTGTTTTTTATCCTAACGCTTAATTTACATGTACTGTTCTAGTTTGTTTGGGTAACTTGAGGTTTCAAAGTAAAATACTAGTTCTATATAAAATGAATTGATTGTTTCAATTCACAATCCCTTTATTTCTGTTCATGTAATTGATCTGAGTGAGGGTTTGAAGAATTAATGCTAAAGTAGAAACAGTGATTTAAATTCAAAATTTAAAAAAGTTGCCCAATAATCATGAACAGTGGGTTCCAGCTTGTTTAAAAAATCCCTTCAGAACAGTTTTTGGCTCAGGCTGGTAATTTCAAATAAAGCTTATTCAAATGCTGTTTATATAAAATTATTTTAAAGTAGTTTTTTTGTTTTGTTACTCAGTTTGACACTTGTGTATTCTGTTAATAGCCATTGAGACATTTACGTAAAAGATGCAAACTAATGAATAAACTCTTAGTTTCTACCTCAGGACCCTCTGTGTTCTACAATCAATCACCAGCATATAACTCCCAGTACCTTCTTGGAACAGCAACCAATGTGACTCCAACCAAGGTACCTAACAACATGATATACAGCATTTCGAGTATGTGTATGCATTGACCATCTAATATTTGACAGTTGTTTTCCTTAAAATAGCCTCCTGCATATGGAATTGGTCGCATTCCACCACAACAGTCCATGTATGGATATCAACAGCAAACTCATACTCCACCTGTTCAGACCAACTCAGCATGTATGTATTCACAGGATATGTATGGAACACAGTTACGTTTTGAATCTCCTGCAACTGGATTACTTTCACCATTTGGTGAAGACTACTACAATCATGGCGTTCCACAGACCAGCACAAACCCACCATTGCCAGAGCCTGGTTACTTCACTAAGCCATCAGTGGGAATGCAGCTAACTAAGCCTACGGAAACTAAGGGGATAGAATTTGGAAAACTCAACCAACAAGTGCAAAATGAAACCACAAAGGCTTCCTTGGTTACTGGAATAATGCATTCCACACCAGCAACAACATTCAAATTTAACTCTAATTTCAAAAATAATGAGGGGGATTTTACATTTTCATCACCACAGATGAAGGCCCAGACACCACCTTCATCTGCCAGTGATAGTCTTTTGGGCATTTTAACTGCAGGTAGATGTGTAAAAAGTGATCAAATTGTAGGTCACATGTTTACACCAGAAGCAGTACCCAGTCGGGGAAGCTTCTTTTCCCTTAGAGGGCAGGACCCTTTTGATGACTCTTCAGCTCCGAAGCAAAATAAAAATTCATTCAACAATGTTTTGAGTAACCAGTCATTTGGTTTCATGGCTGCTGGTAAGACAACTGGAGTCAATGTAGAAGACAAAGGTGGTGAAAGTGATGGAGACAGTGTTCCTGATGAAGATGGTCCGCATTTTGACCCAGTTATACCGCTTCCTGACAAAGTAGATGTGAAAACTGGAGAAGAAGATGAAGAAGTACTGTTTTCCAACAGAGCTAAGCTCTTCCGTTTTGACACTGAGACCAAAGAATGGAAGGAACGAGGCATTGGACATGTGAAACTACTACAGCACAGGGCATCTGGCAAAATCCGACTCCTGATGAGACGTGATCAGGTTCTTAAAATCTGTGCAAATCATTATATAACAGCAGACATGAAATTGAAGCCAAATGCAGGATCTGATAAATCATGGGTCTGGTATGCTTTAGATTATTCTGATGAAAAGCCAAAACCTGAACAACTAGCTGTCCGATTTAAAACTGCTGATGAAGCTGCATTGTTCAAAACCAAATTTGAAGAAGCACAAAACTTGGTTAAAGGTCAGAAGTTAAAATCGAGTGGTCTACCCGGCCCAGAAAAGAAAATGGGAATCAAAATCAGGGCTGAGAACACACACTCAGGTGCCATCAAGTCTGCAACTGAAGAGTCCAGATTTGGTGCTCAGTTCATCAAGAAAGATGGCGAATGGGATTGTAACTCATGTTTTGTACGAAATTTTGCAGCTGCTTCTGTGTGTGCAGCCTGCCAAAGTCCTAAAACCATTATGGGAAAACCGGGTTTGCCTTCCATTTCACAAACCTCAGTGCAAAATGGAAGTGAAGTTGGAGTAACTGAGCAGATTGCTACAGCTTTTACTAAAACAACAGGATTTGGTGACAAATTTTCAAAGGAAGGCCAATGGGATTGCAGTGGATGTTTTCTCAGAAATGAAGCTACCTCATCACATTGTGTAGCTTGCCAGACACCAAATGTCAGCAGCAAGGACAGCATTACTTCAGCCATTCCAGCACCTGCAACATTTGCGTTCAGTGCTAAGACAGACTTTGCAAAGCCGGTTGCACCTGCTAGTTTTGGTCCACCATTTGGAAAAGCAGATGGCCAATGGAACTGCAATGCATGTAGTGTCAGAAATGAAGCAACTGCACTGAAGTGTGTGTCTTGCCAGACACTAAGTCCATTTTGTAAAGATTCTGACGTATCGTACAACCAACCAGCAACCTTTAAGTTTGGCCTCGACAGTGTGTCTATGAAAACGCCAAAAGGATTTGATGCATTTAGCAGAAAGGAGGGACAGTGGGATTGTGACACTTGTTTGGTAAGAAATGATGGCAATGTGGCAAAATGTGCATCCTGTCAGACACCCAAACCTAATGGCGACATTACAGTTGTTACATCTATGGGCCAATCAGCATCAGCCTTCAAGTGTGGTGAGAGAACATCTGCACAGACAACATTTGAAAGGAAGTTTGCTAAAAAGGAGGGACAATGGGATTGTGCCACTTGTTATGTGAGAAATGAAGCAAATGTGGCAAACTGTGTAGCCTGTCAGACACCTAACCCAAACAGTAAAGCTGCAGGTACTTCAACTGCTCCTGTCCCCTTTGGTATTGCCTGTGTTTATACTAAATCTGAAACGCCTGAATCAGGATTTAAACTTAACTTTCCTGCAAGTGGCGTTAAATTTGGCCACAGTAACAGCTCATCGACTTTCAAGGTTGAGGCATCGTCATGTCCGCCTTCACAACCATTTTCTAGTACTGCATTTTCATTTTCTTCCAGTCCAAGTGGTGGGTTTAAATTTGGGTTGCCTGATACGAACAAAGACTCTAGGGATAAAGGTAACCAGCCACTGCAGGAAGGATCAGCTGCGCTGTTTTTAAAATCTTTTGCTGAACAGCAAAAAGAGAGAGAGAGAATACATTCGAAATCTAGTGGAGACACAAATCAAGCATCTGATATTTCAAGCCAAAGTGAAGATTTTTTTCTGGGTAAGAACACCCATGCCTCTTCCTTTGCTGACCTTGCAAAAACTGCAGATAAAGAATTTCAGTTTGGTCATAAAGATCCTAATTTCAGAGGTTTTGAAGGAATGGGCCAGCAGCTGTTTTCAACATGCATTACACCAGCTGCTTCTGCAGAAAATGAAGATGATGAATTGTACAAAACTGAAGAGGGAGATAATATTCATTTTGATCCTGTTGTTCTCATGCCTGAAAAAGTAGACCTCATTACAGGTGAAGAAGACGAAACATTACTTTATTCTCAGAGAGTTAAGCTATTTAGATTTGATACAGAAACCAGCCAATGGAAAGAACGTGGTGTTGGAAATCTCAAAGTTCTCCAAAACAAAGCTAATGGCCGTCTTCGGATACTAATGCGTCGAGAGCAAGTCTTCAAAGTGTGTGCAAATCACTGGATCACGACCACAATGAATCTCAAACCCTTAATGGGCTCTGATAGGGCATGGGTGTGGCTGGCTAGTGATTTTTCAGATGGCGAAGCCAAACCAGAACGGCTAGCAGCAAAGTTTAAGACTCCTGAATTGGCTGAAGATTTTAAAGAGAAATTTGAAGAATTCCAAAGGCTGTTGCTAGATATTCCGCTGCAGACGCCTCATAAATTATTAGACAATGGCAGGACAGCTCGGCTAATACAAAAGGCTGAAGAAATGAAGAGCGGTTTAAAAGACCTGAAACATTTTTTGAAAGACGAGACAGGAAGGTTGAAAGATGAAGGGAATGTAATTTCTGTTTCTGAAAGCAGCAGCACCTCTGGTTTAGTAATTAAACCACATTCAGAAAGTACTGGGCCTACATTGGAGTGGGATAATTATGATCTACGTGAAGAGGCCTTGGATACAAGTGTATCTAGCACTGCATATGGGTCCCCCGATACTAGCAGTCCGGTGAGGAAAAACCTCTTCCGCTTTGGCGATTCAACAACTGGGTTTAACTTTAGTTTCCAGCCAAGCTTGAGTCCATTAAAATCTCCTAAACTGAACCACAGTGGGTTGTCTGTGGGTACAGATGAAGATTCAGAATTTGGACAAGAGGAAGAGAAGGATATTCAGCATTTTGAGCCAGTCATTCCACTACCTGATTTGATTGATGTATCGACAGGAGAGGAAAATGAGCAAGTTATCTTTTGTCACAGAGCCAAACTTTATCGATATGACAAAGAAGTATGTCAGTGGAAAGAAAGAGGAATAGGAGACCTGAAGATTTTACAAAATTATGATTCTAAAAAAGTTAGAATAGTTATGAGACGGGACCAAGTGTTAAAAATTTGTGCCAATCACTGGCTGACGCCAGAGGTAAGAATTGAGCCCATGAAAGGAACAGAAAAAGCCTTTATTTGGAGTGTTATGGATTTTGCAGATGATGAGGCAAAGATGGAACAGTTAGCTGTACGATTCAAGCAGCAAGAAGTTGCCAACTCCTTCAGAGACCTCTTTGAAGAGGCTAAGAAGGCTCAAGAACAGGGAACATTAGTCACACCATTGTCTTCAAGGGGGAATACACCAAGAGAATCTCCTTGTGGTAAGATTGCAATATCAGTGCTAGAAGAAACTATTAAGGAGGCAACAGAACAGACAAGCACATGTGTTGCGTCTCCAACCAGTGCCGTCAAGTCAGCAAGTACTTGCTTGACAGAAGCACCATCATATGCCTCTATGTCTCCTCCAAAATTTGTATTTGGATCTGATTCTGTGAAGTCCATCTTTAGCAGTGAGAAAGAGAGGCCGTTTACCTTTGGTAGTTCAGCAACTGGATCCTTATTTGGTTTCAGCTTTAAAAATACAGATTCTATATTAAAGGACCAAGTACAAAATGGCACCTCTGCCATTAAGAACAAACTGCAGGAAGCAACGAGTGGTGGATTTGATTTTTGTAAAGCAGCTGCAACTCTATCAAAGTCTACAACAACCAGCTTGTTGCCTTCAACCGCAACAGAATGTGTTGAACCTGCTTTTGCAATGAAGGATAAATCCAGGCACACTGCATTTAATGTGCCACAAGCTGGTAAGTTACTGTAATAATTCAAATAATAAGTTAGGATACTTGAAACAAAAACAAAAATTGCTGGAAAAACTCAGCAGGTCTGAGTCTCTGTGGAGAGAAAGACAGTTAGTATACTTGTTTGCTTCAGTCCAGTTTGACTACAGGAAGACCATTGGTGGTCCTATCTTTTACAAAGCTGCCTCTGATCACTCTTTTTCCATTTCTATTAACACGCACATTGTTTTACCAGCTATGTATCCCCCTACAATCATCCTGTGCTCCTAGCACTATTTCCCACCTTACCCCTGTGTTTTTTTCTGTTTCCTTCGCTCTCATTTATAAATCAAGCCTCTTCAATGCATCAGTGCTGTCTAGTTCAGTTACTTCACATGATAATTAGTTTCTCATTCTTGCCACATCTTGTGTAAAAAAAAAAAATCCATCTAAATTTCTTTCTGATCTGTTGTGGCTACCTTGTATATTCTTACTTGTTCTGGACTCACCCACAAGTGGAAATAGTTTCTCAGCATCTACCTAGTGGACACCTTCATAATTTAAAAAATCTGTCAAGTCTCCTTTTGACCTTTCAGTGAAGAGGCCTAGTTTTCCATTCATCTCAATTTTGGTAACATCCTTGTAAATCTCGCTTTCTCCAGTTCTCCAATGCCCTTTTTTGTATAGAGACCAGAATTGCATGTAGTAATGCAAATGCAATCTAGCCAAGGTTTTAAATTTAATATTGCCTTTTTTATATTGCTTTCTATTGTTCTAGAAATGAGCCCTAGTACTTTGCAGGCTATATTGCTGTATCAACTTGTGTTTATCAATTCCTGGGCCTCCCTGCTCTGATATCGTATTTAACTTCTTGCCTTACAAGAAATGTGACCTCCACATTCCTCCTACCAAAGCGAATCACCTCAGATTTTTCCCCATACTCTGAAATACCATCCCTAAACACCTCTGCCATGCTACTACTTTTTTTATTCAAAAGCCTCCTGAAAGCCTATCTCTTTGTTAATGTCTTTAATCACAACCACTAAAACCTTTTCTCCTCGCAATGTTTCAGTTATTTTCACCTCTGAATTAGTTTTACTGTGTTGAAATCTGACCTGGAAGTTACAAATTGAATGAGATAAAATGAAGTGATAAATCGGTCATTGGGGCTTTATGTTAAATGCTATAGTTTAGGGATTGCCTGAGAGAGCTTGAATACATGTCAAACAGATGATGTCATTTTACACTCTTACTCACCTGGCAGGGAATGATGAGGATTAGATTGGCTGTCCATTTTATCTCCTGCCTGCTTTTATTTTGACTTTGGAAAGCTAGGGTGATCCTGTCAGTTGTCTTCCAGGTGGGTTAGGTTAAAATTACCTGCAAGGTTTTGTAAATTTGAATTTTTTTCCCTTCTCTTGTATTTGACAATGCAGATTAGTGACTTTGCATTTTCTAAGTGCATTTCTATAGTAAGTTGCTAAACTGCAGAGAAGTATTTTTCCCATTTTCCCTCCAATTAATCTGAGCAATAATCTCTATATATACATGATCTTGGCAAATAGTGGGTGAACAGTACAATTGCAGATTGTGTGAAAATTTTGTTTTCCATTTAATGTATAAACACTTATTGCTATTACACTTAAAGCACTTGTAGTATTAACATACGTACATAGGAATATACAAAATAGGAGCAGAAGTAGGCCATTTGGCCCATTGAGCATGCACTGCTATTTGATAAGATCATGGCTGACCTGTCTGTGGTCTCAACTCTACCTTCCTGTGTGCCCCCTATACCCTTTGACATCCTTGTCAATCAAGAATCTAACTTGGCTTTAAAAATGTTCAATGACCTGTCTCACTGCTTTATGGGAAGGAGAATTCCACAGATTAATGACCCTATGAGAGAAAAGTTAATAATTTGAAGTGTTTCATAATTTCAAATTTATTTCATAACTTGAAGAATTTGTAACTCTTTTTTTACACTTAGAACATTAAGTTGCATGGGAAAGCACTGCTGTGGCTTCATTGTGTGAGATGATTCTCATAGTACCCACAGAACCTTATCTGTAGTATGTGCAAAAATGTTATTTGAATGAATCCAAGTAAGTCAAGTGTTATTGAAAGGTGCAATAAACCCCATGAAACAAATTTGATTTAGAGAATTGAACTACACTGGAAATTATTGAGTATAAGAAAACGAGTAGACTCCTGTCAATTGTTTTATCCTATTTCTTGGTAGCCTGATATTTTAAGTGTGCATTTATTATGCCGGGGGTGGGGGGGGTGCAACTTCTTTATTAGAAATAGTTTATATAAAATGATTGGACCAAGGGAAATGTGTAAATTAGCAAGGGCAGTGTGTAAATTAGTACCTTTTATTTGTGAAGGGTCCATTTCTCTTGGCCAGCTTTTTTCACGTAGTCATTGACACAGGACTTCTTATTTTTAGGATTTAATTTTAGCCTTTTCAAATCTAATCCTTCGGCTTTTTGGACCAGCACATCTGTCCCACAGTGTGACAATAAAGGTATTTCCGGTATCTTGAGCAGCAACTTTGCATCAAAATTGCAAAATAGTACTGCAATGGTGTGTTTATTTTTTTTTAAAAAGTACTGCTCCAACATAGTCTAACTCCTGCATGCAATACTTTTTTGACCTTTCCTTAGAAACCGCCTTAATGAGCATGTCCTTTTTAAAAAAATAACTGTTTTGTGCTTAAGATAGGGGGGAGGAAATGGCCATGGCAAGGACAACTTTGCACTTTAGTCATCTGTTGCCCATGATTGAATGCATTCAAATCAAATATTTTCTCAATGTATTTCCTCTCTTTTCTCCAAAACTTGTCTTAACTGGCAATTTTGGGTCACCCCTTTCTACACTATTGAGAGTTAACCAGTTCCCCCATCTGAGATTCTCATGACATCTGTTGAATTGTTGCATGTTTTCTGTGGAGTAACACCTGACTAGCTAAGTTAACACTGCCAGCAAACACTTTAGAACTTTCACTGACAATGTGTGCATGCCCTTCTCTCTCTTCCTGTCTACCAGCCTCCCCCACCCCCGACTAAATATTCCACCACCTTCCCTGCTGTAGCAGCTGCCATTATGACTTTTATCACTAAATCCATCTTGGCCCTCTCCCCAAATTCTCCAACAAATTATCATTCTAGGTGTTGTTTTGCCTTAAATCCTCCTCATGTACTGCTTAAGCAAATCTGCTGATAACTTGCTTAACAAATTCTCCTCCATCGAATCTCTGTACCATGATTCCTCATCTTTGGCTATTTAAGTCTTTACTTAAATTGCCTTTAGATACAGGCCTTCCTACCCACCGGTTTCTCTGCATTCCTGTCCTCATTCAACCTTAGTCCACTTATTTTCACTATCAAGATCCACTGAAATCCCTTACCCTTAGCATCTTGTGAAACTTGACACTGAGATTTCTATTACTGACACGTCTATATTATAACATATTATAGCTATGGTCCCCTGGACATGCTTTGCCATTCACTAAGATTGTGGTTGAACTTATTCATCAATTCCACATTCCCATCCTATCCCCATTTCTGTGTTTCTCTTAGTGCCCAAAAATCTCAAAATTAAGTCCTGAATATTCTCATTGACTGAACATCTACATGTAACCCACTGAGTGAAGAAATTTCTCAACGCAGACCGAAATGGTTGACCATTATCCTGAGACTGTACCTAGTTCTAGTCTCTCTAGCCAGGGGAACGGCCTCTCAGAACCTATCCTGTCGAGCCTGCTCAGAATTTTATATTTTAATGAGCTCACCTCTTATTTTTCTAAACTTCAGAGAATATAGGTCCATTCTACTCAGGCTCTCCTCATAGGCAGCCCCCCATCCATGGAATCAATCTGGTGAATGTTCATTGCACTCATTCCAAGGCAAGTATATCCTTACCTAGGTAAGGAGACCAAAACTACAGATACCTAAGGTCTGGTCTCACCAGAGCCCTACCTAATTGCAGCAAGACCTCCTTACTCTGTTCTCCAACCCTCTTCCAATAAATGCATTAGTATGATTTGCCTTCCTAATTACTTGCTGTACCTGCTTGTGGGCTTTGTGATTCACATGAAAGAACCCCCTCCCCACTCCAAAATCCTTCTGCGTGATAACATTTACTAGATGCTAATTTTTTAAAAAAACGGAAGTATTCTATTTTACCATTCTTCCCAGCAAAATGGATTGTCATATTTTTCCATATTGGGCAAGTAATTGACAAATGTAGTGTATTACTTTTATCAGTCCACTGTCCAAATCTTCCAGCCTCCAATGATCTGGAGACCAGACATACGTCCGGACCCTGTGGAAGCCCTGACGCCTGGGCCTCTGTAGGAATTGGCCGGGAAGTTTCAACTTCTGATAGGCAATTCCTCAGCTTCCCAGGACCCTCCGCATATGCCTGAGTCCGAGTGAGAGCCGGAGACTTGGGACAGTTCCAATGTACTTGAATTGTTATCCAGGAAATGTTAGACAGATTAAAACCTAGTGTAGCTCCTGGGTAACTTCTCAACTGTCACCCCAATCATTTTAACCCCAACTGCACCCGACTACCCCTGCACTAATGAGCCGACTACCTCCCCACTGCACTCGATGACCCCGCTATCCCCGAACCGATCACGCTACCTCAACTCCCACTCATTCATTTGCTAACGTTCACAGACTGGACATTTCAACTTAATGTACAGCAGCCAGCACCATAAAAAGGGGCCATGACCTGTTTTGTGTCTGTTAATCGACCCTCAATCCATGCTCATATATTATCCCTAATCTTGTGTAATCTTGATTAACTGCTCAGTTTTTTTCAACAGCTCCATTCTTTGTCTGCCCCTACTGGTAAATCTTTGCTCCCGAAAATACATTGGAAAACAAAGCATATTGTCATAAATAATAATAAGAAGAAAACAATATGAAAATAGCACATAGGGTGAAAAGCATGAAAGATAGATAAAAGAAGAATTTAGGTAAGTTATTTCAAGTTAAAGGAAGATAAAGCACCCAAATCTGAGGCAGATGAGGCAGGAAATTGAAGTTGCCCAGAAATATTTTGCGGTTTTAGTTGAAACTGGACGTGTGCTTGAAGACTGAATGGACAATGTAATACCCATTTGTAGGGAAACATTAGACTTGATGCATAACTAAATACCTGGAAAGAGATACGTGTTAGAAATGACCAGCAGGGATACTAAAAGGGAATACCATGTTTGATAAAGCTTATGGAATTCTTTGAGGTAGTAACAGACATTATGGATGAGGGAAATGCAGTGGATGTAGTGTGCATGAGCTTTAGAGAAAGTTTTCAGAAAGCACCACTGATAGATTACCAAAGAATAAAGGCAAAGAGGGAGATTCAACCCTTTGATCCTACTCCTTCCATTGAATTAGATCCTGGTTGATGTACATCAACTTTCTTTATCCGCCCTTTCTCCATATTCCTTGATGCACTTGCCTACCAAAAATTTATTGATTTCAGTCTTGAAAGTTCCAACTATACCAGCATCCACAGCCTTTTGGGGCCGAAAGTACAAGTGCCTATGCTTTATGTGAAAAAGTGCTTCTGATTTCCCTTCTAAATGACCTAGTTTTAATTTTAAAATGACATCCCCTCATTCTTGATTGTTCCCCCCCCCCCCACCTCATATGAGGAATAGTTGCTCTGTGTTTATTCAGTTGAATTATTTAACATTTTAAACATCTTGATCAGATCACCACCCAACTTACCAAACTCAAGGGAATACAGCAAGGTTTGTGTAACCTGTCCTCATAACATAACCCTTTAAACTGCAGTATTATTCAGAGAAGATTTAGTAGTATGGAACTCAAATAAAGAATTAATTGGGAGAATACAGATTAAGTGTTAAAGATTTAAGGAGTTCAGAGTATTTAGAGATAAGCAGTGGTATATGTAATTCTTTAGAAAATGAAAGGAAGCTACAAAGCAATATTGAGATGGGGGATTGGGCTAATAAATGTCAGATGGAATTGAGTGCCTGTGCATTTTGGATGAAAAAAGTGGTAATTTTACTCTGAATTGCTCTTCCGCAGCACTCATTCCAGTTTATGAAAAACATCAGTTCACAGAACAATAGGCTCTTTATCGATTCAAAAGGCTATTGGAATTTGAGGTTTCATCAAGATAATGATCAACCTATATAAAACTTGTAGGACATCAGTTAGAGTATTGGGCTCCTCACTATATCTTTATGAAGGGAATAACAAAGGTTCCGTGAATGCTACTGGTATGAGGAAAGACTTGAAAAATCGGGCTTTTTCATTCATAGGAGAAGGTCAAAGTTTTTTAACATTGAAAGGATGGGCTGGGGTAGATAGATTTACAGTAGTTGGGTCAAGAATAGGTGCAATACATACAATGATAAATGTAAAAGATTTAGAGGGCAGGAGAAACATCTTTAAATAGAATTGAGGCTGTGGAATTCACATCCAAGGTTGGTAGTTCAGGCAGAAACTGATCAAAATTAGATTGTACATGCGCATCTGTACCTGTCAACCATGATTGAGGGAAATGTTAGTGAATGACAAAATACATTTGAATAGCTCTGGTGGGGAAAATTGAGTCATCAGAATAGATGTAATGGACACAGAAACTGGGAAATCAGAGTAAAATATTTAAGAAATCTAACCCAGCATGTTATGAGTTTCAGTGGGCTTATAATAGATGTCTGTGAAAAACACATGGCTAGAGATGGCAAGAGAAATCAAAGAAGGAAGAAGTAATAAATGGACCATATGAGAAAAATGGGTGGGAACTGGAAGAACACTTAATCTTTAAAATTGAACTGAAAGCCAGACGTAGCAATCATTGGCATCTGAGGTCACAGGACCTGAGTACCCTGGAATTGTGCTGCACATCTGCTGCATAAAGATATGCATACCTGGACTTTGACTTACAACAACTTACTTTAGTAAGCCTATCATCTCTGTCCCAGGAAATCAGTGCAGGAGTTGCTCAGGGCAATTTCCTAGACCCAGCCACCATCAACTGCTTCAGCAATGACTTTTCACCCCATCCATAAGGTCAGAAGTGGGGATGTTCTCTGATGACTGCACAATGTTCAGCACTATTTGTGACTGTAGATACTTAAGCAATCTGTGTCCACATGAAGCAATACCTGGACAATATTCTGGCTTGGGCTGATGTGTGGCACAAAGATTATGTGCCACTTAGGTACCGGGCAGTGGCAATCTCCAACAAGAGAGATTCTAACATCTCCCCTTGATATTCATTGGCATTACCATTGCTGAATCCCCCACAATCAACATCCTGGGGATGACTATCGACCATAAATCTAACTGAACCAGTCCATATAGCATCTAGGGGCTTGTGCCAAAATTGGGAGAGCTGTCTTTCACACTAGTCAAGCAACAGCCTGACATACTCAGATGGAATCATACCTTATGGATAATGTCCCAGACACCACCATCAGCATCCCTGGATATGTCCTGCGCCACTGGCAGGACAGACCCAGCAGAGGTGGTGGCACTGTGGTATACTTAAGCACAATATGTAACCTCATGGCCCAGCATATTCCCCACTCTACCATTATCACCAAACCATGGGATACAAATGAGCATAAGAATCAGGCGCAGGAGGAGGCCACTCAGCCCCTCGATTATCTATTCCATAAGATCGTGGCTGATCTTTTTTTTAAACTTATTCATTCATGGGATGTGGGCATTGCTGGCCAGGTCAGCATTTATTACCCATCCCTAGTTCAGAGGGCATTTAAGAGTCAACCACATAGCTGTGGGTCTGGAATCACATGTAGGTCAAAGCTGTTTATGTCCCAGGCAATGGCTATGGGCCCTTATAATATTTCGGTAATAGTACCTAAGACTTGTGCTGCAGAAGTTGCTACACCTCCAGCCAAGCTGTTCTAGTACAGCTACAACACTGGCATCTACCTGGCAATATGAAAAATTGCCCAGGTATGCCCTGTGTGCAAAAGCAAGACAAATACAACTTGGTCAATTACTGCCCCATCATTCAACTGTCTATCATCAGTAAAGTGATGGAAGAGGTCATCAACAGTGCTGTCAAGTGGCACCTGCTTAGCAAAAACCTGCTCACTGACGCTCAGTTTGGATTCCGCCAGGGTCACTCATCTGACCTCATTACAGCCTTGGTTCAAACATGGACAAAAGAGCTGAACTCCAGAGGTGTGGTGAGAGTGACTGCCCTTGACATCAAGGCATCATTGGACCGAGAGTGGCATCAAGGAGCCTAGCAAAACTGGTGTGATGGGAATCGGGAGAAAACTGTCTGCTGGTTGGAATTATACCTAGCGCAGAGGAAGATGGCTATGTTTGTTGGAGGTCAATCATCCCAGTTCCAGGACATCACTGTAGGAGTTCCTCAGGATAGTGTCCTAGGTCCAACCATCTTCAGCTGCTTCATCAATGAATGTTTGTTGATTGCACAATGTTCACCATTCATTACTCCTCAGATACTGAAGTGGCCCTTGTCCAAATGCAGCAAGACCTGGACAATATCCAGGCTTGGGCTAACAAGTGGCAAGTCATATTTATGCCTCAAGTGCTAGGCAATGACCATCTCCAACAAGAGAGAAGCTAATCATTGCTCCATGACATTCAGTGGCATTACTATCACTGAACCCCCCACTATGAACATTGACCAGAAACTGAACTGGACTAGCCATATAAATACTGTGGCCACAAGAGCAGGTCAGAGGCTAGGCACTGTTTTAAAGTTAGGGGCTGCCTATTTAGGAAAGGGATGAGGAGAATTTTTTTTTTCTCTGGTTTGTGCGATCTTGGAACACTCTGCCTCAGAAGGTGGTGGAGGCGGTGTCATTGACTATTTTCAAGGCAGATTCTTCTTAGGCAAGGGAATTGAAGGTTATCGGGGTTAGATGGGAATGTGGAAATCAAAACACAAGATGATCAGCCATGATCTTATTAAATGGCGGAGCAGGCTCGAGGGCCTAAATGGTCTACCCCTGATCCTACTTAAGTTCTTTTGAATCCTGTGGTGAGTAGCGCACCACCTGACTCCCCAAAGTCCGCTCACCATCTATAAGGCACAAGTCAGGAGTTCCTTCACTGTCACTGGGTCAAAATCCTGAAACTTCCTCCTTAACAGCACTGTGGGTGTACCTACACCACATGGACTGCAGGGGTTCAAGAAGGCAGCTCCCACCACCTTCTATAGGGCAATTATAGATGGACAATAAATGCTGGCCTTGCCAATGATGCCCACATCCGATGAATGAATATGTAAAAGAAATTACTGACTGTACCCAACCTGCCTGCACTTGCAAAACTCAAAGCATAATGTCCAACACTAGATGTGATTCCATGATTGGGCAATACTTGCTAAAACATCCCGATTGTGCTAAGTACACAGGAAACCAATTTAAGATTATCAGTCAGGCTCGTATGTGGCTCACACATGCTAGAAGCTATATATATTCACACACCAGGCCGTATCCTTTGCTGACAGAGGGAGCATGTCCACACATTGCACCATTTTCAACTAAACACAGTTTTGGGGATAGCCATTCCCTGGTTCATTTCCCAAGGCAATGCCTTGACTAATCAGTCAACCTGCCTAATTTGAATTTAAACAAAAGCTTGGCAGTTAATTGCTCCCTGGTGCATTCTCCATGGCAACACCTCTAAACATTGGAGTCCATTTGCCAATCAATCAGCACTCTTCTCATGCACTATAAATTGTTCTTCCCTTTACGCTTGGTATACTTGCGAGTTCTGTCCAGATGAGTGCTTTCTTGAACTGCTGCAGTCCCTGTGTTGTGGGTGTACCTACACCACAGGGACTGCAGTGGTTCAAGAAGGCAGTTCAATCCCACCTTCTGAAGGGCACTTGGGGATGGGCAGGAAATGCTGGCCTAGCCAGGGACACCCACATCCCATAAATGAACTAAAAAAAGCTTTGGGCAGTGAGGAAATGAGTTACTTGCTGCAGCATTCCCAGTCCATGACCTCTTTTTGTAACCATTGTATTTATGTGGCTGGTTTAGTTAAGTTTGTTTTCAGTGGTAACCCCAGGAGGTTGGTAGGGGGTTCAGCATTGCCTGTGTTGAGATCTGTCCATCATTGCTTCACCCACTCTCACGAAATCTATCCATATCTCTTTATAAGTTGGTGCTCCTGCCAACATTACTCAAGCCATTGGTCTTTATTTCATCAGCAAACTTGGATATATGGCCCTTTATTCTATTAAAAACAGAATGCTGGAAGTACTCTAGCCTGGCAGAACTTATGGAGAGGGAAACAGAGTAAATGTTTCACATCCATGATGTTTTTTATGAGACAAGCCCTGCCATAGATGCTGCCTGGCATGTTGAACTTTTCCAGCATTTTTTGTTTATATTTCATATTTCCAGCATCCACATTATTTTGCTTTTGTATAAGAAGCAGGAGTAGACCACATGGCCCATCGAGCCTTCTCCGCTATTCAGTACGATCATGGCTGATCTTGGGCTTCAACTTCATTTTCCTGCCCACTTCCCATATTCCTTAATTCCCTGAGAGACCAGAAATCTGTCTAGCCCAGCCTTGCAAGTATTCAATGATGGAGCATCCACAACCCTCTGGGGTAAGGAATTCCAAAGATTCACAACCCTCTGAGTGAAGAAATTTCTGACCTCAGTCCTAAATGATCGGTCCCTTATCCTGAGACAGCCCCAATGTTTTAGCTTCCTCGACCAATGGAAACAATCTCTCGGCATCCACCCTATCAGGACCCTTCAGAATTTTGTAGGTTTCTCATTTTGTGTTGGTTCTCAATTACGTTATCTAAATTGATAATATAGTGAATAGTTGAGGCCCCAGCACAGATCCTTGTAGGACACCAAGAGTCATTTTCTTCCACTTAAAGTATATAAAGTCATTCCTGCGCAGGAGGAGCCCATTTGGCCCTTGTGTCCATGCCACCCCTCCGTAGAGCAATCTAATCAGTCCCATTTCCCCATTCTATCCCTAAAGCCCTGCAAGTTCATTTCCCTCAAATGTCTATTCAATTTCCTGTTGAAATCATTGATCATCACTGTTTCCACAAGGCAGCAAGTTCCAGATTATTACCACTTGCTGCATTTAAAAAAAAAAATCTGCATCTCTAGACCAAACTTAAAATCTATGCCTCCTAGTCCTTGTACAATTCAGCTAATGGACGCAACATTTCTTTGTCTACCTTAGATAAACCTGTCATACAGCTCCATCAAATCTCCTCTCAACTACCTTGGCTCAACGGAGAACAACCCCAGCTTCACCAATCTAACCTTGTAGCTGAAATCTCTCCTCCCTGGAACCATTCTGGTAAATGTCCTCTGCAACCTCTCAAAGACCTCCATATCCTTTCTAAAGCGTGGTGACCAGAACTGGGTACAATACTTTAGTTCTGGTTGAACCAGCACTTTATAAAGGTTCAGCATAACTTCCCTGCTTTTTTTCCTCATTGCCTCCATTTATGGAAACCAAGATTCCATATGCTTTGCTAATTACCCTCAATATGTGTGACCACCTTCGAAGATCTATGACAATGAACCCCACGTCTCTCTTTCTCTGTGCATTCTTTAGATCTGTGCCCTTAGGTATATATTGTGTCTCCCTATCTCTTTGGCCAAAATATATATCCTCTCACTTATTGGTATTAAATTCCACTTGCCATTTGCCTGCCCATTCTACTAGCCTATCTATGTCCTGTTGCAATTGATTGATATCATTCTCACTGTCCGCCGCACCCCCAAGGTTTGGCATAATCAAATTTTGAACTTTTGCACTTCCACTTTGGTTCGATGGGCCCTGATAAGTCCAATCCGCAATCTACAGACTCTGCCACATGAGGAGCAGCTGGTGCTTGAAGGGTCAGGCAGATGAGGTAGTTGAAGGTTTGTACATTCCCTCTTGATGCCTCAACTTCATCTCTGCATGTTGCTGACAAAGCCTGTCAATGTATCTAGTGTTTCCTGAATGAACCTTCTCCATTTTGGTTGGTCACAGACCAGGGACTCCCGTGAGTTGGCGGGGATGTTTGACCTCCCCATGGATGCTTTGAGGGCATCCCTGAAGTGTTTCCTAGTGCTCCAGGGAGTCTCCTGGTGTGACTGAGTTCTGAGTAGAGCAGATGTTTATGGAGTCTCATGTCAGGAAGGTGAGCTACCTCAACCTACCTAGAGATCAGCATTTCCTTCTCTTAAAATACCACCAAATTCAAACATTAGCTTGTATATCCCATCTCACAAACGTTTGTGATATTCAGGACCCCATGCGTGAAATATGCAACGAACCAAATTTTAATTGTATTGCATTGTAATCATCTGAATGGAACGAAATATCGAAAGGATGACCAGACACTCTTTCAAAAGGGAAATAAACAGGAGCAGTGAGTAATTCATTTTTATTTCTAGCTGATCCTGGTAATGGTCGTTGTGCACTAGACCACCAGCTACAATCACCATTGCCATGGTTTTGCTAGGTTTGTATCTTGACAGTCCTTTGCGACACATCCATATCTTTTTTTCAGGGTTATTGGCCACACCCTGATCACATTGTTTTCCAATCAGATTATTTGTTTCAACTGCCTTCTACTGAATTACCTTAATTGCATTGAAGTTAATTTTTAAATGTTACATATTCGTGTCCATCTTTGTGATACAATTACATCCTAGCTTTCAAAGAGAATATTGTTAGATGTGCGCAATGTTGGCTCAGTTATATCCATCATATAAAACAATTCTGACGTCCGTACTCCATCATACATATCAGGCCTTTTTAAACTTAACCACTAAAATCACCCAGACTTGAATAAAATACTCATGCTCATTTCATCTTTTATGGTTTCTACAAAAAGCCTGAAATTGCAGTCAACCAATATTAAGCAACAAAACTGGATCTTGATTTGTATAATTTTATTAGCAACACCTGTGACTGTAAGACCACTGCCAGTTTTAACCATTTGAAGTGAGAAATCGAGGTGTCAGCTGTGGCTCAGTTCATAGCACCCTCACCTTTGAATCAGAGGGTTGTGGGTTCACGTCCCACTCCCGGAAACCAAGAACTGTGATTGCACTCGAAAGGGTTGCAATCTGTGACTGTTGATAACTCGAAAGAGTTTCCTGGAAAACCAAGAACTGTGATTGTACTCGAAAGAGTTGCAATCTGTGACTGTTGATAACTCGAAAGAGTTTGAAGTGAGAAATCATTATTTTGCCTATACTCAATGCAACATAATATATAACTTCATATTGTTTGAGTAAATTAATCACAACTGATGGTCATGAGTACCTTGTAAAGAGCTATGCCTGGAAACGTTAATATATTCCTTAAATTACATATTTAATCTTACTGAAATTACCTTATCTATTTGGGACTGCATGGTCATTTTGATGGAAGAGCCTGCTGGACAAATTGGGAAGGATAAAATAACTTTGATTCCTGTTCACTACTTCTCATTTTAAGTCTAAACATAAGATTGATTTAGCAAAATTACACTTTTTTCTCTTCTGTGTGCCACCATTGGTATATGACCACGAGAATGAGCATTTTGTTTTAAAGCTTTCTAAATAGTAAATTGATATTTAAGTGGACCATTATCTTGCAGCACTGACTTTAGCAAGAGGGTGGAGAAACATCTGGACAGTGCTTTGAAACTGAGCCAAATCATCATCAGATTTCAAATTTTGTTCTACTTATAAACCTGGGAGAGTCGTAGTTGGTTTGAGGGTGAAAATGTGTTGTGGATCAGGTCAGCTGTTTAAAAGTCTCCAAATCAAAATGGTTCAAAGTTCATTTTGGGGTACATGCTATTTCTACATTTGCAGTGAAATCTGAGGGAGGTAGACTCTAGCACAACTAATACATGACCAGTTGAAATTTTCACGCCCTGCACTCCAAATGTTTTGTCACATGAATGTCACCTCATCATCACCTCCTTTAGTCAATATCCTCTAGGATTGTCCAAGAGTGTAAAAGCAATTCAGTCTTGGTTTTTTAAAAATAAGATCTGGCTTCTTAAATTCCCTAGATTCCAGAATTCCCTAGATTTGGGGAAGGTTCCATTAGATTGGAAAATAGCAAATGTAACTCCTTTATTTAAAAAGGGAAGGAGACAGAAAGCAGGAAACAACAGGCCAGCTAGCTTAACATCTGTCATAGCGAAAATGTTAGAAGCTATTATTAAAGATGTTATAGCAAGGCACTTAGAAAAGTTTAAGGCAATCAGATAGAGTCAACATGATTTTTAGAAAGGGAAATCATGTTTAACCGGTTTATTGGAGTTCTTTGAAGGAGTGACATGCTGTGGATAAAGGGAAACCAGTGGATGTATTGTACTTGGATTTCCAGAAGGCATTTGATAAGGTACCACATCAAAGTTATTGCAGAAAATAAAAGCTCATGGTGTAGGGGATAATATATTGGCATGGACAGAAGATTGACTAGCTAACAGGAAGCAGAGGGCCACCATAAATGAGTCTTTTTCTGGTTAGCGGGATGTAACTAGTGGTGTGCCACAGGGATCAGTGCTGAGGCCTCAACTTTTTATATTTTATATGAATGACTTCAATGAAGGACAGATGGTATGGTTGCTAAATTTTCTGAAGACACAAAGATAGGCAGGAAAGTAAGCTGTGAGGAGGACGTAAGGAAGCTACAAAGTGACATAGGTAAAGTGAGTGGGTCAAGGTCTGGCAAGTGGAATATAATGTGGGTAAATGTGAAATTGATTGTTTTTGCAGGAATAATAAAAAAAGCACCTTATTTAAATGGTGAGAGATTGCAGAACTCTCAGATTCAGAGGGATCTGGGTGTCCTAGTTAACGAATCATAAAAGGCTAGTATGCAGGTACAGCAAATAATTAGGAAAGCTAATAGAATGTTATCACTTATTGTGAGGGGAGTTGAATACTAAATGAGGGAGGCTATGTTTCACTTGTACAGGGCACTGGTGAGACCACATCAGGAGTACTGTGTACAGTACTGGTCTCCTTATTTAAGGAAAATTATAAACGCGTTTGAAGCAGTTCAGAGAAGGTTTACTAGACTAATACCAGGAATGGGCGGGTTGTCTTATGAGGAAAAGTTGCACAGGTTAGGCTTGTATCCATCCACTGGAGTTTAGAAGAGTAAGAGGTGACTTGATTGAAACCTTTAAGATCCTGAGGGGTCTTCACAGAGTGGATGTGGAGAAGATGTTTCCTCTTGTGGGAGAATCTGGAACTAGGGGTCATGGTTTAAAAATAATGGGTCACTCATTTAAGCAGAGATGAGAAGAAATTTTTTTTGAGGATCATGAGTCTTTGGAGCTCTGTTCCTCAAAAGGCAATGGAAGCAGGGTCTTTGAATATTTTTAAGGCATAGCTGGATAGATTCTTGATTAACAAAGGGGTGAAAGGATATCGGGGGTAAGCGGGAGGTTACAATCAGATCAGCCATGATCTTATTGAGTGGCGAAGCAGGCTTAAAGGGCCGAGTGGCCTACTCCTCCTAGTTTGTATGTTTGCCCTGTCTCTTCTGAATGCTGATGCACAAAGCTTAATGGACTTGTCTTCAATATTAACACTGCCTATGCAGCTGGTTCAGAGACCATTTCCTTTCCCTGACCCCCTATCACTAGTTTCTCCCCCTTCCTCCCATCACCTCATTTTCTTCAGGAGCATGCCCACCACCTTTACCTCATTCCCACCATAACCAATACCTTAATATATGGTACTGTCAGCTCCAGCTTTCATTAAGTAATGACACCCAGATGGTCTCCCAAGCAGTATCCTCCATTGATTTAAGTGTTCAAATTTGTACTCTTTGGCACTTTGTGTCTTACTATGTTCTGCTTGCAGATCACTGGATACTCTCAACCTACCACCTGCCTCCAAATAATCAATTTTCAATATTCATATCTTAATCCCTCTATCATCTGAGACCACCATGGCCCCCTGCTGTCTTCCTTTATATCTGGTCGCTGCATCACTGCTCCTTTTATTCTGCCATTACTCCTGCCTCACTTCTCTCTCCCCACACATCCCCATGCTTTTTGAAATGGCTTCTTATATCTACCTACTCAGCCATGCCTTTGATGACCTGTCTTAACTTGTACCTTGTTCATTTTAACTCCAAAGTGCTTGTGAATGTTTCTTGATATTAAAGATGCTATACAAATGCAAGGCTTTGTTGTCTAATAGCTGGTTTTAACCTCTGAACCTTGTGTTCAGATTACCATCTGCATCGTTTTCAGTTATAATTTCTATTGTGCGTTTGCATTTGAATGCTACCATTATGCTATGCTCCTATGATGGAATTGTTCTATTTGTAGGTGTTATGCAAAATGTTTTGTTGATAAATGCAAGTCAGAGCAATAATCTACTGTCGTGCCATTAAAAAGTAACATTGTGCATGGAAAATTATTGGTTTAAGATAATCTGTTCTTACTGGGGTCAGTGCACATGGGTGAAAATGTTGGGGGATGTGGAAAGTTGATGAGAGGCCTTCAATGTACATTTAGTCTCCTGATATTGTAGATGTAGGTTCACTAATAATTTAGAAATTCTGCACTTGCAGAAAACTGTTGATTCATTTGATTCTTTTGTAGTTGGAGATGAAGATGTACAGATTGTTTTTGTACTGGCACCCACACCTAAACAAGCGAAACTTGCAAAGGACCTGCAACTTCCTCCAACATTCTTCTGCTACAAGAACAAACCTGGCTATTTTAGTGATGACAATGAGGATGGTAAGATGTGCTTAGTCAGAATGTCAGTCCTTACTGGTAATTCATATAGATTATTTGTATATCTATAATTTAAGGAAGATTAGCACTACCAATCATAAGGCTGCAAAATTAATCCATTCATTTCTTCTCAAAACTGCTAATCTGGATTCAACTAGTGCAATAAAGTTAGGGCAGAATTTTACAGCTCTGTTGCAGTGGGGACGAGGCCATAAAATGCAGTGAGCCATTCAAAAGTCTATTGACTTTGGCAAGACTGTAAAATCCTGTCTTCCGCCCTTAATCATTTTTTCAGTTCTTTCAGTCTCTCCTCTTTCTCAGTCTGTCATGTGCTCTTTCGCAGCCTGTCGCAGCACTCCCTCCCTCCCTTGTCCTTGCAGCACATAGATTAGGAAGTTAAATTATTTGACTTTTTGTGTACCTGTTAATGGCCTAACAGATCGCATCATTGTCATCTGATCTGTGGGCATCTGTTTGGATATTGGAGGGGCAGAACAATATTTAAAGTAAACTCTTTATAAATAAACTGGGCACCCTGTAAGCTAGATTTTACACTTAAATTCTTGTTGCAAATCATACTATGTTTCTATTTAAGATGATGACTATGAAACTGCTGTTGGAAAGCTCCATGGAAAATTGTATCCAGATAAGCCAGAGAAACAAAAGACATCGAACACAGGTATAGATTTTAAATTGTGGAAACAGTCTTGTAAATTAAACTACCAGAAGATTAATTTCAGAGTCTTGTTTTACTAGGTGAAATCCAGAGAACTGGTAGAGATTTGGATCCAGGTGAACAAAGGGAGCAATTGAATCCTAATGAACCAGAAGACTTCTCTGATGCAGGTAAATTTTTAACCCAAACATTCCTTTTGAAACTAAAATAACTGTTTTAATTGTGATTTTTATATTTAAGATAAAATGCCAGAAACTGATTAAAAGGCTTGATGAAAGTTTGTATCCACATTAGCAAGTCAGTAGGTGTGTCAGTGTGAATCATGACAGCAAGACTGAAATGAGTACTATTTTGTACAGAGGATTTCATTGCGATTTGTGTGTCAAAAGTTTTAACTCGCAATATTTTCCGATTCAAGGTACATTCTTGCAAGCGACTGATATAAAGCTGTATGCAGATGAACAAAGGGAACACAAATCTTGTACAGCAGGTATGCATTTTGAAAGGTTTGTACTTGAAGTTGTCCATGTGTATTGGATATTAGTTTTGGCACCCGCAAATGGAATTTGCATAGTTTTCGTAGTCGACTGTAAGTTTGTGGCTCAGTTGATCTCTAATTTTTGGTGTATTCGTAAATGGATCAACTGATTTTTCTAAACCAGAGATTTCCTAAAGTCATGCAGCAGCTTCTAATTGTGGCTTTTAGTATGAAGAGCTTTGTTGTCTGAAAAAGATGGGGCTTTTTGTATTCTGGGTGGTAAGTGCAGCTATATACACTATTGCATATAACATGGCCATCACATTTTGAAGAAAGGATGTGTACTTTCAGAATTTGACAGAACAAAGGTATTCAAGCATTAGAGGGATAACGGTTTTTCCCATTTGCCTGATTCAGGGCATCCAGAATTTGTCCAAAGTAGTAGTGGTTCCCAACTAGTACTAAGTCGATCTTGCTCCCAACTGCATTACTCATGTATCCCCACTCTCTCCTCCCTATCACCTTTCCCTATCCACCCCATTGAATAACTGATCGGTAATAGTAAAGCTGCAAAACTAAACTATATGGGAGTCATGCTCGGTGCTTTAATTTAGCTTTTACCTCTTCCAAATTTTCAACCTAACTCCTTGAAATTTATTTGGGGCTGTTTTTTTTTTTGTAGCCTAATATCACTGATCCCTCTGGCTCATTCATTCCAACACCAATATCTTTTAAGTCTGGCTACCAAGTAGACCATGCCTACTGGTGGAAATTCTACATGCATCGGGTCAATACCTGAATTTTCTGAGACTGCCACCAGTCATTGTACCAATCGCTCCCATGCTTGAAGTAATGATGGGAGAAGTTGACTCGCTTAAGGTTATTATTGCAATATTATGAAATTCAGCTTTTATTGGCATCCCAGACCTGGGGAAAAAAATGGAGTGTAGCAAACGGAGTCCTTCAGAATAGCATCTTTTTAAAGGAACATAATTATTACACAGCACCTGATACTGAAGTTATTTTTTTTCGAGTTTTGAACAGCTTTTTTTCTTCCTAGTGTCTTTTATAACTTTATACATTTTGTAGTGGACTCCAGTGGGGATAATCTTGTAGAAGATGGTGACAAAGACTGTATCCTTGTGTGGGAGAAGGTGCCGACCCCTGAAGAGAAGTTGAAGGCTGAAAAGTTGTTTCTCCCTTCCACGTTTTTTTGTGGTTTTAGCAGTGATACGGAAGGAGAGAAGGAAGATGATGACTTTGAGACTGAAATGAAAAAAATCAGGGAATCAAAGGTGAGATTTAAAAATGTCTTGATATAACCAAGGGATCATGGATATAGGTAATGACCTTCCTCCAGATCATTGTAATTGCAGCACACAGTTGGCTCTAATGAGGACATTCAAATATTGTCCCAATTTTTCACAAAAATCTTTCATTTGGAACTGTGCATCTGTATTTATTAGGTAGCAAAATTGAGGATGTACTTTTCTGATGAAGTAAATATTTACTATTGAAACTATCAGAAAATGTAGTTTGCTACTTCTGGGGCAGAAATTTTCGCTCGGCGGGCGGGCGCCCAACCCACTCGAGCGTGAAATAACGCACGTTGATGTCGGCCAAGCGTGCTGACGTTAACACGCGGTCGCGTGATAGTTCAGTTGGCGGGTGTGCGTCAGAGTTGGCAGCGTGCCTGCCGACTATTAAAGGCCTATTAAGGCCATTAAATAATCAATTAAGCTAAATTATTCGCTGCCCATCTGACCTAACAATTGGGCAGACGAAAAGGCCAAACGGCCTTTGCATTTTTTTGGAAACCTCACCCGTGGGCGGGATGAGGTTTCTGAAAGCAAATAAAAATGAAATAAAAGTTGTGCAATTGAATTAATAACAGAGTCACATGAGCGGGGAACATGTTTTATTATATTTTTATTTTCTTATTTTTTGTTATATCCCTTCATATCCCTGAGGCAGCTCTGTGCCCCAAGGAGATTATGAAGCGCTCGCTCACGTGCATGCGTGAAGTTCGTGCTCGGCCCACTCGCCCTCCTCCCCCCCGCCCCCACAGGCAGCCCTGCTGCTTGCGTTTCATGCAGGGCAGGCCTTAATTGGCCCGCCAGAGTGAAATCGCGGTGTGGCGCTGATCGTGGGCGGCAGGCAGCTTCCTGGCCGAGCCTGCCTGCCAAGGGCAAAATTCTGCCCCTGGAGTTCAGTTGCATGTTTTATTGAAGTTAGAGTGTGGCAATGATTTGTTTTTGTTACAGATAGCACAAAAAGAAACCATCAGCAGCTCCACTGATGTAGGTTCTGCAATCCAGTTGAATGAACAGACTACTTCTACACAAGTTAATGTTAAAGAGGCTGAACCGGACTCTACAACACAATTTGAAATTAAGGAATTCCCAGATACGGATGAGGGCAGGCCCATTGATTTAACAACTAAAAAAGAAATGGAACCTGATTCTACTATTCAAGGTACAAGAATTGGTGGTAAGAATTGTGGTGGAAATATTCCCATTGGGTCAATGTAACAAAAGGACTGGAGACATCAGTGCAGGAGTCAAAATCCAGCAAGGTAGAGGCTTATTGTGGATCCTAATTTGGAATCATTCCTAGACCCAATAGATTGCAGTATATTCTGGGCACTGAGGATGGGTAATTTCCTCAGAGGAACTTGTAATGAAGGCCCTAAGGCTCGTTTTCAATTTTTTGTTATTTGTTTAAGGAATGTGGATGTTGCTGGCAAGGGGAAGCCAAATATTGCACCTGACCCCTGAGACGTTACTATGGACAGCTTGATTACTAATAAGTGACTTAGATGGGTTTACCCAGCAATTCCTTGGTTAGTTCTCGTGTGGCAGTCGCATTAAATGGAAAATAGTTTGTGCAGTGCTACTTTGAATTACCCCTAACACTCATATGGTTAGTAGTTTTGGGTGTATCTCCAACGTCTGATGGATATTAATTTAAAATCACATTACAGCTATTTTTCTCGAAGGCCCATTTGCATTTTGATCGCATGTGGATAATTTTTTGTGTCTTTATATCAGTTAGGTTATCGCTGGTTTACAAATTAATCATATGTTTATTTCTTGAAAATCTTTGAACTGATTTTTCAAACTTAGTTGAACTTTTCAGGGAACTGCACATTCAGTTTTAACATAAAGTTAACTGTGCACCCATGGTGCACTGGATTTGGTGTTTTGACAAGGCAGTCTCACTGGAGGTTTCAACCTAAATTGCTTT
This sequence comes from Cetorhinus maximus, assembly GCF_964194155.1. Taxonomy (NCBI): domain Eukaryota; kingdom Metazoa; phylum Chordata; class Chondrichthyes; order Lamniformes; family Cetorhinidae; genus Cetorhinus; species Cetorhinus maximus. The sequence goes on along the minus strand of NC_135885.1, from coordinate 58,792,469 downwards.
CCAGTCTCATTTAGATCAGGAAATTGCCCTGCTAAATTTACCCATTGTTCCATAATTTGGAATTGCAATGTTGTTTTTGCTCTACATATAGATGAGCTTTTTGGGTGATTTTTTCCTATGCTGCAAAAAATCCGAGGCAAACTGGTGAGCAAGTAATTCGTAGCTGAATAGGAATGTCTTGTGCTGCTGCCACCTTGAAGGAAAACCCATGGGGCAGGTTTGTGGTCATCCTACCATTACTTCCTAGGCATTTTTAAGTCAGTTTCTACTTGATGGTATAACGAGGGGTTGCCACACTGAGCAAGCTTTACATCTTTACTAAACACACGTGTCTAGATTTTGATGTCACTCGATCTTGACAAATGGTCCCAAGCTACTGCTGTAGCTATTGCACAAATCTCCGCACTCTAATACTTTCCTACTGAGGAGTGCTCCTACTTTGTGTGGGAAACCTGCAGTGAAGAAAGATTACCTGCCATATAGGATCGCCTTAATTCTTTAAAGTATGTGCATAGACCTCACAACACAATCCCAGTAGGTTAAGTAGGGGTATTTTATTTTTGGAAAAACTTTAGTTTTAGTTCCCACTTTTAATCCATAAAAATATGGTGCTATAGTTCTATCCTCCTCTTCCATGTTAAATATTGATGCAAAGTATTCAACGTGTGTCATTTCCTTATTTTCATTTGTAATATCACCACTGTCAACTTTTAAGGGGCCCACATAGTCCTTAACCAGTCTCTTTTTCCTAATATAATTGTAAAGGTTTTTTGCTGTTCCTTGTATCTCTCCCATTTGCCAGGATCTGTACTTTTTTTGCCTTGTATGTTTTGTTTTATTCCACTCAGAAGTCTCCACTGCCTGCTTACCTCTCATTAGATCACCCCTTCTCATAGAAGTAATTTTATCCTTAATCACTAATGCTGTGTCCCCCCCCGCCCCTTCTACCTTATAACCCAATGTATTCAGTTCCAATTTTTGACCATCCTGCAGTCTTGCCCTTGAAGTTGAATTTGTGCCTGCAGTTTGTTCAATTGCACCTTATACTCCATGTGTTTGTATAGAGAACACTTTCTTGAGCCACAAACAATTTTTTTCTGGTGCATAAGTGATTTATTTAAGTGCCCTGCTCCCTTAATTTTTTGTGTGATCAGGTGCACACACTACCTTACAGGGCTGATTTGTGCATGGTCTGTGTGTGGGAACTTTAGGGTTACTACACCGCAGGGAACATTTGCCACAAACCCTAATCTGTCCTTCTCTAATGTGCATATTAGTGTTTGCATAAGTACACATTAAAAAGTGACACACTTTGGAATATACCAGTGACATGAAATATACTATTAATGCAAGTTCCTTCTTTTGTGGTGTCCTTTGGGGAATGAAATATTCTGTCCTTACCCAGTCTGGCCTACATGTCACTCCAGACTCCAGCAATGTAGTTGATGCTTAACTGCCCTCTGAAATGGCTAGCAGACCAGTCAGTTGTATCAAACAGCTGCAAGAAATTAAAAACACAGACCACCTGGCATGGACTCCCAAGATGTTTCATGGCATTTGGTCAAACATGGACAAGGAAACCTGCTGATTACCACCTACTCCCCTCCCTCAATTGATGAATCAATACTTGACCATTCTGAACACGAATTCAAGAAATAGGAGCAGGAGTAGACCTATATGGCTGTTCCGCCATTCAGTAAGGTCGTGGCTGATCTTGGGCTTCAACTGCACTTTTCTACCCATCCCCAATATCCCTCAAATCCCTGAAAGACCAAAAATATCTCTCTCAGCCTTAAATGTATTCACCGATTGAGCATTCAAAATCCTCTAGGGTAGAGAATTCCATTTGAGTGAAGTAATTTCTCCTCATCTCAGCCTTAAATGATCACATGTGCGCCTGTGTTTTAGATTCTTTGACCAGCTGAAACAATCTCTTAGCATTTACCCTATCAAGTCCCTTCAAAATCTTGAAACTCTAAACTCTACAGAATTTTTTTTCCAATATTAATCATGGGATTTGGATGTCGCGGGCTAGGCCAGCATTTATTGCCTATCCCGAATTGCCCTTGAGAAGGTGGTGGTGAGCTCCCTTCCTGAACCTCTGCAGTCCATGAGTTGTAGGAACACCCACAGTGCAGTGGTGTGTTGCTTAGAGGGAAATTTGCAGGTGGTGGTGCATCTGCTGCCCTTGCCCTTCTAGGTGGTAGAGGTTGCGAGTTTGGAAGGTGTTGTCAAAGGAGCCTTAGTGAGTTGCTGCAGTGCATCTTGTAGATGGTACATGCTGCTGCCACTGTGCGTTGGTCGTGTAGGGAGTAGATGATGATGGTAGTGGGTAGGGTGCCAGTCAAGTGGGCTGCTTTGACTTGGATGGTGTCAAGCTTGACTGTTGTTGGAGCTGCACTCATCCAGGCAAGTGGAGAGCATTCCATCACAAGCCTGACTTGTGCCTTGTAGATGGTGGACAGGCTCTGGGGATTAAAGAGGTGAGTTACTCAATTTGCCGCTGCAATCCCAGCCTCTGACTTGCTCTTGTCACTGCAGCATTTATATGGCTGGCCTTGTTCAGTTTCTGGTCAGTGGTAACCCCTAGGATGTTGATAGTGGCCCAATTGAATATAGACCCAATTTACCCAGCCTCCTATAGGACAGTCCCCTTGTTCCAGGGACCAATTCAGTGAACCTGTGCTGTACTGCCCCCAATGCAAGTATATCCTTTCTTAAATGGGGAGACCAATACTGCACAAAAGTATTCCAGATGTGGTCTCACCAAAACCCTGTATAATTGTAGCAAGACTTCAGTATCCCTATACTCCAATTCCCTTGCAATTAAGGCCAACATGCCATTTGCCTTCTTAATTGTTTGTTGTACCTGCATGCTAACTTACTGCAATCCTTGTCAGTATTGATGTTCAAAGAGACTTGGATGCGTTTGCACAAGTTTCACACCTTTTAAAAAATATTCTGCTTTTCTATTCATATGACCACAGTGAATACCTTCACACTTCCCTTCAGTTACTCCATTGGCCATCTTGTTGCCCACTCACTTAAACTGCCTTTATCTTTTTGCAGTCTGTGTCCTTCCCACAGCTAACCTTTCCGCCTAGCTTTGTATCAGCAGCAAACTTAGATACAGTACACTGTCTCTTCATCTAATTCATTAATACAGATCGTAGATTGCAAACCGCTTGAAAGCGCCGAGAGTAGAAAGGGCACAGAGTATACTCTGGGTGGGAGCGTTCATTGTCCAATACCAAGAGTGAATTGGTAGCACCAGTACTGATCAAGCGGGCAGTGTCCTGAAAGCTATAGCTGCCAGGTAGAAAAAAAAAATTGACCTTGTCCTTCTCAGCCTACTGTCATAGGTGCAACTGTCCGTGATGGTATTGGACGAGAGATCACTGCACGGTGCTTGTGGAGACAAAGTTCCATCTTCATACTGAGAACACCACCTAATATGTTGTGTAGCACTATCACTGATGGGATAGATTCAGAACAGATCTAGCAGCTCAAAACTGGGATACCATGAAGTGCTGTAGGTCACCAGCAACAGTGGGATTATATTCCACAACAGTCTGTGACCACCTATCCCTGCATATTCCTCACTCTGCCATTACCATCAAGCCAGGAGCCCAACCCTACTTCGGTGGCAAGTGTAGGATTTCATTCCAGGATCATCCACAACCAGTGGATCAGATCAAAGTTCTGCAGGTCTGCCACTTCCGGTTATCAATTAATCTACTTAGGAGGAGGAGGAGGATGAGAAGGCTTCATGAACATCCCCCATGCTCCGATGGCAGAGCCCAGCACATTGGTGTGAAAGACCAGGCTAGAGCATTGGCAACCATCTTCAGCAGAAGTGCAGAGTGGGTGATGTTCTAATCCAAAAAAGCCAATTGGAGTAGGATAGAACTGGAATTGCATCTTTACATGCTTTTATGTTTAGTGTTATACATTACAAGTATGCACATCCTAACCCAACAACTTATGTGACATAAATTAAACATCATTTAACAAACAATGATTACATCAAACCAAAAAGGTACTCTTGCATTAATTAATTAACACAGCCGTGTTAAGTCTTACAACTCCCTTTGCTATGCAGTGCATTTCTAGCAGATTTTTAACATTACAAGAATGAGTCCCAAGTTATTCTCAGCTTTCCAGCAGGCTCACTTTTCCCTGCCACTCCAGGTTGCAACTTGCTGTGTCCTTCGAAAGTCATTCCACTTAGGCGGAGCCTCCCGAATCCAACTTCCACCAGCAAGGCCCACCTTGGCGACCCCTTGTTTCTCAAATCTCCAAAGTTCCTGTTTGTTTGTTCCTGATTGCACTGGAGGGGGTGCAGAGGAGATTCACCAGGATGTTGCCTGGGATGAAACATTAAGTTATGAAGAGAGGTTGGATAGATTTAGGTTGTTTTTATTGGAGCAGAGAAGACTGAGGGGCGACCTGATCGAGGTGTACAAGATTATGAGGGGCATGGACTGGGTGGATAGGGAGCAGCTGTTCACCTTAGTTGACGGGTCAGTCACAAGGGGACATAAGTTCAAGGTGAGGGGCAGGAGGTTTAGGGGGGGTGTGAGGAAAAACTTTTTTACCCAGAGGGTGGTGTCGGTCTGGAATGCACTGCCTGGGAGGGTGGTGGAGGCAGGTTGCCTCACATCCTTTAAAAAAGTACCTTGATGAGCACTTGGCACGTCATAACATTCAAGGCTATGGGCCAAGTGCTGGTAAATGGGATTAGGTAGGTAGGTCAGGTGTTTCTCACGTGTCGGTGCAGATTTGATGGGCCGAAGGGCCTCTTCTGCACTGTGAATCTGTGATTGTTCCATCGTTGTCTTTTTGAATAGAGAACCAGCTTTCATGGAACTGACAGGTTTCCCAGCGGTTCTCCAGCTGGTAGGCAAGACTCCTTGTCAGCCTGACAGAATCTCAACCTCAGTGTGTCTCTCCGAAAAGCAGCCGCCCCTTTTCTGTGTCAGGCATGAAAGCAGTCACCCAACTTTTAGTAGGTTTCGGTTTGGGATTTTGTTTTCCATGTCAGCCGGATCACATGGGCCTGTCTCTGGGCAGAGGTTTAGCATGACTACCATCCCCCTTATCCAGAACATCCACCACCTTAAATATTCACTCCTTCCACTGCTGATGCACAATGACAGCAGTTTATACCACCTAGAAGGTGCACTTCAACTCATAAAGGCTTCTTCGACAGCTCCTTGCAAAGCTGCAACCCCTACCACCTAGAACGACGAGGGCAACAGATGCATGGGAGTACCACCACCTGCAATTTCCTCACCAAGCCTCACACCATCCTGGCTTGGAACCATATTGCCGTTCTTTACTGACACGGTCAAAATTCTGGAATTCCCTTCCTAACAACATGGACTGCAGCATTTCAAAACGATGACTCACCAACACCACCTTAAGGGCAATTAGAGATGGGTAATAAATGCTGACCTAGCCACATGAAAGAATTAATTCAAAATTCTGTTTCATCTCAAGTTAAGGGAGAAATTTTAAAACCTAACAGTCTTGTAAAGTCCCATATTTGTAACACTAGACTGATTCCTTGGATGAAGGAATTGTCTCATGAGGAACGGTTGAGCAGGTTGTGCTCATTGGAGTTTTGAAGAATGAAAGGTGACCTTATTGAAACATAAGATTCTGAGGGGGCACCACAGGATAGACACTGAGATGTTTCCCCTCGTGGGGATCAAAAGCTAGGGGGCACAGTTCCATAATAAGGGATCTCCCATTTAAGGAGGATCGTCATGTCTCAGGTTTGTTAAACTTTGGAATTCTGTACCCCAGAGAACATTAGAGGTTGGGTCAGTGAATATATTCCAACAGCAACAACTTATGTTTACCTTTAATGCAATGAAACATCCCAAGGTGCTTCACAGGTGCATTATGAAACAGCGTGACCTTGCAACAGAAAGGGGATATCAGGTCAGCACTCCACCAACCTCCTTAAACATTCACTCTCTCCTCCACTGGCACACTGTAGCTGTAGTGTGTGTCATCTACAAGATTCACTGCAGCAACTTGCTAAGTCTCCTTTGAAAGCACCGATGACTTGTACCACTTAGAAGGGCAAGAGCAGCCAGTGCATGGGAACGCAACAGCTGCAAACTCTCCTCCAAGACTGATTTGGCAGTTTTATTGCTGGGCCAAAATCCTGCAACTCCTTTACTAACAGCACTATAGAGTATCTCCTTCACACAGATTGCAGCAGTTCAAGAAGTTGGCTCACTTTCCCACTACTTTCTCAAGGGCATTTAAGGGATGGGAATTAATTACTGGCCTTGCCATCGTCTCCTACATCCTGTGAATGAATGAAAAAGACATGTTTTGTGCTGCAGACCTCTTAAGAACTTGGGTGAAGTTATCTTAAAGGTTTTCAGTTTACAGCAAGCAGAGAAGAACTTTACATCTCAGCATTCTGAACTGGATTTAAACAAATTTGAAGGTAAAAATAGTGTTCAGATTTTACCAGACCCTACACTAGAGTAAGGAAATTGGTTAATTTTATTGATCTGAAGACTACTGTGGCACCCATTTTTAGAACTAATTTCAAATGGATTTACTTGGAAGTTGCTGAGTATTGAAAATAGTGATGTCTGTACATATTGAAATAAGGAATTCATAAAATTACATTACTTAGATTGCTGTTCAAAATTACGATGAAATACACATTTTTGAGACTTATGACTTTAATAGACATCGTTTTATGACATGCCTAATGGTAAAATGGTAAGTGTTTGTTCTAATCTAGATTGTGAAGCATGTCGACTGAATTTGTGTTGTTTTTGCTTTTGATACAAATCTTTCTATCTTCCAGAGAATGGCATGTTTGGATTTGGTTCCAAAATAATTTCTTTCGCAGATCTGGCTGCACAGAGTACAGAAGGATATGAATTTGGACAGAAAGGTAGCATCTGAGTTGCTGCTTGATAACTGTAGAAATATAGATAAAAATACTGTCTTATGTAGTATAAACCTTTGTCAAGAATACATAAAGACCAACAATGGATTATAGTAAAACCGATTCCTCTTTGTAATTGTACAGTTTAATTTCCTGACTATTGTTAATTAGATAGTCTTGCAGAATCACTTCCTTGCTGGGGTGAGCTGGCCAGCTCTATACCTGGACTTTGAGAGATACTAGAGAGAAACCTGGGTTATCAATACAAAAAGCAATATTGCAAATGGGAGCTCTGCTTCTCCCATTGTCCCAATGTTATCGCCTTGAGTTGAACTGTGTCTTACTAACCAGGAATATCCTTGTTTAATCTCTGATCCTTATTGTTATCTCATCTTGGCCAGAGTGAGAGTATGTTACTCAGTATTGCAACAATTAAATAAATTGGCATGCCCTTTCTGGCAGCACTGATACACCAGAAAGTGCAGCTCTGTGGAATAAAAACAGAAAGTTTTGGAAATAACAGGTCAGGCAGCATCTGTGGGGAGAAACAGAATTAATATTTCAGGCCTATAACCTTTCACAGGAGTTCTGATGAATAGTCATCGACCTGAAACTGAATATCGACCTGAGCTGCTGAATATTTCCAAAATTTTCTCTCTCTATTTCAGATTTCCAGCATCTGCAATATTTTGTTCTTGTGCAGGCCTGTGGATATTTGCTTATTTGTGGTGTCCCTCCAACCTGCAAAACATTTTGCTAATGAGAGTTCCGGTCTCACTGTGGCAGTTTAAAAATTTGAGTTTAATATCAAAATTTGGAAATAAAATGAATTGTCAGATAAAGAGACCATGAAGCTATCAGCTATGTTGTAAAAATACACTGGATCTCTACTGGCAACAGCCATCCAAGTGAGCTGCATGAATAAGGAGGAAAGAGAAAAAATATATAACTGAGTTGCAGGCAAAAAAATAATTTCTTAATCACTCCATTTTTAAGTTAGTATCCTGTAAATCCTGGATGTTGGCTGTATGAAACTGTTTCTAAGCTTAATTGTTTACTTATATCTTTGCTATGCTGCTGCTTACATAAAGCTTTACTGAACAGAACCATTTAACAGTCACTACTTTCATATGTAGGCAGAGGAATTTTGCCTACTCAAGTAAACAAATGTTAGTAACTACAAAAGGAAAGTTAACAAATGTCAACTGTTTTTCCAATCTATTTAACATGCATGAAAGCAAATTCCATTTTAATAAAGCTTTTATATAATTATCCTATTTTTTCAATTCAGTAACAAATTTTTTTTGAGTGGAATTTAGTCTTTTCTGAACTGAACACCTATTCATGGTTTGGATGTTTGCTTGATAAATTGTACTGCTGCCAAATAGTTGGTGGCTTTTTGTGTTTTTTAAACAAAATAATGCTGTCTTTTTAAATTGTTTCCTGGCAATTAGCTTCTAAAATCTGCACAAATGATCATTGAGCTGCTGGGAATAATAAAATAATAATAAAAAGTAGTTTTATTTTCTGTTATGCTCTTGATAATGCAACTTTTTTTGAAAAAAACAGAATCCAATTTCACATGGGCAAATGCAGGAACAGCTGTGTTTTCTTCAATGGTGCCCAGACCTCCATGTGATGAAGATGATGCTGATGTGGTATCCAGCGATGACATCCACTTTGACCCAATAGTTTCTTTACCCGAGGTAAAAAGCAATCATTCTGTCAAACAACTTACATAAATGTGCAAAGGAAAAGTGCCATGTTTTTCTGACTGTCTGTCCTTGGAATAAATGTAAATCTCATAAATTTAAATGCAACTATACATGTATGTATATATAAGACTTAGCTGTCTAATTATTTTTTATACCCATCTAATTTGTGCATAGTTTCATTTTTGTTGCTTAGAATTCAAGTCAGTAACTAATATTGTGATGCAAGTATTGCCCAATGTTTGTTCGTTTGCAAGTGCGGAAATCTTGGGAAAGTTGAATTGCCATTGAAGTTCACAAAATGGCAATTTTGTAAAATTAATAAATGCTACTAATCTTACTAGGTTGAGACAAAATCTGGTGAAGAGGATGAGGAAATTATATTTAAAGAAAGATGTAAACTGTATCGATGGGACCGAGATACTTCTCAGTGGAAAGAACGTGGTGTTGGAGATCTAAAAATTCTGTATCACTCCCAAAAGCAATGTTACCGTATTCTGATGAGGCGAGAACAAGTTCTCAAGGTCTGTGCAAACCATGTTATTACTGAGGAAATGGAACTCAAATTAATGAATACATCGAGTAATGCATTTGTTTGGACTGCAGCAGATTACACTGGTGAGTTTTTGACCTGCATTATTCTTCTCAGTTTATTTTTAAAAAGCTAGCTGTGATCACCACTAATCATATGGCAGTGAGAAGAATTTTAATGTTCTGCATGGCCTAGAAGCCCGTTAGTGAGGAAAAAAGCAGAACCGTTTTTGCATTAAACTATTTGGTGAATTATTATAAACAAAATGTTGTCCTTCACTACTAGGCAGAAAAGTAATATACCTCTTGGTACTTTTTCAGATGGTGAAGCAAAAATAGAACAACTTGCTGTGCGATTCAAAACTCCAGAGTTGGCTGCTGTTTACAAAAAGAAGTTTGAAGAATGTCAAAAAGCACTTTTGCAGCTTCAAAAATCAGAGGAATCCCAAGTTATGGCCCAATCAGATAGCAGCAACCCTGTTGTTTATTTTGATGTATCAGCTGGTGAGGAGGCCTTGGGACGAATTATTATGGAACTGCTAGTAAATAAGGTTCCACGAACAGCTGAAAACTTCAGGGCCCTCTGCACTGGAGAACAGGGTTTTGGATTTAAAAATTCAGTATTTCACAGGGTTATTCCAGAATTTATTTGTCAGGTAATTATTTTCCACATTTCCCCATTTGTATTGGTACCCCTCACTTTTTGGACGTTTGTAGCTATAATATAAAATTTATGCCAATATCTCATTTCTGTGCTAAAAGATCACAAGGGGGAGTAGTTGGTGCAGTGAGTTACAGACTGGCCAGTTGAACCCAGCTATCCCATGCTTAGTGGATTCAGTGTCTGCTATTGCTGAGAGGCAATTGCAGGTTAGTTCCAAGTGAACTTGACTCCACAGCACAAATTATCACTTAAGTCAGCAAGAATTACATCGAATATGCAGCACAGACGTGGACATTTTGACTCAACTAGTCTCTGCTAGTGTTTCTATTCCATACGAGTTTCCTCCCATTACATTTATCTCATCTCAAAATTTCAGCATATTTTTCTATTCCTTTTATGCTCTGATCTCATTTCCTTTTGAAAGCATTTAAGCTATTTGTCTCAACCTCTTGTGGTACTAAGTGTCTCATTCTAACCACTGAGTAACGAAATTGATCCTATTGGATTTATTAGTTTTTGATGAGTTTATGGCTCTTAATTTAAGATTTTAAGTAGAACCATTTTCTCCAATCTATCCTGTCCAACTTCCTCATTTTAAATGCATCTCTCAGGTTATCCAAGTCTCTTAAAATATTCCCTGTTTAATCTTTCCTGGTGGCTGTACACAGTTTTGGTACTATCTTTGTAAATTTTTTTGCACTTTCTCCAGTGTTTGTATGTCCTTTTTATAGTGTGGAGCAAAAACTTGTGCACAGTACTGAAGTGCAGCCTGGCCAAGGTCTTTAATAAACTCGGCTTCTACTTTTGAATCCTATGCCTGTAGAAATAACTCCCTGTACTTTTGTTAACATTTTTATTTACATTGCTGACCTGCGGTGCTGTTTTTAATGATTTCACCTGTATCCTTATCTATCCCATTTAGTTTCTTATTTTCTAAAGAGGCATAGGTGATGTTTCTATGTTTCCTACCAAAATGCAACACTTCAATTATCTATGTTAACATTCATTTGCCATTTAACCACCCATGCTTCAAGTAATGCAGGGAAGCACAAAGCCAATTGGCATATAGCAAGATTCTGTTCTGAGAAGCAGTGACCCAGATTTTGTGGTTGGGGCAAAAGAATGACGCTTACTGTTCGTTGCATTAACAGCTGCCCACAGATGTTTTGCAGGCTTCTGAGTGCCGAATTGTTATTGGATGTCTGATCAGCATGGCATCTGCTACAAGGGGATCTTTGATGTTGGAACAGGGCAAGATAAAGCAAGGCGTTTCAACCAATCAGATTAAAGAGTTCTCAGAGCAAAGCAGATTCTAAACCAAGAATTCTAAATTAAATTTAAATCATGTACAGAAAGCAGAAAAAAATTGCAAAGAAATGTGATTAAAGATAAAAGACGGGAAAAGTTTTTCTTTTAAGAAGTTAAATCTCCTACAGTAAATTCTGAAGGAATGAGCCTTCACTGTTGTAAAATTAATTTTACGCAACCTGGTAAATTGTTTAGCAGTAATTAGGACTGATCTCATAGTTAAAAATGCATTTACACCTGAATGTACAAGCCTAACTTTTTCTGGCATGTTTAGCAAGTAAAGAGGGGCTAAGTATTGCAATCCCTCACATGCTCTGAAGAAGAGTCATACAAACTCAAAACGTTAACTCTGTCTTCCTCTCCACAGATGCTGTCAGACTTGCTGAGCTTTTCCAGCATTTTTTGTTTTCCCTCACACTTGCATTGATTTCAAAGCTGTGTCTATTGGTGAGACACTATTATAGAACACCCTGTGGAGGAGAGGACAGGGGGGGTGGTGGTCACTCAAATCTCAACTTCTAGATTTCTGACTTTAATGTGCAGACTTTAGATTTGCTGTATAATAACAGAGCACTGTTAGCCTTGCTATTATCCTCAATACAAAATCTAGGCCAATATGTCAGTTGGCACTGTTACCCTTCAGCACCCAAAGTTGCTTGTTCTTGGTCACGATATTTCAAGATGCAGCAGATAATTTGATCTAGGAAGAGATGACAATGACTCAGTGAGGAGGAGAATATACCATGTAGATCTGTGCCTGGATAATTGGCTACTCCTCTGCCCTCACTACTGCCAACTGCCCTGCCTGTCACCTACATTATCCTGCCCTCCTGTGCCATCTTTTATCTTGCCACTGCTGCCTCCTCCTTGGTGCTTTTATCTGCCATGTGCTAATGCTTGCTTGAACAGTTAGTATGAAAATATATACATAAAGATAAACGGATGTATATAGATGTGCCACTGGGATTTTCATTTAATCATTGATCTCAATTGATTGGTTTAAGGATGTCAAACATATTGCAAGTAGCAAGGCCATGAAGCTCTGAATCTAAAACATTATGATTACTTTCCCCAGTATGGAGCTGATATCCTTCAGTCTCCTTCCTGATAGAGCAATTTCTTCAGCTAAATGGCAAACTTTCCAACACTTGCTCGTTTTCAGTTCATGCTCTTGCTAATTATTTCAAATTTGAATGAGTTCTGAAAGACCACTGTAGGGAGTGGGCTGACATTAAAAATCAGCACGAGGTAGTGTTAAATATTAATGGTGGAGCACCAGATGAGGATACAACAGTTGAAATGAGAGAACAGAGAAAATGTGCTTAGATGTCAACGGGATGAGGTTTAGAATTTAGGTGGAGAGAGTAGCTTTGTAATGTTTTGATTGTTATGTAACATGGAGTTGCGTTCTGTTTCAGGGTGGTGATATCACAAGGTCCGATGGATCTGGTGGAAAGTCTATTTATGGAGATCAATTTGAAGATGAAAACTTCATTATACGTCACACTTGTCCTGGTTTGTTGTCCATGGCAAATAAGGGCCCAAACACCAATAGTTCACAGTTCTTCATCACTCTAAAGGAGGCCAGACATTTAGATTTGAAGCATGTAGCTTTTGGCTATGTAAAAAGCGGCATGGATGTTGTGAAAAAAATTGAAACATTTGGCTCAAAAAGTGGCCGCATGAGTAAAATCATTATGATCACTGATTGTGGACAGTTTTCTTAAATAGAGAATACCTGCTTTCTCTCTGGTCATGCTCTCTATTTAGGCTTTGAAATGGTGTAATATTGGATATTACTGATGTAAACTGTACTGGTCTAAACATTGGATGTACAAATTATATTGACTGCTACCAGCTGTCAATTTTTTTTAGTGTTGAAATTGCATGTTTCAGAATAAAGGTTTTGACAAACATTTAATGAGCGGTGACATTTATCTTAAATGTGTACGCAACATGAATTTTGTGACATTTTGCGTTCCAGCTAACTGTACAGTGAGCAGATTTTAATCCTGGCAATCAAAGTTCAGAAAAAATTTGTCATTAAGTTGCAACTTTAAAAAAAAATGTAACATTTGAGAATTAAGGTGGAACTTTGTAACTATTCCAGGACTAAAAGTCGTAATTGCCAAACAGGATTTGGTGATTCCAACCAGGCTTTGCATAATTCTATTGCATTCGTTTTAGTGCAACCAAAACACTAGGTGTTTTTTTTCATTTCAAAATCCTGGAATGGGGTTAAATTTGCTGATGGCCATATTGCCAAGATTAAAGTTCTGCTGTTAACATTGCAAATACTGAAACAGATTTGACACTATTGTAAAATGTAAAGCCTTTTTTTTACAGATTTTCTAGTATTTGCTAATGTGATTGGCTCTGTAATTTTAAATTGGTAAATTTAAATAGTTAACACCCATAACTTTATAAATATTTATAATAAAGGAATAGTTCTATCTACTGGTGATTTAAGCAGTTTCCTTTCTATTGGTTTGCTTCAAATTCATGCAAATTTGAAGTGGAGGTACATGCTTTACCAACAATAAATTTTATTGTACCTTTCTAAATGTTTTCAAATTGTGCATTTATTCTTTATTCCAGGATAGTTTCAGTAAGATATTAGCAACATGGTGTCTTTAAGAGATTAATACATGGTTACATAATTCTCCCAAGCACTATACGAAGTCATCCTTCCATGAGCACTCTACTTAGTTTTTCCTCTTACCAGCAGTCTTGGTTACAATTTCAAAAGGATTTTATTTGGTGTGAACTCTTCCCCCATCTAAGTTCTGTTAAAGGTTAATTTGAACATTCAGCCTTCAACTTTGATTTTCTCTTCAGCTACTGTCAGCATGGAGTATTTTTTTCCTCATTCAAGTATTTTCTTATGGAAGTATGTCTTCAAATTTTGAATATTCTCATCATACATGTGGCAGGAAATACCATGCCATACCCTTCTAGTTGAATTTGCGCTGCAAGTCTTTCAATTTCCTCCTTGTACACTGTTTATATAACGAATGCGTATTTGGATGTCACGCCCTAACCTGTGCTGCTGCTCTAATGCATTTTTTTAGCCATGTGTTCACCTTGTGACGACTTTTGAGCTAGAAGCAGTACGTCAAGAAAAATTTGCTATTTCTTTAAAATGTCTGTGGAATCAGATTTTTAAGAATGTTTGAGAAGGACTTTTAAAAATTTGCATCAATTGTGAAGTGATCAATTGCAATTATTTTGCCTAAGAAATGCTAGATCTGTGACCAAGTAACCCTTGACCTGGAAGCAGTACCAACAGGAAGGAAGTTAAGACCAGAAGCTATGTGGCTGGCAGATGCAAAGGAGAGCTGCAGCAAGTGGGAGAACAGAACCTTTTTATCCCAGTTCTGTTAAAGGCTAGTTTGAACTTTCAGCCTTCAACTTTGATTTCTCTTCAGCTGCTGCCAGCATGGAATACTTTTTTCCTCGTGCAAATATTTTCTTATGAAAGTATGTCTTCAAATTTTGCATATTCTTATAAGGCCCATATAGCTAGGTACAAGGTGCTGTGTGTGTGTGTGTGAGACAGTTAGACAGGACAGAAAGGCAAAGATGAGGTTAGAGCAGAGATTGTGAATTGGACAATTTTACTATTGCTACTTTAGTTTTGTGAGAGCCGACTTCATGGTTTAGGGTTTTTTTAAAGGATCAGATAAAGCAGTCTCTGGGGAATCTGCTATTAAGACTTGTGAACCTAGTTGAGGAGGTTCTGGAAGCGTGTGTTGTTTGGGTGGCGACCATCTCTAGAGACCTTGGATGAAATATGTCTGCCAGTGAACATGACTTGAGGGCTGAATCAATTGAGTGGGAAAGTGAGAGATCTTCTGTACCAGAGGCTGAGTTGGAGAATTTTGGAACTACCCATGTTGCCACATGTCTGCAGAGAGAAATGATTGTGTAATATGTATCTGTTGTATTGACTATTTAAAGTGAAAATAACCTTTTTAGTTTATAATTTGCTATTAATTCATGTTTAATACAGATCAGAACCAACATACATTAAAGTAAAAGTTACGGAAAACGAAATCTTGTTGGTAAATTCTACATTTGTGGGTCATTCAGTAAATTTGATTATTTTGTTTTATGGTTTCTCCACAAGAATTATAGCAACCTAATTTGCACAGACTTATGGTGATATGCACATGGTTTGTCATGCCTAGTAGAGGCATGTCATACTGTGAACTTTCAGCCAATACTTTTAAAAACTGGACAAACAAGCTGTTACGAAGTCTGTCACAAATCATGTGACATTTGGTCTGCAGACACCTAATTAAATATGGACATGGGTGATCGTACCTCAGCCATTTGTGAGATTCATACATTTCATTGTTTAAGGATGGGCCAACACCTAAAGACTATGGAGTTTCCAGACTCTGTTTCCATTTTTCATACTGGAAAAAAGGGAAGATAGTGGCCATTGAGTTTATCATCTTGCCATTGTGTCACAATGGCCTCCCCATCCAAACTAGACTGGATGGACCACAGAAGTGTTAATCCAGCGGTCATAACTAAAGCTGGTTTCTGGGACTACACCCTTATTAACCCAGGATACAACAGAACCATTAGTTGTCAGCCAGTCTGAGAACCAGACTGAAACTGGCTCAAGTCTTCAAGCTGCCAAAGTACTTAACCTGTTCCAGTTTCAAAGTTCACCTGAGAACCAACCTCCTCGATATTTTATCACAAATTTCTCAAGCTACTGTGAACCCTTCATTTTGCAAGACTTTCACATCAACATTAAATCAAATCCATTTAAGAAACCAGAGGCCTGCCATGTGAGAGACTTGAGATCATAAATCAGAGACTGAATTAACTAATATGTAAGTGTCCACTATCCTTGGTTATATCTAATGTCTGTGTGTGGGTGAGACTGTGTAATGTGTTATTTTGAGTGTGAGATTAAATAACCTTTTAAACTCTCCAAAGCTTGCTGCTGAAGTATTTAATTTGAATACACCGTGTAAGAAAAGACACACCTCTTTCCAAATTGCCTGTAATCAGCATGATTTGTAAGAGCAAATACATTCTGTGACACTTGCATCATAATCAGATCATAGCCCTTGATGTTTGGTTCTCTAAGCAGGACCTCTTGCCTACTCTTCACTGAGGATTGGTACTCGTGCCATGTACTGTATCAAGTAGGGAGATAGGTGAAAATATGGCTTGATCGATGGTTGAGGAAAGGAAGAAATTTCAGATTTTTCACCTACGAGGGAGTCAAAGGTTATGTGGTGGGTGGTGATGCAAGCAGGAAAGTGGAGTTAAGGTCAGAACCAAATCAGCCATTATCTTAGGGACGAGCAGAGCAAGCTCGAGGTGCCAAGGCGGCTTATTCCTGCTCTTATATCTTATGTTCTTAACATCTGGATCATTTTGGAAAACGAAGCTTTGTCACCTAAACTAATTGAAACAATCTCCTTGCTAAGAGGGTAAAAAGAGTGATACAGACTTTTAACTGAATTCAACTTCCCGAATATTTTGGATCACTAGTCCAGTATAGTTCGGGTACAATTTCCAACCAGTTCCGCGCATTTTGCACAGTACTTGATCTTTCGGCAGGCCTATTAAAAACGTGGCAGAGCTTAATTTCCATGTGTAAATATGCAGTAATCAGTCCCAATCTAATTGCTCATCCATTTAGCACACGGAATGGAGATTTAACAGGCCTTGTGCTGTCAGTTTTGTTACAAGTCGGTCCGGGTCAGTGTGCTGAAACTGGTTGTCGCTATGGAGATGAGCCTTCCCTTTGACCTATGAACAAGCGGAAGTTCCGGCTGAGACGGCTCGAGATGCGAATGGTTGTCAAGGAGATGCGGCTTGGAGGTTAGTGGCGGCACAGGGATGGAGAGTAACGAGGATCAGGCCCTCGATTCCATCATCGAGCGCTTAAAACGTCGCTACCTCGGCAAGACAGAGGCGGAAAGCAGGAGTGCGGATTACACTGGAAGCGGGTTCGTGGAGCAGTTTAAACGGCGGCTCCAGGACTCTGAAGATCAGGTGAGAGGATGGCGGAGGCAGAGGTTGAGAGGTTCGTAGCCCACTCCAGAAGTTGGGCTGACACGACAGGCCTCGGATGTTGTTAAATCAAAGACCAGCGTGTCTCTTAACCGTGGAGTTAAAATGCCCTAGTTTGAACCTGGAGTCAACATTCGAACCTTAACCAATAATGGGCATTCATCTCGTTTTTGGGATCTTGTGTGCAAAATGGCTTCCATGTTTGTCTATGTAGGAGTTATTGCACTTTCTTGCGCTAAATTGAAAATCAGAACCTCGAAGGTACTAATCTCTGAATTATCACTTCAGCCACAAATAAATTGGCATTGGGTAAATCAGATTCGAGAGATGAATGCGTGGTTCAAAGACTGATGTGGGAGAAATGGGTTTGATTCATGGGGCAGTGCCACTCATACTGGGGAAAGTGGGAGTTGTACTATCGGGAGTCTTCACCTAAATTGTGCTGGGACCGGAGTTCTGGCAAGTTGTAGAACTAGGGTGTTAGCAGGGGCTTTAAACTAAATAGTGGGTGGAACGTATCATATGAGGGGCGATGTGCTAAATTAAAGAGAAACAACAAGGTAATAGAGCAGGGTTGTGATTTGGGTAATGATAACCAGAGTGTGGCAAGAAGGGACAGAGCATACAAACTTAAAAGAGTGCTCCAGCAGATAAAGCCAGAGGTTGCAAAAATGGTAAAAAGACAGAATTAAAAACTCTGTATCTCAATGTATGCAGCATTCATAACAAAATGGATGAATTGTTAGCACAAATAGAAATAAATATGTATGACCTGATAGCCATTACAGAGACATGGTTGCAGGGTGACCAGGGCTGGGACCTGAATATTGAAGGGCACTTGACATTTCAGAAAGGCAGTATGGAAAAGGTGGTAGAGTAGCTCCGTTAATTAAGGATGGCCTTCGCTCAAAAGAGCAAGATATAGAATCAGTTTGGTTTGAGATAAGAAATAGGAAAGGTAAGTGTTCACTTGCAGGTGTGGTTTACAGGCCCTTTAACAGTAGTTACACTGTAGAACAGAATATACAGGAAGAAACAAATGGGGCGTGCAATAATCATGGGTGATTTTAATCTACATGTAGATTGGGCAAATCAGGTAGGCAAAGGTAGCCTGGAAAATCAATTTACATAGTGTATTCAGGACAATTTCTTAGAGTAGTATTTTCTAGTGCCAACCAGGGAGTAGTTTATTCTGGGCCTGGTAATCTCCAATGAGACACAGTTGATCAATAACCTCATAGGAAAGGGACCCCTAGGTGACAGTGATCAGAACATGATCAATTCCTTTTCTCTATCACTCCTGTGCTCATTGACATAATTGGCTCTCAGTTAAGCAACACCTTGATGTTAAAGTTCTGAACCTTGTTTTCTAATCCTTCCAAGGCCTTGCTCTTCTGTATCTCTGATCTCCTTCAGCCATCTAAGATATTGGTGGTCCTCTAAATCTGGCCTTGTGAGCATCTCCAGTTTTAATTGTTCCAACATTGGTGGCTGTTCCTTCCTAAACCTTATTGCTTCCCTAACTTTCTTTGCTTCTTATGAGGGGCATGGACAGGGTGGATAGGGAGCAGCTGTTCCCCTTAGTTGAAGGGTCAGTCACAAGGGGGCATAAGTTCAAGGTGAGGGGCAGGAAGTTTAGGGGGGATGTGAGGAAAAACTTTTCTACCCAGAGGGTGGTGACGGTCTGGAATACACTGCCTGGAAGGGTGGTGGAGGCGGGTTGCCTCACATCCTTTATGAGCACTTGGCACGTCATAACATTCAAGGCTATGGGCCAAGTGCTGGTAAATGGGATTAGGTAGGTAGGTCAGGTGTTTCTCATGTATCGGTGCAGACTCGATGGACCAAAGGGCCTCTTCTGCTCTGTGATTCTTAAAACCTACCTCTTTGACCAAACTTTTGTTCATCTGCACCAATCATGTGTCTCAGTGTCAAATTTTGCTTTTAAACGCTGTGAAGTGCCTTGGAAAGTTCTGTTGTGTTAAATGCATTATATAAATAATAGTTGTTGCTGTTGTAAATTTGCCAGAAAAAGTTAAATTTAGTAATTAATATTGCAGGTATGCTTTTAATGAGGAGACAATTATTAATGACTGCAAATCAACCTAATTTGTCCAGAAAGTGAATTTAAGTGTCATGTCTCATTCCTTAAGGTTTTGAATTGTTTTAGATGTTTTAACTGACATTTTTAAGTTTTACACTTTCTTTTATTTTCCTTTCTGTCTCTTTTTTTCTTTTTTAAGTCAATCTTTTTTTAAATTTCTTGTCTCTGTACATGATTTGATATTGAATTCACCCTTCTTAGTCCTCCCTCTTTGTTTCTCAACTTTGAATCTCATTGGTGAACAGGATACACTGTCTGTACTGTAATTTACCAAAGTGTCTGTTGCCCTCACTATGCCACTATTAGCTTGGCCTTCCACCAACTGGGTTGATGGTGGACACGGTTCAAATCCCACCATGGCAGCTGTTGGAATTTAAATTCAATTAATAAAATCTTGAATTGAAAGCTGGTCCTAGTAATGGTGATGGTGACTCTGAAACTATCGTTGATTGTTTTAAAAACCTATCTGGGTCACTAATATTCTTTAGGAAAGGAAATCTGCCATTCTTACCTCGTCTGGCCTACACATGACTTCAGACCCACAGCTCTCTGAAGTGGCCTAGCAAGCCACTCAGTTGAAGGGCAATTAGGGCTAGGCAACAAATGTTGGCCTTGCCAGCAATGCCCACATCCCATCAAAAAGAATTTTAAAAACTTGGTCGGCAAAAATTTTAAAACCTAAATGTGAATGAGCAAGTTTAGCTAATGGGACATACCACAAAACCGCCTTGTTCCAGAAAAAATGGCCCATTGTTAACCCATTGCTCAGAGCAGGCACTTGCCCAATGCCCATAGAGTTTCTATGGGTGTTTGCGTGGCAAGCTCCTATCAGCTAACCATCCAAAAAGAGCAGCACCTACTATCGGGCTTGTGGGACCTACGTGAACAGGGCTGTGTCTTATAAGTCAGGTTGAAAAATCATTAACGAACAGCACAGTGTCTGAGACAAGAATTATAAATTGGAATATTCAATTCAATGTCAAGTTAGTTGCAGAAAGCGAAATGACAAGAGGGAAGGAAAGGTTGATAAAGAGACAGATAAGGGATAGAAAGAAATAGTTAAACTGACTTTTGATTTTTTAAATATTTCAATCAATAAGTAAATGTCAAAGGAATAATACACCATACAAGTTAATTTTCAGTGCCAGAGAGGTTGTTTGGAGGTAATTAAGATGTAATTGCCATGTAAGATACTTAGATTGGAACGGACCTTTTTTGGGGGGGCATATTTAGTCCTGTTAGCCCCATGGAGACCAACAAACTAAAAGAACCTAATTTATGAAATGACCCCAGTGACAAACCTGTGGACAAGATTTCACTTTTTATAACTCTTACTTTAGCAATCAAATAAAAAATCAACATAAATTAAACATGAACAGGCAATTTGTAGTCAATATAAACCACAAATTGCACTTTAAATAGCTTATACAACAAAGATAGACCTCGCTGATTTACTATGCAGTTCACTTGGCATATAATGCACCAGTTCTAGCCACAAAGTCCTTCAAAACTCTGAACATTACCTGGCCGAATTTCAGCTCCTTTTCTTCAAGGCTTTAGCCACCAAATCACATCTGAATTTAGTTTTACTCCACCCAAGTTCCATGGGTACAATTTTCACCAAAAGGCACACTTTTCCAGATCCCTCTCAACTTTGCTCCTGGATTCAGCCCTCTTGATCTTCTCTTTGGTGCAGGTGCAGCTGCACCACATACCACCACCTCCTTCCATTCCAGAAGACCCAGGTATCACGGGCCTGTTTTTCCGCTGGTCCTCGGTTGCGTGATCTGCCTCCAACAAACCTCAAGGGCGCTCCAAGTTCCTCAGATGCAAAAGCTCTGCTGCAGATCCGAGCATCAGCCGCCTGCAGTCGAGCTTCTGCGTGAATCTCCCAATATGAAAGTATATTCCTGAGTGCCAGTCCCAGCACCCTGTGCCCCTTCCACTTAGCTGCTAGCTAACCAACTCCCATGCACTAAAATGGCACGAATTCCAAGCCACATGGGCCTCTTTCACCCTTTTGGTGGATGGGCCAATGACCCAACAATGCCCAACCTTGGCCTCCTCAAGCATGTGTACTGCATCCACCCTGGACCCAATTCCTGACTGCTCTGAGCCATCCACCTCCTGGAAACTCTACAAACTGCAGAGTTCATCACAGCTGACATCTATGTGGTAAGTACAGCAACTTCATGCTGTGAGTCAAGACAATGTGAAACCATTTTTGGGTGCTTTTAAAGGAGCCGTCAGACAGCAGCTTCCAGATGTTGGTGCTTAGCTGTATGTGCAAATGCTGTCTGATTTGCACATAAATACCAATGAGCAGGCACACAGCACTGTCCAAAATATCATACGCTAAGTCTCATTAGTCACGCATCTAAAGTGCTGCTTGATGTCATCAGGCAGAGTGTCACCTCCTGTATGAACAGAGAAGTGGCAGAGCAGAAGTTTGGCTTCATTCCTGGAAAGGCTACAACTGACACCATGCTTGTGCTCAGAAAGCCCTTGGAGAAATGTGAAAATAAGCAGGAAGCCCAGCTTTGGCTCATGTTTATAGACTATGCCAAAGCTTTCAACACTGCCCAACATGATGCTCTATGCAAGGTACTTAGACTTTGGTGTACCCACACATCTTGTGTGGCTAAAGCAAGAGCTATACAGAAATATTTCAGGAGTCATCAGAGTTGGTGATGGGCATACAAACCAATTCCAGTTTGAGAAGGGATCAGGCAAGGGTGTCTTCTGTCACCCATGCTGTTTAATGCTGTGGGATGGTGCAGGAAGAGTTACCAGATAAATGTGGCTGCATCATAAGAGGTCATAACAGATGGAATTTCAGGTAGGCAGATGACATCACACACATAGCCAGACAAAAGAGGAGCTAGAGACTATGGCAGGCCTAGTAAAAAAAATACAGTGAGACTTTTTCAACATAAATGAGGCAAAGATCAATGATATGGCTCTAAATGGCAATTGAAAAGTCAAGATTGGAAGCAACGAGATAGAGGCAGTGGATGCATGGAATCAGCTGGATGGATAGAAAGACAAATGAGTAGGTTAAATCAAGAGTGGAAGTTCAGGAATCAAGAGGGTTGCTAAATACAGCCAAAGAAAGAAAGTACAGTTATTGGGAGCAAAGACCCAATAGCCTTGTTCTGGCAACAATTGAAGGAGAAAGTTAGGGTTAAGAAAGAGGAGGGAGAAAAAAAATTGGATGGTTGGATAACATTGAGACGCGGACTGAGGGAGGATTGAAGAAAGCCAGCGAAGAAGCAAGATGATGCCGACGACCCCACTAAGGCTATGGTGACAACGAACAAACCAATTGAGCGCTTGATTTAAGCCTGCTGACGGAATCAGTAGGGTAAACCTTGACAACAATGCATTAACATTCCAAAGTGCTTCACAACCAATTTTTATGTTGTGTGGTTACTGTAATAACTTCAATAAATGTGGTGGCCAATTTTTGCAGCGCAAGGTCACACTAATAGTAATGTGATAAATGATATGATCTGTTTTAGTGGTGATGTTGGAGGATAAGTACATACAATAGGAGAACTCCTCTACTGTTCTTCAAATATGTAGTAGAAAGGGCTAATAGCTAATATACATCATCAATGATGTCAGATCATGTGTCTCTAGAACTCAGAGAGAGGCCTGAAAGGAACCTCGTACTTACCTGTCCCTGTACATAGTTGTAAATAGTTAATAAACATTTGGAAGTTCCTGGATGCCTTGTTTTCAGTAGTCTCTGTTAATTATACCCTGGGTCCATTTCTGATGTTACTTCATGGTGGTGGTGGCAAACTAACCGATACCCCCTACCAAACTGCTTGTAAAAGGAAAGTGAAAGCCATCAAGAATACAGCAGCGAGGGAATGACCACAGCAAGGAATCAAAAAGAAAAGTGCTAACGGAGTCCCAAAACAGTTGATTAAAGTACCAGACGACCATGGAAAAAGCCCTATTCCTATCCGACTTCTTTGACCACATGGAAGGCCTTAGCCAAGTTGCACAATGGAAAAATTGGGGTCATAGATTCAGCAGGTATAGGGCCGCTTCAGGGTTAGCACGTTAAATCTGTGCCCCCTTGTTCTTGATCCTTTTACGAGCGGGAACAGCTTCTCCCTATCTACTCTGTCCCGCCCCCTCATGATTTTGAACATCTCTAACAAATCTCCTCTTAGCTGCCTTCTCTCCAAGGAGAACAATCTATCCTCATAGCTGAAGTTTCTCATCCCTGGAACCATTCTTGTAAATCAGTTCTGTCATCTCTCCAGTGTGTTCACACCCTTCCTATAATGTGGCACCCAGAACTGTACACAATACTCCAGCTGAGGTCAACCGAGTGTCTTATATAAATTCAGCATAACCTCCCTGCTCTTGTACTCTATTCCCCTATTAATAAAGCCCAGGATACTATACGCTTTAACTGCCCTCTCCACTTGTCCTGCCACTTTCAATGATCTATACATATATACACCCAGGTCTTTCTGCTCCTGCACCCCGTTCAAAATTTCACCCCTTATTTTATTTTGTCTGTCCATTGTTCTTCCTACCAAAATGCATCACCTCACACTACTTCACATTGAACTTCATCTGCCACCTAACTGCCCACTCCACCAACTTGTCTATGTTCTCTTGAAGTTCCACGCCATCCTCCTCACAGTCCATTACACTTCCAAGCTTCATATCATCCGTAAAATTTGAAATTGTCCCCTGCACACTAAGATCTAGATCATTAATATATATCAGGAAAAGCAAGGGTCCCAATATTGACCCCTGGGGAACTCCACTACAAACCTTCCTCCAGCTCGAAAAATATCCATTGACCATCACCCTCTGTCTCCTATTTTTCAGCCAATTTTGTATCCACGTTGTTACTGTACCTTTTATTCCATGAGCAATAACATTTTTCACAAGTCTGTTGTGTGGCGCTGTATCAAATGCCTTTTGAAAGTCCATGTACAACAGATCAACAGCATAACCCTCTCTGTTACCTCTTCAAAATACTCCAGCAAGTCAGTTAAATAAGATTTTCCCCTTTAAAAATCCATGCCAGTTCTTTCTTATCAACCCACATTTTTCCAAGTGACTATTAAATCTATCCCGAATAATTGTTTCTAGAATCTTGCCCACTACTGAAATTAAACTGACTGGTATGTAATTGTTGGGCTTAACCTTTTTTGAACAAAGGCATAATGTTTGCAATTCTCCAATCCTCTGGCACCACCCCTGAATCTAGGGAAGACTGGAAGACTATGGCCAGTGCCCCTGCAATTTCTACTCTCACTTCCTTCAATATCCTTGGATGCATCTCATCAAGTCCCGGTGCCTTGTCAACTTTAAGCACCGACAGTCTATTCAACACTTCCTCCTTATCAATTTGATCCCTTCTAGTGACAGAGTTTCCTCGTCTGTCACCATGGCCTGGGTAGCATCTACCTCCTTGGTAAAGACGGATGCAAAGTATTCATTTCATACCTCAGCCATGGCCCCTTCGTCCATGTGTAAATTCCCCTTTTATTGTGGATGGAGTCTTACCTGAATTTCTGCAGTCCAGAGAAAAGCTAACATTATCCAAGGCAGTTCACTTAATGAGACAGCCTGAGCTTCAGAAGCAGAACCGAGTTTTAATCCAGGGTGATAGAGAACCTTTGTGGAGTTAAACTACTGACTCAGTCCAATATGTGAGCAATAGAGGTACTGGCCCACCGACTAAAAAGCAGACCCAGACCGACCATTACCCAGACTCACCATTATACAGTGCTCCCATTGTAGCACCCAAAAACCCCATATGTGAAGAATATTCTGCCATACATGCAGGGTGTCTTGCCTGCCGGAGGTGGGACTATTTAAGGCAGCATGCCGCAACTGCAAGCTACCTACTCAAGAATATAAAGGGAGACCAATCCGATCACACAGTATCCAGGAAACAGAAGATGTAAAGGAACAGAAAGTGCCTTTCTTGGGTGAAGTTGCAACCTTTTGGAATGCAGAAATCATTATCAATGACCACATAACCAGTTTCAACTTGGACATGGTGCACGGGTGTCCATTATTTCTGATATGGTGTAGTGGCTGATGCCTGAATTTCTTCAACCATTTACAACTTGACCTTCATGGTCCACAGGGCACCCCACTCAAGGTGCAAGGGCAGATGACTGCCACACTTTAGTATAATGGCAGAGAATTTATTGGCACTCTACCTAATAAACAGCAATCTTGATTATGGATAGAGAAGCTTGTATAGCTTTGCAACTTTATTCACTAGTAGTAATGGAAACCCAAGTTGACCCAGGATGATTTAAGCTAGTCTCCATACAGAAGGCTCCACACCTGCAGCCACAAGAGGACATTCTGGAACTTGTGTTCCTCTTTGAGGAGAAGGTGGATGAAGAAGGAGACCAGTCCACCACTGATGACAATGATCAGAAGGTGCCTGATGAATGTGACCAGGATGCTAATCCACCTGATTATTCTGGCAGGGACACTGATTGACATAGAACAATCTAATGCAGGCACTGACTTTCAGAAAGAATGACCAGGAACAGAAGCTTCGACAATGGCCAGTGAGAGAGGTGCAGAACACACAGCTGACTCCCCAAACCTTGAAGTATAGGGGAAGAGGAAGTAACCGAAACTTATGATATACTAGCTGCTGATCTGACACACATTTCAGATGTGCAACGAAGTGTAACTGCTCTGAATCTAGTAGAGGCAGTAGAACAGAATCCGAGGTGATATTCAGTTCTATCCCAGACGTTGCCTTGACTGTTGAAGCTCATGAAATGCCAATACCTAGTGAACAGCAAACTCGCACTGAGTGAAAATAGTGTGTGCACAGGCCAAACAACTGCATGCAGAAACATAATCCCTACAGTATTGACATGAGTATCAGTAAGTTCACTTGAGAATAATCTTCCCGCTTCCATTTGTCCATCACTTTCATTCTTGTGTGGTATTGGGAGTGCACAACACGTTATTCAGGGTACATGAATCATTGAATGTACCAAAACAATGAATGCTTTTGCCACGCAATGATCTTGCTGGATCAGAAGATCACTACAGTTATACGAACCTTAAGAGAAGCTGGCCAAGTTTCGGCCAGCAGCGCAATCTCTGGGTTACAAGGGAAAAGGAGAAAAAGAGAACATCTGTTTATCACCTTTATGCTGTGCATCAGAAACTGGAATCTCTGTCTACTGTTTCAAGTGCATTTCAGGAAGAACATACATCCTACATGTCCTCTAAGAGAGCCGAGAACACAGTTGAAGATTGATGCCATTGGTGCAGGACACTGAAGGAGGGGATGGGAAGTAAGATGTGTAAATAGCTAGTGAGTAGAATGAAAGACTTGGGAGGGAGATGTAGTATAAAGGTTAATAGCTAGCGATGTCAGATCGCATATCTAGAACTCAGAGATGCCTCAGGAAGGAGCCACGTGCTTATCTGTCCCTATACGTAATTGTAAATAGTCAATAGACATTTGGAAGTTCCTGGATGCCTTGTTTCCAGTAGTCTGTGTTAATATACCCTGGGTCTGTTTCTAATATTACTTCAAAAAGTGCTATTATCTTTGTTACATCCAGCTGAGGGCAGACAGGGCCTTAGTTTAACATATCAACTGAAAAACATTGTCACTGTTAGTGTAGCACTTCCTCAGTACTGCACTGAATCGTCAGCCTGGAGTATGTCTCAAGCTTCTGGAATGGAACTGGAACCCCCAAGTCTTACTGACTTGAAAGTAAGAATGCTGTTTTGGAACTGAAGCTGGCATCCAATCAACAAGCGGGTATTGTATAACAACCTATACTTGGGAGAGAACTTTACTTATATCATGCTGTATTCATTTTGATAAACATTACATTTTTAGTGAGCTGTATTTGACAAGAATTAGTGAGAAGGCAGAGATGCTAATATGTTTTGGGTTAGCATTACAAGATTTTAAAATTATTTATAAACATTCATCATTAATAATATCTGTTCAGCTTTACCCTGGGTCTCCCTATTGTTCAGTGGAGACCAGTAACACTACAGTGACTAGCTGGTTAACATAGAGGATGCTCTCCTGAAACTGAATCAAAAGTCTAGAGGTAGACAAACAATGTACTAACATTCTGCAACCCAATGGTTATAATCTAACCTTGACACTTCGCTAACTTTTATGAATGACTTGAATTATCTTGTCTTCTTCAAAACTCATTGAATTGCAAAACTAGAGATATCCATTATTTACTGTTTATTTACATTTTTACCTAAGTTAATTTCGCAAATGTCAGTTGAAGCATTGTATTTTGTGTATTGCTATATTTCTTTGTTTTTGTTGCAATTGATCAAATTAGTATGCTGTAGCACTTTGGATAATTAAAATCATGTTCTGATTCAAGGAAAAAAAAATCAGGCATGAAAAATCAAATAAATTTTGATCTAATCAAGTATAAAATTAGATATCAGAATGACAAAAGTGAGTTTCGTGCTGTTCAAAATGCTGAAATTTATAAACATCATACATTCTCCCATTGGTATTTCATCTTAGCATCATGCAGCTGCTAACTTAACTAAAACATTTATTTAAAATATTCCAGCATAATAATGCATCATAAAATGTTTCTAGGATTATATTATGCACAAGAGATGTGATCACTTGTCCATTTCTTGCTGAATAAACCTAGTGCTATATTGCTGATGTACAGTATTTTACTGACAATGTAGCATATGTTGTCCAACAACTTTCCATGTTTTGCTGTATTTAATATCTAATTTAAAGGTCACAGGATTGCAATTTCAACAGTTAATTTTATTTTATTTTAGGACTCCACGGTAAATCTAACTAGAATAAATTTGAAAATGAACCCATATATCAAAGGTAAGATTTTTTACAGAATGAAAATAGTAATGGCACTAGATTTGTAGTCTAGTATATCTTGATGCAAAAATGTCTCTGCTGGTCATTATTGTGTTAACTTCTGGGATGGATATATTGACCTTGGGTGGAATTCAATGCAGTTTCACCAGAGTTATACCAAGGCTTAAAGGGTTAAACTATGCGAACAGGTTACATAAATTTAGCTTGATTCCCTTAAGATTAGAAATTTGAGAGGTGATCTAATTGAGATATTTAAAATGATAAAATAATTCAATGGAGTAGATTTAGAGAAACCATTTCCCCTGATGTGGAAATCTATAACAAGGAGTCACAATCTTAAAATTAGAACTAGGTCATTCATGAGTGGAATCAGGAAGCACAAAGGTGGGTAAATGGAGCTGAAGTAGAGATTAGCCATGATCTGATTGGTGCACCAAGCAAGAGGAGTGGAACAGGCTATTGCTGTTGATATGTTCACAAACAGCTTCAACGCATCAATTTGTTCTATTCTTTTTGAATCCTATGTATCTTTTCTATTGGAATTCTGCAAACCATGCCTTAGACACCTTTGCTGTCTGAACTATGCATAGTGGCACAGAAGTCAAGATAGAAAATGATGATTCTTAGGTATTTAAGAGTTTTTTCTTTTTCCTTTTGGACTTTTTTATTACCAAAAAAGACAACAGCCATGACTTCAAATGGCATTAGGATAAGCTGATTAAGAAGAATGGAAGAGGAGACTGTAGCTGTTGCCCTCAAGTAAAGGATAGGGTGAAGCTGGGACTGTGCACATACGCCCATATCTTTAGCTTCTTAGTTGAAGACATTCACCTTCACAGTCCTATTTCAAATCCACACTACATCAGTGGAAACCAATGGCTTTTTCTGCACTTCCTCCTCCCTTTTGGAAGGGGAACTGGGGGGTGTGGGAGCGGTAGTAGGGGGAAAGCAAAACTCCACAGTCACCATTTGTCTTGGGACATTGGACAGGATTGCTCTGATTGCCTTTTTGCAAGGATTCTGCTTGATCATAAACCACCTTGTGCCTGCCATCTTTTAATACTGTTTGGTCACTTTAATTCCTCTCCTTGAACTCCTCATCAGCATTCACAGGAAATTAATTGATTTCTTCTGGGATAAAGCAAAGTACTGGCTCTCTGCTGAAGTTCTGACCCAGCCCTTGGGAAGGGGAATTAGGCACTGGTATATATTTTTTATAAATCACCCTAACAATATTGAGTTGGATATTCTCATGTTCAACATCACTGTTCACTCCTAAAAAGCAGGCCTAGAGCTCTCAGTGATTTAAGCTCCATCTTTACTGTCCAGTATGTAGTCAAATAGTTGCACATCCTGGGATCATAACATGGAATTCTTGTTCCATTAACTTGTAACTGAAGTCTCATCTTGGGGAGATGGTGGCGAAGTGGTAATACCAGTGGACTAGTAATCCAGAAGCTCAGTCTAATGCTCTGGGGACATGGGTTCAAATCCCACCACAGCAGCTGGTGGAATTTAAATTCAGTTAATAAATCCGGAATTGAAAACTAGCCTCAGCAATAGTGACCATGAAACTATCATCGATTGCCGTAAAAACCCATTTGTTCCACTAATGTCCTTTAGGGAAAGGAAATCTGCCATCATTATCTGGTCTGGCCTACATGTAACTCCAGATCCAGAGCAATGTGGTTAACTATTAACTTCCCTCTGAAATGGCCTACTAAGCCGCTCAGTTGAAGGGAAATTAGGGATGGGCAACAGATGCTGGCTTTGCCAGCCACATCCACATCCCATGAAAGAGTAAGGGAAAAAATGCAATGTTCTCTTGTCTTTAAGACTGAAAACACTTAGAGACGAGGTACAATTACAAACCAACAAACTAGTGTGTTTTACATAATGTGCATAATGTGTTTCATCAATGTCCTACTGCTCCTTGTAGCATAAAAATATTAAAATATAACTCTGCTGGTTTTCCAGGTAAAAACTATTTTTAGCACCAGTACTTTCTCAGATAAAGTTCATCTCTTCCTTTAGTCTGTATGGGTTTAGCCTGAAATTAGCATCCCCAGAGAGCACCAAAGGCAGTCCCCTGATCCCTCTCAATTTTGACAGTGAATAGGCCAATTGTCTGTGCACAAACTTATGATACAAAAATAATTACTTTTCCTTTGTTGTAAGAGTTAATGGCACCTGTTTAGCTTCTGCTGGCCACATTGAGTGAAATCCACTCCATCACAAAGACAAAATATACTTAGAATCATACCCAATAATCCTCATCGTTCTAAAGCTGAAAGCTGGAGAAGTAAATAGTCTGACAGTTGTTCCATCTTTCTTTGGTAGACTATTAACAACCCAAATTGCCCAAACCTCCATCTATTCTTTAATGGCTATAATATTAGTTCAAAAATGCTGCGTTTAACATACAAGAATTATAAATTGCCAAAATTCTGCTCAGGCAAAATGGGTGAAACCCACACTACTAAAAGTGGTTTGGGATGTTTTATGGATTAAATATGCTATCTCCCTAAACATCTCCACCTTTCTCCCCTAATTTTAAGGTGCTCTTTAAAACATACCTCTTATTGTCACCTGACCTATTGCCTCCTCTTTTGGCTCTGTCAGTTTTTATCAGATTACACTCCTATGAAGCACCTTGGATATTTGACTGTGTCAAAGGCACTATATAAATGTAAGTGCATTGAATTGTACAGCAGAAAATGAGGCATTCGTCCCATTGTATGTTTACCGACTCTGAAAAAGCTGTCTAATTAGTCCCATTCCCCCCACATTTTTCCCCATAGCCCCCTAACTTTTTCTTTCTTGGCGATGGTGAGAAGGATTTAATAGAGGGTAAGCAGAGCATCAGATGGAGGGTGGAGGATGGAAATCCAGCTGGGGAAGCATTGGAAAGGTCAAGCGTGGAGGTTGCAAAGGCATGAATGAGAATTTCAACAGCAGATGGATTAGGATGGGAGCAGAGGTGGAAATGTTACAGAGATGAAAGTTGGCAGTCTTTGCGATGGCATCGGACGCTCAGCTCAAGGTTGAATAGGAACCCAAGGTCATGAATGTTCTTGTTCATCCTGAAAGCATGGCTGTGGAGGGTTTATGGTGAGAACCAAAGTTTATGGTGGAATTGAAGACAATGACTTCAGCTTACCTCATATTTAGCTGAAGCAATTTGTAGCTCTCACAAAATTGGATATCAGACAAGCAACTTGACAGCACAAAGGTGGTAGAGAGCAGTGTTACTTCTAAGCTGCATGAAAGCACAGCCATGTAGAAGTCTCAAAAGCACCATGCAGACCTTGTCCAATGATGAATACTGTGTGCGGGAAGCTGGGCAAAAGATTTCAAAGGGGCCATGCATTAAAGGGAACATTGGAGGAAACGTAGAGTTGGGGGGTCATCAGCATCCATGAGAAAGCTGTGCCCTTGTTTCCAAACGTTAGCATGTAGATAAGGAGGTGGCTGAAGGACTGCTGAAGAGAAGATACAAGGCTTGGAAGTGAAGACATTACTCTGGTTACAAAAACAAATGTGAGAATAGAGTCAAGCCTTTTCTGCTTTAATACCAAATATGCACACCATGCAAATTTCTAAAGATGTGTATTGATCTCAGAATGATGAGCGAGTGATCAAAATTTTAGTAGCAAGTTCTCCAATAGAAAAATAACCAAAATAAGACTATATGAGGCTATGTACAGAGAATTTATACTTAAATGTAGGAAGTGCATAAAAGTGATGAATTAAATACAGATTTTTAAACATATCTTAACAATCACCTTTGTGGATGTACAAAGGAGCACAAAATCTAGACTGACAATTTGGTAGAGTAATGAGGGAAAAAGGTGTCAGAGGTGCTGTCTTTCAGATGAGATATTAAACGTCTACCTTCTCATGGATCTAAATACACTATTTTGAAGAAGAATCTGGCATTATTTCAAAGAAGAACCATTGGAGTCCTCCCTGGCATTCTGGCCAATATTTATCCCTGAACCAACATCAGAAAAACATTATCTGGTCTTTATCCCATTGCTGTTTTGGGATCTTGTTGGGCATAATTTGGCTGACACTTTTGTCCTGCATAACAGCGCAGGAATTTAATCCAGACAAATGCGAGGTAATGCATTTTGGAAGGTCTAATACAGGTAGGAATTATACAGTAAATGGCAGAACCCTAAAGTGCATCGACGGGCAGAGGGATCTGGGTGTATAGGTCCACAGGTCACTGAAAGTGCAACGCAGGTGGATAAGGTAGTCAGGAAGGCATATGGCATGCTTGCCTTCATTGGCAGGGGTATTGAGTATAAAAGCTGGGAAGTCATGCTGCAGCTGTATAGAACCTTGGTTAGGCCACACTTGGAATATTGCATGCAATTCTGGTCACCACATTACCAGAAGGATATGGAGGCGTTGGAGAGGGTGCAGAGGAGGTTTACCAGGATGCTGCCTGGTCTGGAGGTTATTAGCTATGAGGAGAGGTTGGAGAAACTCGGATTGTTCTCACTAGAGCGACGGAGATTGAGGGGCGACTTGATAGAAGTTTACAAAATTATGAGTGGCATGGACAGAATAGATAGTCAGAAGCTTTTTCCAAGGGTGGAAGAGTCAATTACTAGAGGACATAGATTTAAGGTGAGAGGAGAAAACTATAGAGGAGATGTGCGGGGCAAGTTTTTTACGCAGAGGGTAGTGAGTGTCTGGAATTCGCTGCCAGAGGAGGTGGTGGAAGCAGGTACGATAGTGGCGTTTAAGAGGCAGCTTGACAAATACATGAATAGGATGGGAATAGAGGGATACGGACCCCAGAAGTGCAAAATGTTTTAGTTGACGGGCAATATGATCGGCGCAGGCTTGGAGGGCCGAAGGGCTGTTCCTGTGCTGTACTTTTCTTTGTTCTAACAACAGTGACTGCATTTCAGGAGTACTTTATTGGCTCCAACACTTTGCACCATTCTAATGTTATGAAAATGCAAGTCTTTTATGCATTTCTTTCAATTGAATATTTGTTATTGATTATTTTGTAATACCATACTATAACCTCAATTTTCCAGAGGTTTCAAAAATTACTAGATTATTTTTGCACATCTCATAATTCTTAACAAGTCAGACTTCTGAATATACAAGTAATTAGAAGATTAATACTTTAATAACCTTACATAAGACTTCATTATTTTCTGTATACCTCATCATGAAGTATATTTCTCAATTAATTAATATTTACATTACCAGATCGACCTGGTATCAGACAAACTCTTGTTCATTCATTTCTCTGGTCCTCCCTGACCTAAATTGAATTGTGGTCTTTCAACAACTCCAGGGCCTGAATTTTTCCCATGTCGGGCAGGAGCGGTCGTAATCGGCTCCGCACCGCCGTTTTATGCGGGCGGGCCAATTAAGGCCCACCCAGCGTAATACGCAAACGGTAGCACTGAGCGCTACCTGTGTAGGCGGGAGGAGGAGGAAGAGTCGGGGCCAGTGCTCTTTCGCACATGCGCGTGAAAGAGCACTTCAATCCCCCATAGGCATGGAGCTGCCTCTGGGAGATTGAAGCGCTTTTGAAATAAATAAATAAAATGGAATAAAAATTTAATGAAACATGTCCCACAGTCACATGAGATGGGACATATTTTTATATTTCAGAATTTTTTTAAATTCAATTTGTTAAAGCTTTAGGAAACCTCATCCTGCTCGTGGATGAGGTTTCTTAAAAAACGTAAAGGCCTTTTTGCCTGCCCGCCAACAGTTAGGCTGGACGGGCAGCGTAAATTTGATATTAATTAGTTCCTTAACTGCCTTAATAGGTCTCGTAATTATTGGCGGGCGCACAGCCAACTTCAGCGGGCACGCAGCCAACTGCAGCGCACACCTGCTGACCGAAACATCGTGTGTCATTTTACGCGCCAGCATGTCGGGCACTCCTCCACACGGCGATTGAGAAATCTTGGCCCAGATTAAATTCTCATTCTCCCTTTTAAACGACTCAGTGGCATTTCCCCTTCTTATCTGTGTAACCTTTTCTACAATCCTCCCTCCAATTTCTCCAATATCCTGTGACTCCAGCCTTCTGCAATCCCATAGCCCCTCCACCAACCTTTTGACCCACTTTCAATAACCATGCCTTCGACCAGCATTCCCCATATACTCTCCATACACTTCTCCTCCTATTCAGCCCCTCCTTAAAACCTACCTTTTTTCACAGATTTTGATTATCCTTCTTAGCATCAATCTTTTTTGGCTTGAGTCTGTGAAACACCTTACACTTCTACATTTAAAGGTGCTCAATCAATGCCAACAACAACAATTTGCATCAAGAGAGGAGGAAGAAAAGTGAAGTTGGGTTTCATCGGCATGCATATGATATCTGATCCTATATTTCTTGGATATTGTCACCTTTGAGAAACATATTGATAAGGTTTACAGCTATGTCACCATGTGGGCATGGGATGAGAAACTTGGTGGATATGTAGTATTGTTGTTAGGAGATCTTGTGGCATGATGGGTGGTATCTCTGCCTCTGAGCCAGAAGCTCCGGGTTCAAATCCCACCCCAGGGCCTGATGACCAACGAAGGTGCGTTCATGACATGGCCAAGCAGATTGATTATCAACGTGTAAATCCATCTGATAACGTTTACGGCAGGTGTTAAGAGCGGGAGCGTTTCCTGGTCAGTCAGAACTGCGTGGTAGCTGCAACAAAACAGCTTCCCTAGGTTAAAAGACTCCAAGCACATGCTGTTGTCACGATGCTCTATGGCAAGTGTCCTCCTCACTTTGAGGGACTGTTCGAGAGAGAAGACAGTATTGTT
This sequence comes from Cetorhinus maximus, assembly GCF_964194155.1. Taxonomy (NCBI): domain Eukaryota; kingdom Metazoa; phylum Chordata; class Chondrichthyes; order Lamniformes; family Cetorhinidae; genus Cetorhinus; species Cetorhinus maximus. The sequence goes on along the minus strand of NC_135885.1, from coordinate 58,757,501 downwards.
GAGGTTGAATATGTTTAGAAGTAAGAAAGAGATAAAGATGTATTGCTAAGAAATGTTGAAGGTGCATAGAATGATCAATGGTGTCCAAGTTGTCGAGAAGCATGCTGTAGGACAGCAGGCTGTGGTCCCGGTCACAAAGGATGTTTTTAGTAACCTTGTCATAAAGCAACAACGATGCATTCCAGAACCACAAAGAGGAAGGAAACATTATTGGAGATTATTAACAGGTTTAAAATTTATGTTTGAGGTGGGAAGTGATTGCCACTCTGAAGGAGGTAACTCTTTTCGAGTCAAAACAATTAACTAAATTAACAATAACAAGGGATAAATCAAGCACAGCCCCTAATTCAGGTCAGCTGTAAAACCAAGGACAAAGTTTAAAGGAAACTTACAAACATTAAACCAAAATGTGATTAAAGGGGTCAACAAAACACCCCAGTTCCCGCGGCGCCCACCGGGCACGGAAGGCCTCGATGGTGCCGGCAAACACCGCGTGCTCCCTCTCCAGGGACACCCGGCCGCGAACGTAGCCACGGAAGAGGGACAAACAATCGGGCGGGACTCCCCCCTCGATCGCCCGCTGCCTGGACTTCTGAAGGAGGTAGGTGCAGTGCCTCAAGTTGATGGTAATTAAGAACCAAGGACAGGGATTGGGTGTGAGAGCTGCTTTTGTAGATCATTTACCTGGGAGAGAGGCAAAGAGCGAACCTGCTTGAAGAATGCACAGGAGAGTTCTAGAATGCTGGGTTTGAAGAAAAGAACGAAGAGTGACATCACAGGAAAACCGTGTTCATTGGTTGGTGAGAAACTGTTGCTCGGGAGTGTCTTTAAATAGCTGTAAATCATAAAAGAGTAATGTTTTAAAAGACGTAGCTACTTGGATTTAAGTAAGAAACACTAGGGAGTAAATGTAAGCCAGGGCCAATAAAATAAAATAATATAAGTAAACCAAAGTAAGGTGTGGTGGTATTGTCACTGGACTAGTAATCTAGAGACCCAGGGTAATGCTCTGGAGACCCAGGTTCAAATCCTGCAATGGCAGATGGTGGAATTTGAATTCAATAAAAATCTGGAATTATAGGTCTAATGAAGACTATGAAGCCATTCTTGATTGTCGTAGAAACCCATCTGGTTCACTAATGTCCTTTAGGGAAGGAAACCTGTCGTCCTTACCTGGCCTGGTCTACATGTGACTCCAGACCCACAGCAATGTGGTTGACTCTTAAATGCCCTCTGAAATGGTCTAGCTAGCCACTCAGTTGTAACAAACCGCTACAAAGTCACAAAAAAGGAATGAAACCGGATGGACCACCCGGCATTGACCTAGGCACTGGAAACGACAACAGCAAGCACAGCCCTGTCGACTCTGCAAAGTCCTCCTTACTAACATCTGGGGGCTAGTGCCAAAATTGGGAGAGCTGTCTCACAGACTAGTCAAGCAACAGCCTGACATAGTCGTCCTCATGGAATCATACCTTACAGATAATGTCCCAGACTCCACCATCACCATCCCTGGGTATGTCCTGTCCCACCAGCAAGACAGAGCCAGTCGAGGTGGCGGCACAGTGGTATACAGTCAGGAGGGAATTGCCCAGGGAGTCATCAACGTTGACTCTGAACCCCATGAAGCCTCATGGCATCAGGTCAAACATGGGCAAGGAAACTTCCTGCTGATTACCAGTACCGCCCTCCCTCAGCTGATGAATCAGCGCTCCTCCATGTTGAACATCACTTAGAGGAAGCACAGAGGGCGGCAAGGGTGCAGAATGTACTCTGGGTGGGGGTCTTCAATATCCATCACCAAGAGTGGCTCGGTAGCACCACTACTGACCGAGCTGGCTATGTCCTAATTGACATGGGTGCTAGACTGGGCCTGCGGCAAGTGGTGAGGGAAAACATACTTGACCTCATCTTCGCCAACCTGCCTGCCGCAGATGCATCTGTCCATGACAGTGTTGGTAGGAGTGACCACCGCACAGTCATTGTGGAGACGAATTTTAGTTTCACGTTGAGGATACCCTCCTTCGTGCTAAATGGGATAGATTTCGAACAGCTCTAGCAACTCGAGACTGGGCATCCATGAGGTGCTGTGGGCCATCAGCAACAGCAGAATTGTACTCGAATCTGTACAATCTGTAACCTCATGGCCCAGCATATCCCCCATTCTAGCATTGCCACCAAGCCAGGGGATCAACCCTGGTTCAATGAAGAGTGCAGGAGGGCATGCCAAGAGCAGCACCAGGCATACCTAAAAATGAGGTGTCAACCTGGTGAAGCTATAACATAGGACTACTTGCGTGCCAAACAGCATAAACAGCATGTGATAGAGCTAAGCGATCCCACAACCAATAGATCAGATCTAAGCCCTGCAGTCCTGCCACACCCAGTTGTGAATGTTGGTGGATAATTAAACAACTCACTGGAGGAGGAGGCTCCACAAATATACCAACCTTCAATGATGGAGGAGCCTATGACAGCAGTGCAAAAGATAAGGCTGAAGCGTTTGCAACAATGTTCAGCCAGAAGTGCTGAGTGGATGATCCATCTCGGCCTCCTCTGGCGGTCCCCAGCATCACAGATGCCGGTCTTCAGCCAATTCGATTCACTCCACATGATATGAAGAAACGGCTGATGGCACTGGATAGTGCAAAGGCTATGGGTCCTGACAATATTCCGGCAATAGTACTGAAGACTTGTGCTCCAGAACTTTCCGTGCCACTAGCCAAGCTGTTCCAGCACAGCTACAACACTGGCATCTACCTGGCTATGTGGAAAATTACCTAGGTTTGTCCTGTACACAAAAAGCTGGGCAAATCCAACCCGGCCAATTACCACCCCACCAGTCCATTCTTGATCATCAATAAAGTAATGGAAGGGGTCATCAGCAGTGCTATCCAGTGGCATTTGCTTAGCAATAACCTGCTCACTAATACTCAGTTTGCATTCCGCCAGGGCCACTCAGCTCCTGACCTCATTACAGCCTTGGTTCAAACATGGACAAAAGAGCTGAACTCCCGAGGTGAGGCGAGAGTGACTGCCCTTGACATCAAAGCAGCGTTTGACCAAGTGTGGCATTACAGAGCCCTGGCAAAACTGGAGTCAATGGGAATCGGGGAAAACTCTCCGCTGGTTGGAGTCATACCTAGCACAAAGTAAGGTGGTTGTGGTTGTTGGAGGTCAGTCATCTCAGCTCCAGGACATCACCGCAGGAGTTCCTCAGGATAGTGTCCTCAGCCCAACCATCTTCAGCTGCTTCATCAATGACCTTTCTTCCATCATAAGGTCAGAAGTGGGGATGTTCGCTGATGATTGCACAACGTTCAGCACCATTCGAGACTCCTCAGATACTGAAGCAGTTCATGTCCAAATGCAGCAAGATCTGGACAATATCCAGACTTGGGCTGAAAAGTCGCAAGTAATATTCGCACCACACAAATGCCAGGCAATGACCATCTCCAACAAGAGAGAATCCAACCATCGTCCCTTGGTGTTGGGCAATACCATCACTGAATCCTCCACTATCAACACCCTGGGGGTTACCATTGACCAGAAACTGAACTGGACTAGCCATATAAATACTGTGGCTACAAGAGCAGGTCAGAGGCTAGGAATCATGCGACGAGTAGCTCATCTCCAGACTCCCCAAAGCCTATCCATCATCTACAAGGCACAAGTCTGGAGTGTGATGGAATACCCCCCACTTGCCTGGATGAGTGCAGCTCCCAAAACACTCAAGAAGCTTGACACTGTACAGGACAAAGCAGCCTGTTTGATTGGCACCACATCCACAAACATTCACTCCCTCCACCACTGACACACAGTGGCAGCAGCATGTACAAGATGCACTGCAGGAATTCACCAAGGCTCCTTAGGCAGCACCTTCCAAACCCACGACCACTACCACCTAGAAGGACACGGGCAGCAGACAGATGGGAGCACTACCACCTGGAGGTTCCCGTCCAAGTAACTCACCATCCTAACTTGGAAATATATTGCTGTTCCTTCACTGTCCTGGAACTCCCTTTCTAACAGCACTGTAGGTGTACCTACACCACATGGACTGCAACGATTCAAGAAGGCAGCTCAGCACCACCTTCTTAAGGGCAACCAGACATGGGCAATAAATGCCAACGAAGCCCACATCCCCTGAATGAATAAAAGAAATATTGAAGTTAACGTAAGGGAAGTAAAGTTGAGACATGGCAGGGCAGCTTGGTCATGAGGAATCCGTGTCCTGTAATATGTGGGAAGTCGTGGACACTGCTGGTGTCCTAGACGACCACATGTGCACAAAGTACTGCCAGTCGCAGAAACTTGAACTCCAGGTGTCGGAGCTTGAACAGCGGCTGGAGTCACTGTCGCGCATCCGCGTGGCTAATAGCACGTTCAGAGAGGTGGTCATACCGCAGGCTAGGAGTATAGAGGCAGAAAGGGAATGGATGACCGCCAGGCAGTCCAAGAGAACCAGGCAGGTAGTGCAGGAGTCCCCTGGGGCCCAGCTCACTAATTGGTTTTCCGTTTTGGATACTGGTGAGGGCATTGGTTCCTTAGAGGAATGCAGTCAGATTCAAGTTTGTGGCACTGCGAGCGGCTTTCCTGTACAGGAGGGGCACAAGAAGAAAGGAAGAGCTATAGTGATAGGGGATTCATTAGCTAGGGGAACAGACAACAGAAGAAGCAAATATGAGAAGCAAAGAGGGATTATGAGAAACGATTGGCAGCCAACATAAAGGGGAATCCCAAAATTTTCTATCGGCACATAAATAGTAAGAGGGTGGTGAAAGGAGGAGTAGGGCCTATTAGGAATAAAAAGGGGGATTTACACCTGAAGGTAGGGGGCATGGCTGAGATGTTAAATGAATACTTTATCAAGGAAGCAGATGCTACCGAGGCCACCGAGGAGGAAACTCTGTCACTAGAAGTATTCATCTCCTCTACATTGGATAGACCAAACGTAAACTGGGCGACGCTTTGCAGAACACCTGCGGTCTGTCCGCAAGAAAGACCCAAACCTCCGTGTCGCTTGCCATTTTAACACTCCACCCTGCTCTCTTGCCCACATGTCTGTCCTTGGCTTGCTGCATTGTTCCAGTGAAGCCCAACGCAAACTGGAGGAACAGCACCTCATCTTCCGACTAGGCGCTTTACAGCCTTCCGGACTGAATATTGAATTCAACAACTTTAGATCTTGAACTCCCTCCTCCATCCCCACCCCCGTTCCATTTCTTCCCTCTCCCTTTCGTTTTTTCCAATAATTTATATAGATTTTTCTTTTCCCACCTATTTCCATTATTTTTAAATCTATAGCTTTAATGCCCTGTCAGTCTTTCCACCCCACCCCCACTAGAGCTGTACCTTGAGTGTCCTGCCATCCATTCTTAATTAGCACATTCGTTTAGATAATATCACCACCTTCAACACCTCTTTGTTCCTTTGTGACATCTTTTGATTACCTGCTCCTATCACTGCTTGCTTGTCCCTACAACCACCGCCGCCCCCCAACTTCTCTCCCCCCACCCCCCCACCTTAAACCAGCTTATATTTCACCCCTCTCCTAATATTACTCAATTCTGTTGAAGGGTCATGAGGACTCGAAACGTCAACTCTTTTCTTCTCCGCCGATGCTGCCAGACCTGCTGAGTTTTTCCAGGTAATTCTGTTTTTGTTTTGGATTTCCAGCATCCGCAGTAGTTTTTTGTTTTTATGTATTATTTTTTATGTCTGTTTTCTCCCCCTTATACAGAATATTAAACAATTCATTCGTACTTGACTATTTCCCACAGGATCATTTGATACACACCAATTGTGTCAATTATTTGAATGCGATTGCCTTTATGTCAAATTTGAACCAGCAATTTCATACTTGTCAATTTTTTAACTTGTTAAGTAATGATTAGTAGCAGCTTTTGGTGTTTATGATGTGTGATCATGCATTCTAAGTAATCCAAAACTTCCTTGGCCTAAATTTTAGATGCTCTGGATACACCATCAAGAAAGAAAGCTACTCCCGTGAAGTCACCCATATCTGGTCTGACGTACAGCGAGAGAAAGCACTATAACAGAATGTTACTTAATCTATTCAAGGCAAAACTTAACTCTGCACGGTAAGGCTGGAGTCCTATAAAGTTGTAGCGTACGTCAGCAATGGTTTTCTACATCACAATTATCTTTTTCAGACAATACCATTATAATTTAAAAAAATTTAATTCCCTCTTGAATTCAGCAGTAAACATGAATGATTTTGAAACTGTAAAGAAAATTGTGCAGTAACAAACTTAGCAATGTGAATTGAGGACAAATCATGATGGTAGGTGTATATCATAAGTAATCACTTTTGAAAAGAAAATGTAATGCCTATTCTAATATTAATGTCAGGATACAGTCTAGACTCAGTTGTTGCAGTGCAAGGGGGGGGAGGATAACTTGGGGCAGAATTTTTAGTTTGGCGGGCGGGCACGCGCCCGACCCGCTCGAGTGTTAAATAAAGCGTGTTGACATTGGCCGAGTGTGCTTGAAATATTTTGCTAGGCAGATGCGCGATGGAGACAGAGGCACACCGGCCATTAATTAAGTGGCCAATTAAGGCCTTTGAGACACCAATTGTCTCTGACTTTATGTAACCCATGCAATTTTTAGGCCGTCGCATGGGCAAAACGGGCAGGCAGGGAGGCAAAACCTCATCCATGGGCGGGATAAGAGGGGCCAGTGGCCTTGTCAAAGCGATTAGTGAGGAGTTCAGGATATCACTTGCTGCTGGTTGCGTCTGTGAACAGGACAGCTTCATTTCGCTTCAGAGCTGCATTCAGATATTTTAGAGGCTTTAGTTCAGGACTCGACTGTTGTTTTCCAGGCACTTGAAGGATTTACACCGCGTTGGGCCTTCCAGGTATCAGACAGCCGTCCCTTACCCTGGTAATGGGGATTGTGGTCATTGCTGGAGGCAACTCCTATGAGGAGGAAGAGAGGGCCAGAAGTGGGAGGAGGCCAGGTGTTCCTATTCAGCTTCCAGGGGGGCAACCTGTGGGAGGAGATGCACAAACACAAGAGGTGCAGGGCCAATAGGAAGTCCAAGGCGGAAGGGGCTGCAGAAGATGCCAATATCCTGCTGCCAGGGTTTACAGGCGGTGATGCAGCTACCTTAATATGTCTGATGTGCAATGCCGATGGAGGCTCGCTCTTTCTCAAGGGAGACAGTGACCTCCATCTGTCAGAGGATCGGCCTGGAGATCAGCTCCGACTGCGTGGGTGGACACCTCATGCCAGTGGCGCTGAAGGTCACGGTGGCCCTTAACCTCCAAGACTCCGGCTCTTTCCAGGGGTCAGTGGGGGATCTTTGTGGAGTGTCCCAATCATCTGCCCACGGTTGCGCCAAACTAGTGACGTACGCTCTGTTCAGGCATGCATTGACTTTCATTCACTACCGAATGGACGAGGCCAGCCAGGCAGAGCGAGCCAGATGCTTCGCAGTGATGCTGGTTCCCTTGGGTCCAGGGTGTAATCGACTGCACACGTGTGGCCATCAAGACGCCAGCAGGTGAGCCGGGAGCCTTCGTCAACAGGAAGGGATTCCACTCCATGAAAGTGCAGATAGTGTGTGATCGCAAGATGCAGATTCTGCAAGTCTGTGCAAGGTACCATGGCAGCTCCCATGGCGCTTACATCCTGAGGCTCTCCCAGGTGCCTAGACTCTTCAGTGCTCCAGCCCAACTGGATGGATGGCTGCTGGTTGACAAGGACTATCCCCTCAAAAGGTGGCTCATGACACCTCTCCGCCACCCAAGAACAGAGGCCAAGCAGCAGTACAACAGGAGCCATGCCTCCACAAGTGCGGTGGTAGAGAGAACCATAGATCTTCTCAAGATGCGCTTCCGATGCCTGGACCGTTCAGGCAGCGCACTCCAATAACCCCCAGATCGTGTGTCACTGATGGTGGTTGCATGCTGTGCTCTCCACAATCTGGCACAGGCAAGGGGGACTCAGTGGAGGAAGAAGCTCTTGACACAGCTGCACAGGCAACAGATGATGAATCCAGTAGTGAGTCCAAGGACGAGCATGGTGAGGAGAAAGCTGAGGGCGTAGATGCTGACCTGGGTAACCTACAGGGAGGCAGGGATACCTGGGGCACTTTGGTCCAATGCTCCTTCAGCTAGACTCCAAATAAGAACCACCACCACATGCCAGGGCTGCAGGCTCAATGCTCGATCCCTGACAGGATCAGTTCTTTGGTCAACAGCATAAACTATGTGCCTTTGCAATGAAGTTTCAGGAGACACGCATCCCTCATAACATCATGGCCATCCTGCACCTACAGGACAAATGAAGCATACGGAGGCCAGTTGCACAAAATAACATCTCATTTACTTGTGAATGTGAAATATTGCAGAAATTATCTTGAACTGGTGTTTTCTATCACACCATTAAAAATCAAAAGAAAAATAGGGGAACCAAATATCACCTGTGATAACCCATGTTGTGCTTAAGGTGCTTTAAATTTTCGTTTGCGGGTGCTATGTCTACATGCTCCCCCATCGCTGGCACCAGCATCGGAGACGGCCTGCTCACTCTGCTGTCTTGTTGGCCTTGATGACCTTGGCAGGTGTCTTCTGGCCCGTGGAGCCTGTGCTGGCCCTGCCTGGGAGGGAGCGACCAGTGCCATGGCTGGCATCTCCCCATCGCTGCAGCCACGGTCACTAGCAGAGGGGCGGAGGAGCTGCTGCCATCATCCGGAGCGCCCTGAGAGGAGCCTGCAGAAACGACAGGCAGCTCGTGCACCAACGTCAGGTCGCTTTGGACCTCCATGCTCACCATTGATGGACGGGCACCTAGGTGGGATACTGGGTGCCCAATCCATCTTCCACACTGACACTGACCAGCTGAGGTCATTGCCGGTATGAGGGCTTGCAGGTCCAAACGCTTCCCCAGGAACCCCAGATTGAGTCCCCGGAGGAGCATCTCCATAAGATTCACCACTCTCTCCATGGAGGAGGCATTGCACTGGGCCATGAGGGTTAACACAGTACCTATGCTGCACAGGGTCTCCTCCACAACGGCATCATGGCACACATTCCCTCAAGTATCTCTGCTAGATCCCCCCACACACCCTGCTGGGCATCCGGCATCTGCTGCCTCAGGGATTACTCCAGAGGCCCATCATCAGCCATCAACTGAGCATTGTCCTAGCATCCAGCAGTCCTTTGACTGCCGACGCCCTGGGCACTCTCTGCCTCCGCCTGCATCTCAAGCGAATGTGAAATGCCCTCACCAATGTGCACCAATAGACTACACAGTGATGTTATGCCTACCGAGGTGCTGGTATCTACGCTGGTGCCTGCTTCACAGAGAGGGTGTGACACAGGTGCATGGTGGTCCTCAGGGGTGGGCCTTCAGGCTCCTCATAATGAACGACTGCTAGTGAGCCTAAAAGGGAAAAGGGCATGTCATTAGTTTAAGTCATGAAACTCACTGTGCATGCCCAGCACCCTGATGAGACAGAGATACACATCATGGTGCCATCGTCTTTCGATTATCAACGGGGATTCCAGGTTCCAGACTCTCAATATAGAGACAACACTGGAATGGCAGCAATAACCGACATTCTCACCTTAGTGCAACGCACTTTTACCTTCCTCTGGTACCCCAACCTGACCACGGCTGCTTGACTGAGGCGCATGGCGCCTCTCCAGTTCCAGGGCCTCCTGCTCATATCGCAAGAGGATGAGGAGGTGTGGAGGTCCCCCGCCAGCCTGCGACCTCTCAGCATTGTTATGGGATGCTTTCTCCTGGAAGGGCAGAGGAGCATTGATGAGTCCACTCTCTGCCTGCAGCATCATTGTAGCCTGGCCAATCCCACCTGAGGAACACCTCGCAGGGCTCAGCCGATTCGTGACCCTGGAGCCGCAAGGCTCGTCCACTTCGCTATATCCTGCCTCATTAACATTTGACGCTCACACTCAGTAACACCTCTGAGATCCAAGGGGGGATGGACAGCTCTTAACTGTCCTGCAAAGTGACCTATGCCAACACGGTACTCACCCTTTCCGATCGCAGCAGATCGTTGAAGCGCTTCCTGCACTGCACCCATGTGCACCTCACCAGGTCGTGGCTGCTGACCCTGGATGCCACCTCCTCCCAGGCCTTTTTGGTGAGGTGTAGGTGCCTCCTCCTCCTGTCCCTGGGGACAAGGGTTTCTCCTCACTGCCACCTCCTCCAGGAGGGCTACAAGGCACTGGTCAGAAAAATGCAGGACTGATTGCCCTGCCGATCTGCCCTCCCACCTGCCGTGTCCGCCCGCTACGGTGTCCATTCGCAACACTTCCACATCCTTAGGTGGCAACCTTGCAGGGGCTGCCGAGGCCTCATTTGAATCAGCCACCAGGTTGCCATTGGACCCGGCGGACATCATGCCCCCACCTGCCCATTTGTGCTCGTTCCCAGGCCATGTATCATGCTGGGCAGGCCTTAATTGGCCTGCCTGTGTAAAATCGTGGAGCGCTGCCGATCACGGGCGGCGGTTGGCTTTCCACCCTCCCCTGCCGATCCCGCACCCCAAGGGTAAAATTCTGCCCTTGGGTATCTAGAAATCAGTTACTGTAATGCCGCTTCCAGGCAATATGTTAGAATTTATAATTTGAGAAAAAGTTGGTGAACCTGTAGAAATACATGGATCAGTCAAAGTTTGTTGAGATGATTTAGACATGAGCTTACCAATGCAATTTCACATAATACAAAAATACTGCTGATGCTGGAAATTTGAAATAAAAACAGGAAATGCTAGATAAATTCAGCAGTTCAGGCAGCATCTGTGGAGAGGAGAAACAGAGCTAAGATTTCAGGTTGGCAATCTCTGCTTACTGATACACATTAGATGGGGATTTGATGAACAGTAGGGAGAAATTTAAAAGACCAGGAAGATATCGAGAGGCTTAATGGGAAAGGCAGACAGGTGCTAAAATGATTTTAATTTTAACAAGCTTGAAGTAATACTTATTAAGAACTAAAGCAATGGAAGGACTACACAACAACAACTTGTATTTATATAGTGCCTTTAACATAATAAAATGTCCCAAGGTGCTTCCCAAAATAGTTTGACACTGAGCCACATACCCCATGATATTAGGGCAAATGCCAAAAGCTTGATCAAAGAGGTAGCTTTTAAGGAGCCTCTTAAAGGAGGAAAGAAAGATAAAGGTGCGGAGGTTTAGGGAGGGAATTCTAAAGCTTGGGGCCTAGGCAGCTGAGGGAATGGCCACCAATGGTGGAGCAACTAAACACAGGAAAGCCAGAATTAGATGATCGCAAATAACTTGGAAGGTCTCGAGGAGATTACAGAGATAGTCAGGGGCAAGGTAGTGGAAGGATTTGAAAGCAAGGATGTGAATTTACTCAGACGTTTACAGCATGGAGGAGGTCATTCGGCCCATCCTGTTCGTTCCAATCAACGAAGGTCCGACTACACTAATCCCATTTCCAGCACCTGGCCCATAGCCCTGGAGGCTATGGCAACATAAGTAATTATCTAAATACTTGTTAAATGTTACAAGAGTTTCTGACTCAACCACCCTTTCAGGCAGTGAGTTCCACACTCCCGCCACCCTCTGGTTGAAAAGATTTCTCCTCAACTCCCCTCTTAGACTTCTAGCTCTTATCTTAAATCTATTTTTATTGACCCCTCTACTAATGGAAAAAGTGCCTTCCTATCCACCCTATCTATGCCCCTCATGACCTTATACACCTCTATCGGATCCCCGCTGAACCTTCACTGCTCCAAGGAAAACAACCCCAGCCTATCCAATTTTTCCTCATAGCTCAGACCCTCCAGCCCAGGAAGCATCCTGATAAATCACCTCTGCACCCTCTCCAGTGCAATCACATCCTCCCTACAATGTGGTGACCAGAACTGCACGCAGTACTCCAGTTGTGTCCTAACCAGCACTTTATACAGTTCCAGCATAGCCTCTCTGTTCTTATATTCTATGCCTCGGCTAATTAAGGCAAGTATCCCATATGCCTTCTTAACCACCTTATCTACCTGCCCTGCTACCCTCAGGGATCTGTGGGTATACACACGTCCCTCTGATCTTCAGTACTTTCCAGGGTCCTGCCATTCATAGTGAAACCCTTTGCCTTGTTAGCCCTCCCCAAGTGCACTACCTCACATTTTCTGGGTTGATTCCATTTGCCACTTCTCTGCCTACCTGACCAGTCCGTTGATATCCTCCTGCAGTTTATGGCCAACCTCCTCACTATTTACCATCCTACCAATTTTTGTGTCATCTACGAACTTCTTGATCATACCCCTTACATTTAAGTCCAAATCACTTATGTACACCATAAACAGCAAGGGTCCCAACACTGAGCCATGTGGAACCCCACTGGAAACAGACTTCCAATCACAGAAACATCCCTCTACCCTCTGCTTCCTGCCTCTCAGCCGATTTTGGATCCAATGTGCTACTTTGCCTTGGATCCCATGGGCCTTTACTTTCTTGACCAGTCTGCCATGAGGGACCTTATCAAAAGCCTTGCCAAAGTCCATGTAGACCACATCAAATGCATTACTCTCATCAGCACTCCTCGTTACCTCCTCAAAAAATTTGATCATATTTGTCAAGCACAACCTTCCCTTAACAAATCCATGCTGACCATCCCTGATTAACCTGTGTGACTCCAAGTGCACATATTTTCTGTCCCTCAGAATTATTTTTAGTAGCTTCCCCGCTACCGAGGTTAGACTGACTGGTCTGTAATTTCCTTGTCTATCCCCTCCTCCCATTTTTAATAATGGGATAACATTAGCAGTCCTCCAGCCCTCTGGCACCTCACCTTTGGCCAGAGAAGATTTGAAAATGACTGCCAGGGCCTCTAATATCTGTTCCCTTGCCTCCCTCAACAGCTTGGGATACATCTCATCTGGGCCTGCGGATTTGTCAACTTTTAAGGCCACTAAACCCGCTAGTACCTCCTCTCTCTCTATGTTAATTTCCTCTAATATTTCACAGTCCTTAACCCTGATGTCTATACCTGCGTCACCCTTCTCCATTGTGAAGACCGACACAAAGTATTCATTGAGGACTGTACCCACGTCTTCCGGGCCCACACACACATTACCTCTGTGGTCCCTAATTGGCCCCACTCTTTCTCTAGTTATTCTCTTCATCTTTAAATATTGAGGTGTTGCTTAATTGGGAACCAATGTAGGTCAGCAAGCACAGGGGCGATAGGCGAGGCGGTGGGACAGTGATATTGTCACTGGACTGGTATTCCAGAGACCAAGGATAATGCTCTGGACTCGAATCCCACCACAGCAGATGGTGAAATTTGAATTAAATTAAAAGTCTGATGGTGACCATGAAACCATTGTCGATTGTAGTAAAAACTCATCTGGTTCACTAATGTCCTTTAGGGAAGGAAATCTGCCGTTCTTACCTGGTCTGGCCTACATGTGACTCCAGACTCACAGCAATGTTGTTGACTCTTAAAATGCCCTCTGAACAAGGTTAATGGGATGGACAATAAATGCTGGCCTAGCCAGCGACGCCCACATCCTGTGAACGAATAAAAAAAAAATGCACTGGGACTTAGTGTAAGTAAGGATAAAAGCAGCAGGGGTATGGATGACCTTAACTTTACGGAGGATAGAATGTGGGAAGCCAACCAGCAGTGCATTAGAATAGTCAAGTCTAGAAGTAGCAAAGGCACGGATGAGGGTTTCAGCAGCAGATGAACTGAGACAAGGGTGGAATCCGGTGATGTTACAGAGGTGGAAACATGTAATCTTAGCGGATATGTGGTCAGAAGCTCATCTTGGGGTCAAATATGACAGCAAGGTTGCGAACGGCCTTGGACAGTTACAGGGAGAGGAATGGAATCGGTAACCAGTGGATAGAGTTTGTAGTGGGAACCAAGAGCAACATTCAATGAAAAGATGCGGAGAGGCTAAAGATATACAAAGAACTAGGAATTCAAGGTTGTTCATACCATTATAAAAGTCAACAGGAATTCGGGATTTGCAGTTAGGAGCATATAATATGCTCAATGAAACAATGATAAATGTTTACAATGCAGTGGTTAGGCAACAGTGAGAGTACTGTGTGAGGTTTTAAGTGTCCCGTTTTAAGAGAGAACATTAAGGCCATAGACTGAATACAGGGGTTTCATCAGGATGAAGCTAGGAATTGGAAATTGTAGTTGTGAAGAGAAACTTGAGATACTGGATTTATATCAGATGGAGCAGAGAATGAGATTTAATACTTTTTTTAAAAAAAATAAGATTTTAGTAGATGAATAGGGGAAGAATATTTTCTCTGGCTGGGAGTTAGTGATGAGGGGGCCATCAACTTAAATTTGTCACCGAGTGTGTAGAGAGATTTGGGAGTTATTGCTTTATATCGAGAGTTGTTGGAATGTCAAATATGTTGCTCCAGGGAATAATTGAGGCAGAGACTTTTAAGGAAAAATTAAGTAAATATTTGAAGCAGAACATGCTATGTGAAGAAGGCAAGGTTTGGAATTGATTTTGGATGGCTCTAACCAAGAGGCAGCATAGTCTCAGTGGACCAGATAAAGTTTTGTGCTTCCAAATACAATGATGCAGAAAACCCAGTTGGGTGCAAACAATAAAATAATACTGTGTCCATCCCATTTGCTGTACTTCTGCTCTCACCCCTTCCCCTCCCTCCCAGAACCATGACAGCCTTTCCCTTGTTCTTGCCTTCCATCTCATCAGCCTTTGTATTCAACGGATCATCCTCCCCCATTTCTGTCACTTTCCTTCCCCTACCCTTTTAGCATTCTGAAGGGACCACTCCGCCTGCAATACCCTGATCCATTCCTCAACACCCCCTTACCTTCCCATGGCACCTTTCCTTGCAAGCGCAGAAGGTGCAACAACTACCCTTTTACTTCCCCTCTGCTCACCATTCAAGGCCCATTATGGACTTGAAACGTTAACTCTGTCTTTCTCTCCACAGATGCTGTCAGAAGTGCTGAGTTTTTCCAGCGTTTTTTGTTTTTGATTCAGATTTCCAGCATCTGCAATATTTTGCCTTTATCTACAGACTTTGTTGTGCTGTGTGCTGCTCAGATTTAATTACTTAAATTGGATGTTATTTTGTAATTTTGAAGCAAACCACAAGATGGTGCTCTATGCCAAAGCCAGTAATTTCTCACCCTTGACTTCTCAGTTAAAACCAAAAATCACTAAATCTTAGAATTGTTACAGCACGGAAGGAGGCCATTTGGCCCATTGTGTCTGCACCGGCTCTCTTTAAGAGCAGTTTACCTAGTACCACTGCTCCGCCTTCTGCCCGTAGCCCTTCCGCAGGGTGGAGCAATGTTCAGAAATGTCCACTGCTGTTAAAAAACCTTCCTGGAAGCATGCATTCTTAACCAGCCCCCAAATCTCTTCCATCTCCAAGGGCAGGCTACTTTGTTCTAAATGGTGTTGAGCTACTTGTTTGTTGCTGGAGCTGCACGCATCCAGGCAAATGGAGAACACCATATATACTTGAGTAGTAGTTGATCGCTTGTAAAAGTTGAACATTGACCTTGGGCAAAATCCTTAATTTTCCATATATCTTGTGTATAAGCCGCCCCTAGTTTTTGAGGGATAGTAGAACGTGTTTTTTCATATTTTTTGGTGGTGGATAGGGTGAATGTTTAAGTGTGGTAAAGTGCCAATCAAGCAGACTCCTTTGTCCTGGATGGTGTCAATCTTGAGTGTTATTGGAGCCACACTTATCCAGGTAAGTGGAGAGTATTCCATGACAGTCCTGACTTGTGCCTTGTAGATGGTACACAGGCTTCAGGAGTCAGAAGGTCAGCTACTTAACTCAGAATTTGCAGACTCTGACCTGCACTTGTAGCCACTGTATTTAAATGGCCGGTCCAGTTCAGTTCATGGTCAGTGATAATCCCCAGGTGGTTGTTAGTGGGATTCAGTGATGGTAATGCCATTCAATGCCATGGGGAGATGGTTAGATTCTCTCTTGTTGGAGATGGTCATTGCCTGGCAGATGTGTAGTGTGAATGTTATTTGCCACTTATCAGCTCAAGTCTGAATGTTATCCAGGTCTTGCTGCATATGGCCATGGATGGCTTCAGTATCTGAGTAGTTCTGAATGAAAATGAACACTGTAATCATCAGAAAACACTCCCACTTCTGATCCTATGATGGAGGGAAGGTCATTGATGAAGCAGCTGAAGATGGTTGGGCCCAGGACACTACCCTGAAGAACTCCTGCAGCAATGTCCAGGGACTGAAATGATTGGCCTTCAACAACCACAACCATCTTCCTTTGTGCTAGGTATGACTTCAACCAGTGGAGAGTTTTCCCCTGATTCCCACTGACTTCAATTTTGCCAGGGCTCCTTGATGTCACACTCTATCAAATGCTGCCTTGATGTCAAGGACAGTCACTCTCATCTCCCCTTGTTAGTTCAGCACTTTTGTCCATGTTTGGACCAAGACTGTAATGAGGTCATGAACCGAGTGGCTCTTGCAGAACCAAAAGCAGAACATCCATGAGCAGGTTATTGCTAAGTAACTACTGCTTGCTAGCACTGTTGACGACACCTTCCATCAATTTGCTAATGAGAGAGAGTATACTGATTGAGCGGTAATTGGCCTGGTTGGATTTGTCCTGCTTTTTGTACTTAACCATTAATGTGCTGATTGCCAAAACACTCAGTCCGAAAGGCTTTCTTGGATTTAAGTGCAAAGGAGTTAGTTTTTATTGAGCAAAAAACCCACCCAGGTAAAGATAAAGATATTAAAAGTAAATCCACACCCCCACCTTCGCAACACACACAAGCATGCAAATAACAAGTTATACAGTAGGAAGTTATTTTTTGGCAAAATTAAGATTCAATGGTAAACGGTTAAAAAAAAGCCCACAGCTTGAGTTGAGTCCTTCCCTGGTTTCCTTGGCTGGGGAAGATTTTTCCCAATGTGGTCTTGAAATTCCAATGGAGTTGAGACAGATGTAAACTGCAATTTCTGGAGACAGTCTCTTTTAAAGTGTGATCCATCTTTTCCAAAAGTTGTAGTGGCTTCCAAAATGTATCAAAGATAAAATTTTGAACATGAATGCGAAGGGGAGAGAGATGGTATTACTGCTCCATTGGCTGATTTCTTCCAGACTGTATTTTTAGCAGCTTGGGTGTTATACTAAAAGACAATTCAAAAATGGCTATTCTGGTCACATGACCTCTCTCCCCATAATGATTTCAGAAGGTAATTGATTAGCTCATGTCTAAACAGAGATTTTTGTTTTATGCCGAGATAATTAGATTCTGTAATGTCCCAGCCATATTTCTGAATGAACCTTTCTCCCCTGTGATGAGCTAGGAAGAACACTATGTCGCCATTATCCCAAGAGACTTCTGTCTCTGCCTCAAAGGCTAGCTTTATAGAAATGCAAATGGCAAGAACCAGTACAGTTTCAGTTCACCTTTTGAAGTAATTCTTGACATCAGTAGATGTGAAATCCCATAGGAGGTTGTTTTGGCATGCCTGAATTGTAATCCACATTGGAGATTTCCAGAAACTGGCCAACTTGTCATACCAGACATCAGGTGACCTGTGGCAGCCATCTTAAGTCAACGTCTTGCTTGCTTTTTAAAATTTCTTTTAAAGCAGTTTAATGTATATTTGACCTGATGGAATTAAAGATAAATATCACACATGCACAGGTCACGTCAATGTGACACTATTTGTCACGGTCTGCAAACAGATAGCATATACTCTGAGCCCATATGATTGGTAGGAAAACAGCACTAGTGTTAGGAACTCCAGATGCAATTCCCAGAGACGGTGACCTACCCTTGAAAATGACAGCATCCAGACCATCGTCAACACCTTCACCGAGGTGTACGAGAGCATGGGCCTTACACTAAACACCCGTAAGACAAAGATCCTCTACCAACCTTCCCCCTCCGTACTGCACTGCAACCCCCCTTCCCCCCACACCCCCGCTGGTTATCAAAATCCACAACGAGGCCTTGGACAATGTGGCCAGCTTTCCGTACCTTGGAAGCCTACTGTCAACAAGGGCAGACATCGACGACAAGGGTCCAACACCACCATCAGTGCGCCTGCGCAGCCTTCGGCCACCTGAGAAAGAGAGTGTTTGAAGGTCAGGACCTCAAACCTGGCACCAAGCTCATGCTCTACAGAGTAGATACCCGCTCTCCTATATGGCTCACAGACCTGGACTATTTACAGCAGGCACCTCAAAACGCTGGAGAAGTACCACCAGTGCTGCCTCCCCAAGATCCTGCAAATCCATTGGCAGGATAGGCACACCAACATCAGTGTTCTCGCTCAGGCCAACATCCCCAGCATCAAAGCATTGACCATACTCGATCAGCTCCTCTGGGCAGGCTACATTGTCTGCATGCCTGCCATGAGACTCCCAAAACAAGCGCTATACTCGGAGCTTCGACACAGCAAGCGAACCCTAGGAGGGCAGAGGAAACACTTCGAGGACACCCTCAAAGCCTCCTTGAATAAGTGAAACATCCCCACTGACATCTGGGAGTCCCTAGACCAAAACCGCCCGGCGTGGAGGGAAAGCATCGGGGAAGGAGTTGAACAAGAGGGGTGAGGAATCGCGCTTGGATAGAGGTAGCAATTCAAGGTGTAGAGCAAAATAGTAATATGGGAAATGAGGGTCAGAGAATGGCAGGAAGGGACAGAGAGAAACAAAACCTAAGACTAGATGTTGCAAAGGTAACAAAAAGACAAAACTGAAGGCTATATCTGAATGCATGAAGCATTCATAACAATGTAAATGAATTGATGGCCCACATTGAAGTAAATAAATATGATCTGATAGCAATTACGAAGACGTGGCTGCAGGACCACAAAGATTTGGGTCCTTAATATTATGGGGCACGTGACATTCAAGAAGAATAGGAAGCTAGGTAAAGGTGGAGGGGTAACACTGTTAATCAAAAAGGACATTGGTGCATTAGTTAGAGATGACCTTTATTCAGGAGATCAGGATGTAGAATCGGTTTGTGTGGAGATGAGGAATAGTTAGGGGGAAAAGTCATTAGTGGGATTGGCCTAAAGCCCCCTAATAGCCACAGTGTAGGATAAAATATTCAAGAGAAAATATTGTATGCTTGTGATAAAGGAATGGCAATAATCATGAGTGATTTTAATCTACATACAAACTGGAAAAATCAGATTGGCTGTAGTAGCCTGGATGAGGAGTTCTTAGAATTTTATCGAGAGAGTTTCTTAGAGCAGCATGCTCTGGAACCAACTAGAGAGCAGGTTATATTAGACTTGGTATTGCGTAACGTTCTTAATTACTGGGTTACTTAATGACCTCAGACTAAAGGCACTGCCAAGTAGCAGCGACCACAATATGATTGAATTTTACATCCAGTTTGAAAGGGAGAAGAGTGGGCCTAAGACTAGCATTCTAAATTTAAATAAGGGCAACTATGTGGGGATGAAAGCTGAGCTAGCTGAAGTGAACTGGGAAACTAGGCTAGAGGATAGATCAATAGAGAAGCAGAGGCAAACATTTAAGGGGATATTTCAGAGTATTCAGAGTAAGTATGTTCCTACTATAAAGAAAAATTCTGAGGGGAGGACCCACCATCTGTGGTTAACTAAAGAAGTTAAGAAAACCATCAAACTTAAGGAAAAAGCATACAATTCCGCAAAGATGAGTGGCAGGTTAGATGATTGGACAGAATATATAGAATGGCTAAAAGGTTTATCAGGAGAAAGATATTAGAGTATGAGAGGAAGCTAGCTAGAAATGTAAAAATGGATAGCAAGAGTTTCTATAGGTACTTAAAAAGGAAAAGAGTGAGTAAAGTTAGTGTTGGTCCTCTAGAGAATGACAGTGGGGAGTTATCAGTAGTTAATAAGGAAATGGAGGAAGAAATGAACATATATTTTGTTTCTGTGTTCACTATAGAAGATACAAAAAACATTCCAGTAATAGCTGCAAATCAGGAGATGAACAGGAGAAAGGAGCTTGGTGAAATTGAAATCACTAGGGAAATGGCACTGAGCAAATTGATGGCGCTGCGGGCTGGCAAGTCTCCAGGTCCTGATGGACTACATCCTAGGGTCTTCAAAGAGGTGGCTAATGAGGTAGTCGATGAGCTGGTGTTAATTTTGCTAAATTCGCTAGATTCTGGAAAGGTTCCATCAGATCAGAAAGTAGCAAATATAACACCTCTAAGCAAGAAGGGAAGGAGGCAGAAAACAGGAAACTATAGGACAGTTATCTTGACGTCTGTCATGGGGAAGTTATTAGAATCAATCATTAAGGAGGCTATAGCTGGGCACTTAGAAGAGCTCAAGGCAATCGGGAAGAGTCAGCATGGTTTTGTGAAAGGAAAATCATATTTAACCAATTTATTGGAGTTTTTTGAAGGAGTAACATGCGCAGTGGATAAAGGGGGGCCTGCAGACAAACTGTACTTGGATTTCCAGAAGGCATTTGATAAGGTACCACATCAAAGATTATTATGGAAATTAAAAGTGCATGATGTAGTGGGTAACATATTAGCATGGATAGAAGATTGGCTGGCTGGCAGAAAGCAGAGAGTATGCATAAATGGGTCTTTTTCTGATTGGCAGGATGTAACGAGTAGCGTGCCACAGGGGCCTGTACTGGGGCCTCAACCTTTTACGATTTACATCAATGACTTAGATGAAGGGAGTAAAAACATGATAGCTAAATTTGCAGATGACACAAAGATAGGTTGGAAAGCATGTTGTGAAGAGGACATGAGGTTGCAGATGGATATAGATAGGTTGAGTGAGTGGCAAAGATCCGGCAAATGGAGTTTAATGTGGGAAAATGTGAAGTTGTTCACTTTGGCAGGAAGAACAAAAAAGCAGGGTTTTACTTAAATCGAGAATGGCTGCATAATTCTGAGGTGCAGAGGGATTTCGGTGTTCTAGTACATGAGTCACAAAAAGTTAGTATGCAGGTACAGCAAGTAATTAAGAAGTCTAATGGAATGCTATCCTTTATTATTAGAGGGATTCAACATAAAAGTAAGAATGTTAGTTATACAGGGCATTGGTGAGACTACATCTCGAATACTGTGCAGTTTTGGCCTCCTTATTTAAGGAAGGATTTAAATGCATTGGAGACGGTTCAAAGGAGGTTTACTAGATTGATACCTGGAATGAGTGGGTTGTGTTCTGAGGAAAGGTTAGACAGACTGGGCTTGTTTCCGCTGGAGTTTAGAAGAGTGAGGGGTAATGATTGAAATATATAAGATCCTGAATAGTATTAACAAGGTGGATGTAGAAAGGATGTTTCCTCTTGTGGGTGAGTCCAGAACTAGGGGGGCACTGTTTTAAAATTAGGGGTTCCCCTTTTAGGATAGAGATGAGGAGAATTTTTTCCTCTAAGTGTTGTGCAACCTTGGATCTCTCTGCCTCTGAAGGCCGTGGATGTTGAATATTTTTAAGGCGGAGATCGATCGATTCTTGTTAGGCAAGGGAATCAAAGGTTATCAGGGTTAGATGGGAATGCAGAAATCAAAACACAAAGATGATCAGCCATGATCTTATTGAATGGCGGAGCAGACTTGAGGGGCCGGACGGTCTACTCCTGTTCCTGTTTCTTATGTTCTTATGAACACCTCCAGTCTCGTCACCAAAGGCTAGCTGAAGCCAAGCGTTGACAGCAAAAGGAGCGCGTGGCAACCCGGGCACCCAACCTACCCGTTCCCCCTACCACCATCTGCCCCACCTGTGACAGAGACTGTAGGTCATGCATTGGACTCTTCAGTCACCTGAGAACTCATTTTTAGTGTGGAAGCAAGTCATCCTCGTCCCCGAGGGACAGCCGAAGAAGAAGGGCAGTGACATTGTGGTATGTCAGGTCTTGATCCAGGGAGTCCAGAGCAGTCTTGGAGACTGGGGAAAATAATGAGAACTAGCAAAATTCTGCTGAGCTGCAGAAGGCTGAGGAAGTTTCAGAAATTCTACAGGAGGCGACAGAGCAGTAAGGATTAAGAAGGCCAAGGACAAGCAACTGAAGTAAAAGGGGCCAGGATAAAGCCTGCCAAATTTACTGATGCCAGGGTAGAATCGGTAGAATTTAAAAGCAAAAAACTGCGGATGCTGGAAATCCAAAACAAAAACAAAAATACCTGCAAAAACTCAGCAGGTCAGGCAGCATCTGCGGAGAGGAACACAGTTAACGTTTCAAGTCCGAATGACCCTTCAACAGAACTAAGTAAAAATAGAAGAAGGGTGAAATTTAAGCTGGTTTAAGGGGTGGGTGGGAGAAGTAGAGCTGGATAAAGGGCCAGTGATAGGTGGAGATAACCAAAAGATGTCACAGACAAAAGGTCAAAGAGGTGTTGAAGGTGGTGATATTATCTAAGAAAGTCGACTTTTTCCAGGACTGCAGGGGCAAATTTGAATCTCCACTAACCCCCACAGCTCACCAGAAATCACGTGACTGTTGACCTTGAAGTTCCCAAAGCACTACAACCAGCTGGTAATGAAAATCGTATGCCGCTAGACAACACCTAACTGCAAATTTTAAAAGGGAAAAAGGGATAGAAGGCACTAGAGTCCTGGAAACAAGCCTTCTTTAAAGCCAGACCCCAAGGCCAGAAGAAATTCCTTTACACTGTGCCTCACCAAAAGGATGATGAGAAACCAAAACTTTAAAAAGGCTGTTACAGACAAAGCGAGCCATATCAAGTATAAGATTAATGTGTGAATGATAGAATGAACGTGTACAAACTGTGTTCACATTTCCCATGCTTTATCATGAGAGCAATGTAAAAAAAAATGTAATCAAGATTCATTTTTTTTTCTGTGCAGCGAAGGCACTTCATACACAGTGAAGGCATGTCCTATTCATAATTTTAAACATGGACTGAACTCAGTATATAATTTTCTAGAACTGTCTTTTATCTTTTAAAAAAAAGGGATGCTAACAAGACTGTTAAGTTGGCTGTCGAGGGTCGGGTGACTTTTGCTATTTCTGCATAGACAGTGGATTAACTCATGTCTGAAAATGTCTCTGGAAAGTTCTCAAATGTAAATGGGTTTCTCAGGTGCAAAGGGACCATTATTTATTTACCAGCTCAGGGGAAGAGATCTAACAAACAGTGACTGCCAGACATGTCAGAGCCATGAGGAGGGAATATCAAATAAGGTCTCCCAGTGAGCTAATCGTAGCTGGTATGTTTATGAGTTATCAATCATTGCCCCATTGAGTATCAATCACCCTGGCTCCAGCTTATTATGTGGACAGTGGCAGTTGATTATGTGTTCGAAACTGTCTTCAGATAAATTATTATTCCAAGAACCGGAGAGAAACTTTGGCAAGAACACCATCTGCAGATAACATCAGCAGCAGCCAAATGCAGTAAGATCCATGCCTTTTTAAAACCCTGGAGGTTGTACATCTAAAAGGTCTCCCTTCCTGATTCGTATTTCAAGCCCACCCGTAAAGAAACTTGATATTCTGGTAAGAAGAAACTATGAATGACAAACTTTGCAACCTGCTGAATATCGATCTCTTTGAGGGAATCCTACAATAATCTAGTTATTGAAGCCACCTAAACTACCCTTTCGGAGTGAAAAGCGTCACCTTCGCCAAGCCCACAATGACTGTTTTTTCCTACAGTGAGCCAAACCCGTGAGCTATTGTCAGGAAGACATTATAATTCTCATAATGTTATTGGAATTTATTGTAAAATAGAGTAATAATGGAATGTGTCTGTGTGTATATATGTGAATTAATTGGATTAAAGACAGCTGGTCCGAAGGCTTTGATGTAAACATAGTACACATGGGACAAGTTTAGAATGTAAAGTAAAAGGACATTTGCATTTTTAAATAAACCAGACTAGATTGTTTTCAAAAGAGGGAGTGAAACATGTCACCTAGCCAGGTGAAGTTTAGAAAGAGTGTTTATTTTTTCCAAAGATTACTGGTAAAACTTAGTGCTATGAGAGATTTTTATTATCAGGAAGATAAAGTCCAAAGATATAGTGGAACAATGGGAATTTAACTTGTTCAGGGTATCACACTTCTTTGCCTGGGTCTTTTAGAATCTATGTGCCTTATTGTTGCATTAATGAAAGGGTAACTGGAAGTCAGATTAAGTAGGGAATTTAGAAGTTATCATAGTAATTTATAGACCTATGTATGTGTTTAAAATCATTTCTCTTATTAATAAATGTTTAATCTAGTTTTGTAAAAACCTGTAAGACTTGGTGGCCTTATTACAACTGAATTCAAGGAACGCATCTCGAAATTTATGCAAATTAAAAGATGAGTTGTGGCAGTTATTTCAAGTTTCCCTTTGGGATTTGAACAACTCAGCATTTACCATCAGCTGTGCCATAACACTGTGAACATTTTTTGTTTACAACTTGTAAAAGTGTGCTATACTCTTGATCTGTATCTTTTGTGTGTATGTGTGCATATGTCTAAGTCTGAGAGTGATATAGCATTTAGACTTTCAGGGTCAATGCATGAATAAATAATTCTCTTTATGTAAACCCGCAAAAGCTTGTTGCTGTTATTTAAATTGACTGCACACACTCCAGGCACTAAGAAACATATACACCTTCCTTTCCAGGACAGGAAGGGAAAGGTTTCAGTTCTCTCCCGACCCTGGCTGTAACAGGTTTTGAATAAAATTCATTTTATTGGCTTGCTTTATGCTGAATATTTGTTGTTGATTGGTATTTTTTATTACCTTCCTAGTGAATGAACTGTTACAAATTTTTTCAATTAAAAAATTAACTTATCAGATGGTTTTTGAAGCAAATTATTTGTTGCATGGCTGATGTTTTTTTTAAGTGCAATGTGGTAGATTTAACTCTTGAACACCAATAATAGAGTTTGTTTAGGAAAGCAATGCTAATTTTGATTATGTTGCATGTAATACAAAAATTGAATGCACCATTATCAAATTTTGTCAGAACAAAGCACTTGCATTTATATATTGCCTTCCATATTCAGAACTTTCCAAAGCACTTCACAGCCATCAAGTTACTTGTTGAAGTTACTTATTGACTGTTTTGTAGATAAAACAACATTGATTATGCAGTGACTTTTGAATATAGACTTAAATCACTTGCTTTATGCTTATGTAATAATGTGAATAAATGCATACCACAACACGTTCATGCTTGTGTTGTTTGAAGAAAAGGATATCTAAATATTCTTGTATTCTATACAACTTAATGATACTCATTTATAACTTGCAGTGTTGATGATGCTTCTGACAATGCTCATTGCTCAAATCAAAAATTAGAGGGATCCTTCAGTGAGGAAGAACCCACAGTGCACACAAGACAAGATAGTGGAACACAGTTTTATACAGAAACTGGTTAGTACTGACTTGAACTGGTTTTACACTGTTGCCTGTAGTGGTACTTTGTTTTTGTTCAGTTCTTGGTTTGGCAAGATGATGGGAACAGTATGTTCTCAAAGAGCTCAAAGGAAAATGGCATAAAAAACGAGTTGCTGTCATTTTATTTTCCTGTATGGTCAAACAGTTTTTGTGGTGTGCTCAATCTTTGACTCAGTTTCGACTGATTGCCAATGACATAGTATGGGGTCAGTATGGCTAGCTGTGATACTGGGCCAATCTCCCAACATGGGTGTGCCCTGCACTAAGCAGAACATTGAACAGTTATGCCATGCTTCTGCTTCCATCAAGAAAATATGTATTTCAAGTCTGTAGATTAAAAACATATTGTATCATATAAGGTGGTCACAGTGCAAAGAATGTTGAAGAATTGATGTAGGTTCCTCTTGGAACCTACCCTTACTGAGTTCAGTCACAATTTGGGAAGCCTTTCCAGTAGGGCTCGTTGAGCTTGGTGACTCCAAAATAAATTTGAAATTATATAGCCATTGTCAGTACATGCTTTACTTTAGAAAAAAGATACAATGAATGGTCGTTCTACTGGACTATTTCTGCTTCCTCTAAAGTGAGGATCTGCAACAATTTATAAGCCCAGATCCTCTGGCCAGCAGCAGAGAGGGTGCACTCACCATTGACTGTGATTTAATTTGCCCACTTATCATTTTATGCTCGAGTCTTTGCATGTTCTGATGCTGGCTCCAGCAGCGTTGCAGTGACAACAGAGTGGGAAGGCCAAGTGATGAACATAATTCCAGCGAAGCCACTCCCCCTATTGTCATGAATTGAAGACATGCCCCATAAGGTCTGTCTTCAGTTCATAGACTTACACTGGTCTAAATGGAGTTGTCACCCCGACACTGGTCAACCTTCCCTCATCGACAGTGCTCCCCCCACTTCCTGACAATCCTCGCCCCCTGACAATGCTCATCCCTTCCTCAAATCCCTGGCAATGCTTACCCCCATCCTCACCTCCCTGACAATGCTCACTCCTTTCCATATCCCCTCGACAATGCTCATCCCCACCCTCAACCCCCCAACAATCCTCATTCCCTTCTTCACCCACTCAACAATGCTCACCCCCTTCCACATCCCTCTGACAATGCTCACCCCCTTCCTCATTCCAAAAATATCAAACTCACCCCTGACATTGCTCATCCTCCCTAACCCCCAATTCCCCGGCAATGCTGATATTTCCGACGTCGACCAGACAGGAGCCAGGGATTCTGGAAGGTGAGTCAGGAGAGGGATGGGGGGGAATGAACATTTTCAGGAGGTGAAAAGTGGAGGGTGAGCTGGGATGGGATGATGGGTGAACACTGGAGCGGGGGGTGGGGGTGGTGAACATTGCTGGGAAGGGTGCGAACATTGTCGGCCAGGGGTTGAAGCATTGTCAAGGTGGCAGGGGAGGGCAACATTGGCAAGACAGATGTAAACATTGTCAGGAGTGAGGGTGGGTTAGCATTGCCAGGAGGGGGAAGGGTGAACATTGCTTGAATGGGGATGAACATTGTCGAGTGTGAGGGGGGAGACGAGCATTAGTAGGTCAAGTATGAATGTTGTTGGGTGGGGGTAGCATTGCTAAGAGGCAGATTGGAGGGAGGGTGAACATATTTGCGAGACAAGTCTGAACATTGTTGAGTTGGGGGTGAACATTGCCGAGAGTGGGGAGATGAACATTGTCAGGACAGGGGCAGCCAGGATGGGGGTGAACATCGTTGTGGTTGCCATTGTGCTTTGACACTACAACTGATTTAGAGTTACACTCCTCAGCAGGCTTTACACCTGCTAGGCAAAACTCTAAATAAAAGTCGGCCTATGTATAGGGCAAACAGCCCAAGCCTCTGTAGTTCTGGCCATCTCACCCCACTGTCATAGGGAATCGTGCAGCAATCCAGGCAGGGTAAGAATGGCAAATGTAAGTTTAAATTTCCCCCTTATGTATTGTGCATGCCTGCACTTCAGGACTTCCTCAGGGTCCCAAGGCGCATCAGTGACTTATGTTGACTCACTAGGCCCTCCCCATACGAAAAGATTCAGGCCATCAACTTCAAGTGAAGGGAAAGAGCTTGCGTATATATAGCGACATTCACGATTCCGGTTGTCTGAAAGCCTTTCAGAGACATGAAGTACATTGGAAGTGTAGTCACTACTGTAATGTAGGGAAACTTGGCAGTCAATTTGCACAAAGCAATATTTCACAAAAAGCAATGAGCTAAATGGCCAGTAATTTTGTTTGTTAGTGATATTGGTTTAGGAATCAGTATTGGCTAGGATACAGAGAGAACTCCCCTGCTCCTTTTCCAATAGCGACATGAGGGAGAGAAAAGGAATCAAAGGAAGGAATTCAAATGCATTGCAAGTGGATAGATATATTCTGGTCTGCTCTTTGGTTGATGTTTTGTTGATCAAGGAGCAGCCCCCTTGGGTGACATGTGTGCCTCCATCTCTCACTTCTCAAACAGCATCCAATTTCCTACAATAAACGGGGTATTGGTAAGGCCGTACCTAAAGTACTTTGTGCAGTTTTGGTCTCCTTATCTAAAGAACAACATATTTGCTCAGGAGGGAGTGCAACAACAGACCGTTAGACTGATTCCTGAGATGAGGAATTGCCTTAGGGGGAGAGATTGAGTAGACTAGGACTGTTTTCCCCGGGGATTTAGAAGGATGACGGGGACCTAATTGAAATATATAAAATTCTTGACAGAGTAGATACTGAGAAAAAGTTCCCCCTAGCTGGGAAATGTAGAACAAAGGGTCAGAGTTTCAGGATAGGGGGTTGGCTAGATAAGACTTGGAGGAGGAAATATTTCTTTACTTACAGGGTTGTGAGTCTTTGGAATTCTCTAACCCAGAGAGTTATGGATGCTTAGTCGTTCGGTTATTTTCAAGACAGAGATCCATAGATTTTTGAATACTAAGGGAATTAAGATAGTGTAGAAAGGGTTAGGTAGGAGATCAGCCATGAGCTTGTTGAATGACAGAGTTGACTCAAAGGCCATATGGCCAATTCTAGCTCCTTTGTTTTTCATGTTTTTATGTTCCGGTTGCCAATGATTCTGAATGCACTGCAAATGTTGAATAGAGGGAGACGGTGGTGTAGTGGTCATGTCACTAGCCAAGTAATCCAGAAGTCCAGGCTAATTCCCTGGGCACATGGATTCAAATCCCGCCACAGTGGCTGGCAGAATTTAAATTCAATTAATTAGACTGGGAATTCTAAAGCTCGTCTCAGTGACCATGAAACTATCATCGATTGTGGTAAAAACCCACCTGGTTCACCTAATGCCCTTTAGGGAAGGAAATCTGCCATCTTTACCTGGGTCTGGCCTACATATGACTTCAGACCACACAGCAATGTGGTTGGACTCTTAAATGCCCTTTGAAATGGCCTACGAAGCCACTCAGTTCAAGCGCAGTTAGGAATGGGCAAATGCTGGCCTTGCAGGCGATGCCCACATACCAGGAAAGAATTTTTTTTAAATGTTGAACTATATGATTTTTGTAGCTTCTCGAAATTAGAGGACTTATTGCACTTTTTAATATTAGAACTATTTCATAGCCTCAGTAGACTGAATAGCTCAAGAGCTATTACAAAGAGATTTCCAGATTATTTTAAATCCATTTAAAGACTGAAAATGTTTAATTTGGGGGAGAATTTTCTCCCCATCAGGTGGACTGGTGGGAAGCGGGCGTGGATGGGCGCAGAGCCCATTGCTGCCTGCGATTAGTTCCGCGCCCATTTTACGTGGGCGGGCCAACTAAGGCCTGCCCAAATTAAACGTGGCTCCCGAGGACAGTGGGAGGGGTGGGTGGCGGCGGGACTTCAATGACCGCCAGGTCCAATGGCGACCCGACGGCCTGTTTAAAGAGCGCTCAGGCAGCCTTTTAAAGGTTGTCAACCATGGACAGCAGGAGGGCTCCCTCAAGCACTGTTGGTGAACAGGATGGCAGGTCAGCGGGGCACTGTGCCCCTCACGTCTCGGACAAGTGCCTTGCTGCCCTCCTCGAGGAGGTGGCAGCAAGGCGTGAGATCCACATTCTGAGGGACGAGAGGAGGAGGCTCCCCCACCAAACGTATCTGGGAGGAAGTGGCAGAGATGGTGAGTTCGCATGATGTGGTGCGATGCACCTGGGTTCAGTGCTGCAAGCATTTCAACGACCTTCTGCGCTCTGAAAGGACGAGTACTGTTTTGGCATGGGTCACTTAACACAGCAGTTAGGCTTTCCCCCCCATAGCACCCCAACTCTGAATGTAATTACTGCATTGAATCCTTCACGGCATGTGGCCTTCGCTGGGTGAGCCAGCATTTATTGCCCATGCTTAGTTCACCCTGAGAGAGTTGTGCTGAGCTGGGTTCTGCACCCACTGCATGTGGTAGACTGACACTCACAGTACTGTTTTGGGGGCTATCTCAGGGGCCTGCACCTAGGAGCAGTGCCGGAACTCCAAAACATGTCAAAGTCAGGTTGCTGACAAGCTGGGAGGGGAACGTCCAGGTGGCGGGGCACCCATCCATCTGCTGCCCTTGGCGTTCCACATGCTTGTGCGTCCTTGCTTTGCAAGGTTATACCGTGTGGGTGGCAAATGTGATGGAGGCAGCATATGGGCAAGGTCAGCCCTGGCTGCTTGGTGTGAGTGTGCAGCTACTCCAGTGTCACGATTCACTGGAACCCTGCAATGTTTCACTTAGGTGGGGGTGGCAGGCATGCAATGGCAATCCAGGTACAGGGTGGACTAATCAATGCTCCTCTCTCCATTTCAGGAGAAGACTGCACACAGTAACGCAGAGCGCTTGCGGACTGGCGGAGGCCAGGCACAGTTGGCGATTATAACCAGATACGAACAGGAGGCAATGGAGCTGGAGAGGCACTATGCGCTCAAGCCCACTGATGGTGGTGATGTTGGGTGTCAGGGGGAGGTAAGAGTGCCGTGCACTGAGGTTGCCATGCCTGTCCTTGCGACCATTCCACTGTTCAATGTTTAATGATTTAAGCTTCCAACATGGGTTTCCCATTGATTATGGAAGGAGGATCGCATATTGATCCAGGGGCCAGGCATGCACATTGATATTGTCTTGACTTGAACTGATCAAATGTCCTTGTTCTTCCTTTCAGCATCACCGGAGCAGGGCCGGAATGAGGAGGCAGAGGGGCTGCCACTAACACCTGAGGGCCCAGAAGAATTACAAGTACCAGCATCACACCATCCCTGCCAGGCAGGCACCAGTGCAGATACTAGCACCTCGGTGGGGATTAGATCGTCGGCTAGTGTCCTGGGGCACAGCGGTGAGGGCACTTCTCACTCGCTTGAGGTGCAGGTGGAGCCGGAGAGTGCCCATGGTGCCAGCAGTCGGAGGATCTCAGGGGACCAGGAACAGGCTCAGTCAGTGGCTGATGATATGCCTCTGGAGTCGTCCCTGAGGCAGCAGACGCTGGAAGCCCAACAGCATCTGCGGAAGGATCTGGCAGAGAAACATGAGGCAATGCGTGGCAAGGTCTCCATTTTGGAGGAGTCCATGTGGAGCATGGCCGAGCGCAATGCTTCCTCCATGGAGAGAATGGTGACTCTCATGCAGAGGCTCCTCCAGGAGAACAATCAGGGCTTCCTGGGGTTGCACTCAGACCTGCAAGCCCTCACAGCGACATTGACCTCAGCTGGTCCGTGTCAGGGTGGGAAATGGCTTGGGCACCAAGTATCCCAGCTAGGTGCCCATCCATCAATGGTAAGCAGGGAGGTCCGGAGCGACATCACGTCGGCGCACAAGCTACCTGTCGTCTCTGTGGGCTCCTCTCAGGACGCTCCGGATGAGGGTAGCAGCTCCTCCGCCCCTCTGACAGTGACTGTGGGATCCAATGAGGCTGCTGCGACTGGGGAGATGCCAGCCATGGAACTGGCCATTCCCTCCCAGGCAGGGCCATCAAAGGCTCCACGGGCCAGGGGACGCTCGTCAAGGTCATCAAGGCCAACAGGACAGCAGAGTGAGCAGGCTGTCTCGAATGTCAGTGCCAATGAGGGGGGAGCATCTAGACGTAGCACCGGAAAACGTAAACTTAAGGCACCTTAGGCACACCACGGGCTTCTCACTGGTGGTTTTATGTTGCTCCGCTATTAGTTGATTGTAATTTGGTGTGCAGCTCAACACTTTTGAATTAAGTCTCTTTTCTGTTTTTTGTTATATTCATTAACTGCTTCTTTTGTAAACATGGCTCAGGGTGATTCCTTACTTCTGCAGGTGAACAGGAACCCATGATGTTATGAGTGACTTGTTTGTAATTGAGCTTTATTGACAATGTTAATGTTCCTAACCAGGCAGATGTTGCTCTCAGGTATCGAGTATGGAATTTGCAGCCGTGGCGTGTGTTGGAGGTCCATCTGTGGTGGGCTACCTTAAGGTTCATTGGATTAAAGCCTCCTGGGTGTCCCTGTCTCCCTGGTGGTTGCCCAGGTCAACGTCTATCCCTTCGGCTTTCTGCTGTGCGTGCTCTTCCCCAGACTCACTACTGGACTCATCATGTGCACTGCGTCCCCCCTTTCCAGCTCCAGATTGTGGAGAGCACAGCATGCAACCACTATCAGTGACACACGATCTGGGGGACATTGCATTGCGCCCCCTGAATGGTCCAGGCATCGGAGGCGCATCTTGAGAAGACCGATGGTTCTCTCTGCCAGCCCTTGTGGAGGCATGGCTCCTATTGTACCGCTGCTTGGCCTCTGTTCTTGGATGGTGGAGGAGCATCATGAGCCACCTGAGGGGATAGCATTTGTCACCCAGCAGCCATCCATCCAGCCAAGCTGGAGCACTGAAGAGCCTTGGCACCTGGGAGTGTCCAGGATGTAAGCGTCATAGGAGCTGCCTGGGCACCTTGCACAGACCTGCAGAACCTGCATTCTATGGTCACACTGCATGTTCAAGGAATGGAATCCCTTCCTGTTGACAAAGGCACCCGGCTCACCTGCTGGCGTCTTGAAGGCAACGTGTGCAGTCGACTGTACCCTGGACACGGGGGATCCCAGCAATTGCTGCGAAGCCTCTGGCTCGCTGGGTCTGGCTGGCCTCGCCCCAGCGGTAGTGAATGAAAGTCAATGCATGCCTGAACAGAGCGGCTGTCACCTGCTTGTCACAAGTGTGGACAGCTGACTGGGAGACTCCGCAAAGATCACCCACGACCCCTGGAAAGAGCCAGAGGCATAGAAGTTGAGAGCAGCCGTGACCTTCAATGCCACTGGCATAGGGTGCCCACCCACACAGTTGGCACAGACCTCAGGGCCTACCATCTGACAGATGGAGGTCACTGTCTCTCTTTAGAGATGGAGCCTCCTTCGGCACTGCACCTCAGACATATTGAGGTAGCTGCTTCATCACCTGTAAACCCTGGCAGCAGGATAGTGGCATCTTCTGCGGCCCCTTCCGCCTTGCACTCCCTGTTGGCCCTACGCCCCTTGTGCCTGTGCCTGTCCTCCCAAAGGTGGCTTCCTTGGAGGCTGAATATGGATCCCTGGCCTCCTCCCGCTTCTGGCCCTCCCTTCCTCCTCAAAGGAGGTGCCTCCAGTGGAGATCACAACTCCCATTCCCGGGGTAAGGGAAGGCTTTCTGAAACCAGCAAGGCCCCAAAAATGATGTTTACTACAGAGTCCTGACCTGAAGCCTGTTATTCCTGTCCAAACAGCTATGAAGAGATTTGAAGTTTTCCTGCTCTCACAGGCAATTAGCAGTAAGTTTAAACATTAAATGTCTACCAAACACCACTCGCGACCCCACTCACCCCTCTTATCCCGCCCGTGAATGAGGTGTTTAAAAATGTGGCCTACCCGCCTGCCCATTGTGCCCATGCGACAATCTGAAGATCGCACGGGCCCCGAAAAATCACCGACTATTAGTGGCTCGAGGGCCTTACCTGGCCCTTTAATTAATGGCAGGCACACATCAGAGATCATCGCGCGCCCGCCCACCGCAATATCGCGATGGCGCGCAGTAATGTTGGGACGCATGCCCGACGTCACTGCGTGTCATTTTACACGTTGGTGTGCGGGGGCATGCCCCGCATGCTGCCGAGAAAATTCTGCCTTTGGTTTTCTTGCTAAAGAAGCCTCTGGTTTAAACTATGGCAAAATGTATGATTTCTGACAATTTTGCTGCCATTTTTGCTTAGTGATATTTGATTTTTTTTGCAAATCAACCTTTGATTTTTTCATCCAAAACATGCTAATTTGGTAATAGTCACAGCTGCAAAAGTTCCCACATACATTCCTGTATGATCAGTTTAAGTTATTAATTTCTATCTTTGATGTGACCTTGTGACTTTAGTGTAGGTTGTTATACGCTAGTATTTATATATAAGAAATAGATTTAATTTTGTCACTGTAATAATTTTTTAAAAATTAAGTACCCTGCTAACTTTCTTCTTGTCTTCAGATGTTACATTACCTTCCAACTTAGCTGCCGCCAATTTCACACCAACTTCAGTTCCTTATACAGATGACAACATTACAGGATCAAAGAAGAATGGATGCTTTTCAGAATCTTGGGAAGATGCCTGCCTTTTGCCAGCTGATATAATGCAAATTTATAATGAGCTAACATGCATACGGCAACACTTACAGGTGCTACTAGTTTGACATAATTATGATTGTCAAAATTTGTTTAATAGCCAATTGCTCTTAAGCAAATGCATAATTCTAACCATATCTGGATTAGCCAAAAGCTTGGCCAGGTATGATTTTTTTTCAAGCTTTTAATTCATCACTCTTCCTACACCCATGTGGCTGCTGAAACTTCACTCCCTGGGGCTTAATTTAGAATGATTGCAACAAATGTTTCGAAACAGAAACAAATTCTTATGCTGCGAATACAGCTGTACACCAGTTGAATTCTTAAAAGTTGTGGGAGAAAACACTTTGCTCCCTTTCGTTACAATGGGTGCAGTTAACATGAATGTGGATATGAAGTTTAGCTGCAATTCAGTTTGATGAAAACGTATGAAGTACCAAAGTAGCTCACGATGCATCTTGCAAGATTGAGTACTTGAGCCTGTTTTGTAACTTTCTTTTTGGGTATCTGTATGCTCTTGGGCTAGCATAATAACTAATATGATAGTGAGTCAATTTATGGTTGAGAAATAATTTCAATAAAAACTGAATGATGAATTAAAGTAGATTTTCAGATAAATTTTTAAATATTAGTTTTGCAGAACAGTATAGGCTGAGAGAATAAAAAACAAAATGCTGGAAAAACTCAGCAGGTCTGGCAGCATCTGTGGAGAGAGAAACAAAGTTAATGTTTCGAGTCCATATGACTCTTCAGCTCTGAGTTAAAATTTTGAGTCCGTATGACTCTTTTAGCTCTGAAGGAGAGTCATATAGACGCGAAACGTTAACTATTTCTCTCTCTACGGATGCTGCCCGACCTGCTGAATCTTTCCAGCATTTTCTGTTTTTATTTTCGATTTCCAGCATTTTACCTAGGCTGAGAGAGAGATGGAGTGAAGTATTTTTCGTCATCCTGATTTATTTCCTCTTTTTGAAAAATAAACCACAGAGGGTTAATCTGAATGCTTCTCAGATAAACAGAAAAGCTCATCAGCACCAATGTTGGAAAATGTAAACATTATAATTAGTGATAGCTGAGTGAGAGAGAAACAGAAAAACATCAGGGGATGCTAAATTCAAAATTTTCAGAGATTCCAGAGAAAGTTAGAAACTTGTGTTGTCAGTTTGTTTAACTGCCACTGCCCCGTCGTTTACTGCTGACAGACCCCAGGAGTTCATCAGTGAACCAAATGCTATAACTCATCCCTTCATTGTGCCAAACCCAGATCCCAGATTTCTTCTGCAAATGCTGCTAGATCACAAGATTTGTCACCATTCTGCTAAATCCTAGCTGCCTTCCACAGTGCAGCCAAACTCTGTAACCTTGCACCTCAGTTCTGCGAAATCTCAAGTCCATTCTCCAGTGCCACCAAATCTTAGAATTGACCTCACTCAGCTAAACCCTACCTATTTCCTAGTAAATACTAATTACCTACCTCTTAATGATACTTATTGAACACTATCTTTCTATATGTCCTCAGTTTTAAAATTATAAAATAAAAATTAAATACGTAGAGGAAGAAAAGTTTATGAAGTAAGGGGTGTGCATTTTTTAATCTGTATGCAATTTCATAAAACAATGGACAATGTTTCAAAGAACTTGATCCTCAAAGCACCAAATCTGGCATAATTAAAAGAGACCAATACATTGTTAGCCCTTATAACTGGAGGGCTAGAATATAAAGCAAGCACATTTTTCTACAGCTGTAAAAAGCCCTAGTTGGACCACGTCTTGATAACTGTGTATAGTTCCCACACCTTAGAAAAGGTACATTGACCTTTGAAAGAATACAGCATGGATTCAACAGAATGTTACCAGTGCTCCATGGGTTAAATAATGAATAGCGATGACGTAAACCAAACTAGTATTCCGCAGGATAGTGAAGATTAAAGCGTGATTTGATCAAAGTGGATAGTGAAAAACATTTTCCTCTCTAGGTGAAGGGGATATTATCTTAAAATCAGAGCATTTCAGGAGATAAAGTAAGGAAATACTACTTCTTGCAGAGGATGCTAGGTATGGAACTTGCTCCCGCTCTCAAAAAACAGAAGATCCCAGCTCAGTTAGTAACTTTAATTGTGAGATTTTTGCTCGCCAAGGGTACTTGGAGATATCGAGCCAAGGTGGGTGGATGGAGTTAAGATACACATCAGCCACAATTTCATTGAATGCTGGAACATGCTCAAGGGACTGAGTGGCCTTATTCTGTTCCTATCTTCCTTTTAAAAATAACTTAAATTAGGATGAGCAATGGCGCTGTCTCCCATATCTTTCTCTCACCCTCGTACTTCCAAAGTGAAAATTATTCTTATTTAAAAGCTTAATGGCAATATTAATTATCAGTCTTGTATGATATTTTATTATGTTAAAGGCATTATTAAAGTGCATAGTGAGTTTTTTTGTGGAGCAGAACACTTATCTGCTATTTTGTTTTTAAGGTTTAATATATACTGATTAAGCATATGTGTCTAATAAGTAACGGCCCTTATTTTTATGTTGTAATGCAGAGAGAAAGTGTAGTGCTACAGGAGTACAGACATCAGGTGCAGTCACATGAACAACGCTTAGCAAACCGTGAGGCTTTGCTCCTCAAAAATCAAGATGCGTTAACAAAGTTAAGAGGAGTAGAGGAAGAAGTTCATGCTAAATTCCAGATTATGAAGCAGGTATTGTTAACTACAAGTTACTCACTTCAATACATTTGATAGTTTGCATTTCATTTTTCCTGGTTATCAGCGTTTACTTATCAGGAACTGTATATTTGATAAATATATTAGTAAAATAGATGTTAATCCCATTAGAATTTTCCTTATTATTACTTAGACAAGCTTTAATTTATTTATTATGAATGTTTTTCTAGAAAATATGTTCAAAAATATTTCTCCTATTTCTTTCCATATGATCATTGATGCCTCAGATCAATGGACTTTATTTCCTGTACATTGTTCATCCCCATTACCCTTCCCTTCTTTCACTCAAGAATGAAAATACATCAACAATGCAGAAGTTATAGCTAGAGATTCTTTGGTAGTTAGGTAAACATATTACCCTGTTGTAAAACACTGCTGTACCCTTTCTGCATAATTTAAAATAATGGAGGTTCAAAATGTTGCACTCAGTGTATCTGTACAGTGTTCTGAACAAATGTTGCATGGGCAATTACTGAAACAATAAGAAACACATGAGTCTTAGATGGGTTTATTAATCATACTCCTCTTGAAAACCAGCCAAGAAAGTTCATAAATTATGTTTTTTTATTTCATAAAATGTGGGCTGATTTAGAGAGCATTCTGGGAAAACCTGAATTGTTTAAGAAAACACAACAGCATTGTTCAGCTTCAAAAGAGTAAAGGAATCTTTCATCCATATATAATAGAATGAGCAGGGTGCCTTTCTGAAGCAATGGGAGTTTAATCTGTATGGAACAGATCATAACACATTTGAACGTTATAAATGCGTTCTTAAAAAAAAAACAGGCAGGCAGATTTCCCTAATAGGACAGCACACTTACACAATGAGCAGTTGAGGCAGAAGACCTTAAAATTGATCCCAGAAAAATTAATGGTAAGGACTCTAACTTCAAAACCTCTGCATTGTGAAGGTAAAAAATGTTAGCCTGATGTGTGAACACTGAATAAGGAGAGGATTAGGCTCTTTTTCTTTGGTCAGTTGGCTACCTGCCTAGCTGGAAACTCTCACCATATTTAATAGCTAATCCAAATAATTGTATTTTCTTTTTGCTTGATATGGACTGCAAACTCTGCTCTCTTAAGGACACACTTTGCTTACCTTAGCTCAAAGAACATGGGTATATTTGCCAAAAGCCAAGGCTGAGGGACCCTTCATTGTGCATAAAGATATTACAGGAGTCTAACCAATTTAAATGTTGCATCTTACGAATTCATAATTTCTTGATCTTTGCCCAGCTTATCCATTAGGCTTTGGCTGAGGGTATCTACAGCTAAGTAGAATCCAGCCCTCGTGAACTAATTTGGTCTTCATTGGACTGGCCTACTCCTCCACATTCTATTAGTGGTTACCCTTCAGCAGAATGCTAAAATGTAAAGAGCCCTCAGGTTCCAGTAATTTAACTCATGCCCTTGTTCAATACTTAAATTTCCAATTGAACAGAATCCTGCTCTGCATTTTAGGCAGCATAGGAAGTCACAGTGTTACCTTTTCAACTCTGATATATATGTTTGAATCAAATCCAAACTATTGAGATGAAAGTCTCTTCTCAGCATCTGTACATGAAACAAGTTTGAGTAGTTTCAACCCATTTTCTATTGGATGGGGGCTCAGTACCAAACTGCCTCTAATTCGACAGTGACAACCTTGTAACGGTGCATTTAGGTGGTGTTCTGAGTTTTTGATTAAGTCTTATGGTTCAGACAAAGTAAAGAAAGCTGTTCTATGTATCTGACCCTGCTGTGGCTGACCTGATGTATTTGATGCTGACACTGCCCAAAATGGAGAATTGCAATTTTTCTCACTAAACCGATATAATAAAAAAAGAAATAAAGTTACTTTGCTTTTAGTAAAAATTTCACCTAACCTCAATAACTCATGTCAATCCTGCATTAAAAATCACAAGTTTGGTGATGCCTTGTTACGTCCATGTAGGATGACATATCTTCTCATTTTAAAACTCCTAAAATCAGAAAACAATGCCATTTTGTTTTCAGCTTCTCTCCATTTTATATTGATAAATTTTCTTTGTGTTTAGAATGCTTGTATTTAAGTAACTGTCATGTCGGCAAAAGTTCTTATTTAAGCCACTTGGGTTCTCATATCTATTAATGCCATTTATGAATCACCTCTTTAAAGCAATACTCTCAAGAAAGGATGACAAAACATATTTGTGAACCTTCTCCCAATATATATAGTATTTTCCTGAATTATGTGGTTTGCCACAGCCAATGGCACACCCTGCCCAGTCAACAGTGCTGTGTCACCAGGGCCTAGGGACTCGTGCCAAAAATGGAGGGCTTTCACACAGTCTAGCCAAACAACCTGACATAGTCATACTTTCATAATTGTACCTTACAGCCAATGTCCCAGACAACTCTCACTCTACCATTAGCATCAAGCTAGAGGATAAACTGGAATGCAGGAGAGCATGCCAGGAACTGCGCCAGATGTAAAAATGAGATTCCAATTTGGTGAAGCTGCAACTCAGGAACACATACATGGTTAACAGCGTAAGCAGCATGCAATAGGCAGAGTGAAGCAATCCCACAGCCAACAGATTAGCTCAAAGCTCTGAGGTCTTGTCACATCCAGTCGTAAATGGTATTGGACTAACCGGAGGAGGAGACTGCACAAATATCCCCATTCTCAATGATGAGAAAGCCCAGCACATCAGTGCAAAAGACAAAGTTCAAACATTTGCAACCATCTTCAGCCAGATGCCACCATCACCATCCCTGGGTATGTCCTGGGCCCTGCTGAAGGACAGACCACCAGAGGTGGTGGCATAGTGATATACAGTCAGGAGGGAGTGGCACTGGGAGTCCTCAACATTGACCTTGGTCTGCATGAAGTCTTGTGACATCAGGTCAAACATAGGCAAGAAAACCTACTGGTCCTCCCTTAGCTGACAAATCAGTACTTCTCCGTGTTGAACACCACTTGGAATAAGCACAAGGTAGCAAAGGCACAGAATGTACTGTAGATGGGCACTTCAATGCCATCAGAGAGTGGCTCAGTAGCACCAGTACTGACCAAGCTGGGTGAGTCCTGCAGCACACATCTGCCAGACTGGGCCTGTGGCAGGTGGAGAGAACCAACAAGAGGGAAAAACCTACTTAACCTTGCCTTAATCAATCCACCTGTCACAGATGCATCTTTTCATGACGGTATTTGGAGGAGTGACCACATCACAGTCCTCACCGAGGTGAAGTCCCGCCTTCACACAGAGGATATCCTCCATCATGTTGTGTGGCACTACCATCGTGCTAAATTGGATAGACTCAGAACAAATCTAGCAGCTCAAATCTGGGCACTGTAGGTCATTAGCAGCACAGAATTTTATTCAACCACAATCTAATCTCATGCCCCAGCATAACCCTCACTCTACCATTAGCATCAAGCTAGAGGATAAACTTTGGTTTAAGAAGGAATGCAGGAGAGCATGCCAGGAACTGCACCAGACATGTAAAAATGAGATGCCAATTTGATGAAGCTACAACACAGAATCACATACGTGCTTAACAGCGGAAGCAACATGCAATAGACAAAGTGAAGCGATCCCACAACCAACAGATTAGCTCAAAGCTCTGAAGTCTTGTCACATCCAGTCATAATTGGTAGTGGACTAACCGGAGGAGGAGGCTTCACAAATATCCCCATTCTCAATGATGAGAAAGCCCAGCACATCAGTGCAAAAGAAAAGGTTCAAACATTTGTAACCATCTTCAGCCAGAAGTGCGGAGTAGAGGATCCATCTCGGCCTCATCATGAGGTCCCCAACATCATAGATGCCAGCCTTTAGCCAATTCATTTCACTCCATGTGATATGAAAAATGGCTGAAGGCACTGGATACAGCAAAGGCAATGGACCCTGACAACATCCCGGTGGTAATATTGGAAACCTGTGCTCCACAAGTAGCAATGCCCCTAACCCAGCTGTTCCAGTAAAACTATAATACTGACATCCACCTGACAATGTGGAAAATTGGCTAGGTATGTCCTGCCCATGAAAAGTAGGACATATTCAATCTGGGCAATAACCACCCGATCAGACTGTTATATGGATATAAGCCAGATGGTGACGTACGAAACAAGGCATAGGGCGAAATCATCCTAAATTTCCACTAAGTGTGGTAGCGGGCGGATGTCATGAAGAGATATTAATGTTTATAATGTTATTGGAAATTATTTTAAATTGGACTTGTAACTCTTTCGAGTTATCAACAGATCGCATGTAACTCTTTCGAGTACATTCACAGTTCTTGGTTTCCGGGAGTGGGACATGAACCCACAACCTTCTGATTCAAAGGCGAGGGTGCTATGAATTGAGCCACAGCTGACACCTCGTTTAAATTGGACTTGTAACTCTTTCGAGTACATTCACAGTTCTTGGTTTCCGGGAGTGGGACATGAACCCACAACCTTCTGATTCAAAGGCGAGGGTGCTATGAACTGAGCCACAGCTGACACCTCGTTTAAATTGGACTTGTAGTGGGGTCTGTGTCTGTGTGACTTAATTGGATTAAAGCCAGTTAGTTTGGGTGTTTGGCCTATAGTAGTTTGAGATGTTAATTGGGTGGATAGTAAATTGAAAGGTAAAGTAGACATTTGCATTTTGTTGAATAAACTATTCAAAGACTGGGAGTGAAATCTTGCACCTAGCAAGGAGACGTCAAACAATATGTTTATATTACTAATAAAATTGGCACCATGAAAGAAGTTTTATTGTTAGAAGAGTTAGAATTGTTATTGTTGTTCAAAGGGCCTGGTGATACAATGAGAACTTACCTTCAAAGAGAAGGCTAGGTATATTCGGAAGAGTTTTTGTGCGAGTAAGTCAGAGGTATGTGTTATCGAAGCGCCTGTAAGCCTATAACTGTCTGCAAAGGAAACAAACTGAAAGGAACCTCGTTTTGAACTCGTAAGATAAAAGGTGCTTTGCCTGGTGTCTGTTTAAAGTCTATGGGTTATTGTTGCTTTGGTGAAGATTTTAGGAGCGATTAATTTGGGGATTTGTTTAATGGTTATTATGGTAGTAATTTGTAGATGTGTATGTGTTTAATATCTTGTAAAATGAATAAATGTTTAATTTATATAAAAAACCTCTGGAAGCTTGGTGGTTTCATTTCTGAATTCAGAGTTGCATCTCAAACATACCAATTGAAAAATAGGTTATGACAGTTGTTTTAAGTTTTTCTCTCTGGGATTTTAAATAACTCGGCCTTTACCAACTGCTGTGTCATAACAATGGGTAAATCGATGTTTTACCCACCGGCCACAATGGTGGGTTTGCACACGTATCATCCCAAACCCGCCGCATTACTTATGCATTCCCGGGAAACACGTGTTCGCCTGCCATACCATCACCTCGCCACTTCAGCATGCCATGCCATGCACCATATTTAAAGTCCAGCCGCGTGCACACATCTCAGTGCTTCCAGCCCATGACTGCTGCCAGGAAGATGTCCACGAAAGGCAAAAAGACTGCAGTCCAAAGGTTTAGCGACACGTCACTGGAACGCCTTTTGGATGCCATGGAGGCCCACCACGATGCCCTCTACCCCCACTCTGGCTGCAGGATTGGCAGCGGCTTGGGAGGCGGTGACAGCTATGGACAGCGCCAGTGCTCTTCAAAAGAGCCACCCATTACCACAAGAGGATGAATGATCTCCTCCATTCCCCAGGGTAAGTCACTCTTCCCACACTCTCAACTCTCTCACACTCAAACCTATCACACATTCACAGGGATCTCACTCACTGCCAGTTCAAGGGACATCACCATTCACTCTCTCATATACACCTTCATTCTCCTCATCCCGTCCATGGGACCACTCCCCACCCACACATGCCAGGCATACTTATCATCTGGCCTGACAGGAGCCCTCCTTACACTCTCTCTGTCTCTATTCATGCAGGACAAGCTGGCGCACAACAAGGGGAGAGGTCGCAGACCAGTGGAGGAATGCCTGAAATCAATGTCCTCGCGGACTTTGAAAACAGAGCTATCCAGCTGGCCAGCAACAGTCTGGACCATTCCTGCGCTGAAGGTAAGGTTGGCGGTACTCTACCAAGTGAGGGTCCAGCAGTGCAACATCCATCAGGCAACCATGCTGTGAGTAATGTATGTGTTTCACAGGCCACTGCCATGCACTAAATATCTCCCCTTACTTCTGCAGGCACATCTGAGAAACAGCCCTCGGAACCCATGACCCAGGGCCAATCAAGCCCTGAAGAGGAATCTGACGGTATCCTCCTCGAAATCCCATCACAGTGCTCACCCACACCTTCCACCATTGCAGAGACACACACCTCAGTGGGACCTAGCTTTAGAATAGCCTTGGGATCACAATCTGGTGAGCGCATCGCACTGTCTGATCCACAGCAGGTGGCAGCAGGGGCTTCCCAGGTGTGCGACACTCAGAGGACTGCTGGAGGCCAGAAATTTGCCGAGTCAGATGACAATCCTCTGGACTTGGTCATGTCACAGTGCTGGAACTGCAAAGGCAAGCTCAGGAATATCAGGAAGGGATGTCCGCTGCGCTCCTCAGATTGCAAGACACAATGGAAGAGTCCATCCGCCTTCACTCTGAGGTTATAGCGCGGTGTGCCAACACACCGAGGTCAACACTGGTAGGATGGCAGCCACCATGGAGACCTTGGCCCATGATGTCGCTCCTGCACTGCTGCGCAGGCTCAAGTTCATCGCCGATGCCATAGTTGGCCTCCAACAGTGTGTGCGCAAGAGGGGTGCGGGGCAGCTCGATCTCACTCCAGCTACCCTTTCTCCTCAAAAAGTCAGCCAGGGACTCTTGAGTACCCATAGGGAGGAGGATCAGCAGGTGTCCTCCGCCCCAGGTCCATCCATCCAAGTGACTCCAGGAGTGTCCAGCCCATCCGAATCCCCTCTTCCTGTGACCTCAGGAGCTCCAGTTCCACAGGCCGAGGAGGGTGCCATTGCCACACAGCAGAACCCTGAAAGCAGGCTGGGGCTCTCCGGGTCTTGACCGTCCAGAGGATGCCCGCCAAGGTCATCACAGACAGGGCGTAGCAATCAGGCTGCCTCCACCTCCGCTGTGGATGTCCGGGGAGCACCAAGACGTAGCGGCAGGGTTAGGAAGGTTAAGAAAATGTAGTTGCACAGCCTGGGCAGGGCTGTTAAACGAGCTTCCCTCGGCCAGATATCACACTCTGATGGAATACTCCCCAATACAATTGGTATTAATGCGATAAAAGCAAAATACTGCAGATGCTGAAAATCTGAAACAAAAGCAGAAAATGCTGGAAAAACTCAGCCAGTATAGCAGCATCTGTGGAAAGAGAAACAGGGTTAACGTTTTGAGTCCATATGACCCTTCTTCAGTATTATGTGAAGTCTATCCTGATGAGTGCAAGGTGAAAAGCTTTGATTGGATGTCTCAGGTTCTGTACTACCAATACTCAGGTTCTGTTCTACCAAACAACTGATTAAATAAATCCGTGACTAGTACACTCATTACCGGCCTGAACCGTCTTGTAACCAGTAAAATTCCCTCAGACTGATCAGTATCATCTTCCACTTCTGAACCTTCCATAACATGCAAGTTCCCTCCAAGCCATAACCTGTCACGACTTGGGACTATATTGCGATTCCTTCACTGTCACTAGGACAGAAGCCTGTAACTCTT
The DNA here is from genome assembly GCF_964194155.1 of Cetorhinus maximus. NCBI lineage: Eukaryota > Metazoa > Chordata > Chondrichthyes > Lamniformes > Cetorhinidae > Cetorhinus > Cetorhinus maximus. Next base: position 58,713,158 of record NC_135885.1, on the reverse strand, counting down.
TGCCTAAAACACAGTAGTTGTGGACTGCAGCAGTCCAAGCAGGCAGCTTACTACTGCCTTCTTAAGGGTGCTTAGGGATGGGCAATAAATGCTGGCCTTGCCAGCGACATTCACATCCCATGAATGAATTAAAAAATATCAAATTCATGATTTGCAAATTTTAAGGAACAGTGCAGGTAAATTCTGTGGACATTCTAAGTTAGATGCTCTGCAATGAAGTAGGTTCCACAGCACTGGCAACCAAGACAAATGAAGCTCTTTCAATTTGACACCAAACCACATCATTGAATAATAGCTTACAGAGCAGAAGATGGCTGTTTATAGTATACTGTTTTTCAATATTGGTCCTCACAGAGTGCCTCACTTTCCACTCCTCTACATTGAACTCCTATCTGTCATGCTTCTGTCTATTTTACCATCCTATCTGTCATCCTGAAACCTATAATTACCCTCACCACCACCTACTACTTTGCTCATTTTGTATCATTTGTAAACTTTATAATACTGCTCCCTATACTGAGTCTTGATTGTTATAAAAATTACAGAGTAATGGATCCAAAACTGACCCTTGGGGAACACCACTGCAAGCCACTTCCCAGTCTGACAAGGATTCATCCACACTTTTTTGCTTCTAGTCACTGAATCAATTTTGTATTATTCCACTACTTTCCCCTTAATTCTCTGGGCTTCCATCTGTTTAAAAACCTCTTTTGTGGCATTTTGTTAAGTGCCTTCTGAAAATTCATATATATATATATATATATATATATATATCTACTGCACTACCTTGATCAACATTTCCTTGAACCTGAAGTTGACAAAACTTGAATTTTGTCAAGTTTGTCAGACATGATTTGCCTTAAACAAATCATTGATGCTATCCTTGATTAATGCATGCCTTTCCAAATTAGAGTATTTTGCCCCGATAATGATTTCCAATAACTTGCCTACCAACGATGATAGGTTGATTCTCAGTTTATCCTTCACCCCTTTCTTAAATAGTTATATAATATTAGCAACCCTCCAGTCTTCCAGCACTACTCATGTATCCAATGAGGATTGAAATATTGTGATCAATGTCACTGCTATTTCTATCTTTGCTTCATTCAGCATCCTAAGATGTATTCTATTTAGACCAAGTGATTTACCAACTTTTAGTAATGCTAACCTTTTTAATAAATCTTCTCTATCCATTGCTATCATGTCCATAACTATCTTCTCCTCTTTTAGTCTAACCTTCACATCATTTTCCTTTGTAGGCAGATAGACGCCTACTTTATATTATATATTTATATTATATTGTCATTTATTATTTATATTATTGTTTTATATTATTGTCATTTCTTCTGCTTTAACTTGAAAATTTCCCTTTGGGCCTTTAATAGGCTAATCTTTTTCCCCAGCTAATTGCTCATGCTTTATATGCTTTTAACTTTTATTTTCATTGTCATCGAGGACTTACATATACTCTACCTTTACCCCTCAAAGGAATAAACACAGTTTGCACCTGAACAGTCTTCCCCTGAGTATCTTCCATTGCTCAGTTATTGCTTTACCTTGTACCTTTTACAATCCACCTGTTCTAGGTGCTGAAATCACTTAAATTAGCTTTTTCCTGGCTTAGTATTTTTACCTTGGATATTTTTTCATCTTTTTCCATAATTACTTTGAACCAAATTATGTTGTAGCTAGGTGACCTCTGACTGTAACACACTCCACATGTCTTATTTCATTTTTTAAATCCATACTGTTTCTTAAACTGGAGACATGTTGATTGAGAAAGTTCTCCTGTATACATATGGAAATTCCTCTGTTTCTCTACCCTTAACACTTTGTTTTCCCTGGTTAATGTTGCTGGATAATTAAAGTCTCCTAATATTAACACTCTCTTTCAGATTTACAGAATTGTAACGGCACAGAAGGAGGCCATTCAGCCCATTGTGTTTGCACCGGCTCTCCAAATGAGCGTTATAACCTAGTGCCATTGCCTTGCCTTTTCCCCGTACCCTTGCACATTGATTCTATTCAAATAATCATCTAATACCCTCTTGAATGCCTCGATTTAACCTGCCTCCACCACGCTTCCAAGCAGTGCATTCCAGACCCAAACCACTCGTTGTGTGAATAAGTTATTTCTCACGTCACACTTACTTCTTTTGCAAATCACTTTAAATCTGTGCCCTCTCGTTCTTGATCCTTTTATGAGCGGGAACATCATCTCCCTATCTATTCTGTCCAACCCCCTCATGATTTTGAACATCTCTATCAAATCTCCTCTTAGTCTTCTTCTCTTCAAAGAGAACAGTCCCACCATCTCCAATCTATCCTTATAGCTGAAGTTTCTCATCCCTGGCTGGAACCATTTGTATTTTTTTTTGTTTTTGTTTGTGTAGTTTTTTTTTTGTGTTCCATACCTTTAAAATTGGCTGACAAATTTGCCCATTTATCCCCTCCTCACTGTTTACAGCTGTATATTTAAAAACAAACTCCCAACACCACAGCTCCCCCTCTGTCTCTCAATTCAAGCCAAACAGATTTAGTCATAGAACCATCTAGTTTATCCTATTTAGAACTGTAACATCATCCTTGATCAGTACTGCAGTACTGGCTCCTCTTTTTCCATCTCTGTCATTCCTGAATATTTGGTAACCAAGAATATTAAGAGCACATTTCTGGCCATGTTTGAGCCAAGCCTCTGTTACAGTAGGTACATCATAATCCCATGAAACAATATGTGCCTGCAGCTCACCAACTTATTAGTTACGCTACAGACATTAACATGCTTACAGTTGCTTTTGCTATTTTGCCCAATCTGGCCCCTTGAATTATTGGGATATTTCTGATCTTTTGTCGTTTATATCTGTCTGTCCTCTGATCTCAATTCTGCTATTTTCAGGTTGCCCTCCCCTTGCCAAATTACTCTAAATCCCCCCCCCAACAGTACGAGATAACCTAACATACGGAGATATCATAATAAATGATGAGATGGATTTGAAGGAGCTTTTAAGGAGGAGAGTAGTAGTAGCGGGGCAGAGAGGTTTACAGAGGGAATTCCAGAGTTTAGGACCTAGGCAGCTGCAAGCATGGTTGTCAATGGTGGAGCAAATAAAACGGGATGTGCAAGAGGCCTGAATTAGAGCAGCACAAAGATCTTGGAGGGTTGTGGGACTGGAGGAGGTTACAGAGATGGGGAGGGATGTGGCTGTGGATGGACTTGAAAACATGAATGACAATTTTAAAATTGAGGTGTTGCCTGAACTGGGACCATTCTAGGTCAGTGAGCAAAGGGGTGGTGAGTGAACGGCACTTGGTGCAAGTTAGGATATGGACAGCAGAGGTTTGTATGGACATAAGTTTATGGAGGGTAGAAGATGGAGGATTGCCCAGGAGAGTGTTGGAATAGTCAGATGTAGAGGTAGCAAAGACATGAATAAGGGTTTCAGCAGCAAATAAACAGAAGGGGTCGGAATCGGGTGGTATTATGGAGGTGGAAGTAGGCGGTCTTTGTGGTGGCACAGATGTGTGATCAGAAGCTCTTCTCGGTTGAGGGTGGCGGGGGGGGGGATGGAATATGATATCAAGCCTGCCAATGATCTGACTGAGCCTCAAACAGTTGCCTGGGAGAGTTGATGGAGTCGGTGGCATGGGAGCAAAGTTTGCTGGGGGGTATCTGAAGGTAATGGCTTCCCAAAATTTAATTGGGGCAAATTTCTGCTCATCTAATTCTGCACGTCGGACGAACAATTTGACAATTTAGAGACATACATTGTTAAACATGGGCAACTTTAAAATGATAGTCAAAAAAACATCTTCAGAAGATAACTGAGCAAGCTAGCTATAGAGCTATAACTTTTTTTTAATTCACTCATGGGATGTGGGCGTCGCTGACTAGGCCAGCATTTATTGCCCATCCCTAATTGCTCTTGAGAAGGTGGTGTGGTGAGCTTGAGCTGCCTTCTTGAAGCGTTGCAGTCCATGTGGTATAGGTACACCCACAGTGCAGTTAGTAAGGAAGTTTCATGATTTCGACCTGGCAACAGTGAAGGAACAGCAATATATTTCTAAGTCAGGATGGTGTGTGGCTTGGAGGGGAACTTCGAGGTTGTGGTGTTTACGTGCATCTGCTGCCCTTGTTCTTCTAAATGGTTGCAGTCACGGGTTTGAAAGATGCTGTCTAAGGAGCTTTGGTGAATTTCCACAGTGTACCTTGTAGATGGTACACACTGCTGCCGCTATGCGTCGATGGTGGAGGGAGTGAATGTTTGTGAATTGGGTGCCAATCAAGCGGGATGCTTTGTCCTGGATGGTGTCGAGCTTCTTGAGTTGTTGGAGCAGCACTGATCCAGGCAAGTTGAGAGCATTCCATCACACTCCTGTCTTGTGCCTTGTAGATGGTGGACAGGCTTTGGGGAGTCAGGAGGTGAGCTACTTGCCGCAAGATACCTAGCCTCTGACCTGCTTTTGTAGCCACAGTATTTATATGGCTCGTCTAGTTCAGTTTCTGGTTAATGGTAGCCCCCAGTACGTTGATAGTGGAGGATTCATTGTTGGTGATGCCATTGAATGCCATGGGGCGATAGTTAGATTCTCTCTTGTTGGAGATAGCCATTCCCTGGCACTTGTGTGGTGCGAATGTTACTTGTCACTTGTTAGCCCAAGCCTGGATATTGTCTAAGATTTGCTGTATTTGGACATGGACTGCTTCAGTATCTGAGGAGTTGCGAATGGTGCAGAACATTGGGCCTAGGTCACTACCCTAAAGAACTCCTGCAGTAATGCCCTGGAACTAAGATGATTGATCTCCAAAAACTACAACCATTTTTCTGTGTGCTAGATATGACCCCAAGCAATAGAGAGTTTTCCTCCTGATTCTCATTGAGTACAGTTTTGCTAGGGCTTCTTGATTGCATACATGGTTGAATGCTGCGTTGATCTCAAGGGCAGTCACTCTCAGCTCACCTGGAGATCAGCTCTTTTGTCCATGTTTGAACCAAGGCTGTAATGAGGTCAGGAGCTGAGTTGCCCTGGCAGAATCCAAACTGAGCATCAGTGAGCAGGTTATTGCTAAGCAAGTCCGCTTAATAGCACTGTTGATGACCCCTCTTCCATCGCTTTACTGATGATCGACAGTAGACTGATGGGCCGGTACTTGGCCGGGTTAGATTTGTCCTGCTTTTTGTGGACGGAACATCCCTGGACAATTTTCCCCATTGTAGCTAGATGCTAGTGTTGTAGCTGCACTGGAACAACTTTGCTACACAGTTTGCCTGCTTCCTGTGCTTTTTTAAAAATTTGTATGATGGAGAATGTTTAGTCCTAGTATTGCATTGCGGTGGCTAGCAGTGGTAATAAGAATTATTGCTTGGCCCATGATTTCTGTGACTTCTCATCTAGACTTCCATCTGTCATATAGTCTGGCTGTGGTGCTCCAGTGTAGTGTATCATGCATTATCACAAGGAATGCCTATAGTAAGTCTATTTATTTTATCTGGGACCGCATCTTCTGAACTGTTTGATGCCTTGATTTGCTTCTCACCTGACTCTTTGACCCCTGTCCACAAGAATATGCACAACCAATTCGGCTAGAAGTACAATAAAGCAGAATCTGTATTTGGTGTTGGCCTTTGCTCAGTGATAGCACTCTCACCTCTGAGTCAGGAAGTTATGGGCTCAATTTCCACATCAGATAGTTGAACACAACCCAGGCTGACGCCTATTGAAGTACTGAGGTAGTGCTGCACTATGGATATGCCATCTTTTGAATGTGACGTTAAGCTGCAGCCCAGTCTGCCTTCTCAGAAGGATGTAAATTATCCAACGATACTGTTGACAGAAGATCATGGGACGTCTTCCTGGCGTTCAGGCAAATATTTATCCCTCAACCTTTCATCACTAAAACAAATTACCTGGTCATTATTTCTGTGTTGTTAAGGGACCATGCTGTGCTCAAATTTGCTGTTATGCATCCTTTCATTGCAATTGTCATTGCACTTCAATGTACTTAATTGGCGGTAAAGCACTTTAGGCCATCCCAAGAATGAAAAGCACACTGTATAAATACAAGTTCTTTCTTCAAGTCACATTTTTCCTTTCTGCTATAGTCATTCACGTGATACTAACTGAAGGATAAGAATCCTTTGGGGGAGGTGGTGGCATAATGGTAATGTCACTGGACGTGTAATCCAGAGGCCCAGGCTAATGCTGGGGACAGAAGCCCAAATACTACCATGGCACCTATTGGAATTTACATTCAGTTGATAAGTCTGGAATATAAAAAATTAATCTCAGTAATGGTGACCACAATAACTATCATTGACTGTGGTAAAAACTCATCTGGTTCACTAATGGCCTTACTTTGTTTGGTCTATATGTGACTCCAGACCATGAGCAAGCCATTCAGTTCAAGTGGAATAAGGGATAGGTAACAAATGCTGGCCTTGCCGACAATGCCCACACCCCATGAAAGAATTTTAAAATCCTGAATTTCCTTGAATTCTTGGTGAACTGGAGGCATTATCAGGATGCCTAAGAGCAAGCAGGTTGGAAATTGGGCAGGGACCTGTTAATTTCAGGTTATATTTTCTTTTTGGATGTGTCAGTTTTCTTGGTGGCGGGGAAATGTGATTTCTACATCAAATTCCAACCCCTCACCCCATCCCCCGTTGCTCCTGATGTCACAGATGGTGGCAAGACTGCCACGGCGTAATGCAGTCTCATGGAAATTTGCTCCATTTCTGCTTCTGCTACTCCCATCATACTATACCTGCATGAATTAGCCATACAGTTCTGCCATGTAATAGAATTGGGGCACACTGCATTTAGGAAGTTGGTTTCCTCATGGCAAAGTGATATCAGCCTTTCACTGAAAGGATCAAGTTTTGTTGAATATTTCCACGTTTTTCTTGATTTGTTGACACTCCTCCCCAGTTGCTTTTTCCATCACTAATATCTTGCTTGCTACCTAGTATTGGGCCAGCTGTGCTACTACTGGAATGGTCTTCCCCCATGACTTTAATCAAATGTCCCATTCTTGAAAATCAGGAGAAATTTGGGTGCTGGGTGCAGTGGATTCGAGCCATGCTCCATCATGGTAATGGCATCGGAATAAGAATGCGGACTTTTGGGTCGAATCTATTTTCTTTTCCTTTTGTTTCTCAGCCATAATGTGGCCTGATGTAGAAATCAAGAACAAGAAATTAAACCTTAACAGAATGCTTAAGGAAATGGTTATGGGAAAGTGCAGATTATGGAAAAGTGACAATTTGGAATTACTCTCACATGTCTAAATTGAAAAGATTAACAGTCTGTAGCCTTGTTGAATGTGATTGTATTCAGAAAGTTAGACTGTGAATAATGAGACTCAATGGAATAAGTTTTCCGCTTTCCAGCAGGAGGTAAAACTGAAACTGTGAATTGGCCATCTAGCAAAATCACCTTTCATTTCAATTGAAATTGGTGGAAATTGGGCGATTTCTGCATCGTGGCTGGTCCACGATGCCAATTTTACATCTGGGTGGCAAGCTGAAAATCTACCCCTTTTTTTTGTTTTCCACAGCAACATGCTGCAGAAGTCAGTCAACTCACAAATGCCTTAAAGGAGAAGATAAAAGAAAACAAGAGACTTAAATCCTCCTTTGACACATTAAAGGAATTAAATGACTCCATGAAAAAACAGGCAAGAACTATTTTGTAAAGCTTATATTACCATAATATGGTTGTGTCTCAACTGGTACAGCTATAGAGAGTTACTTGCCTCAAGTCATTGAATATAGTGACTGTTTCCAGACCAGGGAAAACCTTTTGTGTATTGCAGGTGCATTCAAGTTAGTTAGATCCTTCATGAGTCAGGGCAATATGTGAATGAAGACTTTTTAATTTCCTTTAATCTTAATTGTTTCTCCTTCCCCTTGGGTGTTGCACTGTCAAAAAATACAAAATCAGGGGAAAAGCATGAACGTCTGTGTACAACCATATCCTATCTGAAGTTACAATATCACAAAAAACTTACTTTATTTTTTCCCTATTTGACACCTTTGTGAGACCATGTGGAAAGAACAAATATTGTGGAATGGAACAAAAACAAAATTGTGTACTTCATGCATCATGTACATGTTACTTCCTTCCCTGGCTAGTTGCTCAGGCTGGACCATATTGTACAAACATTGAATGTACTGAGCTGATCTTCAAAACCATACCCAATCCATCAGCAAAGTCACTTATTTTCACTTTCACTACATCAACCTCCGCTCCTACTTTACCTTCCACTGATGTTGAACCCCTGTCCACTTGCCTTAGCTCTAGACTCCAACTTTCCAGTGCCCTTCTTACCAGACTGTCAACTTTCATCCACCACAAATTCCAAACTGATGAAAGCTCTGCTATCTGCAACTTGTCCTACACTAAATCTAACTTATCTATCAAGCTTGCTGACCTTCCCTGTTCCCAATTATCAAATTTAAAATTATTCTCATTAATAGCTTTTTCCCATCTTATCTCTGCAAACCTCTTCTGCTTAATTTACTGAATGTTGTTGAGCAGGTCATAGAAGTTTTTTATGCTTCAGAATGCAATTTCAAATGAGTAATGATGATAATGTTCAGATGAATAGGTAGACGTATAGTCAACAGTTGACTTGTGAACATTGAATGTTGGCCTTATGTTGGAGATTTAGTTCTAACAAGCTATTATTTTGAGTAACCTACAGACTAAATGTCAAAAAATGAACTTTTGTTAAAAACCATACTGCTTAGGAGCTTGTTAAAGTTAGTGAATTATTATGTTGGCGGGTTGATTCCAACAAATATCAATGTGACGAATTGCATTAAATGGTGTGATCTGCTATCATTATAACCCAATTGTCACCATGCTTCTTTGTCACTTCAGTACTGTTCTGTCTGGCAGTGGTATAATGGCTGTTCAATAGGCATTGGTTTATTTCACTTCAATGGAGCAGTCTGTTAATTTGACTGAACGAGTCTGAACTATAGATCAAGGAAACAAACCATTCTGGCTCTGCACAGGCATTAAAGTAGAATTTTCCTTCTTTGGCGCTTGACACGTTTGCTGATAACGCATTGGAAAACAGCGCATCACTAGCCCATGATTTTTTACAATTAAAATTAAATGGCAGAAAGTCATAAATTTAGGTGCTCATTTTCCTAGGTGTGTTAAAGTGGAAATTCCCTCCTTAACTTCCCTCATGCGCCCTTCCCACCCACCATTTATAAACAGTAAATGTACATTTATCTGTTTCAAACAATATAAATGAATGTTATCTACTTAAAACTGTGAAGCACTAGCTTCCAATGCAGAAATACTAGATTAACATATGTCTTTTAATGCTGATGCTGCTGGTGATATTTTTCAGATTAATGATGTAAAGCAACAGAATGAGAAGTTGGAAACTCAGGCCAAAAAGGCGCAAAATCGTTTAGAAAACCTGCAAGTGAGTTTTAAATAACTGTAGAAAATGTTGCGAAATCTATTGAAGATATAAAGTTATGAAAAGGACATTTTGTCCTCTCTCCCCCACCTTTTCTCCCCTCCCCTTCCCTAACCCACACCTCAAGTGTAGGTGTTCCCCTTTTCCCTCAGAGACCCTCCCCGCACTCAAGTTCGTGACACCAGATTCACAAATGTATGGCTTGAACAGAATGACCAGCGAGACAAGTTTCTTCTAATAATTCACAATTGCTTTATTGAATCACCCACAACCCCGCAGTAAAAAACCCCAAAATTTAAAACAACCTGTTCCCAGTGCCCGACACGAAGTCACCACGACGCGGGCTTAAACTTTCAAAAATGCTAACTCCACACAAAGTCCCCACGATTCGGCTTAAACTTAAAAAAACACAAGCAAAACGCCACGTCTTTTCCTGAAACCTGAAGAAAAAGCCCTCAGGCCAGTGTCATCAAGGTATGACTGAAACAAATTACAAGGTACCGGCTAAAAAACACCAAGTTTTCACCAAAACCTTCACATAACCCTCAGTCCAATATCTCAATGATTTGGCTGAAATTTACAATCCCCAACACGGCTGGTCTGTCCGGTGTTGACTGTAAGCCTGAGTCTAGGTGACCATACTCGAACTTCTTCTGACTGCAGCCCAAAACCTTCAGGCTAAAAACACTTACAATCCCCCAACATGGCTGGTCTGTCTGGTGTAGAATGTAGGCCTGAGTCAAGATGACCAGTCCTAACCCTCCTTCCAACTGCAGCTGAGACACTCAGATCTGCTCTTCTGATATAATAATTTAACTGAGACATATCAAAACACATTTCCTGTTGTTCCAATGACCATTTAGTTGATTCCAAACAAAGTCCAGCCAAATGTCATCAGCTTCTGCTGGTTGAAACAATACAGGGTTTCCCATGGAAGATATATCCAGATGAATATTATCAGTTCTCATTGTATGAGCAATCCTCCTGCTGTTTGTGGTACAGTAACAGCACCTGTCTCCAAAGTTAATGAGGGTTTGAATGACCCTATTGCAGTACTATTGTCTGTGGTGCAGACCTTAGTTGCATAATTCCTTGAGTGAATTGCATTGATGATATGTCCTTTGTGCCATTGTATTGGGTAATCGGGCTTCTTTGGTTGCATTAGTCAATGTCCAAACCCTTTTGATGAGTCTCTGGGTTTTTACTAAATGTCCGAATTAACTCCTTGCTGCCCAGCCCTGTATTGCTGACTACAGCTTATCTTATTGTAATTAATACTTCTAATTATGAGATCAAAACACATCCATGGGTTTGAAATAATGGCAGGATTTTTCCCTTGTCGGGTGGGCTCAGGAGTGGCTGTGAAACCGACCGCCGCCCGCGATTGGGCCCTGACCGCAATTTCACACTGGCAGGCTAATTAAAGCCCACCAGCGGCTCTGCATTGGCTGGGATGGGCCGATGGGGGTGGGGGCCTGTCGGACACTGGGTCCAATGGCGACCTGGTGGCCGGATTAAAAACGGCCCAGGCAGCCCCAGAAAGGCTGCCAGGGAAGGACTTCTGTATGCTGTTCTAACGATGGACTCGAGTGCGGCTGCAAATGCCAGGCAGGAGGGCAGGTTAGGTGGGCACTCGGCCCCCTGTTATTCTGATGAGTGCTTTGCTGCCCTCATGGAGGAGATGGCTGCCAGGAGGGGCACTCTTGTCCCTAGAGACGGGAGGAGGAGGCCTCTGCGCCTCACCAAGAGGGCATGGGAGAAAGTGGCGGCCTAGGTGAGCAGTCATGACGCGGTGCGGCACACCTGGGTGCAGTGTCGGAAACACTTCAATGACCTGCTGTGCTCACGAACAGTGAGTACCATGTTGGCATGGGTCAGTGCGCACAAGTATTGAGGTGTGGCCATCCCCCCGTGGACCTCGGGTGCTAGAGTCTGAGTGCCAAATGTCAATGTCACCGGAGCTGGCCAAGTGGGTGAGCCCTGGCTGCTTGGACTGAGTGTCTTGCGGCTCGAGGCCCACAACTCGGATGTGCCCTGCCAGGTGCTCCTCAGCTGGGGTTGGCCAAGCTGCAATGGCGCTGCAGGTAGAGAGCGGGCTAATCAATGCTTCTCTGTACTTTCAGAAGACCAGCCATTACCAAGACGAGAGGGCATGTACAGGCGGTGGCCCGCCCAACCTCCTGCGGCTTAGCAGGTTCGAGCAGGGCACCCTCAAGCTCGGGAGCCAGCACGTTCCCATGCAACCGGACGTGGAGAGGTGGGAGTGCCAGATGAATGTAAGAGCGCCATGCACAGAGGTGAGACTTTTGGATTGTGGAACCATTCTAGTGTAGTCTCTTCATCGCTGTGAGCCTCAAACCTGGAGTCCCCATTGACCATTGGAAGATGATGGCACCATGATGCTGATCTCCATTGTCCCACCAGGGTGCCTGGCATGCACAGTGACAGTGTGATGACTTAAACTGATGACATGTCCTCCTTCTCCCTTTTAGGTTCGCCAGCAGGCATTCGATCTGCAGACCGCGAAGGGCCACAACGGACACTGAAGGACCACAGGGTATCATTTTTACCCGCTTTCTGAAGCAGGCACCAGCGCAGATACCAGCACTTTGGTGGCATTAGAGCAGCGGCTAGTATCTCGGTGCACATTGGTGAGGGAACTTCACAGTCTCTTGAGGTGAAGGCAGAAGCAGAGTGTGCTCAGATCGACGGCATTTGGAAGACTGCTGGGAACCAGGACGATGCTCAGTCGAAGGCTGATGATGAGCCTCTGGAGTCACCCAGATGCTGGATGTCCAGCGAGATGTGCGGGAGGATCTGGCCGAGATCCATAAGGGTCTGCGTGCCATGGTCTCCATGATGGAGGGGTCCATGCAGAGTGTGAGCACTGCGCTGACCGTCATGGATGAGCACACTGCCTCCTCCATTGGGAGATTGGCGACTCTCATGGAGAGGCAGCTCCATGGATAGAACCAGGGGTTCCTGGGGTTGCGCTCAAACATGCAAGCCCTCACACAGACACTGACTTCAGGTGGTCAGTGTCGGTGTGGGAGATGGATGAGGCACCCAGTATCCCAGCAAGGTGTCCATCCATCAAGGATGTGCAGGGAGGTCCCGATCAACCTCACATTGGCACACGAGCTTCCTATTGTCTCTATGGGCTCCTCTCAGGGTGCTCTGGATGATGGCAGCAGCTCCTCCACCCCTCCATCAGTGACCATAGCATCTGATGAGGCTGCGGCGACTGGGGAAATGCCAGGCATGGCACTAGCCGCTCCCTCCCAAGAAGTGCCAGCACAGGCTCCAATGGCCAGAGGATGACCGCCAAAGTCATCAAGGCCAACAAGGCAGCACAATCAGAAGACTGTTTCCAATGCCGGTGCCAGCGAGGGGGGAGCACTTAGACGTAGCACTTGCAAACGTAAATTAAAGGCACCATGAGCACAAGAGGGACAGGTCACGGGTGATTTTACGTTCATTTCTGTTTACTTTATCTATACTGGTCTGGGATTGAAGACCAGACACATTTATGTAAATAGTTTTGAAGTGTCATAAGGAGACAGATTTTGTTGTTGTAGTCATGGCCTTCACCTTTTTATTTTATAGGTCAGGGTACGCCAGTATGTAACACCGGACATAAGTGGCTCAGAACTTTGTTGCACAGGCACTGAGTGTTCCTTGTGTTCAAATGAAAGGGTCCTTTCAGACATCTGGGATGGAGGAGGCAACCTGGCATGCGTTCGAAGTTGATCTTTGATAGCCTAGCTGAAGGAGCGTTGGATCAAGGCGTCCTTGCCTCCCTGGAGGTTACTGAGATCTGGCCCCACGCCCTCAACATTCTCCTCACCGTCCTCATCTTCGGACTCACTACTGGACTCATCATCTGTGGCCTATGCAGCTGCATCAAGATCCCCTTTCCCCAGTGGGTCCCCCCTTACCAGTGCCAATTCTGGAGAGTGCAGCATGCAAACACAATCAGTGACACCCGCTCTGGGGGATAATATTGTAGTGCTTCCCCTGCACGGCCCAGGCATCAGAAGTGCATCTCGAGAAGACCTATGGTCCTCCCAACCACCGCCCTTGTGGAGGCTCATATTGTAACACTTCTCTGCTTCTGTTCTTGGGTGGCGGAGAGGTGTCAATGGATAGTCCTTGACACCCAGCAGCCATCCATCCAGTCCAGCTGGAGCACTGAAGAGCCCCGGCACTTAGGAATGTCTCAGGATGTACGCGTCATGGGAGCTGCCAAGGTACCTTGCTCATCTTCGGACTCATCATCTGTGGCCCGTGCAGCTGCGTCAAGATCCCGTTCCTCCAGAATCTACAGGCTGAGGATATGGGGTAGACCATTTAGGACTGAGATGAGGAGAAATTTCTTCACCCAGAGAGTGATGAGCCTGTGGAATTCGTTACCACAGAAAGTAGTTGAGACCAAAACATTGTATGCTTTCAAGAAGGAGTTAGATATAGCTCTTGGGGTGAAAGGGATCAAAGGGTATGGGGAGAAAGCGGGAGCAGGCTATTGAGTTGGATGATCAGCCATGATCATAATGAATGACGGAGCAGGCTCGAAGGGCCGAATGGCCTACTCCTGCTCCTAGTTTCTATGTAAACCTTGGCAGCAGGATAGTGGTGTCTTCAGCAGCCCCTTCCGCCTTGGACTTCCTGCTGGCACTGCGCCCCTTGTGCCTGCACCTCTCCCCCCACAGGCCCCTTCCCTGGAAGCTGCATTGGGACACCTGGCATCCACCACCTTCTGCCCCTCTCTTCCTCCTCAGAGGAGGAGCTACCAGCGGAAACCACAATCCCCATTACCAGGGTAAGGGAAGGCTGTCTGGTACCTGGAAGGGTCCACACAGTCTGAATCCTCTGGGGGCTTGGCAGACAGCAATTAGTCCTGAAATGAGGCCTGTAAATGCTAAGAATGAAGCCCAAACAGAGATGAAGCTGCCAAGTACCAATAAGCAACCAGCTGCAAACTTATCTCCAAAACTGCGCACTACTCACACTAGCAATGCTGCTGACCCTTTTTATCCCACCTTTGGATGAGGTTTGTGAAAATGTTGGCTGGCTGCCTGCCGTTTTACCCATGCGACGAGCAGAAAATCGCACGGACAAGGTAAAATCACAGTCAATTGGACTGTTAAGGGCCTTAAGTGGCTTGTTAATTAATGGCAGGCACTGCTCCGGCACCAGTGTGCCCCCACTGAGCAAAATATCGCGCAAGTGCACAATGATGTCGGGACACTCACCTGATGTCATCACTCGCTATTTTGCTCCCGATCAAGTTGCGTGTGCACTTGCCCACGGAACGAAAATTTCTGCCCTATGTTCTATAAATTTCCCAGTTGAAGGGGATTTCGGTCCTACATGAGGTATGAAGTTCTAATTTTGGAATAGTCAAAAAGAATTATTGTTATGAGTTCTCTCCAGTTGAATGACCAATAAATTAATAAGTTAAAATTGTAACTGACTTAAAAATTGCTTTCCAATTTTTCTATAATTGGTTATTTTCGCAACATTCTTTAGTACTCTGTGCCTCTACGGATAAAGCTCAGGATTGCATATGGTTTATTAACCGCGCTCTCAACTTGTCCTGCCACCTTCAATGATTTCTATACATAAACACCCAGGTCCCTTTACTCCTGCATCCCTTTATTTTCTGTTGCCTCTCTGCGATCTTCCTACCAAAATGACTCACTTCACACTTCTCTGCATTAAATTTCATCTGCCACTTGTCTGCCCGTTCCACCAACCTGTATGGCCTTTTGAAGTTCAAAACTATCTTCCTCATGGTTCACAGTACTTCCAAGTTTCGTATAATCCATAAATTTTGAAATTGTGCCCTGTATACCAAGTTCTAGGTCATTAATGTATTTCAGGAAGAGCAGGGATCTTAACACCAATCACTGGGGAACTTTATTATAAGCCTTTCTCCAGCCTGAAAAACAACCCTCCACCACTAATCTTTGTTTCCTGTCACTCAACCAATTTTGTATCCATGTTGCTCCTGTGCCTTTATTCCATGAGCTCTCCCTTCGCTCACAAGTCTGTTTGTGAGGCAGTTTATCAATTGCCTTTGGGATCCCATGTACATGATTGTAACTTGCACTTGTCAGCAAAATGGAAGATTTTTGATGATCTCTTAACATTGATATATATTGTACCCTATTTAAATATAATGGAATTTTTTAAATCTATAAGTACGACATGGTACTGCTCCCCATAGGAATATAGAGATAAAAAGGAAAATCTTGGAACTCTTCAGGCCAGCATTCTGTATTTTACTCGTAAAATGGACACTCAAACAAAATTAGTTACTGATTTCTTTTTTGTACAACACAACATATGCATTTAAGGGCATTTCTGCAAATTTAGTTCTATTTAACACAATTTGCATTCCTCAGCAAATTAAAAATCTTCAGGAAATCTTTATCAATGTTATTTGATTGGTACCATTTTTACCTGGATGGATATCCATGGAATAGCCCTTTAAAAGTATTTTACACCAATTAGTGCATCAAGCTATCCCTTTTAGTTCAACCATCCTTTGTGCTTAACATCTTGGAAATCTTTTTTAGAGTGGTGGGGGGCTATATGTTTTTGACTAACAATACATGGGTCAGTTCTGAGAGGGGCACAACCAGTGATTCTTCAAAACTTCTTTCACAAACCACTCTGCGGCCAGAAGCTCGTGACATCCTAACGTGCTTATGTAACTTGCACTCATGTTCTCGGTACTCCCTAACCTATGTAGCTTGAAAAGCTGTCCACCTGGAAAGAATCTAATCCTTAAGTTATTTGAAAAGTCTCAATCAAATCTGCTCAGAGTCTACTCTTTCCTCATGGAAAAACTTCAGCCTTAAAATTGCCTATAATTGAGGTTAAATTAATGGGCCTGTAATTTTCTGGTTCTGACCTTGTTAAATATTTGCATACTCTCTCCAGTATATGGGAACAATACTAGATTATATATGAGCTCATAAAACATAGTATTCGTTCTTTTTTGAACACCTCGGGTAAATGTCGTCAGCTCAACCTGTATTGAGATTCCTCATCCGACCTAGGTCTGTGTTCCCATACACTTTTGACACTTTCAGCATTAGCATCAGCAGTACGGGGTACCAGTGTGTAACTCAGCATCATCTTCTGCAGTGATGACAAACACAAAGTAACAATTTAAAAGCTTTACTGTATAATAAGACTCCACCAAAATTTGTCCTGAAGAATGTTTCAATGCACCTATGTAATACTTAATGGCCCTCTAACTCTTCATATAACTGAAAAACACTTGGTCTTAGTGAACGCACTTAAGTAATTAACTGGCTGTAAAGTGTTTTGAGATATTCTGAGGACATAAAAGACACCATATAAATGCAGATTATTTTCTTTTTTTTAACCACAGCTATGTACTCATCATCTCCAGTGTTCTGTAAGCTTCTTTAATAACGACTTTCGTAGAATCATAGAATGGTTCCAGCACAGAAGGACACCATTCAGCTTGTGTCTGTGCTGAAGCAGCAATTCTCCTCATGCCACTCCTTGCCTTTTCCCCATAGCCCGGCAAATTTTTCCTTTTTAGGTAACGATCCAATTGCCTTTTGAAAGCCTGCATTGACACTGCCTCCACCACACTCACAGGCAGTGTATTCCAGATCCTAACCACTTGCTGTGTGAAAAAGTTTTTCCTCATGCCAGCATTGTTTCTTTTTGCCATGGGAACAGTTTCTCCCTATCTACTTTGTCCAGCCCCCTCATGATTTTCAGTATCTCTATCAAATCTTCTCTCAACCTTCTATTCCTCAAGAAGTCCTAACTTCTCCAGTCTTTCTAAATAACTGAAGTTCCTCATCCCTAGAACTATCCTCGCGAATCTTTTCTGCACCCTCTCTATAATGCCTTAACATCCTTCCTAAAGTGTGGTGCCCAGAAATTTATGCATACTCCAGTTGAGGCCAAACTAATGTTTTATACAGGTTTAACTTAACTTCCTTGCTTTTGTATTATATGTCCCTATTGATAAAACTCAGGATGTGTTATTAGCCACTCTCTCAGCCTGTCCTGTCACCTTCAATGATTTATGTACGTATACACCAAGGTCCCTCTGCTCCTGCATCCCCTTTAGGATTGTACCCTTTATTTTATATTGTCTCTCTGCGTTTTACCAAAATGAGTCACTTCACACTTCTCTGTATCAAATTTCATCTGACACTTTTCCACCCATTCTAACAACCAGTCCATGCCCTTTTGAAGTTCTACACTATCCTCCTCATGGTTTACATTACTTCCAAATTTTATACTATCCACAACTTTTGAAATTGTGCCCTGTACATCAAGGTCCAAGTCATTGATATATTTCAGGAAGAGCAGGAGTCTTAACACCAATCCCTGGGGAACTCCGCTATAAACCTTCCTCCAATCTGAAAAACAAACCTTCACCTGCTCTTTGTTTCCTGTCACTCAACCAATTTTATTCCACGAGTTCTATCTTTGTTTACAAGTCTTTCGTGAGGTACTTTATCAAATGCCTTTTGGAAGTCCATGTACATGATTATAACTTGCACTTTTCAGCAAAACAGTTTTACTGTATTGCAGCAAATGTGCTGACAAAATGAAGATAGGAAAGCTAGTTGTGAGGAGGATACAAAGAGTCTGCTAAGGGATATAGGTAGATTAAGTTAGCGGGAAAAAATTTGGCAGATGGAGTATAATGTGGGAAAATGTGAGGTTGTCCACTTTGACAGGAAGAGTAGAAAAGCAGAGTATTTAAATGGAGAGAGACTGCAGAATACTGCAGTACAGAGGGACCTGTATGTTCTTATACATGAATCACAAAAAGACAGCTTGCAGGTACAGCAAGTAATTAAGAAGGCAAACGGAATGTTGGCCTTTATTGCAAGGCAGTAGGAGCATAAAAGTAGGGAAATCTCGTGACAACTGTTCAGGACATTGGTCAGATCACACCTAGAACACTCTGCAGTTTTGGCCACCTTACTTAAGGAGGGACATACATGAATTGGATGTAGTTGAAAGATTTACTAGGCTGATTCCTGGGATGAAGAGGTTGTCTTGTGAGGAAAAGTTGAACGGGTTGAACCTATTACTCATTGGAGTTTAGAAGAATGCGAGGTGATCTTAATGAAACATATAAGACTGCAGTGGTTCAAGAAGGTAGCTCACCACCACCTTCTCAAAGGCAATTATGGATGGGCAATAAATGTGGCCATGCCAGTGATGTCCACATCCCATGAATGAATAAAAAAACATATAAGAACCTGAGGCTGCTTGACAGGGTAGATGCTGAGAGGATGTTTTCCTTCATGGGGGAATCTAGGATTAGGAGGCACAATTTCAAAATAAAAGGTCTCCCATTTATGACAGAGATGAGGAGAAATTTCTTCTCTCCTTCAGAGGATTGTTAGTGTTTGGAATTCTCTCCCCCAGCAAGCAGTGGAGGCTGTATCATTGAATATACTCAAGGTAAGTTGGGCAGATTTTTGATTGACAAGGGGGTCGAGAGTTATGGGGGACAGGCAGGAAAGTGGATTTAAGGCCACATCAGATCAGCCACGATCCTATTGACTGGCAGAGCGGGCTCAATGTGCTGAATGACCTAGTCCTGCTTCTATTTCTTAGTTCTTTTGTTTACCCTCATCGACGCTCTCTGTTACCTCATCAAAAAACTCCGGCAAGTTAGTTAAACGTGATTTGCCCTTAACAAATCCTCACTATCTTTACTTAATCAATCCACATTTGCCCAGGTGACTATTTATTTTGTCCCAAATGATCATTTCTAAAAGCTTCCCCAGCATCAAAGTTAAACTGACTGGCCTGTAATTGCTGGGCTTATTTTTACACCCTTTTTTGAACAAGGGTGTAACATTTGTAATTCTCCAATCATTCAGAATCACCTCTGAGCATAAGGAGATTGGAAAATTATGGTTGTACCACTGAGTTTCCTTTCTCACTTCCTTAGTACCCTTGGTTGCATTTTGCCCAGCCCTGCTACCTTATCAATTTTATGTACAGAGCGCCTATCCAGCACCCCTTCCTTATCAATTTTAAACTCTTCAAATATCTGAATTACCTCCTCTTTCACTGTGAGCTGGGCAACATCCTCTTCTTTGGTAAAGACTGGTGCAAAGTATTTATTTACTACCTAAATAAGCCAAACCCCCTGCCTCCATGTGTAAATCCCTCTTTGGTCCTTAATCGGCCCGACACCTCCCCTTAACCCCCCTTTTTACTATTTATATGCCTGTTGAAGACATTTGGATTCCATTTATGTTAGCTGCCCGCCTCTTCTCATGTTCTCTCTTTGCTTCTCTTATTTGCATTTTGAATTCTCCTCTGAACCTTCTTTATTCAGCCTCGTTCTCAGTTGTATTATCCACTTCATACCTGCCTTAGCACACTTTTTCAGCTTCATCTTAATTTCCGTATCTTTCATCATCCAGGGCATTCTGGATTTCTTTGCCCTATCTTTCTTTGTGGGAACGCACTTTGACAATGCCTAAACTATATCTTCTTTAAAGGCAGTCGATTGTTCAGTTACAGTTTTGCCTGTCAGTACTTGATTCTATTTTATCTGAGCCAGATCCATTCTTACCCCATTGAAATAAAAGCAACATTTTTTTTATTATTCATTCATGGGATGTGGCGTTGCTGGCCCTCGAGAAAGTGGTGATGAAGTGCTATCTTGAACCGCTGCAGCCCATGTGGAATAGGTACAACCACAGTGCTGTTAGGGAGGGAGTTCTGGGATTTTGACCCAATGACAGTGAAAGAACGGCGATATATTTCCAAGTCAGGCTGGTGAGTGGCTTGGAGGGAAACTTCCAGGTGGTGGTCTTACCATCTGTCTGCTGCCCTTGTCCTTCTAGATGGTAGTGGTCATGGGTTTGGAAGGTGCTGTCTAAGGAGGCTTGGTGAATTCCTGCAGTGCACCTTGTAGATGGTACACACTGCTGCCATTGTGCGTCAGTGGTGGAAGGAATGAATGTTTGCGGATAGGGTGCCAGTCAAGAGGGCTGCTTTGTCCTGGATGGTGTCAAGCTTCTTGGTGTTGTTGGAGCTGCACTCATCCAGGCAAGTGGAGAGTTTTCCATCACAATCCTAACTTGTGCCTTGTTGATGGTGGATAGGTTTTGGGGAGTCTGGAGGTGAGTTACCTACCACAGGATTCCTAGTCTCTGACCTGCTCTTGTAGCCACAGTATTTATATGGATGGTTCAGTTCAGTTACTGGTTAATGGTAAACCCCAGGATGTTGATAGTGGGGGCATCAGTAATGCCATTGAATGTCTTGGGCAATGGTTAGATTCTCTCTTCTTGGAGATGGTCATTGCCTGGCACTTGTGAGGCGCGAATGTTACTTGCCACTTATCAGCCCAAGCCTGGATATTGTCCAGGTCTTGCTGTATTTAGACATGGACTGCTTCAGTATTTGAGGAGTTACAAATGGTGCCGAACATTGTTCAATTGTCAGCGAACATCCCTACTTCTGACCTTATGATGGAAGGAAGGTCATTGATGAAGCAGCTGAAGATGGTTGGGTCTAGGACACTACCCTGAGGAACTCCTACAGCGATGTCCTGGAACTGAATTGATTGACCTCCAACAACCACAACCATCTTCCTTGGTGCTAGGTATGACTCCAACCAGTGGAGAGTTTTTCCCCTGATTCCCATTGACTCCAGTTTTGCTAGGGCTCCTTGGTGCCACACTCTGTCAAATGCTGCCTTCATGTCAAGGGCAGTCATTCTCACCTCACCTCTGGCGTTCGGCTCTTTTGTCCACGTTTGAACCAAAACTTTAATGAGGTCAGGAGCCAAGTGGCCTTGGCGGAACCCAAACTGAGCATCAGTGAGCAGGATATTGCTAAGCAAGTGCCGTTTAGTAGCACTGTTGATGGCACCTTCCATTACTTTACTGATGGAGAGTAGACTGATGGGGTGGTAATTGGCCGGGATGCGGATGCTGGAAATCTGAAATAAGAACAGAAAAAGAAACTCTGAAGAAGAGTCATACGGACTCAAAATGTTAACTCTGTTTCTATCTCCACAGTTGCTGCCAGACCTGCTAAGTTTCTCCATTTTCTGTTTTTATTTCTTACCCCATTGAAGTTGGCTTTTCTCCAGTAACAGTTGTCCTGTCCTTCCCTATAGCCAATCTAAACCTTATGATACAATGATCACTGTCCCCTAAATGTCCCCGAATGACACTTGATCCACTTGGCCCACCTCATTCCCAAGAACTAGGTCCAGCAATGCCTCCTTTCTTGTTGGATTGGAAACATGTTGCTGTAGAAAATTCTCCTAAACATACTGTAGGAACTCATGACCCTCTCTGCCCGTTACTACAATCCCAGTTTATATTTGAATAATTAAAGTCCCCCATTATACTCTACGGTTCTTGCACTTCACTTCTCTATATTCCTTTCAAATGTGTTCCTCTACATTTTTCCCACTAGTTGCTAGCCTATAGACTACACCAAGCAACGTACCTGCTGTAATTTGTTATTTAGCTCTAGCCAAATGGATTCTGTTCTTCAACCCTCTGGGACACCCTCTCTCTCCAGCACTGCAATGTTCTCCTTAATCAATACTGCCACCCCTCCCCCTTTCCTTTCTTTCCCATCTTCCCTGAACACTTGCATCCAGGAATATTTAACACCCAGTTTGGCCCTTTTTTGAGCCAGGTCTGTGTTTTCACCACAACAACATATTTCCACATGACTATCTACACCAATCTTATCTACCACAATCTGCATTCACATATGTGCACAGTAACCCTAATTTAGACTTTATTACTTCTTACTCTGAACCCACCTAATACCTTACTATTTCCAATTCTAGTACGGTCTGCCTCTCCCAATATTCTTTGCACCTTGGTATCCCTCTCTAGTATTACCTCCTGGTTCCAATATCCCTGCCAAATTAATTTAAACCCTCCCCAGTAGCACTAGCAAATTGCCCCATAAGGAAGTTAGCCCTGGCTCTGTTTGGGTTCAACCCACCGGTCTGTACAGGTCCCATCTCCCATCTCTTCTAGAACTTATCACAATGTCCCAAGAATCTAAAGCTCTCCCTCATGCATCATCTCTCCCGCCATACATTTTTCTGCTTATTATGACGTAGCCAATGGTAAAGACTGAGTTGTTCAAATCCCAGAGGGAAACTTGAAACAACTGTCATAACCCATTTTTGCAATTTGTATGTTTCGAGATGCAGGCTTTGAATTCAGTGATAAGAAGACCATCGAGTCTCGAGGTTTTTTTTTAATAAAACTAAATTAAACATTTATTAATACAAGAAAGATTGTAAACACATACATACATCTACAAAATTACTACTATAATAACTACAAATATTCCCTAATTAATCTGACTCTCAGCTAGACCCTGGTAAGGCAACAGTAAATCTCATAGATTTAAAGAGACACCTGGCAAAACACAACCTGGACAGTCGCATTCAAAATTAGTTTCTTTCAGCTGTAGATCCTTGCAGACAGCAGCTTGACGTTTCTCACACTTGTTGAATCTTAAAATGCTTCTGCCTTACCCACAACCTCCTTTCTCCTTTATACATATCTTTCTCTTTGAATGTAAATTTTCCATTGTATCACTAGGCTCTTAATTTTACTACTTCTAACAATAACATCCTTCCATTCCACCAATCTTATTAGTAAGCTGGAAAAAAAATAAACACATTGCTTGGCATCTTCTAGCTAGGTGCAAGATTTCGCCCATTCTTTTGAATGCATTATTTAAAATGCAAACTGCCCCTTGACACCTATGTTTCTAAACTTCTCCATGTTTATCTAATTACCATTTCAAACCTACTATTTTCTATACATCGAAGCCTCTAGTCCAGCTGGATTTAATCCAATTAAGACACACACACATACACACACACAAACACAGAGACCACTAAACTCTATTTTAAAAAATAATTTCCAATAACATAATAGACATTAATCTCTTCATGACACTGCTCTAACCTCCTATTTCTCTATTCACTGGCAGGCGGTACTGGCAGTGATCCAGAGCTTACTACTTTTGAGGTCCTGCTTGTTAATTTCCTATCTAGCAACCTAAATTCTGACTGCAGGGTCACATCCTTTGTTCTACCTATTTCATTGGTACCAATGCGGACCACGACTGCTGTCTGTTCACTCTCCTCCCTCAGGGTGCTCTGCAGCTGTTCAGTGACATCCTTGATCTGGCACCAAGAGGTAACATACCAACCTGGATTCACATCTGTGGCTGCAGAAATGCCTGTCTGGTTCCCTAACTATCGAACCTCCTATCACTATTGCTTTTCCAGTCGTCTTCATGCCTCCCTGTTCAGCTGAGCCAGTTGTGGTGCCGTTGACTTGGCTCTGGCTGCACTTCCCAAATTAACTATCACTTCCATCAGCACTCGTAACTGAATACTGATTGAAGGGTGAGATGCACTCAGGGGACTTCTGCACTACTTGCCTCCTTCTTCTTGACTGCCTGGTGGTCACCCATTCCCTCTCTCCCTGCACACTCTTAAGCAGCAGGATGACCACATCTATAAATGTGCTATCCACAAAGCTGTCAATCTCATGGGTGCACTGCAGTGACGCCAGCTGCTGCTCAAGCTCGAAAACCCGCTGCTCAAGCTGCTGCAGCTAATGACACCTCCTCCTCCCTCGGTGCTCTGCAGCTGTTCCTTGAGTGACATCCTTGATCTGGCACCAAGAGGTAACATACCAACCTGGATTCACATCTGTGGCTGCAGAAATGCCTGTCTGGTTCCCTAACTATCGAACCTCCTATCACTATTGCTTTTCCAGTGTTCTCCATGCCTCCCTGCACATGCTCCCTGAGCTAGTTGTGGTGCCATTGACTTGGCTCTGGCTGCACTTCCCAAATGAACTATCACTTCTATCAGCACTCATAACTGAATACTGGTTATCCAGGACACAGGAAATGCTCTGGAGTTTCCAAATGGAACAGATGTGCACTCCGATGGTCAGAGCTGCCCTGCCATTCCTCTACCTATTGATAATAAAACTTAGTACTTACAAAAAATTAAAGACTCACCAGCTATTCAATCCTCTTCTGTTGGCACTTAAATATTGGGAGGTTAATTGAAATGCTTCACTTAACCATTACCCCCCCCAAAAAAATTTCCCAGCTCCTTAAACTAATTTGATACCTTTGGAGAAAGGGAAAAAAAGCTACAATACTCACCAACCAATTAACTCACAGCCGCCTTGTGATGTCACGTTTTTATTTCTCTCTCACTTCAGTGATCCCGACTGATGTACACTCCTCACAGTCTGCTTCAGAGTGATCCTGACGTTCTACACATTGCTCCCAACCTGCTGTACTCTGCTCCCGCTCCGTTTCACAGTGATCCTGACCTGCTGCACACTCCTCCCTTTAGTGAGATTAATACACATTCCTGTTCTCCTGAGTCCTGCTTTCTTTAAACAGTTAGGCAATTTAGTTTTATGGACAGGATTTTTTAGATGATGGTGTTTCCCGCACTGTCACCCAAAGAGTTAGCAGGGAATGCATCCGCGCTGATCACAGCAGCCCACAGCCATTTAACACTCTGAGGAGTGTTAATTGGTTAGAGATGGGATTTCAGCACCACACTTGGGCCAAAGTCCTGACTCAGAGAGCGATTGGCTGGTAGCTCTGTAGTCCCGGCAGCACCAGTGGCATCACTGACCAGGACCTAGACTATATGCAGTCCCCTGATAATAAGTCCCGAGGCCCAGTGGGGGCTGGGGGGCCCACAGTGGGGCGGGAAACTGAGGCCCAGGGACTGGGGGGGCGGGTGATGGTCTTGATGGACAGGCTAGGCGGGGAGGGAGCACCCCTGGTGGGGGGGCGGGCTCAACCCTGTGGGTGGTCGCACCTGAAGTAGTAAGGCGTCTTTGAGGGAGTCAACCCCTTCCGCCCCCTTCTCACCTGAGGTCCAATTAGGGTGGCCTATTGGGCATCCCCTTGTCCCTGAACAACTCCTCCTCAGCCTCAAAATTGAGGCAGGATGGGAAGTGGTCTAAGAGGTCAATAACTGGGGCAGGCGGGAAAGCGGCAGGATGACCACCCATAGAACCAAAGAAAAGTTATGGTGCAGAAAATTTTTTTAGTGGCCGTGCACACTCGGCAATAGGGGGGTTGCTGTTAAATTCTGCCCTAAGTTGTCATGAGCCTAATTTTTAACTTTAGAGACATATATGTCCCTAGATGAAGTCATCTAAGGCAGTGTTGTCCAATATCTTAGCCTCTAGTCACATGTAACTAATTAGGAATAGAGATGTGGATTTGGCATGTGATCTGCATATTCATATTTGCACAGCATATTCAGGTGTACTTTTACTTTCCTATGGGTTTGTTGGTAAAATGGTAAGATGACAGAGTGTTTTAGAACATTGTAAGTGATTTACTTGCTTGTATGCTGAATGCAGGTAAATTTTTTTTTACCAAATGTTGTTTTCACATCTGAAGTACAATTAACTGTATTATGTGACTGTATTAAAGGCATTTCCTGCTAAAATTACAGCTTGTGGCTAAAATGGTGAGATTGTTACCACACATGTGGCTAGTCAGCCAGTTTTATTGGACAACACTGGTAGATGGATTTTTAAAATTCCTTCATGAGACATAAGCATCACTGGCAAGGACAGCATTTATTGTGCAACCCTAATAGCCCTTGTATTGGTGGCAGTGACCCACTTTCTTGAACCATGTGGTGTAGATAAACCCACTGTGCTTCTAGGAAGGGTGTTCCAGGTTTTTGACCAAATGTCAGTGAAGGAACGGTGATATATTTCCAAGTCAGAATGATGTGTGGTTTGGAGGGGAGCTTGTAGGTGGTGTGTTCCCATGCATCTGCTGCCCTTGTCCTAGGTGGTAGAGGTCACTGTTTTGGAAGGTGCTGTCAAAGTAAACTTGGTGAGTTGCTGCATTGCGTCTTGTAAATGATACACACTACTGCCATTGTGCACCAGTGGTGGTGGTGGTTTAAGGTGGTGAATGGGTTTTGATCAAGTGGGCTGCTCTGTCTTGGACGATGTCGAGCTTCGTGAGTCTTGGAGCTACACTCATCCAGGCAAGTTGAGAGTATTCCATCACACTTTTCACTTATGCCTTATAGATAGTGGACAGCTTTGAGGAGTCAGAAGGTGGGTTACTGCTGCAGAATTTCCAGTCTCTGATGGTTTTGAAGACTTTTGATTTTTCTTCAGTGTCACTATTATTCTCAACTAGTAAGGTTGCCTATCAATCTAGTTCATGTGTCATCTTTAAAGTCTGGTACTAATATTTAATGTGTAGTTTGGCTAATCTACTTATGCCTCATCACAAAGCAACTTTTGATTCAAAGGCTAATGTAGGGTGCCAATCATCAATTTTGGGCCAACTCCTGGGTTTCATTAAATCTACTACAATATTTGGGCAGTGATGGTCATATGAGAATGATTACAGGAGTGGTAACTGATGCTGAGTCTACAACCATATCTAATGTTAAAAGCTCAAAGAAAAAACTAATTTTGCAGCATCTCTAAAGAAATTGAACTTCTGTCAAAGAATCCACACTAATCTTGTCTCTTTACGCATGCTGGCAATTTCTATTATATCCCACTGAAAGATGTCATCATAATTTTAAAGAAAAACCTATGAATCTTACTCCTCTGCAGAGGAAGAATGATCTATGTATGGTGCGGAAATTTCATGAAAATGTTCCCACTGATGTGAAGGAGATCAGATTGGGAAAACAGGAGAAGATTCAACCTGCTCGTAGGATCAGTCGAGTAAGATATTTTGCCACATTAGCTGGTTTTTATGTGAAATCATGGGCTACCGATTTGTGGAGTATTTTACTGATTTTAAAATTCAGACATGTTTTTTAATTTCACACCCCATCCACCATTACCCACCCCCTACTCTTGCCTCCAGCAGCAAGAAGTTTTGAGTATTTGTGCAGCTACTTCAGCTACTGTATCTTGCCCCTCCTTATTATCTTACCCAATCTTTGTCTTGACATATTAATCTGAATTCATCCCCAGCTTCCCTTGTGACTCACTCTTACCAGGCTTATTTCCTCCATGAGAGACACCTCTGGCTCCTTCAACTCTTGAATATTCAAATATCTTAACAATCATAAGGAACTCCCTTTATATGGGCATTATTCCCATCCTCTTGAAAACTGTCATCATCACCTTCCCTCAAAAAGGCAACCCTTTCATCTTTTCCTGCTACCTTCCCATATCTTAAACCCCGTTTCCTCTCCAATCACTGTAATGCCAGTCCCAAAACTCCTTGCAATCTAGCTTCTGCACTGCCCACAGAACTAATACAGCTTTAGTTCTGGCACCAATGACATTGTTTTTGACTGATTGTGGTGCCTCTGTGATCCATCTTTGTTATCTGTCCTTAATTGTAGTTATCTCAGTGACCCTAGCACATCTTTGGTAATGGCTTCTCCTACTGCCCTCCATAACTGTCCATTAAAATTTACTCTTAACTTTTTTGTTCCACTGAAACAAAGAATCTCAACTCTCCATATAATTCTGATTTCCCATTTCTAACATCATGGTAGTAAATCTAAACTGTAGTTTTGACCCAGTTCCTGTGCACATGAACCTATTGCACAAAACAGCCAATATGATGTTTGTTTATGTTGTCTAGGAGAAATTTTCATGTGAGGCATTAAGAATGACTGAAGTGTTAAGTAAGATATCAAACTAATGCATGAGAGGGTGGTATTTTGTTTTTGGGATTGACACGCATTAGGACACTTAGATGTTTTAACCTTTATCAGCATTTGATCCTTACAGTGAGTTTTTTCAGTATATATTTAGTATCAATGTCACCTACTTTAAGCACAAAATTAAAACCAATATTGGAAACTTACATATATACATATATAGTAATTTTATGACGTCCTCTAATCCTATAACTGTCGGTTTGAGATATCCTCTTTATCTTTTAGCCTCCTTTAAATAGCAATTTCTGTGAACTGCTTGGAGTGCTGCTGGACTGGATCTCTGATGATTACCTTCGTTATTTAACTTCAGAGAATGAAAATGATGTTCAGAAGCCATTGGGCCCCAATTGTTTACCCAAAAAATCTATTCAGGAGAAGTGCGTAAAGGTATTCATGGTTTTTTTTCCCCCTCAGATGTTTTTAGTATTTGAAAGACTTTTCTCTGTTGTATGAATGTCCTCCTTGGAATTTAATTATTTTGTAATAGTATTATAAACAGAAATTGCTGGAAATACTCAGCAGATCTCTGGAGAGCAAAACAGCATTAACATTTCAAGCCAATGACCTTTTGTAGCAACTGGAAAAAGTTAGAGAAGTAATAAAAGGGAAGGGTTGGGAAGAGCAAAAGGGAGAACAATGCGATAGTTTGGAAGGCAGAAGAGATTAACTGCCACAAGGGATGTTAGTGCAAGACAAAAGGAGATGCTAATGGAACTTGTAAATAAACCAAAGCTAGATTTAGAGGAGATGTCCATGGAAAAAATAGAATGAACACCCATGGCTACTGTACAAAGAAAAAGAACACTTGGAGCAAAGGTGATGACCTGAAATTGTTGAACTTAGTGTTGAGTCTGGAAGACTGTAAAATTCCTAATCAAAAGATGAGGTGCAGTTCCTCGAGCTTACATCGAGCTGCATTGGATCAATGTAGTAGGCTGAGGGCAGCAAGCTCAGAGTGGTATCCAGCTGGAAAATGATTAATGGTGGTGTATTTTGCATTAGATATTTGCAGTCTTTCTGCTGACCAATAAATTAATCCCTAACTTTACTCTTCATTTAACTGAATAAAGACCATGCCCACCATTTTTTTTAAAAAAGACAATTTATGTGAGTCTTATAATGATTTTTTACATAAGTTCAGCTAATTTCTGTATATTTTTAATTCATTTAAGAGTTGTGTGAAGAGTTGAATAAAAATTCATATAAAAAATGTGTTAGTTAAAACATGTATGTTCATTCCACAGTGTATCGACAAAATGTTTCATTTTCATTAGTACTACTGGGCTGTCAGTATGAACATCACAATTACTACACAGGACCTAATGTTAATGGGAAGAGGGGACAGTTTCTATTCCTTGCAACCCTTTTAACACTAAAATAAAACATCTTTCTGCTAATACTAAATTAACTTTTTTTTTAAATCTATGTATTCTGTCAGACCTCACTTATGTGAACAGCTGATTAGGTTTCAGCACTTTACTAAGAAAATCAAGGCCCCTA
Source organism: Cetorhinus maximus (assembly GCF_964194155.1). NCBI lineage: Eukaryota > Metazoa > Chordata > Chondrichthyes > Lamniformes > Cetorhinidae > Cetorhinus > Cetorhinus maximus. Next base: position 58,683,465 of record NC_135885.1, on the reverse strand, counting down.
TTTTTAAGCTTTGTGCATAAATAATTTGTCATTCCTATCCTGTTAAGCAACCAGTCCCCATCTTATATCTTGCATGCATAGCATTGTTTGCTCTGTCTTTAAGAATATCACATGCAGGTCACCCAGCAAATTAATAAATGTACTGAGTCACAAATTAAATTATAGTTTCCAAACAGGTGCCATTCAGAGAATAACCCCTGACCGCCAAGAAGAAAGAGAAAGTGGCACAAGGCTGTTATCCATTTCTAATTTTACATGGATGCAGATGGAAGTCCAGAAAGTGTGACTAACCTCTTTCAGCAGAACAACAATGCATGGCATAAGGCATTTTATGCTGTTGCTACATGCAATTTTCACTCTATTTAATTTTAATCCACCACAATATTTAATGAATCATGCACAGATGTTTATTAGGAATTTGACTATTTTTTAAATTAAACCTTGTGTTAGATGTGTGAATGCTTATTCATTTGACAAATCCAAGTTACTCAGTGTCTGATGTTGGATATGTGCCTGAAATGTCATATCCTGTTTACTTAATCATGTCTAGACATTAGAAAATGTCTGTAATGCAGGCAATTCCCCGATCTGGCAGGAACTTTTCAACACTTAGTACCACAAAGTTTACCGTTGATACCTCCCTATCCCTTTGACTTAATGTTCTCCTCTTTCCATCCATTACCTGAAAAAAATGATCAAAATTTATGTTTTTTTGGGTTAGCATGCATGAGCAATAGAAGACTTTCAAATGGGAGTTGGCTCGAGTTCATACTAGATGAGAAGGAAGTGATAGACTTCTAAAGCTACCTGGATGATTAAAGATAGGGAAATTAAAAGATAAAGGAGGCTTATGATAAATGTTGTTTAAATTCAGTAAAGAGCCAGGCTGAATATAAAAAGTACCAAAGAGAATTGAAGAAGAGAGAGTATGAGAACAGATTAGTCGCTAACATAAAATGGAACACCAAAAGCCTTTTATAAACATATAACAATGGTAAAAGGGTAGTCAGAGGAAGGGTGGAGTAAGAAGAGCAGAGATTTTCTTATGGAAGCAGAGGACGTGGCTGAGGTACAAAGTGAGTGCTTTTCATCTGTCCTCACTGAGGAAGAGCTTGCTGCCAATATCACAGTAAAGGAGAAGGTAGTAGAGAAATTGGATAAGATTAAATTTGATACAGACAAGGTACATAAAACATTGGCAATGCACGATATATTGGAGATGGTGACATTAGTGGTAATGTCACTGGACTTGTAACCCAGTGGCCTAAGCTAATGCCCTGGGACATGGGTTCAAATCCTAGCAGCTGGTGACATTTAAATAAATTCATTGAAAACTAGTCTCAGTAATGGGGCCATGAAACTATCGTCAATTATTGTAAAAACCCGTAAGATGAAATGAGGAAATCTGCCATCTCTGACTCCAGACCCACAGCAACTTGGTTGAATCTTAACTGCCCTCTGAAATGGCCTGGCAGCAGGTGGCAAGGGAACCAACAAGAGGGAAAAACCTACTAGACCTTGTCCTCACCAATCTACCTGTCGTTGAAGCATCTGTCCATGGCAACATAGATTGGAATGATGATTGCACAGTCCTTGTGAAGCCAAAGTGCCACCTTCAGAATGAGCATACCCTTCAGTGTGTTGTGCGACACTACCTTTGTGCTAAGTAAGATAAATTCAAATCTACCAACTCAAAGCTGGGCATCCATGAGGCACTGTGGGTATTCAACCACAATCTGTAACCTCATGGCCTGGCATAACCCTCACTCTACCATTATCATCAAGCCAAGGGATCAACCCTGGGTTCAATGAAGAGTGCAGGAGAGCATTCCAGGAACAGCATCAGGCATACCTAAGAATGTGATGCCAATCTGTTGAAGCTACAACACAGGAATACTTGCATCCCAAACAGTGAAGCCGCATTCAATAGATTGAGCTAAGCAATCCTACAACCAATGGATCAGATCAAAGCTCTGCAGCCCTGCCCATCCAGTTGAGAATGGTGGTGGACGTTAAACAATTAACAGAAGGATGAGCCTCCACAAATATCCCCATCCTCAGTAATGGGAAGGCCCAACACATCAATGCAAAAGACAAGGCTGAAGTATTTGCAACAGTCTTCAGCCAAAAGTGCCGAGCAGATGATCTATCTCGGCTTCTTCCTGAGGTCCCCAGCATCACAGATGCCAATCTTCAGCCAATTTGATTCACACCACCTGAAATCAAGAAACAGCTGAAGGCATTGGATACTGCAAAAGCTATGGACCCTGACCACATCCTGGAAATAGTACATGTACTCCAGAACTGGCCACATCCCCAAGCCAAGCTGTTCCAGTACAGCTACAAGACTAGTGACTATCTGACAATATAGAAAATTGCCCAGGTATGTCCTGTTCACAAAAAGCATGACAAATCAAATGCAGCAAATTACCACACCATTAACCTCCCCTCGATCATTAGCAAAGTGATATAAGGTGTCATCAACAATCCTATCAAGCAGCACTTATACAGCAACAATATGCTTACTGATGCTCAGCTTGGGTTCTGCCAGGGCCATTCAGCTCCTGATCTCATTTCAGCCTTGGTCCAAATATGCACAAAAGAACCAAACTAAAGAGGGGAGGTGAGAGTAACTATTCTTGACGTGAAGGCAGCATTTGACCGAGTGTGGCATCAAGGAGCCCTAGCAAAACTGGAGACAACAAAAATGAGAGGGAATAACTCTCCACTGGCTAGAGTCATACCGAGCACAAAGGAAGATGGTTATGGTTTTTGGAGGCCAATCATCTCAATCCCAGGACATCGCTGTAGGTGTTCTTCTGGGCAGTGTTAAGGTCCAACCGTCACCTGCTGCTTCATCAAACTTCAGAAGTGGGGATGTTCGCTGATGATTGCATAGTGTTCAGTACCATTTGTGACTCCTGAGATACTGTAGCAGTTCTTGTCCATATGCAACAAGACCCTGGATAACATTCAGGCTTGGACTGATAAGTGGCATGTGACATTCATGCCACACAAGTGCCAGACAATAACCATCTCCAATAAGAGACAATCTAACCATCTCTCCTTGACATTCAATGACATTATCATTGCTGAATTTCCCACTATCAACACCCTGGGAGTTACCATTGACCAGAAACTGAACTAGACCAGCTATATAAATACTATGGCTACAATTGGAGGTCAGAGATTGGGAATTCTGAGACGAGTAACTCACCTCCTGACTCCCCAAAGTCTGTCCACCATCTACAAGGCAGAAAGTCAGGAATATGATGCAATGCTGTCCACTTGCCTGGATGGGTGCAGCTCCAACAACACTCAAGAAGCTCGACACCACCTTAAACCACCACCATAGGCGCATTGTGGCAGCAGTGTATACCATCTACAAGATGCACTGCAGCAGCTCCCCAAGCTTACTTTGACAGTACCTTCCAAACCCATGGCCTCTACCACCTAAAAGGACATGGGCAGCAGATGTCTGGGAATACCATCATTTGCAAATACCCCTCCAAGCCGCACACGATCCAGACATGGAACTATATTGCCGCTCCTTTATTGTCGCTGGATCAAAACCAGGAACTCCCTTCCGAACAGCACTGCGGGAGTACCTGCACCAGATGAACTACATAGGTTCGAGAAGGTGGCTCACTGCCATCTTCTTAAGGGCAAATCAGGATGGGCAGCAATCTCTGGCCTTGTCAGCAATGCCTACACCCCATGGAAGAATTAAAAAACCACCCAGTCCAAATAGGATCCATCCTAGTTTGCTAAAAGAAGTAAGGATGCAAATAGGGGCACCTTTGGCTGCAATCTTCTAATCCTTATTTGATATGAGAGGACCGGAAGTGGGACAAATGTAACACTCCTGTTCAAAACAAATGGAGAGGCATGAACCTGGTGACCATGGTCCATGTAACCTAACAGCGGTGTTGGGGAAAATTTTTAAGCCAATAATCTGGGACAAAATTAATTGATACTTGGAAAATATGATTTAATTAATGAAAGCCAGCAATGATGTGTTAAAGGAAATACATGTTTAACTAACTTGATTGAGTTATTTGATAAAATAAGGGAAATGGTTGATGAGGATGGTACCGTTGTGTTGTATAGACTTTCCAAAGGCATTTGATGAAGTACTATGTTATAGGCTTGTTAGCAAAGAGTCAGACTTTGTGGTTGTAAGGTTGGCGAAACTGTCCGCCTCCACCAACATTACTCCACCAAAACTGATAGCATCTTCTGAAGCCTGCACATGTGCAGAATAATGCGGAAAACCAAACATTGCTGTCAGTGAATCAGCGCTTCACTAGATGATGTGCTGTTGGGCGCATTTTCCCCACCCCACCGGGTGCAGTCCCTCAGCATTCAGTGAATTGATGAAATCTTCTACTTTTATGCTCGGTCTTGCTGTAAAAAGCTTTGAAAAATTTATACCTTGTTGAATGAAGTGTAACTAGGTTTTTAACACCTTACTAAGTTCATAATTACTTCCAAACACCCCCACTGACCCTGAAACCTGATTTCATGTTTGTGGAATGTCAGACTTCTCCAGGATAACTTACACATTTTAGAAATATTTTTAAATATAGAGTTTTGACTTAAGATATTTTAACTTCTTTCTTAATCCAACCATAATCTTTTATTTTACTATCTGAAAATTTTAATTAAAATTGAAGGATCATCAATGCTTTTAAATTCTGGCTTGCTGTCTTTTATAATACTTCAGTGTGATTGCCTGCTTATTCTGCTTGCTGACATCACTGCTGCTGGACACCTGGAGGTCCCCAAATCGTGATGCCAGATTTAATCTGTTGTTTGGAAGGAAATCTATGCCTCAGAGATAATTAGATCTTTATGAACAGCATTCTTTGAGGTCAGCGGTGAATGCAGTCTCTTCACTGCTTACACCAAAATCCATCCCAGAATTGAAACCTATGGGATTAAAGGGGCAGTGGTTGTGTGGTTAAGTAGTTTTGTAAGGGACAGAAATTAATAGTGCATGGTTGTTTTACAGACTACAGGGAAGAGTGCAGTGGTGTTTCCCAGGGGTTGGTGTTGGGACAACTGCTCTTTTTGAATATATATAATATATTTATTATATACATATTATATAAAAAATATATGGACCTCAACCTGGGTATTCATTCAAAAGATTACAAATGACATGATACTCAGAAATGTAAACAGTGGGAAAGTTAGTAACAGACTTCAGGAGGACATTGACGGACTTGGGGAATTGACAGACGCATGACAGATGAAATTTAACGCATCATTCAAAAGATTGCAAATGACATGATACTCAGAAATGTAAACAGTGGGAAAGTTAGTAACAGACTTCAGGAGGACATTGACGGACTTGGGGAATTGACAGACGCATGACAGATGAAATTTAACGCAAGCAAGCGAATGTGATTCATTTTGGTAGTGAGAGTGAAGAGAGCCAATATAAATTACATTGTGCAATTTTAAGGGAGTGCAAAAACAGTGAGACTTGGGGATGTAAGTAAACAAGTTTTTGAAATTGTCAGGGCAAGCTGAGAAAGATGTTAAGTCATACAGGATTGTTGGCTTTATAAACAGAGGCCTAGAGTACTAAAACAAGGAATTTATATTGAAACTTTATGGACAGGTTCTTCTGCCTGTCGGGTGGGCAGGTCGGGAGCGGGCGTGGAGGCGTTCGCTGCCTGCGATTGGCTGTGCACCACCATTTTATGTGAGTGGGCCAATTAAGGCCCACCCAGCGTGACACACGCCAGGTAGCGCTCAGTGCTACCTGTGCGGGCGGGGGGAGGAGGGAGAGTCGGAGCCTGCATTTTTTTGCACATGCATGCGAAAGAGCGCAGAAATCTCCCTGAGGCACAGAGCTGCCTCAGGGAGATTAAGTTCAAGTTGCAAGTTTGAAAAAAAGGAAAGATTAAAATTATTCAGACATGTCCCCTCATGTGACAATGTCACATGAGCTGGGACATGTTTATGAATTGTGAAATTTTTAAAAAGTTATTTAATAAAACCTTCAGGAAACCTCGTCCCGCCCGTGGATGAGACTTCCTGAAAAATGCGACGGCCACTTGGGCTCTTCGCCTGCCCGCCAACCTTAAGGCTGGATGGGCAGCCCTGTCAATTACCTAAATTGGTTTATTAAAGGCCTTAACAAACCTTTGACAGTTCGGCAGGCGCGCAGCCGCCTCTGGCGCACGACCACCGAATGAAAGATCAGAATGACGCGCAGTGACGCCGAGACGCACGCCCGACATCACCACGTGTCATTTTATGCGTCAGCGTGCGGGGCTCGCCTCCGTACGTCGACGTGAAAGTTCTCCCCCAGAAAATCCTGGTTGGACCCCTACAGGAGTATTTCGGCCAATTCTGTGCACCTTTGCAAAGCTGTCAAAGCCTTAGTTAGGGTACAGAGGAGAATAACTTGACTGTTATTGTGAATGAAAAACTTTAGTTATGTAGAGACTAGCAAAACTGGGGTTGCTGTACTCAGAGCAGAGGAGGTTAAGAGAAGATTTAAAATAGGTGTTCAAAATCATGATGGGTTTTGATGGAGTAAATAAGCAGAAACAGTGTCCAGAGGCAGAATAGTTGATAACTGGAGGCCACAAGCTGACAAAAGAACTGGGGTGCTTTGAGGGAAGCAGAGTTTATGTAGCTAGTTGTTATGATCTCAATTGCACTACATGAAAGGGTGGTGGAAGCAGATTCAATAATGACCTTCAAAGGGAATTGGATAAATACTTAAGGGAAAATTTGCAGGGCTACAGGTAATGGGACTAATTAGACATCTCTTTCTGGCACAGGTACAATGGGCTGCTTGACCACTTGTGTTGTTATCATTCTGTAATTCTAATTTAAATGATTTCAGAAGTACTTTAAGTGGAGCTCTACACTAAGTTTTGCATTGCTTTGGTGAAAAAAATGGTTTGTTTTTTTTCCTGATGATACTTTTGGTATGTAACTATCCTTCTGTATATAATGGCTTTTAGATCTTACCCATGATCACAGAACAAATTCATTTGATGCCACCTGGGGATATCAAATTGCAGCTCACGCTGGTGAAATATATTTACTGGGCTTTAATGCATATAGACGGAGATGGAATGCAGGTAAGTGTAAAGATGTTTTCCTTCCCTTTTCAGAGATTCAGTGTGGCTTCATTAGGTTCAATAAACTTGAATTCTGAAAAACATATATATGTTTGGGGCCAACTGAGTGCGAGGCTAATTGAGAGCTTTTGCTGAGATATGGCTACATACGACAGGGCGAACGGCTCTCCACCCCGGAAGCAAACTTGGCATGAAGCCAACTTTCTTCACACCACTCTGCCCCACAGCCATAACGCACTGTGGGCGGGCTAAATAGCCTGCCAGTGCCCCTCACTGAGGAGGAAGTCACACCCTCGAAAGCTGCTGGCCAATCAGATTGGCCCACATCTCCAGCAGTCCCAGCAGTGCCAAGAGCGCATGAGTAGGCACTGCCAGGACTGGAAGCAGGCTGAAGAAGAAGGTGCAATGGATCTCGGAGCAAGATAAGTCCAGGGTATTGGGCGGGGAGGGTTTGGGCAGTTTGGGGAGGGAGGGCGGGGGGCAGGGGGTGGTGGGTTTTGGCAAACAGGCAGGTAGGAAGAATGGGGGGTACTAACTTAGGGGGGAACTGCCTCCCCATTGTACAAAGGGCACCCCCCTCCCGAAGATAGTATCCCCCCTTCCTTCCTGCCCTTTTAAAAAGTTTTTTTTTAAAACGGCCTTTCCACTGCCATCCGACTGGCCATGCCATGTTATGGCGTGGGCAGCATATTATCGGGATCAATTGGCTTGTTAACAAGCTCAATTGACCCTTGATTATTTAGTTATATATGGCAGGCTGCCAATTTCAGCGCCCACCAACTTACGAATTATGGATGTGAGTGGGAAGGTTATGGGGTTGGCACCCGCCCTATTTTATTTGCTCCACCACCAAAAAACATGCCCGGCAGGGGCGCATAATATCCAGCCCATAGAAAGGGAGTGCATTTTAATCTAAACAGGAGTTTAGCATTGAGCCATTGTGATCCAGAATCTGTATTGCCAGGCATTTAAGTTTAAAATGAGTCCTAATTAATGAAATTTAGAGCAATGCAGATGTTGGAAGCTTAGAAATTTCAGGAGTAGGCACTAAGTAATATGTGGAATGGCTCTCAGCCAGTTCGACTTTGACTTACCCAGTCGTAACCATAGAATCTCCAGCAATGCTTTTGTTGATGCCCAGTACCATAACTTCTGGAGTATGCCAAGTTGCTGGAGCTCGTTTTGTTCTTTCTCCTTATCTATGTGTCAAAAATGACCAGCGACAGGATTGAACCGGGGAACTGGCATGTCAGCTGGCAAGGCTAATTTTTGGCCCCACACACCTCCAATCCTGGCCCAAATGGAGGCCAAAAATCCAACCAAAAACTTTAAATGAAGTTGAGAGGGAGGGCTGAGGCAAAAAGGGTAACATAGATAATAGTTTGAAAACAAACAATGGGGAAGAGAGTAAATTGTGCTTTAGGCACCACAGGCGAACGGAAAGCTAAAAGATGTAAAGTAATTAAACCATGAGAGAGAATTAAGAAATGTGTCTGTAAAACATTGGAGCAGAGGTGACTAAAGTAGTAGGTAGCAGAACATCTATGGATATTATTTATATGAGCCCCCATAAGGCATTTGATAAAGCCCCTCATAAGAGGCTGTTAACTAAAGTTGAAGCCCATGGAAGGTAAGTTATTAATCTGACTGGGAAATTGGCTGAGGGGAAGGAGATGGAGATAGGTATGATGGGCAGATATTCTAATTGGCAGGATGTGACTTGTTCTGTGCTGCAAGGATCTGTGTTGGCGCTTCAATTATTCAACATACTTTTTAACAACTTATATGATGGATAGAAGCCAAATATCCTGATTTGCCAGTGGCACAAAGATAAGTAACATTGTAAGCAATGTAGATGGAAGCATGAAGTTACAAAAAGATGTTGATCGATTAAGCGAGTGAGCAAAACTATGACAACTGCATTTCAAAGGAGGCAAATGTAAGATCATCCACTTTGGATCTAAAAAGAATAGAACAGGGTACTTTCTAAATGGTGAAAAGCTAGAATGAGTGGACGCTCAAAGGAACTTGGAGCTCCAGGTACATAAATCATTAAAATGTCATGAACAGGTACAGATAATAATCAAAAAGGCTAATGGAATTCTGGCCTTTATATCTAAAGGATTAGAATACAAGAGGCTAGAAGTCACATTTGAGCTATACAAAGCCCTGGAGTATTGTAACAGTTCTAAGCATCACATCTTAGGAAAAATACACCTTGGAGGATATGCAGAGTAGGTTTACCAGAATGATAGCTGACCTTCAAGGGTTAAATTGTGAGGAGAGATTACATAAACTAGGGTTCTATCCCTTGGAATTTAGGGAGTTAAAGGAGTTATTTGTTTGAAGCTAGCAAGATATTAAGGGGAACAGATAGAGAGAAACTATTTCCGCTGGTTAGGGATAAGCTCATGGCCAATTTGTTTACATGTGCAGACTCTACGGTTTTTTTGTGCAACCACTTAAAGGAGCTGAGTTGTACATGGCCTGCACAGGAACTTGCAGCATAGGTGGAATATTGCTTGGGTGATTAGCATAAAAATTAGAGTCATATCTTTCAGGAATGAAAATAAGAAACACTTCTACAAAGGGTGGTACAAATTTGGAACTTTCTTTCGCAAACGGCAATTGAAGCTAGATCAATTGTAAATTTTAAGCTTCAGATTAATAGATTTTTGTTATCCAAAGGTATTAAGGGATATAGGGCAAAGGCATATGGAGTTATGTCACAGATCAGCCATGAATTCGTTGAATGGTGTAACATGGTTAAATGGCCTGCTCCTGTTCCTGTGTTACTGTGGAAAGGGAATTAAGCTGCAAACATTTCTTCCAATGAGAATTTGCTAGCGCAAACACATTACTTTTGATCTGAAATGTTTATATAAATATAAAAATGTTTTCTATCATAAAATGGCTGTGGATTGAATAATTAGTTGGTATAGTTCATTCTATTTAATAAACCTGAACACTTTTATTTACTACTTTCAATTTAAAAAGCCAATAAGTATATATAGTTACTAACAATAATACTGGATTGTTGAATGTTTAAAATTTGTAGCTGTGATTTGTAATAATTGAAACTTTACTCTAGAAGACCATGATTACTTCAACGATGCGAAGACTAGGAGAAGAACTGTTCCGAGGATCTGTGACCCAGATAGTGCAGGAGAGTCCTTTGGAGTCAGTTGCAGAAACCAAACCTAAGGCATCTGCTTTCTTCAGGAGCTCCGATCTTAATGTCCGATTTTTATCAGCCCTCAGCATCCTCAAAACAATTACACAAGGTGCGCAGAAACTTTTAACTAGAAAAGAATTTGATTTATTTTTATACCTTGCTAAGAGATCTGTGAACCAAAACACAGATTCTGTCTTGCTTCAGGTACAACTGGAAGATCCCTAATCCAAAGACAGTACTAGAAGTTCAGGATCTGACTCATTGTTTTTAACGTGCAACTCTTAAAAAGTAATTTAAATTCAATATTTAGAATATATTAGCAAAAATTTCACTTGGAACCATAAAGGTTTGGAAGGAGAGTTTTCAGAGCATCATATCCGTGAGAGCTGTTTGCATGAGTAATCCAAAACAAATTCCAAACCTTTCCACATAAATATAGATCTTACTCTGATTCAAGTATATATTACATTTTCTCTTTAAAATTGCAATAGTCTCTGCCACAACCAGTCCCTGTGGGAAAAGTGTTTTGTGATCTAACCACCTGCTGTGTTAAGAAATTTCCCTCAGCCCCTCTTCTCGTTCTCTTTTAGTGACAGTTTTAAATTGATGAACTTTAATTACTGACTCCCCAACCAAATTATTCACCCTATTAAAATTCTTCATAATTTATAAACCTCTTTTAAACCTCCTCTTAATCTCTGCTCCAGTGAAAATAGCCCCAGTACCTCAAGTCTCTCTTAGAATTTATTTTGTACTCTTACGTCTCACATTTGAAGATTTTCCACTGCTGATCCATTGACCTGTTTATTAACTTTTTACCTGGTTAATTTGGGCCAAAAACATATGCTGCTAAACTTTACTGGCTTCCAGCCCAGCAATTTTATCTTCATTATCCTTTTCTGTCCTTGTACTGAGCCAATAATGTTGTCCTTGCTATTTTCCAATCTTCCTGTTCTCATATCAACTACTTTGTCCACCTTCATTTGCCAGAACCAAACCCATCCATCCTCTTTGCTTGTTGGACTAGAAATTTATGCAACTGTTGATTTGCTGAAGCAGTTCCTTGTCTGCACTTGCGATGCCCTAATCCCCAGCAAAATCAATATACAGTAAACTTTGTATTATCCGGCACTGTACCAAATGGAATGCTCTATTAACCGGGATTTCTGATATCCCCAATCCCTGTCACTTCCGATTTTTCAAAAATGCTCACAAAACTGCTCAAAGGCCGGAAGCAGCAGTTTACACTTGGAGCAACTGTCAGTGAAACTGTCAGCTCGATTTTTTTTAAAGTCAGTCTGAAGGTTGGAAATGGAGAGTCCAATGGCGGACTTCCAAAATCCTAATGTCAAAAATCCACCATTTGGTGGAAATTTCTCATCCCTGGGCGCACTATAATAATATAACATGCATTTTATATTTTAATAACAAGTGCATTTGTTCACATGACATTTTACCATCAAATCCACTCAGAATGAGCATGTGGATTTTGCGCTCAGAGCTGTTTATCCAAACCAATGAGAGTTTCTGTTCAGCTTGGTCTTCAGCTGTGGTAGTGATCTATTTGGTTGTGGTTTTACTGCGATGTCCTGCTGTGCTGGGGCCTAGCTACTTCCCCTATCCCCTCAACCACTCGAAGACAGAGCAGCAGCTTGTGTCTGGAGTAATGTAACTCTACTGTAACTGGCATTTTTCATTAACAGGCACCATTCCTTCCTGGAGCATGCCAGATAACAAACATTTTACTGTAGCTTCATCCCTTTGTCATCAATATACTGTAATTTTCTACCTACACTTAACACCATTGTAGAGGCACAATCACCACAAGGACTGCAGTAGTTCAAGGAGAAGGCCCACCAGCATCTTTTCAGGACAAAAAGGGAAGAGCCTATTAGCTATATCCCAAACCACTCCTGTACCTTTTACAGTGCGATGGATTTATGCAAAATTATTTGTATGTGGGAAGACTACTTGCATTGTTGTTTATGGTGTCATGAAGTGACAAGTGAGCTCACAAGTCAGGTCATAAATGAAAGGTATTCTTTTTTATTTTTTCACTGGATGTGGGCATTGCTGGCTAGACCAGCATTTAGTTCCCATCCCTAATTGCCCTTGAGAAGGTGGTGGTGAGCCGCCTTCTTGAACCGCTGCAGCCTGTGGTGTCGGTACACCTAAGGGAGTTCCAGGATTTTGACCCAATTTTGACAGTGAAGGAATGGTGATATAGTTCCAAGTCAGGATGGTGTGTGGCTTGGAGGGGAACTTGCAGGCTGTGGTGTTCCCACACATCTACTTCCTTTATCCTTTTTAGGTGGTAGAGGTATCGAGTTTGGAAGGTGCAGCTGAAGGTGAGATCCTGCAGTACACCTTGTAGATGGTACACACTGCTGCCGCTGTGCACTGGTGATGAAGGGAGTGAATGTTGAAGGCGGTGGATGGGATGTAAATCAAGAGGGCTGCTTATGTCCTTGATGGTGTCGAGCTTCTCAAGTGGTGTTGGAATTGCGCTCATCCAGGTAAGTGGAGTGTATTCCAACACACTCCTGACTTGTGCTTTTTAGATGGGGGACAGGCTTTGGGGATTCAGAAGGGGAGTTACTTGCCACTGAATTCCTAGCCTCTGACGTGCTCTTGTAGCCACAGTATTTATATGGCTGGTCCAGTACAGTTTCTGGTCAATGGTAACCCCAAGGATGTTGATAGTTGGGCATTCAGCGATGGTAACACCGTTAAATGTCAAGGAAAGATGGTTGGATTCTCTCTTGCTGGAGGTATTCATTGCCCGGCACTTGTGTGGCATGAATGTAACTTGCTATTTATCTGTTCAAGCCTGAATGTTGTCCATGTTGGTTAAAGCTAACACTTTCCCTTCAGCAGAAGAGAAAATTGCTCTTGGAATTCCTTGAGTAGTTGTTGCATTTGTCCTTGTATGATTGACGAGACTCTAGAGCAGATTGTCTGCTGGTTTTTTATTCAATGTGTAGAATGGGAAGGGAGAAAAGTGTTTTAAACTTATTCTGAAGAAAAATGGTTAAATAAAAAGCATTTACTAAATGTTGATCAACATCAAGAGTAAGCCAGCCTGTAAATGGTTGGTCAGCTGAAGCATCCCAATCTCCGCTGACACAAAAATAGAAATGCAGAAAATGCACAACTGTTCAATCAACGTTGTTGAAAGAAAAAAGCAGGTTAATGTTTTGGGTCTCCTTATGTACTAATGTTTAAGTATCACATCAGTAACATGGACATTATGTTCTCAACAAATTTGATAAATGATTACCAACCTTCAGATTATTTATTTTGAAAATGAACATTGTGAGAGCCATCATGTCTTTGTCGCCTACAAACCCAAAATTTTGGTGTGAAGGGAAAGTGAAGTTGAGGCGGGCAGGACTAAAGGCAAAATTAGAGTGCCATTCAGGCCATCTGGGTTCCTGCCTCATTTACACTCCAACCCAAAATCCTGTTAGGAAGCAGGTCAATAGAGTCTTTGCTTTACTTTGGGTAAGTGTTTAGAAATGTTGCTGATTTTTCCAGGAGTTTCAGCCAGCAATGCCTCTAGTAATGCAAAGAATTAATGCCAAGAGTCTTTCATCAATCACACTAGATATATGCAACAGCAACTCAAGGAATGCCAAGAGCAAACTTTCTTTGTTGCTGATGGGAAAGTGTTGCTTTTAGCACCTCTCATTTATGACCTGATTTCTGAACTTGGCACTCACTGCAAACTTTTATCTTAGAACTTAATGACATCATGAACAACTATACAAATGAGCTCCCCAAACACAGATTGTTTTGTATTAATCTATCACACTGAGAATGGCACTGGAGTGGTTTAGTATAGTAGGTTCTTCCCTTTTCGCCTTGAGAAGATGCTGGTGGGCCTTCTCCTTGAACTACTGCAGTCCTTGTCTTAATTTTTTAAAAAGCCCCAAGCAGCTGACATGATCGACTACCTAATAAGGACCATTTTTTTTCTGAGTTAATTGTATTCTTTTTAAAAGGATAAGTTACTCTTTGACCTATTAAGAGATTCTATCCCCAATCGGAATGTCAGAGGCCCTAAATTGTTAAGTTGGTCAAGCCATAGGTCTAGCTGGTATGGGAAATGTCGAAATTCACATTGATGCAAGAAATATTTTTAATTAACATGCTTCCCATTGCTAGTGGATTACCTGGCTCAAGCGTTTGACATTCTTCTTAACGATCTGAAGACAGATGAAGGCAAAGCTATGTTCTTGGAGTACCGAGCAATGCAGATTATTCTTTGTTACTTGAAACCTTCGAGTAAAAGTCTGCTGTACAGTGCTGTTGACATCATCCTACAGATGACAATGGAGTCAAGTAAGTATTTATAAACTGTAGCATTTTCCACATTACGGCTCAGAATAATAAGTCAGGAATTCCCAGTGGATCAGTCTAATTGGCATATTATACTTTTTTTTCCTAAATGTTACCTAAAATGCAGAGTATTCACAGGTTCCTTATGATGTACAAACCTGGCAACATGATTTCTAGAAAGGTGATCTTTGGGAACTCAGCATTTGGTGCAAAATGCAAGTACAATGTTTCAACCAGCCTTTTACAGAAATTGGAATTAGTAGCTTTTTGAATAGTAAATATATGATTGTTTAATAAACCTAAATTCTTAAGCTTATGGGTCAACTATTAAGTGTTCATTTTATAAAATGCAGCTTTCTTAATCGGCAATGTATATGTACTATTGATAACTCCTTATCTAATTATTTAGATTTGAATATGATTATAAATACCATTTTTAAAGTTTGCTGCAAATATTATAGATGAAGTTAACTGTACCAGTCAGTCTCAAAATGAATTTCAGAAATTCATTTGCACGTACTCGGTCTTTTGTTAAGTTCATGTGTACACTAGATATGCATCTGAATTGATGGGAAAATAATGTAATGCTTTATTCAGTTATGCTTTATAGATACCACAATATATGGTGCGTTATAAATTTTGTGTCTGCCTTAGATATTCATTTGAGATTAGCAGGGGTGTCATTCCCAGTAGCAGTTTCATGAGTCTTGTGTTCAAGAATGGACTCTTATTTGCAGATATCTAATCACATGAAAGCATACTCTCGTTCGTAACCATAGTACTCCCTTGTGATCTGAATTGGATATTGTGTCTTCTGCCCGTGTCCTGATGCGTGCTCCTCAGTCTTTCAGTAGGCAGCTTTAAGACACATAATCAGATATCAAAACTATCTTTGTCCCTTTCTTCATTTCAAACCCCTTCTTGTGAATAATAGCAAAAGCCAACCATGCTTCCCTCTCCCAATTAGTTGGCCAAAGTCCCTTGCTTTTACTCCACTACGTTGTATTGTAATAGTTAAAGAGGAGACACTGGATGAACTAAAAAATGTTGAGAGAGGAGATACTAGAAAGACTGCTGGTACTTAAAAGTCGGTAAGTCATCAGGACCAGATGGGATGCATCCAACAATATTGATGGAAGTAAGGAAGGAAATTGCAGAGGCACTGGCCATAATCTTCCAATCCTCCTTAGATAAAAGATGGTGCCAGAGGACTTGTTTACACCCTTGTTTAAAAGAGGGTGCGAGGAAAAAACGCAGCAAGTTTGACCTTGGTGGTGGAAAGCTTTTAGAAATGCTAATCCGAGACATAACTAACAGTCGCTTGAACAAATGTGGATTAATTAAGGAAAACCAGCAAGGATTTGTTAAAGCCAAATCGTGTTTAAGTTTCTTGATGAGGTAACCGGGGGGGTCGATGAGGTTAATGTGGATGATGTGGTACACATGGACTTCGAAAAGATGTTTGGTAAAGTGCCACACAATAGAATTGCCAGCAAAGTTGAAGCTCATGGAAAAATGGGGCAGTGCTAACATGGATGCAAAGTTGGCTAAGTGAAACCGATTAGTGGTGAAAGGTTGTTTTTTGGATTGGAGGAAGGTATACAGCAGAATTGGTGCTAGGACCATTGTTTTTCTTCACATATATTTATGTTAATGACCTAGACCTAGGTGCACGAGGGCTCTGTACAACCTATAGGCTCCTGGAGTGGCTCATTCTTTTAAGAATTAGCCCTTTTCCCAACTCATCCCTCCTCCAAGAGCAGGTTGGCTTGAGGTTCCAATGTTGCTTTGAACGAGTCCTTTCTATCACCACGAAATTGAGGCAGGTTTTCATTGCAAGCTGAAGACTGGAGCTGCTTTCAAAGATATTTCCTCAGCCTATGCGTGGAAACATGGACTGATGTTGCCATTGCCAAGCTACTCTGGCTGATGTGGACATTTCCGAGCAACAGAAGGATGAAGGTCTGACTACAAGACAAGGTCAGCATTCCAAGAAAACAAAACAATGGTCTCCCACAGGGCATGGTCCTGGCACTGACACTTTTTAATCATTTCCATAAGTTACATACCTACCACATCATCACAAAAATGTATTTACATTGATAATATTGCCTTGACAATTCAACAAAACCTTTCCAGGATAGGAGGCCGCGTAAACACTGACATGTCAAAAATGGCTGAATATTTCTACTAGTGGCGACTGCAACCAAACCCAGCCAAGACCATCATCTCTGCATTCCACTTTGAAAATTACAAGGTGCACAACACACTAAATATCACCTTCTATGGAGAAAAAGTGCGGCATGACCTGGCTCCCACCTATCTTGGAGTGACCATTGACCGCTCCCTAACCTAACATCACCACCTCTGAAACACTGCCAAAAAGACCAAGACACAAATGAATATCATCTGCAAGTTCACCAGCATAAGTTGGGGTGCAAAAACCACCGTCCTTCGTACTTCTGCCATAGCTCTGGTCTTCTCAACAGTTGACTACTGTGCACCCACGTGGGCCTCAAGTTGTCATACAAAACTTATTGACACACAACTGCACTCAGTAAAGAGCATAATCTCTGGAACTCTGATATCAACTCCGGTTCAGTGGTTACCAGTTCTCTCAAATATCGCCCCTCCCTCCATTTGACGGGATGCAGCAACGTGCGAAGAAATAACTCGTATTAGCAGCAGCTTGGACCTCCCCATCTTTAGAGACCTTCAAGACCCCCTAATTCACCACATGGCTCTTCGAACCCCCTCTGGACATGCATCAAACATTTCCAACTCCGTAACACTGATGAAATCTGGAGGAAAGCTTGGGCAAAAAACACCCACCCAAATAAATACTTTGTCTCAGACCCAACATCTCAACAACCAGGATTATATCTCCCCCAGAGCATGTGGACAACTCTCAATAGAATATGGACTGGCATGGCCAATCCATGCTGACTATGCCCAATCAGATCATGATTATCCAAGTATCCATTTATCACATCCTTTATGATAGATTCTAGTATTTTCCCTACTACTGATGTAAGGCTAACAAGTCTGTAGTTCCCTGTTTTCTCTGTCCCTCCCTTCTTAATCTCTTAACAAAATAGTGGGATGACGTTTGCTACCTTCCTATCTTCAGGAACCATTCCAGAATCTATAAAATTTTGGAAAGTGATTGCCAATGTGACGAGAAGATAACGGGATTGAACAGAGCTATGCAATTGATATGCAAGAAATGCTTTCAATACTGAGATCTGACAACTGCTTCCTTGCTTATGTGAAAGTATTTTACTTACAGGACTTGCTCCGACAGTGAGTTTTCACAGCTTTGGAGGTGATTTCCAGTGCTTTGAGGTAATTTCTACTGCCATGCATTTTGTTGCCTTTTGCCTACACTTCCCAGCTGCCAACCTTCAGATCAGCATGGGAGCTGCTTATGCAACCTCAGCTTAGACCTCAGATGAGGAACAAGAGGAACAGCAGCAGCGGTCTTCTCCTGAACCTGCTGCTCCTGAGGACAGAGGGCATTAACAGGAAACTCCACCTTACAGGAGGCGATATCTCCACCTAGTACTCAGGCAGAGGATAAACTTCCTGAACAAGACTGAGCATAAGCTTTACGTTATGTGGTCATTGATATTTGCAGTCTCCTGGAAGACGACCACCTGCCAAGTGGACCATGCGGGCGCTCATTGTCAGTTGTGGTCAAGTTTCATGGTAAAGGATCCTCTACAGGACAGCGTTCACAACATGATAGAATTCTGTTTCAGTTTGAAAGCGAGAAATGTAGGCCCATGACTAGTGTTTTAAACATAAATAAAGGTAATTATGAGGATATGAAGTCAGAGCTGGCCAAGGTGAACTGGGAAACTTGGTTAAAAGGTATGACAGTAGAGTTGCAGTGGCCAACCTTTAAGGAGATATTTGATAACTCTCAGCAAGGATTTATCCCAGTGAGAAAGAAAGGATCTTTGAGAAGGATGCATCATCCGTGGCTAAAAAAGGAAGCCAAGGGTAGTATTAAATTGAAAGAAACACTGTACAAATCTGCAAAGATTAGTGTAGGTCAGAGGATTGCACAGACTTTAAGAACCAGCAAAGAATGACTAAAAAGATAGTAAAGAGCAGAAAGCAGAGCATGCGAGAAAGCTAGTTAGTAATATAAAAACAGATAGTAAGAATTTCTACGAGTATTTGAAAGGAAAAGAGTAACTAAAGCTAGTGTTACTCCTTTACAATATGTGTCTGGGGAATTGATAATGGAAAACAAAGAAATGGTGGAAGCATTGAACTGGTATTTTGTGCCTGTCTTCACGATAGAAGATTTAGAAAATTTCCCAAGATAATTGAAGATCAAGAGGTGATAGGGAGGGATGAATTTAAAACAATCATCATCATCATCAGGGAAAAAGTGCTAGGAAAACTACTAGACCTACAGGTTGACTAGTCCCCAGGATAGGATGGCCTGCCTCACAGGGTCTTAAAGGAAGTGGCAGCACAGATAGTAGATGGACTGGTTATAATCCTCCAAAATTCCTTAGATTCTGGAAGGGTCCCAGTGGATTGGAAAATAGCTGATGTAGCACCTTTGTTCAAGAAAGGAGGGAGGCAGAAAGCAGGAAATTATAGGCAAGTTAGCCTAGTATCTATCGTAGGGAAAATGCTAGAATCCATTATTAAGGAGGTTATAGCAGGATACTTAAAAATTCACAGTGTGATCAGGCAGAGCCAACATGGCTTTGTGAAAGGTAAATAGTGTTTGACTAATCTTCTAGAGTTTTTTAACAAAGTAACATTCAAGGTGGATAAAGGGGAATCAGTAGATGTGATGTACTTGAATTTCCAAAAGGCATTTGATGAAGTGCCACATCAAAGGTTACCTCACAAGTTAAGAGCACATGGTGTAGGGGGTGACATATTAGCATGGATAAAGGAGAGGCTTGTGCACTTGGCTCTCTTTTCACAATAGTTAAAGTGCTAACCAGAGGTAAGAGGTGACAAGTAGACTGACCAGTATGCACCACCCACTACATTAACATACCTGATGTATCGCATTAATGGGAGACGCACTGTTTTGAATAACTAGTTCATTATTCAAACATTTAGAATATAACTTTTAGTTTTAGAAGGTTAAAGTGTTAAATATAAGATAAATGGAAAAACCTGATTGAGAAACTAGTAATATCCTGAAGTGAATGCAATTCAAACAAGCTGGGAATTAATTACAGTTAAAAGCTACCCCATGTTTATCTTATGAGGTTAGAAGGAGAGGTGTAAACACTTGAATAATGAATGACTGATTTCTGGTCCTCTTGGTGTCATTATCTCCATGATGCTATGAACAATGCATAAGTTTAAGTTGAATTTATATATATGTATATTAAGAAAGGTAAAAATGGTTTCAGTTTCATTTAGGTTTTGTTTATGAACCTTGGTGCCTGAGTCTCTGGATAGACTTGTCACTGAAAGGTTTCAGGTCCTTTGGGTTTGTTTGTATATATACATTTTTAATGAGGTTTTACAACCCCTTGAAGTGAAAGAGATGGGTTAAAAGGGATTGGAAGTTCAGTGGTTCAGGAAATAAAACAGAAGAAAGTAGAAAAAGCTTTACTGTTGTCTAGTGACAGTGACCTAGTGCCACAGAGACAGAAAAAGGCAGGAGTAGAGAAAGAGAGAGTTCAGTGTGTGTCAGAGAAAGTCTGAAGCTCTGAGAAGAAAACCTGCAAGGCTAGTGGGACAGTAGTCAACTGAATAATCAATTATGGGACTCAGTAAAGTGATCAGTTTAGCAGTGGTGCTACTAGAAGACTGAGTTTAGGGAACTCGTTTGTTTGCTCTGCAATTGAAGAAACTGAGTTTAGAGTGGGGTTTTTGGGTGTCTCGGGGAGAGATACGAATTGGGTGAGAAGCATTAAGTGAATGCTCAGCAATTCACAAGAGGAAAACCATTTGCAATTGTGCTAGACCCAAGTGAGAAGCCTTTGTGTCAAGCTAGTGGTAACTTCACTGGTTTGTGTGTCTGTAAAGATATTGCTAGAGTTTAGGAATAGTGGGAATTTGAATTGCCTTCTTGTGTTTATGTTGAGATATTTCCAACCTTTTTGCCTGGTATAATATAGTTCACTTTTCTTGTTTTAATAAACATTTTATTCTGTGTATTAAAATTTCATCAGCAGACTCCTGTGAATTTGTTCAGTATCTTTCCTCCACAGTTTCTAAAGAAAAGTTAGGATCTGTCTAGCCAGGTTTCAATCTAGGATCTGATTTGTCCAATATTAACAGCAGCTGGGATTGTAACAATCAAATCTAGCAATTCTGGGAATGAGGGTCATAAAACTGAATTAGCGATAAAAATTATTCATATGATTTTCCTGAATCAAGGAAAACTTTGAAATTAAGAGGTAGTTAATTGGCATTTCTACATATGAAAAAGGCCTGTTTGTCATGTGCCATGGACATAGTAATTCAGCGTGCAGCTTTAGTTAGGAGGTTCTTTTGTTTAATTTTTCTGTGTGTATTTGCTGACAGAAGCAGGCATTTCAGCTTGGGAACTGACAGAGATGGTGCAGTTTGGGAACAGGCGGGTGGAAGTAGATTTAATTGTAGCTTTATTCATTCACGGGATGTGGGCTTCGCTGGCTAGGCCAGCATTTATTGTCTATCCTTAGTTGCCCTTGAGAAGGTGGTGGTAAGCTAACTTCTTGAACCACTGCAGCCCATATGGTGTAGGTACACCTACGGTGCTGTTAGGAAGGGAGTTCCAGTGAAGGAACGGCGATATATTTCCAAGTCAGGATGGAGAGTGGCTTTAAGGGGAACTTCCAGGTGGTGGTGTTCCCATCTATCTGCTGCCCTTGTCCTTGTAGATGGTTGTGTTCGTGGGTTTGGAAGGTGCTGTCAAAGGAGCCTTGGTGAATTCCTGCAGTGCACCTTGTAGATGGTACACACTGATGCTACTGTGCATCAGTGGTTGAGGGAGTGAATGTTTGTGGATGTGGTGCCAATCAAGTGGGCTGCTTTGTCCTGGACAGTGTCAGGCTTCTTGAGTGTTGTTGGAGCTGCACTCATCCAGGCAAGTGGGAAGTATTCCATCACACTCCTGACTTGTGCCATGTAGATGGTGGACAAGCTTTGGGGAGTCAAGAGGTAGGTTACTCATCGCATGATTCCTAGCCTCTGACCTGCTCTTGTAGCCACAGTATTTATATGGCTAGTCCAGTTTAGTTTCTGGTCAATGGTAAACCCCAGGATGTTGATAGTGGGGGATTCAGTGTTGATAATGCCTTTGAACATCAAGGGGCGATGGTTGATTCTCTCTTGTTGGAGATGGTCATTGCCTGCCACTTGTGTGGCGCGAATGTTACTCGCCACTTGTCAGCCCAAGCCTGGCTATTATCCAGGTCTTGCTGCATTTGGACATAATTGGATATATATTTAAAAATGAAAAACAATGCAAGGCTCTGGGGAAAGAGTGGGTGAGTGAGACCAATTAGATATCTCTTTCAAAAAGATGATGCAAGTACAATGGCCTGAATGGCCTGCCTTATGGGTAGACAACGTGGGCAACCATGCATATTACCATGGTCTGGGCGAGTGTTGTGGCGGAGGCGATGGCGTATTAGTAATGCCTCAGGATTAGTAATCCAAAGGCCCAAGCTAATGCACTGTGGACACAGGCTCAAGTCCCATGATGGTAGCTGGAAGCCAGCTGGTGCAAGTAAATTCATTAATAAAATCTGGAATTGAATACTAGTCTCGGTAATGGTGCCATTAAACTATCGAGTTCTGAGTAGCCCTTTAACAGTGCTAATGAAGCCATTGGCTTTAAGTGGCTTTCATCGTAAGGAGGTCTTCCTCCATTCTTTCTAAGCAGGCTCCTGTTCACTTTAGCAGCAAAAGGTTAGAGGCGACCCCAGAAAGACCCCCCTCATGTTTGCCTTTCCCCCTGACTGCCATTCTACAGCTTTCCCTCCCTGTTTCCCCCCTCGTGTTCGCCCTTCCCCCTGACTGCCATTCCACAGCCTTACCTCCCCTTTGCCCCCTCTTGTTTGTCAGCCTGACAAATATCCTCACAGCCCACCCCCAGTTGAAGTGCTAGTCTCTGAAAGTGGAAGCTTGCATGAGTACCACAGCACAGTGGTGTTCCTCAGGACAATGATAACAAAGAGAAGGAGCAGCCCAACCCAACAGCCCCAGCAGAGTAGCGTTCATCACAACAAGACCGGCGCAGCGCTATGGCAGGTATGTTCCATTCACCTCGAAGTTACCAACGAACTGAGGTCCGACTTGTACACGCCACCCCTTTTTAAATGGGCTTGACGCTGGTATAATTTCCCACTGGTGTGATGGAAGATTGGAAGGCGTGGCAAGATTCCGGCAAGCGGCTGTTTTAATGAGCATTCATGAAATGCTAATGAATGCAAATAGTGTTCGCGCAACTAGTCAGCGGGATAACTAACCTGCCATGAAAACACCACTGGGAGAATTGCGACCTGCTTTTACGATGGCAGGTTTCCAATTTTTTGCTTCCTGCTGGATTCTCTGCTCCCGCCCGCCATGAAAGCCCCCATGGATGGGATGAGAGAATTTCACCCAAAGTTTGAGATTCAAGACATTTGCTAAGAGAATAAAGCCACACAATTCTATGGATTTTAAACAAAAATAAACTTTACTGTGTAAGGGCAAAAAGATAAAACAATTTACAATATCTATCTTATACTCTAACGTTCTGGGTTAATATAGGTACATGTGTGTTACCAGGCAAACTGGTCGAGCACACCACACTGTACAACAAATAGCAAATGCGACCAAGGTAGATCCCACGATTTTTCGGCACCCCACTCAGATGTCAGTAAACACAGTCAACCAATCTTGTTGAAACTCTCCCTCATGAGGAACTCCAAACGTTTCACTTTCGAAGATCAAGGGCGGAATTTTCCAAGCCCGCCGGTGGCGGGCGTGATAGGTGGCATGCACGGAAAATATGGCCCAACCTGCTTCACATGGCATGAAGGCAGGTCGTGATTGTCCGCTCAGCCCACCAAAGCCAGGCCACATTTCCTGCCATCTGTTGGCAAGGAGCTAATTGTAATACATTAGCATATAATTAAAAGGCCATCCCACCAGACTCTTGGAACCCTGCCGTATCGTCCGTCCACGTCAGCAGGAGCGGCGTGCACTTGGCGGCCTTCACTTTGGGGGAACTGAGGTGAGTGAGCAGCAGCGTCCTCCACAGCTCGCCCGTTAATTACAGGCCTCGGGGTGGGGTAGAGACAAGTGCTGGCCAGCCATGGAGGCGACTGTTGAGATGGGGTCAAGTGCTGCCCTGGCGCTGCATCCCACACACAGGCAATCGAGGTGGGGGCCAGGGTAAGCGAGGGAAGTGGCCATGCATTAGGGACGCCTATACGAACTGACCATGCCTCTGTAAGTAAGACAGATCAGGCACAGCCACGGTGATACAATTGGGGTCAGGGTCCTAGCCTGCCTGCCCATGCAAGCAATGCGGAGGCACCAAAGGGCCACCAAGCACTCTATACCCTAACCCCCCACCCGACACACACTTCGAGTCCGCCACCACTTTATTGGACCACAGAACAGTTGGACAGCACACATTGTATAATCTCCTCTCCAACGCTGGGTCATGTAGCAGTCACTACTGGATGCGCTCACAGCCCCTTGCAATCTCAGCATCCTGGCTTGGACCTGTGTACCCCATGTAGCAGGTTGACAGGGCAGCCATGCAGCGCACACATCTCTGACCATCCGAGGAATGACCAGCACTCTCTGGGAAGCATTAAGGGGGGGTCAGACAGTGCAAGGAAAGGTCCTAAGTACAGCCATGATAACCACGCCTCCCTCCCTTTCATACTGCAGGAGGACCACATTAGGATCATGGATTCTGATGATCTAGCTGTATGCCTGATGGCCTACAGAGACCGTAGGGGACATGGAGGGGACTCTCTGCTAGTGGCTGTGAAAGTGACCGAGACACTCAATTTCTATGCCAGTGGCTCTTTCAGGGCTCCACAGGTGACCTCCCTGGGATTTCAAAATCCGCCACCTACAAATGCATCCATGAGGTCAGGATGCCATCTTCTCCTTGACACACAACTTGGTGCATTTTGCCCGGGATCGGGACAGCCAGGATGCAAGGGTCATTGGATTCGCCTTGATCTCAGGATTCCCACTGACTGCACTCGTATGGCACTCAGGTCTCCATTGCTACACTCAGTGAACTTCATCAACCGCAAGGGCTTCCAATCACTGAACATGCAGCTGGTACGCGACCACCAGAAACGCATCCTGCAGGTTTGCATACGGTTTCCAGGGAGTGTGCACGACGCTTACATTCCGGGTCGCTCACAGATCCCTGCCGTCATCCAGGGTCCACAGAGGCTGCAGGGTTGGCACCTTGGGGACGAGGGCTACCCGCAGAGGCCATGGTTGATGACACCCGTGCGGCGGCCTCAGACTGCAGCAGAGCGACGCAATAACGAGGCTCATGCAGCAGCTCGCAACTTGGTGGAGCAGACCATCGGGATGCTGACGATGCGCTTCCGGTGCCTGGACCAGCCTAGTGGAGCCCTGCAGTACAGTCTACAGAGGGTGTCACGCATCATCTTCATCTGCTGCGCCCTTTACAACCTGATGCTGCAACAGGGAGAAGAGCTGGCAGAGGAGGAGATGGAGGACCTACATGTCTCCTCCAATGAGGACACCAACGGGGATGAGGGTGAGGGGCCCTCAGTGGTAACGACTATGGGGATGAGGCTCCCACACTGGCGAGACAAGGCAGGTGTACACGAGAGGTCCTCATAGCTGCCAGATTTGTGGAGGATGATGATGACATGCGGTGAGGTATCTCCATTGAACCTCACATCACAGTTGTGAACGTTTGACTCCAGTCTGGCTTACCTCAGCGTCAATATCCTCTGTGAGAATGCTCCTGTCATGGTGATGCAGTAGAGGCTCTAATTGTCACTCAGTCGCAGGAGGATGATGACAACATGCAGTGAGGACACTCCATAGATCTTCACATAGCCTCTGAGAACATCTGACTCCTTTCTGGCCGAGGGCAGCTCACTTGCGCTCCATGATCAGGACCATCTCAGAGACCCATGCCATGAGATTTTAGATGCACCTGATGCTGTGTCTGCCTTCAGCACCTCATCGCTTCAGGAGCTGGTGCACAGCATCTCTGGTCACAGATAATAGTGTAATGGGGGCCAGCCCCACCTTAAAGGTGAGAGCATAGAGAGTATAAGAGAACTCTGTGGCGCCTGCCCACTACATTTTGGCATCAATGACCAGCACTGCCGAGGTGCAGGCATCAGTAATGTTTCCAGAGAGTGTGAGGCTGGACCATCATTGTGGTCTGAAGGCTGCACAGGGAAGAGGCCCTGGACTGAGACACCTGCCTTTTATCTTGTGCAGAAAGGTTTCACATCTGAGTGACAAGAACACTGCTCATCAGAACAATGAGCCATAGGCAGGGAGACATTCTTGGGAGTTTATTGACTATAGTGAACATTATGTACAAGTGATTAACACCCATGCCCAGTCTGTGCAACTAATTCTCCTTAACGTTCCTAACCCTGCTGCCTACATATTGGTGCTCCCGGGACATCCGCAGCGGAGGTGGAGACAGCCTGTTGACTGTGAGGCCCTGTCTGTGATGACTTTGGCGGGTGTCCTCTGGAGAGGTGAGACTTGGAGGACCCCGGCCTGCTTTCGAGATCCTGCTGTGTGGCAATGGCACCCTCCTTGGCCTGTGAAGCTGGATCTGCGGAGGTGACAGGAAGATAGGATTCAGATGGGCCAGTCATTCCCAGAGTCGCCTGGGTGGATGGCCCCGGAGCATGCACCTGCTGATTCTCCTCCCTCTGGGTGCCCAAGAGCCCCTAGCTGACTCCGTGAGTGGAAGGGGTTGGTGGAATGAGATTGAGCTGCCCAGCACCCCTCTCGCGTACACACTGTTGGAGGCCAACTATGACATCAGCGATGGAGTTAAGCCCGCGCAGCAGTACAGGAGTGACGTGCTGGACCAAGGTCTCCATGGCGGCTGCCATCCTGCCAGTGTTGACCTCAGCGCGGGCATTGCAACACAATCACCTCAGCCTGAAGATGGACGAACTCCTCCATCGTGCCTTGCAATCTGAGAAGTGCAGTGGCCATCTCTTCATGATGTTTCATTGCTTGCCTTTGCAGCCCGAGCAACTGTGACATGACTGAGGCCAGAGGCTCATCATGTGACTTGGACTCAGCAACGTTCTGGCCTCCAGCAGTCCTCCGAGTGCCGGGGACCTGGGAAGTCCCTGCCTCTACCTGCTGTGAATCAGAAAGTGCGATTTACTCACCAGATTGTGAACCCGAGGCTACTCTAAAGCTAGGTCCCACCGAGGTGTGTGTCTCTGCGCTAGTGGAGGGTGTGGTTGAGCACTGTGATGGGACTTCAGGGAGGGTGCCTTCAGATTTCTCTTCAGAGGTTTCTTCGGAGCTTGATTGGAGGCCCTGGACTATGGACTCTGTCGGTCGTTTGGCAGATGTGCCTGCGAAAGCAAGGAGAGATAATTAGTGCATGGCAGTGGCCTATGAATGAGGACACATCACTCACGGCATGGTTATCTGATGGATGTTGCATTGCTGGATCCTCAGTTGGTAGAGCAGCGCCGACCTCACCGTCAGCACAGGACCAGCCCTGGTCATCGCCGGCCAACTGGATGGCTCTGTTTTCAAATTCTGTGAGAAGTTTCAATTCCGGCATCCTTCCACCTGTCTGCGACCTTTCCCTCCTGTTGTGAGCCAGTTTGTCCAGCATAGATATACTCTCCCCATCTGTATCAGGACTCCTGCCTGGCCAGATGATAAGTATGCCTGGCCTGTGTGAATGGTGAGTGGTCCCATGAATGGGATTGAGGACAATGACGGTGTGTGTGAAAGAGTGAATGGTGATGTCCCTTGCACTGGCAGTGACTGAGGGCCCTGTGGATGTGTGATGGGTTTGTGAGTGTGTGAGTTGGGAGTGATGAAAAGACTGACTTACCCTGGCAGAATGGAGATCATTCATCCTCTTGTGGCACTGGGTGGTCCTCTTTTGCAGGGCATTCGCGCTGACCACAGCTGCCACTGCTTCCCAAGCCGGGTTGGTGACATTGCTACCCATCCTGCTGCCAGAGTGGGGGTAGAGCATTCCCGTCGGGCCTCCACAGCATCCAGCAGTCGCTCTAGGGACCCGTTGTTGAAGTGGAGGGCTGCAGTCTTTTTGCCTTTGCTGGCCATGTCTCCTGGACAGCGGTGGTGAGATGGTGGCAATGAGCACTTTGCTAGCGGCTGCCTTTTAAAGTTGGCGACTGGCATGATGCAACAGTGGGGTTATGGCAAGTGGGCGAATGAGAGCCCGCCCACCATGGAAACGGCATGTTTCCTGGGATTGCATAAATAATGAGGCGGGCTCAGGAAGATACGGCGTGAAAACCCGCCGTTCTTATCGGCGGGTAGGACTCCATTTTACCCACCCGATACTGCACTTAGTCCAATTCTGGGAAAATTACACCTCAAGCCTCTGAAGTCCCTCAAAAGGTGCTCCAATTCAGAATGACTCAGTGACAGCACACACCGCCCGCCCCCCCCCAGCATTTCAAACCCATCTGGCAATACTTGTTCCCCTGGATTTCCGAGTCTGCACTCCAGCCGTTACTTAATAGCACAATTTCCACTCTAATAGCTGGCTAGTTTTAGTAGCTGGCACTGGCCCTGTATTTCATCTAGCTCCAATCTCCCCAGCTGCACCAAGCTATAAACGGCTCCCAGGTTTTTTCTGAGCCCTAACCCTTTCCAGCATGGAACCAGCAACCTTCTGGCACCACCGCAGCTCTCCAGGACTTCTACTGAGCCCTAACTGCAAGAGCCAGCTCACAGCAACACTTTTGCTTCCTGGAGCCTGCTAATGGCAGCAACTTTTCAGTATGGCATTTTCCTCTGCTGCAGAACATCTCCCAGCAAGCACACAAATAAATTGAAACCCTGGGACTTTCTTCAGCTTCACCCATCTCCAGAATGACATAGCTTTCCAGGGCTCACTGAATTCTTTTAAATTAATTATAGCTCCAACACCCAAAACAAAACAACTCTCTGGGCTGCATTTCTTGCAAGCAGTGTAGACACCTCATCTCTAATTCTCCAGCTAAGTAAGCCCACCTGCTGTTTTATGATCTTACTCTTCTAGCTGTTAACCCCTTAAATCAACATGGCCCCAACCTTTTGAGTGTAATAGTCTTCAAGCTGCTTTAATTGTATTTCTCATTTCTGACAGTTAAATTTTAATCCACAGAACCAAAAATTACATCTAAAACATTAATATGAACTATATATTTATAACATCAGCATCAATTGTCATTTCCATAGAGAGTTTCAAACTTCTTCTATCCTTTTTATGTAGAAGTAATTCCTAATTTCACTCCTGAAAGTTCAGGCTCTAATTTTTAGACTGT
The DNA here is from genome assembly GCF_964194155.1 of Cetorhinus maximus. Lineage (NCBI taxonomy): Eukaryota > Metazoa > Chordata > Chondrichthyes > Lamniformes > Cetorhinidae > Cetorhinus > Cetorhinus maximus. Next base: position 58,654,357 of record NC_135885.1, on the reverse strand, counting down.
GGCCCCTAATCCTGGTTGGGACAACTAGCAGAAATAGTTTTTTCTATATGTACCCTATCAGGAATTTGCTGATGACACAAATATAGGTAGAAATGTAAATTGTGAAGAGGACATAAGGAGGCTACAAAAGGACACGGGTGAAGTGAGTGGGCAAAGACCTGGCAAATGGAGTATAATGTGGGCAAATGTGAAATTGTCCATTTTGGCAGGAAGAATAAAAAATAAGCTTATTATTTAAATGGTGAGAGATTGCGGAGCTCTGAGATTCAGAAGGATCTGGGTGTCCCAGTGCATGAATCACGAAAATGATCCCAGGAATGAAAGGCTTAACGTTTGAGGACTCTGGGTCTATACTCGATGGAGTTTAGAAGGATGAGGGGGGATCTGATTGAAACTTACAGAATACCGAAAGGCCTAGATAGAATGGACGTGGGGAAGATGTTTCCATTAGTAGGAGAGACTAGGACCCGAGGGCACAGCCTCAGAGTAAAGGGAAGACCTTTTGAACAGAGATGAGGAGAAACTTCTTTAGCCAGAGAGTGGTGAATCTATGGAATTCATTGCCACAGAAGGCTGTGGAGGCCAGGTCATTGAGTGTATTTAAGACCGAGATAGAAAGGTTCTTGATTGGTAAGGGGATCAAAGGTTACGGGGAGAAGGCGGGAGAATGGGGTTGAGAAACTTATCAGCCACGATTGAATGGCAGAGCAGACTCGATGGGCCGAATGGCCTAATTTCTGCTCCCATGTCTTATTATGATCTTATTATTATGAATCACAAAAGATAGTATGCAGGTACAGCAAGTAATTAGGAAAGCTAATAGAACGTTATCGTTTATTGTGAGGGGAATTGATTACAAAAGTAGGGAGGTTATTCTTCAGTTGTACAGGGCACTGGTGGGACCACACCTGGAATATTGTGTATAGTACTAGTTTCCTTATTTAAAGAAAGATGTAGCTGCGTTAGAAGCAGTTCAGAGAAAGTTTACTAGACTAATACCAGGAATGAGCGGGTTGTCCTATGAAGAAAGGTTGGACAGGTTAGGCTTGTATCCACTGGAATTTAGAAGAGTAAGAGGCAACTTAATTCAAACCTTTAAGACCCTGAGGGGTCTTGACAGGGTGGATGTGGAGAGGATGTTTCTTCTTGTGGGAGAACCTGGAACTAGGGGGTCACTGTTTAAAAATAAGGGGTCGCTCATTTAAGACAGATGAGGAGAAAGTTTTTCTCACAGAGGGTCGTGATCTTTGGAACTCCTCCTCAAAAGGTAGTGGAAGCAGAGCCTTTGAACATTTTTAAGGCAGAGCTAGATGGATTCTTGATTAACAAGGGGGGCGAAAGGTTATTGGGGGTAGGCAGGAATATGGGGTTGAGGTTACAGTCAGATCAGCCACGACCTTATTGAATGGCAGAGTGGGGCCGAGTGGCCTACTCCTGCTCCTAATTCGTATGTAGGCCCCTTTAATTTCTTGAATGCCTCAATCAAATCATCACATAACTGTCTAAATTCCAGAGAACATAAGCCTATTTTGCATAATCTCTCCTCGTAATTTAATACAATTAAATAATCTCTCCTCGTAATTGGAATACAACTATCATTCTCGTAACCTACCGTACACTCTCTCCAAGGCCCTCCTAAGTTGTGCCCAGAACTGCTCACAATGTGCATAAAATCCAAGTCTCTTTGGACCTCCACTATTTCTAGCTTTTCACCATTTAGAAAGTACTCTGTTCAATCTTTTTTAGGTCTAAAGTGCACAACCTCACATTTCCCTACATTGAAATCCATTTGCCCATTAATTTAACCTATCTGTATCCCTTTGTAATTTTATGCTTCCACCTATATTGCTCACATTTTAGAGAGGTTTATGACAATAACACTTTATCATTCAAAAAATAGCATGGCTTTCCAAGCTCATCTGGCAGGCTTTTCACAACAAAGCATTGAAGGAACATTTGCAATGCATTCTTTCCAGGGAGGTGACGGATCACTACACAGAAAAAGAAACCAGCATGAGGTAATTGAATTTTTGGTGAAGAAAGTGCTGCAAGACATTCTTAAAAGGATGAGGAGTGCCAAGTACTGCTCTATGGTCTTGGACTGCACTCCTGATGTGTGCCATTATGAAAAGATGTCTTTTACTGCTAGATTCCTTGACACTTAGATGGCATTCAGGAGCACTTTATTGGTTTCAATTGCGTTGTGCGTTGAGTACACTAATGCCCTGAGAAGAAAAAAATCTGCCATCTTTATGTGGCCTGGCCTACATGTGACTCCAGACCTACAGCTTAATTGCCCTCTAAAATGGCCTAGTCCAGCAAGCCACTCGGTTGCATCAAACCAGTAGTTTGAAGTCAAAAAGGAACGAGCTGGGATGGACCATCTAGTATTGACCTAGGCACTGGAAATGATAACAGTACACCCAGCCCTGTTGACCTTGCAAAGTTCTCCTTACTAACATCTGGGGTTTGTGCCAAAATTGAGAGAAGTATCCAACAGGCTAATTAAGCACCAGCCTGACATAGTATACATACACACTGAATCATAGCTTACAGACAACGTCCCAGACATCACCATCACCATTCCCAGGTAGGTCCTGTCCCACCTGCAAGAGGTGGCCACACAGTGGTATAAAGTTGGTAGCTGCTCTGGCAATCACCCAACATTGACTCCAGACCCCATGAAGTCACATGGCATCAGGTTAAACATGGACAAGGAAACCTGCTAATTACCACCAACCACATCCCCTTAGCTGATAAATCATGTTACAATGAACTATGACCAATCATCTTCAGCTGCTTTGTCAGCTTCATCAAAGCCAGAAATGGGAATGTTTGCACAATGTTCAGTACCATTCGTGACTCCTCAGATACTAAAGCAGTCTTAGTCCATATGCAACAAGACATAGACAACGTTCATGCTTGGACTAATAAATGGCAAGTAACATTCATGGCACTCAACTGCCAGGCAATGACCATCTCCAACAAGAGAGAATCTAACCATCTCCCCTTGACATTCAATGGCATTACCATCACTGAATCAGCCAATATCAACATCCTGGGGGTTACTATTGACCAGAAATGGAACTGGACTAGCTATATAAATAATGTGGCTACAAGAGCAAGTCAGAAGCTGGGAATTCTGCAGCCAGTAACTCATCTCCTGACACCCCTCCCCCCCCCTCCCGCCAAAGCCTTTTGACATCTACAAGACACAAGTCAGACATGTATTGCAACACCCTTCACTTGCCTGGATGAATGAGGCTCCAACAACACTCAAACTCGACACCATTCAGGATGAAGCAGCCCACTTGATTGGCACCCTATCCACCATCTTAAACATTCACCCCTTCCACCACCGCGCACAGTGCAGCAGTGTGTACATTTATAAAATGCACTGCAGCAATTCAACAGCATCTTCCAATCCTGTGACCTCTGCCATCTGGAAGGATAAGGATAGCAGATGCATGGGAACACCACCCCCTGCTAGTTCCCCTCAAGCCACACATTTACGTTTTTATAATGATGTAAAGGCACTAATCACTCATAAGGGATTGGGTAAACAGGTTGTGGGTTCATTTTTTGAGACTAGGCACATGAGAACATGTATACACGGATAAAAAGCTTGAAGACATCAGCAGCAAAGCCATGTGTGCTGCACTCTGTTCACAGGCCAAAGTGGAACTGAGATTGGATCATATGACATACTTCCCTTCTAGTGAAGGCATGCTGCTATCCCTTAAAAGCATATTACAACATCCCACTTTCTTTCTCCCCCTTCCAAAGAAGTATAACTATTAATAATTCAGGTTCATGCTTAGTTACCATTACATAAGTGTATAGAACAGATAAATCTATGAGACTCTAAAGCGTGGAGGTAATTTGCTTTTACGCCCAGATCTTGTAATGGTAACCTTGTCAGGAGGTTTATTTAAATGCTCGCAGTAATCTGTGGGGTTGTCATTCTTGGATGTTGTTCTTAGTTGCATTTAGGATCTGGTTCCCGATGCAATAGGGCTGTCCAGTGGTTGAGGAGCTGGAATGGATGTGATTTGTCCTCAGTTACACCTCACCATTGCGCCTTTGTGTGTAATGACTTCATAGTACCTTGGTTCTGAACAGATCCTTGTCACCTTGGCTGGTTTGCCATGTACCTTTTATGGAATCCTGGATGAAACCTCATTGTCCCAGCTCTAAACTTGGCAATTCTGTACACGGATTTTTATCGTGCACATTGGTCATCTTCTCTTGCTGTTTCAAAAGTTGCCCTTTAGTTTCTGAGAGAGTAGAATGGGTAAGAGTACGTAAATTGATACGCACTGATCTACCAAACATGAGCTGTGCAGATGATGAAATAGTTGCACTTAAAGGCATTGCTCTCAGATGTAACATTGCAATGTGTAGATCTTACTTGGTCTCTACATTTGAGAATTAGGGATATCACCATGTGAATCATTCTTTCAACCAGGCTGTTAGATCTAGGGTAATGAGGAGAAGGGGGAGTATGATCGATATTCCATTTATCACAGATATCCTGACATGGCTTACAAATAAATTGCAGATCGTTATTCGTAATGATCTCAGCATACCAAATAAACTGAAAATAGCACCTAGAGTGTGCACAACAGTTGCGCTTGATGTATTGTGCAATTGTCAAATAATGTGGTGCTTGGTAAAGTAGTCGACAATGACGATGAAGTCAGTGCCATGGACGTGAAAGATGTTGGATGCAATTTTGGACCAAAGATAGGTAGGAGCTTTATGCGGAATCAGTGGTGCTTTGAGCTGACTTGGCATATGCTCTTGACCTGCTTCTCACTTCTTGACAACAGCTTTAATGTCATTGTTCATACCCGGCTAATAGATTGTCTGTCTTGTGAGTCTTCTCATCTGACCTATGCCCATGTGTGAGCGATGAAGTTGGTGAAGAATATCAAGTCGCAAAGATTCTGGTATGATGACCTGCCTGCCTTTGCAAATGACTCCCACGGAGATGCCTAGCTCATCCAGGTAAGGCCAAAATGGTTTCGTGTTCATGGACATGCTGATTGAATCAGGCCATCCGGCAATGATGGTTTTCCACAATTTCTCTAGTGTGGAATCTTTTGCCATTTCTTTTTGTAGCAGCTCAATTTGGAGAACATCTTCAAGTTCGATGTCAATGAAGTCAACTTATAGATTTAAGGATATACCTTCTGTTTTTGCTGGGCTAGGCAATCTGCTAAGTGTATCCGATATAACCATCAAGTTACCTGGCTTTTACCTAATCTCACAGTCATAACCTTAAATCTTTATCAAGAGATGTTGCAATCTTGGTACTGCATTAGTCAATGATTTTCGCCAAATCATCTCCAGTGACTTGTGGTCGGTCTCTACCACAAATCTTTTGCCAAATAGATAGTTATAAAAACGCATGATTCCAAACACTAAAGCTAATGTTTCCTGTTCAACATTGGAATCGTTGGATTGCAATACGGACAGAGATTTTGAAGCAAATGCAACCGGTTTGCCTTTTTGTAGTATGCATGCTCCCAGGCCTTTCTGTGAGGCATCCAGCTCCAGAGTAGTTGTTTCCCTCGGATTGTAAAATTGCAAATTCAATGCTTCTGATAATGAGTGGTTCAGGACTTCGAAGAGGTATTGGTGGTCTTCGTGCCACAGGAAAGGCACATCCTTTCTCAACAATTCCTTAGTGATGAAGGTTTTTGAGCAAAATTGGAAATGTATGGAGACGAGAAATTAAATTATTTTACTTGAATCTGGAAATATGCCAGCACTGGAATAAATGTAACTGAAGAAATTGACCTGCTACACGTTGATGGCACATTTCAGACTGTTGAACACCAGTCCTTCTTTATGTGCTGCTTGCATCAGTAAGTGCATATTATGGTCATGTTCTTGCTTTGTTTTTCCCACAACGGCAATTTCATCGGCAATACACATGCATCCTGGCACAGTGCATGTAATGTGGTCCATGTGAGATAGCCCGAAGGGAAGTTGTTGAAAACAGTTTCGTTCAAATGGGGTGCAGTCTGTTTGGATCAGTGCACAGCTCTTTGTAGCTGCATCAGCCTTTATTCTAGTGCACTGTCACTGCCGATGGTCTTTTCTGTCACATGCCTTGCAGAATTACTGGAAAGCTGTGCATGCAGAAGGCCATACATTCCACATGTCTTGCTCGGTTTAGGTGTTCTAGTAAGTGCGTCAATAGTTGGGGTTGTGCTTAGGATCTGCAAATTTCGTCGACCTGCGAGGATCACGTCGTATACTTACATCCATCCTTGAGTAGTTCTTCGATGCTATATGATTTGGTCTTGTCTAGCAGATCTTTCTGGAATTCTGCCATGGGGAATGGATGCTATCAGCAACTCGACAATTCTGTCTGCTAGCTCTGTATCTGAAAAATCACAGTACGTACCCTTTTCTCTGCATCTGCTGACAAAGTGGTTTATGGATTATGTACACTGTTGTCAAATGACGTGAACTCTAGCTGATGTATATGGAAACTTAACCTGATTCTGAACCGGTCCTCCAATATAGTCCATATCTTTTGGGGATCCTTTAGCACTTCTTCTGTTAATTCTGACATGTAGACCTTTATTCCCAGTTACTAGGTGAATTTTTATGGTTTGCCTGTCTGGTTCAGACACACTGGAATCAAGAAACCATAGCTCTGTACACTGTTTAAAAATTTTGAATTCACATAGTACGTCAGAACTGATAGGCTATGCACTGCAATCTCACCACGAGGGATCTGTCTGCTTACCTTGAGCACTACCCTGGCTCTGTGTCTTCAGTGCTGTAATATGCCTTTAAGGGATAGCAGCTTACCATCACCAGAGGGGAAGTGTGTCATGTGATCCAGTCTCAGTCATCACATGACACACTTCCCCACTAGTGATGGCATGCTGCTATCCCTTAAATACACACACCATCCTGACTTGGAATTATATCGCCATTCCTTCACTATCACTGGGTCAAAATCTTGGAACACCCTCCCTAACAGCATTGTGGGTGTAGCTACACCACTTAGACTGTAGAAGTTCAAGAAGGCGGTTCACCACCATCTTCTCAAGGACAGCTAGGGATAGGCAACAATTGTTGGCCTAGCCAACGATGCAGACATCCTGTGAAAGAAGCTGTAATGACACATTGTAAGGACCTTTGTTGGCGTTAACATCTGGAGAGAGTTCTGATAATGTCTTTGACCTCTCCAGAGAACTTGGCTATCTCAAGTCTACCTCTAACAAACTGTAGTGCTCCTCAAGCATATCTACAATTTCCTTACAACAATGAACTTAATAACAATTTCCCAAACACACAGTTAACAGATGTTCCAGCGAACAGATCTTATCTAAGTTGCAGTTCGTAAAAACATATTTGCGATTGACCATGGGAGACAACAGGCTACCTTTGCTAGCCATCCTGTAGATCAAGAATGATGTGGATCAAAACATAAACTGTCACGAGCAATATCAGAGATTACAGCAGCAAAGATTCACAAAGTCAACTTCTGTGTCTTGCAGTCTTAGGGAAGAAAGTATTTTATTTATTTCCATTTAGTAATTTAATGTTTAGATTTTTGGTCTCTCAGCTATGTTATTTTACTGACTTATATTGTTTACTATTTGAACAAAATTGAATTTAACTGAATTTTGCATCATTCCCACTTTTTAAAAAATAAATTATAAAAAGCTTTTAAGATTACAGATTTATTTTTAAAACTTTTGCTAATACTGTTACATAAACTAAAAGAAAGGCCGCCAAAATGCAATTCCGCCCATAGTCCCATTTTTTTGTAAGTGCGGTCCTGGCTGTTTGATCCTCGGCCCCTATATGTACAGTTCTAGTACAGCTTTTTAGTGTTCGTGAACTGGAGTCCTCGTATTTTTTTCTCTCCATAGCTTGGATCTCCTTCTGTAAATTGTAGTGCCCTCACTACCACTCTAGTGGATGCTAGTTAATTTAGCAGAAGTCAGTAATTAAGTTCAGGAGTGCATTGCTCAGTACCACTTACCCACTTTTGTAACATTGGGCTAGATTTTATGGAGGCAGCAGGAATCCTGCCGCCAGGGATAAAAGCAGGAGGCAAACCTACTTCGGCAGTCAGCAGAACCTGGGACTGCACTTTGTTGTCGGCAGTAAATTAAGTGGCTATGGCTGCCACCAGGGCTGCCATCCTTATTAAAGACAGTCGCTCCAACCCTCCACCCCCACAAAAGCTGCCAGCCCAATCAGAGGTCTAACAGCTCAGTAGCACCATTGCTAGTGGTGGTAACTGCTGGGGCTGTATCTGCTGGATGAGGTAAGTGGGGTCTGGGGGGCACTGGGGCAAGTCAGGCAGACCTTTACAAAGTGATGGTCATTGAGCGCAGGCAACGCCAATACTGCAGGGGAAACCATGGCTGAGGGGCGGCCCCTCCATGAACCAAAGAGTGCTAGCTGGTCTCCTGATGCAGCAGGAGATCCCCAAGCACTGGGAAATTGCCAGCAGAGATGGGAAGAGGCTCTCAATAGGCCACTTAAGTGGCACCATTGGACTCTGGGTGGGCATGCCATCCGCCACCTTTCTCATCACTGATAAGACACAATGATGGCAAACAGACTATGGGTATATTTGCCATACTTCCCACCCTCCTGCAGTTCTGAAGAAAGATCCTTGACCTGACACATTAACTCTGTTTTTCACTCCACAGATGGTGCCAGACCTTCTGGGTAATTCCAGCATTTTCTGTTTTTAGTTCAGATTTCCAGGATCCACAGTATTTTGTTTTAAATCTGGTTCTAAGTTGGTTTGTAATATTTTACAAATGTACTAGAATGTTCATAAGAGCACATGCAGTACAAGCAGTTATTTCCATTGAATTATAATTGAGTTTTTAAAATTATTTTGAATTCATGGTCATGCAATGCTTAATTTTATGAAGAACAGAAGAATTCAATTATATACCATTAAACAGAACAAGGACAGGGCACTAAATAGAAACAGATGGTTTAGTTCAAGTGGTCAACTTTTAATTTATTATTAAAGAGGGTAAAAGAAGAAACACTTGTTGCAGCTTTACACAATAAGAAATTTTGCACTATTGAAAAGCTGCAAAATCATTGCATCCTATAAAAATTTAAATGGGAAGGAATGAAACAAGGAACATGTGTTACTGTAAGTATCAAAGTTTCTTTGTTTTTGTGCAGGATATTTGCAGCGTTTCCTGCAGGCATGCAGCAATGAGACATGGTTCCGCACTTGTTCCATGCTTCTGAGAAACTCTAAACTGGAGGTACAAATACTAGAGAAACTGAGCATCATCCTACAGAAACTCTCTAAAATAAAGTACGAAAAATTACATTTTGCTGAATTGACTGAAATATTGCCATGTACAAAGTATAATATAAATAACAAATGCGTAATTTAATATAATTTAACTTGACTTTTATTTATAACGTTAATTGTTCTTCAATGTGAGTATGATATCTAGCACTAACATTTAAAACTACTTCACAAAAAAGGAATTACTTCTTGGACCCCCATATGCATGGAAGGGTTTGGGCACCTTATATTCCAGTTCTCTCCCCCAGTTATTTAATGTTTTCCCTAATATTGTGGGCAACTTTAATCATGAAGCCTACTATAATATTTAACATTTTGTCTGATTTAAGATGACCCCAAATCACATTATGTGCATGATACCTAAGCAAACACAATTTGTTATTTATAGAATCTCTTTTTTAAAATCAAACTCTGTGCACTGAAGCTGAGGCAAGTAATTGCAGTATTTGAGATTAATCTTCTGGCCCAGATTATGAGTAGGAGAGAAGATGTCAAAATGATCCTCGTTAAAGCCAAAAAAATTAAAAAGGAAAACCAACTTACATTTGGAGAACTAGCTTTGCTCTTTTTAAAACACCAATTTAAATCAATTGCAGTTTATGACTGCAGCTTTTAGCAGCAAATTTAATGTCTCTGTTGGATGAGGACCAGCCCCAAGACTTTGTTGTTTAAGCGCCCAGTGATAAAGTGTAATGCTATTGGACAAAGAGACTAATTGGAATGTATATTTTCTTTACAGGAGTAATAAGAAACTATTTGAATTGTTCACTATCCACATCCTGATTCAAGAGTTACACAGGACTACAGATCCAGAGCACACTTTCTTGGTTATCAACCTGCAGTCTATTCTGTTTAATCTAGGCATAACAAAAGGCACTGCTTTGGCCAGTAATCTGGGCAACAGCCATTCAAAGCAGTAAATATTTACCATTTGAGGCTAAAACATTCTGCTGGTTTTTGTATTTTTATCATTACTGGGTGAGTTTTCTGGGTCTAACTTACCAATAATTCACAGATCATGTACTTGGTTACATTTCACAAAAGCATGTTTAATATATTTTTATTTGAAACCAAATCAATTGGAAAAGTTAATTTGCTTCAGGGAAGTGAAAACTTTACCTCTAAGCTATTGAGGTACTGTTCCTATATGTCAGCTGTTATCATTTCATACCTGAGAGTTAGATTGTGCATTTGGCTCTCACCAAGAACTCATCTGGGCTGACATTCCAGTACAAACCCAAGGGAGAGCTGCTACCTTTTCAGTGGGATATTAAATCAAAGTTCTGTTTGCCTGTTCAGGATGGAGCAGAGCAGAGTGTACTGGCCAACATTTCTCCTTCAACCAATGTGACCAAGGCAGATGAACTATTTGTTGGATGGTGCTGATGCAAAATAGTTGCTACGTTTGCCTATATTATAGCCACTGCGCTCCATAGGCGGTTCATATGTGAAGCTCCATGTATAAGGTGATTTTGAAAGACATGGAAAGGTACACATTTTTATTTTATTTGTTCGTGGGATGTGGGCGTCGCTAGCAAGACCACCGTTTATTGCCCATTCTCTTGCTCTTGAGGATGATGAACCATTTTCTTGAGCTGCTGCAGTCCAATGCAATTACTTTTCTTAGTTAATTCCTCCAAAGGTTCTGGTTAAATGTATTTGCCACATTAAATGATAAGTTATTGTGTGCCAAGTAAAATTCTGGAGTGCATCAAAATTCACTTTCCTGTCCTCCCCCTTCTGGTTCTAATTATTTATGTCATCATATAATTTCATGAACAGCAGACAGCCATGCCTCATCAAAATAACCATTTTCTAATGATCCCAGACAATGTCAGTGGCCTAGTTGACCTTGAGGGTCATTACAACCATTACATGTTATCTTCCATTTCTGTAATAAATATTATAGTATGTCACTGAATACTGATTAAGAGCAGACTTCTAACCAGTTGATATTCCACTCTTAATATTTCCATTGTTACGAGGCTATGCCACTTTATTTTTGAAAGTATGATTTTTCAACTTTCAACTGACTGGAACTTTTGTAATTTGAACTGAGACAGTAAACGTCTTAAAAATGCAAGGCCACATTCAAAGGTAGAGATGAGAAACCAACAAATCACCCTTCTTGGACTGCGAAGAGAGAGACGTTTCCTATAATCCAGAGACCCATCGCAACTCATAACCACCTCAGGAAGAGACATTAAAAATGCAAAGCATTGGTTATTGAAACAATGACTGCCCAGACAGACAGAAACAGACACACCAACCTAAAACCTCTTGGAAATACACAATGGATAAAGTATTTTGAGGCAAGGCTGCCAGCCACTAGAGAGAGATTACAAGTGACACAGGTGGTGTCAAGAAAGTCTTCAGCAGAGGATAGAAGCTGAGGGCTATCTCTCCCTCCCCTCTCTCTTTTGGAATAAGCGTGTCACCCAATTTGAAAAGTCAACTCTACCAGAAACCTACCAGCAAACCAAGATCTCGTAAAAATTGCAACATCTTCCTTATCTGACTGCATTCAAGAAATCAGCTAACCTAAATCAGCCACATCATTTTAAAAAAAGACAATCAAGGGACACTTAACTGTATATTCTTTTATCTTTTTATAGGACTCTAACTCCCCTTATTCTGATACCCGTATGTGTGTGGACCCTATTGACTGCATGAGGGCCAAATGCTTGATGTCACGTTTTTATTATTTTTCCTGGGTTTAGGGGTTAATAAACTTGCTCTTTCTTTGACTCAAGAAAATCTTGTTCGGCTCCTTATTGCTCACAGCTTAAATAATTAATTACATTCTGATTTGGAAAAGAGCATATCCACATGAAAAGGAAACTTAAATCTTTGTTGTGACCAACCAAGAAGGTTGAATAAAGGGAAGCCAGTCCACCCCTTCTCACCTGGTCATAACACCACTACTCTCCTGGCTAAGAATAATTAACCAAACACCAAACAAGAACTGGAAGTTTCTACTTTCCGAGTCTTGGTAACGAGTGCCACACCACTTGGTGCAATTATGCACTGAACTATTGGGGAATTCAAAATAGATTTGCTTTTCAGTTGTCTTGTTTATGTTCTAGGTTTACAGACTTTTTTTGGTAAAGAGCAGAGGGCATTTTCAGTGTCAAAGTAAATTGGAAATGTTTCGACCGGTTTTGTGCTACACACTTAAAGCCAACAAGCGGCCTTCTAATTAGTCCCTCTGTCATTTTATGAAAGTAAACATGGCACTTCACTTGTTTTGTTACTAGTGCCAGCACTTCAACAGATGTTAAGTTGAGTTTTTTTGTAGCATGAATGTGAAAGGGCATGCCTACTCCCAATTTATACCATTCACTGATGCCTGTACTTGCTGCCAAAATGATTAAGAACAAAATACGTTTGTAATTATGCTTATAAGCAATGATGAGGCAAAGGCCAAGTTGTAATTTTCAGTGATAAATTCCAGCACTAAAAATTACAGTGACATTTTGTCAAAGCTGAATTAGGATTTAACACTGTAATTCGAAAACACCATAATTGTGTTCTTGGGCACAGATTCTGTTCCAATATTAATGGTGCATGGGTTATATACCAGCAAAACTAAAATTGAAATGGTGGAAGTAGGTATAAAAAAAATGATGTCCAAGGCTCCTACTATAAAGTATACAATTGTGGATATTGGACGATGATAGGCTCCATCTTGGCTATATCATCCAGCATGACCAAATAGCCTCTTAACTCACTATGTGATCTCACATAGGCCAATGAGTGAGATATGATATTTGATGTTCTAGCAGAACCTTTCAAACTGAATTGTATAAAACACTGGTGAAATTGTATAAAACACTGGTGAGGCCACAACTGGAGTATTATATGCAGTTCTGGTCACCACATTACAGGAAGGACGTAATAGCTCTGGAGAGAGTGCAGAGTTTTACAAGAATGTTGCCAGGGTTGGAAAAGTGTAGCTATGAGGAGAGATTGGATAGGTTGGGGTTATTTTCCTTAGAACAAAGAAGGCTGAGAGGTGACTTGATTGAGGTGTACAAAATTATGAGGGGAATAGATAGAGTGGACAGGAAAAAATTGTTTCCCTTGATGGAGAATTCTAGAACCAGGGGGACATAGATTCAAGATAAGTGGCAGATGGTGTAGGGGGGACATGAGGAAGAACTTTTTTACGCAGAGGGTAGTGGGAGTCTGGAATTCACTGTCCAAGTTGGTGGTAGAGGCAGAAACTTTAAACTCTTTTAAAAAGTACCTGGATCTGCACCTAAAGTGCTGTAAGCTGCAGGGCTATGGGCCGGGCGCATGAAGGTGGGATTAGAAAGGGCACCTGGGTGTTCTCGGGCTGGCATGGATAAGATGGGCCTCCTCCTGTGCTGTAACTTTTCTATGGTTCTATGAACCTATACAAGAAACCTGTGTTGTGTTATAAAGATGAGACTACTCGAGTTTGAGAGTTCCAGTAACCAAGGTCTTTATTCAAGCATATGCTGGGAGATCAGCCCTCACTGCCTTTTCAAAGACTTCCCTCACAACACAAAGCCTGTGAAATAATTTATAGCTCTTGGTGATAGAAAAACACAAATGGGTGGAATTTTCCGAGCCCGCTGATTGCTGGTGTGATAGGTGGCATGCGCAGAAAGTATGGCGGGACCCACTTCACGACGGCATGAAGGCAGGCCGCGACCTTCCGCTCAGCCTGCCAACGGCAGGCCATGTTTCCCGCCACAGTCGGCGGGGAGTTAATTGTAATACATTAGCATGTAATTAAAAGGCCATCCTGCCAAGCTCTTGGAACCCCACCGTATCGTCTGTCCATGTCGGGAGGAAAGCACACCGACGTGTTTCACAACAGCAAGTAGGCAACGTGCACTTGGCAGCCTTCACTTTGGAGAAGCTGAGGTGAGTGAGCAGCAGCATTCTCCACAACTCACCTGTTGTTTACAGGCCCTGGAAGGCCGGGGAAACTGGTGCCTGGCCCCACAGGCGACCACTGAGGGGTGGGGGTTGTCTGGGGGCAAGTGTAGGCCAGCCTTGGAGGTGATTGCTGAGGGGTTGGGGAGGTCTGGGGGCATTATGACTGATGCAGTTGGTAAAGCGGAGTTACTTAAAAATCCAAGAGGGAAACTTTAAACAACTGTCATAACCTATAATTTTAAGCGTTATGTTTGAGATGCGACTCTAAATTCAGGAATCAGACCACCAATTCTCGAGGTTTTACATTAAATTAAGTGAAACATTTTATTAATTTACACAGGTTAAATATATATACACATGGCTACAAATTACTACTATCATAACTTTTAACAAATTCCCAAACTAATCTCCATTAAGGCAACAGCAACCCATAGACTTAACCAAACACTAGGCAAAGCATTTTCACCTTACAAGTTCAAAATGAGGTTCTTTCATTTTGGTTGCTGTGGAGCCAGTTGGAGGTTTGCAGCTGCCTTTTGATCTTACATTGCCTCTGCTCTGCAAACCTGAAAACTACTGAAGTTATACCTACCAGCCCTATTGAATGTTAATTCTCATTGTATCAACAACCTCTGAACTAAACCTCTCTAACAATAAAACCCCTTTCATAGTACTAACATTATTAGTAATATATACATATTGCTTGGTAGCTGCTAGAAAGGTATCCATTTTCACCCCACTTCTTGAATGCTCTATTCAAAAAATGCAAATGCAAGCTATCTCTCTTACATATCAAAACTAGTGCACATCAAAGCACCCGGACTAGCTGACTTTAATCCAATTAAGGCACACGTGCAGACTAAAACTCTATATTAAAAGAAAAATATTTTCCAAAATATTATGCATTAATAGCTTCATGACAGGGGGCAAGTGCTGGCCAGCCTCGGAGGTGACTGCTGAGCTGGGGAGGTGGGGGGGTTGCCAGGTGCTGCCTTGGCACTGTATCCCGCGCACAGGCAGTCGGAGTGGGGAGGCAGGGTAAGTGAGGGAAATGGCCACGCGTTAGGGACACCTGTATAAACTGCAATGCCTCTGCAACTAAGATCAGGTGCAGCCACATCGATATGATTGGGGTCAGACTCCTAGCCTGCCTCCCCATGCAAGCATCACTGAGGCACCAAAAGGCCACCAAGCGCTCCATGCCTCCCCGCCACCACTGCCCCCCCCCCCCCCCCCCCGCCCCGGCCACAACTCCCCCGGCACTTTATTGGACAGCAGAGCAGTTGGACTGCACACATACAATCTCCTCGCCAATGCTGGCCATGTAGCAGTCACTGCTGGAGGCACTCACAGCCCCTTGCAATCTCAGCATCCTGGTTTGGACCTGTGTCCCCATGTCGCAGGTTGACAGGGCAGCCATGCAGCACAATCATCTCTGGCCATCTGAGGGTTAACCAGCACTCTCCGGGAAGCATTAAGGGGCATTCATACAGCGCCAGGAAGGGTGCTAAGTGCAGCCATGATAACCATGCTGCAGGAGGACTACCTCAAGATCATGGATCCTGGTGACCTAGCTGTATGTCTGATGGCCTACAGAGACCATAGAAGGTGGAGGAGAGAGCGACTGAGGCACCTGGCCGCACAAAGGCAGGAGCAGCAACCTCATGAAGAAGGGGCAGCAGGGGCTCCCGCACATGGTGTCCAGGAGCGTCAGCGAGCTGTGGCTGGTTGGCGCCTAGCAATACCCTGGGTCTATAGATGCCACCTGCCATTCCTGCAGATGACTGAGAACCAGTGTCGCCAATGACGGCGCATGCCATTTACTGCAGGACTTGGTGCCAAGGGGACATGGAGGGCATCCACTGCCAGTGGCTGTGAAAGTGACCGCAGTGCTCAATTTCTATGCCAGTGGCTCCTTTCAGGGATCCACAGGTGACCACTGTGGGATTTCACAATCCACCACCCACAAATGTATCCATGAGGTCACAGATGCCATCTTCTCCACGGCACACGACTTTGTGCATTTTGCCCAGGACCGGGACAGCCAGGATGCAAGGGCCATTGGATTCACCCTGATCTCAGGATTCCCACAGGAGCAGGGTGCGATTGACTGCACTCACGTGGTGCTCAGGTCTCCATCGCTACACTCAGTGGACTTAATCAACCTCAAGGGCTTCCTCTCACTGTACTTGCAGTTGGTATGCGACCACCTGAAACACATCCTGCAGGTATGTGCACGGTTTCCAGGGAGTGTGCACAACGCCTACATCCTGAGTCATTCACAGATCCTTGCAGCCTTCCAGGGTCCACAGAGGCTGCAGGGGACAAGGGCTACCCACAGAGGCCGTGGATGATGATGCCCATGCAGCGGCCTCAGACTGCAGCAGAGCAATGCTATAATGTGATTCATGCAGAAGCTCACAAGTTGGTGGAGCAGACCATCAGGATGCTGACGATGTGGTTCCGGTGCCTGGACCGGACTGGTGGAGCCCTGCAATAAAGTCCGCAGAGGGTGTCACGCATCGTTGTTATCTGCTGCGCCCTTTATAGCCTGGCACTGCAACGGGGTGAGGAGCTGGCTGAGGAGGAGATAAAGGAGCTCCATGTCTCCTCTGATGAGGAGGACGCTGACGGGGATGAGGGTGAGGGGGTCCTTGGTGGTGACAACGACGGGGATGAGGCTCTCGCACTGGTTAGAGGAGGCAGGTGCACTCATAGCTGCCGCATTTGTGGAGGACGATGACAACATGCAGTGAGGTGCCCCGTAGATCCTCACATCGCAGTTGTGAACATTTGAGTCCTGTCTGGCTTATCTCAGCGCCAATACCCTCTGAGAGAATGCTCCTGTCATGGAGATGCAATGGAGGCCCTAATAGTCACTTGATCACAGGAGGATGATGACAACATGAAGTGAGGACACTGCATAGACCTTCACATGGCCTCTGAGAATGTCTGACTCCTGTCTAGCTGAGGGCAGCTCGCTTGCACTCCATGATCAGAGCCATCTCAGAGATGCAGCCATGCATCTGATGCTATGTCTGCCTTCAGCACCTCATCGCTTCAGGAGCTGGTGCACAGCATCACTGGTCGCAGATGCTGGTGTGATGGGGGCCAGCCTCAGCTTAAAGGTGCTGAGAGAGTACACAGAGTATGAGAGAACTCTGTGGCGCCTGCCCACTACATTTTGGCAGCAATGACCAGCATGCCGAGGCACATGCATCAGTAATGTTTCCAGGAAGTGTGAGGCTGGACCATCACTGTGGTTTGAAGGCTGCACAGCACACAGGGAAGAGGCTCTGGACTGAGGCACTTGCCTTTTATCTTGTGCAGAAAGGTTTCACATCTGAGTGACAAGAACACTGCTCATCAGAACAAGGAGCCATAGGCAGGGAGACATTCTTGAGAGTTTATTGACAATAGTGGACATTATGTACAAATGATTAACACCCGTGCCGAGGCTCTAAATTCTGAGAGATGTCCGGTCGCGGTAAAACTGGAGGCAAAGGGCCAAGGCCAAGACTCGCTCCTCCAGAGCCGGGCTCCGGTTCCCTGTCGGCCGTATCCACCGACTGCTATGCAAGGGTCACTATGCCGAGCAGGTCGGGGCCGGAGCTCCCATCTACCTGGCCGCCATCCTCGAGTACCTGACGGCCGAGATCCTCGAGCTGGCCGGCAACGCGGCCTGGGACAACAAGAAGACCCGCATCATCCCCCGCCACCTGCAGCTCACCATTCGCAATGACGAGGAGCTCAACAAGCAGCTGGGAGGGGTCACCATAGCCCAGGGTGGGGTCCTGCCCAACATCCAGGCTGTGCTGCTGCCCAAGAAAACCGGACACCCCAGCAAGGTTTACACCTGAAAGGGCGACACCCGAAAAACATCATTCTCCTCCATTGCTCTCAGCTGTGGCTTGTCGCTGCTGGTTTGTTGCTGCTGCTGCAATTTGGGAGTAGGAGAATTGGGTGTTGGCGGCTGCTGCTGACTGCTCTGGCTGCTGCTGTTTTTCATGTGTTGCTGCTGTTACTACTTTGGAGTAGCAGAACATAGGACACCACCCCACCCCCCCCACCCCCTGCCCCACCTCACGAAACATTGGGGCACCTGCCTGCCTTTGTTCCCTCTGTCTCCCCCTCCTCCTCTCCCTCTCACTCCGTCTGCTCCCACTCCTCATTCGCTCTGTTTGTTTTGTGTGTTTTGCCTGTATTGGGGTGGGTGTAGCACTCCCCGATGGCGGCGACGACGTCACACCGGTGGCGGGGCCTGTTTGGGCTACCTATGAGGGGGCAGTGGCCTCTTCGGCCCCTGCTTCCCCTGTGGCCTCGTCGCTGTTTAAATTACTGACACATCAGCTTGGGGTGGACTGCTATACCCACCCCACAATGACCATCGAGGCCTGTGGGAAGACTATGGCTGGGGTTGTCGGCCCCTCAGCCATAGTTGTGGCCTCGAAAATGTATGGGAAGGCCGTGTTCTTCCTGAAGGCCAAGCGGGCAGTGCACCTCACCCTCGAAAAGGTGTTCATGGTCATGGGACGTTCCTGGCGGTGCACCCTCTGGAGGCCACCGGCCAGAGACTCATTCTATCTAACGTCCTGCCCTTCATCCCCAATGGGCTCCTCCTCCCTCATCTTAGTCATTTGGGGGAGCTGAAGTCAGGGGTGGCGCCAATCCCACTCAGCATAAAGGACCCGAGCCTTCCCCATGTGTACTCCTTCCGGCACCAGGTTTTTGTGCGCCTGGCCCGAGAGGAGTGCACAAGAGGGGGGGGCCACCTACCGCATCTTTTGGTCAGCGGATGGTGTGCGGTGCCATGCCTGAAAGGGGGTGTGGCATGTGAGGAAGATCTGCCCTGCCTCCAAGGCCACCAATACTATCCAGGCGGCCGCATCTAGCAGTGCCGCACCTCCCCCTGCCACCACTCCATCTCCCTCCACACAAAGGGAGGTACCGCCGGCAGCCACCGCCATCTCGGCTGCCAGCGAGGCGGGGGGAGAGCCCCTGCGCAGTAAGAAGGCGCGGAGGAAGACCCGTCACCTGGGGGCGACTCCCCCAAATCCCGCAAACCCACCCTGAGAACTGTACCACTGAAGACACCTGCTTGGGGGTACAGAAATCATCCAGCCCCAGCATCACAAACGCATGTGCTCCCGGGCCCGTGTGCACCTCAATGTGCTGGGCCCGGCGTCATCCCTGCGTAGGTTCCCGGGTGCGGCGGTGGTGAGGCCCGCAACCCCGAGCCGGTGGACTCCTTGAAGGGGGGTGGACTTGCCCAAACCCCAGGGGGCGGAGCATCCAGGAGGGCTGGACGAGGCAGAGGGGGCCTCGCAGATGGAGGTCTCCCCGGCCCCCAGACTACCCCGGAAGACTCGTCACCCTTGGAGGGGGAGGATGTTCCGACCCATGAGGTTGGATGTGTCCCCTCCCACAGTGAAGAGGTGGTGGCGTCTCCACCACGCAAGTCCTCACTCTGCCTTCTGGGGGGAAATCAAAACCCCGTTACCCCTGTAACCCCTGTTCCAGCACTGCAGTCCCCTGAGCAGGGCCCCTCGGAGGTCGGTGAAGGTGCTGCCCTGGTGGCGGTTCCCCACCCCGACCCACCTTATACCCCCGAGAAGTCACCTGGCCCGTCACGGGACTGCGGCACTCTGTTCTTGGCCCCTCTAACTGGGTCATTGGGTGGCAGCAGTGAAGAAGGCCTCCCTGCTCCCTCCCAACCTTCAGCACCGGGCGTCACCATATTAGGTTTGGAGCTCTTTGCAGACTTGCTGGGTGACCCGATGCCTGAGGGAGAGTGGGACTCTGAGCTGCTGCCACCCTCTGACTCCAATCCCAAAGAGGAGACCAGAGAGGACCCCTCTGCCCTTGATCCTGGGGGTGTAATCGAGGTGGAGGTGGAACCGACTGGCAGCTCCAAACCAGCCCCCGTACTCAATATGGGGGAGGGGTTGGAAGCTGGAGGCGATGACCTGGAGCAGGGCGGGGTTTCGGTGATGAGCACGGGGGACGACTTAAAGTGAGGCAGTGGATCCCCTGGTACCGCCCACTGACTCTCCCCTCATCCCATTAGGGAACTCCAGGATTTTTAGTGAGCAATCATGGTCGCCGAGACGGGGTCCATTTAGCCATGGACTGGTGGCATTTGTATTTGCTGGTGGTCTGGTCCACCAGCAAGGCCCTAAAGGCCCCCAAGTTGCACAGGAACGCTCGGCGGAGGGTCCATACGTTTCTCGCTGAGCTCCTGAAGGAGAGGAAGACTTAAAATAAAAAGTCCTCGCCTTTTATTGAGTCTGGGTGATGGTAGCACGTACTTCTGACAATGAAGACTACCATAGCCGGCCTCAACATCCATGGCAGCAGGGACGCACAGTGCAGGTTCCAGAACTTCTCGGTCCTCCGGGACGGGAAGTATGCAGTGTGCTTCCTGCAGGAAACCCATACTGTTCCGCCACACAAAGCTAAGTGGCTCCTGGAGTGGCGAGGGGCGGCCTACATGAGTCATCTAGCCTCCAATTCTGGCGGGGTGGCTATCTTGGCCCCACATTTTCAGCCGGAGATCTTGGGGGTCAAGGAGCCGGTGCCAGGCAGGTTGCAGCACCTTACTGTGCGCCTCAGGGGCGTGGCGCTTCACTTTGTGAATGTGTACGCTCCCCTGTGCACGCAGCAGCAAGCGAGCTTCTTTGACAAAGTGTCCACTCACCTGGGTTCAAAGAACAAAGAACAAAGAAAAGTACAGCACAGGAACAGGCCCTTCGGCCCTCCAAGCCTGCGCCGATCATATTGCCCGTCAACTAAAACATTTTGCATTTCTGGGGTCCGTATCCCTCTGTTCCCATCCTATTCATGTATTTGTCAAGCTGCCTCTTAAATACCACTATCGTACCTGCTTCCACCACCTCCTCTGGCAGCGAATTCCAGACACTCACTACCCTCTGCGTAAAAAACTTGCCCCGGACATCTCCTCTATAGTTTTCTCCTCTCACCTCAAATCTATGTCCCCTGGTAATTGACTCTTCCACCCTGGGAAAAAGCTTCTGACTATCTACTCTGTCCATGCCACTCATAATTTTGTAAACTTCTATCAAGTCGCCCCTCAATTTCCGTCGCTCTAGTGAGAACAATCCGAGTTTCTCCAACCTCTCCTCATAGCTAATAACCTCCAGACCTGGCCAATGTTGTTCCATTGTTTAAGAAGGGTAGCAGGAATAATCCGGGAAATTACAGGCCGATGAGTCTTACGTCAGTGGTAGGGAAATTATTGGAGAAGATTCTTCATGACAGGATTTACTACCATTTGGAAGCAAATGGGCGTATTAGTGAGAGGCAGCATGGTTTTGTGAAGGGAAGGTCATATCTCACTAACTTGATCGAGTTTTTCGAGGAAGTGACAAAGATGATCAACGATGGAAGGGCAGTGGACGTTATATACATGGATTTCAGTAAGGCCTTTGACAAGGTCCCTCATGGCAGATTGGTACAGAAGGTAAAGTTGCACGGGATCAGAGGTGAGCTGGCAGGATGGATACAGAATTGGCTTGGTCATAGAAGACAGAGGGTAGCAGTGGAAGGGTGCTTTTCTGAATGGAGAGCTGTGACTAGTGGAGTTCCGCAGGGATCAGTGCTGGGACCTTTGTTGTTTGTGATATATATAAATGATTTGGAGGAAAATGTAACTGGGCTAATTAGTAAGTTTGCAGACAACACCAAGGTTGGAGGAGTTGCAGATAGTGAAGAGGGTTGTCAAAGGATACAACGGGATATAGATCGGTTGGAGACTTGGGCGGAGAAATGGCAGATGGAGTTTAATCCAGACAAATGCGAGGTAATGCATTTTGGAAGGCCTAATACAGGTAGGAATTATACAGTAAATGGCAGAACCCTTAAGTGCATCGACGGGCAGAGGGATCTGGGTGTATAGGTCCACAGGTCACTGAAAGTGGCAACGCAGGTGGATAAGGTAGTCAGGAAGGCATATGGAATGCTTGCCTTCATTGGCAGGGGTATTGAGTATAAAAGCTGGGAAGTCATGCTGCAGCTGTATAGAACCTTGGTTAGGCCACACTTGGAATATTGCGTGCAATTCTGGTCGCCACATTACCAGAAGGATATGGAGGCATTGGAGAGGGTGCAGACATTCCACGCAGTGCCATGCGTCCTGCTCATACTTTCTCCATCTGTTTTAATACAGGAAAAGCTGGCTCGCAGTAGCAGGGAGAGGTCCCAGACTTGGAGCGGGGGCGGGATAGTGGCCCACATGAGATCCCTCACTCACTTTGAGGAGTGTGCCATCACGCTGACTTGTGAGGGTGTGGACCGTGCCTTTGGCGACAGAAAGGTTGGCGGCGAACACCCATGTGAGGATCCTGCAGCACATCATCCCTCTCTCTACACAACTGTGAGGTCTCTATCCTGCTTTTGAATCTGCTGCCATGCACCAATCATCTCAACTTTGATTCACAGGGAGCTCTGCCAAGCGATCGACACCCTCAGCCAGCCAGTACCTCAGCTCTATTCACATCCTCACCTCCAGCCAAGAGGACACCCCCTCCATTGAAGAGCTGGAAATAAGCAGCTTGGAAGACCTGTCACAGCGCTTACCCACATCCCTCCAATGGATGTCAGGGCAGCTCCTAGAAGAAGTGGTAAGCCTAGAAAAATTAAGAATTTCTGATCACAAGTGATTGCACGCGCGAACACATTTTGTCACTTTACGTTCACTTTCACCGAATAATGTGTGATGGTGTCTTTCAGCTTCATTCACAGGCTTCACGAGTCCTCCCTCTGCATCCACCACCTCCCCCTCTCCCACTAGCAGTTCAGCTGCATGCAGCCAGACCACGAGTGATTCTGGAGGGAGAAGTGTGTGCGTGACAGGGCCTTTCAGAGTTTCGTGCAAGCAATCTCCCATGCACGTGCAGCGCTCCTCCATTGCACTCATCTCACTGTACTGAGCATTTTGAACACTGCCTGCTGGGGTTCTCTTTCAGTTGTCTATCTGAGCTGACCTGCA
This sequence comes from Cetorhinus maximus, assembly GCF_964194155.1. Classification (NCBI taxonomy): domain Eukaryota; kingdom Metazoa; phylum Chordata; class Chondrichthyes; order Lamniformes; family Cetorhinidae; genus Cetorhinus; species Cetorhinus maximus. The sequence goes on along the minus strand of NC_135885.1, from coordinate 58,631,111 downwards.
TCTCTGCCCACATACTGATCGCAGTCCCATGCAGCACCTGTTTCCACCCAACATGAGGCCCCTCTCACTTTCAATTTCAGAAGCATGGTTGTTGTAAGTTTTGTTTTCAGGGCCCTGTCCTTTCCCCTCCCCCAGTCACCCATGTCCTTTATCCCATCACGGTTGACCTCCCTGGCATCACCTTCCACCTCCCCACCGTCACCTACCAACCTACCAACTTTGCCCTCTCTCATACTCACCATTCCCTCCTACCACGCCCACCTGCAGTCTGGGAGTTACCATTGACCAGAAACTGAACTGGACTAGCCATATAGATACTGTGGCTACAAGAGCAGGATAGAGGCTAGGAATCGTGTGACGAGTAACTCATCTCCTGACTCCTCAAAGCCTGTCCACCATCTACAAGGCGCAAGCCAGGACCGTGATGAAAAACTCCCCACTCCTGGATGAGTGCAGCTCCTACAACACTGAAGAAGCTGGACATCGTCCAGGACAAAGCAATCCGCTTGATTGTTACCACATCCACAAACATTCACTCCCTCCGCCACCGATGCACAGTAGCAGCAGTGTGTACTATCTACAGGATGCACTTCAGGAATTCACCAAGGCTCCTTAGACAGCACCTTCCAAACCCATGACCACTACCACCTGGAAGGACAAGAGCAGCAGATAAATGGGAACACCGCCACCTGGAGGTTCCCCTCCAAGTCACTAACTCCTGACTTGGAATTATATCGCCTTTCCTTCACTGTCGCTGGGGCAAGATCCTGGAACTCCCTAACAGCACTACGGGTGTACCTACACCACATGGACTGCAGCGGTTCAAGAAGGCATCTTACCACCACCTTCTCAAGGTCAATTAGGCAATCAATGCTGGCCTAGCCAATGATGCCCACATCCCATGAATGAATAGAAAAAAAAGGAGGCAGTCATCAGCTCCACAGACTCCTCCCTTGCACGTTCACCTGGACATTCCCCACTATTACTCTCTCCTTCATCCTTACTCCCTCCTTCTGCCTTACTCCCTCCTGCCTTACTCCCTCCTCCACCCTTACTCCCTCATCCACCCAGACACCCTCATCAATCCTTACTCCCGCCTCTCCACTGGACTCCTTCCTCCCCCTGGACTACTACTCCCCCTCCAAACTCCTTCCTCCCCCGAGAAAAAGCCAGTGCAAACAGCATCCCTTTGCTGTGGGGAATTGATGTTTGCTGGACAGATCACTGACTTGTTCAATTGGTGGTGAATATCCATCTCGCACCAAGATATTGCAAAGTCCAAAGGTACAAGAGGAAAAAGATCAATGTCTCAGCCCTAAAGCAGCCCAAATGGAGAGGAGAATTTCAAAGGCAGTTCATGACCAATCTAGAAAACCTTCACACATCCAAACTCAATTCCAGAAGAGTGGGATCAAGTAAAGTCAGCTATGTCTAGACCATTGGGTTTGAGCATCGTTGTCACCAGGACTGGTTCAATGCAAATGATGTTGAAATATGTGATCCCCTGGAACTAAGAAGAGCAGCCTTCATTGCCTGGTAGAACAGCCCAAGGCCGCAAGTAAAGAAGGCAGCACTCAAACAGCTCAAGACTGATGCCCAAAGATAAATCTAGAAGATAAAGCACATGTGGTGGCAAGCAAAAGCCCAACAGATCCAAAACAAAACAAAAACAGAATTACCTGGAAAAACTCAGCAAGTCTGGCAGCATCGGCGGAGAAGAAATCAGTCAACGTTTCGAGCCTTCATGGCCCTTCGGCAGAACTGCAGCATTGTTTCAACAAGGGAGAAATATAAATTGGTTTAAGGTGGGTGGGGGGGGGGGGGGGGGGCGGGGGAAGAGACACATTGAGGGTGTGGTGTGAGCAGATAATAATCAAAAGATCTAACAGATCCAACATTATGCTGACCATCATGACATGCAATGCTTTTTGAGTTACCAGGGCCACTTAGACTAAGGTCAAATGAACAAAATCCCCTTCGCTCACAGGATGGCATTTCTCTTCTTAAGGATGACAATACCGTTCATCAACGCTGGAAAGAACATTTTCAACAACTCCTAAACTGTGAATCTGCAGTGGCAGCTGATTCTCTACAGACTCTCCTGGTATCCTGTCATGGAATCCATGGATGAATCACCATTGATGGGAGAGTTTCAACAACCAATCAAACAGATGAAAAACAACAAAGCCTGCAGCCCCGATGGTATTCCAGCTGAGGTCTTCAAAGCTTTTACTCACATATCAAGACTCCATGCACTCATCCTATTGATTTGCTAGGTAAAAGAACTCTCCCTGACTTCAGGAATGCAAAACTTGTAATTATCATCAATAACGGAAGGAAATCATGCTGTGGAAACTATCGAGGTAATTCCCTCTTGACTATAGCAGGGACCATCCTGATACACATTCTCCTGAATTGCCTATTTCCAGTGGTTGAGGAAATCCTCCCAGAGACATTGTGTGGCTTTTGACCAGGCTTGTCCAACGTTTTTGCTTGGGGGGCTGCCACAATTCAATTTTTCCACATCCCGGGGGGAGGGTGGCAGGGATGGTGGGCAATGAACAAATTTCAGAAAGATAAGGTTTAATACAAAATTAAATGTGAATTTTTAAAAAAGGCTGACGTATAAAAAGAAAACTTGCTGATCAAAGATAAGACACAGCAATTAATAGATGATTAAAAAAATGAGTAATAAATAAAGACAACCATTATAGTGTGAAAGGGTGAGCGCGTGTGTGTCCAGCTCACTCCCAGTTTCAGGGTGCTCACTCACTCACCCTCACCCCCTGTGAGAGTGGGTGAGAGTGGCTTTGCTTTTGTGAGAGTGAGGGTGAATAAGAGCCCTGAGACTGGAAGTGAGCCCACTCTCCCCTCCCTCTCATCCCCCTTTCTCACTCACGTACTCCACACAAACACACTAACACAAACACCTTCTCACCCCGCAGACACCCACCCTCTCACTCAGCCACCCCCCCATACTCACTCAGCGACCCTCCCACACTCACTCAGCCACCCCCCCATACTCACTCAGCGACCCTCCCTCACTCACTCAGCCACCCTCCCTCACGAAATTGGCTAGTGGGGTGAGGTAGGTGCGAAGAGAGTGGAAGAGAGACCTGGAGCGAGGCCTTAGGCCTAGCAGTGTCCAAAAGCGGGTGCCTGCCTAGGGGGCGGCTGAGAACCGGGGAAAATGGGGAGAACCAGGAACAGCCAGGGAAATGTGGCCGCATTTGGGCCAGAGCACCGGCATCTGGGGGAAAGCGGCCGGAGTCACAGGAAAGCATGGTGAGCGGAGGCCCCGTGCACCCTGGAGTCTCTCTATCTTCTCAAACTCGCAGTTGCCGGTGTTCACTGCAGTCTACTTCTCTCCTGCATTTGCTACTGATAGGCTATAGTGAGCCTATCAGCAGCAAACGATGGAAAGAAACAGACTGTGAGTGGAGGAACAGTCCCCTGCAGAAATCACCAAGCTCACTGATCCCTTTTACTGGAATTTTCAACAATCTTTCGAAGAGTCACGGGTTGGACAAGCCTGCTTTAGACTTTCCAGAGGAATCTCTGACTTGATCTTTGTTGCCAGACAAATCCAATAAAAATGTTGCGAACAACACCAGGAACTCCTCATTTACCTGACGAAAGCATTTGACTCAGTAAATCACGAAGCTCTACGGATTGTGCTGCAAAGATTTGGCTGTCAAAGAAAGTTCATCACAATTCTGTAATTGCTGATATGACGATGGCTGGAATTTTCCAACCCCATTGGTGTCAGGCATCATGACAAGCATGAGCGGACAATATAGTGAGAAGGCCAAAAATCTGTTTCACACCGTCATGAAACCAGTTTGAGATCATCCGCTTCACCCATCAATGGCGGGACGCTGCCACACGATTTTAATACATTTACATTTCATTATAATCGCTGCTCGCCGGAATCATTCCCCACTATGATTTACCATCCACATCAGCGGGAAAACATGCTGGCCCAGAACACATCTTGACAAGTAAGGCAGGCAGAAGTGGGAGAGGAAGGTCTAGGTTTGACTGAGAGAGGAAGGTGTACCGGGGTGTGGTGAGGTTAGGAGGGGGGAAATGAAGGTGTCAGGGGTGTAAAGGTGGGGGTGGGGAGTATAGGGGGGTGGAGGGTGTAACGGTGGAGAATGCAGCAACTCGGGAGATAGGTGTGAGGGGGGAGGAAGGTGTTAGGGAAGGATTTCGGAGGGGGGAAGGAATTTGGAGGGGGGCAGGGTTTTGGTGGGAGGAAGTAAACCAGAGGGGGGAAGGAGTCCAGGGAGAGGAAGGAATCTGGAGTGAGGAAGGAGTTCAGGGGGAGGAAGGAATCTCAGCGGAGGAAGGAGTTCCGAGGGTGGAAGAATTCAGGGGGAAGAAGGAGTCCATTTCGTCAATGGTCCTGCTCCAGACAGCGGAGTCACGGCCAACCCTGGCATTAAAGTTCCCCAGAAGGATGATCTTTTTACCTTTTGGGGCAGCAATGAGGACGTCATCAAGGTCAGAATAGAACTTTTCCTTAACATCTTCATCAGTCCGGAATTGGCACATAGATGACAGATGAATTTAGGGCATTGGACAGCACCTTCCAAATCCATGACCATTACCATCTAGAAGGATAAGGGCAGCAGGCACACGGCAACACCACCACCTGGAAGTTCCCCTCCAAGCCACTCACCATCCTGAATTGGAAATATATCGCTGTTCCTTCACTGTCGCTGGGTCAAAATCCTGGAACTCCCTTCCTAATAGCACCGTGGGTGTACCTACACCACATGGACTGCAGTGGTTCAAGAAGGCAGCTCACTGCCACCTCAAGGGCAACTAGGGATGAGCAATAAATGCTGGCCCAGCCAGTGATGTCCACATCCCATGAATGAATAAAATAAAGGACACCTGCATTGGGACAGAGGTGACTTTGAGCAGCAGCATCTGTGATTGAGCAGTCCTCTTCAGGATACCCTCTGCTCACTCAAAATGGTGAGGGGGCTAGAAAAAGTATACTAAAAATAGTTCCTGGCTGGGGAACCACACTGTGTGGCTTTGTGGTCAAAGAAAGAAAAGTTAAAATTTTGCAACTTGGAATTTTAGGACACTGATGGATAATCTCAAATCTGTGCAGTTGGAAAGAAGAACAACAATCGTATCACATGAGCTATCAAGGCTCCGAATTGACATCGCTGTCCTCAGTTATACCGGCCTTCCTGGGGAGGCTCAGCTGAAGCAACAAACAGGATGATCCACCTTCTACTGGAAAGGAAAGGCTGACAGCAACCCTTGTGTCCACAGAGTCGGTTTTTGCCACCCAGAATCAGAGCTTGGATGCACTGCTACAACTCCTCAATTGTATAAATGAAAGACTCATGACACTTCACCTACCACTCAGCAGAAAGTGTATATGGCTCATCTAACCAACCGCAGTGTAAATGTGAACAAAGCAGCAGCCTTCCATCTCATAAGACAATGGTTTGCGCCATGATGGTCAACTCTCTGTTAAACATCAGCTGGCACTTGGCATGGCAGTCTCTGCCTCATTTGCTGTAGGGAAAGAGAGTGAGCTGAGAAAGTATATAATTCACTGGCCTCTTTTTCCATTTGGGGTCTCTTCTTGGGCAGCTGAGCTTTTTGTTTCTGCTTGTCTCTTCCAATCCCCTTCCAAACAGTCAGCCTCCAGAGGTCAAAGCCATGAACAACTCCCAGTTGTCAGTGTCAATATCTGCCATCTTCATATCTCGCTTGCAGGTGTCCTTGTAGCAGACGTATAATCGCCAAGGAGGTCATGACCCAGTGGCCCATTTACTGCACAGAAGGGCTTTGGGTTTACAGTTGGCATCCATCCAATGGACGTGACCAAGCCAGCCTAGACATCGTTGACTTAACAATGAGTGTATGCTGATGGAATTAGTGCACTCCAGAAACTCTGAGTTGGTGACCTTGTCCTGCCAATAGATGCCGAGTATATGTCGAAGACAGCGAAGGTGGAAAGTGTTCATCCTTTTCTCCTGTTTAGCATATGTCATCCTGGTCTCAATGCTGCAGAGAAATTTGCTGAGGATGCAGGCTTAGGAGACTTGCACTTAGCTATTCTCAGTCAGGTTGCTATTGTTCCACACTCTTACTGAGCTTGGATACAACAGCGGCAGCTTTTGCGATGTGTGCATTCACTCCAGCATCAAGTGCCAGATTGCTGGTGATTGTGGAGCCACAATATGTGAAGCTGTCAACAACCTCCCGCATCACGTTGTCAATGCTGATCGATGACGGTATGGCAACATCCTGGACGATGACATTTGTCTTCCTGATGCTGCTGGTCAAATCAACTCTTTATGGCTTATAAGGCCTATCCGTTCGTCGTTGTTGGTGCCCCTCAGTATGGAATGTTAGTACAGCGTCATCAGCATAGAGCAACTCTGGATCATCTCCACTCATGTGTTTGAATGCCTTGGTGAGATCAATGAAGGCAATATATAGTATTCTGCTTTGTTCACAGCATTTCTCTTGCAGCAGCCGGATTGAGAAGACCATGTCAATTGTAGATCTTCTAGTTCTAAAACCAAACTGAGATCCAGGATAAATGCATTCAGCCAAGATCTGCAGTCTGACAAGGGCAACACAGGCAAATGCTTTTCCCATGATGCTCAGCAGGGAGATACCTCGATAACTGTTGCAATCGTTGCACTCGCCCTTGTTCTGCTACAAGGTCACAATCTTTGCATCATGCATATCCTACAGCATGCCCCCTCCCTCCAGCAGAGACAGAGAAGTCCATGCAGATGCTGCAGGAGTGCCAGTTTCCCGTGCTTGATGAGTTCATGCTGTATAGCTTCAGCATGGAGCTTTGCTTATATGATAAGCCATTCAATAGCTTTGCTAAGTTCCCCCACTGTGGGTTCAATATCCAGCTCTGTCATGACAGGCAGGCTTTCTATGGTGTATAGAGCTTCCTCGGTGACAGTGCTATCCTTACAGTACAACTCAAGGTAGTGTTCCACTCATCTCTCCAACTGTTTATTGCAGTCAATGATGACCTCCCGTCTTTCTTTCAATGGAATCATTTTTTTTGCTAATGGATCTGTTGCCTTTTTGATCTCTTTGTAGATGCCCCTGGATATTCTGGCAGAGTTGTAACCAGTAGTCTTTGGCATGCTGCCTAGCAGCCTGTTGGACTTCGAGCAGCTCTTAGTACATTCAGAGTCTTCTCACTCAGATTTCTCTTGTAATTAATGAGTGAACCCCTTGGCTTCAGTGACAGATTCCATTACAGTGATGTTAGCCTAGAACCAATCAGCATTTTTTTCAAGAGAGTACCAACATAAATTTGGATAATAGTGAATTGATAAACTTGGTTTTGAAACTATATTTTAAAAAGGATAAACATTGATTTTTCTCATAAAGCAAAGTACTGTGAATGCTGGATTCAAAGACAGTGATAATAACATCACATATACACTATGAGCAGAATTTTAACTGTGGCGCGCCACTCCCAACGGCAATTCTGCAAGTGGCCGCCATTTCTGCTCTTGTGCTTTTTGCTGGTTCCCATGTGTAGTATAAGGGTCTGGAACATAGAGGGTTAACGTGGGACTGAGTACAGTACAGCCCACACAGTGATGTAAGGGAACACATGACCTGTACCAAGGGGGTCAGTGTAGTGTTGGACAGAGCCCTGTGTAGAAGCAAGCATGGAGACAGCTCCTGGCTTGGAACTTTGCTGTACAAATGTATAAAGTTTCTAAACATTAATAAACACTTACTGTTGAACTACCTTTTCTACAAATACCTTAATAAGACTCCCTGAACTATGCCCAACATCTTACAACACGATGGCAGCAAATAGAACAATCCAAAACATTGCAGAGGCTGCAGAAAAAAAATTAAAATCTTGGAAAATTGAAGGAAAAATCAAAGAAGCATTCTGACCTGAAGAAAAGCTCAAGATTCAAAAGTGCAGAAGGAAATTACCAGACCAAAGCTCCAAAGAAAGACTTGGAAGCTGGAAGAAGAAATTAAATTCCTCACTGCAACAGAACACTCCGTTGAATATCTCGGTAGCCCAGCTTCAAAATCCAGAGTGTGTAGAATCAGCAGACCTAACAGGGGTGAGCTAAAAATTTAAAATTCCTGGACAACACAAGCTCTGAAAAAAACTGAACACTGCAGTGGTCAGAAATTTCCATTTTAATCTCAGCCCGAGAAACCCGATTCCCAAGCCAATGCCTAAACAAGTGGCGGCCGAGGTCGAAGAAAAAAATTAATTAAAAATTAATCACAACTGAGTAGGAAGCTTTAAAAGCTCTGCAAAAGCCAGGACTCAACACTGCTAAGACCTGAAAACATTGTGTTAAAGTGTGGAAGACTCTAATCGATCGATCCAGGCAGCCATTGTTGAAAAAGTTTAAACACTGAGATCGCGAGACCGCCAAATCTGGCAAGTGCGGGAAAGTGTACGAAGAAGTGTATGGCAGCATTACCTTGGATTCCTGGAAACCTCTTAAAGCTAAACCTGCAATGTTAAAATTTTAACCATGCATCAGAAATCTACTCTTCCAGATCAGTTTGGACTTATCCAAGGCCCAGATCAATTACAAAATTGGGGAATTTGGATAAAGAGATCACTTAGATACATGACAAAAACAGAAATACCTGGAAAAACTCAGCAGGTCTGGCAGCATCGGCGGAGAAGAGCAAAGTTGACGTTTCGAGTCCTCATGACCCTTCAACAGAACTAAGTAAAAATAGGAAAGGGGTGAAATATAAGCTGGTTTAAGGGGGGGGTGGGCGGTTGAAAGGGGGGGCGGGTGGGGTTGTTGGGATAAGCAAGCAGTGATAGGAGGAGATAACCAAAAGATGTCACAGACAAAAGAACAAACAGGTGTTGAAGGTGGTGATATTATCTAAAAGAATGTGCTAATTAAGATGGAGAGCAGGACAAGCAAGGTAGCTCTAGTGGGGGTGGGGTGAAATAAACAATGGGTGGAATACATTTAAAAATAATGGAAATAGGTGGGAAAAGAAAAATCTATATAAATTATTGGAAAAAACAAAAAGGAGGGGGAAGAAATGGAAAGGGAGTGGGGATGGAGGAGGGAGTTCAAGATCTAAAATTGTTGAACTCAATATTCAGTCCGGAAGGCTGTAAAGTGCCTAGTCGGAAGATGAGGTGCTGTTCCTCCAGTTTACGTTGAGCTTCACTGGAACAATGCAGCAAGCCAAGGACAGACATGTGGATAAGAAAGCAGGGTGGAGTGTTAAAATGGCAAGCAACAGGGAGGTCTGGGTAATGCTTGTGGACAGACCAAAAGTGTTCTGCAAAGCGGTCACCCAGTCTGCGTTTGGTCTCTCCAATGTAGAGGAAACCGCATTGGGAGCAACGAATGCAGTAGACTAAGTTGAGGGAAGTGCAAGTGAAATGCTGCTTCACTTGAAAGGAGTGTTTGGGCCCTTGGACGGTGAGGAGAGAGGAAGTGAAGGGGCAGGTGTTGCATATTCTGCGTTCGCATGGGGAGGTGCCGTAGAAGAGGGTTGAGGAGTAGGGGGTGATGGAGGAGTGGACCAGGGTGTCATGGAGGGAACGATCTCTACGGAATGCCGCCAGGGGGGGTGAAGGGAAGATGTGTTTGGTGGTGGCATCATGCTGGAGTTGGCGGAAATGGCGGAGGATGATCCTTTGAATGCAGAGGCTGGTGGGGTGATAAGTGAGGACAAGGGGGACCCTATCATGTTTCTGGGAGGGAGGAGAAGGTGTGAGGGCTGATGGACCAGACACGGTTGAGGGCCCTATCAACTACCGTGGGTGGAAAACCTCGGTTAAGGAAGAAGGAAGACATGTCAGAGGAACTGTTTTTGAAGGTAGCATCATCAGAACAGATGCGACGGAGGCGACGGAACTGAGAGAATGGGATGGAGTCCTTACAGGAAGCGGGGTGTGAGGAGCTGTAGTCGAGGTAGCTGTGGGAGTCGGTAGGCTTGTAATGGATATTGGTGGACAGTCTATCACCAGAAATTGAGACAGAGAGGTCAAGGAAGGGAAGGGAAGTGTCAGAGATGGACCATGTGAAAATGATGGAGGGGTGGAGATTGGAAGCAAAATTAATAAATTTTTCCACGTCCGACGAGAGGATGAAGCAGCACCGAAGTAATCATCGATGTACCGGAGAAAGAGTTGTGGGAGGGGGCCGGAGTAGGACTGGAACAAGGAATGTTCCACATACCCCATAAAGAGACAGGCATAGCTGGGGCCCATGCGGGTACCCAGAGCCACACTTTTTATTTGGAGGAAATGAGAGGAGTTAAAGGAGAAATTGTTCAGTGTGAGAACAAGTTCAGCCAGGCGGAGGAGAGTAGTGGTGGATGGGGATTGTTCAGGCCTCTGTTCGAGAAAGAAGCAGAGAGCCCTCAGACCATCCTGGTGGGGGATGGAGGTGTAGAGGGATTGGATGTCCGTGGTGAAGAGGAGGCGGTTGGGGCCAGGGAACTGGAAATTGTTGATGTGACGTAAGGTGTCAGAGGAATCACGGATGTAGGTGGGAAGGGACTGGACAGGGGGAGAGAGACGGGAGTCAAGATAACGAGAAATGAGTTCCGTGGGGCAGGAACAGGCTGACACGATCGGTCTGCCGGGACATTCCTGTTTGTGGATTTTGGGTAGGAGGTAGAAGCGGGCTGTCCGAGGTTGGGCGACTATCAGGTTGGAAGCTATGGAAGGAAGATCTCCAGAGGAGATGAGGTCAGTGACAGTCCTGGAAACAATGGCTTGGTGGGGTCATGGTCCAGGGAGAGGGAGGAGGAAGTGTCTGCGAGTTGACACTCAGCCTCCACGAGGTAGAGGTCAGTGCGCCAGACAACACCAGCATCACCCTTGTCAGCGGGTTTTGTTGACAATGTTAGGGTTGGACCTGAGAGAACGGTGTGCAGTAAGTTCAGAGAGAAATAGGTTTGAATGGGTGAGAGGAGCAGAGAAATTGAGACGACTAATGTCACGCCGACAGTTCTCAATGAAAAGATCAAAAGAATGTAAGAATCCAGAGGGAGGGGTCCAGGTGGTGGGAGAATATTGGAGGTGGGTAAAAGGATCCGTTGAACGGGGAGAGGACTCCTGCCCAAAGAAGTGAGCACAGAGACGAAGGCAGCAGAAGAAGAGTTCAGCATCGTGCCGAGCCCGAAATTCATTGAGATGAGGGCATAAGGGTATGAAACTAAGTCCTTTGCTGAGTACTGAACGTTCAGCGTCGGAGAGGGGAAGGTCAGGGGGTATAGTGAATACACGGCCGGGGCTGGGATTGGAAGATGGGGTGGGGACAGAGAGACAGGCAGGGGTGGAGGGTCTTGGATGGGTGTTGGTGTTGATGAGCTGTTGGAGCTTGCGTTCCTTAGCACTTGAGAGAAAGAGAAAAAGTTTCTTGTTGAGGCGTCGGATGAGACGAAGAATAAAATGAAACTGGGGGCACGCGCAGCTTTGAAAAAGGGTGCGGCGGTGCTGCTGGAGGGAGAGGTCGAGTGTGTTCATATGGCGGCGAATGGCACTGAGTATGGATCTCAGAATGCGACGGGAACAGCAGTCCGAGAAACGTTTTATGTCCCGGAGATACCTGTAATCCTGGGTGGGTTCGAAACATGAGGGATGGAATTTCAGTTGAAATCCACGTGGGGTAAGCCGGAGACGGAGACAGTCACTGAGAAAGGAAATATGGCTGTGAAAGCGGGTTTTAGTAAACACTTTGTCAAACACCAGGAGAGAAATGGAAATCAATGAAGGTGAACAAGGCAATAGAGAGATTCAAAAATCCTGACGGAGAGTAAAACAGAACTTCTTCAAGGTAGGTATTTCTTGAAGAGAAGTGGCAGTCACCCCACTTGTCCTCACTTATCACCCCACCAGCCTCCGCATTCAAGGGATCATCCTCTGCCATTTCCGCCAACTCCAGCATGATGCCACCACCAAACACATCTTCCCTTCACCCCCCCTGGTGGCGTTCCGTAGGGATCATTCTCTCCTTGACACCCTGGTCCACTCCTCCATCACCCCCTACTCCTCAACCCCCTCCTATTGCATCTCCCCATGCGAATGCAGAATATGCAACACCTGCCCCTTCACTCCCTCTCTCCTCACCATCCAAGGGCCCAAACACTCCTTTTAAGTGAAGCAGCATTTCACTTGCACTTCCCTCAACTTAGTCTACTGCATTCATTGCTCCCAATGCGGTTTCCTCTACATTGGAGAGACCAAACTCAGACTGGGTGACCGCTTTGCAGAACACTTTTGGTCTGTCCGCAAACATTATCCAGACCTCCCTGTCACTTGCCATTTTAACACTCCACCCTGCTCTCTTGCCCATATGTCTGTCCTTGGCTTGCTGCATTGTTCCAGTGAAGCTCAACGTAAACTGGAGGAACAACACCTCATCTTCCGACTAGGCAGTTTACAGCCTTCCGGACTGAATATTGAGTTCAACAATTTTAGATCTTGAACTCCCTCCTCCATCCCCACCCCCTTTCCGTTTCTTCCCCCTCCTTTTTGTTTTTTCCAACAATTTATATAGATTTTTCTTTTCCCACCTATTTCCATTATTTTTAAATGTATTCCACCCATCGTTTATTTCACCCCACCCCCACTAGAGCTACCTTGCTTGTCCTGCTCTCCATCTTAATTAGCACATTCTTTTAGATAATTTCAACACCTGTTTGTTCTTTTGTCTGTGACATCTTTTGGTTATCTCCTCCTTTCACTGCTTGCTTGTTCCAATAACCCCACCACCCCCCTTCTCCTCCCCCCACCTTAAACCAGCTTATATTTCACCCCTTTCCTATTTTTACTTAGTTCTGTTGAAGGGTCATGAGGACTCGAAACGTCAACTTTGCTCTTCTCCGCCGATGCTGCCAGACCTGCTGAGTTTTTCCAGGTATTTCTGTTTTTGTTTTGGATTTCCAGCATCCGCAGTTTTTTGTTTTTATCTCTGTGTTTAATTGACTGCCACTTCTCTTCAAGAAATGCCTACCTTGAAGAAGTTTTGTTTTACTCTCCGTCAGGATTTTCGAATCTCTCTTTTGCCTTGTTCACCTTCGTTGTTTTCCATTTCTCTCCTGGTGTTTGACAAAGTGTTTACTAAAACCCGCTTTCACAGCCATATTTCCTTTCTCACTGGCTGTCTCCGTCTCCGGCTTACCCCACGTGGATTTCAATTGAAATTCCATCCCTCATGTTTCGAACCCACTCAGGATTACAGGTATCTCTGGGACATAAAAAGTTTCTCGGACTGCGGTTCCATTCGCATTCTGAGATCCACACTCAGTGCCATGCGCTGCCATATGAACACACTCGACCTCTCCCTCCAGCAGCACCGCCGCACCCTTTTTCAAAACTGCGCGTGCCCCCAGTTTAATTTTATTCTTCGTCTCATCCGACGCCTCAACAAGAAACTTTTTCTCTTTCTCTCAAGTGCCAAGGAACGCAAGCTCCAACAACTCATCAACACCAACACCCATCCAGGACCCTCCACCCCTGCCTGTCTCTCTGTCCCCACCCCATCTTCCAATCCCAGCCCCGGCCGTGTATTCACTATACCCCCTGACCTTCCCCTCTCCGACGCTGAACGTTCAGTGCTCAGCAAAGGACTTAGTTTCATACCCTTACGCCCTCATCTCAATGAATTTCGGGCTCGGCACGATGCTGAACTCTTCTTCTGCCGCCTTCGTCTCCGTGCTCACTTCTTTGGGCAGGAGTCCTCTCCCCGTTCAACGGATCCTTTTACCCACCTCCAATATTCTCCCACCACCTGGACCCCTCCCTCTGGATTCTTACATTCTCTTGATCTTTTCATTGAGAACTGTCGGCGTGACATTAGTCGTCTCAATTTCTCTGCTCCTCTCACCCATTCTAACCTGTCTCTCTCTGAACTTACTGCACTCCGTTCTCTCAGGTCCAACCCTAACATTGTCATCAAACCCGCTGACAAGGGTGGTGCTGGTTTTGTCTGGCGCACTGACCTCTACCTCGTGGAGGCTGAGCGTCAACTCGCAGACACTTCCTCCTCCCTCTCCCTGGATCATGACCCCACCAAGCCATTGTTTCCAGGACTGTCACTGACCTCATCTCCTCTGGAGATCTTCCTTCCACAGCTTCCAACCTGATAGTCGCCCAACCTCGTGGCGAATGATGCACTCGTGGACATGCTTCAAGCAAAGGAAGGTCTAACCCTTGAGAAGGACATCCAGATTGTCAGGCAGTCCGAAATCCATTAGCAGCACAGATCTATATTAAAGGGCAAAAGCAAACTATGGTACAAAGTAAACCCCACTGTCCAGCTAGTGAAGCAGCATGGAAACAGGGGCACTCCAGGCCAAGGGAAGCAATACCCTAACCGACCGTTGGAGCAACCATGCCAGCGCTGTGGAGCAAAGTGCGCCCACAGTCGTGATCAATGCCCGGCAATTTTAGCCCGATGCTTTCAATATAATCAAATAGGACACTTTGTGAAGCTGTGCAAAGACAAAACATCAAAACACATGGAAGAGGGTTCACGTGGTCGAGAAAGCACACCAAGAGGACATACAACTCTGCTTCTTGGGTGAGGTCAAAGATCCTGGATTTTCATTCTGAAATGCAACATCTCGGTTAATGGCCATCTCACAAGCTTTAAGTTGGACATGGGAGCCAGTGTTACTGTCCTATTGGACAAAGAAATGTGGCTGAGAGACCTCTGGCTACGAACAACAGACACATCACTTTATGGGCCCAGAGGAATCTGCATTCTGGTCATAGGGATGATTCTGAAACCATTAAGGTATGGTGGCAAGCAAATCTTCGAGCTGATGTATGCCATCCGTAACCAGCCTTTTTCTCTCTTGAGCAGAGATGCCTGTGTAGCCCTGAATATCCTCAAAACGGCAGAAGTTGTCAAGACAACCACTGACGCAAATAATGCAGAACTGCAAGTTCCCGAGAGCTCCAACAAGAAAGATTCTCTCGAATGGGACTTCAGCTCTGAATTGTCTTCTCTCTTTGCAGAGCATGTTTGTCCACTTTCATTACATGTGCCAGAAGCTCCTCATTGGTTAGACCAGCCAACCACTAAGATGGTTACCATGACACCTCGAGTAGATGACAGTCAAGAGAGGAACCACCAATGAGAAAAGCCTCAACCTCCGGCTCCGACGCTAGTAGGAGAGATAAATCCTGAGGCCACAGACCAAGCCCCAGCCAACATGACAGTGACACAAACGATGCTGGAACTGAATAGCAGCCATCCATTGACAACAGCACACCATACAGCCAAACGGAAAGGTGAGTTTACCACCAAGTCACCCTCACAACAGGAAGAGCCATCTTCCATCCCAGCGTGAGTCACGGCAAGCTGCCTGAAGGAAGAAGAGCAAAAGCACTATAGAGGTGAGCTAGAGTTCCACCCTGTAAACAGCTGGATAAACCAGCCACCATCTATCACTACAATTAGGGAATCGACAAAGAGCAATTCAGTGCCAAAGAATAGAAAAAGAGGACTTGATGACACCCAGATGCCAGATCAATCTCCAATTCAACAAAATTCACCTGCAGCGACAGAGCCTGCTACTCCTCTGACAGTAGTGAAAACAAGATGTGAAAGGGTTATAAGGCCTCCAGACCACCCGAACATATGAACTCAGACTTGAGGGGGGAGGGATGTGGGTTAGTAGAAATGATGCGAATACATAGGTAAACTGGGATAACCTGTAAATATATTGGATAAAGACTTGGAGGGAGGGTCTGGCACATAAAGGGTTAATGTGGGACTGAGTACAGTACCCACGCAGTGATGCAAGAGAACACATGACGCTCACCTAGGGATCAGTGTAGTATTGGACAGAGCCGTGTGGGGAGGCAAGCATGGGGTAGCTCCTAGCTTGGATTTTTACTGTAGCTATGTATATAGTTTCTAGTAGTTAATAAATACTTACTGTTGAATTACCTCAGATTATAAATATCTTAAGACCTACTGAACTATGCCCTACACCTCACAACACCATGCAATTCCAATCAAATGTTTAAGTGCCGGTGGGATGCACAGGAGACACGTGCGATCACACAGTGGGGGAAGCTTTCTCAGTGATGAAATCTGCCATCAGCTGACAATGCAAAAGTTATGGGTGGACTTTAAAAGAGCCTTCTGGACAAACAGGGAGACTTTTCACTATGGCCACAACTTTCCTGCTGAACTCCATTGCCTTTAACGGAAGACTTATTGAGAGCCTGAGTGTTTTTTAAATGTAAATTTCACTTCTAAGTATTTCACACTACATTGATTTGTGTACATCATTGTTATTTGTTGAGACTAGCTTAGCGAGCTAAATGTATTGGCATGTCTCATGGTTTGCAATGCATTGATGGTTACAGGGAGTAGTTATTGTGGAAGAAGTGATGTTATGTTTTTGTGTTCACTTTTTATTGAATGTTCATGTTAGTGTCCAATGTTGTTCTTGCTACACTGTGGGATGCGGTTGAACTTGCAGGCACAGCTGGCCTTTCTATGAATTGTAAAGGAGATTGTCTGAGATCACTCTCATCAGAGATAATTGAAATGTTGTGGGTGTACTCAAAGCCCTGGAAGGACTCTGCCAGCCAACACCCTGAGATGGGCCCACATGCAGACAATACTGACACAGCCCTTTAGCTTCCTCATTTTCTTAACTTGAAAGTGGGGACATGGGTGGGCAGGTAGGCGGCAGGCAACCCACCGCAGGATTTAACAAGCCCCCCCGCCTTCAATCCTGTCAGCGGGGAAATGTAAAATCTAGTCTATGGTCAAAAACTGAGGCCTCAGAACACCACTAGTATGCCTAACACTGTTTGGAATTACCAGATTAAGGAACTGATTGCTTAACTGGACAGAGCTTGATAACTGTAACAAAGTATATGGATTGTGTTAGTCATTATTTCTTGGCCATAAGTTTTTCTTCATAAAGTAAAGCCCGAAGTTTCAGAATCACCTTTGTCACTCAACTGTGAACATTCTCCAAATTGCCGGTGGCTTTTTGAAGGTATATACTTCCCAGAATTTAAAATGTTATGTTTGTGAATTTCCAATTGAATGTATGGATTTAAAATTTCTAATTTTGACTGAAATGTTTGCCTTCAAAATTCTTCCCATTCCTGATGATTGACCTTCACATTGACTGGTAAGCTTAAATGAAAGAGAAGGCAAATCATCACTGGGATGGATGGTGAGCAGTCAGAAATGTTGGCTGGAACCTTGTGTTCTGAGGTCGGGCACGCCTGACCCGAACGCACGTAAATTTGCGTGAAAAGATGTCGGGCAAGCATCCCGACGTCATTGCGCACGCATGTAATATTGAGGTTGGCGAGCGCCCATCAACAATTGAAGGGCCAATTAAGGCCATTAAAAAACCAATTGACTGTGATTTTACTTTGCCCGTGTGATTTTTAGCTCATCGCCTGGGCAAAACGGTTGAGTGGAATTTACGTTTTTATCATTTCCTCATCCATGGGCAGGATAAAAGGCCCTCGGAGCAGCAACACATTCTCTGTCATTGCCAGTCCTTTGTTGTGTGAGCACAAAATTATCCCAGAGCTTCTTTGCATCTTGTTTGATTGTCAAGCCTGCCTTTCAGCATCTCAGGTCCTCATCTACCCTGGAAGGTTCCGCTGGGTTTTGCAGCACAGTGCTCCTTCATTTTCAAGATACTGCTCCTCTGCATCCCCTTTAATGGGGATAGTGTATTCCGCCAGTGGAACCTCCTCTGAAGAGGAAGGGAGGGGCAGGAGAGAGAAGAGGTCAGGTGGGCCCAGGCAGCATCCCAGGAACAGAGGAGAGGCACAGGTTCAGCTGGTGCAGGAGCAGCAGGGAGGCCAAGGTGGGACAATACGCTGAAGACACCATTACCCAGCAGCTAGAGTGTTCAGGCAGTGCTCCAACTACTTCCAGATGTCCCAGGTCCAGTGCCGCAGGAGACTCCGCCTCTTCAGGGACGCAGTGACAGAAATATGTCACATGATAGGTCTGGAAATCACCTCCAACTGCATTTACGGACACCCCATGCCAGTAGCTTTGAAGGTCACAGTGGCTCTCAACTTTTATGCCTCCGGTTCGCTTCAGGGCTCAGTGGGGGATCTGTGTGGAATTTCTCAATCAGCTGCACACAATGCTTCAAGCTCATGACTGATGCTATCTTCAGACACGACCGCAGTTTTATCCACTTGCAGACAGATGAGGTGAGCCAGGCGGAGAGAGTACGAGGCTTCAATGCGATGGCTGGATTCCCCTGCGCCCAGGGTGTAATGGATTGCACTCACGTGGCCATCAAAGCACCAGCAGGTGAGCCAGGAGCTTTTGCCAACAGAAAGGGGTTCCAATGAATGTTCAGATTGTCTGTGATCACAGGACCCTGATTCTCCAAGTTTGTGCCCGTTACCCTGGGATCTCACATGATGCTTAAGTCATGTGGCACTCACAGGTGTCAAGGCTGTTTGTGGCTCCTGCACAAGTGGATGGATGGCTCCTGGGTGACGAGGGCTATCCCTTGAAAAGGTGGCTGATGACCCCACTCTGTCACCCAAGAGCAGAGGCCAAGGAGAGATACAACAGGAGCCATGCCTCCACAAGGGCCGTGGTGGAGAAGACCATCAGGCTGCTGAAGATGTGCTTTAGATGCCTGGGCCGGTCAGGGGAGCATTGCAGTATCCTCCAGACCGTGTCTCCCTCATAGTCATTGCATGCTGCGCCCAGCACAACCTGGCTCTGTCAAGGGGAGACCCACTGGAGGCTGAGTAAAGTGGGGCAGCTCCACAGGCCAGGGAGGATGACTCAAGTGATGGCTCAGAAGAGGAGCCTAGGGAAATGCAGGGTGGGGACCTCGAGGCAGAGGACAGGAATTCTCTTGGAGGCAGGGCAACCAGGGATGGTTTGATCCAGTGAACATTCTGCTAGGCATCCAAGGCATTGATGCCTCGTCACACCAACGGCATTGTCCCCTTTGCTAACAATCAATAAATGAGAACCCACACATTACGCCAGCACCACACAACACCACACTTTTACAAGCCTGTGCTGCATCTGGCACCTATTCACACCACCCAGCCAACTCAGCCTATTTAAGTAAAATAAATAGATAAAACAAAAAACTGCGGATGCTGGAAATCCAAAACAAAAAATAAAAAATACCTGGAAAAACTCTTCCCCCTCCTTTTTGTTTTTTCCAATAATTTATATAGATTTTTCTTTTCCCACCTATTTCCATTATTTTTAATGTATTCCACCAATCATTTATTTATACCTTTTATGCCCTTTTAGTCTTATTTCACCCCACCCCCACTAGAGCTATCTGTACCTTGCTTGTCCTGCTATCCATTCTTAATTAGCACATTCTTTTAGATAATATCACCACCTTCAACACCTCTTTGTTCTTTTGTCTGTGACATCCTTTGGTTATCTCCTCCTATCACTGCTTGCTTGTCCCAACAACCACCGACCCCCCTTCTCTCTCTCTCCCCCCAACCCCCCCTTAAACCAGCTTATATTTCACCCCTTTCCTATTTTTACTTAGTTTTGTTGAAGGGTCATGAGAACTGTACTCTTCTCCGCCAATGCTGCCAGACCTGCTGAGTTTTTCCAGGTATTTTTTATTTTTTGTTAAGTAAAATAAGTGTTTAAGGTACTTAGCACGAACAAACAAAGAACAAAAAAAGTGTCCATCCCTAACACAAGAATTAAAAAAAACGCAAAAAATGTCACCCGTGACATGCCCCTGCTGTGTTCAAGGTGCCTTCAACTTATGTGTGTGGGTGTTGTGCCTCGGTGCCCTCGCTGTCTGTGGCATTGGAGACAGCCTGCTGACTCTGCTGTCCTGGCGGCCCTGATGACCTTGACGGTCGTCCTCTGGCCCCCAGAGCCTGAGCCGGCTCCGCATGGGAGAGTGCATCCAGCCCCCTAGCTGGGCACTCCTCAGTCATTGAGGCATCATCAGATGCAGCAGCCACTGGCAGAGGGGAGGAGGAGCTGGTGCCCTCATTCAGAGCGACCTGAGAGAAGGCCACAGAGATGACAGGCAGCTCGTCAGCCACCATGAGGTGCATTTGCATCTCTCTGCCCACCATTGATGGACAGGGACCTAGCAGGGAGACTAGGTCCCTCATCGATCTCTCACACTGGCAGTGACCTCCTGAGATCACTGCCTGCGTGAGAGCTTGCAGGTCTGAGTGCAACTCCAGGAATCCCTGAGTCTGCTCATGAAGCTGCCTCTCCATGAGAGCCACCACTTTCTCAATGGAAGATACTCTGCACTCGGCATTAAGGGTCAACACAGAACTCATGCCCTCATGGACTCCTCTGTGACAGAGATCATGGCATGCAGACCTTCGTGGATCTCTGCCAGTTCTCCCCGTGCATTCCGCTGGACATCCAGCCATGCTCCCACTGTCGGCTCCCTGGGACCTCTCTGCCTCTGCCAGCTCCTCAAGTGACTGTGATGTCCCCTCACCGCTGTGCATTACCCATGGAGCCGAACGCCTAATGCCCACTGCCATGTGAGTATCTGCGCTGGTGCCCGGTTCACTGTTTGTGTGATGCTGGTGCAGGTGTGCGTATTCCTCGGAGCTCAACGGGGGTTCCTCAGGGTCGCTGGCGGCTCCTGTGGATGGTGCATGTGCAGGAAGACGGCAAAAGATTAGTACATTCAATCATCATAGTCACTATGCATGCTAGACGGGCTGAGGAGATAGTGGACCTGCTGCATGGTGCCCTCTGCATTGGAGCTTCAATGGGCTCTCTGGCTACGACAGCCCAGTTTCTGATGAGAGGAGCCCGTTATGTTTCCAGTACCCACCGCACACACATCTGTCACCTGCAGACTTGCATTCATCCAAGACCCCCCCTCACCACGACTGGAGGAGCTGGCTGGCAGCATTCATGCTCCAGTGCATCGCTCTCATGCTTAGTGAGGAAGCACAGACTTGGCACTCCTCCACCTGTTCTGTGGCGCTCTGCGGCATTTTGACTCCTCTTCCCCTGACAGGGCAAAATAGCCTCAATATTGCTGCATCCCTGAAGGTCCTTTTCTGGTTTCCACCCGCCCTCCCACCCGCGCATTAGGCAGGCCGTGTCACTGACACATCTCACCCTGCAATGCACTGAGGCCAGTCGTACTGACATCCCAGCCATGGCAAGGCAGGCTTCAGTGCCAGTTGACATACACACTCTTAAACCCCTGAACGTCCTGAGAAACAGGCACCCGACTAACATTCTCTACACAGGTCCATGCCATTTCTGCACTTACCTTTGCTGACCGCAGCAGATCATCGAATCTTTTGTGGCGCTGAAGCCTCATGAGGCACACCACATTGTGCTCACTGACCTGGGCAGCGACCTCTGTTCAGGCCTTCTTCGTCAGGTGAGGCGGCCTTTTCTTGCCGCCCTTGGGCATTAAGATATGCTGCCTGGCATTGACCTCCCCCACCAGCACTCCAAGGCACTCATCTGAGAAACAGGGGGCAGAGTGCCCACCCAACTTGCCCTCCTGCCTTCCATGACCTTCAGGTGCTGAGGCCATGACTGCACACCAGAATACTTCTTGAGCAGCTTCCACACAGCTCCCTCAGCCTCCCCCAGAACTTCTGGCAGCATTCAGGGAGCTGCCTCATCCGTTTTTAACACCCCCTCCTGGGCCCCCATTGAATTCAATGCCCGATGCATTCCTGCTATCCGCACACGGAAAATGCATCCAGAGGTCACGTTTCATGCTGTGGGGAGCCTTAATTGACCACCCAGCATAAGATCAAGTTCACAGCGCGATCTCGGCCGGGAGTGGGTTTTACATCCACTTCCGGCCACCCCAACATCAGGCACACCCCAGGGGTAAAATTCAGGCCGTTAATATTCTCTTTCTTTCTTAAACCACTTATTCATTTCCAGATCACTGCAGGGTAGCATCTTTGCTTTGACTAAAAAGGTTAATGTTAAAATAATGTAAAAGTGTTTATTTAAAAGGATTCAACTTACTGTTCCCATTATAAGAACACATGAGGACACAAAGCAGCAAACTTGGATTTTTTTGCGTACCATTTGATTACATCAGCAGTTATACTGAGATTAATTTTATTTGTGAATAGCCTAGTTCCTGTATTATAGAGACACTGGGCAGAATTTTCCGGCCCCTCACGCCGGTGGGATTTTCCAGTTCCGGCATAGTCAACAGGCTTTTGAGCGGCTGGCCGTATTTTCTGACTCCGTAAAATTCCGCCCAGTAATTGGGCTTGGGTGAAGAAGGTCAATGAATTGAACATTTAGTTGTAATTTTTTTATTGCTATTTCATAATACAAATTATGTACATTTGAATAAATTATACATACAGTTTATTCCTAGAAAAATGTATCACGTTGGGATAATCATGAAACAAATCTGCAGAAAATATCCTGCTTACATGGCTTACAGGAGACCACCTCAGTAGATTCTGAAAGCTCATCTCCATAATTTTCTATGTTCTCTACTTATAAAAAGGACTGGTGATATGTAAGGAAAACTGAATGTGTAATACTAGTTGGTCCCTTTGTGAGGCGGGGGAATAAACAACAGAAATTGCCACTTTGGTTTCAAACATACAACTCTAATAAGTAACAACAGATCTGTCCAGTCTCTGACATTTTTAAAAATAGATACTATTTTAATGTATTTTATTTTAAAAATGAGTCAAGATTTATGGGTTTATTGCCTGTCTCGGTCTTTTTGATTATAATTTTCTCTCCTAATATTTCCTTGTAATGGCTGTTCTGCTGTGGATTTGTTGACTGTCATGGAGATTTTGTATACTATTGAAACATTGATGAATTTCCCAACATTTTTTATTTTGAGTGCCTAAAACACAATGTATGGGTGGAAAGACAAACACTTCTGATGTGCTTAACAATGCAGCTCAACATTTTAAATAAAATCTATCACTTTGAATCTTCCTTTCTTTGTATCCTATTGAGAAGACTTCTGCATTATAAAATGTTCACCATAATGTGGTGCTAGAAATTTGTGCTTTCACAAGCTACCTGATGCCAGGTTTTATCAAGTTTGTCAGCACTTTCTTGAATATACTTTTTTGCTGCTGTTATTTGAAATATGCTGTAACTATTCATTTAAAATATTTATATTCGTAAGTACTAAGGAAAAAAGTAGCTTTGGTTAAAACCTAACATATTCTTATGGGATTTCAGTTGCATTAATTTAGGGGTGACAATTTACTTAGATGCAGCAGGCCAATAAAAGTGGAAATATCATCCTTTATCATATCTAGCCAATCTCATATCAGAGATAAAATTTATGCATTTTAAGTGCACAATGCATTTTATAATAATTTGCTTCAGCATTAGATTTATATAGTAATAAACTTGATGCAATCATATATGAACACAAAAGGAATTTTAAAAATATAAATCAAAAATTAGATGCTTTGATTGCTGTTTCGAATGTGTTTAGAAATTTTCAACAGGATAGATTTAAGTAAATGGCTGGTTTGCAGCCTCTTAAGCTTACCCTTGCTGCAATAATTAATTGATCATTCTCTTACAATCAGCAAACTCACTAGTGGGCCCCAGAACCAACCCTATTACTTAAGTCATTTGTGCAGTTTAGGCCCCTACATTGTCTCAGACTCTGCTTTACGCTGGGAAATGCCGCTAGAAAGCAAGTCATAGTTCATAAATCTTTTAGGGAGATGTGTAGGAACAGGTCAGGTTGTTTGGCAAGTCAAA
The DNA here is from genome assembly GCF_964194155.1 of Cetorhinus maximus. Lineage (NCBI taxonomy): Eukaryota > Metazoa > Chordata > Chondrichthyes > Lamniformes > Cetorhinidae > Cetorhinus > Cetorhinus maximus. Next base: position 58,607,385 of record NC_135885.1, on the reverse strand, counting down.
ATGTTTAGTTTGTCAGCATGTTTCTGCTTAATTTTCATGTTTATTGCACCACAGGTGAATAGGCATCAGTCTGTATTTTCGGTACCCTAAAACTAACTTGTCAAATTGTTCCTGATCTTTTAGAATTGTCCCTTAATAAGATGTCTTCCAAGAACAGAATAACACAAAGCATAATAGTCAGGATCCTGAATAAGAGTTAAGAAGCTTGAATACAGAACCTCTTTTCAGAGTTTCACTATTGTCTTCTGCCTCATTGGTCCGAAAACTTGTAGTAAGCACTAACAAATAACATATTCTGGGCCCACAAACAATACTTTATGGTATTTATGCCAAGAGACTGACTACAAATTTGGACATTTGGGTAAAATAGCAGGATTAGCTAGCGGTGTATTTTGTGTGCACTCTAGAACGTCCATACACAAGGCTTCTACAGCATCCATCCTTTCGATATGCACAAGTCTGGTCAGGAGATCAGGAATGCTGTAACCTGCTGTGCTTATACGGTCGAAGAGTTGCATCCCATCTGTCATTCCACCTATTTCATCCCTCTTCAGCCCAAAACTCTCCGCCAGATGACGCCATGTTTTTACAATAGCTTTATCTGTGCTATAGGTAGAGCTCAACATTCTGCTGGTTTTCTCGAGGCAGTCAAAAGGCAGTTCTGTAGGGCTGAGCCCTGAAAATATGGATTATAGTAATTTATTAAAAATAAATCACTTCTACAATAAAAGTTTCAGAATAGCTAAGAGACTTGCAGGAATAAAGTATTGTTCTGCCACTCCCTCCTAAATCTAGAAATGCAATTTACTAGTATTTTAAGATTTGCAAAAGTAGTCTGGGATCACCTAAAATTGTTAGAAGTGATCCACAGAATTAAATAAAACTACCCAGGAGCTATATTCCTATGTATTTATATAGTATCTGAGATTTTCAGCAATCAAAGCTCTCCATTTCTAAATACCGCACGTAATGAATGTTCTGAATTGTAGTGAATACCAATAATAGGTTTGGATTTCTCAGCAGTGAGCTATATTTGAACAGGTGACCAATATGGCATCCACCATTTTGCCCATATGCATTTACCCAGATATGAATTTTTACAAATTTTGAGGAAAAATGAAATGCCATTTTTCTTGAATCATAAATCCCAAATATAGGAGAGGATCTTTTTTAACTGATTAAAAGTAATTACTGATAGACATTTGGCAACATAATGAACCATTTAAAATAAATTCAGTGCGTTTCCTACATCTAATTATGTTAGAACTCATGATTATAACTAATTATTTTTCCCAATAACCTGTTAACATAAACTCAAATCAGTTGCCCCTACAAGTAAATTTTATTAAAGTCAGGATGCTTTATAATTTTTGATATTTTTCTCAACTTGTAGCAATGTAGTTTAAGGAAAATCCACAAAATTGAAAATAACTAATGGACTACTTTTTGCAAAGTTTTACAAACAGTAGATTCCTGGTGCATTACCTTCTGTGAAACTGCACACTCTCTTGCACAATTCAAGTATCTTTTCCCTTCGTGTCTGTATCTGGAACATTAACAAAACTCATTTTCAGTTTAAAAATAAACAAGTTAAGAATCAAATGTAGAGTGTGTCTCTATATGAATGTACTATTAACCTTTGGGAGGTGTATTAAAAAGCACATTAGTGTGAATATTGTATCACATGAGTTTATAATGCATTGGTAGTCACACATTCAGTCCTTTGTAGAAGCTTATTTGCTATGCTGGAGTAAAAATGCAGAAAAGTCAACCAAATGCATTTACAGCACCTGAGCAATTAAGAATATGGGATTCTTTACTCTGAAGAAAGAGACTCATTGAAAATATCCGAGATACTTCAGAGAATACGTTAATTAAACCCCAATAATACATTTGAGATTATCACAAGCCACAGAACCAGAGGGCATTGCTTCAAGTTTTGAAGAGGAAATGTGTGCAAGCAATTTACATTTAACTCATTGTGCAGACGGTGGTGTTAATGTGGTCCTTAAGTCATGAAAGGTGCAATAAAAGTGCAAGTATTTTTACCTTATGGCCTGAATTTTCCCCCTGTTGTGGGGGGGGGAAGTTGATGGGCGGGTGCGTGCGGGCGTGCTTCCGATCGGCGCCCCTGATCGGAGGCGTGGTGCCATTTTACGTGGGCAGGCCAATTAAGGCCCACCCAGCGTGACGTCTGCACAGAAGCGCTATGCACTCCCTGTGCGGGCGGAGGAATGCCTAAAATCGAGAGTGTGCTCTTTCGCGCATGCGCACGAAAGAGCACACTCATCTCCCTGAGGCTTAGTGCTGCCTCAGGGAGATCGCCTCTACTTTCAAAAATGTTAAAAATAGAGAAAAAAAAAATCCCTTACATGTCCCCTCATGTGACGATATCACATGAGTTGGGACATGTTCATAATTTCCAAAAAAACTTTATTAAAATTTTTAAAACCCTACATGAAACCTTATCCCACCTGTGGATGAGATTTCATGTTTTTTCTACTTCCCACTGGGGCTCCTGGCCTGCCTGCCAACCTTAGGTTGGACGGGCAGGTCCACTAATTACTTTAATTGCTCTGTCAATGGCCTCAGTTGGCCATTGACAGATCGGCGGCATGCAGCTGATTTTGCTGCGCCCCCGCATTCCTGAAAATTTGAATGGTCTGCAATGGGGAGTTCTGCCCGACATCACCGCACTTCATTTTATTCGTTGACGAGCAGGCCCCGCCCCCGCTTGCCAATGGTAAAATCGAGCCCTATGAGTGGATTTCTGGACTGCAGGGCTGGTGCTGCAGTAGTTATGCCACTGCCCTATTTCACACACCTAAATAATCAATCTTTAATTGGTGCATGTTTTTAGCATATGTTTATAAATGGCCTCAAAAAAATCAGGCTATGTCCTACCTTGTGTTTAGCTGGTCTTGACATTCTGACAAAATATCTCAAAATCATTTAACACAATGAATTGCTTCTGTTGTGCAATAACTATGATTAATTTGGCAAATAAACGAGCCATACTGTGCCAGCAATTTCCTACAAACCAAAACGAGATGACTAACTGGTTAATAATTGTTTTTTTCACGGTACTGATTGATGTTGCTAAGGTTATCAAGAGGGCAATCACCACAAGAATTGCAGCACATCAGGCCTATCAACATTTTTTGAAACAACTAGGTTTTAGCGATGAAAATTCAGCTTTGCCATGTTGTCCATATCCTGAGACGAAGCATATGTGAGGAAAGGTCAAACTTCCAATTCTGCTCCAAATAATGACTTAAGGTCTTTAGAGCCCACCTGAATTGACAGAAAGGACATTGGATTTAATATGTCATCTGAAGGGCAACACTTCTGACTGTATCAATATTGTGGTGGACTCGAGTGAGACTGATAAGGAACCCATAAATGACGCCAACCATTCTTCCAATGGAAGCAAACTGATAGTAAATTCTTATTCCTAAGTATCATGGAACTAATAGTTTGACAGGAATTACCCTCTCTTACACTAACAAAATATGGAATCACAACATAATATAATAGGGTACAGCAGCATAATGGTTATATTGCTAAACTAGTAATTCAGAGGCTGAACTAATGGCCCAATTGAATGTGAGTTCAAATCCCACCATAGATATTTGAGAATTTCAATTCAGTTTAAAAAAATTGGAAATAAAAATCCTTTTAGTATCAGTAAAAGATGAAGCTGTTATAAAAATTAACTGGTTCAGTAATGTCCTCCAGGGAAGGGAACCTACTACTTTGACCCAGCCTAGCCTACATATGACTCAAATTCCAAATCAATGTGGTTGATTCTAAGGGGCATTGCAGGCTGGATTTTTTTATCCAGATCCGTGGAGACACTGCGAACCTTTAAAAATGGTGGGTGTCCCCATTTCCCACAAATTCCATTTTCGTTGCTCGGGAAAAGGGGGCGGTGCGTGATTCACACATAAGGGAAACCAAGCTCAGTCGGGCCATTTAAACTCAGTACTGAGTTCTAACAGGCTCATTTTCACTGAAATCATAATGTGGGAATCACAAATTTTTGGAGTAGATGTAAATGCTCATTAAGGGCGGATAATCCCTGTAGAACGGTCAAGCTGTGAAGTTATTTAAATCCTACTCTCTAAATTAAAAAAAAAACAGCCTGCCTGTGTCAGTGGGAGTTGAAAAAAAAATCTGTTCTAGTAGTTATAATTGCTGTTTGTTGACATTTCCCTAAGGGCTATTATTATATCATTATGAATGTTTTAATAAATGCTTGGCTGTTCTCCACACCTACAATTATCTCAGCAGGAGGTTCTACATTCACAGTTTGATTAAGAGCTTAAAAAGTTTATTAAATGATTAGTTGGCTTTAATGTGGGATTATGAATAGAAGTTTGTTTTTAAAAGGGATATTACTTGAGGGGATTTAAAAGTTTTGACTGGGCTTTTATGAATGGGAGTGTTTTTTTAATTATAGTAAAGGCTGTATTGGTATTCAGACCTTTATTTCATTTCATCTCAACATATCTCCTGAGGTCATGCCATGGTGGATACTAGGTGAGTTGGCATGGAGGGTGTAAGGACAAAGAGTGGTGGATGGGGACATAGGTTGGCATGAGATGGCATGGACTGGCAGGAGTTGGTATTAAGTTGACATGGAGGCTATAAGGGGTCATGGGAATGGTTGGAAGGGGCATGGGGCATAAGTTGGCATATGGACATGGAAGTGACATGGGGAGTGGATGGGGATGATGGGGTGTAAGGGGTGACGGTTTGTAGACCTAAAGTTTAAGGAAACAACTGGGACAAAATCCCTGAGAATCCAGAGATCCCACCTTGGAACTCAACAGTCCTTATGGCCGCCTCTGATCTGCGTCAAGATGCAGTAGTCCTAACTCCATCCCGCACCCCCCATCCTTTTGAAAATCAGGCATTTGTTGCCTGTAATTTCCCACCTCAAGCTACCCATCTCAGGAGTGAAAATCTGGCGCAAAAAGTCACTAATTTGTATCAAATCACTACCACCAAGAATGCAGCAGTTCAAGAAGAGAACTTATCATGACTGTCTCGTGGAACACCTTCGGTCTGTCCGCAAGCATGACCCAGACCTCCCTGTCACTTGCCATTTCAACACACCGCCCTGCTGTCACGCCCACATGTCCGTCCTTGGCTTGCTGCAATGTTCCAGTGAAGCTCAACGCACTGGAGGAACAGCACCTCATCTTCCGATTAGGCACTTTACAGCCTTCCAGACTTAACATTGAGTTCAACAACTTTAGATCATGAACTCTCTCCTCCAGCCCCACCCCCTTTCCGACCCCCTTTTTTCTAATTATTATTATATTTTTAAAATATATTTTTCTTTTCCCACCTATTTCTATTATTATTTTAAAATTTATTTCCATCCGTTGTTTTATCTCCACCTTTTAGCCTATTTCGATTCCTTCCCCCCACTCCACCCCCACTAGGGCCATCTGTCACTTGCTCATCCTGCTTTCTACCCTTAATGTCACCATTAGCACATCCCTTAGATAATATCACCACTGTCAACACCCCTTTGTCCTTTTGTCTATGACATCTTTGGCAATCTCTTCTTTGCCTCCACCTATCACTGGCCCTCTATCCAGCTCTACCTGTCCCACCCCCCTCAGCCGGCTTATATTTCACCTCATTTCCATTTCTCTTCAGTTCTGACGAAGTGTCATATGGACTCGAAATGTTAATTGTCTTCAGCTCCACAGATGCTGTCAGACCTGCTGAGTTTTTCCAACTATTTTTGTTTTTGTTTCAGATTTCCAGCATCCGCAGTATTTTGCTTTTATCTTAGTGAATTTGTCACCTTGGTTCCCCCCTTGGTGTAAATTTTGGGGTAGAGCCCCCACTCCAGAGGATTCCCTTGCAGCCATTTAATGCTCTGTTAATTGACTCAGGGTGAGGTTTCTGCCCCCACCTGGGGAGGAAGTCCCACCTCTCTTGTCCCAGTAATGCCACCTTGAGGGGTGGCCATTGCAGGAACTGCATCCAGTCTCCAAGGAAATCTTCCCTGGAGCCGGACGGGGAGATAAGTGGGTGAGGGGGGCTTTCAGCGGGCTAGGTTAGCAGGCCCTGGCGAAGGGTGTGGGAGTGGTGGGGTGCCAGGGCACAGAAGACCCTGGGAGGGGAGGCCACCAATAGACCAAGGGGGTCTGTATAGGAGGTTACCCACGTCCCTCCACCACCCCCTTGCCTGTCAGCATCCCAAGCTGCGGGGGATGCTGGGCTTCCTACTTGGCACCAGGCCTCTCACTTAGCAATGGACTCCGCCCAACTTAGGAAAAGTTGTGGCAGTGTGGGAAAAGGTCCTCAATTATCCCACAGGTGCTGATGCCTTCCCTGCTACTCAAAGCTGCAGTGGGGATGGGGCAGTGAGGTATGCGCTAGGAATGACGACCATAGCAGTATGCCAATTTTACACCCCCACCTTCCTTCCAACCTCACTCCGGGAGACGGTAAAATTTTGCCCCTTGATACCAGGTGTTATACTGGCATCAGTCATGGTAGTTTTCATCCCACGCTGCTAAATGGATATAAAGAACTTCCATTTATAAAGCACCATTCACAACCTCAGCATGTTATAATGTGCTTCCTATCCAATGAGGTAGTCACTGTTGTTGTGGAGGTAAATGTGGCAGCCAATTTGCAAACAGCAAACAGTAATGTCCCATGAACAGCAAAAGCAATAAATAGTGGTGTTGGTTGAAGGATAAACATTGTTCAGGATACCAGGAAAACTCCTTGCCCTTTTTCAAATAAAGCTGTGGAATATTTTATGGCTATCAGAATCGGCAGACAGAGCTTTGGTGTATAGTAATGTTCTTAGGAAATAGGGATGGTTTAAGTAAGATATGTTTGTATTGGTGGGTGTTAGGATTGGGTTGTGGCTTTAAAGTTTAAGTTTGATTTGTATTTCTGCATCTGCGTGTTAAGAAAAGGTCAAATAGAGCTTTAGTTTCACTTTAAAAGGTGCCTGCATTTCTAATGAGAGTTTTACGACTGTTGCAGCTAAGTAAAGCAAACACAAGAGTAGAGAAACTAGGCTATTGCCTAGCACTAGGGGTCCAGGGAGGCAGGTCCCGCCCACAGACACACACAGAAGAAACTAGAAACAGCACTTTGATTTGGAAGCTGTTTGAGTTCAGTTGGTTTTGACAACAGCTGCCAGGAGAGACTGGAGCAAGGGAACATATATCCAGCCCCAAGCTAAAGAAAAGACCCCAAAATCCAGGGGGAGTGGAACAGGAGAAAGTCTTAAGCAGACCTTCTAGTCAAAAGCAGGACAGAAACCTGGAAAAGGCCCTGTTCAGTAAAGTTAAGAGTGAGGGGCAGAAAGAAAGGCTCCAAGCTTCAGATTTAAAGAGTCAAAATCTGCAGTAAGCAGATTTAAAGTGAGAACAGCTTGTGAGAGGCCAGAAGGTCCAAAAAAACAACTGAAGTCTGTATCTCTTTGCTAGGGGCATCTGAAGCAGTGGTGCACTGTTGACAGCTGAGTCGGTGAGACAGAGTGTGTGGAAAATAGCTTGAATGCATGTGGTGACCCAAGGAAGAGGAACATCGGAAGGAGAGTTCGAAGCCCTGGAGGTGAACCATTGCGGAAGGCATTTGAGAGAAAGTGTCGGTGTGGGAGAAGATTCCAAAGTGAGTTCTTGGAGAGTAGAGATTGGAAACCCTCGTGTGAAATACGGAGTGCAGTGAGACTGGTTGACAACCATCTGGTGGGAGCTGAGGGGAGATCCATAGCATCTGTTTAGGGTGGCATCTATCACTTGGTTTCAGAGTGTAGTGTGTCTGACCACATGTCACCAAAGGTTTACGTGGACTGTGTACCTACTGTGGACATTAAAATATATGATAGCTTTTGTAACTTGTGTTATCCTTACAAATCTGTAAAGGTATACTTATGGGTAAAAGAGTAATGCAATATAGTTCATCTTTTCTTGTTTAATAAGTGTTTTATGCTTTTGTTAAAAGTTCATTAGCTGACTCCGGCCACTCTGCTCAGTAGCCCCTCTCCACGTATCTGAATAAACAATGTTAGGATCTATCAAGCTAGGTTCCACCCTGGGATCAGGTTTGTCCAGTGGTAAATTCAGCTGGGGATCATAACAATGTATTGTCTGACAAACATTAATTAAGCTTGCATCTTTCTGGGGCCAGAAATAGTAATAGGAACAAATGCTATCTTATAGTTGATGAGTTATTGTAAGCCAGTTGGTCTGCCTGTGCAGTGACTCCTTCAATTCCTGTACCTGTTCAAATGCATATCTCTAGAGCAATGCATAATATTCCCAGATCCCACCTATTTCATTTCATATAGAAAGCCTTACCCCAGTTGCTTTATTGTTTGCTGATTTATCTCTCGTTAAAGGAACAAGTGATAGGAGGCATAAATCAGACATTCCCCGCTTGTCTAAGGCAGCCTCTTCGTCGCTGTCCATACTCCGACTCAAAAGTTGTTCATTTTCTGAGGAAGCATCATTTTCACTGGAAAAGAAAACACATTGCTAACAGGAAATATTGTGCAAAATAAATAATTTACATCAAGATTTACCTATGCACTGAAAAATATTCTTTAATCTGTATCTCCATGTAGAAGTCAAACACACTTAAGGGTAATCAGCTAAATCTTTTAAGCAATCTTGGTATTTACTCTGCTTAAATATGTCAAGTGATCTTTTCTCATCCTTGACTGATGTTGTTACTTCAATGTATGACTAAAGAAATATTAAAAGTCTCAGAGAGTTCTGAATGAATTCCACCTCTCTCGTTTTTGGAATCGCCCATATTGTGCCTTATTCATAATGAAAATACTAAGAGATGTTTAACAGGTACAGGGGGTATAATGCAGCACTGGTGTTTCCCGTGCATCATGGGTCACTGGCAATGATACTGGGTGGGTGCTACATACACCTGTGCACAAATGAACTGATCTCTCTGAATAATGGGAGCTCAGAATACTTGCACAACTTATTTTGTGAGAACCTTAGGTATATCTCATGATGTGCCAGAAGCACAGGTCGCACTGTTTGGGTACCAGCTGCCATTAAAGGGCTGCTGGTGATCATTATACACTAATGCTTTTCTGCTTTCTGAGTAGAGGCACTGGGGAAAGTTGTAGAATGAAGATGTGTACAATGGTATCTTGGACTGTATTGTACACCTGCCAAATGTTTCTGTCTGACAGAAAAGGCTGATTTTATATTTAGAAAACAAAGTATGTGTCATTATAGCTTGGAGTTTTTTTTCTAAGTATTTAAAATGCAATCCCACAATTGTGAATCAACATGAATTCAGGTTGATATGCAACAAAAATGGTTTTCTACTACTTTCAAGCACTTTCTTAATGGTAACATCTAGTATTAAATTCACATTGGTTTGCTAGATTTGTGTGCTTATTGTTAATATTATAACCCTTAGGCTAACAAAAAATATGCAAATCACAGAAATCAGTGCAAATTGACTTACTTTTTCTCAGTCTTAGGTGGAACTGCCTTCAATTTATTATCGAATTCATCTTTCTCAGAGAATATTACAACATTTTCTGTCAAAAAATAAAGCAGAAGCTGATGCACGATCTAAAAGATAACTAACATGAATGTAAATGATTAAACAATGAGGGAGCAGTGTTTCTGCTTTGGGGGCAATCGGCAATCTGGGCACTAATTACACCCAATATTATGCTAGTTTTGAGAAGTGGTTCTTTTGCTCAAACACATTTTTTGAGATCACCAAAATTAAAGTCTGCCATGAATCAATGTAATTGGGCAATGTTTTAAAATGTAATTTTAAAAAAGTATGCTATAAGAAATATTCCTTGATGTATTTAGGAGTGCTAACTTGATGCAGTTTGATTAATACAGCTGAAAAGTAAGTATTTTTAATTAGAGCATCTAGACCACCACTCCTGAATAACCTGATTTTAAATAACTGAAAATGACCAGCATCAGCAGTGGTGAGAGCAGGAGCCTATACAGGGTTAAAAAGGAGTAGCAACTCGAGGCCCCAGACTGGCAGCAGTGGCAAGAGTGGAAGTCGAAATACAAAGGAGCAGTGATCCGAAGCCCCAGAGCAGCAGTGGCAGCAAGAGTCAGGAGCAAACGTAAGGACATAAATTAACTTGGCAGAGGAATGGGAAACAGCAAGTAGCATTAGGAAAGATAAACGAGGTGCACAAAGGATTAGGAGAAACAGATAGCACTAAGGAAGAGTAAAGTATTAGGTGCAGTCAAGGGAGGAGGTAATGCAATAAGGTCTAAACTGGACCTGCAGTACATGTAAGTGAATGTGCCATGCATGTAAATAAGGCTGGTGGCTGCAGATGCAGATAGTCACATGGAAATATGATGCCTTGGTGATAACGAAGACCTGACTCAAAAAAAGGCAAGACTGAATATTAATTATTCCTGGATACCAGGGGTTGCATCTTCCGGTCGGCAAGTGGGGGACGGTGGGGTTCCTTGAGTCAGGAGTGCGCTCTTTTGCGCTCAGAAAAAATTTAATAAAGAAAAAAACATTTAAGACATGTCCCCTCACGCGATAGTCACATGAGCTGGGACATGTCAATGAACTTTAATGAAAAACATTATTTAATTAATAAACCCTTCATGAAACCTCATCCCACCCGTGGATGAGGTTCCATGAAAAATGCAAAGGCCGCCTGGGCTCTTCGCCTACCCGCCAATCTTAAGGTTGGACAGGCAGCTTTCTCAATAGGTTTAATTAGTTAATTAATGGCCTCAACAGGCCTTTGACAGTTCGGCGGGCACGCAGCCGAGTTAGTTGCGCGCCTGCCGTACTGAAAATCTAAATGATGCGCGGTAACGTCGGGAGGCACGCCCAACATCACCCTGCGTCATTTTACGCCTCGGTGAGCAGGCCCCGCCCCTGTTCACCGGGCCGAAAATTGTCCCTTATGTTTCTGGCCCATTGACGAAGGAGGCATTGCTGGATCTGGTTCTGGGGAATGAGGTGAGTCAAGTATCAACAGGGGAACATTTGGGGCATTGATCATAGTATCAAAGTTTAGATTAGCTATGGAAAAGTACAAGGAGCAATCTAAAGTTAAAACATTCGATTATAAGAGGATCATTTCAATGGATGAGAAGAGATCTGCTCCAAGTAAACTGGAATCAAAGATTGGAAGGCAAAATGGAACAATGTTCTACCCTTATAGAGAAGGTCATTCAGGTACTGTCAAGTTACAATCCCACAAAGAGGAATGGTAAGGCAAGCAAAGCCAGAGCTCTCAGGATGATGCAAAATAGTAAGATGAAGAAGGCAAAGGGGGCAAATGACATATGTCATCAGGAGGAGAGTTCAAAACCCTGGAGGTGAACCCTTGCGTAAGGCGTCAGAGAGAAAGCGTCGGTTTGGGAGAAAATTCCAAGGCTAGGTCTTGGACAGTGGACATTGGAAACCCTTGTGTGAAAGACAGAGTGCAGTGAGACCGGTTGGTTCACGGTGTGACAAGTGTCTGGAGGGGAGTTGAGGAGAGACCCATATCATCTGGTTGAGGTGGCATCTGTCATTTGGTTTCAGAGTGTGGTATGTCTGACCACAGGGTGCCATAGATTTACATGGACTGTACTTACTGTGAACATTAGAGTGGGTAAAGGAGTATTATAATATAGTTCATCTTTTCTAGTTAAATAAATGTTTTATTCTTTTGTTAAAAGTTCATCAGCTGATTTCTGTCACTGTTCAGTAGCTACATTCTATGTATCTAAACAAACAAATTAAAAGTTAGGATCTATCAAGCTGGGTTCCACTCTGGGATCAGGCCTGACTAGGGGTAACCTCACCTGGGATCATAACAACAGTCTTTTTCAAAAAGGGGAGAATAATAATCTCAGCAACTACAGACCAGTAAGTATAACCTCAGTGTTGGAAGCATAGATTTACTGACAGCAACATCTGGATTTTTGCATTTAACTGTGCATGTAAAGACCGGAAGTCACTGTCAGTTTCAAAGGAGTAATGATGGCAAATGCTGTCATTGCCTTACTACTACCGCAATATTTGAGCTGATAAGTATGAGATTTATATTTTGGGAGAAAAAAAAGCCTGGAATGGAAGTATACACTTACAGAAAATCCCTGCAAAGTGTAGCTGAGTGCAAAGCCTTGGGGTTCGGCAATATTAAAATTTTCTCAATATAATACATCAAAAAATACTGTCCTCATGTTTCAACGTACTGCGCCACTGACTGAAAGGATGCAAGTTTGCATTCAGGATGTGACACATGGGAGTTCCTGACCTCAACCTTAACATTGTCGGGGATACTAAAAGGCTGCAGGCAACAAAGGAAAATTAAAGGGTCAATTACTCCCATACACATCCTAGTGACTTGTAAGTTAGAGAACTGAATCACAGGTCTCCAACCTGCGCTGTCAGTTGAGAAACATGAATGGCTATCTGGTGCGAGGAAATGCCATAAAAGAAAGTAACAAAATAATATAGAAGAAAAACATAAGGGGTAATTCTTTAAAACACAACACTTGTACTGATGTGAATTGGTGCTTAATTTCAAGAAGTGGAAAACTCAGCAATGTCAGGGTATTACAGATATTGCAAGAGCAAAAATATAAATGAAAAGTTTACCATTAGGAGATGTGTTGTCAGAAACTTGTCTGGGAAATCAACACCATCTAAAACTTCTTTGAAGTCTCAAAGTCAGATTTATTTTTACTTATTGTAACTCCATGCTTGTTAAATCCATTGGCTATTAAGTTGTGAAATAAATGCATATATTGACATGACAATATTTATATTCTAGGTAGGACTGGATACTTTTAGGACAAGTCAAAATGTAGATAATGAACATATTTTTACCTTGTACCTCCTTCTTGTCTTCTTGGTTGTTGATCTGAGCCTCAACGTGTTTTACAGATTGGCCACTGCAACAGCCTAAAATACAAGAACGATTTACTTAGCTTTTTATCTAAATAAAAACTATATTTAAAAAGTTTACTTCGTGAGCATAATTCAGTCCTGCAACATGACCATACTCACCCTGGGTAGAAGACTTTGCCTTTAAAATGTAGAAAAGAACAATTAAAACAATGGCTATGGCCATTATAAATATGGTAGACATGGCAATTATTAAAGCAGTGCCCAGGTGTCCTTGTCCAGCATGATCTACTAAACAAAGGCAGAATTAAAGAAAAAAAATTATAAACAACTGAATTTTCTTTACAAATTATGAAGTTACAGATGTGCAAGGTAAGAAATAGGAAGTTGAGCACATTGAGATTCTGAGATATCTAATCAATACCGTGAACAATATTTTCCATAACAGTTAACGGCAGAGATACACTCCTGGCACAGCTGCACATCAACCTCATGTCCCTCATATGGGAAGAAGAGCACATGCTGGGGGATGTCAGGGTTTCTGTGATCATAACTATATTCAAGAACGGAGACAGTTCCGATTGCGGTAACTACAGAAGAGTCTCCCTGCTGTCTGCTATCAGCAAGGATCCTCCTCAAATGCCTCCTCCCAGTGGCCGAGGAATTGCTTCTGAAGTTGCAGTGCGGTTTTTGCCCATCAAGAGGCACGACAGACATGATCTTCATTGTGCGGCAAATTCAAGAAAAGTGCAAAGAACAGCACCAACTGTTGTACATGGCCTTTTTCAGCCTCACTCTGTCAACTGTGAAGGCTTATGGATTATCCTCTTCAAATCTGGCTGACCTCAGAAATTTATCACCACCCTCCACTGACCCCATGATGACATGCAAGCTGTGATTCTCACCAATGGAACCACCCACAGACCCTATCTCAGTGAAGACTGGGGTCAAACAAGGCTGTGTCATTGGACCAGCCCTCTCCTTCATCTTTCTCATTGTTATACTGCACCCCACCTCCAGAAAATTACCCACAGGCGTGGAGATAATTTATAGAACAGACAGGAAACTGGTCAACCTACACCTCCTTCAATCCAAAACCAAAACCACTCCAACCCCACTTATAGAGCTTCAGGATGCAGTTTACACTTGATGAGTGTTCACTCAGAAACTGAGCTCCAGGACATTGTCAACTCCTTCTCCGAACCATATGAGAAAATGGGCCTTTCAATAAAGCAAGAAAACTAAGGTCTGTTTCCAACCAGTTCCAACAGCATAGCCCCTCCCCGTCAATTGAGATCAATGACGAGATCCTGAAAAATGTGGACCATTTTCCAGATCTTAGGAGTCTCCTCTCGATGAAGGCAAACATAGGCGACAAAATTCATAATTTCCTCCATTGTATCAATTCTACCTTCAGCTGACTGAAGAAAAGAGTATTTGAGAACCGGGATCTCAAACGCGAGACTAAGGTCATGGTTTGCCAGGAAGCAGTGATCCTTGTGCTCCTCTATGCTTCGGAGACTTGGACAACCTACAGCATGCACCTCAAAGCACTGGAGAAACACCACCAGCGGCGCCTTCGCAAGATCCTCTAAATACATTGGTAAGAAAGGCAGTCCAACAGCAGTGTCCTCTCCAAAGCCACCTCGCCCAGCATCAAGGCACTGATCACTCAAAACCAGCTCTGCTCGGCAGGACATGTCACTTGTATGCCTGACGCCAGGCTCCCAAAGCAACTGCTTTACTCTGAAATTGGAGGCAACAGGAGATTCCCAGGAGGACAGTGGAAACACTTTAGGATGGGTTTCTTCAATACTGAGTGTTGAAAACAAAAAACCTTCCTGTTCAGCTGTGCCTTCAGTTCCCTAACCACCCTCATCATTCCCCTCCCCTTTCTCAAGTGCACTGTATCCCTTTTACTTTCATAAGAAAGTGCCCTGAGAGATCTTCCTGCAACTGAGGAGCAGTATATAACTGCACTATGTATTGAACACCCAACTCAACAGCCCTCCAGAATATGCATACATTTTAAAAGCCTTCAGCTGAAAGTTGTTAGTTTATGAGATACTGAAACATCCTTAAGTTCACATCATACCTTTATGAGTTTCTTGTAGAATTGGAGAGTTTGCATTGATGACTGAGGTACTGCTTAAAATACTTGAAGAAAATGCAATGCCCAAGCCTATGAAACAATAATAGAGGTTATTAACTTTTAATATAAAATCAAGATAGAAATGCAGTGTTCAATTATTTCATGTATATTTTGCAACAAACATTTTTACCAGTTAAACAGTTGGAAAAAAATGTCAATTTATAAATATGAACTTTGCATATTTTTGGACAAGAATTGTATCTAAGTTGGCAGATTCCAGAATGAATCAGAGTAATGATTATTAAAGCATTAATTGAATAAAAATGGAAGGTATTGGAAAGTACAATGTACATGCACCCATACAAAGTAGAGGAGAACTAATGATACATTGGTTCTATCTTTCAGAATATAAAATATTCTTTACTTGAACATGCAAATAACATGAATATTTTTATATACTCGTTAAAATTTAACACCGAGTTAAATGCAACAATTTTGCTTAGAATGTACAAACAGACCAGTTTATCATCAAATAGCTTTTCTGACATTTTCCTCTGCATCTTATTTTTAACAAAATCATAAACTCCACACGGGATGTGTGCATTGCTGGCTAGACCAGCATTTATTGTCCATCCCTAGTTGCCCTTGAGAAGGTGATGTTAAGCTGCCTTCTTGAACTGTTGCAGTCCATCTGGTGTAAATATACCCACAGTGCTGGTAGGGAGGGAGTTCCACGAGTTAGATCCAATGACAGTTAAGGAATGGCAATGTAGTTCCATGTCAGGATGGTGTGTGACTTGGAGGGGAACTTGCATATGGTGGTGTTCCCATGTGTCTGCTGCCCTTCTCCTTCTAGGCAGTAGGGGTTGTGGGTTTGGATGGTGCTGTTGAAGGAGCTTTGGCTAGTTGCTGCAGTGCATCTTGTAGATGGTACACGCTGTTGCCACTGTGGACAGTGGTCGAGGGAGTAGATTTTTAAGGTGGTGCATGAGCTGCCAATCAAGTAGGCTGCTTTGTCCTGGATGGTGTTGATCTTCTTGAGTTTTGTTGGAGTTGCACTCATCCAAGCAAGTGGACAGTATTCCATCACACTCCTGACTTGTGCATTTTAGATGGTGGACAGGCTTTGGGGAGACAGGAGGTGAGCTATTCACCACAGAATTCCTGGCCTCTGATCTGCTCTTGTAGTCACAGTATTTGTATGACTTGTCCAGTTCAGTTTTTGGTCAATGGCAACCCCCAGGATGTTGATGATGGGGGCTTCAGCGGGGGTCAAGGGGAGATGGTTAGATTCTCTCTTTGTTGGAGATGGTCATTGCCTGACATTTGTGTGGCACAGTTGTTAGTTGCCACTTATCAGCCCAAGCCTGAATGTTGTCCGGGTCTTGCTACATATGGACACAGGCTGCTTCAGCGTCTGAGGAGTTGTGAATGGTACTGAACACTGTAGAGTTGTCAGTGAACATCCCCACTTCTAATCTTATGTTTGCAAGGACTTTAACAAATTTATGAAATCAAAAGCTTGAAGAAAATAATGTGATGTATCTCACTTTTATTTTCAGTATTTTAGATCATTTTAGACATCTTTTTGTATTTTAAAAAAGAAATATGTGCATTTTTCCAAGCTTTCAATATAGTAGAACAATTAGTGCAGAGTAAATTGAAACAGGTTTCTTGCTTGTTTTTGTTTGGTGTTAATATATATGGCAAAAAACACTGATTTTCTTTTTCCTTTATTCTTTCATGGGATGTGGGCATTGCTGGCAAGGCCAGCATTTGTTGCCCACTCCTGATGGCCCTTTAACTGAGTGGCTTGCTAGATCATTTCAGGGGGCAGATAAGAATCAACCACATTGCTGTGGGCCTGGGCTTGTATGGTAGGATGGCAGATTTTCTCTCCTAAATAAGGCTAGTGAATTAGATGGGTTTTTACAACAATCAATGATAGTTTCATGGTCACCGTTACTGGAACCAGCTTTATATCCCAGATTTATTAATTGAATTCAAAATCCGCCAGCTGCCATGGTGGGATTTGAACCCATGTCTCCAGAGCATTAGGCCGAATTACTAGTCCACTGATATTACCACTACGTCACCATCTCCCCATTAAACTGTCATTATTAATGCCTGTTTTATCTTGTTCAAGGAATTAATACATTCATAAATATGGTAACTTTTGTGCTTTGATTAGCTCCCAATAGTCTTTGTATTAGGATACCTTGGTATTAAGCATACCTCTGACGGACAGGCTAAGCTTCCTTTACTGACAGTCAGATTTCACACAAGCAGCCTTTCTTTCAATTAGGAATAAATGTAAAATGTCTTCATACTTAAGATGGAAGTACCAATGTAGTAGTAGTTTGTGTGAATGATGCAACAAAAGGGCAGATTTCCCTGTGCTCTCTTTCACATCTCTATTTGGCCATTTACAGAGGCCTGGGAGTAGGACCATCTGTTGTATTGGTTAAGGTATGATGTATGGCACAGAGAAACCCAAAAAATGGGGGAAAAAAGAATAAAATAGCACTAATATATATGTACATGCACTCAGAAGGGATAGGTTAGGTAAATGTTGACTCCACCTCAGGCTTAACACCACAATTGTTCAAATACCCAATACAATAAACATGTGATAATAAAAGCAAAATACTGTGGATGCTGGAAATCCGAAATAAAAACAGGAAATGCTGGAATAGCTCAGCAGGTCTGGCATCATCTGTGGAGAGAGAAACAGAGTTAATGTTTCAAGTCCACCTGACTCTTCTTCAGAGCTATGATGCTTATTCAGGTCTGAGGAGGTGTCATACAGACTCAAAACATTAACTCTGTTTCTCTCCCAACAATAAGCATGTGTTATTGCGTAACTATTGCTGTATAAAAATTTTGAACAATAAGGAGTTAGTTGGCCAAAATTTATTCATTCAGAAATACCAGTTGGAACTATGGAGTGTTGGACATGGTTATGTAAATCTTAGATTATTTCTCGTTGTTTTATATTGTCATGCAAAGAAGAGATCTGCAAGCTGCTAATAAAAAGTCTCACTTCTAGAATTTTAAAATCCAACATTTTTAAACAGAAAAGTATCTGGAAGGGTTGATATTTTGGATAAGGACCCTTCGTCAGAACACAATGCTCACAGTAGTGTAGGATTGGCTTGTTTTTTTCCTCTCTTTTGAGGACTGATGACTTACTCAGGTTATTTTTTGTCAGCAACCTGATGGAATGGATCAGTTACCCTTTGGAGAACCTGCTTGGTTTTCATGTCCTTTATTGCAGTATGTTTTGTTTTCTTTTTTGACTTGCTGTACCTGCACACTTCAAGGTCCCTTTACCTTTCCAATTTTTCAGTTTCTCGCCTTTGTCTTTGTGTAGGTCTCTACCATGTCTTTCCGCCTCAAGATAGCACATTGTTTTGTTTTAAATGCCTTTTTTTATTAGTCTCATTGATCTTTTACATTGTCTAACAGTTTTTATTAAGCAGTTTGCAGGTTATTCAACCCATTATTTATCTCCGTACAGTATCTTTCTCTTTAATTACATTTTCTTTCTTCAAATGTTAATACTTATGATGAGGTTTATGCCTCAAATGTTAACTTATCTTTTCTTTATCTAGCTGTTGACCAACTTTTGGTGCATTTTAGTTTTTGTTTCAGGTTTCTGGTTTTTCCTTTATCTTTTTAACTGTAGGAGGGATTCCATGCCCTCACTTTATTCAGTTCAAAGCCAGGTTCCTAAATAAAAAAGGATTCTTTTCAAATCTTTGGGGTACTATTGAACAATACAAATCAGGAAGGTCCAGATTTGAATCTCGATCTTCAAGGACTTAGTTTATATCAGCCAGGATGACAATGAAGTAGCTACCTATAATCTCAGGTTTCCTCGGCTAGAGTGTTGTGCTAGGATAGGGCTAGACTAATCTGTGATGTGACCTTTGGTCAAATCTTCTGTGGAATTCTGGCTTAGTGCAAAATTACAGTAAAGGAGGAAAGAAAATTGAAATAATGCTATATACATACATATATGTTTGCGGGGTAACTCACATTCTTTTGTGTTAGGAGGTGCCAGTGCACAGGAATGGCAAACCTTTGTATAGGTGTTTCTTGATCTATTGTCTAGGATGTAGTAACTGTAAAAAAAAAATCACATATATAACTTATATAACAAAGCATTTTCAGCACAAAATCGCACCTCACAGGTGATTGTGCACAAGTTAAAGATTATGTCAAACATACTGAACACCAATTGATAAGTAAATCATTTGTCAGTGCGCATCAATCCTAAATAAACACAATTACAGGATACAAACATTAAGGCCAGGATGTTGATGTCGGCGAGCGGTGGGTGGGGCCCGCTCACCGATGCGTAAAATTACGCAGGTTGACATTGGACGGAACTCCTGACGTCACTACGTCATTTCCATTTTCAGGTCGGCGGGGGAGCAGCCGAGTCAGCTGTGGCGCCCACCGACCTATCAACGATCTATTGAGGCCATTTAAAAACTAATTCAAGTAACTAATGGACCTACCTGTCCAATGTTAAGGTTGACGGGCAGGCCGGGAGGCCTGGCAGGCTTCAGAAAAAGCATGAAACCTCATCCACGGGTAGGATGAGGTTTCATGAGAGATTTTAAAAATTTTATAAAAATTTGATTATAAGTGATGGACTTGTCCCAACTCAGGTGATAGTGTCACATGAGGGGACATGTCAGGGAAATTTTATTTTTATACATTGACCATTTTTAAATTTGGCGCTGATCTCCCTGAAGCAGCACTTAGCCTCAGGGAGATGAGTGTGCTCTTTCGCGCAAATGCGCGAAAGAGCGCACTCTCGGCTGAGGGAATCCACCCCCCCCCCCCACCCCACCCCCGCACAGGGAGTGCATAGTGCTTCCTTGCGGACGTCACGCTGGGCAGGGTAATGTGCTGCCTCAGGGAGCTCGGCTCAAGTTTGAAAACTTTATTAAAGGGAGAAAAAAATATTCCTGACATGTCCCCTCATGTGACACTGTCACATGAGCAGGGACGTGTCAATTACTTTTATTTAAAAATTTTATACACATTCTAAATCCCTCATGAAACTTCATCCTGCCCATGGATGAGGTTTCATGTTTTTTCTGAAGGCCACTTGGACTCTTCGCCTGCCCGCCAACCTTAAGGTTGGACGGGCAGGTAGCCAAGTCGGCTGCGTGCCGACAAACTGAAAATCTAAATGATGCACGGTGATGTCGGGACGCATGCCCAACATCGCTGCGCGTCATTTTACGTGTCAGTGAGCGGGCCCCGCCCCCCAGCTTGCTGATCGGAAAATGCTGCCCATAGTTTTTGGCAAACAATGTCCAACAACGAATGTAGCAAAGTATAAATTAAGAAATCTGGGAATGTTCTGACAGACTCTTTTAAATAATTGTTGCACAACCTCAGCAAGGTGCCCTGAGAATAACAGACACCGTAATGGGCTCTTGCATGAAAGTAAATAGGATTTTCTGACATTAGACTTTGAGGTAACAGTATGCTGGGTGAATGTCCAACTAATTAATGAACCCACAATTCACGTTAATTTCATTACTGGTTGGAGTATATCAACTGTGGAGCAGAACCCTATCATACGTTATTGCATTTCATACAGTAGCATTTGATCATATCAACAGCCAAGAGAGGGAACAAGAGACAGTTAGGAAAATAAACCTCTACTCACAATACTGCAATCACCTGATACTATAATATCAGGTGATATTACTATAATAATATAATGCCTATAGTTTATTATACTCTGCTTATCACTTCATTCCTAATCACCCATGTTGCCTGGCCTAACTGTTAACTAGTTTTGAGCAAACACACTCATCAATGCAAAGCCAACTTTGTCTCCTTTAAATAATTGTTTGAATTTTGATTTTGCAAATCAAAACTGAAACACTATAATTCCTGGCACTGACCAGCCAAGCACCAAGAACACTGTGGCTGTTGGCGCATGCACAGTTTCTCCCACCAAGATGGTGGGTGCCATTTTGGTCCTTGGTCAGTTTAACACTGCAAATTAAACCAAGTAAATGGAATGTTAACTGTTGAAGGCCTTTTGAAAATCCAGATAAATTACATCTACTACATTAACATGTCTGCTCTCCCTGTTACTGCCTCAAAAAATTCAACAATGTTGGTCAAGCAAGATTTTCCTTTTTGAAATTCATGCTGATTATTCATTATTATCTTTTTTGTTTCTAAGATGTTCTTATATTCTCCCCCTTAGCAGGGATTTCCATTACTTTTTTCTATTACTGATGCTAAGCTGACTGGTCTATAATTCCCTGTACAGGTTCTTTCCCCCTTCTTTGATATTGGAATTGCATTAGCTACCTGCCAGTCCTCTGACACTATGGCTAGAATTTTTCACTTGTCGGGTGGGCGCACGCCCGACCTGAATGAGCGTAAAATGACACACGATGATGTCAGGCGAGGGTCCCGATGTCTTCGCTCACTTGCGCGATATTTTGGTTGATGGGCTCACGCGGGAATCGGCAGTGCGCCCACCGACAATGAACAGGCCTATTAAGGCCATTAAAGTGCCAGTTAAATGTAATTTTTCACTGCCCATCCAACCTTATGGTTGGCAGGCAGGCGAAAAGGCCAAGCGGCCTTTGCATTTTTAAGGAAACCTCATCCACGGGCAGGATGAAGTTTCCAACAGCGATTAAAAATAAAATAAAAATTTTAACTTTTCATAAATAACATGCCCTGCACACAAGGGGACATGTTTTTTTAACATCTTAAAATTCTTTATTTTTTATTTTCATAAATATTCATCTCCCTGAGGCAGCTCTGTGCCTCAGGGAGCTTTTCCTGTGTGCACCCACGCACATGCGCGAAGTTCCCCACTTGCCCTCCTCATATCTACTCTGTGCAGCCCCCTCATGACTTTGAACATCTCTGTCAAATCTCCTCTCAGCCTTCTTCTCTCCAAGGAGAACAGTCCCAGTCACTCCAATCTATCCTCATAGCTGAAGCTTCTCATCCCTGAAACCATTATTGTAAACCTCTTCTCCACTCTCTCTAATGTGTTTACATCCTTCCTATAATATAGTCCCAGAACTGTACACAATATTCTAACTGAGGCCTAACATGTGTCTTCTATAAATTCAGCATAACCTCCCTGCTCTTGTACTCTATGCCCCTATTAATAAAGCCCAAGGATACCAAATGCTTTATTAACTGCACCCTCCACTGTCCTGCCACCTTCAATGATCTATGCACATGTACACCCAAGTCTTTCTGCTACTGCACTCCCTTCAAAATTTCACCCCTTATTTTATATTGTCAGTCCACGTTCTTTTTTCTTTTCATTCATGGGATGTGGGCTTCGCTGGCTGGGCCAGCATTTATTGCCCATCCCTAGTTTCCCTTGAGAAGGTGGTGGTGAGCCGCTTTCTTGAATTGCTGCAGTCCATGTGGTGTAGGTACACCAACAATGCTGTTAGGGAGGGAGTTCCAGGATTTTGACGCAGCAGCGGGTGAAGGAATGACAACATATTTCCAAGTCAGGATGGTGAGTTACTTGGTGGGGAACCTCCAGGTGGTGATATTCCCATGCATCTGCTGCCCTTGTCCTTCTAAGTGGTAGTGGTCGTGGGTTTGGAAGGTGATTCTTTCTACCAAAATGCATCACCTCACACTTCTCCACATTGAACTTCGTCTGCCACCTATCTGCCCACTCCGCCAACTTGTGTATGTCCTCTTGAAGTTCCACACCATCCTCCTCACAGTGCACAACACTACCAAGCTTCATATCATCCGCAAACTTTGAAATTGTCCCCTGCACAGCAAGATCTAAACCATAAATATTTATCAAAGAAAGCAAGGGTCCCAATATCAACCCCTGGGGAACGCACTACAAACCTTCCTCCAGACCAAAAAGTACCCATTGACCATTAGTCTCTGCTTCCTATTTTATGGCCAATTTTGTATCCACGTTGTTTTTATTCCATGAACAATAACTTCTCTCACAAGTCAGTTGTATGGCAATGTGTCAAATACCTTTTCAAAGTCTATGTACAGCACATCAACAGCATCACCCTCAATGACCTCAAAAAACTCCAGCAAGTTAGTTAAACATGATTTCCCCTTTAGAAATCCATGCTGGCTCTTCCTTATCAACCCAAGTTTTTCCATGTGACTATTTTCTACCAGACATCTGTCATAAGCACACTTTTTCTTCTTTATCTTAATTTTAATCTCCTTTTTCATCCAGGGAGCTCTGGATTTGTTTGTCCTACCTTTCCCTTTCGATGGAATATACCTTGTCTGTGCCCGAACTAATTGTTTTTTGAAGGTAGCCCATTGTTCAGCTACAGTTCTTCCTGCCAATCTTTTGTTCCAGTCTATCTGGCCCAGCTCCGTTCTTGCCCCATCGAATTCGGCTCTTGTCCAGTTAATTTTCCTTACTCTGGATTGCCTATTGTCCTTTTCTATCATCATCCTAAAACATACAATACAATGATCACTGTCTCCTAAATGATCCCCCACTGACACTTGATCTACTTGACCCAGCTCATTTCCAAGAACCAGGTCCAACAGTGCATCTTTTCTTGTCGGATCGGACCAATTATCACCCCATCTTAAATCTTCCCTTCTTTTCCAACACAATGCATCCAGCTCTCTTGTTATTCTCTGCTTGGGACCCTGCAAACCGGCTTCTCATAGAATCAAAGAATGGTTACAGCACAAAAGGAGGCCATTTGGCCCGTCGTGTATGTACCCACTCTCTGCCAGAGTGATTCACCAAGTGCCACCCGCCCCCCCCACCTTTCCCCTTTAGCCCTGCAAATTTTTCCTCCGGATAATTATCAAATTCTCTTTTGGAAACCATGATTGAATCTGCCTCCACCACACTCTCAGGCAGTGCATTCTGGATCCTAACCACTCGCTGTGTGAAAATATTTCTGTGCAATCACAACACAGGATCTGTTTTGTCAAAGTCATGAGCGATACCTTCTGTATCCATGATCACAGTTTGTTATCCTGTTCTCATCTGTCTTGAACAGCCCTGACTTCTTTTGCTCCATGATTACTGGCTGTGCCTTCAGCTGCCCATGTTCTAAGATCTGGATTTCCCTCCTTAAAGCTCTCTGCATCTCCACCTCACTTTCCACCTTTTAGATGCTCCTTACAACTTATTTCTTGAACCAGTCTTTAGGTCAGCTGTCTTAATGTTTGGCTGGGTGTCAGTTTTTGACTGATTATGCTCCTGTTGAGCACCTTGGAACAATTTACTATATTAAAGGTGCTACATAAGTGTGAGTTGCTGTTGCTGCATTGGTGCACATCTTCATTTATACAATCAGTAAAGTACTCTAATATAAGTAATTGTTGTATTAGAGAAGGGAAGATCAGTGTGAATTCCTGCTCTTGATCACTAACTAGTGTTTCTTACAAGTGCGTAATTGTTTGGCAAGTCCAGATTCATGCTCAATAGTTAAGGCCCTTGCAATCGAATAGTCTACTGGTGCTAACTGTCTGTGCTAACTAATAGAAAATACTCCACGAATTATACACTGGAGACACATCAAGCCCTTACAAGAGGAAGAGTGGAGGGTGAAAAAATCATCAGAGGAGGGAAAAAATATTCAAGTTTCAAACCAAAGCAATTCATGGTATAGAATATCATTATATGTACTTAATTTTCAGCCCCTTCAAATTTCAAACATCCTTCCAGTCCCAAGTTGTCTGGATATTTAAAGTTCTACCATAATATCACTGTGTAATAAATTACTGTGTGATTCAGGAAAAAATAGCTATTCTGTTAAACTGAAAACATGACTGAGTGACACATTTGAAGACTCCCAAAAACATTCATGGGCTGAATTTTCCACCTGTCGGGGGAAAAGCTGATGGGCGGGTGCGTGTGGGCGTGCTTCCTATCGGCGCCCCTGATCGGAGGCTCGGCGTCATTTTACGTGGGCGGGCCAATTAAGGCCCGCCCAGCGTTATGTCCACACAGAAGTGCTATGTGCTTCCTGTGCAAGGGGAGGGGGGCGGCGATTCCCAAAATCGAGAATGTGCTCTTTCATGCATGCGCACAAAAGAGCGCACTCATCTCGCTGAGGCTAAGTGCAGCTCTAAATGTGAAAATGCTCAAAATAGAAAAATGAAATTTCCCTAACATGTTCCCTGATGTAACAATGTCACATGAGTTGGGACATGTTCATAATTTCCAAAAAAACTTTATTAAAGTTTTTAAAACCCTACATGAAACCTCATCCTGCCTGTGGATGAGGTTTCATGCTTTTTCTAGTTCGCGCCAGGGCTCCTGGCCTGCCCGCCAACCTTAAGGCCATTGACAGGTCGGCGGGCATGCAGCTGATTTTGCTGCGCCACCGCCTTCCTGAAAATTTAAATGAGGTGCGGTGACATCGGGAGTTCCGCCTGATGTCACCGTGTGTCATTTTACGCGTCGGCGAGCGGGCCCCGCCCCCCGCTCGCCAACAATAAAATCCAGCCCCATATGTATCAACATGTGACTGACGTGGAGATTTTATGGGTGTTAATTGTCATTCAGCAATTGCTGCTGGGCACGTTGAAAAGCAAATTGGCAGTCTGAACTGATATAAACAGAGCGGGATTAAAGATTAGGAAAGGTTTCTGTGCTGCTTTGTATGATTTCCTTTTTTAATCAAAGAGCAACAAAAACAGAAGCAAAATACTGCCAGTGCAGAAAATCTGCAATAATAACAGAAAATGCTGGAAATACTCAGTAACTTTGGCAACATCTGTGGAGGAAGAAACAGAGTTAATGGGCAGAATTTTACCCTCGGATGGCGGGCGGGCCCCATCAGCTCGGCGGCGGGCAGACAGCCGACCCCCGCCACCGAAATGGAGCCCGCCGCCATTTTGAGTGGGCGGGCCAATTAAGGCCCACCCAGCAGCCTGCCCAACGGGAAGCGCAATGCACTTCCTGTGTGGGGGGGCGGGGAGGGAATCCCCATCTGTCAAAGAGCGCACTGCTCTCTGAGGCAAAGTCCTGTCTCAGGGAGATTCGTGACAGATAAGTAAAATCTAAAAATAGATAAATATTGAAATTATTAACATGTCCCCCTCATATGATAATGTCACATGAGATGGGACATGTTAATAATAAACACATAAAATTTATTAAATGTTTAAAAAACGGACATGAAACTTCATCCTGCCAGTGGATGAAGTTTCATGAATAATCAGAAGCCCGCTGGGGCTCCTGGCCTGCCCGGCAGGCTTAAGCTTGGACGGGCAGGTCTTTAATTATCTTAATGAGCCTGTCAATGGCCTCAATTGACTACCGACAGGTTGGCAGGCGGACAGCTGATTTCGCTGTCTGCCCACCTTCCTAAAAATTTAAAGGGACCGGGATGACGTCGAGGATTCCTCCCAATGTCATCCCGCATCATTTTCCCCTTGGGAAGCGAGCCCAGCCCCCAAATGTTTCAAGCCAATAACCGCTCATCAGAACTGATGAATGCTGCCAGATCTGCTAAGTATTTTCTATTTTTATTTCAGCTATAAGGAGAGGTTGGTGGGGGCCACTTAATTATAGATATTTTTTTCAATTAAGTATGCACCAGAATATTCATTATATGATATTTAAATTTATAAAAACACATTATTTATTGCAGCTGTTGTTCAGGAACAATTAACTGATTTTGGCTGGGATTTTCTGGTCCCGCGATGAAAATTCCCGCCCGAAGTCAACCGACCTTTGCATCGTCTGTCGAATTTTCTGTCCCGCCTATTATGATTCCCACTGCAGCCAGGACCAGAAAATCCTGGCCTTTGATTCAAATAAAGTACGGCAGTCCTTCTTTTCTCAACTATTGTTACTCAAACAACATCCAGTTTGATTCAACCAATGGAAAGCTCCAGTACAGTGAAAGAAATGGTGCTGAGATAATGGGATTGATTTGGATTAAGATCTTTTTGTCTGATTTAATCTGTAGCAAGTTAGTTTTTATGGTACTATCTACACATGGAGTTGATAAACTGAGAATAGATTTCTAGGAACCTATAACTTTAATGCCATTGCTAATGCAATCTTGTACTGGAGGCAATATTTATTTATCCTGTATGGTTAATTTCCCTGTCTGAGATTAACCAATTTATCGGTGTTCTAACTCATACCCTTGACCAAAATCTGCTCAAAGACACTAATCAAACTTGAACATCAGTTGATTCAAAGTCAAGATCACTAGGGTGAAATGTTTCTTTTGCTCCCAACTCTCCAATGTATCAGGACCAGTATGAATAACTGAAATGAGAAACATTAGGAGTCCTCTGTGGTTAGTGGTATTATTAGAGCTGATGCCAGACCACAAATGTGTGGAAGGCCAAAGCTGATGGTGTTAGTTTTCTGCTCCACACAGCAATTTATAAACAGTCCAAAACAGTTGCCAGAACAGTTTGTGATTATTGCCCTAATCACTTCCGTGAAAGAGCCAAGACACAAGAGAACTGAGCATTCCTGGAAATTGGCTGCTGATATGGGCTTGTTGCCATTTGTTATCCAAATGATGCACAGCAACGTCGAAACAAAGTCAACTCAAATATTCATATTGTTTTACTCCCAGAACAGCAGAACCTTTACAAGCATAAGGTATCCAAAGATAATTCAAGAGAGTGCTGGGTCTGATGCTAAAATATGAAAAGGCTAGGTACACTGGTTGAACAGTAACTCCAGGAAGTGTGAAAAAAGAAAGATAAATGGTGAAAGATCCAGGTAGAGATATCCAAAAGAACAGCATTTGAGAAATGAAGGAAAGAATGCAATTAAACAGCAGTGGCACAGAACAAGGCAGAAGAGACTGCGAGGAATACAAGCACACAAACATATGGACAAGGAGCAGGAGTAGGCCATTCGGCCCCTCAGGCACGCTCCGCCATTTAATAAAACCATGGTTGATCTGATAGTATCCTCAAATCTGCATCCCACCTACCCCCAATAGCCTATCACCCCCTTGCTCCAGAAGTAAGACAAACACGCCAAGCTATCAAAGTGAAAAAGATCATGTCTGAGGGACAAAGGGAGTGAAGAAATATATAACAAAAGAGAGATCATGCCAAAGGGATCAGGAAGATGCAATAGAAAAAAAACTATAGGGTTTCCTGGTCCTGCACAGATGGAAGCAAAATACTGCGGATGCTGGAAATCTGAAACAAAAACAGAAAATGCTGGAAAAACCCAGCAGGTCTAGCAGCATCTGTGGAGAGGGAAACAGAGTTAACATTTTGAATCCATATGACCCTTCTTCAGAACTAAAGTGAAGTAGAAATGTGATGAAATTTATACTGTTTAAGACGGGTGGAGCAGGTGGAGCTGGATAGAAGGCCAGCAATAGGTGAGGACAAAGGAGAGATTGACAAAGTTGTCATGAACTAAAGGACAAAGGGAGTGTTAATGGTAGTGGTAAGGGCTAAAAAAGTTGCTGATGGTGGTGTAAAGGTAAGAAAGCAGAATGTGATAATAGCAGAACAAGGGTAAGCACTATGTGAAAGAAAAACATGGAACAAGTAACAGATGGCCCTTTTGGGGGTGGGTTGGGGGAGGGGGCAGTGGTGGGGAGAAAAAGGATAGAAAATGGGATAAAAGGGAGGATAAAAAATGGGATAAAACAATGAATAAATGAATGAAAATAAAAATAAATTTCAACACACCATATTGTTCTCATGCTCACATGTCCATCCTTGGCCTGCTGCAATGTTCCAGTGAAGCCCAACGCAGACTGGAGGAACAGCACCCCATCTTCCGATTAGGCATTTTACAGCCTTCCGGACTTAACATTGCGATCAACAACTTCAGACCATTAACTCTCTCTTCTATCCTCACCCCTTTTTTAATCCCTTTTTTTCTACACTCATTTTTATTTTTTATCCACTTATTTTGTGTGGGATGTGTGGGAAGGTAGAGTTGAGGTAGAAGATTAGCCATGATCTAATTGAATGGCAGAGCAGGCTCGTAGGGTCAAATGACTCTTCTTTTTTATATATAAAATAATGTTTTCTCATGGCGCAACTGGTTCTTTTGCCAGTCACCTTAAACCTGTGTCTCTGGTTATCAGCCCTTCTGCCACTAGAGACAATTTCTCCTTATGTGCTCCATCAAATCTATTCAGAATTTTAACAACTCCATCAAATCTCCCCTTAATTTCCTCTCTCCTAAGGCAAGAAACCCAGTTTCTGGAGTTTAACCACACGACTAAAGCCCCTCATCTCTGGTACCATTCTAGTAAATTTCTTTCATACCTTGTCCAAGACCGTGACAACCTTCCTGAAGTGTGGTGCCCAGAATTGAATGCAATTCTCCGACTGAGGTCTAAACACTGTTTTTCAAAGTTTAACATAATCTCCTTGCTTTTGTACTCTAATCCTCTAATAATCTTATAACAATATTGTCAACTTGTCCTGCCACCTTCAAAGATTTGTATCTACACACACCTATGTCTCTCTGTTCCTACACCCCTTAAAAATTGTACCATCTTCACATCAAAATGCATCACTTCACACTTCGGGGAAGGTGGTGGTGTGGTGGTATTGTCACTGGACTAGTATTCCACGTACCCAGGGTAATGCTCCTGGGGGCCTGGGTTCAAACCCCACAATGGCAGATGGTGAAATTTGAATTCAATAAAACTCTGGAACTTAAAAAAGTCTGATGATGACTATGAAATCGTTGCTAATTGTTGTAAAAACCCATCTGGTTCACTAATGTCCTTTAGAGAAGGAAATCTGCTGTCCTCACCTGGTCTGGTCTACATGTCACTCCAGACCCTTAAATGCCGTCTGAAATGGCCTAGCAAGCCACTCAGTTCTCAAGGGAAATTTGGGATGGGCAATAAATGCTGGCCTAGCCAGTGATGCCTGCATCCCATGAATGAGTTAAAAAAACCTTTGCTGCATTAAATGTCTTCTGCTATGCACCTGCCCATTTCACAAGTTTGCCCATGCTTTCCCCCTCCAGTCTGAAAAATAACCGTTCACCAAGTCCCTGAGCCAATTTTGTACCCATGATGCCACTGTTTCCTTTGGGATTTAATTTTGCTATCAATTCTATCAAGTGGTTGTGGTCATCTGATGTGTAATATACCTTTAAGAAGAATGTTATCATGGAAGATCACATGATCTTAGTATCCAATAGCAGAGTAGCTTGGGCTACCTTAGTAGTCAGTAGTCAGTAGTGAGTAGTCTAGAGCTAGAGTCTGTAATGTAGAGACAGGGCTTGAGTTGTAAGCACACAAGTGTAGCTGCTGAGTTCCTTTGTAAATAAATAGAATGTGTTATACCTAAGAACTGTTTGCTGGTCTATTCTGTCTATGGTACCAACTCGGCCATCCCGAAACAAGTATGCAACCCGGATCCATTAGTCCAACTAAACTAGTGACCAAGGTCCAATAAACTGGTGATGACAGAAAAGCAAGGAAGGACGAGAAAAAAGCAAGAAAAAGCGAGCAAGGAAATCAAGTGAACCGAAATTGGGCTGTTCCTCACACGGTAATTGTAAGTAGAATTTCTGTCCTAATTGTCGAAGCAGCCCCCTCGAAGCATGCTGCAGTTTGAAAGAGTTGATCCTTTTGACCCAACCGCGGATGATTGGTTTCATTATGTTGAATGCCTCACGTTCTTTTTCCAAGCTAACGACATTGCGGGGGAAGAGAAGAGGCGAGCGATCCTCTTATCCATGGGCAGAATTTTACGCTCGGCGTGCAGGCGCATGCCTGACATGCCCGAGCGTAAAATGATGCACGATGAACATGGATGAAAATGGAACAGCACCAACAGTCCATGTACTTAGACCCAACCAAAGTGCTCGAATTTGTGGAGACTACAAATTGACTGTTAATAAAGTGGCTAAGTTGGACAGACACCCTCTCCCAAAAATTGAAGACCTGTAAGCCAAGCTGGCAGGTGGAACTGCCTACACGAAGCTTGATATGAGTCATGCTCAATTGGAGTTAGTGAAGGCCTCCCAGAAATTTGTCACAATTAATACACACAAAGGGTTGAACTAATATACCCGTTTGCCTTTTGGCGTATCCGCAGCAGGCGCCATATTCCAGAGAACAATGGAAAGTTTACTGCAGGGATTGCCTCACATTGCAGTTTATTTAGATGACATTCTGGTGACAGGACTCACTGAAAAGGAGCACTTGGCAAACTTGGAAGAAGTTTTGAAACATTTCTCACAGGTGGGAGTGCGTTTAAAAAAAAATAAGTGCACGTTCCAAGCGAAATAGGTAATCTATTTAGGTCACAGGGTAGATTCACAGGGCATCCACTCAGTTTGAGGAAAACGTGCGAGCTATTAGAGAGGCACCAGCGCCAAAGAACACCTTTGAGCTCAAATCATTTTGTGGATGATCAATTACTATGGACGTTTCATGCATAATTTGTTGACAGAACTGGCACCACCGTATTACCCACTCAAGAAAAACCAAACACCACAGGAAGGAGCTTTCACAAAGGTGAAACAACTGTTACACTCATCCACCCTATTAGGACATTTTGCCCAAAGAAAAGAGTTAGTTTTGACATGTGTTGCATCTCCCTATGGAGTGGGAGCAGTGCTCTCCCAACGAATTGACAATGGCTCAGAACGACCTATTGGATATGTATCAGGAATGCTGAAAGCAGCAGAAAAGGGATACTCACAGATAGAAAAAGAAGGCTTGTCAATCATCTTTGGTGTCAAGAAATTTCACCAGTATATACACGGTTGTCATTTTACTATCGTTTCGGACCGCAAGCCTTTGCTAGGATTGTTCAGCGAGGACAAGGCTATAGCACCCATAGCCTCAGCAAGAATACATAGATGGGCATTGATCCTGGTAGCATATGAGTATACTTTCATCCACAGGCCTGGAAATCAGATTGCAAACGCTGATGCGCTTAGACATTTGCCTTTGAAAGAAAATAATGAGGATGTTCCAGTTCCTCAATGACTCGTTTTATTATTGAACTTCTTAGATTCATCACTGGTATGTGCTAGACAGATCAGAGATTTGATAAGTTGAGACCCAGTCTTACCCAAAGTACAAGAACAAGTTCTTCACAGTTGGCGACAAGAACAGGAATCTGACAAAATGAAACCGTATTTTCACAGAAGATATGAGATAACCAGCCAGGATGGTATATTATTGTGGGGGGCTCGAATGATTGTTTCTCCAAAAGGACAAAAGCAATTGTTAACTGAACTACAGAGTGCACATCCAGGTACTTCCTGAATGAAGACCGTAGCACGCAGCTATCTATGGTGGCCTGGAATGGATGGAGAAATAGAGAGCTTAGTGAGAAGTTGTATACAGTGTCAGCAAGGGCAACAGTTACCTCCAACAGCTCCGTTACACATTTGGGAGTGGCCAGGAAGGCCATGGGTACAATTACATATTGACTGCGTGGGACCTTCATGGGAACAATGTTTCTCCTCATTGTTGATGTTCACTCAAAATGGATGGACATATATGAGGTGAAGTCACCATCATCTTCTGCTAGAATTGACAAGCTATGTCAAAGTTTCACCATCAACAGACTACCAGAAGTGGTCGTATCAGATAATAGTACGGCATTTACGAGTGCTGAGTTTCAATGGTTTATCAGTCTCAATGATATCACTCATGTAAAAACGACACTGTACCACCCTTCATTGAATGGACTGGCCGAGAGAGTGGAGAAAGTGGTTCAAACATTCAAAACTGGCTTGAGGAAATTAACTGGAGACTCCATAACAACCAAGATATCACGTTTTCTTTTCCATCGTAGGACCATCCCTCACACGACAACAGGTGTCACACCTGCGGAATTGTTGATGAAACACCATCTCAGAACGAGATTGAGCTTAATAGTGCCAAATTTAGGGGGGAAGGTGGAAAGGAGTCAGGGAAGTCAGAAAACTAGACATGATTGGCATAGTCGTGACAAAAAGTTTACCATAGGAGAGATGGTATATGTGAAAAATTTTGGGGAAGGACCGAAGTGGTTATCTGGTGAAATAAGTGCAGTGACTGGACCTCTCTCTTACCAAGTGAAAGTGGAAGACCGAGCCATATGGAAACATATGGATCATATAAGGAGGAGAGAAACGCAGTGCACAGGAAAAGTTCCCTGAGGCACAGAGCTGCCTCAGGGAGATGAAAAGTTTTGAAATTTAAAAATAAAGAATTGTAAAATGTTAAAAAAAATGGCCCCTCATGTGATTCTGTCACATGAGCAGGGACATGTTAGAAATTAGTACGAAAATTTAAAATTTTTTTAAATGACAGATCGAAACCTCATCCCGCCCGTGGATGAGGTTTCGCAAAAAATGCAAAGTGGCCTTAATAGGCCTGTTTATTGTCAGTGGGCGTGCTGTCAACTCCCGCGCGCGCGCTTGCTGACCAAAATATCGCGTGAGTGCGCGATGACGTCAGGACACTTGCCTGATGTCATCGCGTGTCATTTTACACTCGTTCAGGTTGGGCATGTGCCCGCCCAACGAGCAGAAAATTCTGCCCAAAGGAAAAGTTCATTTTGGGATTGCTGCAAAATTAATATAAATCTGAGAACAGGAGAAAAAGGCAAATCCCTGACATATCTGATCAGATATTCCAAGGGTTCTCCATCCTTTTCCAAAGTTCATATGAAGAACGACTCACAGCTGAAACTCAATTTTGGTCACCATGATGATGCAGTAGCCTACTTTGCATCTTACTTCAAGAAACTGAAATAGGATCAGTTTCTTCCATTG
This sequence comes from Cetorhinus maximus, assembly GCF_964194155.1. NCBI lineage: Eukaryota > Metazoa > Chordata > Chondrichthyes > Lamniformes > Cetorhinidae > Cetorhinus > Cetorhinus maximus. The sequence goes on along the minus strand of NC_135885.1, from coordinate 58,573,690 downwards.
CCCCAAATACTATTTCATGCTAACGTGAAAAATAGAATAATGAAGTACATACTATATACATAGTGAAAAAATTAACACCTCGTGACTAATAAATCAATTGAAATGCTTGACAAAATATGAAGTAAATGATTTAACCACGCACTGCAAAGCCACCAAATGTGGCTTTCATAAATTTCTTATTCCATAATGAATCTCAGAAGAACAATGCCAATATTTGCCTGGTTTGGACTGCTAACTTCCCAGAAAGAACAGCAAGTTTAATAAACTACACTTACCCTGGAATACAAGGTCCGCACTCCGCATCAATCTCCGCAGTACCTGGCGTCAAGACAGTGGCTCGGAAGAAACCCTCACAATCTTTGTGCCTTCTGCAGATCTGATATACACCCTTTGAGAATTTGCCATCCTGGCAAGGCTGGCAGCCATAGGATTCATCCTTAACACCATATCCACAGTTCTAAAATAAAAATCATATGAATTAGAGGCTAGAGGTGATTTGTATTTAGAAATTTGACTGGCAAAGGTCTGCACATTAGGAGTGTGATGCAAGGTTACCAGCTTCATCAGTAAAACACAGACCCATGCTTTTCCATGTGTGTGGCACATGGATAGTGAAATTGAGAAAGGAAGAGTTTAATTCTTTTCTCCAACACAGAGGCACTAAGGGAAAAGTGTACAAAGCTGTTGAAAATGGTTTAATTTGGTGTGGGGTGTTTTTAATTTGATTGAAAACAGGCAAATTCTTTATTGATTTAAATACATTTTGGGACAGTGTTAACACTGATTTTTTTAAGTTGTGGCACCATTAAGTTTTAAGTGTTGCCCCTGTGTGCCAGGGCCAAGGATGTCACAAAGTACCCTGTAGTGAGAGGTTGAACAGCCAGTAATCATGGTCCACATCGGTACCAATGACATAGGTACAAAGAGGGATGTGGTCCTGCAGTCTGAATTTAGGGAACTAGGTATGAAATTAGCAAGCAGGACCTCAAAAGTAGTAATCTTCAGATTAATCCCAGTGCCACATGCAAGTGAGTATAAAAATAGGAGGAGAAAGCAGATGAATGCCTGGCTGGAAAGATGTTGCAAAAGGGAAGGCTTTATGTTGTTGGGACACTGGGACCTGCTCTGGTGGAGATGGGACCTGTACAGGCCAGACAGTTTTGCTAGTGCTATTGGGAGAGTTTAAACTATCTTGGCAGGGGTGTGGGAACCAGGAGATAAAATCAGAGAGGAATACTAAGGTGCACTGATTACTGGGAGAGATAGATAGCACTAGAGTAGGGAATAGTAAGTCAATAGCTGGGGGCAGAGTAAAGGAGAGACCAACAAAAGCCTAAATCAGGGTTACTGTGCATGCATGTGAATGCACAGGGTGTGTTAAATAAGATTGGTGAGCTACAGGTGCAGATTGCCATGTGGAAATACGATGTTGTGGCCATAACAGAGACCTAGTTCAAAGAAGGGCAGGACTAGGTGTACTGGATATAGGGTGTTCAGGAAAGATAAGAAAGGAAGAGATAAGCCCAGCAACTCTCAAGTTGGTGAGAGAAATGCAGCAATCCTGTACTTGTGCTATTTGGGGCAGGCTAGGGAGAGAATTAAAACTACAGGGCATATATTACATATTATTGAACAGTAATAATTTTAAAAATTATACGGTTTCATATAGTTTCTCAACTAGAGTACTCCAAAAGTATGATCTAGCATGGTATTTGACTTTAACAAAATTTGCTTGTTCTTCGATAGCAAATAAAACTATGGGCCACATTGGCTGTTGCCATTCTTTTTGTGTAAATGGTACAACAACTAAAGGTGATTGGCAGCATTAAATGCAAACATCCCAAAGCTGCCACCTGAGTTATGCCAAGCCACTGTTTGTTTTGCAAAAATGGCATCACACTGCTTCAATTCACTGACAGGTATTGAATATCGTGAAGTTGCTGTATTTACATATAGATACAAGCTAAATCTGCTGCAGATTTTAGACCTAGTAATTACAAGTGCCATTACCCTCCTAACATAGCGATTAAGTCTTAAAGTCTGTTAATCAACCTGTTTTGGCACCAAAATTGAATTAATTTAGGCGTGGAGTCTAGTTGCTTCAGGTATCAAATTATTTTAGGAGATTTAAATGATGTCAATTTTTTTCCTACTTTTCCTTGCCATCTCTTTTTTCTCTTAACCAATCTTTCTTTCCCTTCATTTATCCCTCTTTCTGTACCAGGTTTGATATTGAAATCACCCCCTTTAATTCACCCTCCTTCTTAATACTCCTGCTGTTTATTTCCCAATCATATTTCTCATTGGTTAAGGAGATACATTTTTGCTTCTCTTGTTCACTCAGGTCCCAGCTGCCCTCTTTCCTTCACTGTGCTGTTATCAGCTTGCACTTTTAGCAATTTAGTGAGCAAACATTTTTTGAACTGAAGAGTGCAGGGCCAAATGTAATTAATTGCAGACACCATTATGTCCTGCCACAGCAAAATTTCACCCATTGTCTCATATATAACTAATTTCTTTCTTAATTAATTCTGGTCTCTTAACATGTTCCTGGGCTAAGTACTATTTTCTGGCTGTTTCTAGTCTTTACTGTAGTGTGTAGGCATAATTTGTCCTGTTATTCTCTCTTTCACTTCCTGGGCTCCAGTTATCACCTCCATACAGCAATAAGGCTAGTGGTTGGCAACTCATGTGGAAAATCATGGAGATGAGCCCACAACCTACCATTCCAGAAGAGTGTGGAATGTTTCAAATGCGCTGCACTCTACATCATGTCAACTGATGACCTTTTATTCAAAGAACCACAGAATTTATGTCCAATGAGTGACATTTTCTTTCCTATGGTTAATATAGAGCTCTTGTATCACTTGTAAAATATCATTAGCTTTGTTGCACGAAAATATTTTCTGATCATTCTTGGTTCATTTTCCCAAAGAAGTCCAAATGTATGACCATGAAGATTCTATTATGAAAACCTCACTGCTGTAGGTAGATGCAAATTTAAATTTAATTCATTAATCTAGGCAGTGCTGAATTGCCTTTTTATGTTTCCTTCTACAAATGTTTGTATCATATGATAAGAATTGATTTTTAATATAGCTTGAAAACATTTAATATTTATCAGAGAATAGACACGATTCTAAAATAGCCTCAAATGGAAAATGTTTAGTGCATTTATCTGAAATTTTGCTCTCCTATTTTAAAGCCAATAACCTGCTTAAGTAATAAGTAGGCTAATACCGCCACTAAAATATGGAAAAGAAGATGCATTAAGCATCTATAAACTATTACTCTACAACCTAAATTTAAAGTCAATGCTTACATGAAGAATTTCTATTTTTTTCAGTTTTTTTTTTAACTCTAATGAAAACTTTGTAACTTGGTTCAGTGGCTGGACTTTTGCCTCTGAGTCAGAAAGTTGTGGATTTAAATCCCAGTCCAGACTTTGAGAAGATATGCTAGTCTGGCATGTACGGGCACTGCCACTCAGAGAGTATTGCATTGCTGGAGGTGTTGTCTTTCAAATAAGATGATAAACACAAGCCTAGAGAATTTAAAAAAAAAAATCCCATGGCACTTTTCAAGAAAAGTAGGGAGTTCTCCAGTGTTCTTGTCATCATAAATCCTTAAACAACAATCACCACAAAAAAATTAACTGATCATTCATCTCAATGCAGTTTATGGGACATTGCTGTGCAGGAATGCCTGCTGGATTTATTAACTTTGAGCTTGTTTTGGGTATGAAATGCACTATATCAGTACAGAAAGAACACTAGTCTTATCTTCAAAAAGATTCAATCATGCTGGCAAAGAAAGATGCCAGAAGTAATAACTTCTAAAGTGCTTTTTGAAATGCTTACAATGTAAACATTCTTTTTCATTAATATTATTGATAATTTATTGCAATTCACAAGATGCAATTTTGAAATTGTACATGGTCTTGGGAATCATGAAGAATCTTCAGTTGTACTCCTTCATTTTGTAACACAGGAGGCAAACACCCTGAACTCCACAGAACTATTCACCAAGCTTTTAAAATTTCAGACAATGAAGTGCTTGTTCTTGTAAACAAAATGCTATCACCACATTTAATTCTGCTTTCTAAAGTAAGGGCCAGGGATCTTAGCCTGCAAGACTTTCAGATAGTTGTTTTGAAGAGTTTAACCAGAAGCCTACCTTAGTGAATACTATAACAGAAATGTGATAAAATCCAAACCTGGAATTCATTATAATGATTCCAATCTCAGAGTACAATTATATTTTATTATAATGTCAGTCAATGTTAAGTTGCAAATGATGCCAGCTACTACTGATAGCCCTCATAATTACAACATTGCAACACTGAATTGTAAGATAGAGCCAAGGCTATAGCGGGCTTCCAAATAAAAAAGGAAACAAAAGGGATTAACTTTAATATGACACGTTCATTTTCTAATCTTGGTGAATGGAAACATTAAGAGGAGGTCCAGCATTTCCCAACAGCAAACAGCAAAGATTTCAAGTGGCAAATCGCCTCAATTGATAAGGCACATGTAGAAACCTGAAAGCATGATGGCTGCATATTTTCTAGATTTGAAATGGTGACAGTCAGGGCAAGAGACAAGGGCAGCAAGTCGTAAACATTGAAAGCAAAATAAAATCTTTTCGAGTAGAGGTTCATCACATTCCACTCATATCACATTAAATTTTTAAAAACCACAATGTACAAACATGCTGAAACAAAGGACAGGAAAGACCAACTGGCCCATTAAATCTGTCCCACACTGTCATGGTGCAACTTATGCACATCATGACACCTATTCCCCACTGCCTTACACCCCCACGCCACCCCCGCCACCTCCCCCACCAACCTCCACCCCACCACACAACCAATGAACAACCAGCAATCTCTTGGGAGAGGCAAAAAGGGGAAAAAATCCTTAGAAAATTTTTTTTAAATGCTGTAAAATTCGTCTTTCAGGACCAGAAGCAATGAAACAAGTGCATGGAGACCGTGGTGACTGGGAGACACATTCCCCAATGAGTTACCACTTTCCATACATAGCTGTGAAAGCCAGTCAGGAACTTGTCTGGAATGCTTGCTGTGAATCTGCACTGGCTGCATATCAACAAATTGTTCCAGATTTCAGCAATGAAATACGTCAAGACCCATGCTGCATAAATTATACTCATCCACCTTTATCCACACTAAGCAATCAAACTCAAACAGCCAAGCACATGGATAGATTTAAATCCATTTATTTAAACAAACCTCATTCAACTTTTGTCAAGCTCTGAACTTCAGGTTGTTGCTGTAAAAATATAGGGTGGAATCAACCCAGATTTGCACTAAGTGGGGTAGTGAGTGGGATAAAGGGCTTTTTATCCGCTGGCCACAATGGTGAGTTTTTGCGCCATATTGTCCCATCCCCGCCTCATTAATTATGCATTCCTGGGAAACACGCCAGGTTGCTGGCAGGGCATCCTCTGATTCACCTGCCCCGCCATCACCTCAGGCCTTCAGTAAACCAGGTGCCATATTTAGAGGCCGCCTCTGCAAAGGGATAGGAAACTTCTGGGAACTTATGGCTGCCAAAGGGAGGAAACATGTCGCCCCCAGATTTAGCAACGCCTCCCTGAAGCACCTACTGGACAGAGTGGAGGCCTGCCATGATGTCCTCTACTCCCACTCTGGGTGAAGGCCAGCAAGTCAGGTCACCAATCTAGCATGGGAGGCAGTGGCAGCGGTGATCAGTGCCAACGGCTGCAAAAGAGGACAGCCATCCAGTGCAGGAAGAGCATGAATGGTCTCTTCCATCCTGCTAGTTATTATTCTCCTCACTCTCAACTCAAATCCCTGGACCCTACCATCTTCAGTTGCTTCATCAATGACCTTCCTTCTATCGTGAGGTCAGAAATGGGGATGTTTGCTGATGATTGCACAATGTTCAGCACCATTCGTGACTCCTCAGATACTGAAGCAGTCCATGTCCAAATGCAGAAAGACCTGGACAATATTCAGGCTTGGGCTGACTAGTAGCAAGTAACATTTGCACCACACAGATGCAAAGTGATGACCATCACCAACAAGAGAGAATTTAACCATTGCCCCTTGACATTCAATGGCATTACCATTGGTGAATCCCCCACTATCAACACCCTGGGAGTTACCATTGACCAGAAACTGAACTGGACTAGCAACATAAATACTGTGGCTACAAGAGCAGGTCAGAGGCTAGGAATCCTGCAACGAGTAACTCACCTTCTGACTCCCTGTAGCCTGTCCACATCTACAAGGCACAAGTCAGGAGTGTGATGGAACACTCTCCAACTGCCTGAATGAGTGCAGCTCCAACAACACTCAAGAAGCTTGGCACCATCCAGGACAAAGCAGCCCACTTGATTGGCACCCCATCTGCAAACATTCACTCTCTCCATCACCGATGAACATTAGCAGCAGTGTGTACCATCTACAAGGTGCACTGCAGAAACTCACCAAGGCTCCTTAGGCAGCACCTTCCAAACCCACGACCGCTACCACCTAGAAGGACAAGGGCAGAAGATAGATGGGAACACCACCACCTGCAAATTCCCCTCCAAGCCACTCACCATCCTGACTTGGAAATATATCACCGTTCCTTCACTGTCACTGGGTCAAAATCCTGGAACTCCCTCACTAACAGCACTGTGGGTGTACCTACACCACATGGACTGCAGTAGTTCAAGGAGACAGCTCACCACCATCTTCCCAAGGGCAATTAGAGATGGACAATAAATGTTGGCTTAGCCAGTGAAGCCCACATCCCGTAAATTAATACAAAAAAAAACACACACACTCACAAACCCATTACATATCCACAGGGATCTCACACCACAAGGGACAACACCATTAACTCTCACACACACCCTCACATCTCCAACAGGCTCATACCTTCTCGAGCTTGCGTCCTCATCCCATCCATGGCTCTACTCGCCACACAAACATTCCATGCTGTGCCATGCGTCCTTCTCACACTCTCTCCATCTATTTTCATGCAGGAGAGGTCCCAGACTGGGGGTGGAGTGGCCCACCTTAGGCCCCGCACTCACTTTGAGGAGTGTGCCATCGTGCTGACTGGTGAGGACATGGACTGTGCCTGAAACGATGGTGAGGTCGGCGGCGAACACCCTCGTGAGGATCCTGCACCACATCATCCCTCTCTGAACGTAACTGTGAGTGGCCTCTCTCCTGCTTTTGACTCTGCTGCCATGCACTAATAATCTCTACCTTGATTCATAGGGAATTCTGCCAAGCGACCGATACCCTCAGCCAGTCAGTCCCTCAGTTCCAACCAGGTCCACACCTCCAGTGAAGAGGACACCTCCTCCATTGAAGAGCTGGAAATAAGCAGCCTGGAAGACCTGCCACAGCGCTTACCCACACCCTCCACCAGCACAGAGATACACACCTCGGTGGGATCTAGATTGAGAGCAGACTCGGGTTCACACTCTGGTGGTGACCACGCAGACATGTGTCTGCAGCAGGAGGAGGCAGGCTCAGCCGAACTCCCCGGCACTTGGACGGCTGCTGTGGAAGAGACATCTGTGAGGTCTGAGTCAGATGATGAGCCTCTGGATTTGGCCTTTCAACACCTTTGAGAGTCAGCAGAAGGCAGGGGGAACATCACGCAGAGCTGTTGGAAGCCCTCAGCAGAGTGGCATGCGAGTCGGAGGAGTGCATCAGCCTGCTCTCTGATGAAGTGGTGCCCACATGTGTGCATATGGAGGTCTCCATGGGAAGGATGGCAGATGCCATGAAGACCCTGGGCCAGCAGAACACAAATGCGTGACCCCGGCACTCCATCACGGTAGCCTCAGGTGAGTTCCTGCAGAGGCAAAGTGAGAGGGAAATGGGGCAGGTTGACATCCCTCCAGCAGCTCCTTCCCCTCAAGGAATCAGGCCAAGGCCCTCGGGCACCTGAAAGGAAGAGGAGCGGCAGCTGGACACCCCGGGTCACCCATTCAGGAGTCTCAGAGACTCTCCTCTCCCTCCGAGTCCTCTTTGCCTGTGACCCCCTCAACCTCATCTTCTGTCACCACAGAGGAAGCAGCTGGCCCACAGGAGGACAAGCAGAGCAAGGCAAAGGCCCCAAAGGCCTCGGCTCTTCAGAAGATGCATGCCAAAGACATCAGAGACAACAGGGCCAACCATTGCACAGGCCATCTCCAGCCCTGTTGCAGATGTCAGGGCAGCACCTAGGATAAGTAGTAGGCCTAGAAAAGTTAAGAATTTCTGGTCATAAGTAGTTGCACAGGTGAACACATTTTGTCACTTATTAATCTGAAGACATATTCACTTTCACTGAATAATGTGTAATCTTGCCTTTCAGCTTAATTTACAGGCTTCCACCCCCTGCACCCCCACCCCCCACCCCCCACCCACCTCCCCAACCCTGCCACTAGCAGTTCAGCTGTACGCAGCCGGCCCACGAATGATCCTGGAGGGACAAGTGTGTGTGTGGCAGAGCCTTTCTGAGCCTCGTGAAAACACTCTCCTACACACGTGGATCCTTCCTCCATCACACTCATCTCAATGTCCTCAGCATTTTCAGTGCTGCCTGCTGGGGTTCTCTTTCAGTTGTCCATCTGAGCTGAGCTGCATCTCCGCCCACCCACTGATCACACTCCCATGCAGCACCTGTTCCCACCCAACACGAGGCCTCTTTCACTTTCGATTTTAGAAGCATGGTGGTTGTTAAGTATGTCTTCAGCTCCCCGGTCCTTTCCCCTCCTGCAGTCACTCATGTCCTTTCCCCCATCGCTGTTGACCCCCCTGGCATTACCTTCTACCTCCCCACTGTCACCTACCAACCACAACCCTTTTCTTTTCGGGATGTTCAGGTGAACATGTTCATTCCCTATCTTCCCAAGAATCCAACCCCCATCTACATTGACCTCCCCGACCTCCACCTTCCCACCCCCAGGGTCCGTGTCTGCCTCTGAGCCCCCACCAACCACCCTTACCGTCCCTTTTATCGCTGCTGTCGCACCCTCACTCTCCCACCCTACCAACTCACTCTGCCCTTGGTCGTTCTCACCATTCCTTCCTACCATGCCCGCCCTCATTTCACTCCCCATGAGGCAGTCATCGACTCCACAGACCCCTCCATTCAATATTCACCTGGACATCCCCCCTCCATTCGTTCCCCCACCTCTACTTCTTCCTCCACCCTTACTTCTTTCTCCAACCTTACTCCTTCCTCCACCCTTATTCCCTCCTCCCCCCTAACTCCTTCCCCCAGCAAACTCCTTCCTCCCCATGGACTCCTTCCTCCCTCCGAACTCCATCCTCCTCCTAGACTCCTTCCCCACTCCAAGCTTCTTCATCCCCCTGAAGTCCTTATTCCCTCCCAACTCCTTCCCCCCTCCAAACTCCTTCCCTTACACCTTCCTCCCCCCTTACACCTACCTCCTCAGTTGCTGCATTCTCCTCTGTTAAACCCCCCCTTTACTCCCTCCCTTTGAACCTTACCCCCCTGACACCATCGATCCCCCATTCTCAACCGCACCCTCACCGACACCATTGTTTCCTTCCTCCCAACCTCACCGCTGCCGCCACCCACCCCCGGTACACCTTCCTCTCCCAGTCAAGCCTAGACCTTCCTCTCCACCCACTCGACAATCATCCGTAGCAGACCATGGCCAAGATGCTGATGCCCCAGAGCAGACCCCAGATATCAGTGATGACCTTACACCTTTTGCGAGCTGCTTTGCAGTGGAGCCAGGTCCATCAGAATCCACTCAGCATGCAATGCATGTGTTCCTCCAGGGTCCGGTAGCTGGAGGGCTCCAGCATCTTCTGCTCCTCAGATGTGAGCAATGTGAGCAAGGCCCTAACGGTAGGTCCCGACTTCTGCACATCACACTTGTACAGATGTGTTCTGGGCCGGCGTTTTTCCGCCGATGTTGGGCAGTAAGTTTGACATGGGGGGGATAATTCCAGCGAGCAGGGCTTATAATTAGATGCAGATGTATTAAAATGACATTCCCAGCGTGCGGTGGCAGGAAAGGCGGCCCACCACTGACGGGCAGAGCAAACAATTGCAAACTGGTTTCACAACGGCGTGAAACTGATTTCTGACCTTCCTGCCATATTGTCCACTCACACCTGGCATGATGCCCGATGCCAACAGGGACATAAAATTCCAGACGTAATTTTGCATCTGTTAAAACATTGGTATTGTGGTATCTAGTTATCAATCCAATAACCCGCCTTTGAACTTTCTTTTCTGTTGTTTCTATATCACTCATGATGTGAGGGGACCAAAACTTCTAAGTGAGGCCTAATCAGCATCTTATACACTGACAATATAGCAGTTGTTTGGTGGTTAATTCCCCTGGCCATACATAACACTCTGTTTGCTTTTGCAATAATCTCATGGCACTGGGCCTTCAGAGACTTACATGCAGTACATTCATATCTAAGTCTTTCTCCCACTGAACAGCCTGGAGTTTACAACTCTGTATCGTCTGCAAACTTGTTGACAATTCCCCTGATGCCTTGACCTGGAGCATCGATAAAGATGATGAAAAGCAAAAATTCTAATACAAATCCCTGTAGGAATCCACTAGTAACTGGCCCCAAGCAGAAACTTTTCCATTAATAACTACCTCCTTGCTACAAAAATGCAACTTCTTCCTTATCCAACTCCAATTCTTGCTGCTAACCCCACAGGACCTGTACTAAATAGCCTATAGCCTATAGCCTGTGATATAGCACCTTATCGAGGACATATTGAAAATCATATTCAGTTGTATCATTATCTTTAGACTCAAGCAGTTTGTTACTGATGGCATGACACAATGCAGGGATCTAAAGGCTTGCCTTAGAAACTGTGGTCAAGAAAGTCACTGATGGTTGTTTAGTTCATGAGTTTTCATACTTGATGTAGATGAAGGAATCATGATATCAAAGTGTATATCTGACCCAGGGTTTATATCTGAGATGTTGAAGTTGGAAATAAGGGGCGGAATTCTAAAGCTCCTCCTGAGGGAATTTACGGTCCCGCCGAAGTCAATGGACTTTTAAATGGCTTACACATTTTCCGGCCCCGCCCCCCAGCGACAGGGCCATAAAATTCCGCCCATGGAATATGATGAAAACAAATATAGAAACACTGTTCATAACATAACTTTAATGTAACATAACCCTTGAACTTGAGAGACTCCTTTACATTCTCACCCAATGGAGAGTACAGATCAGTTATTCAATGATTAGAAAAATCAGCAGCAAATTGGGTGCATTGACCCCTACATTTGATTCTCTGATTTGTGTTCCCATCAAGTAAGATTCTATACTAGCATAGAATCTCACAATTTCAGACTTTTGTTTAGTACCTTAGTTTATCAAATGCAAAATTATATTTTTATGGAAACTTTCTAAGTTCACTGCTACTGTGCTTGATAAGACTTAAAAAATAATTGTAAGAAAAGCATTATTTATTTCTAAATGCAACTTACCGAAACAGGTTCTTCACCTGATTGACACTGAGGACAGGCATGGCAAGCACCAGTGGTCTGATTAAAGTATTCATTTTCCTCACATTCTGAGGAGTAGTCAGCAATAACTGAAGAGATCAAGGATACCTGACATTTAAGGATAGATCATTAACAGGTTGCTAAATGTTCCCAGTACCAACACATTCATATTAATTCAAGCATTTACTTCCAAAAGCAAGTAAACTTGCAAGTAAAAAGTGAATAAAATTACTTCTCATAACTGCTGCATGATTATTACCCAATGTTATGGCAGATAATACAGCCAGTTATATCTGTTCTTGCCTCTAATTCTGGAAGCACAAAGAACCAACGTTTCAAAACAGAGATTAGCTGTAATCCGCAGACAAGTAAGTCGTTGGTGAAATACTTGCCTCAGGAAATAGGCTTGAATCCTTGCAGAAGCTCAGTTCACCCTGTTAGCTTTGCATTTATATGACTATAATCCTGGATATAAATCACTGGTTTTGAGATTCCTGTTAGTGTTTCTCTTGTAAATATCTTCTGATCGCAGTCTAGGGTGGAAGAAGCTGATGGCCCTACTTGAATAGTTACCGGAAATTTTTTAAGAATATAGCAAAACAAATGATACACTGTGGGCACAATTTGAACCACATCGGGTGGGCGTGTGCCCAACCTGCTTGAGTGTGAAATGACATGCGATGACGTCGGGCGTCCCGACGACAACGTGCAGTTGAGCAATAGTTCGGTCAGCAGGCATGCGCGGGAATCGGCAGCGTGCCCGCCAACAATTAGAATGCTGATTAAGGCCATTAAAGTATTAATTAACTTAAATTTTTCACTGCCCATCCAACCTCATGGTTGACGGGCAGGCGAAAAGGCCAAGCAGCCTTTGCACTTTTTAGGAAACCTCAAACACGTGGGAAGATGAGGTTTCCTAAAGCAAACAAAAATAAAATAACAAATTTTACATCTCATTAGTAACATGTCCCTGCTCATGTGATAGAGTCACATGAGGAGACATGTTTTTTAACATTTATAAATTCTTTATTTTTGTTTTTCAAAACTCTTCATCTCTCTGAGGCAGTCTGTGCCTCAGCGAGGTTATCCAGCGCGCACCCGCATACATGCGCCAAGTTCCCCGCTCGCCCTCCTCCCCCCAACTCCACACAGGCAGTGCTGAGCGCTGCAGCAGGTGTTTCACACTGGGTGGGCCTTAATTGGCCCGCCAGTGTGAAATCGTGGTCCGGCCACGATCGCGGGCAGCGGTCGGCTTCCCACCCGCCTCCGCCGAGCCCACCCAACAAGGGCAAAATTCTGCCCTATGAAATTTGTGTCAAAACCATGATTGCACCTCAAAAACACCACAGATGTTATGCCATTGTGATGATAATGAAAACATAGCGCTGTTTTCTCATGGCAACAAAGTCAGATAAATGCTTTTAACCTGTAGTTATACAGTGCCTTTAACACTGAAAAGAAAAGACTTGCATTTATATAGTGCTTTTTATGACCACCAGTTATCTCAAAGTGCTTTACAGCCAATGATTTACTTTTGAAGTGTAGTCACTGTTGTAATGTAGGAAACGCGGCAGCCAATTCATGCACAGCAAGCTCCCACAAACAGCAATGTGATAACTGCCAGATAATCTGTCTTTTTGTGATGTTGATTGAGGGAAAGATATTGACCAAGTCACCTGCGACAACTTGCCTGCTCTTCTTCAAAATAGCGCCATGGGATCTTTTACGTTCACCAGATCAGGTTTATCACCTCATCCGAAAGACAGCACCTCCAACTGAGGGAGCACTGCAATGGAACATCAGCCTTCATTTTTGTGCTCAAGCCCTGGAACAGGACTTCAAGCCAGAACCTGCTGACACAGAGATGAGGGTTCTACCAACTGAACAACAGCTGGTGTATGGTCACACACTCTAATGAAATATCAAATCAAGCTCGACCTTGCAGATCGGTGAAAACATAATGGACTTGAGTTTAACTCTCAGTACGTGGGTGGGTTTTGAATGAGTTAAAATCTTGCCCAATAACGCTTGCTTTCATGATAGTTTATTTGATAACTGTTTATAGGGTGGCTTAATGTGAGGGAAAACCAGAAAGTCACCTTTTTTCAATTATCTAAATAGCCATTATGGAACAGAAATTATAATGCATTCTATTTATAACATATGTTTTTTTTTTGGTTTTGAAGAGTTTTGGGTTTTTTTTTATTTAAAAAAATATTTTAGCTATGAGAGATTGGTGAAATTATATGATATAATTACAGCTCATCAAAGTCCTGGAAAACTACCAAGTGGCAATGAAGTTGGTAATGATCAGCCTGCAGAAGTCAGGGTAGTTGTATAGAACTATAGAGAAAATTGTCATTTGAGGTTGGTCTGTAAGATAAAATTGGCACAGAAAGCAATGGGGAAGTGCAGGAAGGGAGAGAGGACTTGTTGGGACTGAAAGAGCACGATCCTTAAGAAATGTGCAGCATTAAAATAAATTATCATTTTTATGGGTATTTAAAGGATATTGTTGCAATTTAGGTCCCCAGCGTGTAACTTTGCCACATGGGATTGTTTATGGGCAATTCTGGTGCAGAGGTCAGCAGGACCTAGAGGATTTTCCATCCATTAAGGATGAAAAGTTACTTCTGGCAGGTGCATCACTGCACTGGGAGCCTGAATTCACAAAATTTCTCTTATGTTAAGTTAAACTGAATTCAGAACAAAGTGATCCATATTGAGCTATTTTAGGCCGAACTGCAGATAGCTAATTTTTTCAAACTGTTCAGTTGCATTTGGGGTGAAATTGGTCTTTGCCAGTAGGAGGAAATGGGCTGATAATAGATTGGAAGCTCGTTATACACCATGGGCCAGGATTTTACGACCTTGCTGCGGTCTGTCTCCATCCTGTTGGATGCAGTGAGTCATTTAAACGTCCATTCAGTGCAGTGCGACCATAATATCCCGCCGGGTAGGAGGGGCTACAAAATCTTGGCCTATGTCCAAGTCTCTACTCTACTGGTTCCAATGGCAAAGGAAATTCTGTACACTCTAAAATAAGCTGCCATTTCACTTTCAACCTGTTTTGTGTTCCTGGCAAAAATATCTTTCCCTTAAAATAAGGGGTAAAATAAATTTCATGCATAATGATGGGGCAATTTTGGTGGTCTGCTTCTAAACACATGTGTTTTCCAGTTTGCATAACTAGAGGGAGTGTGACCATATTCACTGAAGCTCTCACACTCTCCCAAACCAGCTGCCAAATTGGATATTTGGTTTTGGTTTTGCAAATGTATGAATTTAATTCCTTCAAAGTTTTATTTACAAAGAAATCCATTTTGTGATTTGTTATTACTTAAATAGTTGCAGCATGAAAAGTCGAGATCTGATACGAAAAAAGTCTTGCACTTATACAGTGCATTTCATAACCTCAGGATGCCCCAAGGCAATTTGCAGGCAATGAAGTACTTTTTGAAGTGCAGTCATTGTTGCAATGTAGGCGAGCTTACAGTTAATATAAGGGTTAAAATTTACACATTCCCACTTCTGGGAAATGAAGCTCCAAACTAGAAGTGGAAATCAGTAAATAAAATACCCTCACATTAAGCCCATATTTAACAGAATCTCACTCTTCATTGCCTGAAGCAACGTTTAGCAATTAAAAGGCATTTAAATGTATTGCGAATCTTCAACAATGTTTTCTTTTCAATATCATAAATGTATCTAGGATTTCTAAACATTGATGGGCAATTCCTAAGCACAAAAGATAATCTTTTTCAAACCTACTGGTAATGCAGTGCATTACTGAGGAAGCATAGCATTGGCAGGGGTGCAATCAAAATCCCACAGCACAAGTCAAAAAAGAACAGGGGGCAGGATTTTTACCTCATCAGGTGGGCGCGGCAGGCGGGCCCAGGAGTGGTCGCGAAAATGACCGCTGCCCACGATCGGGCCCCGACCGCAATTTCAAGCTGGCTAGCCAATTAACGGCCAGCCAGCATGAATCGTGCACTGTAACACTGAGTTCTGCCGGGGTGGGGGCGGGAGGAGGGTGAGAGTGGAAGTTTGTGTATGCGTGTGGGTGCATGCACTGAAAGCACCCTGAAGGCACAGAGCTGCTCAAGGAGCTGCAAAAATAACTGCAGGGATAGTGGATGCACTGGTAGTAATCTTCCAAAAATCCTTAGATTCTGGAAAAGTCCCAAAAGATTGGAAAACTGCCAATGTAACACCCTTATTTAAAAAGGGAAGGAGACAAGAAACAGGTAACTTTAGGCCATTTAGCTTAACATCAGTCATTGGGAAAATGTTAGAGTCTATTATAAAGAATGTAATAGCAGAGCATTTAGAAATACATAATATAACCAAGCAGAGTCAGCATGGCTTCATGAAGGGGAAATCTGCCAAATTTATTAGAATTCTTTGAGGAGGTAACAAGCAGGATAGATAAAAGGGAACCAGCAGATGTAATGTATTTGAATTTCCAAAAGGCGCTCAATAAGGTACCACACATAAGATTATTTAATAAGATAAGAGCCCATGGCGTTGGGGGTAGTATATTAGCGTGGGTAGTGGATTAGCTAACTAATAAAAGACAGATAGTTGGGATGTGGGGGGCATTTTCAGGATGGCAAACCTGTAACTAGTGGAGTGCCACAGGGATCAGTGCTGGGGCCTCAATTATTTACAATATATATTAATGACTTAGAGGAGGGAAGTGAATGTAGTATCGCCAAGTTTGCGGATGATACAAAAATAGGTGGGAATGCAAGTGGTGAGGATGACACAAAGAGTCTACAGAAAGATATAGGCAGGTTAAATGAGTGGGCAAAAATGTGGCAGATGGAACATAATGTGGGAAAGTGTGAGGTTATGCACTTTGGCAGGAAGAATAGAGGAGCTGAATATTATTTAAATGGAGAAAGACTGCAGAAAGCTACAGCACAGAGGGATTTGGGGGTCCTAGTGCATGAATCACAAAATACTAGCATACAAGTTCAGCAGGTAATAGGGAAGGCAAATGTTGGCCTTTATTTCAAAGGGAATGGAGTATAAAAATAGGGAAGTCTTGCTAAAACTATGCAAGGCACTAGTTAGACCACACCTAGAATACTGTGAACAGTTTTGGTCCCCTTATCTAAGGAAAGATATACTGGCATTGGAGGCAGCCCAGAGAAGGTTCACTAGGTTGATCCCGGGGATGGAGGGATTTTCTTATGAGGGGAGGTTGAGTCAGATGGGCCTGCACTCATTGGAGTTTAGAAGAATGAGAGGCGACCGTATTAGGGGGCTTGTTGGGGTAGATGCTGAGAGGTTGTTTCCCCTTGTGGGAAAGTCTAGGACCAGAGGGCATAATCTCAGAGTAAGGGGGAGCCCATTTAAGACAGAAATGAGGAGGAATTTCTTCTCTGTGAGGGTATTCAATCTGTGGAATTCTTTACCGCAGAGGGCTGTAGAGGCTGGCTCATTAAGTATATTCAAAGCTAAGAGAGACAGATTTTTAATCAGTAAGGGAATCAAGAGTTATGAGAAAAGGTAGGAAAATGAAATTGAGGATTATCAGATCAGCCATGATCTCATTGAATGGCGGGGCAGACTTGATGGGCCGAATGGCCTACTTCTGCTCTGACGTCCTATGGTCTTATGGAGCTGAAGAATTTTAAAAACATAAATAAAGAATCTAAAAATATTAAAAAGCATGTCCCCTCATGTGAATCTGTCACATGAGCAGGGATATGTTAAGAATCGGTTTTAAAAGTTTTTTTAAAATCACTGGTCGAAACCTCATCCCGCCTGTGGATGAGGTTTTACAAAAAATGCAAAGAGCATTTGGCCTATTTGCCCGCCCGCCAACCGAATGGTTGGATGGGCAATGAAAAATCTGCTTTGATTAATTGATTAAGGGCCTTAATAGGCCTTTTAATTGTCGATGGGCGCACTATCGTGAGAATGCATAATGATGGCGGGGCACTCGCCTGATGTTTTTGCGCACTATTTTACTCTCATTCAGGTCGGGCATGTGCCTGCCCAACGAGGGAAAAATTCTGCCCAGGGAGTTCTCTTGGTCCTCAGACCAACATTCATCCCTCAACAAATACCATCAAAACAAATTAACTGGTAATATATCTAATTGCTGTTTGTAGAATCTTGCTCTGTACACATTGGATGTTGTATTTGCCTATAAAATAGGAGTGGCGACATTTCAAAAGTGACATTGGCTGTGAATGTGCATTGGGATTTCAGTTTGTGAAAGGCACAATACAAATGCAAGTTTCTCCTTTGCTTTCTGCTTTACGGCTACCATTGTGGTGTGATTCATGGGTTGAAATTTCAGGGCATCCTGAAGATGGGAACGGGAACTGTTCCAATACCCCGAACCCAGAACCAGCAATAATGAGTAGCGGGTTTGGAGATGCGGAGAGGGAAGGACAGGAGTTCCGCTGTCCTTGCAAATCAGGCAAATTAAGGTACTTTACACACTGACTAAGAGCTTGTCAAGGGTAGAAGGTCGGTTTTTCAAAGAGGCTTACAGGTAACATGCACCTTCTAAAACAGACCGGCGGTAGTGGTGGGGAGCTGGGTACAGAGTGGGAAGCCACTCATGGCTCCCCCTGGGCATCACCCCAGCCCTAAAAAAGGGTTAGTAGGGTAAAGGGAGATTCAGCTCTTAGTCAGGGCCTGTCCTTGGTGCAGCACAGGTGACAAAGAGTGGGCACACTGCCTAGGCTTTGAAGAGGGTTGGCACAGCCCAGGCATTGTGAGAGGAAAAAAGGAAGGGTTAAGGCTGCCAAGGACAGTGAGGCAGCCAGCTGCCCTGAGGGAAGGCTCCAGCTGGCAATGGGGATACCACTGTCAGATTTTGAGCCCAACTGCAATGAGGGGCAGCATCCTCTGCAGGAAGTGCAGAACCCCGAGAATTAGGAGAGCAGAGGAGAGGGAAGAAGAGCAGAAAGGATATGGATGCCAGTACCTCAACATAGGATCTACCAACAAAGGCAGAGCTACCTGGAGATGACCGAGAACCAATACCGCCGGAAACAGCAACTCCCCAGGCACGTAGTCACTGATGTCTGTATCCCTCATCGCTGAAAACCTCACACCTTGCAGCACTGCTTGCTATGTCCTGACTGTAGCCATCAAAGTCACTGTGGTCTTGAACTTCTTCACTTAATTCTCCTTCCAAGAAACAGCTGTGGACCTTAGTGGCATCTCAAAAACATTTGCACATCACTGCATCTCACAGGTCACTGATGCCCACTTTGTCAAAATTGGATAGCACATTCATTTAATGATAAACACAGCCTTTCAGAGACAGCGGGCATTGACTTTCACCTGCATCACAGGGTTCCCCCAGATACAGGGCATTATCAATGGTACCCATGTGACCATTAAAGCACACAGTGACTGCCCACTCAGATTCATCAACAGAAAGGGGTGTAGAATGGAAAGAACATGTCCTCAATGTCCAACTGGTGTGCGACCACAACAAGAGCTTCCACCATGTGTGCGTTCGCTTTTCTGACCACTGCCATGACTCCTTCATCCTCTGCCAGTCCAGGCTGTCTCAGATCTTCACTCCAAATTCCAAAGTGCATGGATGGATCTTAGGGGACTTTGAAGAGATGGCTACTGACCTATCTATAGGAGCCCTAGACAGAGGCACAGAACTGATTCAACCTCTGCCATCTGCTCAGCTGGACAACCATTGAAAAGGCCATCGGGCTTCTGAAGATGCGATTCCAGTGCCTGGATTGGTTGGGTGGTGCCCTCTAATACTTTGCTGCAAGGGTCTCAGTCATTGTAGTGGTTTGCTGCACTCGCCATAAAATTGCCCTTCAGAGAGGTGTTGGCTTGGAAGGAGACAGTTCATCAAGGGGGCGCAGGAGCAGGATGTAAGAGAGAAGGAGCAATTTGAGGTGGAGGGAGATGACACTGAATAGAGAAGTGCCCCTGCTGCACAATGAGATAGCCTCCTCCTGCCACCCTCCGGGATTGGACCTCCCACGCCTCCCTCACGGCTTCCAGCATTAGGTTCAGGTCGGCACTGATAAAGTGAGATCTGTTCTATTTCGGATGCCAGACCTCTGGTTCGATTCTCTGTGACATCTCGCTTCCCTCTGGTGCAGTGAAAGGCTTTGGCACAATCAGCAGATTTTTATTTTAGGGCAACCAGCATCAGTGATGGTCATTGTGGGGTGTCTAAATGAGTTTCACCTTTCATCTGATCGCCTCTATTTCTGTCCCTACTGGTGGAAAGAAACTTGTCTGTATATCAACTAAGGGCTCCTCCCTGTGACAAGAGCGGGAGAGAGTAGGATCCAAAAACAGACAGCAGCACCAAGAAGAGCTGGTGAGACGAGGACCCAGAGACGGACGGCAGCACCTAGAAGAGCAGGAGAGAGGAGAACCTAGGGACAGACAGCAGCACTTGAAAGAGCAGGAGAGAGGAGGATCTGGAGACAGAAAGAAGCACCTAAAAGAACAGGAGAGAGGAGGATCCGGAGACAGACAGCAGCACCTAAAGGAGCTATCCAATCCGTGGCTTCAGAGTGGGCCAACTGCAAAAACATCAAAGTGTGACATCACAGGAAAACAATTAGTTGATTGATTGGTGAGTCCTTTTCTCATTTATCTGTCAAACTCAGGTAATTTTAGTAATTGTAAGGTTTTATTTGTAGTAGCAAGGTTTACTAATAGAGGTAAAGCTTACTAGATTGGCTGGTGAGTATTTTCTATTTATCTTAACTAGGGAACTTCAGTCGGAGTAAGTAGAACATTTTTGAACCAATAGGAATATAAGCACAGGCAGGAATAAAGACATTAATTAAAGTTCAATCAGCAAAGTAATTAATTATTTAAATGCTATAAAAATGGTAGGGCAGGTGCTGTGCAGTGGCTGCAGAATGTGGGAGCTCGTGCACACCTATGGCAACCACATCTGCATTTAGTGTCTGTGGCTGGGGAAATTCAGCTCAGCAACATTGAGCTGGAGGCTGAGCTGCAGACACTGCTACTAATCAGGAAGCGGGAAGGTTACCTGGACACTTTGTTCCAGGAGGTGGTCACACCCCTTAGGATAGGGTCATCTGATTTGGTCCTTGATCAGGAACGGGAGGGTGTGACTGTGAGTGAGGCGGGTATGGGGATCGAGAAGGTAGAAGTGGAGCAGCCTAAGCCCTTGCAATTGTCCAACAGGTTCAAGGTTCTTGCAGCCTGTGTGGACAAAAGCGGGGACTGTAGGATGGATGAGCAAACTGACCATGGTGCCATGGCACCGGAAGCCATTTAAACAGGGGGAAGGTAGTAGGAATATAGTGGTAGTAGGGGACAGTATAGTCAGGAGGATGGAAACAATTCTCCGTAGCCCAGAGTGCGAGTCCAGAAGACTGTGTTGCCTGCCCAGGGTCAAGATTCAGGACATCTGCTCTGGGCTAGAGAGAAACTTGCAGTGGGAGGGGGAGGATCCATTTATCATAGTCCATGTAGGTACCAACAACAGAGATAGGACCAGGAAAGAGGTTCTACTGAGGGAGTATGAGCAGTTAGGGGCTAAATCAAAAAGCAGAACCTCAAAGGTAATAATCTCTGGATTAATACCTGAGACACAAGCAAATGGGAGTAGGGTAAATAAGGTTAGAGAGTTAAATGTGTAGCTCAAAGATTGGTGTGGGAGAAATGGGTTTCGATTCATGGGGCACCGGCACCAGAATTGGGGAAAGCGGGAGCTGAACCATTGGGATGGTCTTCATCTGATCCGTACTGGGACCAGTGTTCTAGTGAGTCATATAACTAGGGTGATAGAGCTTCAAAAGAAATAGTCAGGACAAGGGATCAAGTGACAGAAGATGTGATAAATTAAAGATAGAGAACAAGGCAAGACAGCAAGGTAGCAATAAGTTAGTTGATAATCTGAGTATGGCAGGAAGGGACAGAATGTACAAACTTAAGAGTGTGCCAGCAGACAAGGTTAGAGGTTGTGAAAATTATAAAAGGTCAGAATTAAGGGTAGTCTATCTGAATGCACACAGCGTTCATAACAAGGTGGATGAATTGATGGCACAAATAGAAGTAAACAGGAATAACCTAATTGCCATTACAAAGACTTAGCTGCAGAGTGTCCAAGACTGGGAACTGAATATTCAAGGGTATTCAACATTTAGGAAGGATAGGCATAAAGGAAAAGAAGGTTGGATGGCGCTGTTAATGAGAGAGAAGATAAAAATATAAAATCAGTTTGGGTGGAACTAAGAAACAGCAAGGGGCAGCAAACATTGGCATTTGTTTGCAGGCCACCAAACAGTAGTGGTAATGTAGGGCGTGGTATAAATAAGGAAATTAGAGATGCATGTAACAAGGGTAATACAGTAATCATGGACGATTTCAATTTGCATATTAACCGAGTAAACTTAATTAGCATTAATGCTATAGAAGACAAATTCCTGGAATGTATACGACATGGTTTTCTAGAACAGTATGTTGAGGAACCAACTAGAGAAAGGGCTATTTTAGATCTAGTATTGTGCAATGAGAAAGGACTAATTAACAATCTCATTGTAAAGGAGCCTCCAGAGAAGAGTGACCATAATATGATAGAATTTTCCATTTAGCTTGAAAGTGATGTAGTTCAATGTGAAACTAGGGTCTTAAATCTAAACAAAGAAAACTACAAAGGTATGAGGGGCAAATTGGTTGTGGTAGATTGGAAAAGTACATTAAAATGAATGATGGTAGACAGGCAGTGGCTAGCATTTAAAGAATTAATATATGGTTTACAACAAATTTACATTCTTTGGGGGTCAAAAACCCAGTAGAAAAGGTCATCCAACCATGGCTAACAAGAGAAGTTAAAGATTGTACTAGATCAAAGAAAGAGGCTTATAAAGTTGCCAAAAAAGTAGTAAGCCTGAGGATTGGTAGCATTTGAGAATTCAGCAAAGGGAGACCACTAAGCTGATAGAAAAAGAGAAAACAGAAAATGAAAGTAAACTAGCGAGAAACATAAAAATGCACTGCAAAAGCTCCTATAGGTATGTAAAATGGAAAAGATTAGCAAAGACAAATGTGGGCTGACTACAGGCAGAGAAAGGAGAATTTATACTGGGGAATAAGGAAATGGCAGGGTAATTAAACAAATACTTTGTGTCTGTCTTCATGGAGGAATATACAAAAAAGCTACCAGAAATACGGAAGAACCGAGGGACTAGCAAGAATGAGGAGCTGAAAGAAATTAGTGCTAGTAACAAAGTAGTACTAGAGAAATTAATAGGACTGAAAGTTGATAAATATCCTGGACCTGATGATCTATATCTCTGTGTTGGAAGAAGTGGCTGTAGAGATAATGGATGCATTGGTGCTCATCTTCCAAAATTCGATAGATTCTGGGATTCCTGCAGATTAGAAGGTACCAAATGTAATCCCACTATTTAAGAAAGGAAGGAGAGAGGAAATGGGGAACTACAGACCTGTTAGCCTAACATCAGTAGTAGGGAAAATCTATTATAAAGGACGGGATAACTGGACATTTTGAAAATCATGGTAGGATTGAGAAGTCAACTTGGATTTATGAAAGGGAAATCATGTTTGACAAACCTGTTAGAGTGTTTTGATGATGTAACTAGCAGAACAGATAAGGGGGAACCAGTGGATGTGGTGCATTTGGATTTTCAGAAGGCTTTCGATAAGGTCCCACACAGGAGGTTAGTAAACAAGATTAGAGCACATGGGATTGAAGGTAATATATTGGCATGGATTGAGAATTGTTTTACAGACAAAAATCAAAGAGTAGGAATAAGCAGGTCATTTTCAGGTTGGCAGGCTGTGAATAGTGGGGTACTGCAAGGATCAGTGCTTGGGTCTCAGCTATTCACAGTCTATATCAATGATTTGGATGTGGAGACCAAATGTACTATTTCCAAGTTTGCTGATGACACAAATTGGTGGGAATGGGAGTTGTGAGGAGGACGCAAAGAGGCTTCAAGGGGATTTAGGCAGATTAAGTGAGTGGGCAAGAATATGACAGATGGAATATAATGTGGAAAAATGTGAAGTTATCCACTTTGGCAGGAAAAACAGAAATGCAGAGTATTTCTTAAAGGGTGAGAGATTGGCAAGCGTTGATGTCCAAAGGTACCTGGGTGAACTTGTTTGAAAGTCACTGAAAGCTAACATGCAGGTGCAGCAAACAATTAGGAAGGCAAATGGTATGTTGGCTTTTATTGCAAGAGGATTTGAATACAGGAGTAAAGAAGTCTTGCTGCAATTGTATAGAGCTTTGGTGAGACGGCACCTGGAGTATAGTGCAGTTTTGGTATCCTTACCTAAGGAAGGATATAATTGCCATATAGAGAGGGCAGAGAAAATTCATCAGGCTGATCCCTGTGATGGCGGGACAGTCCTATGAGGAGAGATTGAGGAGACTGGGCCTGTATTCTCAGCAGTTTAGAAGAATGAGAGGTGATCTCATTGAAGCATACAAAATTCTTACAGGACTCAACAGGGTAGATGCAGGAAGGATGTTTCCCTTGGCTGGGTGGTCTAGAACCAGGGCACACAGTCTCAGAATAAGAGGTTTTCCATTTAGGACTGAGATGAGGAGGAATTTCTTTACTCAGAGGGTCGTGAATCTTTGAAATTCTCCACCCCAGAGGGCTGTGGATGCTCAGTCATTAAGTTTATTCGAGACAGAGATCGATAAATTTCTAGATATTAAACATATCAAGGGATACGGGGATAGTGCAGGAAAATGGCATTGAGGTAGAAGATCAGCCATGATCTAGTTGAATGGCAAAGCAGGCTCGAGGGGCCGAATGGCCTATTCCTGCTCCTATTTCCTATGTTTTTAAAACGGGACTTTAGTCAGTTTCCCACTGGAGACAGTTTCCTGACCAGAAAACAAACCCAGCTCCTGTTCCTTGCTTCCTTGGCAGAGATTCAGCCCCATGAGTATTATAGGACTGGAGTGTGGTTTTGAATACTATAGTCATGTTTCAGTTTAAATATGATATTAATTTGTCCTTTTCTTTAATACAGCATATCGCATGTCTGACACAAGCTAAAAGCACTACACATCTTAATAAGACTGAAAAATACTGAAGGCTTCACAGATATAATATTTGTAATATTACATTTTGAGCAAGTATTCTAAATAGTATTTTGTTTTATTACCTTTCGAATCATTTTTATTGTCACGACATAACTTGAAGGAAATGTCTAGTCTTTTAGCCATGCTTTTCATTACAGGCTGAGAGAGGTAATAGCGCCACTTCTTGAACAAGCAAGGTTGTTAACTCTCCTAGTTTTCAAAATTTCAGCAGTAGTTGCAGTTGGGCCCATAGAGATCAACTAATTAGTTGACATTTGACAGGACTGGAATCTAAATAATAGAATTCTAGAATTCAGAGCCTGTCACTTCTTTGGAAGTCAAGGACACAAAATACATGGCCATAAATTATTGTATTCCAACCAAATGTCATTCTCCAATATATCTAAATTTAGCATCCATACTTACTAATACAAAAGGAAAAACATGTGTCCACCAAAGTGTCTTGCAATGCGACATCTTTCTATTTGTTCACCTGTAACACATTAATCAAAATATATGAATAAAAGTGTCTCTTCAAACTCTTCGTACTTTTAAAATGTAAGCACATTCTTTTATTCTATGGTCACTGAGCAGGTTGATCTGGGCGAGAGTTGTACGGAAAGAGAATAATAGGAAAATGTTTTGAAACCTATAGGAATGTATTTTTCAACTTATGACCAGGTCATTTTTAAAAAAACATATTACTACTTTTTCTATCTCAATCTCTATTTCAAGAGACGTGCAAAATGTGATGTACTTCAGCTGCCATGTATTACAATCAGCATTAGAATTTGAGTCAGTCCTTTTTATCATCTTTTCTGTGGTCAGAGTGGATTGGTACTGATGGGTAGACTACATGGTCCGAAACATGGACTGGAATTTAATTGACATCTCACCACCAGCAGCTGGGAATTCTGTGTCAGTCCCTTCCGCCCTCTGACATAATCGGGAGAGGTTTTGCCGCCACTGGGAGGTTGGCATGGGGCCTCTCCTGTAATTAAATGGGCTTGGCCACCATGTTTCCTGCCATGACAAGCTGAATGAAATTTTGCCTCTGGTCTTATGTCTTTGGAGATACATCGCCATTTTTGTAATATATAGGAGAGCACAATGACAGTATCAGTGAAGCAACGGAATCAATTAATCAGGTAATCAAAGCAAAGAGGCATATTTTCTTTTGGGTTTTTTTTTTGTTAAGTTTAATATTCAAGTAACTGGACAACAAGAACAGCAGAAAAGAGTAACCTGACTTTTCATCCATTCCTGCCACTGTTGAATCTTGTTCCCAATCCAAAATGCCCAAACAGATTTTTTTAATTGTTCAGTGCTGTTAAGATCGTAAAGGCCAATGAAGAAAAATGGTGTGCAAAATGACAGATTAAAAACTGTAGTTAATATTGTTGACAAAGGACAAGATTTTGAAATATTACTAAATATACGACATAATAATATGCTTCCTGCTTCACACTCTGGCAAGCACTTGTAAAAGAAATTTAACTTTTATTGGCAGCCTCCAGTGGTCCCTTTAGAGGCCATTGGCTTAGGCCGTATGTAGACTTTGCTTTTCTGGAAGCAGCAGGCCCGTCGGTTGCAGTTAGGACAGCTAAATTTTACATTACACAGGAAGCCTCCAGCAGGTGTCGGTTCCCTATTTGTACGTCCAAATGGTTTAACATCTGTTTCAAGTGCGGGACCTGGACACCTCTTTTTCTGCCTTTACAAATATGCTGGGTGGCAAACTTCCAGGGTGTAATGGGTGCATGCACTTCCACCCGCCATTCTGGAAGCTTAGGCACCCATTTTACAAAGGTGCAATACCACCAAATCTTGATGCCCTCAAATCTAAGAAAATAGTATTCTTATCAGTAAATTATCTGCATCCCAAAAGCAGTAATTGCTCATTACAAAAATTTAAACACAATTACTGTAACGTCACTGCACTGGAAGGAATAACTGCTAACAAGTCATGGTCTGTTTGTACTGAACCAATTCCAGTTGTCTATTGCCATTGCAATTCCCCAAGAACATAAGCAGACAGACAAACACATATTTAACATACTAATAGTTACCAACTTATTGACAGTGTCTCAATTTTCTTGTACAATCATGCAGCTTCTGAACATCAGAAGCAAATTGGCAGTGTACAGAGTTGGAGGCACATCAGCACATAATTACTACTGATTTTATTAAATATAATTAAGTGGATTAGACATTCGCTGTTTCGAGGTTCATTATCCTTGCTGGTGATACCGACAGCGGTGTGATTAAAAATGTTAAAATATCACAGGCATTTCTCACTAACCACTGTATTCCCAACAACCTGTGTACCTCAGGATAAAAAATCTGTATTTGCAGTGAACAAAAGAAAACAGAGTCACTGTGAAAACTAACATTTGTGTTCTTCAAGTGATACACTACAGTTTAATAAAAATTCATATTTTAAAATCAGTTCCTTCTACATTTAAAAATTGACATGTGGAAGATCTCAGAAATTCACTTGAGCTGACGCACTTTTGTGAACTATTGGCATCACAGTATCTTAACAGTCCAGAAGGAGGATATTCGGCACATCAAGTCTACACTGAAAGAGCATTCCACCTAGTCTGACTCCCCTACCTTATCCTCATGACCTTGCACATTCTCTCTTTTCAGGTAGCAATCCAATTCCCTTTTGAATACCTCGATTGAACCTACCTCCACCACCCTTCCAGGAAGTTTGTTCCAGACTCCAACCACTCTCTACCCTTTTTGCCGATTATTTTGAATCTGTGCCCTCCAGTTTTTGATGTTCTCTTGAGTGGGAACAGTTTCTCACTATTTACCCTGTTCATACCCCTCAGGATCTTGAATACCTCTAACAAGACTCCTCTAAGCCTTCTTTTCTCCAAGGAAAACAATCCTAACTTCTCCAATCTGTCCTCATAACTACAGTTCTTCATCCTGGGAATCATCCTTGTTAACCCCCCCTGTACTCCAATGCCTTCACATTCTTCCTCAAATATGGTGCCCAGAACTGGACGCAGTATTCCAGATAAAGCCTAACTAGTGTCTTACACAAGTTCAACATGACCTCCTTACTCTTGTACTCAGTGCCCCTATTAATAAAGCCTAAGATACTATATGCTTTATTAGCTGCTCTCTCAACATGCCCTGCCATCTTCAATGACCTATGTACATGTACACTGAGCTTTCTGTTTCTGCACCCCCTTTAGAGGTTCTCCCTTTATTTTATACTGTCTCACCATATCTTTCCTGCCAAAACAAATCACATCACACTTCTCTGCACTGAACTTCATCTGCTACTTGTCTGCCCAATCCACCAACATGTCTATGTCTTTTTGAAGTTCAAGACTATCCCCATCACTGTTGACAACATAACCAATCTTCATATCAGATTCAAATTTTGAAATCACGTCCTGCACACCACAGTCTAGGTCATTGAAATATATCAGGAAGAGCAAGGGTTCCAACACTGACCCCTGAGGAACTCCACTACAAACCTTCCTCCAACCTGAAAAACAACCATTTATCACGATTATCTGTTTCCTGTCACTCAGCCAATTTCTTATCCAAGTGCCTACTTTCCTTTTTATTCCATGACCTAGAATTTTGCTCACAAGTCTGTTGTGTAGCACTGTATAAAATGCCTTTTGAAAATCCATATACACCACATCTACAGCGTTTCCTTTGTCAACCTTTCCTGTTACCTCCTCAAAAAACTCCAGTAAGTTAGTTAAACATGACTTTCCCTTGATGAATCCATACTGGCTTTCCTTAATCATCCTGCACTTGTCTAAGAGATTATTGATTTTATCCCATACTATAATTTCCAGAAGTTTCCCTACCACTAAGGTCAAACTGACTGGCCTGTAGTTGCCAGCTTTATCCTTGCACCCCTTTTTGAACAAGGGTGTAACATTCACAGCTCTCTAGTCCTCTGGTACCTTCCCTGTGTCTAAGGAAGACTGGAAGATTATCACTAATCCCTCTGCAATTTCCACACTCACTTCCCTCAGTACCCTTGGATGCATCTCATTTGCTCCTGGTACCTTATCTATTTTAAGTAGGGATAGCCTTTCCAACACCTCCTTTCTCTTGGTTGTAATTTCTTCTAGTGTACCAGTTACCTCCTCTTCTATCTTGGCCTGGGTAGCAAGTACTTCCCTTGTAAAGACAGATGCAAAGTATTCATTCAACACCTCCGTTATTTCTCCAGCCTCGATATGCAAGTCCCCTTTTTTGTCCCTAAATTGCCTACTCTTTCTTTTACCACCCTTTTATTATTTACATGCCTATAGAAGATGTTGGGATTCCCTTTTATGTTCGCTATCAGCCTCTTTTCATGCTCTCTCCTTGTTTTCCTTATTAGTTTCTTCACTTCCCCTCTGGTCCTTCTATATTCAGCCTGATTTTCCATTGTATTTTCTACCTGACATCTGTCGTATGCGCACTTCTTCCTTTTCATCTTTACCTCTATCGCTCTCGTCATCCAGGGCACTGTGGATTTATTTGTCCTACCTTTCCCCTTGAAGGGAATATACCTTGACATTGCCTGCAATACTTTTTTCTTTGAATGTGGCCCATTATTCGGCCATTATCTTTTCTGCCAACATTTGATTCCAACTCACTCAACTCAGATGCATTCTCATCCCATCGAAGTTGGCTTTCCCCCAATTAATTATCCCTGCTCTGGATTGTTCTCTGTCCTTTTCCATGATTAACCTAAACCTTATGATACAATGGTCACTGCCCCCTAGAGGCTCTCCCACTGATATCTGATCCACTTGGGCCAATTCATTCCCCAGAACCAGGCCCAAAAGTGCATGTCCTCTCATTGGACTGGTGTTTTGAAATGATGAGCAGATCTCCACAACTCAGCTCCTCTAATTAATTTTGCAGAGTGTCTGGAGTTGAAATTATGAAATACTACATAAAAACAGAGCCAAGCACTTCAGTGAGAACAGCGTAAAATTATAATCACATTTCCAGATAATTTTTCCAGCAAACTTTCAGAATAAAATATTCTATCTACAATTCTTATTTTATTGCACTTACTGGAAAACGGTTGTGATTGAAATCAGGAAGAATTAAAGGAATATTCTGATTCTTGTAACTTGCTGTACTCTTCAAATTAAATATCTTGTCAATTTACTCCAAATGATTCCTGCCTGAGAATAGTTTCATTAAACTTTATTTAAAGTCAATACTGGGGATTCAATACTTCCTAGCTATTGTTTTGGTAAAGCATTGCTCTTTGCTGAAACTTGGCAAACCCGTTTGTTCTTTGCAGCCAGTTAAATTAGCCAATTCAAACTTCCTGTATACCAGGTAGTGACTCCATCAGTCACCACATCTTCCTGAGGTGAGGAGAATTGAAATTGTTTCATTTACCATTTGCAAAAGACAAGCAGGATGCCAGCCAGCGTGTTCTGACAAGTAGACCACCCTGGATGAAACAAAAGCAATTAGTTATGGCTCATGTCCAAAGCTGCAGAACAGGAAACTCTACAATGGTGAATATCATGGGGAGAATGCTAATGCCCAAAAATGGGTGGGTTTGGGTTGGGTGGGATGTCAAAATATTAAAAATCTCAAACTCAAATCCAAGCTGCACCCAACCTGCCCACTTGCGGTTTAACGGAAACGGGACCAGGAGGCCGGTGACCAACCCGTTCCCGGAAAGTGTGTCACTTATTTAAATATTTTAATGAGGGTGCTTGCCTCAGATCTTTTCCTCTGTTTACATTTTATGCTGAATGGCCCGGTTTTCCATGCCTCAGGAAACTTGCAGTTAAAGGGAGGTGCAAATTGCCGGATCTAAAAGATAAATGACTTTCCTGTGCTGTGTATGAGCCAGGAGCAGCAGGAGTGTTTTCCACTGACCCACTCAGCTTAACTGTAAACTACTCCTGTGATCAGCCATTCCCTACCCACCCCCATCCCGCCCACCTCAGCACCCTGAGCCACGACCCTGATCCTTTTCTTGATTTATATTAATGACTTAGACTTGGGTGTAGAGGGCACAATTGCAAAACTCCCAAATGACGGAAAACTCGGAAGTATTGTGAACCGAGGAGAATAGTGATAGACATCAATAGGACATAAACAGCTAATGTAATAGACAGACATCAGGCAGATGAAAATTAATGCAGAGAAGTGTGAAGCGATTCATTTTGGCAAGAAGAACAAGGAAAGGCAATACAAGGATAAAATTCTAAAGGAAATGCAGGAACAGAGGTACCTGTGGGTATATGTGCACAAATTATTGAAGGTGGCAAAGCGGTTAATAAGGCATATGGGACCCTCAGCTTTATAAATAGAAGCATAGGCCAGAATTTTTCCGTCGGTGATTTGGGGGCAGGGCCTGCTCGCCGATGGGAAAATGACGCGAGATGACGTTGGGAGCAACCCCCGTCGTCATCCCGGTCCCTTTAAATTTTCAGGAAGGCGGGCGGACAGCGAAATTAGCTGTCCCCCCGCCGACCTGTCAATGGCCAATTGAGGCCATTGACAGGATAATTCAAGTAATTAAAGACCCTGCCCGTCCAACCTTAAGGCTGGTAGGCAGGCCAGGAGCCCCAGCGGGCTTCTGATAATATATGAAACCTCATCCACTGGCGGGATGAGGTTTCATGTTCCTTTTTAAAAAATTTAATAAATGTAATGTGATATTTATTAACATGTCCCATCTCGTGTGACATTGTCACATGAGGGGGACATGTTAATAATATTTTCATTTTTCTATTTTTTAAGTTTTGTACACTGTCCTTAATCTCCCTGAGACAGCACTTAGTCTCAGGGAGCAGTGCGCAAAAGAGCGCACTTTGACAGTTGGGGATTCCCTCCCCCACCCCCAGCACAGGAAGCGCATAGCGCTTCCTGTCAGGCAGGCTGCTGGGCGGGCCTTAATTGACCCACCCACTCAAAATGGCGGCAGAGGTCGGCTGTTAGCCCACCGCCGAGCCGGTGGGGCCCAGATGCCCACCAAGGGCAAAATTCTGCCCATAGAGTAGAGAAATAAGGAAGTTACAGTGAACTTTCATAAAACATAAGCTCATCCTCAGCTGGGGTGTTGTGTCCAATTCTGGGCACCACACTTTAGGAAGGATGTGGAGGCAGTGGAGAGAGTGCAGAAAAGGTTTACGAGAATGGTTCCAGGGATGACAGACTTCAGTTACGGGCATAGATTGGCAAAGCAGGGGCTTTTTTTCTTAGAGTAGAGAAGATTAGGAGGAGATTTGATAGAGGTGTTCAAAATCATGAGCAGTCTCGACAGAGCAGATGGGGAGAAACTGATCCCGTTAGCAGAAGATCAAGAACCAGAGGACACAGATTTAGGGTGAATGATAAATGAATCAGGACTGACATGAAAAAAAGACAGACCTGCATTTATATGGTGCCTTTCACAACCACATTTCAAAACACTTTACAACCAATTAAGTACTTTTGAAGAATAGTCACTGTTGTAATGTAGAAAATGCAGCAGATAATTTGCACACAGCAGACTCCTGCAAACAGCAAAATGATAATAACCTGATAATTTATTTTAGTGATTAGTGGCCAAACAGCTCCTTCCAAAGTTGCAGTAAGGCTCTCACCCATGGAGGGACACCACAGACATGATCTTCACTCCGCGACAAATCCAAAAGAAATGCAAAGAACAGCACTAACTGCTGTACATGGTCTTTTACAACCTCAGGAAAACTTTTGAGTCTGTCAGAGTGAAGACTTATGGAATATCCTCCTCAAATTGGGCTGACCTCAGAAATCTGTCACCATCCTCCACCTATCCACAATGACATGGTTTGCAGTGGTTCAAGAAGGCAGCTCACCACCACCTTCTCAAGGGCAACTAGGGCTGGGCAATAAATGCTGGCCCAGCCAGCGAAGCCCACATCCCCTGAGTGAATAAAATAAAACATGCAAGCTGTGATCCTCACTAACAGAACCACCGCAAACCCTATCTCAGTGAAGACTAGGGTCAAGCAAGGCTGTGTTATTGCACCAGCCCTCTTCTCCAACTTCCTCGCTGCAATGCTGCACTTCACCTCCAGCAAATTACCCACAGGCACAGCGATCATTTACAGAACACGTGAGAAACTGTTCAACCTACGCTGCCTTCAATCCAAATCCAAAACCAGTTTAACCTCAACCACTGAGCGTCAGTATGAAGATGATGCTTGTGTGTGCGTACACTCGGAAACTGAGCTCCAGGTCTTTGTCAATTCCTTCTCTGAAGCATAATAGAAAATGGGCCTTTCACAAAACAACCAGGAGACTAAAGTCCTCTTTCAACCAGTTCCGACAGCATAACCTCCCCCCACCCCCAACCCCATCGATTATGATCAATGGCTATATTCTGGAAACTGTGGACCATTTTCTATATCTGGGGAGCCTCTTCTCGATGTAGACAGACATAGATGTTGGAATTCATCATCGTCTCCAATGTGCCAGCTCAGCATTTGGCCAACTAATGACAAAGGTATTTGAGGATCAGGATCCCAAGCCTGAGCCTAAGGTCATGCTGTACCAGGCAGCAGTGATTCCCCCCACTCCTATATACTTCAGAGGCTTGGACAACCTACAGCAGGCACCACAAAGCACTGGAGAAGTACCACCAGCGGTGCCTTCACAAGCTCCTCCAAACCCGGTGACAAGATAGATAGTCCAACAGCAGGGTTATCTTCCAAACCAACATACCCAGCATCGAGGTGCTAATTACTCAAAACAAGCTGTTCTGGGCAGGATATGTCATTCATATGCCTGACGCCAGACTCCCAAAGCAACTGTTCTACTTGGAACTTGGTCATAGCAGGAGACTCCCAAGAAGACAACGGAAACGCTTTAGGGATGTCCTCAAAGCATCCCTGAATGAGTCAAATATCCCCACTGACTCATGGGAGTCCTCACTTGTGACAGGCCAAAACGGAGAAGGTTAACTTGAGAAGGCAATGAACAGTTTGAAAGACTTTGTTGGGAATATGCAGAGGGGAGGTTGAGGGGCGGTGATAGTACACAAACCTTCCAACAAGTCACCTACCCAAACCCTTCAAGTACTACCTGCCCTGCATGTGGCAGAATCTACAGATCACACATTGAACTTATCAGCTATCTCAGAACCCACTAAAACAGAGTGAAAGCAATAATTCTTGATCCTGTGGGACTACCTCAGAAGAAAGAAGAAGAATCTGTTATCCTCCCAGATAAAAGAAGTGAAAATTAGAGACAAACCCTTACAAGGACAACACTCACATAAAAACATCACAAAACCAATTTAGCAACATTTTAGGAAATAAATCTAAATAATAAAATAAATAAATCAGCATTTGCCTGTTCCATCCTGTTTGCATGCCTGCCTGCTTAATGCTCTGCCAGCTTTTTTGCCCAAGTGTTTGATTCCCAGTACTTTGAAGCTTCCCAGCACCTGTTTGTTTTCCAAGTTAAACTCACCAGTTTCGATCTCAGGAGGCGGAGAACAACTGGGCTTGAGCAGGCTGTTTTGTATTTGGGATACTCAAGAGTGTGTTTCCTTCAGATTTAATGACAGGATTTGATTAGCATGTTTTGACTCTGTTTCTTGGCTGCAGCCAGCAAGATTCAAAGCTGGTTGGCTGTCGGGCAGGTATAGGCCTTTGCCGCCAGTCCACAGTCGCAGAGCAGAGAGAAGGGAGAGAGGGATTGAAAAGACTGGAGAAGGGGGTGATCAAAGACTGGAGAAGTGTATCAGAAAGGTCATAGGGGGAGATCAGAAAGCTTATGGGGGCAGTGGGGGTTGTGGTGGGGGGAAGGATTTTGGGAGGGGAGGGGGAGATCGGTAATGCCAAGGGAGATCAGAAGCAACAACTGGGGAGCACAGAGGAGGGGGGGAGGGAAGGATCACAGGGATTGGGGTGAAGGGGCTGGCTGAAATCAGGGCCAGAATTTTCCAGCTCCGTCGCAGCAGGGACGGGACTGTAAAGTGCGCAGAGCCATTCTAAAGTCCATTGACTTCGGCAGAAACGTAAAATCCCGCTGCTGTAAAATTTCGCCCCAGAAATCTGAAATCAGGCTGGTGGGAAATTATAGATTAGAATCATAGAATGGTTACAGCACAGAAGGTGATTTTGGCCTATCATGCCCTGCTGGCTTTCTGTACGAGCAACTCAGCCAGCCCCACTCCCCTGCCTTTTCCCCATTGCCATGCAATTTTTTTTCTCTTCAGGTAATTATCCAATTCCCTTTTTGAAAGCCACAATTGAATCTGTCTCCACCACACTCTCAGGCAGTGCATTCCAGATCCTAACCACTTCCTGAATAAAAAGTTTTTCTTCTTGTGTGTCAGCTGTGGTTCAATTAGTAACATGCTTACTTCTGAATCACAAAGTTCCAGGTTCAAGACCCACACCAGGGCTTGAGCACAAAAATCAAGGCTGATACTCCAGTGTGGCATTGAGAGTGCATTGTATTGTTGGAGATGCTGTTTTTTGGATGAGATGTTAAGCTGAGACCCCATCTGCCTGAAATGCAAATAGCAAGGGCGGGAAATACTCAGCTGGTTGCATCTATGGAGAGAGAAACAGAGTTAACATTTCGAGTCAAATATGACTTCTTCAGAACTGAAGAGTCATACTGACTCGAAACGTTCAGTTCTGAAGAAGTCATATTTGACTCGAAATGTTAACTCTGTTTCTCTCTCCACAGATGCTGTCATACCTGCTGAGTTTTTCCAGCATTTTCTGTTTTTAATTCAGATTTCCAGCATCCGCAGTATTTTGCTTTCATCAAGGTAGAAATGTAATGGGTTTTATGCCATTGAAGGCAGGGGAGGTGGAGGAAGAATAAAAGAGGAGGTTTGGGATAGGGTAGAGGGTGGGAGAGATTATACGACAAAGGTGTCATGGAACAAAAGGCAAAAAGAGCAGTAATGATTGTAGTATTGTCTTTTTGGGTGGATGTAAAAGATCCCATGGCACTATCTCAAAGAAAAGCAAGAGTTATCCCTGGTGTCCTGGACAACATTTATTCCTCAATCAACACAAAAAACAGATTCTTCTTCTTTCTTCTGAGGTGATCCCTCAGGATCAAGGATGATTGCTTCCACCCTGTTTCAATGGATTCTGAGATAGCTGATAAATTCAATGCGCGATCTGCAGATTCTGTCACATGCGGGTCAGGTGATGCTCGAAGGTTTGGGTAAGTGACTTGTTGGAAGGTTTGTGTACTATCACTGTCCCTCGACAACCCCTCTGCATATTCCCAACAAAGTCTCTCAAACTGTTCAGTGCTTTCTCGAATTAACCTTCTCCACTTTGGTCTGTAGGGTTTTCAGGAAGGGGTGGGGGGGAAAAAACATTCTGTAGACAAAGGGATAGGACGTGCTCCTTGATCTGTAAATGCATGATCTTAATACCATTCATTTTATCATGTGGAGGTGTGGATGAAGGGGCAGATGGTATGGTTGCTAAATTTGCTGACAACACAAAGTTAGGTAAGAAAGTAAGTTGTGTGGAGGGTACAAAGTGGCATAGATAGGTCACATGAGTGGGCAAAGACCAGGCCAAAGGAGTACAATGTGGGCAAATGTAAAATTGTCCATTTTGACAGTAACAATAAAAAAGAAGCATATGATCTAAATGGTGAGAGATTGCAGAGCTCAGACATTCAGAGGGATCTGGGTGTCCTAGTGTATGAATCACAAAAGGCTAGTATGCAGGTACAGCAAGTATTTAGGAAAGCTAATAGAATGTTATCATTTATTGTGAGGGGAATTGGGTACAAAAGTAGGGAGGTTATGCTTCAGTTGTACAGGGCACTGGTGAGACCATGGACATCAACACTGACAGGGGAAAGGAAATGAGTGACTAGGGGAGGGGAAAAAAACAGGGATCTTACGCAAAAGTGAATCCAGACCATGCTGTCTAAATCGAAAGTATCACCACAGTTGTGGTGGGCGAGATCAGGTGCTGCATGGGAGTGTGATCAGTGGGTGGGTGGAGATGCAGGTCAGCTCAGATGGGGAACTGAAAGCGAACCCCAGCAGGCAGCACTGAAAATGCTCAGGACCTTGAGATGAGTGCGATACTGGGAGGATCCGCGTGCATGGGGGAGCGCTTTCTGCTTTCTGTGTTCTGCTAGACCAGGTTCCCCATGGCGTCCGCCATCCTCTCCATGGAGACCTCCATACACACACATGTGGGCACCACTGCATCAGAGAGCAGGCGGACGCACTCCTCTGACTTGCATGCCACTTCGTTGAGGGCTTCCAACAGCTCTGTGTGAGGTTTCCCCACCTTTTGCTGATCCTCCAGGATGAGTTGGAAGGCCTAATCCAGAGGTTCATCATCTGACTCAGACCTCACAGATGCCTCCTCCCCAGCAGTCCTCCGAGTGCTGGGGAGCTCAGCTGAGCCTGCCTCCTCCTGCTGCGGATACGTGTCCGTGCGGTGACCACCAGATTGCCAACCCGAGTCTGCTCTAGATCTAGGTCCCACCAAGGTGTGTGTCTCTGTGCTGGTGCAGGGTGTGGGTAAGCTCTGTGATGGGTCTTCCAGGCTGCTTATTTCCACCTCTTCACTGGAGGAGGTGTCCTCTTGGCTGAAGATAAGGACCTAGATGGAGCTGAGGGACTGGCTGGCTGAGGGTGTCAATTCCTTAGCAGAGCTCCCTGTGAACCAGAGTAGAGATAATAATGCATGGCAGCAGGGTCAAAAGCAGGAAGGAGAGCAGTCATAGTTGCATTGAGGGAGGGATGATGTGGTGCAGGATCCTCACATGGGTGCTCGCCACCAACCTCACTGTTGCCGCAGGTATGGTCCACACCCTCACCAGTGAGTGCAATGGCACACTCCTCAAAGTGAGTGAAGGACTTAATATGGGCTACTCCACCCTGGTCTGGGGCCTTTCCCTGCTGTTTTGAGCCATTTTATCCTGTGTGGAAACAGATGGAGAGAGTGTGAGCAAGGCACATGGCACTGCGTGGAATGTCTGTCTGGTGAGCGGAGCCATGGACGGGATGAGGACGCGAGCTCCAGAGGATATGAGCCTGATGGAGATGTGAGGGTGTGTGTGAGAGTTAGTGGTGTTGTCCTTTGAGGTGTGAGATCCCTGTGGATGTGTGATGGGTTTGTGACTGTGAGAGTTGAGAGTGATGAGATGAGTGACTTACCCTGACGGAACAGATGAGACCATTTGTCCTGTAGCAGCGCTGGGTGGCTGTCCTCTTTTTCAGGGCATTGACGCTGACCACCGCTTGCCATGCTGGGTTGGTGATGCCGCTGCCCATTCTGTGGCCAGAGCTGGGGTAGAGGACACTGCGGCGGGCGTCCAAAAGGTATTCCAGTGACAGTAAACCAGGGGTGTGCAGTCTTTTTTTATCTTTTGTGGACATCTTCCCTGCAGTATTTGTGGGCTGGAAGCACTGAGATGTGTGCGCTCAGCTGGACTTTAAAAACGGTGCCCGGCATGATGAAGCGGTGGGGTGATGGTGTGGTGGGCGAATGAGACCCTGCCTGCCATGGAAATGGCATGTTTCCCAGGAATGCATAACTAATGCGGCGGGTTTGGGACAGTGTGAAAAGCGCCATTGCGGCTTGTGAGTAAAACCTCATTTTGCCCGCCCGCTACCGCACTTAGTGCAAACCTGGGATGATTCCACTCCACATCTGGAGTACTGTGTTCAGCACTGGTATCCTTATTTAAGGAAAGATGTAGATGCGTTAGAAGCAGTTCAGAGAAGATTTACTAGGCTAATACCAGGAATGGGCAGGTTGCCTTATGAGGAAAGGTTGGACAGGTTAGGCTTGTATCCACTGGAGTTTAGAAAAGTAAGAGGCAACTTAATTGAAACCTTTAAGATCCTGAGGGGTGTTGACAGGGTGGATGTGCAGAGGATGTTTCCTCTTGTGGGAGAATCTAGAACTC
The DNA here is from genome assembly GCF_964194155.1 of Cetorhinus maximus. Lineage (NCBI taxonomy): Eukaryota > Metazoa > Chordata > Chondrichthyes > Lamniformes > Cetorhinidae > Cetorhinus > Cetorhinus maximus. Next base: position 58,535,229 of record NC_135885.1, on the reverse strand, counting down.
GGGGTCACGGTTTAAAAATAACGGGTTGCCCATTTAAGACAGATAAGGGGAAATTCTTTTGCTCAGAGCGTCATGAATCTTTGGAGCTCTCTTCCTCAAAAGGCAGTGGAAGCAGAGTCTTTGAATATTGTTAAGGTAGAGCCAGATAGATTCTTGATTAACAAGGGAGTGAAAGGTTATCAGAGGAGGCAAGAGGTTACAATCAGATCAGCCATGATCTTATTGAATGGCGCAGCAGGCTTGAAGAGCCGAGTGGCCTACTCCTGCTCCTAATTCGTACGTTTGTGTGTTTGACCTCCAAAGTTCTGCAGCTCAAGAGAACAAAAGGCAAAGCGGTTGATTTTCACTGTTGCCTGGCGATAACTGAGGTAACAGCCTCAAAAGCTTTAGCGCCCCATTCGCAATGGTGATCTGGTCATCACCATATTAAAAGGTACTCACATCTGAGTCCCAAAGCAGCTGCCTCTTTCAGGCAGTAGGTCCCGTTTAATATGGAAGCAGTGATTCTAAACATAGATTGGGCCCCGATCGCCATTTTAGGTAGGGAATGATCAGAGCCTGTGCAGTCAGAGAAAATAAAAATCAGGAGGATAAAACTGGCTTCCAATTCTCTATCACCGGTTTTACACTATTGCACAAAGTCAAAATTACCTCCATTACCACACAGATGCAGTTATTTATTAACATTGAATCATAGTTTTAACTCAATGATTTAAAAGAACAAAATTGTTCTGCAATTAACACTCCACTTAATGGAAGGGGGGGGGTCTCTTTCACCTTGAAATGACCATTTTAACTACAAAAAATGATGCAATGGCAAAGAAAGACAGGCTCCCGATCTTGCACATCTGTTTCATTCACAGGATTCACGCATTGCCATTTTAAACTAAGCTCTTTTTAGGCATCCATCATGTCTGCTCGAAATAAGTACAGGCCAAAAGCCCTTTTCAAAAGCTTTGGCATCCTATTGAACAATTGTAGATGAGTCATAGAAATCATGCGCAGGAACTGCCTAGATAGCATAAGTTCTAGCAATACTTAAAAGGGGTCATTAGCTGCTCCCGGGGATACTGATTAGTTTATTTGTACTGCTAGAATGCTGCTTTTCAGTTTTCAGGGGCTTTTGGTTTGGGGAACGACAAACCAAAGGGTGGTTACAAGGGGCAGGATCTTCCGGTCGGCGAGCGGGGGCGGGGCCCACTCACCGACGTGTAAAATGACGCGGGGTGACGTTGGATGGAACTCCCGACGTCACTCCGCATCGTTTCCATTTTCAGGTCGGCGTGGGTGCAGCCGAGTCGGATGTGCTCCCGCTGACCTGTCAACGGCCTATTAAGGCCAATAGAAAACCAATTCAGCTTATTAATGGACCTGCCCGTTCAACCTTAAGGTTGGACTGGCAGGCCGGGAACCCAGGCGGGCTTGTGAAAAAACATGAAATCTCATCCACTGGTGGGATGAGGTTTCATGAGGGTATTTAAATTTTAATGAAAGGTTTAAATAAAAGTTATGGACATGTCCCAACTCATGTGACAGTGTCACATGAAGGGACATGGCAGGGAAAATTTTTAAACTCCTTTATTAAAAGTTGGAAATCTGAGCTGATCTCCCTGAGGCAGCACTTAGCCTCAGGGAGATCTGTGTGCTCTTTCGCGCACATGCACGGAACAGCGCACTCCCGGCTGAGGGAATGTCCCCCCCCCCGCCCTGCCTGCACAGGGAACGCATAGTGCTTCCTGGCGGACGTCACGCTGGGCGGGCCTTAATTGGCCCGCCCACGTAAAATGGTGGCACGCCCCCAACCTGGGGCTCTGATCAGGAACCCACCCGCTTGCGCCCACTCCCGCACATCTGCCCCCCCCCTCGATGGGGGGAAAGTTTTGCCCACAGTTAGCTGCTGATGACACGGTGGGCGGGGCATACCTTGACATGGGGGAGGGGGGCGAAAGGGGGTGAGTGGGGGGAATCCTTTGACATGGGAAGCATGAGGGGCCATGTGTAATCCAATTGTACATGTGAAGCATGCATTAAATGACAGCTTTCAATTCTCCTGTAATCGGTTCCAACCCCTACGGAAGCCAGAATGCACCTCACTATTAAGAGATGTATTCTAGCTTTAAGTCGTGCAGGCTAGCACTGCGTGATGCTAACTTCACAAGAGTTTGGGTCCCTGAGATGTGCAGTCAGCACTGGGCTGCATGCCACAATCATTATAATTACCAGGCAGCACAAAATTTTCCTTCTGCCTGCATCACTTTGAGCGGCTACAGGCTAATCGCGATTTGTGATCGCTGTACCCAATTTTGGAGGCTATCCAGGTTAGCCCCCTTGATGATTGAGCAAAGATTGATGCAGAAGTTGGGTTTCATGTCAGGAAACATTTGTGATATTAGCAATAATTAAAACCATTCTTCTTTTATTACTTTAAACGACTGATTCCCAGTTTATGTTCAATCAAATGTGGTTTACATTGGAAACAATGAGTAGATTCCGCAGAAAGGATCAATTCAAAGATATAATTATTGTGGTAAACAGTAAGTATAGTGTATACAGTACATCACCATTTTTGCAGTCCAAAACAATACAGTTATGCTTTCATATTGTTGAGCACGGCAACCGTTTTGAAGTGCAGAGCTCCAATCTTTCTTTTTTTGAGTGCACATTTAGCACTGTGACGAATTCAGTGCAGTGGACAGACATTAATGCCTCAAGTATAGTGGCAAATCAGAAATAAATGTATAATTCTTTTCATGTTCCTCAATAAATAATGCACATAACCAGACTCAAATATTTTTGAAGATTTCCAACAGATATGACTTGTGGGGGTCAATTTTAACTGCCAGGTGTCAATGTGGCTGAGTGAGCAGTCAGCCCATCTGAGAGCAGGGAGTAGAGAGGCCCATTTCATTTAATGATCAGGCTTCATAAGCATGCCTGTCATGTTCAATGGTTTAATTGATTTGTGTTTGATTATGTTAATCTGTTTACTGACCTAAATTCATTGTACTTGATTGCTCAAGTCTGCAGGTGGAGCTAGAGGGCTGAAGTAACTGACACTTTATGGAAGGTTCTGGAAAGATTTGTGTTCTGGGCTGAGACCACAGGCTGGATTTTCATTCTCAAGGCAGGTAGTGAGAGTTGGGAAAAGTCCATACTCTAATGGATGTCTGGGCTCTCTGCCAAGAATACCTAATGAGGCCTAGATGAGAGCCCAGAAATCCATTAGCTTTTTGAAACATCTGAGCCCCAGGGAAAACATTGCTTGATTTTCAGCCTAGCTCTCTGATCTATGCTGTCAATTGCACAATGTTTATTTATACAAGTTGAAGAGGTTTCAAGTGCTTGTAGTTTCTGCTGTTGATATTTTAAAGGGTCTGTGTTACTGACACTTTCATTGGCCTATAGTAAAAAGGAGTATTTTTTAAAGAAGTGGGAAAGTTATCAATGACTAATGTGTTTTTTTAAGCTTTTTTTGAAACACAAAATACTGTCACTATAGGATTCATTGATTCAATACAATATATAGATGATGAATGAGCATGGAAGTGCCATAGCTTAGCATGGGGACATGAGGGCCATAGGGGTAGTTTGGGGTCATCCCTTGACATGGAGGGCATGATAGGTGGTTAGTGGGGGGCATTCCTTGGCATGGGGGGGAATGAGGAGGACCTTTTGAACTTAGCTTCCAAAAGGCTCCCTCATACAGATTAGGGTTCACCAAACCACTGAGGTGCTGTGAACCATGACTCCTTGCAAAACTGGCCTGACTCCATGAAAATTGGGGAGAACTAGGATATGCCTATCCCTGCAATGGAGCCTGCCAGATTTGGAATGCAATGTATTTGCCATCCAAACCAGACTGCACCCTCAAAAGACACAGTTAAAAATCAGAAACCCTGGGAATGGGATCGGGAATCTTGGAATCGGGTCCTGGCCACCATTTTTAAAGGTCCGCAAAGTCAGGAAAATACAACCCAATGTGTGTTGAAATCTTGAAAGTACTGAGATATTTTGAAGTACTGTAAACCTGTTGTAGATTTAGAACTAGTGTTATCTCTGCATTGCTCTGAGATAAATCAGGTAAGGTATACAGCACACTAACAAATACATAACAATGTCACTGGCCAATTTTCTGAGCACAATGAGGTCAGCAAGAGGCAACTGCCCCAGTGATAAAACTAAGCAGCAAAATAATACATAAAGAATACATTTACAATTTTATGATAAAAGGTGAATAATAACAATAAGTGTATTTAATAAAGTGTATTTAATAATAACACATCCAAAGGCATTTCAGAGGAGAGCTATAAAGCAAAATTTGACACCAAACAATTTAAGAAAATATTTGGCCAGATGGCCAAAATGAGGAAAGAAGCGTAGAGAGATGGAGAGATTTAGGGAGGGAAATCACGAGGTTAGGGCCTTGGCAGCTGAAGACACAGCCACCAATACTCAATCAATTAAAATTGTGAATGTTCAAGATGTTAAAATTAGAGGACTGCAAATAACTTAGAGGATTTTAGGTTTGGAAATAGAAATAGAGAGGGGCAAGACCATTAAGGGATTTGAAAACAAAGATGAGAATTTTAAAATCACGGCTTTGCTTAACCTGGAGCCAATGTAGGCCAACAAGCAAAGGTGTCAAACGTGAATGAGACTAGGTGTGAGTAAGGAGAAGGGTAGCAGAGTTTTGGATGACCACAAATTTTTGGAGAATTGAATGTAGGAGACCTAGTCAAGCCCAGAGGTAACAAGGGCCTGAATCATCATCAGTATCATTCAGTATCAGATGAGCTAAGGCAGGGACAGAATCAGGCAATGTTACACGGGAAGAAATTTACAATCTGAGTGATGGCTCAGGTATGTGCTCCACAGCTCTTCTCAGAGTAATCCTCCCATGTTTCCCACAAACTTTATTGCTTCTCACCCACAATTCTTCACATTTCCATTTACTGCAACTATTTTTTTTTTAGTATCGTGACTTAACTGTACAAAACTGGACAGGCAAAATGTTTTCAAAGCATACATATACCAACAAGCTCCATGCAGGTGCACAAATGCTCTACCTGCTGTGCCAAAAGAGAAATATTATTCTATTTTGTACCAAGGATGCCTGTCATCTTGAGAAGCACAACGTTCACTCTCCTCCCTTATTTTGATTTAAACATGAAAACACTCATTAATATTACACACAAAATTGGAAGGGAAATCATCATAGTGTGAGTCAATGAAAGTTGGATACAAGTTTACAATATTTCATGAACTATTATTAAACACAGGCCTTAGTACATTTGATAAAATAGTGGGGGTTTTAACTTCTGAGTGGTAAAGCAGGCTAATGAGTGATTGGTCTGTCCAGAGCAGCATCAGGAGGTCAAGCAGATTTTAATGGCTGGGTCTCATTAATATGCTGCTGTCCGCCTTCCTGGCCAGCTATTTTGGATAGAGAAACTTGAATAAACATAAACTTAAAGACTAGCCTAATCAGGCACATTTCCAGTAATTCTTCAGATCCCACAAGGGCAAGAAAAGGCCTCCCCTGATCAGACACTTTCCCCTTCCACCTCTGCAAACCATTGACCATCTTGGAACCCCAATTTCCCCACCCATGCCACACTTACCTTGGGCCTAAATTTCCATCTCTTCCCACCAAAAAATGTGATAATTAGGTTCCTTTGCATCAGTGGGTAGTGAAGAGAAAAATCATCCATGATCAATATATGCATGTGTGGCTGTCAAGCTTGGCTGTCCTATACCTACTGTTGAATAGCCTGTCAACCCTCAAGACATAGATTCACATATAGGGGTAGGTAATTTGATCAAGGCGCTGGGGATTGCTGAAATTACACCTAAACGAGCATGATTAGGGTACATTTCCCTGGTCCTGCACTAGAGAGAGATACTGTGTTGGGTCACAATGAATAGAGGAAAATCGAGTGGGGAGGAGCACATCTCTGTAAGAGAGCAGGTCCAAATTTTCATCCATTAATTATTATGGAGCCCCTTTACGAGTTTGCACATGTCTCTGCCACATTTTCCTGTGCCTGTTGTGTTCAGTTCATCTCATATACCCAGCCACAGGGTCATGAAATGGGAGGTAAGAGACAGAGAACACAGTCTCCACAACAATTCTTCCTATGCTCTTATAATCTGTCTACAGTATAGTTCATTTAATCTAAACTGGGAGCTATTCATTCTTCCTCCACGTGTCTAAACATATGAATAAAGCATAAATAATATGCTCCAAATATGCTCCAATCTTGAAAATACAGATTAATTTTGCAACGGGACTCTGCTGCACTCGTTCAGAAAAGAATGTATTGTCCTTAGTTTTTTATCTGTAAAAATAAATTTATGGCTCTAATTATTTAGAACATTCTGCAACTGAACAATTATTTTTTTTCAAGGTTGACAGAAATTCACCTTTCAGAAGAAGGACCATCTTGTCTAGGTCAGTTCTTTGCTACAGCAAATTAACACTTTTGACTATACACTCATGTATTAGAATGTGGTCAGAGCCTTCTGAGTTGAAAGTAGAATTACTACGAGCTGAATTAAGCTGACTCACAAATACTGACAATGGAATGGTGGACACTGATTTTACTAGGGGTGGCTGTCTGAGACCTGCAATATGGAAGAAGGGTGTGCAGAGACTGGGGCTGCAAACATTTTGTAAGTTAGGGGATCACACTGCCACGAGACCACAGCACTTGAACAGCAGTGCAGTCACCAAGCTCCCATTCACAACTAATGCAGTAAGTGAGGCCCAGTCGTGAAAAATAATTTTGTTGCCTGAGTGGCCTTTACCTTGAAATATGGTCATTGGCCGCACCTCAGCTTAACTCAAGGAGCCAAAGTTGCCATCTGCCATGACAGTCCTCCCGACTAAACAAATTGTGAGTACATTGAGGGCAGTCGGCAGCCCTTTACTGGCTGCTGGTAACTAAACTTCTGATCCTATATTTCCCAAGCAACATCAACAATTCATACGGTACTCACTGGATGTGCCATAAAAGTATTTTATTCTCGCTTTGGGAAATTCTGTGAACATGAGGTACAAAATAAATGCCAGTTCATTCTTTCTTTATATGTTCCTTGGAGTTATAGGGAATGATTTTGCACTTCTAGTTTTTCAGAGTAAATTCCACATCACACTTTGGGTATTCTGGGAGTTATTGAGCTTGGGCCTGATCCTTCCCCACATGGCAATGTTGGTGGAAACCTGTGAGGATTTACTGTAGTGACCCCTAATTATAGATTTCAGAGAGGAACAAAATTTAGGAAAAAATAGTTTTAGATAGCAAAGTGAACATTGAGGAAGTCAATGGCAACACTCGAAACATAGGTCATTGAAGGAAATTTGATGACTGAACTAGCACCAGAATCAGATTCAACATTACACTTGCAAAGTAGCTTTTAAATAGTGTATGATGCATGCATTTGAGTTGGAATGGAGCTCAGATATAACGATGGCATAAAAATGCATGGCATTGCAGTGCAGTCATATTTGAATCATAACACGTGACAAAAACAATTGGGCTGTAACATCTGAGCTCCAGGGTGCCGTGTTTGGAGAGTACCCCAAAGATGTGCTGGGGAACACCCCTTGGAGGTTTCCAGGTAAGGATTGCACGGCAATTGCCCATGAAATACAAACTTCCAATGGGTAATTGCCCTGCACTGGGAACCATCTGAAAATACGATTTAAATCACAAACTTTCGACTGTCTTACACCAAAAGTTACCCAGAAAAAGTTAGATGAATTAAAACCAATTCTAACTTCTGGGTAGCTATTGTATGGTCCTACATTGACCCCCCACAAGACTCCCCTCGCCCCCCCAACTATCTCACCCACTGTGACCATTCCCCTCCCCCCCCGACAAGGGGACATCCCCCGCCAGGCCAGACTGCTGAACTCTCCCCCATCCCCCTGCCGCTGCCAGTCCCTACTCTCACCCCCATTCCCAAACACCCCCAAGGCCTGACCCAACATCCCACCCAAGGCCCGGCCCGACACGAATCCATTCCCACCCCCAAGGCCCGACTTGACACTTCCACCCCAAAGCCCGAACTGATCTGACACCCCCTCCCCGCCAGAGGGCCTGGCCCAACTTCCCCCACCTTCCCAAGGCCTGATCTGACAACTGCACACCCCACTCCCATAGGGCCTGACCCAACACCACACCCCTCACAGGGCCCCGCTTGACAACACACCACCCCCCAACAGGGTCTGACCTGACATTCCCCCCTCCCCCCAACCACAGGGTCTGACCCAACCGCAACCCCCACCCCCCAACAAAGGCCTGACCCGACCCAACACTGTGCTCACTGGCCCCCCCACCGCCACCCAACACTACCCACTTACCTTATATATCTACCTTCTCCCTGGCTTGTCAAAGACCTTTAAATTGGCTGGACCTTTAAACTTATCTAGTTTACTGTAGCTAGTGCCGTAAATAAAGGGGACATGGCTTCCTTGCCTGCGACTTTTCAGCCCACGATGCTAGGGCCCAGGGATGTGCTGCACTGCTCAGATCTCGCCCAGCCTGAGTCAGAAGGTCGGGTGAGATGAGGTCGCCTGTATTTCAGGGTAAGAGCTTTTGAGCGGAGTGGCAATCCATCTCAATTGCCACTCCATCGCAAGTCATGACCCAATATGGCAACCCATGAATGCAAATCCCACTGCTAATAAATGACCTGTTATACTGAACAAGGTCCAAATAAAATTTAATAGCCTTCATATTAGTGGCAAATTTACAGATAAAAATAAGGGGTCGCCCATTTAAAACAGAGATGAGGTGAAATTTTTTCACTCAGACGGTCGTGAGTCTTTGAAACTGTCTTCCTGGAAAGGTGGTGGAAGCAGAGTCTTTGAATATTTTTAAGGCAGAGGTGGATAGATTCTTGGTGAGAAAGGGGGTGATAAGTTATCGGCGGTAGGTGGGATGCAGATTTCATGTTACTATTAGATCAGCCATGATCTTATTAAATGGCGGAGCAGGTTTAAGGGGCTGAGTGACCGACTCCTGCTCCTTGTCTGTATGTTCATATAACATACCTGGGCAATTTTCCACATTGCTGGATAGATGTCAGTGTTGTAGCTGTACTGGAACAGGCTAGGGGGCGCAGCTAATTCTGGAGCACAAGTTTTCAGTACTTCTGCAGATTGTTGTCAGGGCCCGTAGCCTTTCTTGATATCACGTGGAGTGAATCAAATTGGCTGAAGACTGGTAACTATGATGCTGGGGGAGCCAGTGGATGTGGTTTATTTGGACTTTCAGAAGGCTTTCGACAAAGTCCCACATAAGAGATTGGCATGTAAAATTAAAGCAGATGGGATTGGGGGTAGTGTATTGAGATGGATAGAAAACTAGTTGGCAGACAGGAAACAAAGAGTAGGAATAAACGGATCTTTTTCCGAATGGCAGGCAGTGACTACTGTGGTACCGGAGGGATCGGTGCTGGGACCCCAGTTATTCACAATATATATTAATGATTTAGATGAGGGAACTAAATGTAATATCTCCAAATTTGTAGATGACACAAAGCTGGGTGGGAGGATGAGCTATGAGGAGGATGCAGAGATGCTTCATTGTGATTTGGACAAGCTGAGTGAGTGGGCAAATGCATGGCAGATGCAGTGTACTGTGGATAAATGTGAGGTTATCCACTTTGGTAGCAAAAACAGGAAGGCAGATTATTACCTGAATGGCTATAAATTGAGAGAGGGGAATGTGCAATGAGACCTGGGTGTCCTCATACACCAGTCACTGAAGGTAAGCATGCAGGTGCAGTAGGCGGTAAAGGCGGCAAATGGTATGTTGGCCTTCATAGTGAAACGATTCAAGTACAGGAGCAGGGATGTCTTGCTGCAATTATACAGGACCTTGGTGAGACCACACCTGGAATATTGTGTGCAGTTTTGGTCTCCTTATCTGAGGAAGGATGTTCTTGCTATAGAGGGAGTGCAGTGAAGGTTTACCAGACTGATTCCTGGGAAGGCGGGACTAACATATGAGGAGAGATTGAGTCAATTAGGATTATATTCGGTGGAGTTCAGAAAAATGAGGGGGGATCTCATAGAAACCTATAAAAGTCTAACAGGACTAGACAGGGTAGATGCAGGAAGGGTGTTCCCGATAGTGGGGGTGTCCAGAACCAGGGGTCACAGTCTGAGGATACGGGGTAGACCATTTAGGACTGAGTTAAGGAGAAATTTCTTCACCCAGAGAGTGGTGAGCCTGTGGAATTCACTACCACAGAAAGTAGTTGAGGCCAAAACATTGTATGTTTTCAAGAAAGAGTTAGATATAGCTCTTGGGGTGAAAGGGATCAAAGAACGGGGAAAAAGCGGGAGCAAGCTATTAAGTTGGATGATCAGCCATGATCATGGTGAATGGTGGAACAGGCTCGAAGGGCCGAATGGCCTACTCCTGCTCCTATTTTCTATGTTTCTATTCAAGAAGGGAGGGAGGCAGAAAACAGGAACCCAGAAGCCAGTTAGCTTGACTTCTGTCGTGGGTAAGACGTTAGAATTGATCATTAAGGAGGTTATAGCTGGGCACTTAGAGAAACTCAAGGTAATCGGGAAGAGTCAGCATGGTCTTGTAAAACAGAGGTCATGTTTAACCAATTATTGCACTTTTTGAAAGAGTGATATGCATTGTCAATAAAGGAGATCCTGTAGACGTGTTGTACTTGGATTTCCAGAAGTCATTTGATAAGGTGCCACATCAAAAGTTATTGCAGAAAATAAAAGCTCATGGTAATGGGGGTAACATTTTACTATGGATAGAAGATTGGCTGGCTGGCAGAAAACAGAGAGTATGCATAAATGGGTCTTATTCTGATTGGCAGATATGATGAGTAGAGTCCACGGGGGTCTGTGCTGGGGCCTCAAATTTTTACAATTTATAGGGGCGCAAAGGGATGGTAACTAAATTTGCAGAGGACACAAATATAGGTAGGAAAGTATGTTGTGAAGAGGACTTAAGGAGGTTGCAGATGGATATAGATAGGTTGAGTGAGTGGGCAAAAATTTGGCAGATGAAGTATAATGTAGGAAAATGTGAAGTTGTTCATTTTGGCAGGAAGAATAAAAAAGCAGAGTAATACTTAAACGGAGAACAGCTGCAGAATTCCGAGGTGCAGAGGGATCTAGGTGTTTTAGTGGATGAGTCACAAAATGTTAGTATAAAGGTGTAGCAAGTAATTAAGAAGGCTAATGGAATGCTATCCTTTATTATGAGAGCAATTGAACATAAAAGTAAGGGTGCTATGCTTCAGTTATACAGGGCATTGGTGAGACCACATCTCAAATATTGTATGCAGGTTTGGTCTCCTTATTTAAGGAACAATGTAAATGCATTGGAGGCAGTTCCAAGGTGGTTTGCTAGATTGATACCTGGAATGAGCGGGTTGTGTTAAGAGACAGACTGGAGTTTAGAAGAGTAAGGGGTAATTTGATTGAAATATATAAGACCCTGAATGGTATTGACAAGGTGGACATGGAAAGGATGTTTCTTCTTGTGGGTGAATCCAGAACTAGGGGGCACTGTTTAAAAATTAGGGGTTTCCCTTTTAGGACAGAGATTGGGAGAATCTTTTCCTCTCAGAGGATTGTGCGATTTTGGAACTCTCTGCCTCCAAAGATGGTGGAGGTGGGGTCATTGAGTATTTTTAAGGCAGAGGTAGATAGATTCTTGTTAGGCAAGGGAATTGAAGATTATCAGAGGTAAATGGGAAGGTGGAATTCAAAACACAAACAAATCAACAATGATGTTTTGAATGGCAGAGTAGGCTGGAGGGGCCGAATGGCCTACTTCTGTTACTATTTTGTATGTTCATATGATCCCCTGGCTTGATGGTAATGGTAGAGTGAAGAATATGTCAGGCCATGAGGTTCCAGATTGTAGCTGAATACAATTATGCTGCCGCCGATGGCTCACAGCTCCTCACGGATGCCCAGTATGAGTTGCTACATCTATTTTGAATCCATCCCATTAGCACGTTAATAGGGCACACAACACAGTGTTGATGGATAGAACTTCATCTTCACAAGGACTATACAGTGATTCAGAACAGGTAGCAACTCAAACTCAGCACACATGAGGTGCTGTGGGCCATCAGCAGCAGCAGAATTGCATTCAACAATAATCTGAAACATCCTGGCCTGGCACATTCTTCACCCTACCATTACCATCACGCCAGGGGATCAATCCTGGTTCAATGAAAAGTGCAGGAGAGCATGCCAGGAACAATACCAGGTGTACTTAAAGATGAGGTGTCAACCTGGTGAAGTCAGAACACAGGACTACTTGCATGCCAAACTGTGAAAGCTGTGGTCATTCCTACCAATGCTGTCCTGGATAGATGCATCTGCCACAGATAGATTGGTAAGGGAGAGGTCAAATAAGTTTATCGCTCTTGTTGGTTCCCTCACCACCTATCACAGGCCCAGTATAGCAGTCATGTCCTTCAGGACTCAGCCAGCTCAGTCAGGAGTTGTGCTGCTCAGCCACTCTTGGTTACGGAATTCATGTACCCGACCCATTCTATGCTCTTGCTACCCTCAGTTTTTCTTCCAAGTGGTGTTCAACGTGGAGGAGTACTGACTCATTAGCTGAGGGAAGGCAGTAGGAGGTAATCGGCAGGATGTTTCCTTGCTTGTGTTTTACATGATACTATGAGACTTCATGTAGTCCAGAGGATCAATGTTGAGGACTCCCAGGGCAATTCCCTCCCGACTGTATACCATTGTCCTGCCGGTGGGACAGGACATATAGACATGTCTAGGAAATTGTCTGTAAGATATGATTCAGTGAGTATGACTATGCCAGTCAGCTTAACTAGTCAATGGGACATCTCTTCCAATTTTGGCACAAGCCCCCAGATAACTTTGCAGGGTTGACAGAGTTGGTTCTACCGTTCTCGTTTATGGTGCCTAGGTCAATGTCAGGTGGTCCATTCGGCTTTATTCCTTTTTGACTTTTCTGTAGCAATTTGGTACAATTGAATGGCTTACTAGGCTACTTCGTAGGGCACTTAAGACTCAATCACAAAGCTGTGCGTCTGGAGTCACACGTAGACTAGACTAGATAAGGACGTCAGATTTCCTTCCCTAAAGGGCATTAGTGAATCAGGTAGGTCTTTACAACTTAGGTGACTAAGTTTTAAAATCGAGATTTGATTAATTAATTGAACTTAAATTCCACCATGAACCCATGTCCCCAGAGCATTAGCCTGGTTCGCTGGATTACCAGTCCAGTGACATTACCACTACTCCACCATCTCCCCAAGGGTGTGGGGGAAAAAGATGGGGTGCAGGACTAAACTGAACAGCTCTTTTAAAGAGCTGGCATAGGCATGATGGGTTGAATGGCCTTCTCAGTGCTGTAATATTCTTTGATCTCATGTAGGTTTGTGCCTATATAGTATGATCCCAAAGCTAACTAAGTTGCTATGGTTAACTTTATTACCATTACATTTCTGCAGTATATTGTAGTTGTGCTTTCTTCCATCTGGATAGTAAATGACCTGCAATGTTATTTTGTCACGTGAAGCCATTGCTTCCCTACCCCTTACACCTTGTTGTACTGAATAAACTACCAATTTCCAGTCCATAAAACATGAAAGAGTAAATGTATCTGTGTGGCCTCCAAGGCACAATATGCATTTAAAAAAAACAAAATTTTCTTCAAAATCTCTTTTGACACTGAACGTCTAGGATAAATTATAGAGTAAACTATGTTTTAAGCATCAGTATTGACATTGCTAGCTTTTCCAGTGTCTGTGAAACCTAAAACTTTTGTATAGAACTTTTGTATATAAGATGTTTTAGCCCTAAAGGAAAAAAGTAAACCTTTTGATGTCTGGAGAACGTTAAAGCTACATAGCAAAACCTGTATTCTCTGCCAAAGTCGGGGGCTGTAATTAAAAGGCATTTCTTTAATGTGGTGGAGCAAAGTTGACAAGATTCGACAAACAGTACCTGGAAGACTGTAAGTTTGATTTTTTAATAGAGAAATTTGATAAGGATAAGTTTTTATCCCAAAAGGATTTGCGTTTTGATCATTTGAAATGTGAAACATTTTAATATTTATTTGCTGTTCAATTCCTTTTCCAGTTGTTTTACAAAACCAACAGTATAAATTTTAACAGTGTTACTTACAAAATTTTACCTGCAACGTATCTTATTTTAGCCACATAAGTTTGTACAGTATAACCTATTCTTTGTACATCTGTCTTTTGAACTTAATAATTGAGGAAATGCATGAAGCACCATCGCACATGAAAGCAATTGGTTTGTCTGTGTTATTTGTGATTATTATTAATTACAGACATCAGTAAGTATTTGAGGGTTCTATTCCTCTTTAAAGTTTGTATAAATAATTGTTAGATTTCTTCTTGAAATGAACCACAAATTCCAAATAGAACAGTTGTCTCAAAAAAAAGCCCTCAGTGCTTTAACCATGTCATAGGAAGTATGGATTTGGCCAAATTGCTCTAATGCAAGCCTCACCCTCATTACCAGACTAAGTGCACACACCCCATAGACTTTCATCATATTCCAGCCTGCAAATTTATGTACAAAGGTGCTTTCTTGCAAGTCTGGAATGTGTACTGCTGTTTGAAGATGAGGAGATTGATGGTTTTGCAAACTGAGTGTTGGTTATGGCTGTTCAAACTATTTGCAGGGACATGTCTTCTTCTATTCAGCCACATACTTGTTGCCTCTGGAAATAAATTATAAGACACGACAAACTGGAAGGTAAAGACATAGAATATCTTTACACTATGATTAATTGGATCAAATATTTATTCCACACAGGGAATTAATGTCTATGAACAAGATCAAGCTATAGTCATCACTATAATCGATAACATTAAAAAAAAGCTACAGCAACCACTTCACATGGGGCAGAATTTTCCCGTTGGCGTGCAGGTGCGGGCCCCACATGTCCACACGTAAAATGATGCGTGGTGACATCGGGCAAGCGTCCCGGCATCACTACGTGCCAGCGCGATATTTCGCTGGGTGGGCGCGCGATGATGTCCGACGCGCGCCTGCCATTAATTAATGGGCCACTTAAGGCCCTAGAGTGTTTGATTGACGCCGATTTTTCGGCGCCCGTGCAATCTTCGGGTCGGCGCATGGGTGCAACAGGTAGGGCACATTTGTGTGCACAGTCAAGTATTTATTTTTGAAAGTTTTTCAAACTTGCCTGTGTGATCTGCAATACTTCAAAATGCATACCAGTTGCTTTTTCTGGACTCTTAATTAACCTTCAGGTCAGCACTCTGCAGTGAGTAAGCTTTTCTGGGCCTGCAGGTTTCAGGAAGCCTTCCCTTAGCCTGGGAATGGGATCTGAACTGTCCACTGGAGGCAGCTGCTCTGAGGAGGAAGGGAGGGCTAGAAGGGGGAGGAGGCCAGGAGTGCACATTCAGCCTCCAGGGGAACCACCTTTCAGAGGACAGGCACAGGCACAAGGGATGCAGGGCCAAGAGGAAGTCCAAGGTGGAAGGGGCCGCAGAAGACGCCACTATCCTGCTGCCAGGGTTTACAGGTGGCGAAGCAGCTACCTCAATATGTCTGGGGTGCAGTGCAGAAAGGCTCCGTCTCTCAAGGGAGACAGTCAACTATATCTGTCAGATGGTTTGCCCTGAGATCTCCCCTAACTGTGTGGGTGGACACCCCATGCCAGTGGCTCTAAAGGTCACAGCTGCCCTCAACTTCTATGCCTCTGGCTCCTTCCAGGGCTCCGTGGGTGATCTTTGCGGTGTCTCCCAATCAGCTGTCCACACTTGTGTCAAGCAGGTTACAGACGCTCTGTTCTGACGGGTATTGACCCTCATCCACTAGCGTTGGGACCAGGCAAGCCAGACACAGCGAGCCAGAGGCTTCGCGGCCATTGCTGGCTTCCCCGCGTCCAGGGTGCTATAGACTGCACACACGAGGCCATCAAGGCACCAGCGGGTGAGCCCGGTGCCTTCGTCAACAGGAAGGGCTTCCACTCCATGAACGTGCAGATAGTGTGTGATCACAGGATGTAGATTCTGCAAGTCTGTGCAAGGTACCCAGGCAGCTCCCACAACGTCTACATCCTCAGACACTCCCAGGTGCCAGGGCTCTTCAGTACTCTGGCTCAGCTTGATGGATGGTTGGTGGGTGACAAGGGCTATCCCCTCAGAAGGTGGCTCATGACGCCTCTCCGCCATCCAAGATCAGAAGCTGACCAGCGGTACAATAGGTGCCATGCCTCCACAAAGGCTGTGGTGGAGAGAAGCACCTGTCTTCTCAAGATGCGATTCCGGTGCCTGGACCGTTCAGGGGGCGCACTCCAGTACCCCCCAGATCGTGTCTCGGTGATAGTAGTTGCACGCTGTGCTCTCCACAATCTTGCGCTGGAAAAGGGGGACGCAGTGGACGACGAAGACGTCGACACAGTGTCTACGGCTGACATGATGAGTCCAGCAGTGAGTCCGAGGATGAGCACGCACAGGGAAATGCTGAGGGGGTAGACGCTGACCCGGGCATACTCCAGGGAGGCAGGGACACCCGGGAGGCTTTAATCCAACGAACCTTCAACTAGCACATCACAGATTGACCACCAGGGCAAGCCTGGGCTGTCGGCTCGATACTCGACACCTATGTGTAAAATCTGCCAGGTTAGCAACAGTAACTAAAGGCCTTGTTAATAAAGCTGAATGTCCAACAAAGCACTTATTATAGTTTTGGAAACCATACACTTGTGGAAGAAAAGAGGTACCCTCAGCCATGGTGACTATTGAATTTAATGTGTCAAGCAAAGCAACTTATTACAAAAAAAAGACAATAGTGTTACAAGTCAAATAAAATCATAAGGGCCTCATCTCGGGCCAACACAAAAGCACCAGTGAGAAACCTGTGGAGTGCCTTAAGGTGCCTTGCACTTTTGTTACCAGGTGCTACGTCTTGGTGCTTCCCCATCGCTCGGGGTGGCATCTGAGACAGCCTGCTGACTCTGCTGTCCTGTTGGCCTGATGACCTTGGCAGTCGTCCTCTGGCTCATGGAGCCTGTGCTGGCCCCGCCTGGGAGGGAGCTGCCAGGTCCACAGCTGGCATCTACCCAGTTGTCGCAGCCTCACCAGTTGATACAGTCACTGGGAGAGGGGCGGAGGAGCTGCTGCCCTCATCCGGAGCACCCTGAGAGGAGCCCACAGAGACAACAGGCAGCTGCTGCACTGACGTGAGGTTGCTTTGGATCTCCCTGCTCACCATAGATGGATGGGCAACGAGTTGGGAAATCTAATGCCCACACCATCTCCCACACTGGCAGTGACCAGACGAGGTCAATGCCGATGTGAGGGCTTGCTGGTCTGAGCGTATCCCCAGGAAGCCCTGATTGTTCTCCTGGAGGAGCCTCTCCACGAGAGTCGCCACTCTCTCCGTGGAGGACGCATGGCTCTCGGCCATGTGGCTCATTGCTTCGGCGATCGTCCGCGTAGACTCCTCCACCAGGGAGACCAAGCCAAGCAGAGCATCATGTATCTCCCCCAGATGCTCCCGCATACCCGGCCGCATTTCCTGCAGCTGCTGCATTGTGGACGACTCCAGAGGCACATCATCAGGCACCGACTGAGCATGTGCCTGGTCCCCTGCAGTCCTCTGACTGCTGGTGCCATGGGCACTCTCTGTCTCTGCCAGCTCCTCCAGCGACTGTGAAATGCCCTCACCACTGTGCCCCAGGACACTAGCTGATGTTTGAATTCCCACCGAGGTGCTAGTATCTGCGCTGGTGCCTGCCTCGCAGAAATGGTGTGACATTGGTAAGCCTTCAGACCCCTCAGGTGTGAGAGGGGGCCTCTGCTGCTCCTTGCTCCTCCTCCCAGCCCTGCTTCGATGATGCTGAAAGGAAGAACAAGGACAGTGGATCACTTAGCGTGGAGACAATGACAAAGTCCATCCCTGTCCCCCTGGATCATTATGCACTCATCCTTCCATAACCAATGGTCAAGCCATGTTGCAAAATTAAATCAATTAACATTCAGCACTGCCATGGCTGTTGGGAGAACAATGCTGACCTCACTGTTGGGTATAAATACCTGGCCTTGGCACCCCAGCCTGGGCGGACCTGGGCGCGTGGCGCCTCTCCAAATCCAGGCCTCCTGCTCGAAGCGGCTAAGAATGGCGATCTGTGCCTGGCCGCCACCAGTCCTCACACGCTCTGCCGCATTATGAGCATTCTTCTCCTGAAAATGAGAGACGAGCATTGATTAGTGCAAATTGCACATGGACTCTCTTCGCGCACGGCCCATCCCAACCAGAGTGAGACATATCAGGGCCCCAGTGCCTCCTCACTCCACTGCTGCCAAACACTCACACAAAGATGCTAGGCCTGCTCCCCAGCACCGCCCCGGACACATGCTGCCTCCATCACATTAGGCACCACACAGTATATCCTTCCACAGCAAGGAGGCGCAAGCACGTAGAACACAGAGTGCAGCAGATGGTTCGTTGCCACACCACCTTGAAGCTCCGCTCCCAGCATGTCATCACCCTGACTTGGACGTGTCCTGGAATTCAAACACAGCGACTAGGTGCAGCTCCTCCAGGTTGCCCCCAAACCAGTCATGTGGGACTCAGTGTAACACATGCTGCGGGGTCAAAACACATCTCTTCATCACCCTCTCAGGCTGACCTCAACATGGGCAGTATCTGCCCAACCAGCAAAGGACAAATGCCGTCAATGATTCAATGCAGTCACTACACTCAGACTTGTGGGGTGGGGGGGGGGTTGGCGGGCAGCAGGGGGGTAAGCTGACCTGCTGGGTTACATGACCAATGCCAACATGGTACTTGCCCTGCCAAGCGCAACATGTCGTTGAAGCGCTCGTGACACTGGATCCAGGTGTGCCGCACCACATTGCGGGAGCTCACCACCTCCGCCACCACCTCCCAGGCACGTTTCGTCATGTGGGGGAGCCTCCTCCTCCCATCCTGGGGAACCAGCACCTCCCACCGTGCTTCCACCTCCTCGAGGAGGGCAGCAAGGCAGTCATCCAAGAAACGAGGGGTACGCTGGCCCCCCGCCCTACCCTCCAGCCTGTGCTGCTCCGCTGGCCTACCCTCTGGACTGGCCTGCTCACCAGAAGGTGTGACCTTGCACTTGCCATTTTGAGCAGCCTAGAAAAGGCTGCCAGGCCTTCATTTAAACAGGCTGCCGGGTCACCATTGGACCCTGTGACCTGTGCACGCCCACCGCTACCTACCCACTCCCGCGACCCTCGGGAGTCGAGAAATACGCTGGGCGAGCCTTAATTGGCCCGCCTGCGTAAAATGGCAGCGCGGACCCGATTGTGGGCAGCGATAGGGTCCACCCTCACTCCTGCTCCGCCCCCCACCCCCCCCCCACCCCCCACACCCCCTAAACTGGAAAATTCAGGCCATGAGTATCCTACCGAAAATACTGCACTGAGTTAGTATCTGAATTGCAGATTTTCAGTCAAAAGAATTTAGTCATTTCCAAACCAACAGAAGAATGTTCATAGGCCAATTCCACCCTAGTTAGGATTAGAAGGTGAAATATTTTTCACTTTGTAATTATTATTTTGGAATAACTAATGTAAGAAATTATTTTTGACTGCTTCATCTGGATTTTTCAGATGATATCTCCATTTGGATTTTATTAGAAGTACTCTCAGAACTTTATTTTGCAATTTTTTCAGTTTCTGAAATAGAATGCTTAATCCTTGGAGCAGATTTCTGGATAAAACTCTGGAACCATTTAAGAGGGAGTAAGATGCTATAATAAGGGTACTTTGAAAGGATGAACAAAGTAAGCAGTACGAGCTAGATAAGCAGAATGGCCTCTCTCTCCTGAAAAAAGTCTTTGTAAACCAAAAAAAACCTCTATAAGTTTGTATTCTTGATGTTGTTTATTAAAGAACTATTAGAATTACTTGCAAAATAAATCCTGATAGCACGAACTACAAAATAATTTCTTGGAGATAATTGATTCCATCCATGGTTCTCTTGCTTTTCTTCCCATTATTTCTCCATTATTATTTAGAATCATAAGGCTAAGATTTCAGGAACAGTTTGACCAATCTCCTACTATAACTTTGGCAGACAATCGGTGAAATCCTGCTGAAATGGAGAAAAATCAGGAAAACTCTCATAGCAATTTTATCCCACATAATTCTATGGTAAAACAGAATGCTATTTGGTCCAAAAAACTTTGAAAGAGATATTCATTTAATCCCATTGTCCTGTCTTTTTCCTGTATCTTTAAACGTTATTATTTTCAAACGGTTATCCTATAACCTCTGCCTAAATAATTTTTTCATGAAAGAAAGCAACACTTTATATATAAAATAGAACATTTATACGAAGAAAAATGTCCTATTTTTATACATTTTAAGTTTATTTATACCTTTCCCTGTGTAATCTAATATAATTAATTTGTTTAACTTTGCTTAGAAAAGCTTTGAACACACTGAACGGGTGGAATTTTATGCTGCCAGGATTTTACGGTCCCACTGAAATCAATGGAGTTTAAAATGGCTCGCTGCATTTTACAGCCCCTCCCCCATTGTGACCAGGCCGTAAAATTCCGCCCAACGTTTTGTTTGTTTCTATCTCAAACCTGGGCTCTGATTGGCTGAAAACCTCCTCCAAATGAGTTTCAATCACCTGAAGATGTCGCCAAATCAATCTTTCTGCAGTTGGGCACCATGGACAATGGCCATCCTTTGATAGTTCACTCAAATTCCTATTATTTATGAGTGAGCCTTGACTGTGATTATTGGCAGACTCTTTGACCATGCAATACATTACAGCAGACCTCAATCCTGTCCTCACCTGATGTACACACACATAAACACCTCCAACAGATTTGCTGATCCTAACCAGTTTTCTCATCCTAATCTAGAGACACTGAGGTCAGCTATAATGCTCTTAATGCCATACTGGCTGAGATCTGTTAATTTAGCACAGGCAAGTGGACAAAATGGGGACATTCCAGATGAATCAGGAAAGGCCAGGTGAATTTTGATAGTATTTTCTTGACTGAAATAAATGTAGTTCTGTTTTATTGACAAATTAAGAAACAACGCTGGCAAAGTTCAACTTCAACAGGGTCACAAAACGAGTGGCAGCAGATTCATCATTATACACCCCATTCAATTTTCCTCTCCATTGACTGTGCTTCCTCATAAATCATTCCTTCCGGCTGGTTTTTTTTTTGCAAAAATATACTTTATTCATAAAATATCTTCAATCACATTCCAAACCATTCCAAAAACACCATTACAAGGAGACCAGTGCACCCCAACTTTGCCTGCAACCTGAGGAGGCCAGTGCACCACAGCCCCAGGAATCTGGGAGCAGTGAGGCAATCATCGCACCCCAGCTCCGGGAAGCCGGGAACAGCAACGCCCCAGAGGGGGTGAATTTTGGAGAAGCTTCTGCAGCAAATGTCATCTCAAAACCCGCTCTCTACGCGAAACCCCAGATGCCACCTGAGCAGAACACTGCCAAGGAGAACTACCTCAGCCCATCCAAAGTGAAGCAATTTGAGCTCACTACGGGTATGAAGGAGCAGACTAAAGGTCTGGGACTCTCAGAGACAACGGTTTTGGTAGGAGAATAAATGCTTTAAAATGGGTTTAAAGATTGTATCCATAAATGTGCGTAGCATTAAATCTACTACGCGATGTGTTGCGACCTTGGACTACCTTGCCAAGGTCAAAGCTGACCTACTGTTTCTGCAGGAGTGTGCGATACCGCACCTCAGCTCCTACAGGCAATGGTCACAATGGTGGTCCCATGGGCCATCGATCTGGTCGGGCGGAAACAACTCTCGTTCCTCCGGTCTGGGTATTCTGCTGCGGGGAGGCAACTTCACCGTCTCCGAGGTTAAGGAGGTGGTGGGCGGGCGCCTCCTCGTAGCAGACGTAATGTACAAGAACGCTCCACTCCGGTTAATTAACGTGTATGGCCCGTCACAAGGGGCCAAGCGGCTGGAGGTTTTTCAGCAGCTCCCACTGCTGCTGGCGACCTCCAGGCCGGTCATTCTGGGCGGTGACTTCAACTGCATCATCGATGCGGC
The DNA here is from genome assembly GCF_964194155.1 of Cetorhinus maximus. Classification (NCBI taxonomy): domain Eukaryota; kingdom Metazoa; phylum Chordata; class Chondrichthyes; order Lamniformes; family Cetorhinidae; genus Cetorhinus; species Cetorhinus maximus. Next base: position 58,513,138 of record NC_135885.1, on the reverse strand, counting down.
TGGACGATCCAGCAGGGCCGACAGCAGATTGGACGTTACGTCCAGATCCCTGATGGAAACAGTTAAGGATGCCAAGCTGCACGACGTCTTCAGCAACCTGCAGACGGAGCGCAGCGTAGATACACCTGGTCGCGGCCAGACGGGTCCATTCATTCGAGGATAGACTTCCTGTTTGTGTCCCGTGCATTCACAGTCAGATCCACCGACGTCAAGCCGGTGTTTTTCTCTGACCACTGCCTCCTACCCCCGGACTGCCACTTAGAGAAGGACCTGAGGGTGGGCAGGGGGGCATGGAAGCTAAATGTGCAACTGCTGACCCCAGAGAACATTGAGGAGCTCAAGAGGGATTACAAAGGTTGGAGAACCGTGAAACCCCTCTTTGAGTCCCTGATACACTGGTGGGAAGCAATCAAGGGAAACATCAAGAGGTTTTTCATCCTCAAAGGCACCCAGAAAGCTAGAAAGGAACAGAGATTTGGACAATCTATAATGCAAAACTCCTTTAGACTACCTTTGTAGTTTCTCACAAGCAAGACCCCGACATTTTTTTTCAAGTTTTATCCAAACTGAACAGTGCAGTGTTCCATCTTTGCACTCATCACCGTCCCAAATTAATTAATGCCCATGTCAAAAATAATTTGCCAACCTAAAGCAGGTATATGTATTTCCTTCCCCATTTAAAGCAACTTAAAATTAGCTCCTCTAAAGGAGTTTTGCATTATAGATTGTCCAAATAAACTATAGGAACAAATCTGCAAAAGAACAGGTATAATTTTATATTAATGAGAAAAGGTGCGTGCCAAATGCCAAATTCTCGGAGGTGCACACCAAAGGGAATGTTTAAATCATGTGACAGCAATACTGTTAAAAATGTCACTGCTTTGTTTCTGATGAAAGATAACTGTATACTATTTGACTAATTGGAATGCAATGATGTCTAAGACCTTGTGAAAGCTGTGTTTATTTGTGACTGTGGCTTGTCACCTACCCCAGAATAAGAGAATGATAAAAAAATTAACAAACAATGAACATGGCCACTCATTCATGGATGGAACAAACAAATTAGAATTCTGGGATTATGTTCAATGTTTTGGGGAACACATTTCTGCAGTTCTGTCACAGATTTATTTTGACTGAAAAAGTCAACTTCAATTTTACATGCGTAGATTGCCAAAATTTGATGATGTTTTAAAGATAACATATTCTGTGATTTTTCCCTGTTTATCTATGAAAACTATATTAATAATTAAATATGAAAACCAAAACGATTGACTCTAACCACCAAAAACAGCCAGAAATACCCAAAACCCCACTTCCCAAAATAAAGGCCTACTTTCTGTCCTCAGTATTTCAGGCTGCACAATGCCTGGCCCCACAATTAGCAGGTTGCAGTTTGAAGCTTTAACTTCACCTGTGTATACATCAGTATGCAGAACTTTGTTCAGGTGAATGATTCTACCTTGGGGATATACTTGAAAGATTGATTTTGGAAGAGAAATCTGAGAAAAAAAACAGTCTCATGGAAATGGTTATCATGAGGCAACATTAAAGAAATCACAGAAATGTCTGTGATCCTGATTGTTCCACCCTCACAGCTAAGTGGGATGGATGCTCCACTGGGATCAATTGGAAATAATATGGGCAATAAAGGGCAAGGAAAGGTTTGTTTTCTTTCTAAAGCACAAAGATTGTGCTACTCTTCAACTCCTCCTACTCTTCAAAGTATAATACTAAAGATGCCTACAGGCAGATGTGTTGGGAATTCTGTAACTTCATTTCTGTGATTTAACTTTGCTTAGCTAGTCTAGACTATTCTTTTGATGGAAAGTCAACAGCTCCTGCTATAAATTGTATTTCACTTACTGCAGATGCTTCTATGAAGGATTATGAGTTAAATATGAATGTGAAGATTTCTTAATTTAGACTTATACAATTCAAATTGTGTTAAATATAACACAAAGAGTAATAAGCCAGTATTATATCTACGTCCTCATAATTATGTAGCTGTCGCTCTTGTTAAGGTAAAATTTTCAAAAGCTGAAAGTACATGAAAAAAATCACTTGATTTGAAGTTCTGAAAAGCAATCTTTTTAGAATATCTAATTACAGAGTTTTAAGGTACTAGGGGAACCTGTAAGGAACTTGCATTCAGTTTCTTGCTTTGTTTTAATGTGGATCCAAGAAGAAGATTTTAAATGTTGAAAATCCCAGTGCAGGTTATAATAAATGCAAGTATAAAGTAGGTAACTTTATAATACCATTTGTAATACCATCCAACAATGCTGGTTTAATACAAGTTGCTGTGAGTATTTAATTAACTTGTGGAAATGCTATTCTGCTTTCTATTACCCTTCTGGAAATGATTAAACTAGGGTGGTGCATCTCAAAATAAAGACACAGTACTTAATAATTTTTTACTTATTAAAGGAAAAAAATATAACCAGTATACTGTTTAATAGTAATTCACAAATGTTTTGTCTTGATTTATGCTTTGTGGTGAACATCATGTCTCAGGTTTTCTTCTCTAGTTTCTCAGCTTCTTGCCTGAACTTAAAGTTCCAAGACTTCCAAAATTTCTGCTTCTCCAAATCTGAAACTTCAGCAATAAAGGCCCAAACAATTTAATTTAGTTGTATCCTTTATATTCAGAACACTTAATTGATTTTCTTAAAGATAGTTATCTTTATTCCAATTTTTGCCCTGCTTCTAATTTCTTCAGATCACATGCCAACTATCATTTAGACTTGTTCCCAGACCTTCACCTAAGTTACTCTCAAACAGCCATTCAGCGTCATATGAGGGAAAACAATCCCTGTGATTTTGTTTTCCTTCCCCAACCCCCATTCAATAGGGAGTAACCTTGTTTCTGATTGACACCTCCCAAAAGTGACATGGCTGAAATAAGAAACTCAGTGGGATAAAGGATAAAATTCTCATCACGATGAACCATACCAGTTAGATTTTAGCTCAATTTTAACGGTGTTATTGTAATAATATGTCTTGAAGTTGAAGCAAGTGAATGGTAAAAGAATAGCACTAGTACCAATATAACACTTGTAAACATGCATTTGACTGCATTTCAAATTCAGGTGAATATTAAAAATGCTTTGTAAAAAACTTACATTTGAAGTTTCTTGTTTTGGCAGTACAACACTATGAACATGTTACAATTCAATCACTGATCAATTAGACTAATCAAACTTTAGATATTCTTTTGATTTTAGTGTACCATTCCCCTATTTCATGGTTTGACCACTGTCTTCATGGTCTGCGGACTTCTCTTTCAGGCTTGGGGGAGAATTCTGGTCAGCTGGATAATGTTTTTTTGCAACAGATGGAACAATGGCAATACCCCTGCTTCTTTAGCAGTCTAGTGTGTCTCTGTACCCAAGGCATTAATTTATTTAATGGTCAGGTAACAGTTGTATTTCAAGCTCAGTTGGATGTTTCTATAGTGGTTCACTTAAGTCTATGCCGATGGATTTCAAATTTGGGGTCAAACCATCTTGATATAAATGAAAGTTATCTACTTTAATCAAAGTTTATTTTAAATAACCATTGCCCTTGCAAAGAGCACGTGTTCCATTTTACTATTGTTACTAGGGCAGTATTAGTTGTATACGCTTACGATTTACTTAAAATACACAGTAGTCAATTAAAATGTGGATTATCAAAACATGTGTTGGATTCTGCATAAAATAATGCATTCAATAACAAGATATTTTCGCATATTTGAAGGATGAGATTAACATAGAATATTGGGGTATTTAAAGGATTAAATGTATTTTCTCTGAGATTCGGCTAGATTATTTATAAAGCAAGATAACAAAATGTGTGAAGCTGTATTAAAACGGTACTTACACAATGATAATGGACGCAACACTTCATTCATAGTTTCAAACAAACTAAGCCTGCATCGTTAAATGTCCTTAAGTAACTAGAGAGTAATAGATGCCCCGAACACAATGATACCGAAACAGTTGCCAGCTTAACACAATCTAGATTTGTTAACGTAACGGCTATTAATAATCATCCAATTCTTACCACCAGGTTATAATAAGTAGATACTGAGAAAGGGCACCCAGTTATGTGAATCTAATTCCGTGCAAAGCCAGGATACTAAAGGAACTTACCTGAGATACCACTTTGAGGCCGGCAGCAACAAACTTTCTCCCCCAGTAGCATCAAGCGACAAAGATAAGCGTCAAGGAAATGTTGGGCTACTGTGAATAAGGTTTGATGGCGCTATTAGCCAAATAGCATCTGTCCTCTGGTAATTGTCACTTTTGCTAATCCATCTTTGCGCTCCGGCGGACTTACAGCTTCTCTCCCTGAGTCTTCAACTTTCAGTACATTTACTCCTCCTCCTTCTCCTGACGTCAGGGTACAACATCTGGAGACTCATCTTCAACAGCTGGCGAGCAGCGACCAACCAGCGCCCTCTGTAGGGTAAGGGCTGATACTGCGGCAAGCGAGCTGAAACAGGACAACATAGAGTGCATGGGTTATTTTTGCCCCGTAGAGAGCATAACTAAAGAAAAGGTGGGGAAAATACAAGATTGGTGGCACTCCATTGACCAAAGGGACGTTTGGAATGTCCCACTCCAGAGCACAAAAATCAAGGCTGACACTCCAGTACTGAGTACACTGCACTGTTCAAGGTGGTATCTTTGCAGGGAGTGGCACTAGGTGAATTGCCCTTGAAAGAGAGCCAGTACAGATGCAACATGCCAAATGGCCTCCTTTTATGCTGTAACCATTCTATGATTCTAGGAGGTGAGTTCCTTGCTGCAAATTCCTAGCCTCTGCCTGGTTCTTGTAATCACAGTTTTATATGAGTAGTCCAGTTATGTTTCTGGTCAATGGTAACCCCAGGATGTTGATGGCAAGGCATTCAGTAATGGGAATGCCCCGTTTTGTGTCAAGGGGAAATGGTTAGATGCTCTCATGTTGGAGACAGTTATTGCCAGGAACTTGTGTGGCATGAATGTTACTTGCCTCTTATTGACCCAAGCCTGAATGTTCTCTAGCTCTTGCTGCATATGGATACGCACTGCTTCAATATCTGAGGGAGTTGCGAATGGTGCTGAACATTGTGCAATCAACAGCCTCACTTCTGACTTTATGGTGGAGGGGATGTCATTGATGAAGCAGTTGAAGATAGTTGCAAATGTTTCAGCCTTGTCTTGCTGACGTGACGTGTCTGACGTGCTTCCCCATCATTTAAGATGAAGATGAAGATATTTGTGGAGCCTCCTCCTCTGGCTAATTGTTTAATTGTCCACCATCATTCACAACTGGATGTGGCAAGACTGCAGAGCTTTGACCTGATCCATTGGGCGTGGGATTGCTTAACTGCTTCTGCTGTTTCGGATGCAAGTAGTCCTGTGCTGTAGCTTTATCTGGTTGGCAACTCAATTTTAGGGCTGCCTGGTGTTGTTCCTGGCATTGCCTCCTGGCATTGTGGGAAGCAGCCACGGATTTGGAAAAGCTTGTTAAAAGTGAGCATTCTGCCACTGCTGAGACCGTTCAGCAGCAGCACCATTGACATGCTTGGGAGTTGGGCCTCTGAAGCTTTTGTGCCCACTCCAACAACGCAAAAGCATTAATGCGCCACCAATGATCCAGGACTTATCATCCTTTGGGTGCAAGCTGCAAATTAATGTGCATTTTAGGGGCAGCAGAACAATTGGCTGACTGGGCAAGTTGTACAATCCCCTTGTGAAAGGCGGCCATGGCGCAATCACTGGCGGAGGCACTCACAGCCCCTGGCAATGTCTTTATTAAAGTTTGGACCAGTATCCCTCATGGTTCAAGCTAACAGCTCAGCCTGGCAGTGCGGGTTAGGGCAATGCCTGTGCCTGAGCTGAGAGCACAGCATGTAGTCCAGTGATCGAAGCTGTTGCCAATCGGTCAAGTGGAGTAGGGAGGAGGTAGGTGGGGTTTTGGACAGCCACACATTTCTCTCATCCTGCAGTAGGAGAACATCTGGATCATGGAGCCTGGTGATTTGACGGTATGTTTCATGGCTTACAGAGAGCAGAGAAGAAGAAGAGAGTGGTGGAGGCACCTGGCTTGGCAAAAGGAGGAGCATCTCCCTCAAGATGAAGGGGCAGCAGGGCCTGCTGCACACGCAGCTGAAGATCCACAGAGAGCCGTCACTTGTAGGCACCTCACTAGACCCAGGGTCTATAGACAGCACGTCATTCCTGTAGATGACTGAGAACCAGTGTCGCCGAAGACTGCAGATGTCTAGGGAACTGGTCAGTCACATATGCGCCTGCTGCAGGATTTAGTGCCAAGGGGACATGGAGGGCATCCACTGCCAGTGGCCGTGAAGGTGGCTGTGGTGCTCAATTTTTATGCCAGTGGCTCCTTCCAGGGCTCCACAGGTGACCTGTGCAGGATCTCACAAGCGTCTATGCACAAGTGTATCCAAGAGGTCATGGACACCACCTTTGCGAAGGCACAGAACTTTGTGCATTTCGCCCGGGATCAGGAAAGCCAGGAAGCAAGAGTTATGGGATTTGTGCAGATCTCAGGTTTTCCACAGGTGCAGGGTGCCATCGACTGCAATGACGTGGCGTTTAGATCTCCGTGGCAACAAGCAGTCAACTACATCAACCGCAAGGGCTTCCACTTGCTGAATGTTCAGCTGATCTGTGACCATCAAAAATGCATCCTACAGGTCTATGCATGGTTCCCAGGGAGCGCCCAGGACTCCTACATCCTTAGCAGGTCTCAGATCCCTGGCATCTTCCAGGGCCCACAGAAGCTTCAGGCTTGGTTACTCAGGGATAAGGGCTACCCACAGAGGACGTGGCTGATGATGCCCATGTGGCGGCCTCAGACTGCAGCAGAGCAACGGTTTAATGAGGCTCAAGCTGCAACCTGGATTTTGGTGGAGCAAACGATAGATATCTTGAAAATAAGGTTCTGGTGCCTCGACAGGTCCGGTGGAGCACTGCAATACAGTCTGCTGAGGGTGTTGTGCATCATCGTAGCTTATGCGTGCTTCACAATCTGGTGTTGCAATGGGGGGAGGACCTGGGCGAGGAGGAGATGCAGGAGCTGTATGTATCCTCCGATGAGGAGGACGTCGAAGGGGATGACGGTGATGAGGTCCTGGAAGGCGAGGATGCCGGCGACGAGGCCATCACACTGGCCAAATGAGGCAGGTATGTTCAGGAGACCCTCATAACTGTAAGATTTGTGAAGGATGATGACGAGCTGTAGTGAGGATAGTCCTGACATCCTCACCTTGGATCTGTGAATGTTTGACTCCTGTGTGGCTGATGGCAGCACACATACCCTCAGTGCTCAGGTGCATGTCATGGAGACGCAGCGGAGGCACTAATAGTCACAATATTCCAGGAGGATGATGGTGACATGCAGTGGGGACACTCCGTAGGTCTTCACACAGCCTCTATGAACATCTGACTCCTGTCTGACTGAGGGCAGCTCGCTTGTGCTCTGTGATCAGGGTCATATCATAAAGCTGTGAAACTTTAAATGAACCTGTGCCTTTGTCAGCCTTGGGCACCTGAGCCCTTCAGGAGCACACCGTCAATGGTCACAAATGCTGAAGAGATGTGGGCCAGCCCCACCTCAAAGGTGCTGAGAGCACACAGAGAGAATGACTGAACTCTGTAATGCCTGCCCACTACATTCTGGCAGCAATGACAAGCACCATCGAGGTGCAGGTATCACTGATGTGTCCAGTGAGTGTGAAGCTGGACCACACTGCACAGCGAAGAGGCCCTGGACTGAGACACCTGCCTTTATCTTGTGCAGGAGCCAAGGTTTCACATCTGAGTGACATGAACACTGCGCATCTTAACAGGGAGCCATAGACAAGGAGACATTCTTGGGAGTTTATTTGTAATAATGAACATTATGTACAAGTGATTAACACCTGTGCCCACACTGTGCAACTACACCTTCTTAATCTCCCTAACCCTGCCGCTATGTCTTGGTTCTCCCCTGACATCCACAGCGGAGATGGAGGCAGCCTGCTGACTGTGACGCTCTGTCTGTGATGACATCAGAATGTGTCCTCTGGAGGGTCGAGACCTGGAGGGCCCTGGCCTGCTTTGAGTGTCCTACTATGGACCAGCTGCACCCTCCTTGACCTGTGGAACTGGAGCTGGAGGTCACAGGAAGAAGGGATTTGATTTGGCTAGACATTCCCGGAGTCACCGGGGTGAATAGCCTCAGGGTGTCAAGCTGCTGGTCCTCCTCCCTATGGGTGCCCGACGGCCCCTGGCTGACTCCTTGAGGAGAAGGGGAAGCTGGAGTGAGATCAAGCTGCCCTGCATCCCAATCACGTTGACACTATGGCCAACTATGGCATCAGCGATGGAGTTCAGCCCGCACAGCGGTGCAGGACCAATGTTCTGGACCAAGGTCTCCATGGTGGATGCCATCCTGCCAGTGTTAACCTTGGTGCGTCGGCATGGCGGCACTATCAACACGGACTGAAGGCATACGGTTTCCTCCATTGTCAATTGCAACCTGAGAGTGCACCAGACATCCCTTCTTGATGTTCTGTGATTGTCTTTGCAATTTCACCAAGTGATTGAGGACCAAGTCCAGAGGCTCATCATCTGACTTGGACTCAACAGATTCTTTGCCTCCTCCGAGTGCCAGTGACCAAGGGTGCCTTGCCTCTGCCTGCTGTGGAACAGATTGTGTAGTATGCTCACCAGACTGTGATCCCGAGGCTACTCTACATCTAGGTCTCACAAAAGTATGTGTCGCTGAGCTGATGGAGGGTGTGGGTGAGCACCGTGATGGGTCTTCAATGGTGCTGCTCTCAGGGTCCTCATCTGAGGTGTTCTCCGCACTGGTGTCGGGGTTAAGGTTGCCTGAGGGCAACATATCAGTTGTGCCTAGGAGAGAAAGTGGAGCTTATTAGTGCTTGGCAGCCGCATCGAACAGTGGATTCAGAGTAGTGTTGAGAGAGGGATGGTGTGGTGCAGAATCCTCACATGGGTGTTTGCCACCAGCGTCTCCGTCGCCGCATGAATGGTTGACGTCCTCTCCAGCCAGCTCCAAAGTGCGACTCTCGAACGGAGTGAGGACCTTGATATCTGGCTCTCCACCCCCGGTCTGGGACCTCACCCATTGATTGTGCTCAATCTTATCCTGCATAAAGATAGATGGAGAGAGTGTGAGCAAGGTGCATGCCAGGCCAAATAAGAAGGATGCCAGGCGTGCGTGTGTGCGGAGCCATGGACAGGATGAGGAGGCTATCTCTAGAGGACATGAGACCAGATGGAGATATGAGGGCGTGAAAGAATGAGTGGTGATGTCCCTTGAGCGAGCAATGAGTGAGATGCCAATGAATGCGTGATGGGCTTGCGAGTGGGTGAGTTGAGATTGACTTACCCTGATGGCACAGGTGAGATCATTCATCCGTTTTCTGCACTGGATGGCTGACCTCTTGTGTGCAGCATTGCCACTGACCACTGCTGCCACCGCCTTCCAAGCCGGAGTGGTGAGACTGATGGGCCTCCTGCGGCCAGAGCGGGGTTACAGGGCATCGCGGCGGGCCTCCACGGTGTCCAGAAGGCGTATCTGGGATGCGTCACTGAATCGAGTGCTGCAATCTTCCTGGCTTTCAGGGCCATGCCCTCACTGGAGCAGTCCTGGGCTGCAGGCATTGAGAAGTGTGCGCACTGCTGCATTTTAAATATGGTGCCTGGCGTGAGGAAACAGTGAGGTAATGGCATGGCGGGTCAATTGGAGGCCAGCCGCCACTGATCCGGCATTTTCCTGTGATTGCATAATTTATGAGGTGGCAAGGGGACAATATGGAGTGAAAAACCACCATTGCGGTCAATGGGTAAAATGTCTTTTCCCCTGCCCGCTACCGCACTTACGTGCAAACCTGGGACAATTCCACCCTGAGTCTCCCAAAACTCCAGAAAAATGCTGAAGGTATCAGGCTTTAAACAGCAGTGCTATAAACTGTCCATTTACTGCTAAGATTAAAGAAAGTTAGGGTCTAGGATGTCTAATTAGTATTTCTACCTGAATGCAAGGTTAATGCGTTCAATGTTGTCATTAGGGAAGGGGGCAAAGGAAGCCAATTTTGAGAGCAGGCTACAGGCTTCCCAAGAAATCAAGGAATATCCCAGACAGACTGCAGGTTCTCTGTGGTCAGCAGACACATCACAGCCAGGTACTAGAGGGAGAAAAGATGCATCCTGCAGCCCTCAAATGATTCTGGGAGATTTGTTCCGGCAAGGCCGAGGGAAGATGAATCATTGGAACAGGCTTTACCCCTGGTTGTGGATTTAAGGAACTCTCTGAAAACTCAGAAAAGCACTTGGAGATGGTCACTCAAAGATACTTGGTGAAACGGGGATATGGAAACCCACTGGAAGCTGGGAGTATCTGTGGACTGTTTGCTATAAAGACCATAATTCCATGAGAATTGCGATGTGTGATAAGTATAAAAAGGAACATCACTTTCTGTAGTTTAAAATACAAGTTACCAACAAAAAGAAAATACTGTTTGGTTTTTTTTAGCTGTTTGTTACAGAAAAAATCTTAAAACATGAAATCTTGTCATGTTATTCTTTCATATAGTAACTGAAAGTTTGAATCTCTTATGAAACATTATCGGTCTCTATGGAGATTGTAATGCTAGGACACGGAACTTCCAGCACATGGACATCATATCATATCTACCTAATAGCATATATGACCAGAGTTTGGCATTGAGGTAGTATCTGACCACAGACACAAAATAGTGCAGATCATTGGCTCTTATCCTGGATCCTGATGCCTTCATTGTGCATGGTATTACATTATTTGAAAGGAAGACATACTAGAGAGATGCCTGTTCAGAGACAAGGGCAAAATTCTATATCTGTAGTATAAGGGTCTGGCACATATGGGGCTAACGTGGGACTGAGTACAGTGCTGCCCACACAGTGATGTAAGAGAACACATGACCTGCACCTAGGTGCAGTCTGGTGTAGGACAGAGCTATGTGTACAAACAAGCATGGAGACCAGCTCTTAGCTTGAACCTTTTACTGTATATATGTACGTAGCTCTTGTAGTTAATAACTGCACACAGTTAATCTATTTAAGACTACAAAGAATTCATTACGACCTACCGAATGGGTTTCCAGCACCCTGCAACAACATCGATGACTGCTGACCTCATTGGGACCCCGTGCACCACCTGCACCCCCCTCCCTCCCTCCCCAACCCCACTTAGTAGCAGAGGAGTTCCCTGGTTTGGAAGCAAGGAAGGAGTAACTCCTGATATTAAAAAAAAACTTATTCTTCATTTGCAGTCAGGTATGAAGGAGTTGAGTAACTGTATTAATTAGTTAGCTAACTGCCCTCTGTGCAGCATGCACTTGCGCTTTTCCTGAGGGGGGAAAACCTTCAAACCTAAATGGGAGCACCTTCTTATGGAGCATTTCCTGTAGCATGATCTCCAATTTTTCAGGGCCAAAGGGAACAGTGCAGTCTAGGCAATTCTATTGTGGTGTTGGAACCAGTTAGTTCACTTTTCTGCCATTATCACAGTCTCCTCTTAAATGGTGAGCTACAGCTTCTGCCTTGCTGGATTTTACAGCCTTTGCAACCAAGTGTTCACAAGCCAATGGTTTTCATTTTCCAGCAATATTCAAATGTACTGTCTCTGATGAGCCGGCCTAGGTAAACCTGCAACAAGGACCAGATTAATCTGGTTTTTGCCATTTTAACAAAATTGGGATTTAACGGATTCAACCCCATTGACTTGAACAAGAACAAACCAGGGTCGACAGACAGAGGATCAGCTGTCTAGACATGTCTAGACAGGTTTTCAGGGCAGCTTGCTGCTGACATTTGCAGCCTCTTGAAACAAGACCTTCTTCCCAGTGAAGCAGGTGGGCACATGTTGTCGGAGGCCGATAAGATGCCTGTTACCAGAGAGCAAGCTCCCCACAAAGTCTCTGCCTCTCCCTCAGGTTGTGTGCTCTCCTGCAAGAAGAGAGAGCAGAGGGGCATGAGCATAATGGCTTATGTGGAAAGGAGGGAAGGACAATATTTTTGGAGGTGACTGTGAGGTATGGGTGTGAAAGGACAATAAGCTGAGGGTGAGTGTTGACTATTCAGATGGGAATTTTTTTTAAAAAATCATTCTTTCACAGGATGAGGGTGCTGCTGGCACAGCCAGCATTTGTTGCCCATCCTCAATTGCCCTTGAACTGAATGGCTTGCTAGGCCATTTCAGAGGGCAGTTAAAAGTCAACCACATTGCATGGGTTTGGAGTCACATGTAGACCAGGCCAGAGCAGGTAAGGATGGCAGATTTCCTTTCCTAAAGAACATTAGTGAACCAGGTGGTCTTTTTTTTACAACAACTGATGATATGTTCATGGTCAGCATTACTAAGACTAGTTTTCAATTCCAAGTTTAAATTAATGAGTTTAAATTCTGCTAGCTGCTATTTGAACCCATACCCTTTGGATTACAAGTCCAGTGACATTACCACTATGCCACCATCTTCACCCAGGTACAAAGTATCTGGAGAGAAAGGAATGTGTGCAGCTGCAAAGTGCGTCACCCTGAGGAGTGCTGTGCTGGTGTATGCTGGGAAAGTCTGAGTGTGGGGCTTGGCACCTGAAAGTGTTATGGCACTCACCTGTCAGGCCCTCCTGAGGTCCTGAATCCTCTTCATTCACTCCTTCCAGGTTGCATAAGAACGTAAGAATTAAGAACAGGAGTAGACCATTCCGCCCCTTGAGTCTGCTCCGCCATTTAATAAGATCATGGCTGATCTTCTTGTGTCTTGACTTCCATATTCCCATCTAACCCTGATAACCTTTGATTCCCTTGCTGAACAAGAATCTATCTACCTCTGCCTTAAAAATATTCAATGACCCCCGTCTCCACCACCTTCTGAGGCAGAGAGTTCCAAAGTTGCACAACCCTCTGAGGGAAAAAATTTCGCCTCATCTCTTTCCTAAAAGGTCAACCCCTAATTTTAAAACAGTGCCCCCTAGTTCTGGACTCGCCCACAAAGGAAACATCCTTTTGACGTCCACCTTGTCAAGGCTGTTCAGGATCTTGTATACTTCAATCAAATCGCACCTCATGCTTCTAAACTCCAGTGGAAACAAGCCCAGTCTGTCTAACCTTTCCTCATAAGACAACCCATTCATTCCAGGTATCAATCTAGTAAACCTCCTTTGAACCGTCTCCAATGCATTTAAATCCTTCCTTAAATAAGGAGACCAAAACTGCGCACAGTATTCGAGGTGCAGTCTCACCAATGCCGTGTATAACCAAAGCATAATATCCTTACTTTTATGTTCAATCCCTCTCATAATAAAGGATAGCATTCCATTAGCCTTCTTAATTATTTGCTGTACCTGCATACTAACTTTTTGGAACTCATGTACTAGAACACCTATATCCCTCTGCACCTCAGAATTATGCAGCCATTCTCCATTTAAGATATACCCTACTTTTTTGTTCTTCCTGCCAAAGTGAACAACTTCACATTTTTCCACATGAAACTCCATTTGCCAAATCTTTGCCCACTCACTCAACCTATCTTTATCTATCTGCAACCTCCTCATGTCCTCATCACAACATACTTTCCTACCTATCTTTGTGTCATCTGCAAATTTAGCTACCATGTCTTCACTCCCCTCATCTAATTCATTGATGTAAATTGTAAAAAGTTGAAGCCCCAGTACAGACCCCTGTGGGACTCCGCTCATCACATCCTGCCAATTAGAAAGATTAACAGTGCTACCCCTCCACCTTTATCTAGTTTCCTATTCTTCTTGATTGTCATGTACCCTTCAATATTGCTGTTGACTTACTTGGTCACTTCCATCTACATCTGCTTGGGTGGAGAGGTTGTGCTCTTGCACAACTTACCGCAATCCCTCAGAACCTGCAGTAGGACCTTCAGCTAAGAGTGAGAGACCCAGGGAACAGCCTTCTCAGGTCTCCTCTCCATTCCTCTGGGTGCACCAGGCTCAAAATTCCATGCTGAACTATTTTAACCCCTGTCAGGGTCCCTTTAGTTAAAAATCCTTCCATTGATAGGTTTGGCTGAATCTTGTCCCCTTTAAAAATAATCGAGGGACGGCACCATTTCAGGGTCCTCACCCTGCACTTGCTGTCAGCGCGCCAACCTGGGAGATCTTCCCGGAAGCAGCCATGTAAGAGGTCACCTCTGGAACCACTCTCCAATAAGGATAGAGGTTGCAGACCCAATCAGAGGGCATTGTATTTATTTACCCTTTATTTATCTTTATAAATACTTTTTAAATCTATTTTTATAAAATAAATGATGACGACAGCTACCAGGCCAACCCTGTGAATAGGTAACACATCCACAGGATGGCCCACAGCCGCAGGTGTAGCCCACTGATGACTGCAGTTCTGGTGGTGAAGGGCCCTCCCCAGCCAACCGCCCGCAAGCCTCCTCCAGGTATTTGCCTGGTTTCCTTCACAAAAAGGGGGGGGCCCATCCTCTGCCGGGAAGATAAAAGTGAAATACTGCAGATGCTGGAGATCTGAAGTAAAAACAGTGCTGGAGAATCTCAGCAGGTCTGGCAGCAACGGTGCAGAGAGAAACAGAGCTAACGTTTTGAGTCCAATATGACACTGCTTCTGAACTCTGCTGGGAAGATCCTGGCAATGACCCCACTCAGCCCTGGTGGGGTGTTAATCATTCAAATGCCTACCTAGCTCTGCTGGGCGGCTCGTCTCTTCTGGTGATGACCCAACTCCGGAAAGAATGCTCAGAGGCAAGAGCTCGTCAGACCACTGACCCGACGCTAATCTATCTGAATTTCCTCCCCATCCAGCTTTTAACTGGGACTGGAAAGATTCCACCCATCCAGTGTGTCGGCAGCCCATCCTCCTGATTGGTCATGGAGGCAGGTGCTAATTTGACAGCTCAGTTAAAGAGCCTCGGCAAAGCCTGCTGGAGCTTCCAATGGGTTCTTGATCTGCTAATGGTCCAACCCTTTCATCAGGGACTAAGTTCAGAAAATTCTGCCCTTTGTTTTGCTCATTTCATTAATAAGTACGAGAAACAGCTTTTTTCTTACTGTCAGTTGTGTGCATGTTTATTTAAGTTGAGCCTGACTTAAACTTGTAAATGTCAACTTGTTAAGGTTACAAATAAAATGTTCACAGCTTCTGTATTTCTCCTGCATTTCATTGTATGGGGAGGGAAGAGGGGGGTGGGTGGAAATTAGTGCCTGTCCCCTATAATTGCTGCACATCTCCTTTCCCTGATCCATATTATTTTTTGCCCATTTAGGTCTGAATTTTATACTCCTGAGGACATGATGTCTCCTTGGCTGCCCCAAGTAAATGTTTCCTCTTGTTGGACATTTCTTTGAAGACCTGAAAATCGTGCCTTTTGTTCTTTTTCACCTGCTGCTGTAATCCCTGCCAGCATCAGGCTCCTGTGATTCTTCACAGCACAGCCTTTGTTAAGACTCTTATTGTCTGGTTTATATAATCTTTAGACACTACCTTTGATGACTTAATTTTGCTCCAGGTGTTTGCCTGTACTTAAATTTGCTATCGATCCTGTTGTATATACTGTCATCTTCATTTTGTTCTTGTATTTTCACTTGCTTTTTTTTGTTTCCTTTCATTACATTACTATTGTTACATAATGCAAAATTTTAACTAAACAGTTAGTTAGTAATACAGAAAATAACTATAAATTGAATAAATAAACATTGTGCGTGATGAAAATTATGGAGTAGAAGTCAGTCATGGCCAAGAGAGCTTAATGGTTGTCATACTTGGCACCAAGTCACGTGCATGCAACTTGGATCCGAAGTTGGGCTTCCTGTAAAAAGCAGCCTTCCAGCACCACTCATACTGCTCATTAACAACTTGACTCATTGGGTGTTTGAATATTACGCATCACTGACTCCATTTAATGACCCTCTGTCCTTTTTAAAGGGAAAGGTCACCTTGGCTGCAAACGACCATGAATGAAGATTGATGAAGCCAGCAGCTGTAAGATTTCTACCCAACCTGCTGGTTTTCTAATGTTGCATTGGGTTATTGGCAGAAGAGGTCAGCAAGAGGGAGGACATTTTTTTTCTCCCCACTGGAAGGAAGATCTCCGGGTCAGGAGTTTCGTATAAGTGGGCAGAGGTGGCAGAATTAATGAGCAGCAGAAACATTGAGTAGAATATTCTGCCATACACAAAATTTCAGGGTTCTGGACTATTTCCATGTCTCAGCCCCGCATGGGTCAGAGATGCAGCAACAGTTGGAATTTTCCAGGAGGTGACCATTTAAAAGGCCGCCTCCACATTTGCCATCCAACAATGGAGTGTGGGTGGGGGAGGGGTTTCCGAGGCAAGAGGCCCAATCAGAGGGCCTACAGCACTGGGTATTGTTGAGGCAGGTAGGGGATTGTGAGGGTACCTTAAAGTGGAGGTGCTCACTGAAGCTTTTCTTATTCATTTATGGGATGTGGGCATCACTGACTAGGCCAGCATTTATTGCCCATCCCTAATTACCCTTGAGAGGGTGGTGGTGAGCAGAACTTCGTGCAGTCCATGTGATGTAGGTACATCCACAGTGCTGTTAGGGAGGGAGTTCCAGGAGTTTGACCCAGCAACAGTGAAGGAGGTGTGATGAAAATTAAAAATAAAGAATGCTCACAGGTGAAAGGGCCATCAGTGTGGAGGGGCGTGCCCTCCACAGGACAGCTTCTGGCCATAGCTGTGGCCTCCTAACCCCAACGGATCTGTGACTGGGCAATTGAGAAGAGACTCCGATGGCCCCCAAGCCTGCCACTGGGAGAAGGTAGCTGCTGGGACCTGCACTGGGAGATGCACTCAGCATTGGTGTACAGGAAAAAAGCCACGGGGTAGAACAGCCCAAAAACCAGCCCGGCATTGAAAGAGTCTAAGGTGTCGATGGGGTCAGAGTGGACAAGGGGAGAAAAAATAGAGCCATAATAAAAAGAAGTCAGTTCAGTTGGGCAGGAACAGGCGGAAATGAAGGGTCTACCAGAGCAGTTCTGTTTGTGGATTTTAGGAAGCAGGTAGAAGCGGGCTGTTCAGACCTAGGTGTCTATGAGGTTGGAGGTCATGGAGGCAAGATCGCCAGAGAAGATGAGGTCAGTGACATTTCTGGAAAAATGAAGTTTAATAGTGGGCTCATGGCCCAGGGAGAGGTAGGAGGAAGTGTCAAGGTGTTGGCATTTGGCCTCTGCTGGGTAAAGGTCAGTTGACCTGGCAACAACAGCACCACCAAGTTCAGCAGGGTTGATAAAAATATTAGGTTTGAACCTGAGAGAATGAAGTGCAGCAAGTTCACAGGGAGATAGGTTAGAGTGAGTGAGGAAAGCAGAGAAATTTAGAAAGCAGGTGTCATGCTGGCAGCTCTCAATGATAAGCTCAAGAGGGCAAGAAGCCACAGGGAGGGGATCAAGTGGAGGGAGAGTACTGGAGATGGGTAAAAGGGTCTGGTGAGTAGGGGAAGGACACTTGACCAAAGTAGTGGGCATGGAGGCAAACATGATGAAAGAAGAGCTTAATGTTTTACTGAACTTGAAGTTCATTGAAGTGGGGGCATAAGGGAATAAGGCTGAGTCCTTTGCTAAGGAGAGATCATTCAGGGTCAGAAAGGGGAAGGTTGGATGGTATCGTGAATACACAGCAAGGTGTGAGATTAGAAGAAGGATCAGAGGGAAGTAAAGGAAAGAAAGATCTGGAGGCATGTTGGCACCCATGTATTGTTGGAGCTAGTGATCCTTGACACCTGAAAGGAAGAAACAAGTTTTTTGTTAAAGCGTTGGATGAGAAAAAGGATGAAATGAAACCTCGGACCAGGACAGCTTTGAGATAGAGTGAGTTATACCATTTTAAGCATTAATGCAATGGGTGTGAGATGCAGATGATATGAAAGATAGGGCTGTTGGTGCTGTGGGGTGGAAAGGGATTCTTGCTGACTGATCATTATAGCAATGGCAGTACTGCTGGGCCGGCTTCTTTTCCTGGAATCTCCATTTCCTTGATCACTTGCTGTTATTGTTGCTCTAGACGCTCTTGTTATGGCTTTGAGGCTTAGCCCTTTGCAATATGATACTGTGCAGCACGCAGCAGACCAGTTATTGTGACACTCATTCCGGCCTCCAAAGATTTTGAGATGTTTGAATCTTTGCTTCAATAATGTTCTATAATGACCCTGGCTTTGCGATAGGTCTCATCGTACCAAAACTCCGCATTTGTCTCCAGCTTCCTAACAGGAGGCACGAGCCATGTAATGGGAGATTATTGAGGACAGACATACTATCAAAGCATCATAGCTACTGACAGGAAACAAGCTGCAGAGCTGCATTATTCTTTGCCTGTGATCACACACTATTTGAACGTGAAACAAATGGTAGCCTCAGAAGATCCAATACATGGAGGAGTGAGATGCAGGTTGACTGAGTGCAGACTGGTAATAGTTTACAGTAGTGCTATAAATATAGTGTAAAGGGTTAATCTTAAACATGTAAATATATAGTGTACATCATCAGCGATATAAGATCATATGATAACAGAGCACGGAGAGAGATAGTCCTATGTAGAGCCTCATGCTAAGTCTACATTGTATATAGTTAGCATAATATTCAATAAAAGATAGAATTTACTAACAACATTGCCTCTGGCATCATCTGTAAGTCCAAACCCACAGCTACCCCATCTAAGGCCAACCACAACTATAACATATAGTGACAGTGATTAAACATAACAAAAGGAACAACAAGTGAAGAGCCCAGCAACTGGAAAGAGCAGCAATAGGAATGACTGCATGACAAGGGCAGTGCAGTAAAATCTTTGACACCCTTGCCACCCTCAGTGCTTCCTCCAAGTGGTGTTCAATATGGAGGAGCACCGATTCATCAGTTGAGGGAGGGCAGTACGGGGCAATCAGCAGATTTCCTTGCCCATATTTGACCGGATGCCATGCGATTTCCTGGGGTCTGGAGTCGATGTTGAGGACTCCCAGGGCAACTCCCTCCTGAGTGTACGCCACTATGCTGCCACGTCTGCTGGGTCTGTCCTGCCGGTGGGACAGAACATACCCAGGGATGGTGATGGTGGTGTCTAGGACATTATCTGTAAGATATGATTCCATGAGGATGACTATGTCAGGCTGTTGCTTGACTAGCCTGTGAGGCAGCTCTCCCAATTTTGGTACTAGCCCCCAGATGTTAGTAAAAAGGACTTTGCAGGATCAACAGGGCTGAGTTTGCCACTGTTGTTTCCGGTGTCTAGGTTGATGCTGGGTGGTCCATCTGGCTTTATTCCTTTTTTGTGACTTTGTAACGGTTTGATACAACTGAGTGGCTTGCTAGGCCATTTTAGAGGGCATTTAAGAGTCAACCACATTGCAGTGGTGGCCAGGAATCTCAAAATCACTCAAGGACATGATCTCGAGCTCCATCACTTGAGCAATCTATTACCAAGAGCAAAAATCCATGGTATCTATGGTATCATTATCTCTATGCAGACCCTGGGAATGTCTTGGAATGGATCTTTTTGAGCTCAAGGGGAAGACATTCCTCATAGATGTTGACTATTACTTTAGATGGATTGAGGTTAAATGTCTTCATGGAACAACCTCAGAAGCTGTCATCAATTCACTAAAAGAATTTTTTGCCACACATGGCATTCCAGATCTTGACATTTCAGACAATGGTCCACAGTTTGTGATTGAAGGGTTCAAGAAATTTACAGAAGACTATGGATTTGTCTACACAACTAGTTCGTCCAGGTACACGCAAGAAAATGGAGAGACTGAGGAGAAAGAATGGCCAAAGCTTTGTTGAAAAAGAATGGTGATCTCAGCTTAACACTGTTGAGCTACTGCTCCACACCACTTCAGAATGGGTTAGCTCCGTCAGAACTTCTGACAGAATCAGCTTCCTGTTCTTCCACATCCACTCATGCCATGTCTAAAAACCTCTCGACATCGAGAGGGTAAGGTGGAAGGAGGATGACTATCGTGCAAATCAGACAAAAATATTACAATCACCGCCCTCGGTTGCATGAGTTAACAGAACTCCAACCAGGTGAACAAGTCTGGACAAGTGACCAGAATAGAGAAGGCCAAGAACTGGAAAAGACACAAAGTTCAAGATTTTAGCTTGTCAAGACCGAGAATGGGATAGTGCGAAGAAATAGAAGCACCTTCATATCAACAAGAAGACCATCAATAGAGTGGACTAACTACCCATCTGATCAGAAAGACCACCTGAACAGAGAACCAATAGCCTCTGAAGATTCACAAACTACAACAGAGTTCAAGAGAGAACATGGAGAACCTCCAGGAGAGATACAGACAAGATTGGACAGACAGGTGAAACCAACACAATGCTCATCTCTGTGAAGTAGATTTGAAGGCAGATACTCCAGGGGGAGATGTAGGATAAAGTGTTAATGTTAAATATGTAAATACATAGTCTACATCATCAGTGGTGTAAGATCACATGACAACAGAGCATGGAGACAGATAGTTCTATGTAGAACCTCGGCTGAGTCTACATTGTAAATAGTTGGCATAATGTTCAATAAAAGCTAGAGTTTGCTAACAGCATTGACTCCAGCATTATCTGTAAGTCCAGGCCCATGACTACCACACCTAAGAGCAACAATAACAATAACAGAATTAATAAGGTAACCAGGTGTCCTGGTTTTGCAGGGATAGCCCTGGATTTTCATTAAATGTCCTGGTGTCCTGGCAATTTCCTCAAAATTGTTCAACTGTCCTGGTTTTCAGCTTATCCCCTTTTGGACAATGTTTAAACTATGTCAATGGGAACAAGGCAGTGGCAAAATACTAATGCAACTGAGATGTAAATTGAAAAGGTACAGCAGGACTAGGGAGTGGGGCAGGCACCCAGTGATGATTGACAGCTGATCCCAGGGAGACACCCCCAGCCAGGCTTGTACCCCAGGAGCTCTCGCCAGATCTGTCCAGGCCACTCTCCTGGATGTGGTGTTGACAGCGTCTCTTAGCAATCATGAGCTCACTGATGGCGGAGAACGTGCGGCAGGTGGTGCAGCTCCAAGTAGAAGGGATAGGGAGAAACAGCTCAGTATTACACTGGAGTGGGGCATAATCACACAGACTCTCATATCCCTTTAACATGAGACTAAATATTACCGGGAGCAGATCCATGTGTCCTGGTTTTTGACTTTTAAGTATCTGATCACCTTGGCTATGAAGTTAGAAAGAGAACTTCTGTTCTTGTATGCTCCACAGACAGAAAAAAAACTTTCCTTGCCATTTCCTCAGCGGCCCATTAAAGAAGCATTAAAGAACTGTAAAAACTAATTGGTGTTTGCTGTGCACATGCTCCACCTAATTTTCATGCACTTTGTTGAAGGGCTGTGAAATAGGTGCAGGACATTTCTTTACATATTTAAATTGATCCAGTACTGATTTGATGCAGCAGCCTTGTTAGCCTAAAACAGTGAGGACTGATATGGTGCTGATTACATTGCCCTCAAGATCGGGTGCAAGATTTTGTTTCCAGGAGTTGGTATGTATTGTGCCAATTTTATACCCAAAACACAGGCAACACATACACTAATTTCTATCTCAGCGTGTCCAATTAAGATATTTGCTGAATGTGGTCTATGCCAAGTGCCAGGATATCAGATCAGACTCACCATGTAAATTGGAACATAAAAGATAGGGGTAGGAGTAGGCTATTTGGGCCTTTTGCCCTTCAGCAAGATCATGACTGATCTTCTACCTCAACTTCACCTGCCTGCTCCATCCCCATATCCCTTAGTACCAAAGATCTATTGACTTACGTGTTGAATTTACTAAATGACTCTGGTGCACATCCACAGCTTGTGGGATAAGAATTGCAAAGATTCACAACTCTTCATGTGAAAAAATTTTTCATCCCACTCCTAAATGTTTGAAGCCTTATTCTGAGACTGTGATCCTGTGTTCTGGATTCCCCAACCTGGGAATACATCCTCCCAACATCTATTCTATCAAGTCCTTAAAGAATTTTACATGTTTCAATTAGATCACATTTTATTCTTCTAATTTATTGGAAATAAAGGCCGAGTCTACTCAATCCCTCCTCATTGTATATTCTCTCATCTCAGGAATGAGCTTATTGAACTTTGATCGCACTCCCTCTAAGGCAAGTATATCCTTTCCTGGTTAAGGAGATCCAAAGAATACTCCAGTGGCTGAGTTTTCTGGCCCCCCAAGATTGGGAAGTGGAGTGGAGGGGACCGCCTGAAAATACCGGTGCTAGGCAGCTTTCAGTTATAGGACATCATTCCCAGCATCAGCAATGTTCACGAGGGTGGGGGCTGGTAGGAAAGGGACCCCGCTATATCCCCTAGTGAGGCCAATTAAATTTGTTAAAAAGCTCATTAAGAACTTGTTGGATGGAGAGTGGGGAATATTTAAAAGGATGCGTGGGTTAGTTCCAGATCGGAATCGATGAAGCAAGGGGCAGCCCTGCTCTGGATACCAGACCTCCAGCTCTACTGTGACATCTCACTTCCCTCTGGCGCAGTGGATGGTTTTGGCACAATCTGCCATTAGGACAACCAGCCGCCCCTGCGATGGCTGCCGTGGGGAGTCCCATGCTTCCTCCGACCTGCTTCCATTCCTGCCCCCATTGGGTCTAATCAGACAGGAAACCAATCTCCATACCTGTTAGGTGCTTACCACATGAAAATCTTAATTTTAGTCAGCTCCTCAATGGAGGTGGATTTCTGACCCAAAAACAAACTTGCCTATGTTGGAAATTCAGCCCCAGCTGTGGTCTCACCAAGGCCCTATATAATTGCAGTATGTCTTCTTTAATCTTATCCACAAATCCCTTTGTAATAAAAGCTAACATACCATTCACCTTCCTAACTCCTTGCTGTACCTGCATGTTAACTTTCTGTACAAGGACGTCCAGGTTCAGCATTTAAAAAGTATCCATTTTAAAAAAAAATTTCCTATCAAAGTGGATAACTTCACACTTCTCCATATTATGTTCTGTCTGCTGCATTCTTGTCCATTCCCTTAACCTGTCTACATCCCTTTGCAGCCTCTTTGCGTCCTCCTCACTGCTTACATTCTCATCTAAGTTTATATCATCAAGAAACTGGGATACATTACACTTTGTTCCCTCATCTAAGTCATTGGTATGAATTGTAAATCTTTACAGTCTAGTGAGTTGGTATGACGTAGAATGTTATTGTTTATTGCAAGGGAAATTAAATACAAAAGTAGGGAGGTTATGCTTCAGTTATACAGGACATTGATGAGACAACATCTGGAGTACTGTGTACAGTATTGGTCTCCTTACTTACAGAAGGATGTAAATGCATTGGAAGCAATTCAGAGAAGTTTACTAGACTAATACCTGGAATGGGCGGGTTGTCTCATGAGGAAAGGTTGGACAAGCTAGGCTTGTATCCACTGGAATTTAGAAGAGTAACAGGTGACTTGATTGAAACATATAAGATCCTGAGGGGCCTTGACAGCATGGATGTGGAGAGGATGTTTCCTCCTGTGGGAGAATCTAGAATTAGGGGTCACTATTTAAAAATAAGGGGTCGTCCATTTAAGACAGAAATGAGGAGAATTTTTTTCTCTCAGAGGGTCATGAGTCTTTGGAACTCTCCCTCAAAAGGCAGTGGAAGCAGAGTCTTTAAATATTTTTGAAGGCAGAGGTAGACAGATTCTTGATAAGCAAGGTGGTTAAAGGTTATTGGGGGTAAGCAGAAATGTAGAGCTAAGGCTACAATCAGATCAGCCATGATCTTATTGAATGGCAGAGCAGGCTGGAGGGGCCGAGTGGCCTACTCCTGCTCCTAATTCATTTCTTCGTACGTATGTTCGTGTGTGGAATGCACTGCCCGAAAGGATGGTGGGAGCAGATGCGATAGGAAAATTCAAAAGTGAATTTGATAAATACAAAATGGATAAATATACTAGGGTTGTGGAGGAAGACCAGGTGAGTGAGAATAATTGCACACTCTGCTCAAGAGCTGGTACAGGCACAATGGATCAAATGACCTCCTTCTGTGCTGTATCATTCTACATTTATATGGGCATATTGCCTGAATAATACCCAATGGAAAACGAATCCTACTTTTTCCAAGCAATTATTTATATATACACAACTTACAATGCAGGTTTTAGAACATTTATAACTATTTGTATACAAAAAAACATAAGTTGCATTTCCCAGCTAAGGTAAGTTCACACATGAAATCATTTCTTTGGTATACTAAGGCCCAGATTTTTGCCATGATGGAGAAGCTCTCCAACATGGTGAAAATCCCAAAAATGGCTGAAATTTCTAAGTCCCACCCCCGAACCCTGCATTTACCATCTTCATAGGAGCAGGGGTGGAGTTGGGCTGGGGTTCGGGCATGCACAATTCGCGGAGGCAGCTGGCCATTTAAATGACCAGCTGCCTCCACTGGAGTGGGATTTGGTAGGCCAGGCGATTAGAACAGATAAGAGGAGGTCTGAACTTGGTAGATTAGTTTGGATAGCCAGGTACCCCTTTGGAGAGGTAAGATAACCCTTTCGATAGGGTTGCGAGACCCCTTTGTGAGAGGTAAGGCACCCTCTGGGATTGTTAAAAGCGAACGTGATTATGTACTTTTTAACGCACAAACTCATTGGGACTGTCCAGCTGTCAAAGAACTGCCCAGCTGTCAAAGTTGTCAAGGAAATATCAAAGCAGTCAAAGAAGTGTCCAGGGATACTCGGGGAGTTGGCATGGAGATGGTAAGGGCAAAGGGCAGTGGGTGGGAGGCATGGGATAATATAGGTTGGCATGGATTAGGTATAGGGAGTGTGTGGGGGGGATGAAGGCTGGAGGGCTGTTTTTTGGTTTTTTTTCATTTATTTAAACACAGTGGTGGAGCATAGAGGCAGGCCTTCCCCCCAGCCTGCCTCCACACCCTGCCGCCTCTGCTCTTGTTATGGGATTGCCCACCCTGACTCCTATTTCAGCCCACCTCTTCCCAGCAGAAAATTCGACCTATGGACAGACATTTTAAAAGTCAGGTTCACCGAACCTCCCGATACCTCCTGACTCTATGCACCCAATCAAGAGACGAGAATCTAGGCCTAAATCTTTCTACAATTTGGAGACAAGTGTAAAATTTATTATATTTTTAGTTGGTATATCTTGTGCCCATTTGAACATTGTTGATGCCTTTCTCAAATCCATGTTGACTCTACCTAATCAGCTTATGTTTATGTCCCAACTATTAATGTCAGGTTAACTAGCCTATCATTTGCCATTTCTCTTTCACTTCTTTCTTGAATAGGAGAGTTACATTTCCTACATTTCAGTGCATGGGGGACTATTTTAGCATCTAGAGAATTCTAGAAGGTCAAAACCAATGCATCCACTATCTCTGTAGCTACCTCTTTTAAAACTCTAGGGGCAGAATATTGCGTTCGTTGGGTGAGTGCACGCCCGACCTGAATGAACGTAAAGAGTCACATGAGCAGGGACATGTTATTAACATTTTTTAATTCTTTATTTTTTATGTTCAAAAAGCTTCAGCTCCCTGAGGCAGCTCTGTGCCTCAGGGAGCTTTTACTGCGTGCACCCCCGCATGTGCATCCACGCTCGCCCTCCTTCCACCACCCCCCCCCAACACAGGCAGCGCTAAGCGCTGCAGCACATGATTTACTTTGGCTGGCTGTTAATTGACCAGCCAGTGTGAAATGCCAGTCGAGGCCTGACTGCAGGCGGTGGTCCGACTTGTGGCCACTCCCGCCCGCCCCCACCGAGCTTGCCCGACGACCAGAAAATCCTGGCCGAGGATGCAGGCAATTAGGTCTGGGGGATTTTGACTTGTGGTCCCATTCATTTCTCTGGTACTATTTCTTTACTTATATTCAGTAAAGGCACGTGGTCAGTGAAGGAAACTTTATCTGAGAGACAGAGACCGAGTGAGCTTAATTGGGAATTTGGTTCAAGGCGGGAATTCAGTGTATTGGGGGAAAGAGGTGCTTTAGATAAGGCTTACTGCAAGAAGTAAAATGTGCTGAGTGGGGAGCTTAGTGAAGGGCGGGGAGGAGGTGATTTTTTCTTTTACGCTTTTTCAGCCTCCAGTATTTGATTTGCACTTGGGCGCAGCAGAAGGAGCAGGTAAACCAGTAACTGGTATTATTAGAAACCGTGGCCAGAATTTTGAAGGTCAGGTGGGCTCGGTCGGTGGGCCCAGGAGCAGCCGGGAAACAGCCCGCCGCCCACGATTGGCTCCCGACCGTGATTTTACGCTTGCTGGCCAATTAAGGCCTGCCCAGCATCAAACGTGGTTCCTCACTGGTTGGGAAGAGGCGGGCAGGGGCAGGTGCTAATTTGCTTTGGTTCTCATGGCCTGCGTATGCTCCACTTCTTTTTTCTGGTGCAGTATGTAATGCTAAACATGAGTGGCTGGATATTTTATTGCAGTGAGTGGGCTTTGGATTCAAATGAAGAGGTCATTTCAGACATCCGGGATGGAGGCAGCAGCCCTGACATGAGGTGGAAGCAGATCTTTAGGGCCCTAGTTGAAGGAGCGTTGGATCAAGGTATCCCTGGTGTCCCTACCTCCCTGGAGGTTACCGAGGTCTGTATCCACGCCCTCAGCGTTCTCCTCTTCTGACTCACCACTGGATTTATTTCTCTGTGGCCTGTGCAGCTGTGTCAAGATCCTCTTCCTCCAGTGGGTCTTTCCTAGCCAGTGCCAGATTGTGGAGAGCGCAGCATGCAACAACTATTAGTGACACCTGCTCTGGGGGATATTGTAGTGCTCCCCCTCAACGGTCCAGGCATCAGAAGTGCATCTTGAGAAGACCTAAGGTCCTCTCCATCACCTCCCTACCTATGGTCCTCTCCATCACCTCCCTTGTGGAGCCATGACTCCTATTGTAACGCTGCTCCGACTCTGTTCTTGGGTGGTGGAGAGGCGTCATGAGTCATCTCTTCAACAGACAGCCCAACCATCTTAAGCAGCCATTCATCCAGTTGAACTGGAGCACTGAAGAGCCTTGGCACCTAGGAGTGTTTCGCGATGTACACGTCATGGAAGCTGCCTGGGCACCTTGCACAGACTTGTAGAATCTGCATCCTGTGGTCACACACTATCTGCATGTTCATGGAGTGGAACCTGTTCTTGTTGACAAAGGCACCGGGCTGACCCACTGGTGCCTTGATGGCCACATGTGTGCAGTCGATTGCACCCTGGACGCGGGGGAACCCAGCAATTCGCTCAGCCTGGCTGGCCTTGTCCGTACGGTAAAGAATAAAGATCAGTACCCATCTGAACAGAGCTTCAGTCACCAGCTTGACACAGCTGTGGACAGTTGGTTGGGAGACTCCACACAGATCCCCCATTGAGCCCTGGAAAGAGCCAGAGGCATAGAAGTTGAGGACCACTGTGATCTTCAGAGCCACTGGCACGGGGTGTCCACCCATATAGTTAGAGCTGATCTCTGGCCCAATCATCTGACAGACAAAGGTCACGGTTTCCCTTGAGAGTTGGAGACTCATTCAGCATTGCACCTCGAACATATTGGGGTAGCTGCATCGCCGCCTGTAAACACCAGCAGCAGAATAGTGCCATCTTCTGTGACCCCTTCTGTCTTGGACCTGAGTCCCTTGTGCCTGCGCCTCTCCTCCCACAGATCGCTCCCATGGAAGCTGCACTGGGGCACCTGGCCTCCTCTCCCTTCTGCCCCTCTCTTTCTTCTTAGAGGTGCCACCAGAGGAGACCACAATCCCCATTACTACAGTAATGAAGGCAGTCTGGTACCTGGAAGGGTCCACATGGTCTGAATCCTCTAGGGCCCTGGCAGACACCAATAAGTGCCAAAACCTATTAGGAGGATTATAAATTAATTAGCAATTATTAAATAATTAACACATATTGTTGATAGGTAGGGCAGGTGATGTGCTGCAATTTCAGTATGTGGGAACTTCTGGATACAGGTATGATCCAGGGCAAACACATCTGTAGTAAGTGTTTGCAGTTGCAGGAACTTCAGCTCAGAGTTATTGAGCTGGAGACCGAGCTGCAAACACTACAGCGCTTCAGGAAGGGGGAAAGTTATCTGGACACTTTATTCCAGGAGGCCGTCACACCCCTTAGGGTAGGGTCTTCTGATTTGGTCAGTGGTCAAGGACAGGAGAATGAAATCGGACGGACTATCCAGCATTGACCTAGACACCAGAAATGACAGCAGCAATCGCAACCCTGTCGACTCTGCAAACATTTAAGGGAATATTTCAGAATTCAAAGAACAGATACATTACAACGAGTATGAAGAAGTCCAAGGGATGGATACACCATCCATGGGGGCTAGTGCCAAAATTGGGAGAGCTGTCACACAGACTAGACAAGCAACAGCCTGAGTCATCCTCACGGAATCGTACCTTACAGATAATGTCCCAGACACCACCGCCACCATCCCTGAGTATGCCAGTCCCAGTCAGTTATACAGTAAGGAGGGCACAAAATGTATTCTGGATGAGGGATTCAATGTCCATCACCACTACTGACTGAGCTGGCCGAGTCCTAAATGACATAGCTGTTAGACTGGGTCTGCGGCAGGTGGTGTGGGAACCAACAAGAGGGAAAAACATACTTGACCTCATCCTCACCAACCCGCCTGCCGCAGATGCATCTGTCCATGACAGAATCGGTAGGAGTGACCACTGCACAGTCATTGTGGAGATGAAGTCCCGCGTTCACATTGAGGATACCCTCCATCGTGTTGTGTGGCCTACCACCGTGCTAAATGGGATAGATTTCGAACAGATCTCGCAACTCAAGACTGAGCATCCGTGAGGTGCTGAGGGCCATCACAGCAGCAGAATTGTACTCAAACACAGTCTGTAACCTCATGGCCCGGTATATCCCCTACTCTACCATTACCATCAAGCCAGGGGATCAACCCTGGTTCAATTAAGAGTGCAGGAGGGCATGCCAGGAGCAGCACCAGGCATACCTTAAAATGAGGTGTCAACCTGATGAAGCTATAACACAGGACTAGTTGCATACCAAACAGCGTAAGCAGTAAGTGATAGACAGACCTAAGTGATCGCACAACCAATGGATGAGATCTAAGTTATGTAGTCCTGTCACATCCAGTAGTGAATGGTGGTGGACAATTAAACAACTCACTAGAGGAGGAGGCTCCACAGGTATTCCCATCCTCAATGATGGAGGAGCCCAGCACAATCTTCAACCAGAAGTGCCGAGTGGATGATTCATCTCGGCCTCCTCCAGAGGTCCCCAGAGTCACAGATACCAGTCAATCCAATTCACTCCATATGATATCAAGAAATGGCTGAGGGCACTGCATAGTGCAAAGTCTATTGGCCCTGACAATATTCCAGCAATGCTACTGAAGACTTGTGCTCCAGGACTTGCCGCACCCCTAGCCAAGCTGTTCCAGTACAGCTTCAACACTGGCATCTACCCGGCTATGTGGAAAATTGCCCAGGTATGTCCTGTACACAAAAAGCAGGACAAATCCAACCTAGCCAAATACCACCCCATCAATCGACTCTCGATCACCAGTAAAGTAATGGAATGGGTCATCAACAGTGCTATCAAGTGGGACTTGCTTAGCAATAATCTGCTCACTGACGCCCAGTTTGGGTTTCGCCAGGGCCATTCAGCTCCTGACCTCATTACAGCCTTGGTTCAAATATAGACAAAATAGCTGAACTCCCGAGGTGAGGTGAGAGTGACTGCCCTTGACATCAAGGCAGCATTTGACAGAGTGTGGCATTAAGGAGCCCTAGCAAAACTGGAGTCAATGGGAATCAGGGGAAAAACTCTCCACTGGTTGGAGTCATACCTAGCACAAAGGAAGATGGCTGTGGTTGTTGGAGGTCAGTCATCTCAGCTCCAGGACATCACTGCAGGAGTTCCTCAGGGTAGTGTCCTCAGCTCAACCATCTTCAGCTGCTTCATCAATGACCTTCCTTCCATCATAAGGTCAGAAATGGGGATGTTCACTGATGATTGCACAATGCTCAGCACCATTCGCAACTCCTCAGATACTGAAGCAGTCCATGTCCAAATGCAGTAAGACCTGGACCATATCCAGACTTGGGCTGACAAGTGGCAAGTAACATTCGCGCCGCACAAGTGTCAGGCAATGACCATCTCCAACAAGAGCGAATCCAACCATTGTCCCTTGGTGTTCAATGGCATTACCATCGCTGAATCCCCCATTACCAACATCCTGTGGGTTACCATTAACCAGAAACTGAATTGGACTAGCCATATAAATACGGTGGCTACAAGAGCAGGTCAGAGGATAGGAATTGCGCAATGAGTAACTCACCTCCTGACTCCCCAAAGCCTGTCCACCATCTACAAGGTACAAGTCAGGAGGGTGATGGAACATTCCCCACTTGCCTGGATGAGTGCAGCTCTCACAACACTGAAGAAGCTGGACACTGTCCAGGACAAAGCAGCCCACTTGATTGGCACCACATCCACAAACATTCATTCCCTCCACCACCAACACACAGTAGCAGCAGTGTGTACCATCTACAAGATGCATTGCAGCAATTCACCAAGACTCCTTCAACAGCATCTTCCAAACCCACGATCACTACCATCTACAAGGACAGGGACAGCAGATAGATGGGAACACCACCACCTGGAAGTTCCCCTCCAAGTCAGTCACCATCCTGACTTGGAAAAATATCGCTATTCCTTCACTGTCGCTGGGTCAAAATCCTGGAACTCCCTTCCTAAACAGCACTGTAGGTGTACCTAAACCACATGGGCTGCAGCGGTTCAAGAAGGTAATTCAGCATCACCTTCTCATGCAACTAGGGATGGGCAATAAATACTGGCCCAGACAGCAATGCCCACAACCTGTGAATGAATAAAAGATAAAGATTAATGAAGGGGGAAAATTAGAGTATGAGAGAAAGCTAGCCAGAAATATAAAAATAGATAGTAAGAGTTTCTATAAATATTTAAAAGAGAAAAGAGTTAACAAAGTGAGCATTGGTCCTATAGAAAGCGAGCCTGGAAAATTGATAATGGAAAACAAGAGGATGCCAGATGAAATAAACAGGTATTTTGCATCAGTTTTCACTATAGACGATACAAGTAACATCCCAGAAGCAGCTATAAATTAGGAAATGGAAGGGAGTGTGGAACTCAGGAAAATTAAAACCACCAGAAAAGTGGTACTGAGTAAATTGTTGGAGCTGCGGGCTGACAAGTGCTCGGGTCCTGGCGGACTTCATCCTAGGGTCTTAAAAGAAGTGATTAATGAGATAGTTGATACATTGGTTTTAATTTTCCAAAACTCCCTAAATTTGGGGAAGATCCCATTAGATTGGAAGATAGCAAATATAACTGCACTATTCAAAAAGGGAGGGAGACAGAAAGCAGGAAACGTTAGGCCAGTTAGCTTAACATCTGTCATAGGGAAAATGTTAGAAGTTATCGTGAAAGAGAAATCATGTTTAACCAACTTATTGGAGTTCTTTGAGGAAATAACATGTGCTGCAGACAAAGGAGAATTGGTGGATATACTGTACTTAGATTTCCAGAAGGCATTTGGTAAAGTTCCACATCAGAGGTTATTGCGTTGGATAAAATCTCATGGTATAGGGGGTAACATATTGGCTGATTAACAGGAAGCAGGGAGTAGGCATAAATGGGTCTTTTTCAAGTTGGCAAGATGTAATGAATGGTGTGCAGCAGGGATCAGTGCTGGGGCCTCAACTATTTACAATCTATATAAATGACTTGGATGAAGGGATGGATGGGATGGTTGCCAAATTTGCTGATGACACAAAGAGGGGTAGGAAAGTAAGTTGTGAAGAGGAGATAAGGAGGCTACAAAAAGAAATAGATAGGTTAAGTAAGTGGGCAAAGATCTGGCATATGGACTATAATGTGGGAAAATGTGAAATGATCAATTTTGGCAGGAAGAATAAGAGAGAAGCATATTATCTAAATGGTGAGAGATTGCAGAGCTCTGAGATGCAGAGGGACCTGGGCATCTTAGTGAATGAATCACAAAAGGCTAGTATGCAGGTACAGCAAGTAATTAGGAAAGCTAATAGAATGTTATTATTTATTGCGAGGGTAATAAAATACAAAAGTAGGGTGGTTATGCTTCAGTTATACAGAGCACTAGTGAGACCACATCTGGAGTACTGTGTACAGTATTGGTCACCTTATTTAAGGAAGGGTGTAAATGCATTGGAGGCAGTTCAGAGAAAGTTTACTAGACTAATACCTGGAATGGGTAGGTTGTCTTATTAGGAAAGGTTGGACAGGCTAGGCTTGTATCCATTGGAGTTTAGAAGAGTAAGAGGTGACTTGATTGAAATATATAAGATCCTGAGGGGTCTTGACAGAGTGGATGTGGAGAGGATGTTTCCCCTTGTGGAAAAATTTAGAACTAGGGGACACTGTATATAAATAAGGGGTCGTCCATTTAAAACAGAGATGAGGCAAAAATTTTCTCTCAGGCGATCGTGAGTCTTTAGAACTCTCTTCCTGAAAAGACAGTGGAAGCAGAGCCTTTGAGTATTTTTAAGGCAGAGGTGGATAGATTCTTGGTAAGCAAGGGGGTGATAGGTTATCAGGGGTAGGTGGGATGCAGATTTGAGGCTACTGTCAGATCAGCCATGACCTTATTGAATGGCAGCACAGGCTTGAGGGGTTAAATAGCTTACTCCTGCTCCTTGTTCATATGTTTGTATTTCTTTTTGCATCTCATTCCTGCTAAATGCATATTCCCCAATGTTCCTGAAATGTTTCACGTACCTTCTACCATGAAGTCAAATACAAAGGGTCAGATTTTCATCTTGAGGGCAGGAATCGGGAGTTTGGGATTTCCCAACATCATGATCCAGCCTCTTGTCCAGCAGTGCCCATCCACACTATCTTCAAGATTTAGATGGAAGTGGGTGATGCCAAAGCAGCTAGGTTAAAAGGCCCACCTCCATTTGTTGAGACATCAAACCAAATCTGGACATAAGTGGGGACCCCCTAGCCTTCACCCCTTTCTGCCCCACCCCTTTCACCTCCCCTCACTCCCCGCAAAAGGAACCTCCAGAGATGAAAATGCTAAAGCCTTGGAAGTCAGCCAGAAGCTCAGTGAAAGTTTTGAAACAGCTGAACTGATGGCTGAGCTGAAATTCAGAGACAGTGAAAGTTCAGCCATTTGTCAAAGCTTTGAAACAGTCCAAAAAATGTCTAAGCTTAACTTCAAGGAAAAGGTGAGTGCAAAGTGGACAATTCACATAGTAAAATCTAAATTTCACTATTGTGCAATGCACAATAGCACTTTATCCATGGATAATGCACGCAAATGCATCTGAATACTTTTCCACTTTCACAATGCTGTTCAATTTAATGGTCACTTACCTTTTCCAAACAAAGCTTTAACATCAATCAGTATATTAGAAACTTATGACACAGCATCTCATTATGACATGTGAAGTTGGTAAATGCTTTTGAACTTACCTGCCATACAACTTCCAACTCCAAAATATGGTTTCTCCCATGGTTCAAGACATCTCTGCTGGTGTGAACCACACCACTTCAATAGCCAACCCGACTCCTTGAAAATTGTGGGGTCTCTGAAATGCCCATTCCTGCAATGGAGCCAGCAACTTTGGGACAGCTGGATGCAGGCTCATGACCTGTTCCCTTTCCCACACTGATCAAAATTGCTCGTGCCAGGAATGGGGGTGGGAATCCTGGAATCAGATCCACCCGCTTCTTTTTTTGCCCACCCAATGCGGGTTGGCCACACGACTGGACAGGAAAATCCAGCCCAAAGTATTTGCTTAATGTCTCTGCAATTGCCTTATTACACATTATAGTTTCTCCTGACTCTGCCTCTAAGGGATCCATGTTTACTTTTGCTAATCTCTTCCTATTTGCTTGCCTACAAAAACTTTTACAATCTGTTTTTTATGTGTTTGACTCCTTGCTATAGATAATTGATGGAAACAGTTCAAAATCAAGCAAAATAGATACTTTCAATTGCTTTTGTTCTGATGAATATCTCATTTATTCTCCTTCAGGCTACTATACTGAAATCCCCAAACTGCAACAGATTTTCATTGCTTTTTATTATGGATGATAAAATGTGGCCCAACACTTAATAAAGTTTTCTTATGCAACCTCAGTTGAAATGCTATATTCCTTCTGGAGCTTTTACTCTTGAATTCATACTTAGTATTTTGTTTTCAGGAGACAGTTGGAGAGACCGCATTAACTATGATTGTATAAATAGCTATTGATCGTAACATTAACAAGGACAATTGATGATGTTAACAGTTACAGAACTAATTTTTTGTGATGTGCAATTGGTTTTTACCTTAAAAGGCAGTCAGAAGGTTACATGGAATTACATGACAATGAAAACTGATTAAGTACACATAAGTGTAATCCAGCAATAAAAATGCCAATTTAGCTAATTTGGCATCTACATTAATGCATTTAAGGTGAAATAGGTAAGACAAGAGGGAGAATAAAATAGAAATGCATGCTGATAGGGTGAAATGAAGTAAGGCAGGAGGAGGCTCATGTGAAGCATAAACACTGCCAAAGACCTGTTGGGCTGAATGGCCTTTTTTGTGCCATTAATACTATCTAATACTGTGAACTAAAGCAATGAAATCTTAATGTTTTCCTGAATTATTTCAGTGGCATTGTTAATCTATTTATTTTAAACAGCAACATCTTGGATTTACAAAGCAGCTTTATAACGAAGTAAAGGTTCCAAGATGCTTCCCAGTTATAGAAGAGTTATGAGAGGCAACTAAAAACATCATTAAATAACAGATGAAATTTTCCTGGCCCCTTGGAGGTGGGTTTGGAGGCCAGGGCAGCCTGAAAAATTGTGGGAAAATGTGTTTGGCCAGCTTCCTGATGTGTTCCTGCCTCCTGCCTGCGGCTGCTACCAGCAACCTGCCCATTCACTGCTGGACCCTAATTAAGATCATTAAGGACTAATCACTGGCAATTGTCTGATAGGAAGACAGGTTTGCCAGTATTGCACAGGCTGCACAATGTGACACTTTTGCCTTGAAGCCTCCAATGTGTTGCCAGGCTTTTGACAAAAGAGTTTCTTTAATTTGAGAATGTAATGTGCAACAGTCTCACTTGGCAACTGTTTTCTTTCACAGAATACAATTTTCAGTGCAATCTCATTCTTAGTCACTCCATAATATGAGTCCAGAAACTCATTAATTTCAGAATGGTCCATAGTAGTGGGGTCACCCAAGCAACATTGGTTAGACACCACCTCAAAAGCATCCGGCAAAAGCCTGGCAATGCATTGGCAGCTTTAAGGCAAGAGGTAGGAGTGCCGATTGATTTTGCACATTCATGTATAAAGGAGCCAGATCTGAGCCTTTTGTTATATTGCACTCCCTGTTGCCCTTTCTGTTGGGGAGGTGCAAATAAAATTAGTTCAATAATGGCTGCTTGCCGTTGAGCACACGTTAGTCTTAGTGCAATAAGCAGCAGAAAGCTAACGATAAGGCTGGGATGGAATTTTCTTTTACATTTTATTTGTGAAATTAAGGACTGAAGAACATTGTGACACATTTCTGGAACTCCTAAAGTTGATTTTGAAGAGGTTTGAGCAACTTGAAAGATTACTCCATCATCTC
Source organism: Cetorhinus maximus (assembly GCF_964194155.1). NCBI lineage: Eukaryota > Metazoa > Chordata > Chondrichthyes > Lamniformes > Cetorhinidae > Cetorhinus > Cetorhinus maximus. Next base: position 58,477,462 of record NC_135885.1, on the reverse strand, counting down.
CAGGTCAGCATTGTATGTAATTGAAAAAAAGGCATATTTGGGGACAATCGGGAAATTCTACCCTAACAAAGAAGACTGATGTAATTGCCAGCAAAGATAACACAATTGACTGAAAGAGAATAAAACAGGAGATGAGGATAAAGTAAATGTTTTCCTCACCATGATGGGGCCAAATTCTTTTGAGGTGGTGTCTAACCAATGTTGCCTGCATAACCCCAGTACTATGGTCTATTCTGAAATTAGTGAGATTCTGGACTCATATTATGTCATGACTAAGAAAACATTGCACTGAGAATTGCATTCTGTGAAAAAAAAATGAGAATCTTGCAGATTACATTCCCGAATTAAAGGAACTCTCTTGTCACCTTTGGTATAACACAAACTTAGATATCAACTTAGAAACACCTTTGTAGGAGGCCTAATGAACAGTAAAATCCAGCCCAAACTTTTGAACAAGGGCTATAAGTTGACGTACATAGAAGCCTGCAATAAGGCCACAACCATAAAAATGGCAGCAAGAGATTGTGTAAATTGCAAGAGAGTTCTTTTCTTGAGCTGGCAGGTGAGGTCTGCCAGATTTCAGTGACACCCAGGCCATGGCAGCCAGGTTCACAGTCTCAGCGTCAGGAACTTAGATGCTACCATTGCCATTGAAGATAGTTTGTGACCACAAGACGTAGATTCTGCAAGTATGTGCAAGGTACCCTGGCAGCTCCCATGATGCTTATATCCTCAGACACTCCCAGGTGCCAAGGCTACTCAGTGCTCCAGCCCGACTGGATGGATGTTTGCAGGGTGACAAGGGCTATCCATTCAAAAGGTGGCTTATGATGCCTCTCTACCACCCAAGAACAGAGGTAGAGCAGCGTTACAATACGAGTCATGGTTCCGCAAGGGCAGTGACAGAAAGGCCAGAGGCCTTCTAAAGATGTCCTTCTGATGCCTGGACCATTCAGGGGAAGCACTACAATACACCCAAGAGCAGGTGTCACTGATAGTGGTTGCATGCTGCACTCTCCACAATCTAACTCAGGCAAGGGGGCACCCACTGGAGGAAGAGGATCTTGAGGCAGCTCCGCTGGCCACAGAGGATGAATCCAGTGGTGAGTCAGAAGAGGAGCATGGTGAGGAGAAAGCTGAGGGCATGGAGGCAGACCTCTGTATCCTTCAGGGAGGCAGGGACACCAAGGATGCCTTCATCCAGTGCTCCTTCAGCTAGGCTGCCAAAGATCTGCTTCCACCTTATGCCAGAGCAGCTGCCTCCATCCCTGATGTCTGAAATGACCTTTTAATTTGAACCCAAGGTGCACTCAGTGCCTGTGCAATAAAGTTTAGAGCCGCTCACGTGCCCAGCAGGCGTGCCCAGCACCAAAAAAAGGTGAAATATACTCAGGCCATTAAGACAAAAGCAAAATTCATATAATTTTGACACTCAAAACAAATAAACATTACCATATTTGGCGTTAATGCCTACACCAGTAAACATATAAATAAAACATGTTAGAACAGAAGATCACCTGTGACCAGTCCCTCTTGTGCTCATGGTGCCTTAAACTTACGTTTATGAGTGCTACGTCTTGGTGCCCTCCACCCCCCTCTCTGGCAGCTGCATTGGAGACAACCTGCTGACTCTGGTGTCTTTTTGGCATTGATGACCTTGGTGGTCATCCTCTGGCCAGTGGAGCCTGTGTTAGCCCCGACTGGGAGGGAGCGGCCAGTTCCACGGCTGGCATCCCCCAGTCATCGCAGTCTTGTCAGATGCAACAGTCACTGACAGAGGGGCAGAGGAGGGGCTGCTGCTGTCATCCAGAGTGCCCTGAGAGGAGCCCACAGAGATGATAAGAGGGTTGTGCACCAACGTGAGGTCGCTCTGGACCTCCCTGCTCGCCATTGATGGACGGGCACCTAGCTGGGATACTGGTGCCTCATCCATCTCCCACACTAGCACTGACCACCTGAGCTCAGTGCCAGTGTGAGGGCTTGCAGGTCTGAGCGCAACCCCAGGAACCCCTCATTCTCTTCCTGGAGCTGCCTCTCCATGAGAATTGCCACTCTCTCAATGGAGGAGGCAGTGCACTCGGTGATGAGGGTCAACACAGTGCTCATGCTCCTCGTGGACTCCTCCACAACAGCGACCATGGCACGCATACCATCATGGATCTCCACCAGATCCTCCCGCACATCTTGCTGGACATCCAGCATCTGTCGCCTAATGGACGACTCCAGAGGCTCATCATCAGCCTTCGGTTCAGCAGCGTCCTGGTCCCCAGAAGTCCTCCGACTGCTGGTACACTGGGCACTCTCTGCCTCCGCCTGCTCCTCAAGCGGGTGTGAAGTGCCCTCATCGCTGTACACCGACATTCTAGCTGATGATCTAATGCCCACCGAGGTGCTAGTATCTGCGCTGGTGCCTGGTTCAGAGAGTGGGTGTGACACAGATGCATCTGAAGCCCGGTGGTCCTCTGGTGTCAAGGGTCGCTCTTCAGGATCGTGCATACGAGTGCGTTCTGGCAAATCTAAGGGAGAACAATGACATGTCATTAGTTTAAGTCATCACGCTGTCACTGTGCATGCCAGGCACCCTGGTGAGACAATGGAGATCTGTATCATGGTGCCATCGTCTTTCAATGATCAATGGGGACTCCAGGTTTGAGGCTCCCATTAATGATGAGACTACACAAGAATGTTTGCTCAATCCGACACCCTCACCTCTGTGCACTGCACTCTTACCTTCGTCAGAGACCCCTGCCTCTCCACCACCGGCTGACCGAGGTGGGTGGTGGCTCTCCAGCTCCAAAGTATCCATTTTAAACCTTGTCATGATTTGGAGGTTTGGGGGCCTCCACCTGTCCTTAACCTCTCGATGGTGTTTTGGCTCCACTTCTCCTGAAAGGACAGAGGAGCATTGATTAGTCCACTTTCTACGTGCAGCGCCATTGCAGCCGGGCTAACCCCACATGAGGAACACCTTGCAGGGCACATCCAGGTTGTGGCCCTCGAGCCTCAAGGCACTAAGGCCAAGCAGCCAGGGCTCACCCCCTTGGCCAGCTCTGGCATCATTGACAGTTGCCACTCAGACTCTAACACCCCTAAGCTCCACAGGGGGATGACCAGCCCTTAACACTTCTCCACACTGATCCATGCCAACACAGTACTCGCCCTTGCCGAGCGCAGCAGGTCGTTGAACCTTTTGTGGCACTGCACCCCTGTGTGCCTCATGACGTCATTGCTGCTGACCTTGGCTGCCACCCCTTTCCAAGCTTTTTTGGCCTTATGCAGTGGCCTCCTCCTGCCATCCCTGGGAACGAGGATGTCCTACCTGACACCCACCTTCTCCATGAGGACCACGAGGCACTCGTCCAAGAAATGGGGGGCTGAGTGCCCATCTGACCTGCCCTCCCGCCTGTCATCTCCAGCCGCTGGTGAGGCCATTGCTCCAGTCTCCAGTCTGTAGAAAGACTCTCCCTGGCAGCCTTCAGGGAGCTGCTGCTGCCAATTTCAAACCGCCTGCTGGGACGCCATTGGACCCAATGCCCGACAGGCCCCCGCCCCTGACCAGCCCTTACTGACCATAGGGAAGAGGTGTTTCACACTGGGCGGGCCTTAATTGGCCAGCGTGAAATCGTGGTCATGAGCTGATCGCGATCGGGGGCCTATTTCCCAACCACTCCCGGGCTCACTGATCGCACGCACCCAACGAGGGAAAAATTCAAGCCATGGTTTAACTGGACCAAGTTGTTTACAATAGGGATCAGTAAGAGTACGTCTGATATCGGGAAGTTTTAAGAGATCACAAATTGGTCTTTGAACAAGGAAGACCAAATGATAAAATTAGGCATCACAAGTCTGAAGTTGAGATCAAGGGCAATGTACAGTTGACCTTTTGCAAGGCTTGTGCCTTATTCACAGTTAAAAGCAGTAAGTGAAGAGTTGGTGAAACGTTGTGAAGTGTGTCTCAGAATGAGAAAGGATCCAACCAAGTTCCTTTCTTTCCATGGTCAAACAAAAGCAAACTGTGGGATTGAATACATGTCAATTCCTTTAGTGTGGAAGGGAAAGAGAACCTTGTTTTGGTCAATAGTTATAGCAAGTGGACAAAAGTTGAGTCTGTGCCCAATTTGAGAAGTTGGTTTGCAATGTATGGGTTTCCAGTGGTGTTGGTGCCAGATAATGGTCCACAATTTACATCAAAAGAATTTGAAATATTTCTGAGTAAAATGGAGTCAAATGCACTCTAGTACCGCCATATCACGCAACAGCAAATGATTCTGCAGAAAGGAGTAGACAGATTGTGAATAGATCTTTTCAGAGTATTTGCTAGGCAATAATATCCATGTTTCTCTTCAACACAGGCTAGACAATTTTCTGTTCTCTTCCAGAATAACCCCATGGTCTACATTAGGTTGCTTAACTTACAAGATAGGGTTTAAGCACACTTTTAGGGGGAGAATTTTTCCTTTGGGAGCGGGAAGGGCTGGGTGCGGAGCCAATCGTGACAGTGTCACACGAGCTGCGACATGTTTGTGAAGTTAGTAAAATGTATTTATTTAATTTATAAAAGCTCCAGGAAACCTCATCCCGCCCGTGGATGAGGTTTCCTGAAAAACTCAAAGGCCGCTTGGGCTCTTCACCTGCCCGCCAACCTTAAGGTTGGATGGGCAGCATTCTTAACAAGTGTAATTACTTTTGTAATGGCCTTAAGAGGCCATTGACAGTTTGATGGGCATGCAGCCGCCTCCGATGCGTGCCCGCCGAATGAAATATCGAAATGATGTGCGATGACGTCAGAATGCACACCATCGCATCATCGCGCATCATTTTACACATTGGCGTGTTGGGCCTGCCCCCGCACACTGACCTGAAGATTCAGCCCTAGGACAGGGTTTAGTTTGCTTAAGCCTGACTTCAACAGTAAAGTGAGAGAAAAGCAAGGCAAAAAGCAAGGCATGAAACTTTGAGAGTTCAGTGCTGGTCAGAAGGTCATGGTGAAAAACCACAGAGGTGATAAGGAGAAGTATATGTTGCAGTTGGGGTAAAGGGACTCAGTGCATTCACATATCTAGTGAAGATTGGAGAGAGGCTCCATCAGTATCATATAGATCATTTGCTTGAAAACGGAAACTCTCAGTCAACCTGAGCAGCACTCAACTTTCCCATTGGGGCTGCGGGCCCACCCTCCTTTTTGCTCCTCCGATTCCACCCACCCCCCACCCCGGCGTCCATGTTCTGCCCACTGTCCCTAATTGGATGGAAATGAAGAGGCGACCTCCTATAAAATTAAGCTACCAAAACATCCAGTCTCAAGACACAGAAATAACCCTGGCATTGGTTTCCGACGTCCAGGGGAGATTTCAGCCCGATTGGTTTTGAGAAGACTTTGAAAGCAGAAAGGGAAGTAATGACAGGGGTTTTGGGGTGGGGAGGGAGAGTTCAGGGGAGTATGGCAAGATTCTTGAAAAATCAGCAAGCAATTGTGGAGCACAGGAGGCCAGAGTTAGGACCAAAAGATAAGGAGAGGTGATACCATTTGCTGGGAAGAGGAAAATTTGCAAATAAAGCCAAAACTCTTAAATCAGTAAATTGGGGATAAGAAGCTAATAAAGATCAGCCAGGATGGAATTTGGTGTGAGAGTGACTTAGTCCAAAACAGACTGCAAGGATAGGATTCTAATAACATTTGTGGACTGTGTTACAGAAACTGAGACAAAAAAGCATGTCAAAGCAGCAATGGGGTGAGGTAAGGGTGAAGGTAATGTGCAGCTAATTTAAGTAAGTGGCCTGGGTGATGTTTAGTGTATGGGGTTCAAAACTCAGCTCAGGTTAAATCAAGATTGTGATTAATTTTCAAAGTTTGCATCTACTATCCCACAGCATGATTTCAAAAAGAGATTTTCAATGAGGAATTTTAAAGGCAAGGCCGAATTTTGACTTGAAAGTAAAATTTTCCTTTCATGTTACCATTCTAAATTTATGTGCTCCTACGATATACCTATTAGTAAACCATTTAATGTATGGCTACTTAAGACAGTGCAGGCAGTACTAGTATTTAAATTTAAATGAAATTCTCAAAATGCAGAATGATGTCAAGAAATAGCCATAATCACCAGAGTATGAAAATTTGATAGGCTATTACTCATCATTGATAAAGTGGTACAGCAAGCACAAGCAATGCTAAAATGGCATCCTCATTAATGTCCATTAGTAGATAATTAATGGAGATTTATAGAACTGACTGATTGCCAGGTAGCACCAATTCTGACTCCCTAAGTACCACCTATGGTTGTGCCCATTCTACATAATTGGTTCTGCTTGTATTCTTACCAGCTTTGTAAAAAAATGTTAGCTTTCTTTTTGAGGAATGGGGTTGTGTTCACCGAACCAAAAAAAATTCAATGCTGGAAAACACATCTCCATTTTTGTCATCCATTGGACATAAGGCTGTACCCTGTACCCTGATAGTATAGGCAGAATTGCTGGCTGGTCTGTGTAGAGACTGTGAAACTGCACTCAAAGTGAATGTGCTTATGATTTTGTTATAAATGGTAACAAAAGCCATCCTTCCCCTACTGTGTCTTAATCTTAACTTCAAAGGAGCATTCCTACTGAAAGCAGTGTGACATTTTCATTTCTCACCCTGGTCTCATTGGAAGAGGCTGTCAATTTAATATCAAATCACAGGTACAAAACACCAGTGTGCTAACCCAGTGTCCTATTTATAGTTTGCCTTTAAATAATTATGTGTGTTTTCTACTCTAATTACCATTAAGTGACAGTCAGGCTAAGCATAGTAAAGGCAGATATAAGGGCAATGAATGTGATAGTGATTTAGAACTTACATGTCTCACCATGGGAACAGTACAATACAGTACGAGTGCCATGTCATTTATTTTGCAGCAGCAATGGATTATTGGAAAATATATTAAAACAAATTATATTATATGCTATAGAATAGTATACTAAATTTAATGTAAAATATTATACACTATTATTGCACACTTCAAGAGATTACTTTGTCTGAAAAGTAGCTCCTGATGCCAGAGAATATTCTTAGGGGAGGATTTTCCCCTTGTCGGTTGGTTGCAGCAGGCAGGCCCGGGAGTGGCTGTGCAACATTCCCCGATCGGGCCCTGACTGTGATTTTATGCTGGCTGGCCAATTGACAGCCAACCAGCGTGAATTGCGCGCTGCAACACTCAGCGCTGCCGGGCTGGGAGAGGGGGAAGGAGGGCGAGCGGGGAAATTTGTGCCTGGGTCCACTCGCAGAAAGCTCCCTGAAGGCACAGAGCTGCCTCAGGAGCTGAGGATTTTTAACTTTACAAATAAAGATTTTAAAATTAAGGAAAACATGATTCTGTCACATGAGCAGGGACATATTAAAATTGAGTTTTAACAAGTTTTTAATTTTTTTAAACCGCTCTTCGAAACCTCAGCCCACCCATGGATGAGGAATCGCAAAAAATGCAAAGGCCGCTTGGCCTATTTGCCCGCCCATCAACCGTAAGGTTGGATGGGCAGGGAAAAATTCAACTTAATTATTTTATTAATGGGCTTAACGGCCCTCTTAATTGTCGGCTGGAGCGCTGCCGACTCCTACACGTGCCTGCCGACCGAAATTTCGTGCGAGCATGTGATGATGTCAGGACACTCGTCCAATGTCATCACGTGCTATTTCACGCTTGGGTGCGTGTTGGGCGCGCACCCACACATCAAGGTGAAAATTCAGCCCTACCAATAAAATAATTGATCCAACAATCCAAAGCTATGGAAATCAGCATATATTTTTAGTTTTATAATTGTTTTCAATTTCTAACCCATATTTTGGAGCAACAAATAGTGGAGTATTGCCTTCCAAACACTGTCAGAAAGGTAGTATTTTCAGGATCATAGCTGTTAAGGCCTTTTAGACAGATTCACAGAAGTAGCTGAGGCAAAATGTCACATTTTCAGCTGTCATTTTGTGCTGTTGGCAGAAAATCCAACCAGATGTTAGTTGATATTATATAAATTTCCTGCATTTTCCCATCCAAATAAGACAATGGCCTATTGAACTGATTCCTCTTAGGATGCATCTAGATTTGAGTAATCCAATACAGTCCTGGCTGACCTTCTCCTTCGACCCTCCGTAAACCTCAGGTCTTCCAAAACTCTACTCCCCATGCCCTGACTCACATCAAATCCTGTTCACCCATCAGCCTTTGGCCCATTGGCCTACATTAGCTCCTGGTCAAGCAATGCCTTGATTTTAAATTTCTCATACTCATTTTCAAATCCCTCCATGGCCTCAGCCTTCCCTATCTCTGTAATCTCCTCTAGCCCCCTTAACCCTGCAAGATATCTGAGCTCCTCTAATTCTGGCCTCTTGCGCATTCCCACTTTTAATTGCTCCACCCTTGGTGACCATGCCTACAGCTCCCTAGGCCTTAAACTCTGGAATTCCATCCCTAAACCTTCCCACCTCTCTAACTCTCTCTCTCTATCCTCCTGTAAATTGCTTCTTAAAATCTTTTTGACCAAGATTTTTATCATACGCTATAATATCTCTGCATGCAGTTCGATATCAAATTCTGCTTTATAATGCTCCTGTGCATGGTCTTGGGACATTTAATTATGTTAATGACACTATATAATCACAAATAATTGTTGTTGTTGTTATGCTGGTGGGAATAAATGCTGAAAACTCAGAGGCCATATTTGAATAAGCTGTAACTTTCTACACTCATTGTAGAATACAGAAAACAAAGTATTTGTAAAATGAGCCAAAATCATTTTAGCAACAGAACACAACTGTGCTAAGGTCTGAGTAGGGGTTGTTAAAATGGTATGGTTTCCTCAAGATCAATGACCTGAAAACAACCATAAAATGTAAATGAAACCATCAAAGAAAAATCAAAACACCATGTCCGTCTGTAGAAGCAGAAAATCACAAAGCCAGAAAATTGATTGCATAGGCAGCCAATTTAGATTGATAATGACACTAGCTCCTTCTCCCTGGCTCCTGTGGAGTTTCTATAAGAATTTGCATTTCATATGAACATATGAACATACGAATTAGGTGCAGAGGTAGGCCACTCGGCCCTCTGAGCCTGCTCCGCCATTCAAAGATCATGGGCAATCTGACTGTAACCTCAACTTCACATTCCTACCTACCCCTGATAACCTTTCACCCCCTTATTAATCAAGAATCTATCTAGCTTTGCCTTAGAAATACTCAAAGACTCTGCTTCCACTGCCTTTCAGGGAGAGAGTTCCAAAGACCCACAACCCTCTGGGGAGAAAAGAATTTCTCCTCATCTCTGTCTCAAATGAGCAACCCCTTATTTATTAATCGTGACCTGTAGTTCTAGAATCTCCCAAGAGAGGAAACATCCTCTCCACATCCACTCTGTCAAGACCCATCAGAATCTTAAAGGTTTCAATCAAGTCACCTCTCACTCTTCTAAATTCCAGTGGATACAAGCCTAACCTGTCCAAACTTTCCTCAAAAGACAACCCTCTCATTCCTGGTATTAGTCTAGTAAACCTTCTCTGACCTGCTTCTAATGCATTTGCATCTTTCCTTAAGTACAGTACCCTTAATGTAATAAAATGACCCAAGGTGCTTCATATAACAAAGGGACAAGCAATTAGAAAGCGACGGAATGCATAGTGAAAAATATCACAGCTGTGAAGGCTTTGAAAGATAGGAAGGGACCAAGCCAGTTGAAGAGACATTTAGGTATAGTGAACCAGTGCAGGCCAGCAAAGGTTGAAGTGATGGGCGAGAGGAACTTAGTGCAGGACAGGCTGCAGTGAAATGTTCCCTCCAATTTTCATTTGTTGTGCAATGACTGTTTGTTTCTCTGTTGCACGTTCTCTTTGAGATTGCTGCATGTCCCCACAAGTGCAAATCTTAAAGAGAATGTTAGTTGTGTGTGGCCTGTGTGTTTCCTGTGTAGTACATTCTGGATTACTGTGTGGCTGTGCAGCTTAGAGGGAACTATAGTGCAGCTAGAAGGGCTTTGCACAAGTTGGAATTTGTGTAAGTGGAGCTTCGGAGACCAGAAACCATGCATTGCAAAATTTGAGCCTTGGGATAGTTAAAGCGCAACTAAGAGTGTTACAAATGGTGCACAGTCCAGATATCTTTTCGTATGCCCAAAGGGGAAGATACTGCACCAGCTGGCAAGCCTATGCTTCCAATGAACTGAAACCTGACTTTCAGCATGAAATAATTTTGGATTGCAAAATATAGGATGCATAATAAATCCTTTCACCATTTATCTGTGTACTGAAATGGTATGAATTATAAGCTCTAGTCTGTCCAACTGATGGATAAATAACACTCTGTCAGAAAGCATCTCTCAGGTTTACAGCCTGGAATCAAGTTTATTAAGAAATACAATTAGACTGCACCTGAGAAAGGATATAAGGTGTGTCTATCCAAGCTAAAGTGTAATCATGCAAATATTGGTGTTAGGCCAGGATAACTTCAGGAATCCTCAATTCCATCAGTCACATCCTAGGTGTTATTCTGATCCCAAGCCAATTGGTGAAGTATAAAAATGGACACTAATACTTTTCTTGATAATGGTTTTATTCACAGAATGCAGCATTACATATTCCTGTTTCCTACTTCCCAACCAGGTATCCCAGCAGTATCTCTTTGTAAGTGCTCGAAATAAACAATGCCCTTCACCTATGCATCTTAACAATATAATTAACATACCATTAACAGATTCCCCTTTCTTTCTCTAAACAAAAACTTTATAACACGCTCAAATAATTAGAAAATAAATCAGTGAAAAAAATGAATTTCCATATTTCGTATAACCCATCATAATACAAAACATCCCTCTTCTAGGGTCTCCAAAAATTTTTTTGAGGAAACACTCCTTTTTGTAAAGCAGTCTGATAATTGGTGACTTGCATCAACCCATTTTATCTCAGAGATCTCTTTCCTCTATAATATTTCTTTTATGCTTGCAAGTCAATCATTATGTTTTCTTAGTCACACTCTCTGTCAAATTTACATTATCCCATAGAGAATGGATATCCACATAGCATTCAATGGACAAACTTTTATCAGAATGCCCTGTGTATAGTATTTCCCTCAAAATGTTTGTTTGATTAGTAAAAGCCCATATCTATTGTAAGACCATAAGATCATAAGACGTAGGAGCAGAAGTAGGCCATTTGGCCCATCGAGCCTGCTCCACCATTCAATGAGATCATGGCTGATCTGATAATCCTCAACTCAACTTTCCTGCCTTTTCCCCATAACCTTTGATTCCCTTACTGATTAAAAATCTGTCTGTCTCAGCCTTGAATACACTTAACGACCCAGCCTCTATAGCCCTCTGCGGTAAAGAATTCCGCAGATTGACTACTCTCTGAGAGAAGAAATTCCTCCTCATCTCTGTCTTAAATGGGTGACCCCCTACTGTGAGATTATGCCCTCTGGTCCTAGACTCTCGCACAAGAGGAAACAACCTCTCCAAATCTACCCTGTCGAGCCCCCTAAGAATCTAATATGTTTGAATAAGGTCGCCTCTCATTCTTCTAAACTCCAATGAGTAAAGACACAACCTACTCAACCTCTCCTCATAAGAAAATCCCTCCATACCCGGGATCAACCTAGTGAACCTTTCCTGGACTGCCTCCAATGCCAGTATATCTTTCCTTAGATAAGAGGACCAAAACTATTCACAGTATTCTAGGTGTGGTCTAACTAGTGCCTTGTATACTTTTAGCAAGACTTCCCTATTTTTATACTCCATTCCTTTTGAAATAAAGGCCAACATTCCATTTGCCTACCCTATTACCCGCTGAACTTGTATGTTAGCTTTTTGTGATTCATGCACGAGGATTCCCAAATCCCTCTGTGCTGTAGCTTTCTGCAGTCTTTCTCCATGTAAATAATATTCAGCTCCTCTATTCTTCCTGCCTAAATGCATATCCTCACATTTTACCACCTTATATTCCATCTGCCAAGTTTTTGCCCATTCAATTAACCTCTGTATATATCCCTTTGTAGACCCTTTCTGTCATCTTCACTACTTGCCTTCCCACCTAATTTTGTGTTTTTTATTAATTCATGGGATGTGGGCTTCGCTGGCTAGGCAAAATTTATTGCCCATCCCTAATTGCCCTTGAGAAGGTGGTGGTGAGCTGACTTCTTGAATCGCCTCAGTCCATGTGGTGTAGGTACACCCACAATGCTGTTAGGAAGGGAGTTCCAGGGTTTTGACTCAGCGACAGTAAAAGAATGACGATATATTTCCAAGTCAGGATGGTGAGTGACTTGGAGGGGAACTTCTAGGTGGCGGTGTTCCCATCGAGCTGCTGCCTTTGTCCTCCTAGATGGTAGTGGTCGTGGGTTTGGAAGGTGCTGTTGAAGGAGCCTTGGTGAATTCCTACAGTGCACCTTGTAGATGGTACACCTTGCAGCTACTGTGTGTCAGTGGTGGAGGGAGTGAATGTTTATGGATGAGGTGCCAATCAAGTGGGCTGCTTTGTCCTGGACAGTGTCAAGCCTCTTGAGTGTTGTTGGAGCTGCGCTCGTCCAGGCAAGTGGGGAATATTCCATCACCTTCCTGACTTGTGCCTTGTAGATGGTGGACAGGCTTTGGGGAGTCAGGAGGTGGGTTACTCATCGCACAATTCCTAGCCTCTGACCTGCTCTTGTAGCCACAGTATTTATATGGCTAGTCCAGTTCAGTTTCTGGTCAATGGTAACACCCAGGATGTTGATAGTGGGGGATTCAGTGATGGTATTGCCATTGAACACCAAGGGGTGATGGTTGGATTCTCTCCTGCTGGAGATAGTCATTGACTGACACTTGTGTGGCGCGAATGTTACTTGTCACTAGTCAACGCAAGCCTGGATATTGTCCAGGTCTTGCTGCATTTGGACATGGACAGCTTCAGTATCTGAGGAGTCGCAAATGGTGTTGAACATCATGCAATCATCAGTGAACATCCCCACTTCTGACCTTATGATGGAAGGTAGGCCATTGATGAAGCAGCTGAAGATGATTGGGCCGAGGACACTATCCTGAGGAACTCCTGGAGCTGAGATGACTGACCTCCAACAACCACAACCATCTTCCTTTGTGCTACGTATGACTCCAACCACTGGAGAGTTTCCCCCTGATTCCCATTGACTCCAGTTTTGCCAGGGCTCCTTGATGCCACACTTTGTCAAATGCTGCCTTGATGTCAAGGGCAGTCACTCTCACCTCACCTCGGGACTTCAGCTCTTTTGTCCATGTTTGAACCAAGGCTGTAATGAGGTCAGGAGCTGAGTGACCCTGGCGAAACCCAAACTGGGTGTCAGTGAGCAGACTATTGCTAAGCAAGTGCCGCTTGATAGCACTGTTGATGACCCCTTCCATTACTTTACTGATGATTGAGAGTAGACTGATGAGGCGGTAATTGGTCAGGTTGGATTTATCCTGCTTTTTGTGTACAGTCCATACCTGGGCAATTTTCCACATTGCCGGGTAGATGCCAGTGTTGTAGCTGCACTGGGACAGTTTGGCTAGGTGAGTGGCAAGTTCTGGTGCACAAGTCTTCAGTACTATTGCCGAAATATTGTCAGGGCCCATAGCTTTGCAGTATCCAGTGCCTTCAGCCTTTTCTTGATATCATATGGAGTAAATCAAATTGGCTGAAGACTGGCATCTGTGATGCTGGGAACCTCTGGAGGACGCCAAGATGGATCATCCATGAAGCAAATGCTTCAGCCTTATCTTTTGCACTGATATGCTGGGCTCTTCCATCATTGAGGATGGGGATACTTGTGGAGTCTCCTCCCCCACAGTGAGTTGTTCAATTGTCCACCACCATTCACTACTGTATGTGGAAAGACTGCAGAGCTTAGATCTGATCCGTTGGTTGTGGGATCGCTTAGCTCTGTCTATCACTTGCTGCTTATGCTGTTTGGCACGCAAGTAGTCCTGTGTTATAGCTTCACCAGGTTGGCTCTTCATTTTTAGGTATGCCTGGTGCTGCTCCTGGCATGCCCTCCTGCATTCTTAATTGAACCAGTGTTGATCCCCTGGCTTGATGTTAATGGTAGAGTGGGGGATATGCTGGGCCATGAGGTTACAGATTGTGTTCGAGTATAATTCTGCCGCTGCTGATGGCCCACAGCATCTCATGGATGCCCAGTCTTGAGTTGCGAGATCTGTTCGAAATCTATCCCATTTAGCACGGTGGTAGTGCCACACAACACGATGGAGGGTATCCTCAACGTGGAGGTGGGACTTCATCTCCACAATGACTGAGCGGCGGTCACTCCTACCAATGCTTTCATGGACAGAAGCATCTGTGGTAGGCAGTGAGGATGAGGTCAAGTATGTTTTTCCTTCTTGTTGGTTCCCTCACCATCTGCCGCTGACCCAGTCTAGCAGCTATGTCATTGAGGACTCTGCCAGCTCAGTCAGTGGTGGTGCTAGCAAGCCACTCTGGATGATGGATATTGAAGTCCCCCATGCCATTCTGCACCCTTACCACCCTCAGTGCATCCTCCAAGTGGTGTTCAACATGGAGCACTGATTCATCAGCTGAGAGAGGGCAGTACGGGGAAATCAGCAGGAGGCTTCCTTACCCATGTTTGACCTGATGCCATGAGACTTCATGGGGCCTGGAGACCATGTTGAGGACTCCCAGGACAACTCCCTCCTGTCTGTATGCCACTGTGCCACCACCTCTGCTGGGCCTGTCCTGCCGATGGGACAGGACATACCCAGGGACATTGATGGTGGTGTGTGGGACATTATCTGTAAGGTATGATTCCATGAGGATGACTATGTCAGGCTGTTGCTTGACTAGTCTGTGAGACAGCTCTCCAACGTTTGGCACTAGCCTCTAGATGTTAGCAAGGAGGACTTTGCAGAGTCGACAGGGCTGATATTGTCATTGTTGTTTCTGGTGTCAAGATTGATGCCAAGTGGTCCATCTGGTTTTATTTCTTTTTTGTGACTTTGTAGTTTGTTACAAATTTGTTACCAGTACATCAGGTTTGTTACAACTGCTAGGTTATTTCAGAGAGCATTTTAAGAGTCAACCACATTGCTGTGGGTCTGAAGTCACGTGTAGGCCACCCAGCTAAGGACGACAGATTTCCTCCCCTAAAGGGCATGACAGCAATCGACAATGGTTTCATGGTCATCATCAGGCTTTTAATTCCAGATTTTTATTGAATTCAAATTCCATCATCTGCCGTGGCAGGACTCAAGGTTGCCAGAGCATTACCCTGCGTCTCTGGATTACTAGTCTAATGACGATACCACTACGCCATCACCTCCCCTCGGTCTTGGTACATTCACTTCCCTCATCTAAGTCATTAATGTATTGTAAATAATTGTGGCCCCAACACTGATCCCTGTGGCACTCCACGAGTTACAGGCTACCATCCTGAAAATGCCCTCCTGATCCCAACTCTCTGTCTTCTATTAGTTAGCCTGTCCTCTATCCATGCTAATATACTACGCTCAACGCAATGGGCTCTTATCTTATTATGTAGCCTTATGTGCGGTCCCTTATCAAACATCTTTTGGATATCCAAATATATTACATCCACTGGTTCCCCTTTATCTATCCTGCTTGTTACCCCCTCAAAGGATTCTAATAAATTTGTCAGGCATAATTTCCCTTTCATGAAGCCATGCTGACTCTGCTTGATTATATTGTGCATTTCTAAATGCTCTGCAATTACATTCTTTATTCCCAATGACAGATGTTAAGCTAACTGGCCTATAGTTACCTGGTTCTTGTTTCCCTTCCTTTTGAATAAGGGCAGTACATTGGCAGTTTTCCAATATTCTGGGACTTTTCCAGAATTCAAGGATTCTTGCAAGATTACTACCAGTGCATCCATTATTTGTGTAGCTACTCCCTTTAATATCCTAGGATGCAACCTATCAGGTCCAGGGGACTTATCGGTCTTTAGCCCCATTAGCTTCCCTAGTACTTTTTCTCTAGTGATAGTTATTATATTTATTTCTTCCCCCCCCCACCCCACCCCCGTTTTGTCCCTTCATTATTTAGTATTTTGGAATGCTATTAGTATCTTCTACCATGAAGACTGAAGCAAAGTATTTATTCAACTCCTCTGACACTTCCTGGTTCACCATAATTATTTCCCCAGCCTCATTCTCTAAGGGGCGTATGTTCACTCTGGCTTCTCCCTTCCCTTCTATATTTAAAGAAGCTCTTACTGTCCATTTTTATATTACTTGCTAGTTTACCCTCTTTATTTTTTTGGTCATCTTTTGTTGGTTTTTAAATCTTTCCCAATCCTCTGGTTTACCATGAATCTTTGCCACATTGTATGTTTTTTCTTTCAATTTGATACTATCCTTAACTTCCTTGGTTAACCATGGTTGGTTTATCCCCTTCCTAGAACCCTTCTTTCTCACTGGGATATATCTTTGTTATGAGTCATGAACTATTTCCTCAAACGTCTGCCATTGTTCATCAACTGTCTTTTCTGCTAAACTCCTTTCCCAGTCCACTCCAGCCAACTCTGCCCTCATTCCTTTGTAATTACCCTTATATAAATTTAGCACAGTTGTTTCTGACCCAAGTTTCTCACTCTCGAACTGAACAATAAATTCAACCATGTTATGGTCACTATTTCCTAGGGAACCTTTCACTCTGAGATCATTTATTAAACCTGCCTCATTTTACATCAACAGGTCCAAAATAGCTTGGTCCCTGGTTGGATCCACAACATACTGTCCTAGGAAACTGTCCCAAATATGAACTCTATGAATTCTTGCTCATGGCTACTTCTGCCAATTTGATTTTCCCAATCTACATGAAGATTAAAGTTACCCATGATTAATATATTGCCTTTTTTACATGCCCTCATTATCTCCTGATTTATTCTCTGTCCTACAGTATAGATACTCTTAGGGGGCCTATAGACTGCTCCCACCAGTGTCTTCTACTCCCTTGTTATTTCTTACCGCTACCCATATGGATTCTACATCTTCTGATCCAAGATCATTTCTTGGTATCGTACTTATTCCATCTTGTACTAACAAAGCTACCCCACCACCCTTTCCTTTCTGTCTGTCCTTTTGAAAAATCACATACACTTGAATATTTAGTTCCCAGCTTTGATCTCCTTGTAGCCATGTCTCCGTAATGGCTATAAGATCACATCCATTAACCTCTATTTGTGCTGTTAATTCATGTATTTTGTTCTGAATACTACGTGCATTTAAGTAAAGAGCCATCAATTTTGCCTTTTTACTATTTTTTTCCTCTTTTAACCCTATTTGCTACTTTTTTTTATGTGTGTACACTCTATCCCTTCCTGTCACACTCTGGGTATCAATACCTAAATAGCTGCCCTGCAATGCTGCCATATCATTTTGCTTTCTTAGCTATGTATCCCCTCTCTAGAACCCTACCCCCCTCTATTTAGTTTAAAGCCCTCTCTCCAGCCCTAGTTATTTGATTCGCCAGGACATTGGTCCCAGCATGGTTCAAGTGATGCCCATCCCACCTGAACAGCTCCCTTCTACCCCGGTACTGGTATCAAATTGAAAGAAAAAACATACAATGTGGCAAAGATTCGTGCACCATGAACTGAAACCCATTCCTCCCACACCAATTTTTGAGCCATGCATTTAACTCTTTGACTTTATTTACCCTATGCCAGTTTTCCCATGACTCAGGTAGTAATCCTGAGATTATTATCTTGGAGGTTCTGCTTTTTAATTTAGCTCCTAACTGTTCAAATTCTTTCAGCTGAACCTCCTTTCTGGTCCTATTGGTAACAACGTGTGCGACGACAACTGGATCCCTCCCCTCCCACTCCAAGTTCCTCTCCAGCCCCGAGGAGATGTCCTTAACCCTGGCACCGGGCAGACAACATAGCCATTGGGACTCATGCTAATGGCTGCAAAGAACAGTATCTATCCCCCTAATTATACTGACTCCCACCACTGCTACGTTCCTATTTCCTCCCCCCACTTGAATGGCTCCCTGTACAACGGTGCCGTGGTCAGTTCGCTCATCCTCCCTGCAGTCCTCGCTCTTATTCACACAGCTTGCAAGAACCTCGTAACTGTTAGGTAGTTGCAGGGGCCGAGGCCCCTCAAACATTACCCCCTGGATCCCCACACCTGCTTCATCTGCAGTCACAGCCTCCTGTCCCTGATCACAGACCAATTTTGAATTACCTAATCTGAGGGGTGTGATCCCCTCCTGAAGCACAGTGTCCAGGTAACTTTCCCCCTCCCTGATGTGGCGCAGTGTCTGCAGCTTGGACTCCAGCTCCTTAACTCAGATCTGATGTTCCTCGAGCTGCAAACACTTACTGCAGATGTGTTCGCTCTGGATCACCTTTGTGTCCAGCAGCTCCCATATGCTGCAGCAGCAACACATCACCCATCTTGCCATCGCTATCATATTTTATTTACTTGCTTAATTAATTACTCTAGTATTCCTGCTCTTTACATATTTTTGTAAATTTTTTA
This sequence comes from Cetorhinus maximus, assembly GCF_964194155.1. NCBI lineage: Eukaryota > Metazoa > Chordata > Chondrichthyes > Lamniformes > Cetorhinidae > Cetorhinus > Cetorhinus maximus. The sequence goes on along the minus strand of NC_135885.1, from coordinate 58,458,986 downwards.
CACACCAGTATTGATCTTATACTTAACAAGCTATTTTTAAGAAATAAAGAAAAAAAAGACTAGAGACCTAAACACAAACTAAAAACCTACATTTAGTTTAAAGACTAGAAATTCTCACCAACCCTACTCACCAAGTAGCTGCGCTCCGTGCTCTTTAATGGTCTCTTGCCTCTCTCCGCGCTCTTTAATGGTCTCTCACTCTTCTCTCACTCTCTTGCTGTTAAAAGCCACGCTGTCCCTCTCACACTCCCTCACTGTTAATAGCCATGCTGCTCCTATCGCACTCTCTCACTGTTAATGGTCCCACTGCTCCTCTCACACTCTGTCGCTGTTAATGATCCCACTGCTCCTCTCACACCTTGTTGCTGTTAATGGTCCCACTGCTCCACTCACACTCTGTCGCTGTTAATGGCCTTGCTGCTGCTTTCACACTCTCTCACTGCTAATGGCCCCACTGCTCCTCTTGCTCTCTCACTGTTAAAGGCCATGCTGCTCCTCTTGCACATTCTCATTGTTAATGGTCATGGTGCTTCTCTCGCACTCTCTCACTGTTCTTGCTTCTACCAGAAACAGTGTTTCTGCAGCTAGGGTACTTTTAACCACACTTTTCATTTTCATGGCTTTCCAGGCCAAGATACAACACTTTCCAGTTTTACCCACCAAGAATATGCTGAAGATTATTGCTCCAGAACTAGCCACACTTCTAGCCAAGCTATTCTAGTACAGATACAACGTTTGCATCTGCCCAACAAAGCAGAAAATTGTCCATATGTATCTTGTCCAACTAGGATACCCTCACCACCCCCACTATCCTAATCAGTCTGCTCTCTATCATCAGCAAAGTGATGGAAGGTGTCATTAGCAGCGCTATCAAGTGGCACATACCAATAATCTGCTTACCGATGCTAAGTTTGATCAACCTGAGCCACTTGGTTCCAGACTACATTACAACCTTGAACAACATGAACAAAATAGCTGAATTCCAGAGTGATGCATGAGTAACTGCCCTTGACATCAAAACAGCATTTGACCAAGTGAGCTCTGGCAAGTTTGAAGTCAATGGGATTCAGGGGAAAAGCTTTCCACTGGTTGGAGTCATACTGAGTACAAGGAAGATGGTTGTGGTTTTTGGAAGGCAGCCATTTCAGCCCCAGGACATCAGAGGAAGAGTTCCTCAGGGTAGTGTCCTCGGCCCAACCATCTTCAGCTGCTCCGTCAATGACCTCCCTTACATGATAAGTTCGGAACTAGGGATATTCACTGAAATGAGGAGAAATTTCTTCACCAGAGAGTGGTGAGCCTGTGGAATTCATTACCACAGAAAGTAGTTGAAGCCAAAACATTGTATGTTTTCAAGAAGGAGTTAGATATAGCTCTTGGGGCGAAAGGGATCAAAGGATATGGGGAGAAAGCGGGAGCAGGCTATTGACTTGCATGATCAGCCATGATCATAATGAATGGTGGAGCAGGCACGAAGGGCCGAATGGCCTACTCCTGCTCATATTTTCAATGTTTCTATGATATTCGCTGACAATTGCACAGAATCATAGAGTAGAATCATAGAAACTTCATAGAAAATAGGAGCAGGAGTAGGTCATTCAGCCCTTCCTGCTCCACCATTCAATATGATCATGGCTGGTCATCTATCTCAACACCACGCTCCCGTTTTCTCCCCGTACCCCTTGGCACCTTTAAAGTCCAGAAATCTATCTATTTCCTTCTTAAATATATTCTGTGACTTGGCCTCCACAGCCTTCTGTGGTAGAGAATTCCACAGGTTCACCACCCTTTGAGTGAATAGTTTTTGCCTCATCTCAGTCTTAAATGGGCTACCCCGTAACCTGAGACTGTGACCCCTTGTTCTAGACACCCCAGCCAGAGGAAATATCATCCCTGCATCCAGTCTGTCCACCCCTATAAGAATTTTATACGTTTCAATGAGATCCCCTCTCATTCTTCTAAACTCCAGTGAATATAGGCCTAGTTGGCCCAATCTCTCCTCATACGACAATCCTGCCATCCCACGAATCAGTCTGGTAAACCTTCGCTGCACTCCCTTAATGGAAAGTATATCCTTTCTTAGGTAAAGAGACCAAAACTGCACACAATACCCCAGATGTAGTCTCACCCTGTAAAAACCCTGTACAGCTGCAAGTCCTCTCGCAATGAAGGCCAACATACCATTTGCTTTCTTACCTGCTTGCTGCACCTGCATGATTGCTTTCAGCGATTGGTGTACAAGGACACACAGGTCCCTTTGTACATCAACATTTTCCAATCGATCACCATTTAAATAATACTGTCATTCTGTTCTTCCTACTGAAGTAGATAACTTCACACTTATCCATGTTATACTGCATTTGCCATGTATTTGCCCACTCACTCAGCCTGTCTAAATTGCCCTGAAGCCTCATAACACCCTCCTCACCGCTCACATTCCCACCAAGTTTCATGTAATCAGCAAACTTGGAAATGCTACATTTGGTTCCCTCATCCAAATCATTGATCAATGTTGTAAACAGCTGGGGCCCAAGCATTGATCCCTGTGGTACCCCACTAATCACTGCCTGCCTCTCCAAAATAGATCCATTTATCCCTACTCTCTGTTTCCTGTCTGCGAATCAATTCTCAATCCATGCCAATATATTACCCCCAATCCCATGTGCTTTAATTTTACACACTAACCTCTTATGTGGGACTTTATCAAAAGTTTCCTGAAAATGCAAATACACCACATCCACTAGTTCTCCCTTATCTATTCTGTTAGTTATGTCCTCAAAAATCTCCAGTACGTTTGTCAAACATGATTTCCCTTTCATAAATCCATACCGACTTTGTCTAATCCCATTGATAAATTCTAAGTGTCTTGTTATCACATCTTTTATAATAGACTCTAGCATTTTCCTTACTACTAATGTTAGGTTAACTGGCCTGTAATTCCCTGTTTTCTCCCTCCCTCCTTTTTTAAATAGTGAGGCTACATTTGTCACCCTCCAATCTGCTTGGACTGTTCCAGGATCTAAAGAATTTTGGAAGATGACAACCAACTGTCTCCATGGCAACCTCCTTTAGTACCCTGGTATGTAGATTATCAGACCATGGGGATTTATTGGCTTTCAGCACCATTAATTTCGTCAGCACTATTGTTTTAGTAATATTAATTTCCTTCAATTCCTCTTTCTCACTAGGCCCTTGGTTCCCTGGTATTTCTGGGAAGTTATTTGTGTCTTCCCCTGTGAAAACAGAACTAAAGCAGTTGTTTAATTGCTGTGACATTTCCTTGTTCTCTTTTATAAATTCTCCAGTTTCAAACTGTACATTTGCCTTCATTAATCTTTTTCTTTTTACATATTTATAGAAGCTTTTACAGTCCACTTTTATGTTCCTTGCAATTTTACTCTCATACTCTATTTTACCCCTCTTAATCAATATCTTGGTTCTCCTTCGCTGAAATCTAAACAGCTTCCAACCCTTAAGCTTGTTACTTTTTCTAGCAGCTTTATGTGACTCCCCTTTGGATCTAATACTTAATTTATTTTGTTAGCCATGTTTGGGCTGCCTTTTCTGTTGTGTTTTTGTACCAGAAAGGAATGTATAACTGTTGCAATGCACAGAAAGAGGCCACTTGGCCCATTATGTCTATGCTGGCCAAAAAGTGAGCCCCCAGCCTAATCCTACTTTCTAGCATTTGGCCCACAGCCTGCAGGTTATCCAGAAACTTATTAAATGAGTTGAGGGTTTCTGTCTCTATTACCCTTTCAGACAGTGAGTTCCAGACCCCCACAGCCCTCTGGGTGAAACCTTTCCCTCAACTCCCCTCTAATCTTTCCACCAATCACTCTAAATATATGCCCCATTGTCATTGTTCTCTCTGCTAAAGCAAATAGGTCCTTCCCATCCACTCTGTCCAGGCCCCTCACAATTTTGTACAACACCCAGCATCCTCCTCTGTGCCAAGGAGAACAACTCCAGCCTACCCAATCTTTCCTCATAGCTGCAATTTTCCAGACCTGGCAATATCCCCATAAATATCCTCTTTAACGTAACCCCTTTAAAGCAATTACATCCTTTCTGTAATAAGGTGACCAGAACTGCACACAGTAATCAAGTTGTGGCCTAACTAATGTTTTATATAGTTCCAGCATAACCTCCCTGCACTTATATTCTATGCCTCGGCTAATAAATGAAAGAATTCCATATGTCTTATTAACCACCTTAACAACCTGTCCTGCTACCTTCAGGAATCTGTGGACCTTCACTCCAAAGTCTCTCACTTCCTCTACGCCTCTCAGTATCCTCCCATTCATTGTGCAATCCCTTGCCTTGTTGGACCTCCCCAAATGCATCACCTCACACTTCTCTTGGTTGAATTCCATTTGCCACTTTTCTGCCCACCTGACCAGTTCATTAATATCTTCCTGCAGACGACAGCAATCCTCCTCGCCATCAACCGTGAGGCCAATTTTTGTATCATCTGCAAACTTCTTGATCATCCCCCCTACATTTACGTTCAAATCATTAATATATAACACAAAAAGCAGAGGACCGTTTACTGAGCCCTGCAGAACTCTACTGGAAACAACATTCCAGTCACAAAAACATCTATCAACAATTACCCTTTGTTTCCTGCCACTGAGCCAATATTGTATCCAGCTTGCTACATTCTCTGAATCCCATGGGCTTTTATTTTTTAACCAGTCTGCCATGTGGGACCTTGTCAAAAGCCTTGCTAAAATCCATGTAGACCACATCAGCAGCATTAGCCTCATCAATCCTCCTTGTTATTTTCTCAAAAAAATCAATCAAATTAGTTAGACACGACCTTCCCTTAACAAATCTATACTGACTGTCCTTGATTAACCCATGCCTTTCTAAGTAACAGTTTATCCTCTCCCTCAGAATTGATTTGCATAATTTGCCCACTACAGAGGTCAGGCTGACTGGCCTGTAATTATTCGGTCTATACCTCGCTCCCTTTTTAAACAAAAGTATAATGTTAGCAGACCTCCAATCCTCTGGCACTTCACCTGTATCCAGTGAGGATTGGAAAATGATGGTCAGACCCTCTGTAATTTCCCCCCTGACTTCTTTTAACAGCCAGGGGTACATTTAATCCGGCCCTGGTGATTTACCCACTTTCAAGGATGCTCATCCCCTTAATACTTCCTCTCTCCCTATGTTTATCATATCCAATGCTTCACACTCCTCCTTCTTAACTACAATATCTTCATTGCTCCCTCTTTTGTGAAGACAGACAGAAAGTATTTATTAAGAACCAAACCCACATCCTCCGCCTCCACACATAGTATACCTTTTTGATCTTTTATGGGCCCTACTCTTTCCTTAGTTATCCTCTTACTCTAAATGTATTGATAAAACATCTTTAGGTTCTGCTTGATTTTGTTTGCCAATATTCTTTCATGCCCCCTCTTTGCTTTCCTAATTTCCTTTTTGATTTCACTTTTCCTCTTTCTTTGCTCCTCTCGGCAGAGTATTCACAGTGTTTAGTTCAGTTTGCAATAGCTCAAATGATAGAGTAATCTGTTCCCATATGCAACAAGACTTGAAATATACAAGTGGTAAGCAATGACCATCTGTAAGAACAGTGAGTCTAACTCCTTCCCCTTTATATTCAACAGCATTACCACCATTGAATTCCTCACCATCAACATCCAAAGGAGTCACCATTGACCAGAAACTTAACTGGGACAGCCATATAATTTGTAATGACCCACAGTTGATGTTAATTGCTGCGCAAACCAAACCCCAGGGGGAAACTTGGCTTACAGGCCATTCCCTTTTTGTGTATTCTGAATATTAGAAGAAAATATACTGATCTCAGCAGCAAGAAGTCCAGTAACACTTTTGGGATTTAAAAAATTAAAAGTAAAAGTTTTATTAACAAAAATAAAAGAAAACTTAAGCACACAAGATTACAGTTGCACAGTTAAAATTAGCCTTACAACACATTCCCCTAAAAGAATCCCTACTTGGTCAGATCCACAGACCCCTTCTAGGCAATACGTCCTTATTAATATTCACTTATAAAAATCCAGTAATGTTAGCCAAGGCAAACTGCTGTAGCTTTAATAAATGCCTACCACATGACCTCTTGAACTCTCTCCCACTCAGCTGTGGAAATCCTAAACTTCAGAACAAGACTGCTTATTGCAGCCCAAGACTTTTCTGGCTTGAGTGGATGGCTGATTGAAACTACATCTTCTGCCAGCCTAGAGCTACGGCTCACAGCCAACAGTCCAACAGCTCCTTGCTCCAACTCCAGCTACCTTAAGCGTTCCACAGTAACTCTCTTACATCTCAGGTTCCATTGTTCTCACACCTCTTTGAAACTCAAATCCTTCAAAATATAAAATCTTTTATGTTTCTATTTTGTCTCTGTTTTCGGGTCAGTAAAATACATTCTTTTCTGTTTATCTCTAGAACTCGTGCAAGGTGCAAACATGTTTCATGGACCTCTGACTTCCCTTTGATATTCAAATGAACTCTCAACTTATCTAAAAATGAAAATGTTAGATCCAACCTATTCACTTGTACCTCATACCTAACACCTTTATTCTTTCATGCTTTAAGCCCCACCAGACAATCTGTCTTCAATAACTTTTCCCCAGCTTAATTAAGTCATTTACACACACACACACACTCCCCAAAAATATTTTTAAAAAGCATACATTCTTACAAAATACTGTAGCTAGAAGGTCAGAGGCAGGGTCTCTGCAGAAAGTAACTTACTTCCTGACACTCAAAAGTCTTTCTCCTATCTACAAGGCACAAGTCAGGAGTATAATGGAATACTTCCCACTTGCCTAGATCATTGCAGTTCCAACAGCACTCAAGAAGCTCAACACCATTCAAGACAAAGCAACCTGTTTGTTTGGCACCCTATCCACCACATTAAACATTCGATCCCTTCACTGGTGCACCCTGGCTGCTGTGTGTACCATCTACAAGATGCACAGCAACAACTAGCCAAGGCAACTTCAACAGCACATTCCAAACCTGTGACCTCTACAGCCCGGAAGAACAAGGATAGCAGGCACATGGGAACACTCCCATTTGGAAGTTGCTGTCCAAGTCACACACCTTTCCTTACTTGGAAATATATTGTCATTCTTTCAGTTAGCCATAGTCCCAAAGGACCAGAGGCATCTCTCTCCAACAAGGATGCATTTTTGGCTACTCGTAGTTTGAGGCATGCCACTCTGCAAGCAGGGCCTCCGTGAACTACCACAGCTGGTGTGTGGATTGCACCTGTGCTGTTGGCATCATTCTATATCACATTTCAGCCATCTAGCCAACTGTGCTAACCAACACCCACACCCCTCCTCATTCCTTTATTATTGCTGCATCAAAATCCTAGTTCTCGCTACCTAATCTGTGAGTGTACCTACACCACATGGCCCGCTGGCTCACCATTTCCTTCTTGGCAATTACGGATGGGCAATAAATTTGCCATTGATGCCCACATCTCATGAATGAATAAAGAAAAGCTCCTGTTCCTATGTTCCTTGCATCCATGCTGCCACTGTCTCTTTAATTCCATGGATGTTAATTTTTATAATATGTCTATTAGTTGGTAGTTTATTAAGCACCTTTTGAAAATCTATCAATGTAACTTCAACTGCACTACCACTGTGGAGGTCTTGTGACCTCTGAGCCAGAGGTTCTGGGCATGGAAGGTGTGTTCATGATACAGTTTAACAGACTGATAATCAGTCTGGAAATCCTCCCACTACTTCCCTGAAGGGAAAAAAAGTTTGTGAAGATACAGTTAAAAAAAAATTACACTCATTAACTGTTACTTCATCAAAGAATTTAGTCAAGCAGAATTTGCCTTTAATAAATTGATGCTGACCTTCATTTATTAGCCTATATTTTTCCAAATGCCAATTAATTTTGTTGCAGGTTATCATCTCCAAATGTTTCCCCTTCACCAATGCTAGACTGACTGGCCTGTAGTTGCCAGGTAGATCCTCTTGTGTTTTTAAACTTGGGTGTAACATTTCAAATATTCCAGTGCTCTGGCACCACCCCTGATATCTAAGGAGGATTAGAAGAATATGGCCAGAGCGTCTGCACTTTCCATACTTACTTCCCTCAGTAACATAGGATATATACTATCCAGACTGGGTGACTTCTCTACTTTATGAATTGCCAACCTTTTAAGCTCTTTAACCTCTTTACCTATTTTATCCTATCACATTTCGCTATTACTTCCTCCTTTACTCCTACATCTGCAGCACCCTCTTCACTATTTAAGGCAAGTGCAAAGTAATCATCTTGTACCACAGCATGCCCCTTACCTCAATTAGAATAGTTTCCTTTTAGTCCCTAATCAGTCCCATCCTTCCCTTGAGAATCCTTTTAATATTTTTATTTCTTTAAAAGACTGTTGGTTTCTCTTTTATGCTACTCACTAATCTAATTTTCACTCGAGGTGTCTCATATTCTCTTTAGTAGATTTCCCCTGTGCTTTTTATATCCAGCTTGGATCTCTACTGTGTTATGAACCTTAGATTTGTCATCAGCCTCCTTTTTCTGTCTCAACTCAGTTTCTAGATCTTTTGTAATCCAGAGAACTCTAGTTTTGGATGCCCTTTGTAAGAATGTGTCTATTCTGTACACAAATTGATGTTCTTCCTTTCATTCATTCTAAAGCAAAATACCATGGATGCTGAAAATCTGAAATACAGAAAATGCTGGAAATACTCAGCAAGTCAGGCAGCAGGGAGGTAAACAGAGATAATGTTTCAGGTTGATGGCCATTCATCATAATGGGAAGAAGTTAGCTTTCAATCTACACAGAGGCAGGCAAAGTAGCCAAATGAGGAAAGAACACAAGGCCTGTGGTAGGGTGGAAGGCAGGAGAGATTAAGTGACAAAAGAGATGATGGTGCAAGACAAAACAGGCCAGTAAGGGACAAGTAAAGAACAAAAGATATGTCTAGAGGAGGTGTGGATGGCAACAGTACAGCCACTACAAACACCCAGTGCCCACAAGAATGGTTATGCTCTGTAATTGTTGAAGTCATTGTTGAGTCTGGAAGGTTGTAAAGTGTCTAATCAAAAGATGTGGTGCTGTTCCTTGAAATTACGTTTAGCATCATTGGAACAGTGTAAGAGACAGGAAAGTCAGAGTGGGAATGAAGAGGAGAATTAAAATGGCAAGTTTCTGGAAACTTAGGACAGAAATTTCCCCCTGTCGGGGGGTGTTGTGCGGGAGCGGGCGGCGGCAGGTGCAAATCGAGGATGCGCCGCCATTTTATGTGGGCAGGCCAATTAAGGACCGCCCATCGTGACCCACACCCGGAAGCGCTGTGCGGGCAGGGGGGAGGATTCCCTGAGTGGTTCCCTGCGCTCTTTCGTGCACGCATGAGAAAGAGCAGAGAGATCTCCCTGAGGCACCTCTGTGCCTCAGGGAGATCAGTTTAAGGTTTTAAAATTTAAATAAAGGAAAAAAAACTTTTAAAACATGTGTCACATGAGCTGGGTTATGTCAATGAATTTTTTCAAAATTTTTTATTTAATTAATAAATCCTTCATGAAACCTCATCCCGCCCATGGATGAGGTTTCATGAAAAATGTGAAGGCCGCCTGGGCTCTTCTCCTGCCCGCCAACCTTAAGGTTGGACGGGCAGCTCAGTTAAGTACTTTAATTAGTTTTTAACAGGCCTTAATAGGCCTTTGACAGCTCAGCGGGCACCCAGCCGACTCCACTGCGTGCCCGCTGAACTGAGAATCAGAGTGATGTGCAGCAACATCGGGATGCCCGCCCAACGTCACCGCGCGTCAACCCCACTCTCCCTCCCCCCCACTCACCGACAGGAAAATGCTGCCCTTAGTGTCACGCTCATGAACTGAATGTAGGTCACCCAATCTGCGTTTAGCCTCCAAAACGTAGAAAGCCCATATCATAAGCAAAGAATACATTTTACTAAATTGAAAGAACTGGAATTGCTGTTTCAGCTGGAAAGAGTGTTTGGAGCCTTGGATGGTAGGAAAGGAGATGAAAGCGCAGGCACTGCATCTCCTGCGTTTTCACAGGAAAATGTGAAAAGTGAAGTAGGTGTTGAGTGACTGAGGCACAGATCAGGATGTCACAGAGGAAATGGTCCCTTCAGAATGTTGAATGAAGAGTGGAGGGAAAGGTGTTTTTGGTAGTAGCAGAAATGGATGAGGATGATCCGTTGAATGTGGAGGCTGATGGGGTGGAACCTGAGGATAAGGGGAATTCTCTTGTGATTCTGGAAGGGAGGGGAAGGGGTGAGACCAGAAGTGCATGAAATGGATGGACACAGTTGAAGGCCCTGTCGACCACAGTGTAGGGGAATTCTTGGTTGAGGAAAGAGCAAGACATATCAGGAACCCTGGTGTGGTAGCTGGCATCATCAGAAGATGCAACAGAGATGAAGAAACTGGGAGAATGGAATAGAGACCTTAACAGGAAGCGGGGGATAGGAAGAAGTGTAATCACGATAGCTGTGGGTGTCAGTGGGCTCATAATAGATGTTGGTTGATGGCAATCCCCAGAAATGCAGACAGAGAAGTTGAGGAAGGGAAGAGTTGGAGATGGACCATGTGAAGGTGAGAGAAGGGTAGAAATTGGAAGCAAATTGCTGAAATTTTCCAGTTCAGAATGGGAGCAGGAAGTGGCACTGATACAGCCTTCACTGTGTTAGAAAAAGAAGTGAAGGGAACCTGTGCAGAACTGGAACAAAGAATGTTCCATGTGTCCTACACATGGCTTTAATTTGGATGAAGTAAGTGCAGTGGAAAGGGAAATTGTTCAAGGCAAAAACAAGTTCAGCCAGGCAGAGGAAAGTGTGGTGAATGGGAACAGTTTGGGCCACCATTCAAGGCTTGATATGTTACCACTGCTCTCAAGTAGATGTATTGGGCTATAGAACTTCACTTGGATCCATTAGTTGTGGAACCCATCTATAACCTATTGCTTTTAATGTTTAGTTTGGAGGCAGCTCTGTGTTGTAACTTCAGGTTTAGGGTGTTAGATCTGTCCCTATTCTCTCCCACTTAATACAGTGGTCTTGCCATGAAGCATCTTCGAATATTTTGTAGGGTGAATGGTGCTAGATAAATAATTTACAGAACTTGTATATTTATACTGTTTATTGCCATCTTACTGTTCCCTTCTTTACTTTTTATGGTGCAGTGACTTAGATTGCCATTTTCCTTGTTATGCTCTCTGCATTTGTTCTTGTTAGATTAGAAAAATTAAAAATGCTGCTGAATTTAATATTGGCATTTAATTTTAGAGATAAGTTTCACTGATGCTATGACTGCTGGGATAGCATCTCCTCCACATGTATTTGAGCATCTTCTCAGATATATAGAATTCTGCATATCTCTTGCTGCCAATGAGATTTCTAATGGTTGAATTGTCCTTTTATTTTAGTGGAGTTTTGCACTAGCTGCTTTCATATTATAGCCAATCACTATCCTTCTAATGTGAGACTACCTTTTCCAGATTATTTCTGATAGGTGACTGGCTGAAGTTGCTTCTTGTTGTTGTTATCAAGGAACAGACATTAGTTATTCTGTTAATACCAGAAGAGTATTAATGAGCATCCACACCAGTGGTTATGTGACATCAACTGGAATTTAAAGCTTCCCCTGTGATCTTTGGGATGCAGGTAGCTTGTTGGTTTTAAACCAAGAAGCGAGAGGTATGTGGCTGGCTTTGTGACTGAAAATCTTACATCTAGGATTTGTCCAATATTAATAGCTCCCTACTCCAGAACTTAAGTGCATGAATTAACCTGACACTTGAGTGCTGCACTGTTAGAGATGCATCCCTTTCGCTAATAATTTAAACCAAAGAGTTGCCTGCCTGTTCCACTGATTCAGAGAAATAGTGAAGATCCCATGTCACTATACAAAGTAGAGTTGAGAGCTCTCCTGGTGTCTCAGTCACCATTTTCCCCTCAACTGACATGACCAAAAAACATTGGACATTCATCTCATTCCTGTTAATGGAAACAAAGACTTGCATTTATGTAGCGCCTTTCACAACCTGAGAACATTCCAAACCACTTTACAATAAGATCCTTGTTAATGTAGCCACTGCTATAAGATAGGGAACACAGCAAAACAGCAAGGTCCCACAAACAGTAATGTGCGAATGACAAGCTAATTTGCTTCAGTGACGTTAGTTGAGATATAAATATTAGCCAGGAGAGCACCCCTAACTCGTCTTCGAAATAGGGCAATGGGATCTTTCGCAGGGCATTTTGGTTTTGAGGAACACCTTCAGCATCAAATGGACAGGTTCTTTCACACCTGTAAAGAATTTGGTTTGACCATCAGCATCAAGAAGACAAACGTCATGGTCCAGGATGTTGCCATACCGCATCTATCAGCATTAGAGTTATAGAGTCATAGAGGTCTACAGCACAGAAAAAGACCCTTTGGCCCATCGAGTCTGTGCCAGTCAAGCAAGTACCTAACTATTCTAATCCCATTTTCCAGCACTAGGCCCATACGCCATGGCATCGCAAGTGCACATCCAAATACTTCTTAAATGTTTTGAGGGTTTCTGCCTCTGCCACCCTTTCAGGCAGTGAGTTCCAGATTCCCACCACCCTCTGGGTGAAAAAATTCTCCCTCACATCCCCTCTAAACCTCCTGCCCCTTAACTTAAATCTATGCCCCTGGTTATTGATCCCTCCACCAAGGGGAAAAGTTCCTTCCTGTCTACCCTATCTATGCCCCTTATAATTTTATACACCTCAATCATGTCCCCCCTCAATCTCCTCTGCTCCAGGGAAAATAACCCCAGTCTATCCAATCTCTTCTCATAACTAAAACACTCCAGCCCAGGCAACATCCAGGTAAATCTCCTCTGCACGCTCTCTAGTGCAATCACATCCTTCCTATAATGCGGATTCCAGAACTGCACGCAATACTCTAGCTGTGGCCTAACCCAGCGTTTTATACAGTTCCAGCATAACCTCCCTGCTCTTATATTCCATGCCTCGGCTAATAAAGGCAAGTATCCCATATGCCTTCTTAACCACCTTATCTACCTATCCCGCTACATGTGTGGCTCCACAATCACCAGCAATCCATCATTCGATGCTAGAGTCAACACATGCATCGTAAAAGCTGCGGCTGTTATGTCCAAACTGAGTAAGAGAGCGTGGAACAACAGCAACCTGACTGAGAATACCAAACTGTGAGTCTACCAAGCATCTGTCCTCCATGCACTCTGTAGTGTTGAGACCTGGACAACGTATGCCGAACAGGACAAAAGGCTGAGCAGTTTCCACCTTCACTGTCTCAGACATATCCTCAGCATCTCTTGACATGATAAGGTCGCCAAATCAGAGGTTCTGGAGAGTGCTAGTTCCATCAACTAAGCCAATGATGTCTGCACTGGCTCGGCCTCTTTCGTTGGATGGATGTGAGCCGTATACCCATAGACCTTCTGTACGGTGAACTAGCCACTGGGTCATGACCTACTGGGCATCCATACCTCCGCTACAAGGACACCTGCAAGTGAGATATGAAGATGGCGGATATTGACACTGACAATTGGAAGACAGTTGCTGACGACCTCTGGAGGTTGATATTTGGAAGGGTATTGGGAGAGGCGAGCAGAAACAAAAAGCACAGCTGGCTAAGAGGGCCAAGAGAAAACAGAGGCCAACGGATTGTGCCCACTGTCTTTCTGTGCAACAAATGCAGCAGACTGCCATGCCTAGTGGGGCTCCTGAGTCACATCAGGCGATGCTTAACACAGAGTTGACCATCATGGCACGAGCCAAAATGATCAGATGGAAGGCTACCACCATCAACCTCAGTGATGTGCTCAGTCTCTAGACTGGAATTCTGCTGGCGATAAAATGGCCATCACGTTTGCTTATTTAAGATTAAATGCATTTCAATTCGTCGGAGGTCAAGTGTTTGAGGTCTTCCCGCTAAATATGATAGTGCTGTGCAAAAGTGCACGCAGCTTGTTTTTATTTTAACGGGTTCAAGCCAACAAGACACCAACGTTACTTAATAAAGACATGGACAAAGATAAATTATTTTTGATATCACTCCATCAGAAAACTTTGGCGACCTGTTTAGCGAACTTTGTGCCAACTGAGCAGCTGGAGATGTCTGGTTTGCAGGGCTGACATCTCTCCTCAAGAGGGCGACGTGGTCAAGCCTTTCTCTCGTCCTGATGCCTTGGTTGCAGTTGGACGCATTTCCGTCCCTCTCTGACGCTGCCCCTGGAGCTGGAAAGAAGAAATCGACACGGCGGCGGGGGAGATGAAATTGACAGATTGAAGGGAGCGCGGCGGCTCCGCTCTCCACAGCGGCTTCTTGACACGGTCCCTGCCGTCCCTCCAGTGCATTATTTGCAGCCGGGTGCTGGGACTGAGCGGCTGGTCAGCAGCGAGCCCAGGGGTGCCGAGTTGCTGAGTTTGTAGTGAGCGGGATCGCGGTCGGGGAATGTTGGAGCAGCGACCTGTTTCCAATTAGTATCGATACTGCAGGTTCCTGGAGCTCGGAGCCGGCCCGCAGTGTGGCTGAATGCATCGCCCTGCCTGTCGGAATGGGCAACATCTGAACTCACATGGCAGCCCCTTTCATTTAGTTATTTTAAAGATCGCTGCCCTGAGAGGAAAACCAGGAGAGGAAGCAAACATTTCAGAATTAACTCTTTTCTTTGGAGCGTTTGGTTTGCTGCGCGATTCCAAGTGCCGCGGATTTGAGACGGGCTGTTGGGTTATTGCGAGCGTCTTTGATTTTCTCTTTGCAAGGCACAAACAAACTTATTGTTTGGAATGAAGGAGGGATTTTGGTGACATTTTCCAAAAGGGAATCGCGGGCCTGGGCGAGTGTTTGATGTGACCCACGGGTCAGGCCAGATCCGAAAGTGTCAGGAAAAGGGACATTGTTGTTTTTTTTCCTGGGACAAGAAAGTCAGATCCTTTTGTTTTGCTTTTCCTGACATTAGTATTTATGTTGCATCCGCGCGATTTAGCTACTGGAACTTTTAAAGAGGAGAGAATCAGTGTGCACGGGAGAGCCGGTGTCGGACTTTAAAGATGAATTAACAGACTGATCCGACCGTGAGGGGCTCAGGCTGGCGGAAATGTAGACGTATCGCCAACCACCAGTTACGGATCAGACAGTGTAGCTGTTAGACGCAGCACATCGCTGCTGCTGGCTTCTGACTCTTTTTTTAAACAACTTAAGGAAAAATGCAGCTTGTCAAGGGACCATCGTCGTCTGTTTTGGTGGGGGGTGTAATGTAAGCGAGAAAATAAAGCCTCCCCCCACCCCCCCATCCCACACCCCCTCCTCCCTCCCTCCCTCCCCCAGATCCATGCTGCAAGATGGACGAGTCTTCACTGCTGGACTTGCTGGAGTGTTCCGTGTGCTTGGAGAGGCTGGACACCACCGCCAAGGTGCTGCCCTGCCAGCACACCTTCTGCAAGCGCTGCTTGGAGAAGATCGTCAGCTCCAGGAACGAACTGCGGTGTCCCGAGTGCAGGATCCTGGTGGACTGCGGCGTGGAGGAGCTGCCTGCCAACATCCTGCTGGTGAGGTTACTGGATGGGATTAAACAGAGACCGAGGAACGGGAGGTCAACCCCAACCCCTGGCCCCGGGTCACTAGCCTCGGGGAGTGCGGCATGCCCGGCTCCTTCATCCCTGGGGACAAGCCTGAAGGACCACTCCACAACCGCTACCCGGAGTTCTCCAGGAAAGGTAAATGTGCAGGTTTTGACTTGTGTGTTCCTACCGTCTAGATGATCTGCTGCGGCTGTGAGATGTGCCAAATGTTCGGAGAGCATGACGTGCGTAAGCCTGGGTCTTGGCCCGTTCATCAAAGCCTTGAAAGGAGGAATTTCCGATTCTGGAATATTTCACATTTCCACCGACACTACCAAATATCCAGAGTGACTCGCGCGCTCGCTGTTGAATTGATGAATTTATTTGGAGATGCTTGACTTTGCTCCCCTTTGATATTTCAGCGTCTTTCTTGCCAAGAGTTCTAATTTTAGTAATCCCCAGCATGTTCCTTTGAGCTTTCAGGAAAGAGTTTGTATGGGTGTCTGTGGTAACATCTATGCACATCTAATTCAAATAAAAACACAAATAGTAAATAGTTTTCGATTCAGATACAAAATGTGAACTTGCGGTATCCGGTGTCGATTTGCCAAAAATCAGTGCTGCAGTTCACCAATATCGACCCTTCAATAAGTTATACAGCTTCCTGGGCAGGTGTTACATTTCTGGCAGTTCAGTTAGAAAACTGCCATTTGGTGCATTAGGAATTGACGAAAGCTTCCTATGAAATGGGATCCTGAAGCTGGGAACTAACTGACTCATAAATAATGTGTTATGGTTAGCGGATCCTTAGGGACCCCCTCCCCTCCCCCCGCCCTTTCCTTCGAGGGAAGCAGATGTGTAGAGAGGAACTCAGGTGGCAAGTGGATCAAGGGATGGGTCACTCTGTTTGCAGATATCATTTCAAATTACTAGCTCCAGGTCAGCATACCTGTTATTTACAGAAAACCCAAGGCCTGCTTGCATTATGTAATCACTGTCTTTTGGGTTTGAATAATAGGTACCAATTGCCAATTTGTGGAAAAAGTTTCATATCATGAAAGGTCATCGGCCTGAAACATGGGGTGGAATTTCCCCAGGCTGGTGGAGGAGGTTTCTGGGCACGCGCGGCTGGAAAATTGCAGAAAATAACATCGGGTCAGGATCCCAACCCTTCTGGCTTTCCCAGGGCAAGGTTGGGACTGCAGCAGGGAACCCACGTGGCTGAGGCAGGAAGCCAACTGGGGCACTTGAATGGCAATTAAAAGCCATTTTAAGCAAGCTATCTCTCTTTCCCAGCAGCGCACAGGTCCAATACTGTGTTGGCAACTCAGCAGGTTGGAGTAGGTGAGTGCACAGCAGGAAGTCATTGAAGACTGAAACTGACATGATAGCAGCATCATAAAGAGTGAAACTGGCAAACCTGAGGTCAGGAGCAGCCAAATGTTTGCTGATAGGAGCAGGTCTTCCAGGCTAAGCTCGATAATTTCGTGTGGGGATAGCAACTTGGTGTCATTCCCTTGAAGTGGCTTGACCATCTCTGAGGGACAAGTGACCTTCTCATTTGTGAGATTGTACAGTGACATATTCTGTGTGAATGACTGAGGAGGAGGTGCAGCATCCTCCAGCTCAATACCCACTATGACTGGGACAGCGACTCCTAGGACAGCAGCAACTGCAGCATTCTAAACAGCCATAGGCAGGTGAATGAAACAAAGGGGATGGCCACAGGGCAACACCTAGAAGGAGGTGATACACTCTGCACAGGGTCATTAGGCCAAGGCTCAGCTTCCTAGACCAGAAGTGCCTCCGTAGGCAGCAGATCTCGTGGCAGGTGGTCAGAGACCTCTGCACCATGTTGGAGGAAGACCTAAGGCTAATAGGAGCAGGTGTCTGTGGCTGTCAAAGTGACTCAGCCCTCAATTTTTGTGTCTGGTTTATTCCAGGGCTCAGCTGCTGACATCTATAGAATCTCACAATCTGCAGCCCACAACCGCATCACAGCCAGGCCACTGATGCCTTGTTTGTGAGGGCTTCAAACTACGTTAAATTTGAGATGGATGCAACCAGTCAAGTCCAGAGAGCTGTTGGCTTTGCTTCCCTTTCAGAATTTCTACAGGGCCAGGGTGCTACAGGGTGTTACCCATGTAGTGATCAAGGCTGCATTGGAACAGCCAAGCATTTTTGTCAATCAGAAGGTATTCCACTACTTCAGTGTGCAATTGGTATGCAATTGGAAATTGGAAATGTGCACCAAGTATCCCAGGATTTGCCATTACATGTTCATCTTTCAGCAGTCTCAGGTGCTGCAGCTCTTCTCTCAGTGGCTCAGTCCAGTAGTGCGGGGACGATGTGGCATGTGGCAAGGAATACCCATTCAAGACCTGGCTGTTGACCCCAGTGAGGAACCTAGGAGGGGTACAACTGGAGTCACCTTACCACCGGGGCCACAATAAAGAAAGCCACTGACCTGCTCAAAATGCAGTCCTAATGCTTTGACTTTTTATTTATTGATTCATGGGATGGGGCATCGCTGGGGACTCTCCATGGCCGTCCCTGCCTTCAGCATTTGCTCCTGATTACATGTGATGTGCTCCACTCTGTGCTACCCTACATATCTGATGCTGGACCCACCAAGGTGTGTGTATCTGTGTTGGTGGAGGGTACGCATGAGTCGTGTAATGGTGCCTCCTCAGAGTGATGTCCTTCCCCTGAGGACTGCACTTTCTCTTCCCTCATCTTTTGTTGCATCTTCAGCAATACACCTCTGGGAGATGGAAGACATGCTGTAGTGTTGCATGCAAGTGAAATAGAGTCTACCCTAGCATAGTGCAGATCATGACATTGAATGTATAGGTGACATTTATTCAACATGACTGACAGGTCAATGCTAAGCGGCTGTGTGATATAACGCTTTCATCAGGTTTCCAGCCACCCCATCTCATCATTGACAACAGCCTGTAGTGCTGCCACCCTACTGATCTCCAGGCTTTCTCCTCCACTGCCATCAGGATGGCCATAGATTTAGCTTCTCCCTGCTTCTCTGCCTATCCTGGCAGTTGTGGGCTGTCTTCTCCTGCAATGGGAAAAGGCAGAGAGTTAGGATTGCTTGGAATAACTTGATCACTAAGGATGGAGGCTAAACATTTGGAGGGTGTCACTGTGGACAGGTTGTGGTTGAGGGTCAATATTGTCTGTTCAGATAGAGACTTAAGGAGGAAACTGGGGAGAAATGATAATGGTCTGCCCTGCCTGAGCTGCAGGGCAGTGTATCTGAGGAATAACCCAAAGACGCACTGGTGAACACCCCCACCCATCCCCCTACTCCCTACACCCCCTACACCCCCGCCCCAACTCTGGAAATTCCCAGGTAAGGTAAGGATTTTGCAGCAATTGCCTGGGAAGTTCAAATTTCCTTTGGGCAACTGCCCTGCACTGGGAACCATCTGATATGCGATTTAAATCACAAACTTTGGATAGTTCCAACTGTCTTACAGCAATAGTTACCCATACAAAGTTAGAAGAATTAAAACCACTTCTAGCTTCTGGGTAACTATTGTACTGACTTCCCTGGACACTCCACAGGACTCACACCACCACCCGACTAACACCCACCGACTCCCTGCAACCCCCACAGTACTCCCACCTCACTACCCTCCTTGCACCCCGGACTACCTGACCACCTGCGACCTAACCCCCACTCACCAGGCCCGACCCGACCAAACCAACAGGCCCGAAACACCCCTGGACCCGACCCGACCCCCTGCCCCAAAGGCCTGACCCTACCTGACCCAACCAGACCCCTCTCCGCCCCCCCAACCAGGCCTGACCCAGACTCCCCAGAGCAGCCCCCCGATCCCCTCAAAATCCTACCCACTTACCACATACACTTACTTTCTCCCTGGCTTGTCAAAGTGGCTGGACCTTTAAACTTACTGGTTTACAGCAGCTAGTGCCGTAAAAAAGGAGGCGTGGCTTACTTACCTTCAACTGAGCAGACCTCGACTGTAGGCCTCGGGAACCCACTGCACAACACAGATCTCGCCCAGCCTAAGCAATTACGAGCAGAGTGGCAATCCGACTCAATTGCCACTTCACGGGAAGTTACGGTGACTCAGATGATATCTGAGCTGAAGACTGCCAAAGGTGTTGAGAGAGTGACCCCCGTTGGTTGGGGTTCAGGTTCTCAACTCTGAAATGGACCCACTCAGAGACTAAGGCAGTAAGATTCCTCCTCTTAACTCTGTTTCTCTCTCCACAAATGCTGAGGAGCCGTTGAGTATCTCTAGCATTTTATGTTTTATTTCAGATTTCTAGAAACTGCAGTATTTTGCCTTTGTGTTGCCTTTGGTTTGTTTTGTTTGCATTCAACTCACAGCTTGAATTGAAAAGTAATGTGAAAAAGTTGCGGGGGGTGGTTGCAGGCAGTGTTGGGTGGTAGGAGTTGATCTCTCTGTATAGACCTATAGATGTTTCTATATGATTTAATATGCTGTGATATATGACATATATGACAAACATATTTTAAACCTTGACATTCAGAATTAATTTACATGCAAAATTGCTCTTTAATAAAATGCATTTAAATGATTATTTTGTTCAATTTCTTTTGGTGAATAGTTTAGAAGAGAGCATAAGGTATTAATCTCAGTAATACAATTGAAAGCACACGCTAGTCTGTCCCTAGGTTAAAGGGCACATGATTTATTGTTTAGTGGCAGAGCTGTCAGCATCTGCTTCTGGTGATTATGCTGTGTAGGCACAGGAATAATGGGTCCATTTCATTATTTGCGTCATTTGAGTCACACAGAGGGCAGGTTGTCTTATCTGCTGGGATGTCCAAACACCTGCCAATTTTGTATTTAATTGCAAGCATGAATTTGAAGCTTTCTATCATGCTCTTCAAGTGTAGTTTGAAAGCTCACTATCTCCCTTGTTACCATCTATCATTTCACCACCTACATCATCATACTGAAGTGCAGTGGTGTACTAAAATCTATTTTTAACTCTTCACTTGCCAAATTTGTAATTTTTATTCAGGGATTTTTGAATGAAATTCAGTTTTGTGACATGAGGCTGCCTTCGTCTGTTGCTACTCAATTTGAAATAACATTTTATGCTGGAGAAATGTCTTACAGAATCACTTGACGTTAGAATATGCATCACATCAATTCCACATTTCAGAGCATGTTGCTGGACTGTGCCCACTAACTTTTCTGAAGCACTTGAAAAAAAGTTTGTGAAATACAGTTGAACCTTGGACTTCTATGAGATAACTTTGTTAGTGGGTGCACTTCTAGGTCTGTTACTTGTGGGATAAATTGGCTGAGCTATTGAATGAGAGTTTTCAGCAATGTTACAAATTTCAGTTGTGAGGGTAAGCCTAGAAGAGGCTGTTCATTGTCTTAACCAATTCATGATGGGAATTAAATTCAGTAGGTCGTTCTTCCTCCACCCCTGGCTCAGGAGGATTGGTACTATTGTCCACCAAAAGATTTGAAAACTGTTTTTTCTAATGAGCTGTAAATCAGTAATTTTGCAATATTATTAGGCCACTTCTTGATAACTTTGGGCTAGATATTTTGAAATTTATCAATAAATACATCAGAATAAGATCTGTAAACAATTGCATTGTTCACTGTTGTGCTACTATCATTGTGTCACATTCCTCTTGACTGTATTCAGCAGGCTGACTTTGATTTGTACAATGAGTGCCTCTTAATAAACACTTCATACTGAGTGTTATGTATGAACCTGAATTTGACCTGAGGTAACCAGCCTCCACTCAACCTATTGGAGCAGGGATGGCAGGAGTGGTGTTCCTGTTTGAATTTGTTTGATTGAACTGCTCAGTACAGTAATCTTGCTTTAATTGAGGCTTGCTGCGTTCCTGCAATTGGTAAGAAAATCCATATTTTGTTGTCGTTTGAATACAATTGCTTCAGACTGAATAGATTGTCCACGTAAATGGGGACTAATTGTGATGATGTCAGGGAATAGGACCTAGATTGTGCATGATTTTAACTTAATGGAATTGTCATCCTGAACAGTTTTTAGGTCAAGGCTTTTGGGGAGATGCTACCAATAAGACTGAAAGACTCTATCCCTGTGCAGTCCTACAGTTGCAGGATCCCATGCTTTTGTTTGCTTGGTTGTGAACACACATCCAGCAATCCATGTGGCATTTTGAAGGTATGCAGGAAGGGCATCGCTAGCTGGGATTCTTAGAAGAAATTTTTAGATATCCAATGAAATGTTACCCCAACTTTAAGCACATACTTTTTCACTATTTAGTCAGTATTTTTGTAAAGTACTATGTCAAGTTTTCTGGAAGGATTTCAATCCTGCAAGTACTTTGATTTACAACTGAAAGTTACATAACTACTGTATTTAACCGCTCAGTTGCTTATTGTTTTCAGTATTATATGTGTCATTTCAGGTTAACTTGCATTCATTGAACTTGATGTCTAAGTACAATATGTGCAGAATGCTGAATAATGAGTTTCAGTTTTATTTTTGATGTTATTTGTAATGACAAAATGATTAAATACCATTTAACACCCTGTTTACATTGCCAAAATCAAATTGTTTTGCAGCTGAGCTGTAGTTATACATGTAGTGAAGGGACTTGGATCGATAACTACATAAAGATACTGCAATATGTGACTTGGTTATAATGTCCAGCTGACTATGCCACATTATTGTTTTTGCACCTTGCACTATTCAGGTTGAGGATGGCAACTTAATTTTTAAGATCCATTTGCTGCTGCTGTGTTAACTTCTGGATTAAATGCAATGGTGGAAAACTCCCACTCTCTCCCTACACACAACACAGATTAAAAACCGGTAGTATCTGTACAGCCTCAGGCTGCTTTCTAAAAGTAAAAAAAAAAATCAGTACAATAGCTCAACATTTTACTTCATTGCCTTTGAGGAATAAGGAGCTTTTATGTGCAGAACTTTTCCTCAAAAATTTTAATAGACGAAGTAGGATCCATATTAGGGTAGATAGCACATTACCAATAGAAAAAGCAAGTATTACTGGCTTCCTCGCAGTGTACAATCTGCTCATTCCATGATTTCTCATGTCCTTGAGGGATAGTTAAGAACGGCAATGTGGATGTATTAAGGGGAAATAAGAAATAAGATTTTCACTCTAGGATGCCATTAGTGTATGGGCCAATCAAAGAAGTTATGAAGTGGCATTTCTGGTATTTCCTTGTATTCTTCACTGCCCACATTACTCAATCTCGTATCAGTTCCAATTCCTTCTGTGCCAATCCTGGAAAAAGTAACGTAAAACCTTATTTTCAGTCTCTCAGCTGCTTAATTTAGGTCGTTTATTGACCACAATACGTCTACAGTTTTGGTCTACTTAACCACCTGGCTCCACTCCATAATTACAACGTGTCCAGAAAAACCTTTACTCTTTCCCATCCTGGTCATTCCTCTTGGTAATTTTTGTCTCCTCGTGCCTCATCTCAGTCAAACATTTTCATGTCCTTAGTTAAAAGATGGACACTCGACCCAGCCTGGGTAACTTTGTCAAGAAACACAGTTACTTGTTGACAAACCCGGTGATTTTCGAATTCCATTAGGTGTAAGCTGTAAATCAAGACTAAATCATTTGTCACACTCCCCTTTTCACATCACTTCAATGTGTCCTTTTTTGTTCTTCTTTCAAATCAGTCTTCGAACCACTTGGTCCAGGTTCTAATGCCTGTTATCTATTATTTTTCATGGCTGTAGGTTTTTATTATCCAGCCAGTCCAACAGCTCTCCAACACTTGTCTTGATCCTTCCACTGCCTCTGGGTGTTATCAATTTGCTTGTCCAATATCCAATCTTGGATGAGTTGCAATTTCTTCCAGCTAAACCTTGGAAATGTCAAAGCCATTGGCCTCATCAGAAACAATATCCTCACCAGCAACTGCATCAACCCCTCCTGTGTCAGATTGAACCAGATTATTTGCAACCTGGATGCCCTGTTTGACTCTGAGGTAAGCTTTCCATCCTCTACTGCCCATAAGCTACAGCACATCCAAACATTTTACTGTCTGTATCCTATTCCACACCAAGGCCCGCTCATCCACCACCCTGTCTTCACTAACCTACATTGGTTCCCGGTCCACCATCTCCTCTAATTTAACTTTCTCATTCTTCGATTTAGACTTCTTCATGGCTTCACCCTCTCTATTCCTGTAACCACCGTCAGCCCTACCCCTCCTCCCAGAACTTTAGCTTCCCTCCATTGGCTGTTGGCATTCCTCCTTTCCCCTTGCTCCACCATTGGAATCCCTGCTGTAAACTTCTTTGCCTGTCATTCCTCCTTTAAGACCCTCCTTAAAACCCACCTCTAATCAGGAGGTCACTTCTCCTAATGGCCTCCCTTGGTTCCATGCCCATTTTTGTCTGATTATACTTCTATGAAGTGCCTTGGAAGACTTACTGTGTCAAAGACACCATATAACTTGCAAATCCTTGCTGACAATGAGGTGGAGCGAACTGTAATTCCTCTGGCATATTCAGGAAATTTCTCAATGTCTTCTTAATAGACATGATAGTGTTTCTGAATTGACTTGTTTGAACACCCATTAAGATGAAATATTACTTATTACATTTATCCCTTAATTCTCCTCCACTTCCAAGAAACTACTACTATGTAGCTTAAATCTCCAATCTTCATTGGTTGCCATCTGGCACCAGTGCAATGTGTCATGCAATAGTGATAAAATCGGTTTAAAAAAACTGTTTCTGAAGCCAACAAACAAGTAGGAACCCAAACGCTATATGATTGCCAGCACAATTCTTCAAATGAATATGCTGTGAATGTATCTACCGTTCTGTGAAGAATTACATAATTGACAGTGGATTGTGTGGAATTCATTATCCATCATGGAATCCACTGTCAATTGGATTTTTAAAACTTGGCTTTAAAGATGGCCCACCTTGATCCTACAAAGGATGTGCCTCTTAACAGTTGGTGCAGTGAGGCATTCTGTTTGACTTGGCTGTGATTGTTTTTCCTTCTGTGTGATAAATGTTAAACTGTGATGGCTTGCTGGGCTTACAGTTTGGGAGTCTGAATGAGGTTTGATGTGTTGGAGAAAGCACAGTTTCTGACTTATTACTCACTTGAAGTCTGGCCATTGGGGGAGCAGAAGGTCTCTAATAGATTCAGTGCGGTAGATATTGCTTTTCTTTGTGCTAATGACAGTTTAAGAGGAGAGGTTGTTTGCTTACTTTAGCTGCAAGAAATGCAGGTTGCCATCATGATTGAAATTGATGAAAAATTCCTGATCCTCACAATGTTTATTACAGTGAAAGAAAGTCTGCACTAATCTGCTTTTACAAAGCAGCTAGGGAAAATAATCCTGCACATGAGCTGCTGATACAGCTGTTGCCAAGTTGCCTTGCACAGTTGCACTGGGATTCAGACCGGGAAGGCTCCAGGTTTTATCCCTGGTCAGTTCTGAGTTATCCAGGTGGTGGTAGGTGTTTGATAATTGGTCACAGCACTCTTTGACTAAAGAAGGGAAAACTGGACAGGGTTCTCGCTCCTGGGCTGGAATTCATTGCGGAGGCAGTAGCCCAGCCCCTCCCTTGCTGAAAAGTTGGGGGCAAGCCACCTCTGCAGAACTGGAAGCACATGACCTGCTGGGAACAGTGGCCACTGCTGGGACTGCAGCCAGTCCCCCATAACGCGCAGTGATGGAGGCCAGGCTCAAGATAAGTGGGATGGTTTCACTGGGGCCAGTCGGGCAGGCCCTGGCAAGGTCGGGGTGGTTGAGGGGAAACAACCAGGGGTGGTGATCAGCACTGGGGGTGGGGTGGAGGGGGTGCTCTGTTGGGCACAGGGTGCCCGAGCAGGAGTGACCTACTCCCAGTCCTGAGCCCGCTGCCAGGGATTACCTGATGCTGTCACCACATGGCATGATCAACTCCTTCTGCCAGTAAAATACAAGCGGTTGCAGGAGCAGACCCTTAAGTGGTTATTAACTGGCCACCTGAGGGCTTCAATTTGCTCTAGGGCAGGTAGGCTACCTGACATCTATCCCACTATTGGTAAAATGCCAGCTGAGGCAGTAGGTGGTGGGAATGGTGCCCCCTGCCATGTCACCCGATTTTGCACCCTCCCTGCCTGCCAGCCAGTTTCTGGCAGGGGTGAGGGGGGTGCGGCATAAAATTCCAGCCCTGATTGCTATACCGTGACCTCTTGCAGGACGTGTGAAACCAGGATTGAGGTGAGCTTGAACTCCTTCATTTAGCTCATTGCTGCTTACTGTCTCGGCCCACACATGAAGGATATCTACTTGGCCTAAGTACTGGAGGGAATTCTGTGCCTATTTGGCTTTAGGAGAGGAAAGGAGAGACTTGCAGGGGGGAGAAAATAGTTTCTGGTGAAATCTCAATGATCCACACTTCCATCATGGAAATCAGAAGTTAGTTCTGCTTAAAGTAGCTCAACTGCAATTGAGCATTTTTAATTCATCCTTTGCAAGTTGTTCATCCAGGAGATAATCCAAGTATTCATTACCTGGTAGAACGTTATGTCCAGTCAATTTCACCACTTTGGCCAGGAGAGTAGCAGGAGTCAGACTGGCAGCATTTCTTTCCCTAAGTATGTATCTAATTTTTAAAGGAAAAGACTTCTTTTCTATCTGTCCTATCTGATAAATATCTCTCTTAATCCATTCCCACATAGAAACTGAATTCTATCCGAAAGTTGGGTATAGTGACTTTGGGGGACTCATTGGACCTATCAGCAAGCAGATTCTTTGTCATTGCAAGCGGGCAGTTGGGTTGTCACAATGCCTGTAAAAACCAATAACATTTAGGTAGGATGACACAACAAGATTTCACGTTTTAAGAATTTTACTGTACACATGACGTAAAACACTATTGACCAAACACTAATTTTGTAGGCAACTTATCCTTTAAATGACAGAAAGGAACATTCCCCTTTTACACTTATTAAATAACGCATTCTCCACAGAATTACAGTCCTTATAGCAAACAGTCCACAGCCGCTTCCAGCTGCCAGTGGGTTCTGGTATCGGCGTTTCGCTGAGCAGTAACTGTGAGTAACCGTCTCCGGGCACTTTGCTTGGATTTTGGAGAATTTCCCAAATCCATTGCCAGCTGTAAAGCCTGCTCCAATGATTCTTCCTCCCCCAGCCATGCCAGAGTGAATCTCCTGGATTCCCTATGGTTGCGGAATGTGTCAATGTGTCTCTTCCACTAGACTCACTCTCCCTCCTTCATCTGGCTTCGGTATCTTGCAAAGCCAAGCAGCCTCTTCGCTCTGCTGACCAGAACAACTGTTGTCCCTTCCCTCCCTCTCTTTTTCTGCATGTCCCTTAGAGCTGGCAAGCCCATTTACTGTTACACAGCTGCTTTTGCCCTGTGTCCCCAGGTGTGGTAACTTTACATCTTGCTCAGCCAGTCCCATGACTAAGCCAGACTTGTTGTCAGGTGGAATTTGAAATAGTCACATAGTTCTGCAGTCCTGCCACATCCAGTCATGAATGATAGTGGACAATTAAACAACTTACTGGAGGAGGAGACTTCACAAATATTCCCATTCTCAATGATGGGGGATCCCAGCACATCAATGCAAAAGACTAGGCTGAAGCATTTGCAACAATCTTCAGCCCTGATGTACTGAGTGGATGATCTATTTCAGCCACTTCCTGAGGTCTCCAGCATCACTGATGCCAGTTTTACGCCAATTTGATTCACTCCATGTGATATCAAGAAATGGCTGAAGGCACTGGATACTGCAAAGGCTATGGGCCCTGATAACTGTCCGGCAATAGTACTGAAGACGTGTACCCTAGAACTAGCTGCACCCTTAGCCAAGCTATTCCAGCACAGATACAACACTGGCATCTATCAGGCTATGTGGAAAATTACCCAGGCATGCCCTGTTCACAAAAAGCAGGACAAATCCAACCCAGCCAATTACCGCCCATCAGTCTACTCATCAGTAAAATGAGGGAAGGGGTTATCAACAGTGCTATCAAGCAGCACTCACTCAGCAATAACTTGCTCACTGATGCTCAGTTTGGGTTCTGCCAGGGCCACTCAGCTCCTGACCTCATTATAGCCTTGGTCCAAACAAAATAGCTGAGCTCAAGAGGTGAGGTGAGAGTGACTGCTCTTGACATCAAGGCATCATTTGACTGGGTGTGGAATCAAGGAGCCCTAGTAAAACTGGAGTCAATGGGAATCAGTTGGGGGTGGGAGAGTGGAGGTTGGGAAACTCTCCACTCTTCGGAGTCATACTTAGCACAAAGGAAGTTGGCTGTGGTTGTTGGTCAAACATCTCAGTCCCAGGACATCACTGCAGGAGTTCCTCAGGGTAATGTCCTAGGCCCAACCATTTTCAACTGCTTCATCAATGATCTTCTCTCCATCATAAGGTCAGAAGTGGGGATGTTTGCTGATGATTGCACAGTGGTCAGCAGCTTTTGTGACTCCTCAGATACTGAAGCAGTCCATGTCCAAATACAGCAAGACCTGGGTAACTTTCAGGCTTGGGCTGATAAGTGGCAAATAACATTCACACCACACAAGTGCCAGGCAATGATCATCTCCAACAGGAGAGAAGCCAACCATCTTTCCTTAACATTCAATGGGATTACCATCACTAAATCCTCCAGTATCAACATCCTGGGGGTGACCGTTGACCGGAAACTGAATTGGACCAGCTATATAAGTACTGTGGCTACAAGAGCAGGTCAGAGGCTGGGAATTCTTGGAGATTAACTCACCTCCTTACTCCCCAAAGCCTGTCCACCATCTACAAGGCTCAAGTCAGGAGTGTGGTGGAATACTCTGCACTTGCTTGGATCATGCAGCTCCATCAACACTCAAGAAGCTTGACACCATCCAGGGCAAAGCAGCCCACTTGATTGGCACCCCATGCACCACCTTCAACATCCACTTCCTCCAACACCAATGCACAGTAGCAGCAGTGTGTACCACCTACAAGATGCACTGCAGCACTTACCAAGGCTCCTTCAACAGCATCTTCCAAACCTGTGACCTCTGCCACCTAGAAGGACAAGAATAGCAGATGCATGGGAACATCACGACCTACAAGTTCCCCTCTAAGTCACACACCATCCTGACTTGGAATGATTTCGCCGTTCCTTCACTGTTGCTGGGTCAAAATCACCCCCGCTAACAGCACTGTGGGTGTACTAACACCACATGGACTGTAGCAGTTCAAGAAGGCGACTCACCACCACCTTCTCAAGGGCAATTAGGGATGGGCAATAAAATTTCTGTCCTAGCCAGCGATGCCCTCAACCCATGAAAGAATAAAAAAGATATGGCCCCCTTAATTTTTCCTAACTTTACGGACATTGTCCAAAACATAATAATCTTAAATAACTCATAATTGTAACAAGGTAAACAGCCAGCCCAATTAATGACATTACTGTGTACTGGTTGAACAAAAATAGGAAAGAAACACAATTTAATGTTTAGCACTGTTTGTTCTGTATAAATGACACTAATGACAGCATTTAGGAGAATTTTAACCATTTTAAACTGTCAGTTTCCATGTCTGTGTTCCTCTGGTGACTTGGTGGACATTCCAGGGTATTCCAGTCACTGGTCTGTACTTAACTGAGTTCAGACAAGACCACGGTAGTAGTGCTACAGGTGATCACCATGTTCTCAGGTAGGGGAGGGAAAACTCAGAGTTTTCACAATGGTGAAAATAATTGACTGACTCTGCTAGAATTTGCATATGCATGAGCATCAGTTAACAGATAGTTTGGACCTCTCGATCTGATTTCCTCCGTCTCTGATTCCTCTCTTAATCTCCTCACCCCACAATCTCCTCCCACGCCCAGAATCTCTGACATCCCTACTCACAATCTCCTCCCTTCTTTGCCATCCCTTCTGCTCCCCACAATCTCCTCCCCCTCCCTTCAATCACCTCTCCACCTTCCCAGGATTTCTTGGGATCTTGTCTCCCCTCCCCGGGATTCCCTCTTCCCTGGGATCTTCTTCCCCCTCTCTGGGATTTCCTCCCCGCTCCCCAAGTTCCCTTCCCCATCCCTCTGGCACTGCCCCTCCATCTGGGGTCTCCTCACTCCTTGGATCTCCTCACACTGGAATCTCCTCTCCCCTCCCTGCATTCACCTATGCTCTCCACACAATCTCCTGCAGTCTATTTGTCACTGTAATTCTCTCCCTCCACTGCCCGCCCCTCTCTCCGTTCTCCAGCTGGGGTTTTCTACTGCAATAGGACCTCCATGTATTGCTGGGTTTTCCAGCTTCTAAATGTTGCCTCTGATCCCTCTCTGCCTCCATGCAAATACTGGGGCCAAGGTTCCTTAAAGGGACTCTGCCATCAAGGGTTTATGCTTACAAAGCACTTTGGACAAGTTAAGTTGGTGTGAAATGTCACATCTTGCTACTGTTGTATATTACTTAGTGATTGTCAATAGTCTTGCACACAGAAGTCGAGATCAAGGACTCAATTTTATCTACACTCACCCAGCAGTTAAAATCATCAAAGTGCCATCTAAACTGAGCATCATTAATTTTAACTTGCTTTGGAAAATGGATTTTTAAAATGAGCTAAAACATAATGTAACAAACAAATCTCAGCTAAAATCTCAGATGTATATATACATCTGTACATGTAAATTCTCTCCCTTGATGCAGAGTAAATAACCTCCCATCACACATTAGATTATTTATTCCCATATGTCCTTGACATTTTGCTGTGGGCATCTCACTTGAAGTTTCACACCAAGCTGATGTGAATTTATTTCTGATCTATTCTGATCTATTAGTAAGTTCATGGTGATGGTAGATACATTAAGTGGCTCAAAACGAAATGATATTCATTACCTTTCACTCAAGTCATGTGGAGCTGAGACTTTGCAGTCTAGAAATTAATGTTAATATTGAGAGAGGGACTTTTAACAGGATATTCCTCTGATTGTATCTTAGGGGAGATATTAATTCATTTATGGTAAAATCTTCACTGTCAGGCAGTTCCTCAGGAATGAGAATGACTTTCTTCTCAGTCTAGTTCGATGAATTCTGAGATTGCTGATAAGTCCCATGTGTGATGCTTGAAGGGTTGGATAGATGGGTTGTGTCAAGGTTTGTGCACTCTCTGCGATGTCTCAACTTCACCTCTGCACATTCCCGATGACACCTCTTGATGTGCTCAATGCCTTCTGAATAAGCCTTCTCCATTCTTTTGGTCAGTCACAAACCAGGATCTCCCAAGAGTCGACAGGTATGTTTGACCTCTTCAGCGATGTTTTGAGGACATCCGTAACACGTTTTCACTGTCCTCCTGGGAGTCTCCTAGTAGAGCAGTTGATTCAGGAGTCTGGTGTCAGGCATACGAATTACATGTCCTGCCTAGCAGAGCTAGGCTTTGAGTGATTAGCGTCTTGATGCTGGGCATTTTGGCTTGAACAGGGGAAAGCGGTATGAACCTGAAAAGTGCAGAGATTATTTCTGTCACAGGGCAAGATTCCTCAAATGACACTCTGACAAATGAATAGGATCTTTTTTTTTGTGTTAGCTAAGACATTTGAGAACTCCTTGTCCTTTTTCCACATAGGACTATTGACAAACGAAATGGGGGGTGATATTGGTTCTCGGTGTTGGTGCTAAACAGGTGGTATCAGAAAGGTAATCTGTTCAGACCCGCCTGATTATTCTTTCCCATTGATGCCAATGATTCACTGCTGCTCACTTTGCCCAACCACCAAAACCCAATTCTACCCCCAATAACTTTTAACTGCCCCAATTACTTTGTGATTCTCTTGAGTCTGTCCACAACTTGCCCTTATAGCTTTCTGTTTAGGAACATAATACTTAGGAGCAGGAGTAGGCCATTCCACCCTTTGAGCCTGCTCCATCATTCAGTAAGATCATAGTTGTTCTGGTTATAGTCTCAGCTCCACTTTCTTGTCTGCCCCCCATAACCCTTGCCTCTTTTGTCTAACAAAAATCTATCTAACTCAGCAGTGAATAAATTTAAAGACCCAGCTTCCACTACCTTCTGGGGAAGAGAATCCCACACTCGAATGACCCTCTGAGAGAAAAAGACTCTCCTCATCTCTCTCTTAAAAGGGAAAACTCTCATTCTTAAAATATGTCCTCCAGTTCTAGTTCTCCCCACAAGAGGAAACATCTTCCCAGTATCCACCCTATCCAATCCCCACAAGACTTTATATGTTTCAATAAGATCACATCTCATTCTTCTGAACTGCAGTGGGTATAAGCCTAACCTGTTCAGCTTTTCTCCATAAGGTAAGCCCTTTCTTTATCCCAGGAATGAGTCGGGTGAATCTTCTCTGAACTGCTTCTAAAGCAATTATATCTTTTTTCAAATAAGGAGACCAAAACTGTACCCAGTACTCCAGATGTAGTCTCACAAAGCCCCTGTACAGATGTATAGTTTTAAAAACTATTCTGTTTGCTTTTTATCTCCCTGTGCTCACAATCCAAGAACTGGGCTTATGTTGGACAATCCCTGCTGATCGACCTGGACAAGAGCCCTCCCAATACATTGAATGTGAAGTGTTTTTTGAGACAGGCTAACAAATTACTTATCCTTTGCAATCTTTAAGGAGAGAACTTCAAAGCTTAGCTCATTTGTACTTATACTACTTTTTATCTCAATGCCGTTCTTGAACATGTACATGTAAATATTTTACTTTAAAGCACAAGCATATCTCTTCATTCCAAATCCTCTCTGTGGAGCAAAAAAAGACAAATCTTGAAATGTTGCAGTGCCTTTAAAAAAAAGGAAGCCTTGCAATTATATAGCATTTTTTCATGATCACCAGATGTCCCAAAGTGTTTTACAGCCAATGAAATACTTTTGAAGCGTAGTCACTGTTGTAATGTAGGAAGCACAGCAGCCAATTTGCACACAGCAAACTCCCAAACAGCAATGTGATAATGACCAGATAATCTATTTTTGTGATGTTTATTGAGGGATAAATATTGGTTAGGACACCACAGACAACTGCCTTACTCTTCTTCAAAATAGTGCCATGGGATTGCTTATGCCCACCTGAGATGGCAGGCAGAGATTCAGTTCAATGACAGACAACACCTCTGATAATGTAGCACCTCCTCAGTACTGCACTGGAGTGTCAGCTAGATTTTTTGTGCTCAAGTCCCTGGGTAGAATTTTTGGCTCATTGGGTGCGCGTGCGGCTGACCCGAGTGAGGGTAAAATGACGTGCAGTGATGTCAGGCAAGCGCCCCAACGTCATCGTACACTTGCATGGTATTTCACTTGGCGGGTGTGCACGGGAGTCGGCAGCGTGCCCACCGACAATTAAACGGTCTATTAAGGCTCTTGATGAACTAATTGATTGAAATTTTTCACTGCTCGTCCAACCATTCGGTTGGCAGGCCGATGAAAAGACCAAGCAGCCTGTGCATTTTTGGCGAAACCTCATCCATGGATGGGATGAGGTTTCGACCAGTGTTTTAAAAAAAAATTTAAATTTTTCAAACTCGTCTCTAACATGTTCCTGTTCATGTGACAGAGCCACATGTGGGGACATGTTTTTAACACTTCTAATTTCTTTATTTTTTATTTTAAAAATCTTCAGCTCTCTGAGGCAGCTCTGTGCCTCAGGGAGCTTTTACTGTGCGCACCCGCATGCATGCGTGAACTTCTGTGCTCGCGCTCCTCCTGCCCCCACCCAGGCAGCGCTGAGCGCTGCAGCACACAGTTCACGCTGGCTGACCGTTAATTGGCCAGCCAGCATGAAATCACGGTGGGGGCCCAATCGTGGACGGCAGTTTGTTTCATGGCCACTCCTGCTGAGCCCGCCCAACGACTGGAAAATCCTGGCTCTAGAGTAGACTTGAACTCACAATCTTGAGACTCATAAGGGAGAGTGCTACTAACTAGTTATACTCAATTGAATGCTGCCTTGATGTTGAGAGCAGTTACTGTCACTGTTCCTGAGTGTTAAGTAGTTTGCGGGTACAAGTTTGGATATCCTCACTGGCTCGCTAGTCGGAGCACTCCAAAAATCAGGGGAAAAAACCTGCGCTCCCAAACTGGATGATAGTATCTTGAAAGAGGCCTGTTGCTGGCAAAGTGATGGGAGGTGTCATTGGTAGGGCTATCAGAGTAGAACCTACTCAGCATAAACCTGCTCTCCAATGCTGAAGTTGGCTTCTGCCAGGACCACTTGGCTCCAGACCTCATAACATTTTTGGTCCAAAACATGGACAAAAGAGCTTAATTCCTGAGGTGGGACTGCCCATGACATCAAGGCAGAACTTGACTGGGTGTGGCATCAAGGAGCACTAGAAACATTGAAGTCAATAGGAATCCAGGGAAAACTCGCCATTGGCTGGAGTCATACCTAGCATAAAGGAAGATGGTTATGGCTATCGGAAGTCAGTCATCTCAGTCCTAGGACATCACTGCAGGAGTTCATCAGGGTAGTGCCCCAGGCCCAACCATCTTTAGCTGCTTCAATGATCTTCTCTGCATTATAAGCTCAGAAGGGGGATGTATGTTGATCATTGCAAAATATTCAGTTCCATTCATAGCTCCTCAGATAATGAAGCAGTCCATACCCGCATGCAGCAAAACCTGGACAACATTCAGGTAAATTAGTGGCAAATAACATTCTCACCATACAAGTGTCAGGTAATGACTGTCTCCAGCAAGGTAGTGTTTAATCACCACTCCTTGACTTTCAACAGGATTACCATAATTGAATCCCCACCATAAACATCCTGGGGGTTACCATTGACCAGGAACTGAACTGGACCAGCCGTAAAAATAATGTGGCTACAAGAGCAGGTCAGAGGTTGGGAATTCTGCAACAAGTAACTTGCCTCCTGACTCCCCAGAACCTTCCACTATCTAGAAGGCCCAAGTCAGGAGTATAATGAAATACTCTCCATTTGCCTGGATGAGTGTAGCGGAAACTTAACACCATCCCGGACAAAGCAGCCTGCTGATTGGCACACCATACACCATTTGAAACATTCATGCCCTCCATCATTGATGCACAGTGGCTATGGTATGTACCATCTACAAGATGCACTGCAGCAACTCACCATGGCTTCTTCACCAGCATCTTCCAAGTCAACAGTCTCTATCATCTAGAAGGGCAAAGGCAGCAAGTGCATGGCAATATCAGCATTGACCTTAAAGTCAACTTGAAATTACAAATATATCTCCATTCCTTCATCATAGTTCAGTCAAGATCCTGGAGCTCCCTCCCTTAACAGCTTTTTGAGTGTTCCTACACCACATGGACTGCAGTAGTTCAAGGTGGCAGCTCACCACCACCTGCTCAAGGGCAATTAGAGATGAGCAATAAATGCTGGCTTTGCCAGTGATGCTTACATCCCATGATCAAATAAAGGAAAAACTCAGGCACTGCTCAGTTTCAGGCAGTAGGTTCCTATGATGCGTATAGGATGCAGTTGTCATTTTGGGAGACAGTGCTTGGTGCAAAACGGATGAAGAGGAACCAAAACTGCACATTTAAAAATATTTTTGTGGGGCCAGGAGTACTCCCCTGGGTTATATTAAAATTATGTTGCTGCCCTCAACCCAGAATCACACCACCACCCCCCATTTCTGCAATTGCCCCTGCCAACTAACAGAAAGAGCAGCAAAAGGGCCTGATGGATCTCCCTTGCTGCCAGCCGGGTCATCTTCCAGGTTGTGCAATATTGCATCAGCTCGGAGCTGGTAAGCTGCAACTGGTGCCTGTTTGATGCCCAAAGCCTGCTGGTGGCATGGTGCACAAAGCATGCTGCACCCGTGCCGAGTGTATTTTGTGTGAGATTATACATGTTACCATTTAAATAATAAAGTAGATTGAAAAATGCAGCCTTTGATATTGGAAATTAGAGAGGAATGCTGAAGATGGCTGATGACAATTGGATCGATGGCACAGTGCCCTGGCAGCTGCAATAACTCAGTAGCTAACATTGTCACTATTCCTTGACCTTATGATGATATTTTGACTGACATTTGGGGTTGGGGTTGAGGGGGAGGCTGCTGGAATGTGGTCATAGTCATCCCCAAAACTCCCTTACTTGTCTGTTGCAGAGCAGCAAGAGTGTTGTTGGTCCTAAAAGACAATCCTTATTTCGTCCCAATCATTTCTGAAATTATCAGCCATCTGTTTAATCAAAGTTCCTTTTAAATACCCAAATTAGAGTGATGGCAGAATCCCAAAGATTGCAATTTATGCACACCAACAATCTGTCAAATAAAAATGGAAAATTAGAGTGCTGTTAAACGTTTCAAGCAATTTAGTCCTTTTGCTGCTCTTTCTGTTATTTGGCAGATGGGAAAAGAAGGGTGGGGGGTGGAGTTGAGCAGATTATTTTTGTGCTCATGCCCACCTGCAGCCTGACTATTTTCCAGGCAGTGTGTATCACATGGACATATATGTTAGGCTGATATTGCGTTGCAGGCTGGCAGGACAGATCTAGATCTACTGTTTAACTATTAAAAACTAATCAATATAATCTGCACCCTTAAATGATTGACTATATATAATCCTCTCGTTTTACTAAGAAATATTTATCCTTGTTTTACTAAGAAATACTCATCCTTGACTACATAGAAATTTTGGACTGATCAATTTAAAATTAATGTGACATTGACAAGAGAGTTCAGGGTTTGTTTAGAACCCAACTCTGAAACCTATCCTGTAAGCAGCATGATTTCTATTGCAGCTGACAAATACTGTAGAGTGAAGTTGTAGACTTAAAGTGAACTGCTGCAAGACCTTTGTGCTTTAACAAGAAACTATTACAGCCAAATGCTGCTGCAGTGAAGGTCCTAAACCCTGATCCATTTTTACAGATGCCATTGGATGGATTGAGTCTGCTGCTGTTTTACAAGAAACATCATGTTCAATAAACTTGCTGGGTGAATTTTCATCTAGCTGTGCTGTGATAAAATCCTGCTGCTGCTGAGTCTGTTTGGAGCAGCTCTCATTGTAAACTCATAGTTGACTCAATCAGCATTCATGTTTTCGGTGCTGAATGTCAGATGTTCAGGCTCTCACATGCCCTCTTTAAGCAGATACTCCGGCAGATGATGAATTCCAGGTTTGTGCTCTCCAAAATGCTGGAAAGTGACTGTAGACAGACAGCTAATATAAAGCTACACTTTTCACAAAGACTCTTTATGACTTGTGCAATGCATACATCAGTTCTATCAATGGTTATAACTTTGCATAAAAATAAATAATTTTAAACCAGAACAGAGATATCAATGGTTGAACAGCAGGACTAAGACAATCCTCACTGAGCCTAGATTAAACTTCACCATTCTGCTTAGTGTTTTCATGCATTTTTGAAAAGCCAGTTTCTGTATGCAGCAGATACAATATCATGGCCAAGATGACCAACAGATGGTCTGCCCCCAGCAAATGTAACACTACTATTCAAGAAAGGAGGGAGAGAGAAATGGGGAACTATAGGCCTGACTGTTGATTAGAGTCATAGTCATTACAGCACAGAAGGAGGCCATTCAGCCCATCAAGTCCATGCCGGTTCTCTGTGGAGCAATCCAGTCAGACATCAGCCATCAGGAAAATGCGAAAATCCATTATTAAGGAAGTGGTAACAGGGCATTTGGAAAATCATAACATGATTAGGCAGAGTCAACATGGCTTTATAAAAGGGAAATTGTGTTTCACAAATCTGTTACATTTGCTGGGAGCAGGCCATCTGCCAATTTTCTTGGCCATGATATTGTATCTGCAAAACGCTATTAAGAGGTTTTTTTTGAAGATGTAACTAGAAGAGTAAATAAAGATGAAATAGCGGATGTAGTATATTTGGATTTTCAAAAGGCATTC
The DNA here is from genome assembly GCF_964194155.1 of Cetorhinus maximus. Taxonomy (NCBI): domain Eukaryota; kingdom Metazoa; phylum Chordata; class Chondrichthyes; order Lamniformes; family Cetorhinidae; genus Cetorhinus; species Cetorhinus maximus. The sequence goes on along the minus strand of NC_135885.1, from coordinate 58,421,533 downwards.
AATCAGATCTCACAGGAAAGTATGTTGTACAAGATAAAGGATCATGGGGTTGGTGGTAATATATTAGCACGGCTAAAGGATTAATTAAGGAAGGGAAAACAGAGAGTAGAAATAAATGGGACATTTTCAGGTGGGCAGGCTATTACTGGTGGGTGCTGCAAGGGTCAGTGCTGAGGTCTCAGTTATTTACAATCTATCTTAATGATTTAGATGAAGAGACCATGTGCAATGTGTCCATGTTTGCTGAGGATCCTAAACTAGTTAGGACAGGAAGCTGTGAGGATGATACAAAGAGTCTGCAAAGGAATATGGGTAGGTTGAGTGAGTGGACAAGAAGCTGGCAGATGGAATGTAGGGTAGAATTTTTGGGTCGGCGAGCGGAGGTGGGGCTCGCTGACATGTAAAATGACACGCAGTGATGTCGGGCGTGCATCCCGACGTCACCGTGCGTCATTTAGATTTTCAGTGCGAACTGTCAAAGGCCTATTAAGGCCTGTTTAAAAACCAATTGAAATCATTAAATGAGCTGCCCGTCCAACCTTAAGGTTGGTGGGCAGGCGAAGAGCCCAGGCAGCCTTCGCATTTTTCATGGAACCTCACCCACGGGCAGGATGAGGTTTCATGAAGTGTTTAAAAATTCAATAAAAATTTTTTTTAAATTCATCGACATCTCCCAGCTCATGTAACACTGTCACATGAAGGGACATATTTTAAAAGTTTGTAATTTCTTTATTTAGATGTTTAAAACTTAAAGAAATCTCCCTGAGGCAGCTCTGTACCTCAGGGAGATTTCTGCGCTCTTTCGCGCGCATCCCCGCCCCCCCGCCCGCCCACACAGGGAGTGCTCAGCGCTTCCAAGCGAGTGTCACACTGGGCAGGCCTTAATTGGCCCATCCACATAAAATGGCAGCCCCAATTGAGGACACTGATCGGGTTCGTGCCTGCCCCCGCACAACCTCCCCCGACGGGGGGAAAATTCTACCCATAATGTTGGGAAATGTGAGGTTATTCACATTGGTAGAAAGAATGGAAGTTTTTTTTAAATGATGAAAAACTATTAAATGCTGGCATTCAGATGAATTTGGGTGACCTTGTACAAGAAACATAGAAAGTTAACATGCAGGTACAGCAAGCAATTAGGAAGGCAAATGGTGTGTTGGCCTTTATTGCAAGGGGATCAGTATTCAAGAGTAAGGAAGTCTTGTTGCAATTGTTCAGGACTTTGGTCAGGCTAGCCTTGGAGTATTGTGTACAGTTTTGGTCTCGTTATCAAAAGAAAGCTACACTTGCCTTTGGGAGGGTGTAGGGTTGGAGGTGCAATGAAGAGTCACTGGGTTGCTTCCTGGGATAAGCAATCAGGAGAAATTGAGTAGGATGGGCAATACTCCCTGGAGTTTAGATGAATTAGAGGTGATCTCATTGAAACACGAGAGGCCCTGACAGATTAGATGCTGAGACTGCCACTCTGTGGCTGGTTACTAGCTGGCAGGTTAGAAAGTCTTTGGATAGCCATCATCATATTACAGTAGCCCTCTCCAAAATCTCAGCCTAAATATTCTCAGAGGCCCAGATTTTTCCATCAGTGGTGAAGCAAGGGCGATCACCGCTGACCTTGAAGAAGACTATCCGCAAGGATCCAACGATCTTTGTGACAGCAGTTTAAATCTGGCGCCAAGTCAAGGGAGGTCTTGGTGAGCAGCAGCAGTGATGTCAGTGAGCAGGTAAGGAGCCAATCACATTGAGGTATTCATACACAGCAAACCTGGAAGGTAAAAGTACTTAATATCCTTCACTTTTAAATTAAATTTTCAAATAGTGAAATAAATGATAATGATTGAATTAAAATAAAAGCTAAAATAAAGATAAACTTTCAAATAAAAAGAATTAAAACAAATGTGAATTTTTAGCATAATAGAGAAATGTGATCTTCCACAAATATAAAATTAGCTTTTTCAGGCCAGTGAGAGTATTTAGCAGTAATTATGAAGCTTAAAAACACTCATTCAACAATGGTAACCTTTTCAAGGGTTTTTACAGTGATTTTAACAGGCCGTGATGCTGAAGAATGGTAACTGTGTTTGTGAGATAAATTCTGCCATCTTTATTAGCAGGTTTTCAGGCTGGCTGCTGAGTGCTGAAGACAGCCATTTATTAGGATTAAAGCTCAGGATATGAGGAAGCTCTTTACTATTTTCTGTAAAAACACTGGATGCATAAATTATTCAATGATTGTGTCTTTTCTGAGATGAGGCAATATGTTATTGTACAATAATGGAGGCCAGGTGATTCTGCTGAGGGATTAACATTATCATTGACTCAGATTTATGTTGCTGGCTGGAATCTGGAGCACATTGCGACTCTAGGAGAATAAAAAACCAGGTGATAATGTGGTTTCAGCAGTTTTACTGTCAGTAATCAATTTCCAGCCAACAATAGTCCTGTTAGTTTACATTTCTACTTAAAATTCAGACATTTCCCTCGCTCCCCCCCACCCTCCTGGCTAGGTGATGTTTGTGAGTCTCCCACAGCATTGGTTGCACTGGGGTGTCTAAATTGTCAATTTTCATGCTTATTTTAAATAATACTTATGTACATGGATTCATCTTGAAAATATGTACCTTGTTAGTAGTTTTCGGTCTGTTAAAACTGCATAAATCTGAATAAAAATAGTATTCTGGATAGAGCAGAGCAGACAGTATTTGATTTCAGTTCATCAGTGACTGAGCTGCCTCCCTTTGAGCTGTTTGTGCTGCTAATCAATAAAGCTTTTTGTATGTTAATCGCTAAGCTCGTTTTCTTTAAATTCTGCTAAGAAATAAGAAAACCCAGAAATAAAACCTTTTCCTAATCTAGTTCCCCCATTCCATTTTTTCCACCCTCCCTTCATGAAAGTGAATGACTAGTCCATAGGAATTAACAGGCAATCAGCACCTCACCTAAGAAGTGAGTGTGAACGCCAATAGGGAAGGGTAGATTTTCTGATCAACCGGAGGTCTGGTTGAGAGTGGGGCAATGTAAGACGGGTACCCAGAAGAAGTATAGTGTGCTAACCTGGCATGTCTTTCAGATTGGAAATCAGCTGAATGTTTAGAGAATAGAATCTTTCTGATTCATGTAAATAGCGTTCTTATGCAATGGAATAACGTAAGCCCATGTGTTGCAATCTATAAATCCCGTGACCTTTGAAATAACCATAATTTGGCAAATTTGCACATACCCTTCATGGTATTGCCAATTGTCCATGGGGAGAAAGGAATAAATTAGTTATTCAAGGAAACAAGGCATGCATAATTGGCTTTATACATTTATGTACCACAAATTGACAAATATGGGTGTTGTTTCCAAAGGCAACTTTGATAAGAGGCATACAAGTTTAGGATGCAATATCACTTTTCAGGATGTGGCATAACCCAGTCTCCTTATGAATCATGGTCTGCTCAAACATTGCTATGCTAACTGTTCTAAATAGATACAAAAGTGCCAATGGTTTTAGCACAGAGTGCCATAGCTTGACCTCCTTTGTAACCCTTTATTGATCATCCTATTTTTCCTCCAACAACACAAGTACAGGAGAAGTCACATGCAGAACCCCATCGTACTACCATTAATTAGATTGGGACAAAAATGGCATTGATCCAAAAGTTGCCGCAAAAATATACCCGAACAAAACAACAAAGTCTGGGTAAGCCATAACAGTCAATGCTGCTTCATAAAAACTGTTATTCAGCTGTGTTTGAATCTCTTCCTCTTTAACTACTGATTGAACATGTCAAAAAAATAACGAAAGGCACAGCAAGGTCCTTGTGGTTCTAATGAACATTCCTGCATGTCTTATTCCTCAATTGGAGATGATTTGCTGAGTGCTTTCATCTACCAGGGGTTCTGATTCCAACATAGCATAAGCCGCATCTTTCATTATGTCCGTCAATAGATGGATAGTTATGATAACGACTGAGTTGTGACAGTGGAGATAGTTTTAGGAATGCAGTCTTTCACATCATGAAGCAGGATTTTGGAGATGTGAGTAATTTGCCTGCTAATACTTCCTTATTTATTCCAGATCACCATTGATTGAAAAGCTACTTCAGACTTATGTTTAGAAAATGTTAACAAATATGACTTAAACAATAGATATATTTATTTTCAAAGGCTGCACAGTTTGCCTCCAAAATAGCAATCATTATACTTCAAAAGGTAATGAGTTATGTAATTAGTTTGAAATGTTTTAATGTGCAAGGTGTTGTATGAACTGGAAACAGATTGTTGGAGCTCACTTCAGGTACTGTCCAATCCACACAGCTGTGTACCTGCTGAATTTTTCCAACATTCTCCTGAAATGTTAGTGAATCAGACATTCTGAACTGGTATCTTGTGAATTAGAAATGCCTCAGATGTTGGTTTTACAGTGGTGCAAATTGATAACCATAATTGGGAAGAAGCAGAATTCAATTGTTAAAATTACTGGATCCCTCTGTTTTCTTGCTGCTATTCATCACATCTGTTGTTTTTGAATTGGCTGTAGATGTTAGGTCAATTGAAATGTTCAAGGCAGAGATCAACAGATATTTATTACGGAAAGGCATGAAGGGATATGGATCAATGGTGGATAAATGGAGTTGAGGTACAGGTCAGATATGATCTAATTGAATGGTGGCAGAACAGGTTCAAGGGGTTGAATAACCTCTCCTGTCCCTATGAATTACACTTTGTAGCAAAACCACAATAAAGCAACTCCAATAACAAGTTCTGGGGCTTTGTGTTCCTGGATCACTTAAGGTACGGGAAGGCAGTTGTGGATATTATTGATACCACATTGGTAACCTCTGTTTTGCCACATAACTGTATTCTCTGGTGTTGGAGATGAGAGTTGGAGTTGAGGATACCTCTTATGGCATTTGTTTTCATAGAATATTATCCCCTTGCCTCAGCTTCATGGATTTTTTTTTTTGCTTCCAGGTAACTTGGCCAGCGATACAGAGCTAGGTTACAGCTTCTCTGATTTCAGACAGCATAATCTGATAAACACATTCTTCTACTAACTGACACCAAACCATTTTATAATGAACACCATGAACTTATGCAATAGACAAATAAAAAGGGATTTAGAAAGACGCCAAAATGTATTAGGTTGCTTTGGCATAAATTCCAGTTTAATGAAAATGTACAACGAATAACATGGTGGTCCAATGAACAAAGAATATTTGATTTAGTCATTTTAAAAAGTAATGTTGAGCCTCTTTTATTGCCTTTAATAAATTCAGAGTTATCTGTATTTTTTCAGAGGAGGAGATCTCATACTACATTCTGAAAAATTCAAATTGTACAAATTTGCTGAGAAGGTTGTGGTAATGCTTAGAACATTAGTTATGAATTAGATTTTGAATGTTTTTTTGAAAGAACTTATGGTACAATTGAACTTTTCTTTGGGGTTGAGTTTTCAAATGAAGTTTTGTGCAATTCTATTAGTCTGCAATAGGGTTGCTTTTTCATGAAAGGACTATGTTGGCAGCAATTAATTATGTAATTTTGGATTGAAATGATAAGATTTATATTTTTGTTGTTGACAGGAGTTCTGCATATTTTTTCCCCAAGTCTGTTTTATTCAGATCAAAAAGATTTGAAGTCACAGTTCACTGGTGGAGTTGATTGTCATGAAAAATGGCTAGACTGCTGGAGGGATAGAAAAAATCTCAAACCAGCCCACATTGGATCTCATTGAGAATTGTGCAATGCACATGACACATAATTTTAATTGAGCTTCTTCCGGCTCTAGCTCATATCAGTGTCATGCTCAGTATCTTTAGCAGCCGTCAAAAGCTGCAACTAGACTTTGAATAATCCTTTCTCTGGTCAGAAGTGAAACTTGTAATGGTGTCATTTGTAACATGTCAGTGTGCTGCAGGGATCAGTATTTTGATGAGAGGCTGTAGGCATCTTTCTGGTTTACACGCATTGGTATTCTGCTGCCTGATTATTTGAATGTTTGAGTATTGCAGCTTTTCAGAGGCAAATGTCTTTTTTAGCTATCCTAATAACACAGCCAGGTGCTAACCATTAATATTGTAGAATAAAATGTATAGAATTATGTTACTTGTTTTTGTGAGGGAGTGGCTTTTTGTATTTTCTCTCTTATCTTCAGATGAGAGAGTATGGTTGCAAATGTAATTGCCTATAGTAACAGTCCTTCTGATGCCTGGTTTATACTATAAAGCAGTGGTTCTGTCTGTCTAGTGCTAGTTATGTGGAATTTATCCTGTTGTATTACTGGTGAATGTGGTCCAAGCTGACCCCATTCCCCGACACAACTCTGCCTCCCTCCCAACTTTGTGTAGAGGTGCCCACCTTCCTCATGATGACCTGGCTAATATTATAAATTCATGTTGTAAGAACTCTAAAGATACTAATGCACAAAATCAGAAATGTATGCAAGGAGAAAAGGACATCATTTTATTTATCTGAAGCATAATCAATTGTCATTGATTTTAAGATCATGGTTTAAATAGAAATTCAGTGATCAACTATAACTAGAAAATTTATTCCACTTTTGAGAAAAAGCCTTGATAACTCGCGATTTTCTCGTTCACAGAATCTTATATCTTGTGGCTTCCAAAAGTTTGAGATAATCATACTGTTTTACTCAGTTACAGGAGCTGACATTAAATGTATTTCTCAGATCTCACCATGTGTTGTAGAATGATACATTGTTGCTTTGGTACACTGACCAGTGCAGTGGTGAGTGATGTGGCATTTTGGATATGTATGTATACATGCACATAACAATATAGTTCCTATAGTTTCAAATAATATAGCAATATAACACGGAATAAATTATACGAGGCAAATTTATCAACATGTGCCTTCTGACCTACTGTTTAGTGATTGAATCACCAAATTATTATTTAAATAATGATGCCATAGGTCAGTGATGCTCATAATATGGCCACAGGGTTAGCTATTCCTCTTTTGTGACCCTCAAAACATCTGTTGTTTGGGTCTTAATCTACAATCTACCTACAAGAGAGGGAGGTTTATTCAGATCCTGTATCAAGGTACATCTGCAAGCAAAGTCAGAAATGAAAGCCATACAGGTTAGAAAAGGCAATATGAAGAAACTTTATACCCTTATTATAAATCTTAAAGGATTTGGGTGACTGTTATTGTCTTAAGCCTAATTTTCATAGTTCTTGATGTAATATGATCCCCAAATTTGTATTCATATCATGTAATTCCCTGAGAGATACCCATTAATGTTCAAAAATTCATCATAAGACATGGATTTTGGCAGCTGTTACAACTGATGCATTTTATGAAAGAACTTCACTAATACCCATCCCAACTGAGATTGGTATTGTTACAGGTTTGATTTTAAAATGGAAGTGATCTTCAAGAAGCCTAATGATCAATTTAGTGATCTGGGAGTGGCGGGGGGGGGGGGGTGCGAGAAGCAGGGGGAGGGGGAGGTCCAACCTAATTTGTTAGAAAAACATGTAAAGAGAGGGGGATAATTAAGAAAACAAATAATTAAAAAGCTCCAATTATGTCATGTGGAGGTGAGGTAATAAATTCAAAACATGTAGTTTAACTACTGGTCCAGGTAGAAGGAGTAAGTGGTGATTATGTATGTGTAGGCCAGAGAAAGGATTAAGAGCCAGATTTTCATTCTCAAGGTGAGTGGCTTGAGTCAGGAAATTTCCTGGCTTGGTGCACCTGCCTTGGGTGGGTAAGGGGGTAAATCCCTTTAATGTTGCAATTTTTGCTCCGGGTGGGTGCAGGATGGAGTTGGGTCCACTGCCCCCGGACACAGATTGGAGACAGCCGGGGGCTACTGAGTGCCAAAGTGGGCTGATTAAAAGGCCCACCTTGATTCTTTGGGATTCTAGCCATCATCCCTCACACTTCATAACCTCCCCCCAGCCCCCACCTATACACCATGTATGTCACCGCATGCCATCCACTATCCTTTGCCCTTACACACTTCATGCCAACTCACCTAGTATCCACCATGGGCAGACTTCAGGAGCCATGCTAAGATTAAATAATATACATTTCTTAATATCTATTACAGCTTTCACTATAATTAACAAACACTCCCATTCATGAAAATGCATTGCAAACTCTCTTCAAGTTTTTAATACCTTATCAAAACAAACAGAATTGTATTCATAACCCCACAACAAAGACAACTAATCCTTTAATAACCTCTTTGAGTTGTTAATAAAGCCGTGAACTTAGAACCTCCTGCTGGGATAATTGTAGGTTGTGGAAAGCAGCCAACCATTAATAATAATATAATGAAGGAGCTGTCACAGACAGAATGTATGTGCTCTCTTACAGCCCATGATCAGTATCTTTTGTATGGAAAGAGGCGTGTCTTTTTTTACCCTTGGAATATAGATCCCAATTAAATAATTCTGCAGCAAGCTTTTGAGAGTTTAAAAATAAAGAAGGTTATTTATTCTCTGTCTTATCCCAAATTAAATGCAATGCCTCACACATTCATTTTCACCCAACCATTCACACACACAAAAATTAAATACAGGTAGAAGTAATACACTTTACAGATTACAGTTAACTCAGTCTTTGGTTTATGATCTCCAGCCTCCCATGTGGCAGGCCTATAGTCTTTTGAATGGATTTGGTGATGTAAAATTGAAGTGAGGGCCTTGTACAGCAAAGGGTTCACAGGATGTGAGGTTTCTTCTTGATGTCTCGCAACTTGTTTTCAAGTCTGGTTCATAGACTGGGTGAACTGATGGTTCACTGGTTTTGGCGGAACTCCTTGCAAACAGCTGTTAGCCGATTATTTTTCTCGAAAAAGCAGACAAAAACATGGCTCACCATGTGACTTTCCACAAGTTCAAGTTCTTTTCCAAATAAGGGGTGGCGATTATGTTGATTACACATCCTGTCTTGTGAGTTAACACCCCTGCAGTCCACTCAGTCTAATTTGAATGTGGGAAAACCATCATGATATAATGGAGAGGAAGACAGTTAACATTTTGAGTCCATATGACTCTTCAACAGAACTAAGGAAAAATAGAAAAGAGATGAAATATTTTTCTATTTTTCCTTAGTTCTGTTGAAGAGTCATAAGGACTCGAAACGTTAACTGTGTTCCTCTCCGCAGATGCTGTCAGACCTGCTGAGTTTTTCCAGGTATTTTTATTTTTATTTTTGTTTTGGATTTCCAGCATCTGCTGTTTTTTGCTTTTATGATATAATGGAGTGGTGATAGTGGCCGTTCACTTCCATCTGCCACCAATTGAGTTTCGATCTTCCTGTTCAGTATGAAACATGGAGACCAGCAGTTTGGAAAACTCCATACTCTTTTGTATTGGCACATCCTTAAGCAAAGAGATGTGTGGAGTCCCCGGAGGACTGCGAATATCCATACTTAAGTAGGTATTCGCTTGAAACTTGGTACCGTCTGTAGCTCAAATGCCAAAAGTCACATGGTTTGCAGCAAGCATTTTAATAGCTTGTTTGTGTCCAGTTTTTAAAGAAACATTGACCAAAAGTTGATGTCTCTGTACTGGGCATGACATGGCCATTGGGGTAATTTCAACAAACAGCTGTTGTAACTGTTAGAACAAACTTTTTTCAACATTTACTGACACAAGCAGGCTTTTTGAATTTTTAAAGATTTGGGGATTTAAATAACTTGACAGATCAATAGACCTTCTTCACCCTTCATGGGGGAGAATTTTTCGTATGGCAGGTGGGCTGGGCGGGAGCGGGCAGGGGTGGGCGTGGAGCCAATCGCCACCCAACATCGGCTGCACGCCGGCAGGCCAACTAAGGCCCGTCCAGCTTAACACACGGCCGGTAGCACTCAGCGCTACCTGTGTGGGCGGGGGGAGGAGGTAGAATCAGGGCCTGTGCTCTTTTACACGTGCACGAAAGAGTGCAGCAATCTCCCTGAGGCATGGAGCTGCCTCAGGGAGATTAAGTAGATAATAAAACTTTTAATAAATAAAGTAAAACGCTATTTAAACATGTCCCCTCATGTGACACTGTCACATGAGCTGGGACATGTTTGTGAAGTTTGCAAAATTTATTTAATTATTTTATACAAGCTCCAGGAAACCTCATCCTGCCCGTGGATGAGGTTTCCTGAAAAACGTGAAGGCTGCTTGGGCTCTTCGCCTGCCCGCCAACCTTAAGGTTGGATGGGCAGCGTTCTTAACAAGGTTAACTGCTTTTTTAATGGCCTTAATAGGTCAGTTCGGCCGGAGTGTAGCCGCCTCCGGCATGTGCCCGCCGAATGAAATATCAAAATGATGCGCGATGGCGTTGAGACGTACACCTGACATCATTGCGCACCATTTCATGCGTTGGCGTGTCAGGCCCACACCCGCACGCCGACGGAAATATTCTGCCCATGAGCTTTTACATCTACCACACTGAAGGCCCGTGCTGTAATTTAACTGCTACTTAGTGCAGAACCCCTAATGATGCAGTTGAGTTCAAATTGCCCTGCTGCATTTGGGTTTCCCTCATATGAATCATGCCTCTCCCTTTTTGCTACCAGAGAAAGTGGGATCTGTTGGAAATGGGGTCAGAACTTCCGGATCCCATCCGCCATTTTTAAAGGTCTGAGAAAATCCACGAAAATTTGGCCCTAAGAGATTCATTTGGAGGGCAAAGAATTTTCTATTGAGAAGCCAAAAATGATAAGATCTAGAGTTTTTTTCCCCCAACTAACTTGCTGATGCACTCAAAACAAGACTGACATGCTTGAAATAGACCCATAATCAATAAGCAATCATTTGGCGCTTTGTGACTTGCTATGATAGTGAGTTTGATACACACTGTCAATGTGCTTTTACTGTCATTATAGTTTCATTTTGTAAAAAGTGTTCTCAAGAGGCACTTTACAATCATGAAACTATGGTTTGGAGATTTGGGAATTAAAGCTGCCACTTAGCTGCAACATTAGGGGTTCAGTTGCAAATATAAACATGTGGTCAACTACAAGTATTGGACTCTATTTTGAGCCGTGCAATCAATTTTGTACCATGTTTAAAAATAGAAATGAGTTTAAGACAAATTAAGCTGATTTTCTGAACTGGCAGAAGATGCTTGAAGGCCCTTTACCGGATGGAAGTTTGTGCTTGCGCATAATCGACTTTGCTCTATGTGACAAAAATGTAGCGTTACTACCTGTAATAAATCAGTTTCCATTACAGAAAATCAGCCCTACTTATTTGAATAAAAGCAAAATACTGCAGATGCTGAAAATCTGAAACAAAAACAAAAATAGCTGGAAAAACTCAGCCGGTCTGACAGCATCTGTGGAGAGGAAGACAGAGTTAACGTTTCGAGTCCGTATGACTCTTCATCAGAACTATTTATTTGAAGATATGTAACAAACTGCCACGGCATCAAAATATACTTAAGGCAGGATTTTCTCTACGGGCTTTAGGATCCCACCGTAAGGCTCAAATAGGGATCAGAAGCCAGCGGTGTGTGAAGAACAGTCACTCATCTCTGATTTTCCCTGGATTCCCCAATTAGTGACTTGAGGGTGGGCTCACCATCCAATTAAGGGTCAGCTCTTCAAGCTGGACAGCCAATGGTAGGCCCTCTGGCACTAAAGAAGCAGCAGGCTGCCTTTCAAAGTAAGCGGAAGGGAGGTTGCCTCAAGTTGGACGTAATCTCTCTCCAATTTTTTTTTTACCTTAATGGCCTCAGCAGCCAGGCCACCATTGTGATTTGGTGTAGGGGAAGAGCTCCCCCACATGGCTGCAGCTGTGACCAGGCAGGTAGGAAGGATCTCTGAGCCTGCCTAGATCGCTGGCCCATCGATGCCTCCAGGAACCTTGAGGCCAACTGGAAAATTCCAGTCCCTTCAACAATAGGCCTTTAAGTGCCTTAATTAGTTACCCACACTTGAGGGCAGGTAGTTCTGCCACCACTCCCCACTCCTCCACACAGCCTCTGGGAAAGTTACCCGGGGGTAGGATGGAGCCAGGGAACTGGCACACCTGCTAGACAGGTGGAATTCGGTACCTGCCCGTCTCTGTGCCTGCCCCCAATGGGGCATAAAAATTCAGTTCTTAAACAAAGTCATAAATGATATATTCTGTAATTATGACTATGGTACACGATCTTCTCTTGTCCTTTTTGACCTCCTTTGATTTGGTTGGCTGCCCCATCCTCTTTCAATGCCTCCTTTGTTCTCCAACTCAGTGGGACTGTCTTCACTTGATTCCATTCTTTTCTATACAATCATAGTCAGTGCACCTTGAGCATTGGCTCTCTTCCCACACTGGCACTGTTACCTCTGGTGAATGCCAAGCATCTATCCTTGGCCCCCTCCTTTCCCTTATCTACATGACTTGGCATCAGCTTCCACATGTACGCTGACAACATCCAGCTCTACATCCATCCACTGACTCTCAGGTGCTTCAGTTGCCTTTGTGTTGTCCGACTGCTAGTTGGGCATGCTCAATTTCATCCAGTTAAATATTGGAAAGGCCAAAGCTATTGTCTTCAGCCACCATCACAAACTCTGTAATCTGGCCTCCAATTCCATCTTTCTTTCTGGTCACTGTCTTAGGCTGTGCCATATTGTTTGCAACTTCAACATCCTGTTCAATCCCGAGCTGAGCATCTGACCACATTTATTCTTCAGCACAAAGACAGCCCACTTCCATTCTGTGATATAGTCTGCCTTTTCCAGACTCGATATTCCAATATTCTTCTACACAATAATTCACCCCTACATAAATTTAAGTTTTTCCAAATGTTGCCCCTATCCTTTACCACATGAAGGCTTGCTTATTCTTCATTCCAATCTTTACTGGGCTAGATTGGCTCCCACTGCTTCAAAGCTGCAAATTTAAAATGATTATGTTAGTGTTAATTTCCCTTCATGGTTTCACCCCTCCCTATCTCTGTAACCTCCCCCAGTGAGACAACCCTTTTACCAGAGCTCTTGCCCTTCCCATTCTGGTCTTGTGCAAACATTGGTGGCCATTGCCTTTTAGCCAACTAGCCCCTACCCTCCAAGGTTCACATCCCCAGCCCCTCTCCTCCTTTAAGACCCTCTTTAAAACCCAAATTTATCATCCCCCCCATAATAGCTTTTTTTGTCTCAGTGTCTTTTATTTTTAGCTGTGCCTCTGTGAAGCGACTTGGGAAATTTTTGTTGCTTGTGACAGGTGTCTGAGAATGAGGCCAAGCCATTTGGTTTAAATGCAAGTGTCTGGTAGAAACAGGAGTAGGCTATTCAGCCCGTCAAGACAGTTTTGCTGTTCAAAATTGTGACCTGTACCACAGCTTCATTTTCCTGCTTTTGCTAAATATTTCTTGATACCCTTGTCTACAAAAAAAATCCACTCACATTCACATTCTCCAATTCTAGCCTCATTTGTACACCTGACTTACTCCACCATTGGCAGCCATCCTTCAGCTGCCTAGGCCCTAAGCTCTGAAATTACTTCTCTAAACCTCTCTGCCTCTCTACCTCTTTCCTTCATCAATTCTCTTATTAAAACCTACAAATTTGACCAAGCTTTTGCTCACCTGTCCTAATATCTCCTTATGTTGCAGCTCCGTGTCACATGATGTGTGATAACACTCCTGAAGCACATTGGGATTTTTTTTTAAAGAATGGAAGACAGGCATTCATATTATGCCAACAGAACCTTAGGACATGCTGAAGTGTTTTACAGCTAGTAAAGTACTTTTCAGATGTAGTCACTATTGCAATATATCAACATTTAACAACTTGAATTTATGTAGCATTGTCTTGGAGCATGGAATGCAAACTAGGTTTATGCAACCTTCCAGCGGTTCAGTGCTCAGAATTGAATTCCATACTCCAAACAGGGTCTGACAAAGGCTCTGAAGAAATGAAGCATCATTTCCTCACATTGCTGTACTTAGACAGGTATATCTATTAGATAAATTAATTCAGCGCCACAGTAACTCCTCTAGCTATGTCCTATCAACCTGAAATGTTAACTCTGTTTCTGTCCCAAGATGCTGCCTGACCTGATGAGGGTTTCCAGCATTTTTTGTTTTTATGGCCTTATCTATTCTCGCCTGTTACTGATGGCCACTCACTCTCCCTTACACCAAGCAATGGCCAAAAGTCCCTGTTGAAATAGTTTCTAAGAAAGAATCAGATGACTGAGAAGTTGGAACGCCAAAGTGATGTGGCATCATGCTACCCAATAACAATGCCAGTGTGGGAAGAGAGAGCCAATGCTCAAGTGAAGTTTAAAGTCATCTTATGTATATCGTGATATTGAAATGTGCCAACACTTTCTTTGGGCGCTTTTTGAATCAAAATTTGAATTTAATTGTAATACTTCTACCTTTCTAGTTGCCCTATAACACACAGAATAGAAATTTGTTGGTGACCGGTTTTAGGCGTAAAGATGCCAAAATGGTTGTACCAGGTGCCCAAACTGGGAGACCCAGAATGAGGCCTCAGACTTCACCTAAAGAACCTGGGTGAGCTGCTGGTGCCTGTTGCACCCCACAGGCAACTCACCCACTTCAACTAGAAGAATTTCAGGCTGCTTTGTTTGAGGTCAGCGGTCCTAAAGTCCTCGTGGTGGGGTGGTGTTTGAGCAGCAATGCAGGCGATCAAGTCTGCTATGGAGTTGGTGATTTCGGAGAAGGGCGGGTAGGAAGGAAGAAGGCCTACCCCAAAAGAACTATTTAAAGAAAGAAGAAACACACCTCTTTTGGTGATGGTTGCTGCAGCTGAGGAATCCAGAGCAGAGCAATCCAGTTTCACAGAGAGGGGCTAACACAGGCATTCAGTCTCTCATTTAGATATGTAAGGAGCTGAGCACCCATTTTAGAAATCTGTCTGAGAAATTGCCCAACACATTATTGGGTTGGACATATTGGGATGCAGAATAGTGGTCCCTGAAACTGAAACTTGTTGCACCCATTTTACTCACATAAAATAAGCACAACAAGGTCCAATTTCTACCCCACTGTGAGAAGCAATGATCATTGCTGACCTTTGGCCTTCTTTAAATGAATCAGCTCCAGAATTGTACTTGATGAGGCTTTTGGTAACCCTGGCAACGTGCTAAGGGTACAACATGTGCATTGAGAACTGAAGTCTGCAAAAAAAACAGGGTTAGTATTGATCGTAATGAAAGCTTAAAAGACTTTCAGTAGCATTTTCACTAGAGCCCATCCATTATATAAATATTCTTCTTTTGGCCACATTCAACCCAAACTCTTTCAGGAAATGGAGGTTAAAGGAAATATAGTAGTACATAAAACAAGTTAAACTATTGTCAAATCACATAGTGAGGGGTCTGTGAAAAAAGACATGTAACATTCCACCCTCCAAGGGAGTTTAACCAGGAAGGCTGCTTAAGTGATGAGGTGTTCACAGGTACAGTCTGCAATAAAAACATTTCAAACTCTTGATGTGATATGCAATATTGTTGACTGTGATGGTAAGAGGATGTGTGCTGCTTGCATGTGCATTTGAATTTTTTTTCTTATCTGTTGATATTTCTGAAATGTCTGCTAAAAATGAGGGACTATACAGGGGGTAAATTTAACCTAACTCACCCGGGTTATTTTGCAGAGTTGTCATAATTTTAATCAAACCAGGTTACTGTATCATAATATTAGTTTCTTTTAAAAACCCCTAAAATGTATAAATATAATGATTCCTTAGGTTTATGGTTAAATGTTATTCTACTGTATCACATTTTCAGTCGATGAAGGATCATAAAATTACCTTAATTCAAGTGTCTACAATATATCCTCTGACCGAAAAATGCTACCAAGGTGGGAAAAAGTAAAGCTGCTCTCGCTTATTATGCAGCTCAGGAAGATTACATAAAAAGCAAAGAGCAGGTGTGGGCCATTCAGCCTGTTGAGCCTGCTCTTCCATTCAGTGAGATCATGGCTGATCTTTTGCTTCAACACCATTTTCCTGCACTATCTCCATATCCCTTGATGTTTTTTATAATGTAGAAATCTATGTGGAGAATTGTCCCCCCCATCAGGGGGGTTGTACAGGAGCAGGTAGGGGTGGGTACGAACCCAATCAGTGCCCCTAATCTGGTCCGTGCCGCCATTTTACATGGGCGGGCCTTAATTGGCCCACCCAGCGTGACGCGCGCCCGGAGCTCCGTGTGTGGGCTGGAGGGGGGCGGTTTCCCTGAGACAGGGCCTGTGCACTTTCGCGTAAGTTTGCAAAAGAGCGCAGAAATCTCCCTGAGGCACAGAGGTGCCTCTGGGAGATTAATTTAAGTTTTAAAAAGCTAAATAAAGAAAAGAAAAAAATTTTAAGACATGTCCCCTGGGACATGTCAATGAATTTTTATAAAAATTTTTATTCAATTTATAAACACTTCATGAAACCTCATCCCGCCCCTGGATGAGGTTCCATGAAAAATGTGAAGGCCGCCTGGGCTCCTCGCCTGCCCACCAACCTTAAGGTTGGACAGGCAGCTCAGCTTAATGGTTTAATTAGTTTTTAAATAGCCTTAATGACACGCGGTGACATCGGGACGCACGCCTGACGTCACCCCACATCATTTTACGCCTCGGCGAGCGGGCCCTGCCCCTGTTCGCCGAGCCAAAAATTCTGGCCTATCGGTCTCTGTCTTGAACATACTCGATGACTGAGCCTCCACAGCACTCAAGGGTAGAGCATTCCAAAGATTCACCACCCTCTGAGTGAAGAAATTCCTCCTCATCTCAATCCTAAATGACCTGCCCCTTATTCTGAGATTATGACCCCTAGTTCTAGACATCCCAGCCAGGGAAAACAATCTTTCCTACATCTACCCTGTCATGCCCTTTAAGAATTTTGTATGTTTGAATGAGATTACCTCTAATTCTTCTAAACTTTAGTGAAAAAGGCCCAGTCTATTTAACTGTTCCTCATAGGACATTCCATCCACCCCAGGAATTAATTGATTGAACCTTTGTTGCACTCCCTCTATGGCAAGTATATCTTTCCGTAGGTAAGGAGACTAAAACTGCACACAATACTCCGGGTGTGGTTTCACCAAGGCTCTATTCAATTGCAGCAAGACATCTTTACTCCTGTGCTGAAATCCATTTGTAAAAAAGGCCAACATACCATTTGCCGCATTAATTGCTTGTTATACCTGCATGTTAGCTTTCAGTAACTCATGAATAAGGACACCCAAGTTTCTTTGAAGTTCAACACTTCCCAGCCTCTCACCATTTAATAAAAACTCTGTATTTCCGTTTTTCCTACCAAAGTGGATAACCTCACATTTCTCCACCCTGTATTCCATCTGCAAATTTTTTGCCCACTTGCTTAGCCTCTCCAAATCCCCTTGAAGCATCTTTGATTCCACCTCAGCACACTCTTCCATCTAGTTTTGTGTCATATGTAAACTTGGAAATATTAACTTTAATCCCCACAGCCAAATCATTGATATAGATTGTGAATTATGGACAGAATTTTCTCATCTTAGTCCCTGCCAAACGAAGGGACCATTAGTGGTTGGGAACCCAATTGAGCCACAGCATTAACATCCTGTTTTTGGGTTCCCCAGACAATCAGGAAGGATGGTGAGTGATGCATTTAATCTGTCAAGGGAAGTATTTCTAATTAAAGGGCCCCTGGCATGGGTAACAATGGCTCACCTACACATGGATTTTGAAGCTGCAGTAAACAGGAAACCGGGTTTGACTCTTACCTTGAGGTGGTCCTGCTGGAGGATCTGAGAGACGGCAGTGAGATGATCTTTCCCAAGGACTGGAGGAAGAGGACAACCTATCCAACCAAGCCAGTATGGGAAGGTGCCCTAGTGGCAGGTATCTTATCAGCCTGTGATAATGTGTGCCCACCTGCCCCACTGGGAAGGAGGCCTTGTTCCAGGTGGCTGCAGATGTCAGCAATGACCCGCCATGAAAACTTGAACCTCCTGAGGCACTGGTGCTCAGACATGTTGAGAGACCCAGCCCAGTGCCAGTACATTCTGTGTTAAGGATCTCACCTCATTTGAGGTGAGAGGATCTCTGTGTCCATCCCCTCCGACTGTGGAGGGGCATGTGCCAGAGGAGAAGGCAGCTGGTGCTCCTGCTGGTGTTACTGCTGCTGCTGGAGCAGTTGGTGGTGATGTGACTTCTGCTCTTTCCCTTCATCAGAGGTGCAATGTGGAGCTACATAATAGCAGGGAAAAGCAGATGACGGCGAGGGAGTGCTGACGGTGAGGGAGTGCTGACGGTGAGGGAGTGCTGACGGTGAGGGAGTGCTGATGGTGAGGGAGTGCTGACGGCGAGGGCGAGGGAGTGCTGACGGTGAGGGAGCGCTGACGGCGAGGGAGCGCTGACGGCGAGGGAGCGCTGACGGCGAGGGAGCGCTGACGGCGAGGGAGTGCTGATGGTGAGGGAGTGCTGACTGCGAGGGAGTGCTGACGGCGAGGGAGTGCTGATGGTGAGGGAGTGCTGACGGCGAGGGTGAGGGAGTGCTGACGGCGAGGGAGTGCTGACGGTGAGGGAGTGCTGATGGTGAGGGAGTGCTGACGGCGACGGAGTGCTGACGGTGAGGGAGTGCTGACGGCGAGGGTGAGGGAGTGCTGACGGCGAGGGTGAGGGAGTGCTGACGGTGAGGGAGTGCTGATGGTGAGGGAGTGCTGATGGTGAGGGAGTGCTGACGGTGAGGGAGTGCTGACGGTGAGGGAGTGCTGACGGCGAGGGTGAGGGAGTGCTGATGGTGAGGGAGTGCTGACGGCGAGGGAGTGCTGACGGCGAGGGAGTGCTGACGGTGAGGGAGTGCTGACGGTGAGGGAGTGCTGACGGTGAGGGAGTGCTGACGGTGAGGGAGTGCTGATGGTGAGGGAGTGCTGATGTTGAGGGAGTGCAGTCCCTTCCAAGAAGTTGGTAATCACTTGTTAAACAGTGAAAGCACTGTGAGAGAAGAAGTGCTTTGAGCAGCAGCCTCTCACTGGGCCATGACTGGAGCTCTTCAGTTTCATTAAATCAAAGCCTTTCCAACTTGTCCATTTCACTGAAGAAGCACACTCACTGTGCATTTGCCTTGGTGATCCCGACAAGTTGCTGACATTTTGAGAAATAGCTCACTGGCAGTTAATGGCACAATCCTTGGTTAAGACAGGACTTAATGATCTACTTGATAGTTAACTACCTTAACTGATAGCTCCAGGGGTCGCCTGTTCACATTCAAACCCATCCAGGTGAAACCTGGGAGAGGACAGGGTGATGTCAGGTCCTAACCTGATGTCACTCCCTAGGGGATACAGCTTACCACAGGCACCCCATTCTGCCACCTCTTGCTTGGGAAAATTTTGCCCAACACCATCACAGCTTTCTGACTGTGTTGAAGGATTTTCTTTCTCCATATTTTGAGACACCAGGCACATTGTGAACATTTCCATTGAGTGCAGTGCCAGGTTCATTAGACATCCTGAGTGTCCAACCTAATTTTCTCTTTTAAAAAATCTGCCCCCCTCTCTTCTCCCCGGATGTGTTTCCCTCTGACACGGATCATTTCGTGGCTGAGGAGGCCTGTGAGTAACCTATTCTCGGGTCTCTGCCAGTGTACCCTTGAAATCTATCATGAGGAAGAATTTTTTTCCTTCTTTATAGGGAAGCTTATGGTCTCTCCATAGCTCCAATTCCACCAGTATGGCCACAATCGGCTGGAAAATCACAAGTACAAGCCTGTGCTCATTGACTCTGCTCTGGAGCAGCATCTCACAGCCTCTCTGCTAAATCTTTTAATAAATTAAACGATTGTGATGTGACAGCGGCCCAGTTATATTAATTATTTACTTTGAGGACATGTCATTACATCTTTCTCACCGTCTGTTCAGGGTAATAAAAACATTGAAGCCAAAAAATTCGAGGGAGAGAATTTTATTTGTGAATTTGAAAGTCTAGAGTAATTTAATTTTGGCTGTACAGAGGAGGCATTCAGTATGAAAAGATGTCTAGGAAATGGTTAGCTGGTTATCCTCTTAAGCAAGGAAATGGTTTACGATGGAAAGAGACTTAAGGAGAGCAAGAAAACACAAATAAAAGGATTTAAAGCAACAAAAAAATTGCATAGAAGATAACATTCCTTTTTAACAGTGTACCAGATGTAACTGTTGAATACCATGGCTAAAAAGGAAACAGAACAACCATTATTCTAATTTGGCAAGCTGCAAAATGGAAAATGTGAAGAGGATTTTGGGAAGCCTTTCAAAATATTGCATCTCTATTCCATTTATATGTTAGAAAAGCAGGTACTCAGTTACCCAACACTTCAAAGAACTTCTCCAGTCAATCTTGCTTTCAGGTTTAATATTTCTTACTGTGTAGCCAGTGGTGACAATGAGAAACTGAATATTTACTGCTGAGGATGCCAGGAATTACCAATACAGCATTTCCATTAAAAATCAACTGGCAGATTATGCTCTGAGGGAAAGAGTTGAATACCTCTATAGTAATTGAAAGACCTGCGTATACACAAATTATATCAGTAAAGAAAAGTAAACAGCCTTTGGGTTGCATAACAATGTGACAGTTTCTTCCTCTCGAACAAAAATTAAAATACCTGGAAAAACTCAGAGAGCATCTGCGGAGAGGAACACAGTTAACGTTTGAGTCCGTATGACTCGTCAACAGAACTGTTCTGTTGAAGAGTCATACGGACTCGAAACATTAACTGTGTTCCTCTCCGCAGATGCTCTCAGACCTGCTGAGCTTTTCCAAGTATTTTTATTTTTGTTTTGGATTTCCAGCATCTGCAGTTTTTTGCTTTTTTCTTCCTCTCAAGTTGACTCTTGCTGCAGTATGGCCCAGAGGCACTGGTAATATTCTTCCGCAAGTGGTCCATTGTTCATGTGTAAGCCTAGACATCGACTAGGTCCGGCGATAGCATAGTAGTATTGTCGCTGGACTCGTAATCCAGAGACAATATTAGCAATCCAGTGTAATGCTCTGGGTTTGAATCCCGCCACGGTAGATGGTGGAATTTGAATTTAATAAAAATCTGGAATTAGAAGTCTAATGATGACCGTGAAACCATTGTCGATTGTTGTAAAAACCCATCTGGTTCACTAATGCCCTCTAGGGAAGGCAATCTGCCCTCCTTGCCCAGTCTGGCCTACTCCAGACCCACAGCAATGTGGTTAACTCTTAGATGCCCTATGAAATGGCCACTCAGTTGTATCAAACCGCTACAAAGCCTTAAAAAAGGACTGAAACTGGAAGGACCACCCGGCATCGACCTAGGCACTGGAAAAGACAACGGAAAACTTAGCCCTGTCGACCCTGCAAAGACCTCCTTACTAACAACTAGGGGTTAGTGCCAAAATTGGGAGAGCTGTCTCACAGACTAGTCAAGCAACAGCCTGACATAGTCATCCTCACAGGATCATATCTTACAGATAATGTCCCAGACACCACCATCAATGTCTCTGCGTATGTCCTATCCCGCCGGCAGCTCAGACCCAGCAAAGGTGGTAGCACAGTTGTATACAGTCAGGAGGAGTTGCCCTGGGAGTCCTCAACGTTGACTCCAGACCCCATGCAGTCTCAATACATCAGGTCAAACATGGGCAAGGATACCTCCTGCTGTTTACCATGTGTTGCCCTGCCTCAGTTGATGAATCAGTGTTCCTCCATGTCGAACACCACTTGGAGGAAGCACTGAGGGTGGCAAGGGTGCAGAATGTACTCTGAGTGGGAAATTTAAATGTCCATCACCAAGAGTAGCCCAGTAGCACCACTACTGGAGGTTAAGCCCCACCTTCACATTGAGGATACCCTCCATCATGTTGTGTGGCACTACCACCGTGCCAAATGGGATACATTTCAAACAGACCTAGCAACTCAAGACTGGGCACCCGTGAGGAACTGTGGGCCATCAACAGCAGCAGAATTGTACTCAAACACAATTTGTAACCTCATGGCACAGCATATCCCCACTCTATCATTACCATCAAGCCGGGAGATCAACCCTGGTTCAATGAAGAATACAGGAAGGCATGCCAGGAACAGCACCAGGCAAACCTAAAAATGAGGTGTTAACCTGGTGAAGCTATAACACAGGACTACTTGCGTGCCAAACAGCATAAGCAGCAAGTGATAGACAGAGCTAAGCGATCCCACAACCAACGGATCAGATCTAAGCTCTGCAGTTCTGCCACAATCAGTTGTGAATGGTTGTGGACAATTAAACAACTCACTGGAGGAGGAGGTTCCACAAATATCCCCATCCTCAATGATGGGGGAACTCAGCACATCAGTGCAAAAAAATGAGCCTGAAGCATTTGCTGCAATCTTCAGCCAGAAGTGCCGAATGGATGATCTATCTCAGCCTGCTGTGCCCCTGGCCAAGCTGTTCCAGTGCAGCTACAGCACTGGCATCTACCCAGCTATGTGGGAAATTGCTCAGGTATGTCCTGTACACAAAAAGCAGAACAAGTCCAACCCGGCCAATTACCGCCCCATCAGTCAACTCTCAATCATCAGTAAAATAATTGAAGGGGTTGTCAACAGTGCTATCAAGCAACACTTGCTTAGCAATATCCTGCTCACTGACGCCCAGTTTGGGTTCCGCCAGGGCCACTCAGCTCCTGGCATCATTACAGCCTTGGTTTAAATATGGACAAAAGAGCTGAACTCCCGAAGTGAGGTGAGAGTGAGTGCCCTCGACATCAAGGTTGCATTTGACAGAGTGTGGCATCAAGGAGCACTAGCAAAACTGGAGTCAATGGGAATCAGGGGGAAAACTCTCCACTGGTTGGAGTCGCACCCAGCACAAAGGAAGATGGTTGTGGTTGTTGGAGGTCAGTCATCTTAGCTCCAGGACATCACTGCAGGAGTTCCTCAAGATCATGCCCGAGGCCCAACCATCTTCAGCTGCTTCATCAATGACCTTCCTTCCATCATAAGGTCAGAAGTGGGATGTTTGCTGATGATTGCACAATGCTCAGTACCATTCATGACTCAGATACTGAAGCAATCCATGTCCAAATGCAACAAGACATGGACAATATCCAAGCTTGGGCTGACAAGTGGCAAGTAACATTCATGCCTGAGAAGTGTAAGGCAATGACCGTCTCCAACAAGAAATCTAACAATCGCCCCTTGATGTACAATGACATTACCATCACTGAATCCCCCACTATCAACATCCTTGGGGTTACCATTGACCAGAAACTGAACTGAACTGAACCATATAAATACTGTGACTATAAGAGCAGGTCAGAGGTTAGGCTTCCTGTGATAAGTAACTCACCTCCTGACCCCCCCCAGACTTTCTGCCATCTGCAAGGCACAAGTCATGAGTGTGATGGAATACTCCCCACTGGATGAGTGCAGCTCCCACAACACACGAGAAGCTTGATACCGTCCAGGACAAAGCAGTCCGCTGATTGGCAACACATCCACAAACATTCACTCCCTCCACCAACGCACAAAAGCGACATGTGTACCATCTACAATTTGCACTGCAGGAATTCACCAAGGCTCTTTAGACAGTGCCTTCCAAACCCACAATCACTACCATCTAGAAGGACAAGGGCAGATGATAGATGTGAACACCATCACATGGAAGTTCCCCTCCAAGTCACTCACCATCCTGACTTGGAAATATATCATCGTTCCTTCACTGTTGCTGGGCCAAAATCCTGTAACACCCTCCCTAACAGCACTGTGGGTGTACCTACACCACATGGACTGCAGCAGTTCAAGAAGAAAGCTCACCACCACCTTCTCAAGGGAAACTAGGGGTGGGCAATAAATAAAAACAAAAAACTACTGTGGATGCTGGAAATCCAAAACAAAAACAGAATTACCTGGAACAACTCAGCAGGTCTGGCAGCATCGGTGGAGAAGAAAAGAGTCGACGTTTTGAGTCCTCACGACCCTTCAACAGAACTGAGTATAGTTAGGAGAGGGGTGAAATATAAGCTGGTTTAAGGTGGGTGGGGGGGGGTGGTGGGGGGGGTGGTTGTAGGGACAAGCAAGCAGTGGGCAATAAATGCTGGCCTAGCCAGCAATGCCCACATCCCGTGAATGAGTTAAAAAAATCAGTGAGCTATTTGACCATGAAGCCAAGGTAGATCCTGTCTTTTGTATGTTCACTTCTCAGCAATAATCATTAGATGTTGATCAGCAGGATTTTACTCTCTCTCTTCCTTAAGTGTCAAATGCTGAAGTCAGTTGTAGCACCAAATATTTTTGTATCATCTGTCTCCAGGCAGAAGCAGATGCCAGAGGTGGGATGAGAGAGACACTGTGTAATATCACCATTTTGCAGTGCTTCCTATATATTTATGCAGCTTGATTCCTAAGCCCAAGTTCTGTTATTGCGTAGTTTCCTCCAGGTTTACCCAAGAATTGCTCCAGGTATGAATGTAACATTAGTCTAATGCTGAACTTCAATTTTAATAGGAGTCAAGTTTTAACATACTTCTCTGTGCATATGTGATGCTGACCTTGCCCCTTGTCAGTTCTTCCAGGAAATATCCTTGTTGTATTTAGAGAGTGGCTTGGATCCATTCTGACACAAAGACTGACTGATGTGAAAATGTTTCTGAGAAAATAAGATGCTGTAGGCACCTATGCTGAAGTTTGAAAAAACATTTTGATCATTGATATGGTGGGGATGTGAATGTGGATTTTAATGTCATTCTCACCAGAAATTATCTTTGTGGCGCTGAATAAAAACCATTTCATATCACTAAAATGGATTTACAGTTAGGAAGTTGTCATCAGACTGTTTAGTCTATTTAGTCTCAATCCTAGCGCTGTCTGTGTTTATGAGAAATTGTTTGCATCAGACTTCCTGTCTAATCCACATTACTAAAGATTCCAGCACATGATTTAAAAGCATATTTTTCACATTCTGATTCCTTTCTTCCTTCAAAGCTATTACAGCTCTAATCTCCCTCACTGAGAATCATCACATTTCATACTTTGCCATTAGCAATACCCTTAAGTCATATCTAATGGGATTATCCCCCGGAACTCCTGACTATCTGTTCTTCCCAAGGAAGGTCAAGTTGAAAGCTCCTTCCCCTGGGATTTTTCTTTGAGGAAAGTTTGTTCAAGCAGTAGCTGCTTGCTGCTTACAGATTTAGAGTATTGCTGAAAAAGAGACATGCTGTTGAAGCTTTTCATCTTACACTCACCAGGATAGATGCAAGAATGCCAAATTTCAAAGGAAGCAACAATTTATACTGCATGAGAAAAGAGGTGTTGATTGGTTGACAAATCAACTTTGATTGAGGCATTGCCATGGAGAGCATGCTTTAGTTTAATTTAAAAAGGCACAATGCCTGGACATGTTCCTTTTTCCTGCAGAGAACAGGTCCCTGCGTGCAAATAGATGTAGCTTCTAGCAAGCATAGGTGAGGCACATTGAAAGTCTGTGATAGATTAATGTTACATTCACGCTTATAACTGGAACAATTCTCTGTAAACCTGGAGGAAGCTGTACAATAACACAACTTGAACTTAGGAATCAAGCTAATGTTAGACATTATGTTCTGAGCAAGATCTGTACTACCGAGCAAATATTTACAGATTTCCATTAAAACTTTTACAAGGAGAACTTTATAAAATATTTAAAGTGCAACATTTGCTATATCGTCGATTGTCCTAAATTGCCTCCTATTAGGCACAAGGGAATGAGAGAATGAAAGGTGACCTCATTGAATCATATAGGATGCTGAGGGGACTTGACAGGAGGATGCTGAAAGGATGTTTCCCCCTGTGGGAGAAACTAGAACTAGGGTACACAGTTTAAAAATAAGGGGTCTCCCATTTAAGACAGAGATGAGGAGAATTTGTTTCTTTTAGAGGGTTGTGAATCTTTGGAACACTCTTCCCCAGAGAGCAGTGAAGGCAGGGTCAATGAATACCTTTAAGGCAGACATAGATAGATTCTTGATTAACAAGGGAGTCAAAGGTTATTGAGGGTAGGTGGGAATGTGGAGTTGAAGACACAGTCAGATCAGCCATGATCTTATTGAATGGCATAGCAGGCTCAAGGAACTGAATGGCCTACTCCTGCTCCTCAATTGTAAGGACAGGATGTGCTTGAGCTGTAGAATTATTGCTTCTGGGAGATTATTTTCTATGTTTTCGCCCCTCTCTCCTGAAAATGCTGACTCTTGCTGTGGCATAATTCTTCAGGCGCTGACTGGCCTCTGGAGCTTTATCTAAATGGCCATTAGAGCTTAGACGGTGAATAGATTGTTTGAGCATCGAAGGAGGGCACTCTGCTGAAAACTATGATGAAGACTAATTTCAGTAACAATTGTGACATCAACCTTGACACAGTTAAATGTTAACTCAGTGATCTATTTCCAAGAACTCATCAGGTCAGCACACATGTTGGAGTTCAGTAGAGAGACAAGTGGGGAGAGAGAGACTGATAATGGATCGGTGAATAAATGCATTGAGCCATTGAGAAAGAACAAAGCTGTGTTTGTGTAGCTTCTTTCACATCCTCAGGATGCATCAAGATGCTTCATAGCTAGTTCTGAACTGAAGTCAGTGTTGCTGTAGACATACTGTGGAAGCCAATCAGCACACAGCAAGTTCCCACAGAGACCAATGACATGAACTTTGTCAAAAGTATTAAAGGGTTTAAATCACAGACCCATTCTTTGAGTGGAGTTGATTTGAACAAATTGAAATATTCAAGTGCAAATTGCTGTTGGAATTCAGCTTGCTCTCATGGTTCATATGGAGCTAGAAAAGAGGAACTGTACATACAGTAGTTATTTATGGAAAGGCAAGTTAGTTTATAAAAGAGAGAGTCTTGCATTTATTTAGTGCCTTTCATGACTTTAAGGATGTCCAAAAGCCCATGGCAGCCAGTGAAGTTTCCAGATCATTGCACGTTGTCTGGTATAAAAACAGATGATGCTTTCATTTTGGGCAACAAGAAACTGTATTTACAAATCAAATGGATCCAAGAAAATGCAGCTTTCTGCTGAAAGAAGATAAACTGGTTAATCAGCCTCTTTATATAACCTGTGTAGTGCCTGACTGGGAAGCTTCCAGATAAAACCACAAAGCATCTATACTGGAGCATTATAGATGCTAGAATCTATTATCCAGGTCAACATCCATCTCTCAACCAACAGCCTCAGAAACCAAATTAACTGATCATTTGTCTACTCCTGCCCCCATTCTTATGTTCTGTTGGTGTTGCATGTTCAAGGAGCATGGGATCTTATGGATTGGGCCTCTGTTTAGCATATCATCAGAAAGACAACACCTGTGACAATGCAGTGCCCCCTCAGTACTGCACTGAAGTATCAGCTTCAATAAAGTGGCCAAGTATGGTTTGAACCCCCAGCCATCAGAATCAGAGACAAGGGAGCTCCCTGCTTGATTAAGTTTAAGCATCATTTCTGGACACTGGAGTGGAGTGACTATGCAGGGACCCACTCAAAAGTGAGCTGTGTTATGATATGGCAGGTGGTAATTGCCAAGCAATTCCCAAAGGAAAACTTGGTCAAGCTATCACAACAATTTGCAATTTGTACTTATTATTATTAGGAGATATGTGTACTGAAGTCAGAAGTAAATATTCCACTACCACTTTTGGAGATTTTAAATATTAAATTAAAACATTCAATAACAAAAAACTTAAACACACAAGATTACAGTTACAGTTAAATTTAGTCTTATAACCTTTCCCAAAAGATTTCTACTTAACTAGACTCACAAGTAAACACTTTTTATAGGCAACATTCCCTGTAGATTATTAATCTGTAAAAATCCAGTAATATTACCACAAGGCACCCACTGTTGCTTTAGGGGAGGTATTTCACAGGCTTCTCTCTCCCTCTCACTTTACAATGGAAATCCAAGGCTTATGACAAAACCTTGCTTTCTGGAACAAACAAACACTTCCCTGGGGTGGCTTGAGGCTGCTTACTTGACTGTGTTCGCATGGCACACTCTTCAAGATCACATGGCCATGCATACTCATACAACTTTTAATCTTTCCTTAAATATATTTTTCCCTTTAATTTTTCTTTGGAAGTTACCTTTCCCAGAATGTAAAAAATTTTCATGTTGTCTTTAAGGCCACTACTGTTGGGAAAAATAAACTTAATAATTTTCCTTTATTCATTTACGATCTTTGCCAGTTGTAAAACTTCTTCTGATTTCTCTTAAATTCACTCACCTCCGAATGCAAATTCCTATTAATGTTGTATTTACTGGTATCCCATCTTAGTTTGTTCATCTCCACTTCAAAATGCCTGCTTTTACACCTAACCCTTTGATGATTTAAACCTTGCAGTCTGATGGTCTTCAGTTTAATTTAATTAAATTAGTCACAGACACACACAAATATACAAACAACCCGCTCAAGCCTGCTTCGCAGTATCCCACAGTAATATTGGAAAAATCATTTTTTCCTTACAGCTGCCTTTCCTGAAAGTCTTTATACAGGCTTTGCAAATGACATTCACAGTTGTTATGAATCCTGGGTATTGATTCTGGTCTGATTAATCAAGCGTGTCATTAGCAGCAGCAAATAACTCTTTGTGATGCAGGAGAGATACTTTTCTGGTAATCTATTTTAAAATATTCAGCAGAAGTCCTACTTGATGATTTTAAAAAGTCTAATCACCCTTCTACTGCCCCCAGGAAATTCAAAGATTCCATTAGCTCTCACTTCTTGGAGCAATATAGTAAGCCAGTCCTGGGAGACTGTAACCTGTAAATCTGAGCCAACAGTAGAACCCCCTCCATTGAGACCTGTTGTTAGGAGAGGTTAGCTGGAGCCAATTTTGCATTCTGTGAGTGCCATTGGCTGCAAGCTTATGGACGTTCCCCAACAAATAACCTTGCTAAGCCAGTTAAGGTCGCCCATGTGTTTTTGTGCTGAAGAAGAATCTCTGCTCCCCTGTAAACATTGGAGGCTGATTGTCTCCACTCAAATGTGCACAACAAATGTGTAAACAGGGGTGAGTAGCTTGTATATATTGCTTTGGTGACCCATCCAACATCTGTAAAAAGACCTTGAGAGGACCACTAGCATCCTCACAGGATTGTGCCCCAGTTTGGCAGGTACAGGGTAACAGTAAACACCGAAGAAAATACCAACAACTGACTCCGCCATCACCAGAAGCATGAAATTAGCTCTCCTCAAATGTTTTCAGAACCTTAGAAAGGAATGAAATTATCAACATTTGTCAAAGGACAAATCGTTGAGCTATATTTATGCAATTTAACAAACTCAAATGAAAATGCTTGCGGGATGGTGGATGCTTTTTCAAGCTATTGAGTGAGCTCACTCAAACCTATCTGATAGCCTGCAAGTAAAATGATTCAGACTCGGGAGCTGCATAATTGTCTTGTAACTTTCCTGAAGTCCATTGAGAGGCTATTGTCGTGAGGGATGTTCTCCAGTGTTAGGGGGTGCTTGATGACTCTAAACCTGGATAATGTCATTTCAGATTGTCCGATTAAATGATTAATAACAGATGGGAACATCCCAAACTGCCGCTCTGTATAGAAAATCAGCAGGTTTTAAAAGTGAGTGTTTTCATGTTGCTGCCATCTCAGGCTGACAGAACTCGGGGAATAACTTGCCATTATTTTGGCAAGTTCCTGTGGTTCCAGGAGCTGGTGCCTATGACTTAACACTGCTCTTCAGTGACTGACATGAGCAATCTTGGCAGAGTCTTGGAAACACATCGAAATTTTGTGTTATTTGGGGCGTGGGGGGTAGCAGTGTGGATTAGAAACAGGATTAGACAACCTAAAGTAGGAGCTAATAAAAATAAAGTTATATGACCTGAAGTCATGCCAGTGCCTCAGTTTTATGCAAATACTTCCTCTACAGCTGACTGGTGCTATGCTGACATAGCTCACCTTGGATTTTATTTTATATTAGTTCTTCTGTGTTCTTTTGAACTTGACCTCTTTTTATTGTTTGAGTTATTGTTCATGTGCTTTCTAACACCCTTGTTTCCTGCTATTCAGACGTCCCATGCACTCTGTGTACAATCAACTACCACTACCAACCAGGTGGCACTGCAGGCCAGAAAGATCGCTTCAGCATGGCCCAGATTAAATGTAAACCTTGGAGCCTTTTCTCAATCAGGCACTGCTTGCTGAATGTCTCCTGAGAATACTGAAAACAAAGAGCAACCAAAAGACATTTCAGCAGTCTGAACAGTCTGAAGTCTGAACACCATGGCTGCATTAAGGATTTTGCTCTGTGACTTTTGGGGAAAAAAAATTAGAAATAATTAATTTATAGTAAAAGGTCAGCATAGGACTTTTTTGTTCAAATAAATGCCCAAATGAAATTAAGCCTTGGATGAATGCATTTTGTTCGATTTAAGCCAGCTGTTTACTCATTGTTGGTTTGTGAGTCTAAACAAGAATTCATTTGGTGTATGGGACAGTTAATTGTGTGGTTCCACAGATAAAACATGGAAGTGGAAACTACACAGCCTCTATGTTTTGTCATACAATGTATTCTAGAAACTTTAATATGCTCCAGGGGTGTACACAGGAGTAGAAAGCAGAGGGATAATGCAACCCTCCCTCACTAAACCCACCTTGGTCCCTGAATCAGATACATCAGACTGTAGTAAATTACTTTCCCTCTAAGTTATTGCGTTCTCTCCCCACATCCCAGACAATCATAACTTTATTTCTGCCTGTGTAGTCTGATAATAATATAAAAGCAATATACTCGGATGCTGAAAATCTGAAATAAAAACAGGAAATGCCCAGCAGGTCAGGCAACATTAGCAGAGAGAGAAGCAGAGTTATGGTTTCAGGTCAATGACCTTGCGTCTGAGAAAGTTCTGAGAAGAGGTCACTCTGGCTGGATTTTTGTCAGGGAAATTTCCTGACTCCACAAATCCGTCTCCATTAAGGAAGCCCCGGCTGCCATAATTTTGTTTCTGGAAGATGGGGATGGGTTGGAGTTGGGCCTGCTGCCTCCAGAGACAAACCCAAGATGGCAACAGAGGTATGTAGATGGTGATGCCACCAGGCTAGAAGGCCTGCCTTTGTTTATTGGGATATCAGCCCAGTTGTAATCATGAAATTTCGGCCCTCAAGCCCTCATCCTTCATCCTCCACTGACTCCATGCCCCCTTATATCCTCCATGGCCCCCATGTATCCTCCATTTTTGGAGGTGATTTTACCTCTAAGTTCACAGACCAAGAATTACAATTGACACAATCTCATGCTAAATCTAATTGAGAATTTTAAATAAAACTGTTTCAGTTAAATCATACAGTTAACCCTCAGGTGGTCAATGACTGTAGGTTGTTTAGGAGTGACCTTTGACCAAGATTTTCCTGCTTGGTTCACTGGAACTCTTACTGTCGACAGGTATCTTCTGTCTTCTTTCGGGAGTGCTACCTGTTGATACGTAACTTTCCTCCTTCTTCAGCACGCCTCTGTGAGCCTTTTTTTCAGGTGTTTACAGGCAATATACTGTTTTTGAAAGAGTTTATGCACAATCCTCTTCTGGATGCAAATCAGTTAGTTGGGTGCATGATCGGCTGTTGGTTGGTTAGTGTATTACCAAGTTGTTTTTCATTGGCTTAGCTATATAAGGACTTCTTCCTGTCCTGTTGTGATTACCTGTCTGGTTCCTATCAGCCGCCACTGATTTCAACTAGTTTGCTGTGATTAAAAGTTCTATTCAATTCAAATTGTTCTGTTTTATTCAACAGTATCACTGTAATTAACAAATATTGATGTAATTAGCAAGTATCCCACCCATCGGGTTTTCACGTAACAAACACTCCTCTGAATTCGTAGCCAGTATGTTAACCTGTTCCTTACGATACCAACTCTCCCTGTACAGAACCAATGAGCCACTGACAAGCCTGCAAGTCTTTGAAATGCCCATGAAACTGACACAATAAGAAAAGAGGCTTTGAAAATCTATGTTTGAAAAAACAACTGCTCACCTTACAACCTCTTAAGCTGTCAATCAATCACAGTCATTCATAGTGTCAGTGACAAAAGCTTTTTATCTACTCACACCTCTTAATCTTGTATAAACAAACACATGGAGACATTGAAAAACCACATCAAAGAAAGGTCAGATTATTACAAGATAATAAATATGTAATTCAAACAAAGCTATCATTCCCATACAAGCTGTGTCAACATTTCCTGCTGAGAGCTAAGTGCATTAACCATTTTTGGAGCTCAGCCAAGCATTCAGAATGGGGTCATCTAGAAAAACAGATTATCTGTTCTAACTGCTTTTGTGGATACAATTGCCATTTGATCTCACGATGAATGCTTCATGGAGATCGAATAATGACTAATAAGCAGCTGTTTCTTTGAAGAGCTTTTCAATAGCTACGTGTCTATTTACACAAGATTAAGAGATATGAAGTAGATAATCGTTTTTTACCATTGATACTATGAATGGCTGTGATTGATTTACAGCTTTGAGAATGTAAGAGGGGCAATGTATTTCAAAGGGAATATGAAATAGCTGTGTTTTTTTGGTTCCTGATTCTGGTTTCCCCGTGGTTCACAACTCTCCTGAGAAGCTGTGAATCATATTTACTAACAGAATTGGCCTGGTCCAATCAAAATTGTGGGAGGTTTGAAATGGGGGTCACCCCTGCAAATGAGCTGGCAAGGGCTGAAGTGCTGCATGTGGGCTAGCTACCTGCACCATTATCCCATGATGGCAAAAAATCTCAAACATCAATGGGGCTGGAATCCCAGAATTGGCCCTGCCCCAAATTTTAAAGGTCTCTCAGCTGGACTCAACTCCATGAAAATCCAGTCACTGTTTCTGTTTCACAGATGCTGTCAGTCCTGCTGATAATAGCAGACCTTGTTTGTCCATTTATTCCTGAATTTCAAAAGAATTGCATTCATGATTATTGTTCTTTTGAATTTGTAATAAACATTCCAATGAAGACATTGATGACAGGGAAAAAAATAATCATTCATATAAAACAAAGTTAACAGATTTGTTTTCTAAACATGTTTCCATAATTTTTTTCAGTGAGCTGGATTCCCAATCGGGTGTTGTTTAACCATGGCAATATTGTTTGACTAGAAAGGTTCTTTTCCCCTCTTTTTTTATGAACCTTGCTCACCAGCTGTAACATATTTCTCTCTCATTTTTCTCTCCAGTTAATGTTTGAATGAATTACCCAGCAGACTTTGAGTTACAGGTGTAAAGAAACTGTTATAATTTCTCCATATACATTTCTCTCACCTAAATGTGTCTATTACTCCCTGATCAACTGGGGTTTGGGTTTGGGTTCTCCCTATGGTTTGCTTTAAGATGATTTGACAGGAATTTTTGAATATCACTGAACACTCTGAGGGTAAATGCAAATATGACATTTTGCCAGGGTCTTCCAGCAGCTGCTCAGCTTTCTGGGTGGAATTCAGGATTGACAATATTGGGAGAAGCTGATGTAAATCTTAAGGAAGCAGTAATGAGTTGTCTTATCTTGCGTAGGCTTTAAGCCAAAACTATTTTAAAAATCAAATCTACTTAATGAGAAATACTTCTCAACTGACTACTGGAATGAAAAACTCACATTGACGGATTCGCACCCATTGTGGAAGCTGTCGAATTTTCCTTTCTATTGATGTTACTGTGCACTCCTTCTGATCTACTTTTTCTTTATCTTTCCTGCACAGCATGTCCCTTTGGGCCTTCCTTTCTGCATCCTCGTCTAATCCTTTCCCTCCCCTTTGGCATATTAGTTTAAAGATCATAAGAAATAGGAGCAGGAGTAGGCCATTTCACCCATTTAGCCTGCTCTGCCATTCAATAATATAATGCCTGATCTTAATTCCACTTACAAGAGGAAATATTAGAGAGGAATACCAGGGTGCACAAAATACTGGGAGGGACAGATAGCACTAGTATAGAGAATAGTAAGTTAATAGGTGAAGTTGGGGTGAGGGAGAAAGTAAGAAAATCTAAATCAGGGTTAATATGCATGTACCTGAATTCACAGAGTATAGTAAATAAGATTGGAGAGTTACAGGCGCCGATTCCGTGGAAATATGATGTTGTGGCGATAACAGAGACCTGACACAAGGAAGGGCAGAACAAGGTGTTCAGAAAAGATAGGAAAGGAAGGAAGGAAAGGAGGAGGGACGGTTATGGAGAGGTATTGGTTAAGGAGAGCAGTGCAGTGCCGGAGAAAGAGAATGTTCCACAGGGTTCAAGGATAGAATCAATTTGGCTAGAGCTAAGGAATAAAAAGGGTGCAATTACATTGCTCGGTGTAGTGTATACACCACCAACTAGTGAGAAGGACATAGAAGAACAAACCTGCAGGGAAACTGCAGAGAGATGCAAGCATTATAGAGTAGTTATAATGGGTGACTTTAATTATCCGAATGTGGACTGGGACAGTGGTAGTGTAAAGGGTGGAAAGGGGCAAAGGTTCCTAGATAATGTTCAGGAAAATTTTCTACAGCAATATGTGTCCAATCCAAGCAAAAACACACTCTGGGACCTGGTTCTTGGAAATGAGGTGGGCCAAGTAGATCAAGTGTCAGTGGGGGAACATTTAGGAGACAGTGATCATTATATTGTACGTTTTAGGATGATTGAAAAGGACGATAGGCAATCCCTCTAAAAATAATTAACTGGACGAGTGCTGACTTTGATGGGGCAAGAACGGAGCTGGGCCAGATAGATGGGAACGAAAGATTGGAAGGAAAAACTGTAGCTGAACAATCAAAAAATAGTTGGTTTGGGCACAGTCAAAGTGTTTTCCATTGAAAGGGAAAGGTAGGGCAAACAAATCGAGAGCTCCCTGGATGAATAAGGAGATAGAAATTAAGATAAAAAGAAAAAGCATGCTTATGACAGGTGTCAGGTAGAAAATACAATTGAGAAACAAGAGCAATACAGAAGTTTGAGAGGGGAGGTGAAAAGGTATATTAGAGAAGCAAAGAGGTATTATGAGAAAAGACTGGCAACCAACATAAAGGGAAATCCCAAAGTCTTCTACAGGCATATAAATAGTAATAGGGTGGTAAAAGGAGGAGTAGGGCTGATTAGGGACCTAAAAGGGAATTTACAAATGGATGAAGGGGCCATGGCTGAGATATTAAATGAATATTTTGCATCCGTCTTTACCGAGGAGGTAGATGCTACCCAGGCCATGGTGACAGACGAGGAAATTCTGTCACCAGAGAGGTTCAAAATTGATAAGGAGGAAGTGTTGAATAGACTGTCAGTTCTTAAAGTTGACAAGGCACTGGGACCGGATGAGATGTGCCCAAGGATATTGGAAGAAAGTGAGAGTTGAAATCACAGGGGCACTGGCCATAATTTTTCAGTCTTACCGAGACTAAGGGGAGGTGCCAGAGGTTGGAGAATTGCAAACAATATGCCCTTGTTCAAAAAAAAGGTTGTAAGGATAAGCCCAGCAATTACAGACCAGTCAGTTTAACTTCAGTCATGGGCAATATTCTAGAAACAATTATTTGGGATTGAATTAGTAGTCACATGGAAAAACATGGGTTGATAAGGAAGAGCCAGCATGGACTTGTAAAGGGGAAATCATGTTTAACTAACTTTCTGTAGTTTTTTGAAGAGGTAACAGAAAAGGTTGATGAGGGTAATGCTGGTATACATGGACTTTCAGAAGGCATATGATACAGTGCCACACAACAGACTTGAGAAAAGTTATAGCTCATTGAATGAAAGGGACAGTAGCAATGTGGATACAAAATTGGCTGAAAAATAGGAAGCAGAGAGTAATGGTCAATGAATATTTTTTCAGGCTGGAGGAAGGTTTGTAGTGGAGTTCCCCAGAGGTTGATATTGGGACCCTTGCTTTTCCTGATATATATTAATGATATAGATCTTGGTGTGCAGGGGACAGTTTCAAAGTTTGCGGATGATATGAAGCTTGGGAGTGTTGTAAACTGCGAAGAGGAAAGTGCAGAACTTCAAAAGGACATAGACAAGTTGGTGGAGTGGGCAGATAGGTGGCAGATGAAGTTCAATGCGAAGAAGTGTGAGGTGATGCATTTTGGTAGGAAGAACATGGACAGACAATATAAAATAAGGGGTGAAATTTTGAACAGGGTGCAGGAGCAGAAAGACCCGGGTGTATATGTGCATAGATCATTGAAGGTGGTAGGACAGGTAGAGAGAGCAGTTAATAGAGCATATAGTATCCTGAGCTTTATTAATAGGGGCATAGAGTACAAGAGCAAGGAGGTTATGATAAATTTATATAAGACACTCGTTAGATCCCAGCAGGAATATTGTGCACAGTTCTGGGCGCCACGTTATAGGAAGGATGTGAACACGTTGGAGAGAGTTCAGAAGAGGTTTACAAGAATGGCTCCAGGGATGAAAAACTTCAGCTATGAGGATAGATTGGAGAGGTTGGGACTGTTCTTCTTGGAGAGCAGAAGGCTGAGAGGAGATTTGATAGAGATGTTCAAAATCATAAGGGCACTGGGCAGAGTAGATAAGGAGAAGCTGTTCCCACTTGTAAAAGGATCAAGAACAAGAGGGCACAGATTTAAAGTGATTTGCAAAAGAAGCAAATGTGATGTGAGAAAAAACCTTTTCACACAACGAATGGTTTGGGTCTGGAATGCGCTGCCTGGAAGTGTGGTGGAGGCAGGTTCAATCGAGGCATTGTAAAGGACATTAGATGATATTTGAATAGAAACAATGTGCAAGGGTACGGGAAAAGGCAGGGGCAATGGCACTAGGTCCTAATGCTCATTTGGAGAGCACATGCAGACATGATGGGCCGAATGGCCTCCGCCTGTGCCGTTAAAATTCTGTGATTCCTGCCTGTCCCCTGTAACCTGACTCCCTTGTGGATCAAAAATCTGTCTAACTCAGCCTTCAGGATATTCAATGACCCAGTCTCCACTGCTCTTTGTGGAAGAGAATTCCAAAAATTAACAACTCCCTGGGAGAAGAAATTCCTCCTCATCTCTTTCTCAAATAGGCGTCTCTTTATTTTTAAACTGTGCCCCCTAGTTCTAGATTTCCCCCATGAGGGGAAACATCCTCTCAGCATTCACCCTGTCAAGTGCAGTTAGAATCTTATATGTTTTAATAAGATCAACTCTCAGTCTTAACTCCGATGAGTGTAGGCCCAACCTGCCCAACCTTTCCTCATAAGACAAACCCCTTCACCCTAGGAATCAGCTTAGTAAACCTTCTCTGAACTACTTCCAATGCAGTTCCCTCCTTAAGTAAGGAGAGCAAAACTGTACATAGTACTCTAGGTGCAGTCTCACCAATGCCCTGTACAGTTGTAGCAAGACCTCCCTATTTTAATACTCTATCTCCCTTGAAATAAAGTCCAAAATTCCATTCCCCTTCCCATTTACTTGCTGCACCTGCTTGACAACCTTTTATAATTCATGTACAAGGTCACTTGGATCCCTCTGTACTGCTGCATTCTGTAGTCTCTCTCTCCAATTAAATAATATTCAGCTTTTCTATTCTTCCTGCCAAAGTGGACAATCTCACATTTTCCTATACTATTCTCCATCTACCAAATTTTTGCCCACTCACTCAACCTATCTATATCCCTTTGATGCTTTGTATTGTCATCACAGCTTGCTTTCCTACCTATCTTTGTACCATCAGCAAATTTGGCTACAATACAGTTGGTCCCTTCATCTAACACATTAGTGTAGATTTTAAATAGTTTAGCTACCAGCATTAATCCCTGTGGCACTCCACCAGTTACAGTTTTGCAACCTGAAACTGTATTTATCCTGAGTCTCTGTTTTCTGCTAGTTAGATAATCCTCTGCCCATGCTAACAAACCACCCCAACACCATGAATCTTGTGCAGTACCTTATTATGCGGCACCTTATCGATTACCTTTTGGAAATCCAAATACAACCACATCTGCTTGTTCCCCGTTATTCACCCTGCTTGTTACATCCTCAAAGACCTCTAATAAATTTGTCAAACACCATTTCCCTTTCAAAAAACCATGTTGACTCTGCCTGATAGTAGCAGGACATTTAGAAAATTATAATACAATCTCCTTAATAATGGAATCTAGCATTTTCCCAATGACAGATGTTAGGCTAACTGGCCTGTAGTTTCCTGCTTTCTGTCTCCACCCCTTCTTGAATAGTGGTGTTACATTTGCAGTTTTCCATTCAGCTGGGACCTTTCCAGATTCTAAGGAATTTTGAAAGATTACAACCAATGCCTCTGCTCTGTAGCAGCTACTTTTAAGACCCTAGCTTGCAGGCCATGAGGACCAGGGGCCATGTCGGCCTTTTGTTCCATTTGTTTTCCTATTACTTTTTCTCTAGTGATCGTGATTGCTTGAAGTTCCTCCCTTCCGTTTTTCTCCTGCTTTTCTGCTATTTTAGGTTGCCTTTTGTGTCTTCTATTTGTTCAAAGCCTCTGTCATTTCCTTGTTTCCAATTAATTCCCCAGTGTAACCCTCTAAGAGACCAACACTCACTTTAGCTACTTTTATCATTTTTATATACTTTTAGAAACTTTCCCAGTCTGTCTCCTGCTTGTTTCTCTCATACTCCAATTTCTCCCTCTTTTATTATTTATTAGTCATCTTTTACTGGTTTCCAAAATGTTCCCGATCTTCTGGGCGATACTAAAGTTTGCAGCATTGTTTGTCTTTTCTTTCAATTTAATACCATCCTTAGCTTCCTTAGTTAGCCACGAATAGGTGCATACTTCTCATAGTCTGTCTTTCTCAATGGAATGAAATACCTGCCACTGCTTCTCTATTGTATTAGATTTTAACCGATTTTCCCATTCCACTTTAGCCCACTCTGCCTTCATATCCTTTAATTGCCTTTATTTAAGTTTAAGGCTTTAGTTTCTGATGCAGATTTCTCACCTTCAAACTGAATGTTAAATTCTATCATGTTATGCTCACTCCTACCTAGAGGATCCTTTGTTGTGTAGTCATTAATTAATTGTCTCATTACACATTATCAGGTCTAAAATAGTTCCAGAACATATTGTCTGAAGAACCTGTCCCAAATATACTTTATGAATTCATCCTCCAGGCTACCTTTACCAATTTGATTTGTTCAATCCTTATAACAATTTTAAAAACACCCATGATCATTGCAGTATTTTTCTTAGAAGCCCCCATTATTTCTTGATTTATACTCTTTCCTATAGTGTAGCTACTGTCAGGAGGCAGGGAAACCATCTCCAGCAGTGATTTCTCTCCTTTGCTATTTCTTATCTCCACCCAAACTTATCTCGCACTGTCCAAACTCGCAGCCTCTACCACATAGAAGGATAAGGGTGACTGATGCATGGCAACACCACCACCTGGAAGTTCCCCTCCAAGCCACACACCACCCTGGCTTAGAACTATATCGCCGTTCCTTCACTGTCACTGGGTCAAAATCCTGGCACTCCCTTCCTAACAGCACTCTGGGTGCGCCTACACCACATGGACTGCAGCGGTTCAAGAATGCAGCTCATCACCACCTTCTCAAGAGCAATTAGGGATGAGCAATAAATGCTGGCCTAGCTAGCCATGCCCACATCCCATGAATGAATAAATCTGAACCAAATTTATAATAGGCAGCCCATGCTTGCAGAACCTAAAACAGAACGTCTAGTGTTAGATGTGATTCTGTGAGTGGGTAGCACTTGCCGAATAATCCTGAGAGCGCTAATAGCTCCACTAACAACCAGTTTAAGATAATCAGTTGAGTTCATAACAGGGCTCATTTACACATTTACATTTGCTAGGAACTATGTACATTCATACGCTAGGCCTCGTTCTTGGCAAACAAAAGGAATATGTTTGAGCCTTGTACCTTTTCTGAATTACTGAGCTTGGGGAGCCAAGAGTTCCCCGTTACTTTGTCAATGGCAACCCCTCAGCCAATCAGAGTAGAGTTGCCAGCCAATCAGCACCTTTTACTCCTATGGTATAAATTGTTAAGATCATTTGTCATTCTTGCATTTGTCCTGATGAGTGCAAGATGATAAGCTTCAGCCGCATGCCTATCTTTTAAACAACATTCATTTATTTCTATTTGTGCCATCAATGCATCCATCCCCTAACGAATGATGTGCGCCTTCAAATAAGGAGCCTTTAAATCTGTATTTTTTTCCCTTACTCTGACCTTATTTGCTGTTTGTACACCTTGCAACAAAGCCTTGTCCTTTCTTTTCAAGTTTCCAAATCTTCCCTCACGTGAACCACCCCCACCCCTCGCCTCCCCAACTGTTTAGTAAAAAGTGCTCTCTACAGCCCTAGTTATAACGCCAGGGAACTGGTCTCAGTGTGGTTCAGGTGAAGGCCATCCTGATGGTACAGTTTTCTCTTTCCCCAGCACTGATGCCAACGTCCCATGGCACATTTCTCCCACACCAATCTTTGAGCCATGCATAAAACTTTCAGATTGTTTTTACCCTCTGCCAATTTGCTCATGGCTTCGGTAGTAATCCAGATACTACCTTTGATTCTGCTTTTTAATTTAGCCCCTAGCTACTCATACTCCCTCAGCAGAACCTCTTTCTTAGTCCTACCTATGTTGTTGGTACCCACATGGATCATGTCAATTGGATCCTTCCCCTCTCACTCCAGGTTCCTCTCTAGCCCTGAGGGGATGTCGTTAATCCTGGCACTGGCTAGGCAACAAAACCTTCGGGACTTGCGCTGTCAATAGCAGAGAGCATTATCTATCCCCCTAACTATACTGTCCCCTACTTGAAAGTCCCTGCTTTCGTCCACACAAGCTGCAAGAACATTGAACCTTTTGGACAATTGCTAGGAATGAGGATCCACCATTACTACCTTCTGAATCCACATGCCTGCCTCTCTTAGAGTCACACCCTCCTTTTCCTGACCATGGACCCAACCTGAAGTAGCTATTCTAAGCGTTGTGGCTGGCAGCAGCTCTAGTTACTCACCTAGTAAAGAAATTAGCTGCAGCCTTTGTTTGAGTGAAGTTGATATGTCCTGCACGCTCACCCTAACCAAATGCATTGGTAGCTGTGCTACTGGATGTAAGAAGAATTTTTTAAAAATTTCATTCTTGGGATGCTTCGCAGGCAAGGCCAGCATTTATAGCCCATTTCTTCTTGCCATTGAGAAGGTGGTGGTGAGCTGTCTTCTTGAACCCCTGTAGTCCGTTTTGTGTAGGTACATCCACAGTCCTGTTAAGAATTGGGTTCCAGTATTTTGACCCAGTGACAGTGAAGGAACGGCGATATAGTTCCAAGTCAGGGTGGTGTGTGGCTTGGATGGGAACTTCCAGGTGGTGTATTCCCATGTGTCTGCTGCTCTTGTCCTTCTAGGTGCTAGAGGATTTGGAAGATGCTGTTGAAGGAGCCTTGGCAAATTGCTGTAGTGCATTGTGTAAATGGGACACACTGCTGCCACTGTGCAAGGGTGGTGGAGGGAGTGAATGTTTAAGGTGGTGGATGGAGTGCTCATCAAGTGGGCTGCTATATGCTGGCTGGTGTCTTTGAATGCTGTCTTGATTGTTGTTGGAGCTCCACTCATCCAGGCAAGTGGAGAATATTCCATCACACTCCTCACTGGTGGCTTGTAGATGGTGGACAGGCATTATGGAGTTACTTCACAGAACTGTTACAGCACAGTAGGAGGCCATTTAGCCTGTTGGCATCTGTCAGTTCTCTGAATGAGCAACTCACTTAGTGCCATTCCCTTGCTTTCTCCCTGTAACCCTGCACGTTCTTCCTTTTCAGATAATAATCCAATTGCCTATTGAATGCCTTGATTGAACCTGCTTCCGCCACAATCTCGGGCACTGCATTCTAGGTTGTAACCACTCGCTGCGTGAAAACATTTCACCTAGTCTCCATTGCTTCTTTAGTCAATTACCTTAAATCTGTTCCCTCTGGTACTCGATCCTTCCACCAATGGGAACAGTTTTTCCCTATCTACTCTGTCCAAACCCCTCAAGGTTTTGAATACCTCTGTCAAATCTCTTGTAGCCCAATCTTCACCAAGGAACACAGTCCAAGTTTCTCCAATCCATACACATAACTGAAGTTCCTCATCCTCAAGTGGTCATGTGACCATTCTTGTGAATCTTTCCTGCACTCTCCATAATGCCTTCACATCTTTCTTAGTATGACGCCCAGAACTGGATGCAGGCCAAACCAGTTGTTTTTCTTTTACAAACTTAACATACCCTCCTTGCTTGTGTGCTCTATGCCCCTATTAATAAAGCCCAGGATGTTGTGTTCCTTATTAACCGCTCTCTCAACCTGTCCAGCCACCTTCAATGTCTTCAGGCACATATACATCCAGGTTCCACTGCTCCTGCACCCCCTTTAGAATTGTACTCTTTATTTTATGGTTTTATCATGGTTCACTGCATCCACGTATCTATTGGCTGCCCAAGACACACAACAGTGATGTCCCTTTACCCCTATTTTATCTATGACTGGTTCTGCACAACACGAATTGGCCAAATGGCTGAGTGAGTTACTACAACCAGTTTTGAGCAAGTTTTCCACATTCACCATAAAGGATTCCTTC
Organism: Cetorhinus maximus; assembly: GCF_964194155.1. Classification (NCBI taxonomy): domain Eukaryota; kingdom Metazoa; phylum Chordata; class Chondrichthyes; order Lamniformes; family Cetorhinidae; genus Cetorhinus; species Cetorhinus maximus. The sequence goes on along the minus strand of NC_135885.1, from coordinate 58,379,074 downwards.
ATCTTTGCAGAGATCATAAAGGACTTGAATACCAATCACAATGTCGTGCCCATGTGCTTGTTCAACATTGCTAGCCTATTCACTAATGTACCACTCAAGGTAGCCATAGCCATTTGCACCACGTCACTATATCATGGTGATCTTGATGCAGTGTCATTGTCTGAATCTGTATTCATTGAAATTGTGAACCCAGCAACTCACAGTTGAGTTCAGTTTTAATGACACAATGTATGCCCAAATGGCTGATGTTGCCATGGGATTCCCTCTGGTCCAGATCTCACTAACATCTTCATCAATTTTCATGAGAAACATGTCTTCGATGGAATGACCCCGAACCTCCTATCCCTTGCATATTTCCGACATGTAGCCGATGTACTTGCTATATTTGAATCTGCAGCTGTGTCTGAGAATTTCCTTACATACCTTAATGGGCTCCATCCTGCGCTCAGATTCGACTTTGAAATGGAGCAGTCAAACATGCTCCATTTCCTTGACGTGCTGGTTGAGAAATCTGCCAATGGGTTCTACTACTGTCTACTACAAGCCCAGCTTCAATGGTCAATGCATGCATTGGGATTCCTACAGTTCCATGCACAATAAGGTTGGCCTTATCAGCAACCTCGTAAATAAGGCCCAGGTCATTTGCTCACTGTGCAAGCTTGATGCTGAAATAGAGTGCATCAAAGCTATCCTGCGGGATAATCGCTATCCCAATCAGATCATTGCTCGCTGTATATCATGCAAACTTATGGACCTAAGGCCACCTTTCAGTCCTGAAAATCCAGTCTACTTTAAATTACCCTGGAAGGGTAAGGTGTCTCTCAAATTTGAGCAGCAGCTGTTTCATGTTGATACTATGTAGTAGCAACACAAGTGGTATTCTCCACTCACAGGATGCTGCCATCAGTCAAAAAGATTAGGCAGTGTAATGTATGAATTTCGGTGCTGGTATGATGCCAGATATGTAGGCCAAAAGACCCAATGACTGGCGGATTGTATCAAACAGCACGTCCCTTCAGCTGTTCACCACAGGCAAAGTACTGACCATGCTCAACAAGTCTGTGCTTGCAAAAGTCAGAACATAGTGTCCAACATTAGATATGATTCTGTGATTGGACAACACTTACTAAACAATCCCGATTGTGCTAAGAATTACATTAACAATCACTTTAAGATTATCAGTCAGGCTTGCAGTGTGGCTCACTTAAGCATGCTGGAAGCTACTTATATTCACACACGGGGCCCTGTCCTTAAGATCAAGTGTAGTACCAGTTCTTATCAGTTTCTTCTGCATGTGCAGACTTCAGTGCCTAACATCGGGAACTTGAAGAGGTAATGGCTGCAACCAGTCGAACCCCAAACCAGGGGGTAAATAACACCATTAGGGTGGCAGTGAAAGACAGCGAAGGAGGTACACCATGGACCGTGCCTTTTTCATCAAGCGAATCCTTTTGGAGTCATATGGATTTGAAGCCGCGGAGATTACTGCCTGCAGGACCTCCCTAGCACTGGGTACTTTGATGTGACCTTCAAGAATGTTGCTGCCTGCGTCAAGTTCCTGAACGTGTTCAAGGAGAAGAGAGACCAGCCGCAGATGAGAATCCTGACGATGGAGCCACTCTTTGCTCTGCCGTTGCAATGGGACTGTGTGGTGACTGTGCATCTCTACGACCCCCACGTCCCTGTTGCTGATGTGCTCACCTTCCTCGCCAGGTACGTCGACAAGGTTGGGAACTGCACCGAGGTCAAAGACGCCTTCGGGATTTGGACCAGCAAACGCTAGGTCAAGGTCACACTCAAGATGGATGGTAAGGGAGCAATACTCCATCCTCCTTCCAGCTTTGCTATTGGGGGAAACCGTGGCTACCTTGTCTACGCTGGACAGCCCAAACTTTGCTGCTCATGCGGCAAGTCTGGTCATGTGGCGGCCAATTGCAGCGCCGTCCTCTGCAAGAATTGCAAGCAGGAAGGGCACCAGACAAAGGACTGCAAACAGACTAAGTGCTTCAACCTGTGTGGCAAGGCAGGCCACCTTTACAAGACCTGCCCCAAACGCTGCCTCACTTGCGCACAGGCGTCCAAAACCGACGAGGGGGAAGCAGATGAAATGGTTAGTGTCACTGCTACCCAGGACACTTACAACCCTCCAACCACCAAGGCCTCCAGCTAGCACAAAGGGACAAAGGATGACACAGAGAGACAAGACAAAGGGAAACATTGAGGCAGCAAACAGCCAAACAGCTGCACTGCTCCCTGAACCTCCCACTCCTCAGCAGATCAAATCAATGGAGGAGGAGCCAGCAGAAGATCAAACGGGGGAATGGCAGCTGGTGAAGAGGACCAAAAAGAAGAAGTGGCTAAGAAGGGACCAGGCCACTTCCCAGATGAGTGGCAAGAGACGTCTCCCATCCAACACGGATGACAAGGGCTGCTGCTCTTCAGATGAAGAAGGGCAAGGGTGGCACCTACAGAAGAAGCGGCAAGGCTCTAGGGAGGTGGAGGAGGAGACACCCAAGCTCCAGAAAGCTGGAGACAATGAAGAGACCAGCGCACCCCAACTTCACCCTCAACTTCAAAAGGCCGGAGCACCCCAGCCCCAGGAAGCTGGGAGCAGTGAAGCGCTCAGCACATCCCAGCTCCGGGAAACCGGGAGCAGGAACGCCCCAGAGGGGGAGAGGATCGGAGAGACTTCTCCAGCAGAGAACAATTCAAACCTTGCTCCTTGCACAAACCCCCAGATGCCACCTGAGCGGCACATCTCAAATGGGACGGTTCAGGACAGTTTCCTCAGCCCATCCAATGTGAGACAATTTGCGAACACTATGGGTATGCAGGAGCAGCGCAAAGGTCTGGAACTCTTAAAGACAACAGGTTTGGTAAGCGACAAAATGCTTTAAAAATGGGGATAAAGATTGTATCTATGAATGTGCGTAGCATTAAATCTACCACGTGATGCGTTGCGACCTTGGACTACCTTGTCAAGGTCAAAGCTGACCTGTTGTTTCTGCAGGAGTGTGCGATACCGCACCTCAGCTCCTACAGGTAGTGGTCACGATGGTGGTCCCATGGGCCATTGATCTGGTCGGGAGGAAACGACTCATGTTCCTCCGGCCTGGGTATTCTGCTGTGGGGAGGCAACTTCACCGTCTCCGAAGTTAAGGAGGTGGTGGGCGGGCACCTCCTCGTAGCAGACGTAATGTACAAGAACGCTCCACTCCGGTTAATTAATGCGTATGCCCCGGCTCAAAACAACAAGCGGCTGGAGGTTTTTCAGCAGCTCCCACTGCTGCTGGCGACCTCCAGGCCGGTCATTCTGGGCGGTGACTTCAACTGCATCATCGATGCGGCTGGACGATCCGGCAGGGCCGACAGCAGATTGGACGCTACGTCCAGATCCCTGATAGAAACAGTAAAGGATGCCAAGCTGCACGACGTCTTCAGCAACCTTGCAGACAGAGCGCAGCGTAGATACACCTGGTCGCGGCCAGACGGGTCCATCCATTCCGGGTTAGACTTCCTGTTTGTGTCCCGTGCGTTCGCAGAGAGATCTACCGACATCAAGCCAGTATTCTTCTCTGACCACTGCCTCCTACTGGCTGACTGTCACTTACAGGGAGGCCAGAGGGTGGGCAGGGGGACATGGAAGTTGAACATGCAACTGCTGACCCCAGAGAACATTGAGGAACTCAAGAGGGATTACAAAGGTTGGAGAACCGTGAAACCCCTCTTTGAGTCCCTGACACACTGGTGGGAAGCGATCAAGGAAAACATCAAGAGGCTTTTCATCCTTGAAGGCATCCAGAAAGCTAGAAAGGAACAGAGGGAAATGTCCCGACTCCAGAAAAACATGCAGAACCTGCCCCAGCTGCAGTCGATGGGGGTCGATGTCAAGGAGGAACTCCAAGAGGTGAGGAGCCAGCAAGCCTTGCTCCTTGTCTCGGAGGCCTCCAAGATCATCTTCCATTCCAGAGTCCGCTCCGTGGAGCAGGATGAGACGTGCTCACGTTTCTTCTTCCAAAAGGTACACAGAGAGAGCTCTGTGATCAGCAGCCTGAAGGAAGAAGACGGCTCAGTAAAGTCATCGCAGTCTGACATTTTGAGGATCAGCAAATCCTTTTATGCCGGATTGTATGACGTGAAGCCCACAGACAGCGCGGCCTCCCAGTCCTTCCTGTCTTCTATCATGGAGGTCTTAGACGACAGTACACGGGAGAGTCTGGACAAACCACTAACTCCTGACGAACTGACTAAGGCCCTTGAGTCCTTTGAGAAGAGTAAGACTCCCGGAAGCAACGGTTTACCGGCTGAGTTGTATTCGGTTCTGTGGGACTGGATCGGCCCAGACCTGCTAGAAGTGTACAAGAGTATGCTTCTGGCCGGCAGCATGTCAGAATCCATGAAGAAAGGCATCATCACCCTCATCTACAAGCACAAGGGGAAAGGGAGGAAATTAGAAATTGGCAACCCGTTTCACTGTTGAATGTGGACAATAAGATTCTGTCCAAGGTCATCGCCAATCGGGTCAAGTCCGCTCTGGAGTTGGTGATCTACCCTGACCAGACCTGCACTGTGCCGGGCAGGAAGATCTCTGACAGCCTCGCGCTACTCAGGGATACGATTGCCTTCATATGGGACGGGGGGTCTGGGCATCAGCCTCATCAGCTTGGACCAGGAGAAGGCCTTTGACAGAATATCGCACACCTACATGGTGGATGTACTGTCCAAGTAGGGTTTGGGGAGGGAATCCGCAACTGGATCCAACTGCTCTACATTAACATCAATAGCGCAGTTTCAATCAATGGGCAGGAAACAGAAAGCTTTCCAATTAAATCTGGAGTCAGGCAGGATTGCCCTCTCTCCCTGTCCTGTTAGTGAGTTGCATAGAACCCTTTGCTGAGTCCATCAGGAAGGATCTGGGCATAAGAGGAGTGACGATCCCAGGCAGTGGAGGCACTCAGGTCAAAGCCTCCCTGTACATGGACGATGGTGCCATCTTCTGTTTGGATCCGCTGTCGGTGCACAGATTGATCAACATCTGTGACCAGTTCAAACTGGCCTCAGGAGCCAAGAAAATCGTGGCAAGAGCGAGGCCATGTTCTTTGGGGACTGGGCTGACCGATCTTTGACCCCTTCGCCATCAGGTCAGACGGCCTGAAGGTGCTGGGGATATGGTTCAGAGAGACCGGGGCTTGCGTTAGAAACTGGAAGGAGCGAGTGGCTATGGTGGAAAGAAAACTGGGCATGTGGGAGCGACGCTCCCTCTCCATTGTGGGTAAGAACCTGGTCATCAGGTGTGAGGCACTCTCGCTGTTGCTGTACGTGGTGCAAGTCTGACTCATTCCAGACTCCTGCGTGATAGCGATCGCCCAAGCCATCTTTAGCTTTATCTGGGAGGTCAAAAATAGATTATGTCCGCAGGGACGCAATGTACAAGCCTCTAGTTAAAGGGGGAAAAAAGCATGCCCAACATTGCCCTCATCCTGATGGCCACCTTTGTGTGTGGCTGCATCAAGCTGTGCGTAGACCCTTGGAACACAAACACCAAGTGTCACTTCGTGCTGAGGTTCTACCTGTCCCCGGTGTTGTGAAGGATGGGCCACGCTGCCGCGGAACGCTCCAAGTAGTTGGACCGTGCCATACCACCTGTCCTTCGTGTAAAGATTTATGCAGAGAAACACCTTTGACCACAAGTCCATCAGGCAGTGGTCGGCACATAACGTCCTAGAGGCCCTGAGGGAAAAGGAGAGGGTGGATCCTGTCGGATGGTTCCCCGAGCAGACTGTCAAAGTCATTTGGCAGAATGCCTCATCGCCAGAACTTTCCAACAAGCACCAAGATGTAGCTTGGTTGGTGGTGAGAAAGGCCCTCCCTGTCAGATCCTTCCTACACGCCAGGAGTCTCACCCCCTCTGCACATTGCCCTCAAGATGGCTGTGGGGGGGGAAGAGACAGTTGTTCACCTCCTTGTGGAATGTGCCTTTAAAAAGAAGGTCTGGAGAGAGATGCAGTGGTTTTTGTCGAGGTTCATCCCAAGCAGTGCTGTGACACAGGGCTCTGTGCTCTACGGGCTGTTCCCAGGGACACACATTGAGACAAACATCAACTGCAGCTGGAGGATCACCAACTCAGTGAAAGGTGCTCTTTGGTCTGCCTGAAACTTGTTGGTCTTCCAGTGCAAAGAGTTTTCCCCGACCGAGTGTTGCAGACTGGCACATTCCAAAGTCCAGGACTGCGTGCGGAGGGATGCACTAAAGCTTGGAGCAGCCATGGCAAAGGCACAATGGGGAAAGGTAGATGCCTAAGACCTTTCTGCCATAGTACACCGAGGGGCTGGGAATTGTATAGACCCCTCGGGCTGTATGACTCACAATGAATGTATGTATTGAATACTAAATGTATCATAATTGTATTGAAGCATCTCAGAGTGCAACATGATGTATGTTGATAACTCCAATACCATTGCACTGTCTGTCTGTAATGATCATATTGAAATGACTGTAATATTCATTGATTGTATTGAAGCACCTCATGATCCATGTGTAAAAGTTCAATATGATTGCACTTTTTGTGATGGCCATTTAGACATGTTTTGTAATGTTCTTTCAGATATTTTATGAATAAAGTATAATTTTCCAAAAAAAAAGCAAAGAACATGTCCACATGTTGTGCCTTTTTCAACTAATCAAAAGTTTGGGGGACAGCCATTCTTTGTTCATTCCCCATGAACATGCTTTGACCAGAGTTGTCTTGCCTGGTTTGAATTTAAACAAAAGCTTGGCCGTTATTTGTTCCCTGGTGCATTCTTCATGGCAATGCCTCTACCAATCAGAATCCACTTGCCAAACAATCAGCACCCCTCCTCATGCAGTATAAATTGTTGTTCCCTTTTGGTGGTATTGCAATTCTGTCCTGATGAGTGCAAGACAAAATGTTTGGACAATGTGTCCCTTATTTTTTTAGCAACATTCACGTACTGTACTACCAAGCAATGATCTTTATTTTATATTGTCTCTCCGCATTCTTCCTACCAAAATGTATCACTTCACACTTCTCTGCGTTGAATTTCAGCTGCCCATTTCACCAACTCGTCTACGTCCTTTGAAGTTCTACACCATCCTCCTCACAGTTCACAATGCTTCCAAGTTCTGTATCATCCACAAATTTTAAAATTGTGCCCTGGACACCAAGATCTAAGTCATTAATATATATTATGAAGAACAAAGGTCCCAAACACAGACCCCTGGGGAACTCCACCACAAACTTTGCTCCAGTCTGAAAAACATCCATTAACCACTACTCTGTTTCCTGTCACTCAGCCAATTTTGTATTATCATCACTATTGTCCCTTTTATTCCATGAGCTATAGCTTTGCTCACAAGTCTGCCTTTTGGAAATCCATTTACGCCACATCAACAGTGTTGTCTTCATCAACCCTCTCTGTTACCTCATGAGCAAACTTGGAGATTTTTTTAAACACTATTTACCTTTAACAAATCCATGTTGGCTTTCCTTAATTAATCCGCATTTGCCCAAGTGCCAACTAATTTTGTCCCAAATTATTCTTTCTAGAAGGTTCCCCACCATCGAAATTAAACTAACTGGCCTGTCGTTGCTGGGCTTATCATTACTTTTTTTTGAATAAGGGTATGCAATTCTCCAGTCCTCTGGCACCAGCCCTGAGTCTAAGGAAGGCTGGAAATTATGGCCAATGCCTCCACAATTTCCATTCTCCCTTCCTTCAGTATCCTTGGATACATCTCATCCAGTCCTGATGCCTTATCAACTCTTAAGTACAGACAGCCTATCCAATACTTCCTCCTTATCAATTTTAAACCCTTCAAATTTCTGAATTATTCCCTCTTTAACCATGACCTACACAGCAACTTCTTTGGTAAGGACAGATGCAAAGTGTTGATGTAATACCTCAGCTATTACCCTGCCTCCATGTGTAAACCAACTTTTTTGGTCCTTAATTGGTCCTACTCCTCCTCTTAGCCATTTATATGCCTATAGAAGACTATGGGATTCCCTTTTATCTTAGCCACCAGTCTCTTTTCATACTTCCTCTTTGCTTCTCTTATTTGCTTTTTTGTTTCTCCTCTGAACCACCTATATTCAGCCTGGTTCTTGGTTGTATTATCCATCTGACATCTGTCAAATGCACACTTTCTTCATAATCTTTACTTCTTTCATCATCCAGAGAGCTCTGGATTTGTTTGCCCTATTTTTCCCTTTCATAGGAATATACCTTGACTGTGCCTTAAATATCTCTCCTTTAAAGATAGCCCATTGTTCAGTTACTGTTTTGCGTGGCTATCTTTGATTCCAACTTATCTTGCCCAGATCCTGTGAAGTTGGCTTTCCCTCAGTTAATTATTCTTACTCTGAATTGTTCCTTGTCCTTTTCCATAGCCAACCTAAACCTTATGATACAATGATCGCTGCTCCCTAAATGTTCCGCTACTGACACTTGGCCCACCTCATTCCAAAGAACCAGGTCTAGCAGTGCCCCCTTTCTCATTGGACTGCAAACATACTGCTGTAGAAAATTTTCCTGAGCATCGAGGAACTCTTGCCCCTCTCTGCCCTTTATTACTTTCTCTTGTAGCAGTGTAAAGTCTAAATCAGGGTTTTTGTGCATGCATGTGAATGTACAGAGTGCGGTAAATAAGATTGGTGAGATACATGTGCACACTGCTATATATGATATTGTGGCTACAACAGAAACCAGGCTCAAGGAAGGCAGGAATGGGTTTTTAAAATTCCTGGATACAAGGCGTTCAGGAAAATCTCCCCAAAGCCTGTCCACCATCTATAAAGCACAAGTTAGGAGTGTGATGGAATACTCTCCACTTGCCTGGATGAGTGCAGCTCCAACAACACTCAAGAAGCTTGACACCACCCAGGACAAAGCAGTCCATTTGGTTAGCACCCCATTCACAAACATTCACTCCCTCCACCACCGATGCACAGTAGCAGCAGTGTGTACCATCTACCAGATGCACTGCAGAAACTCACCAAGGCTGCTTAGAGAACATCTTCCAAACCCACGATCGCCGCCATCTAGAAGGACAAGGGCAGCAAACACATGGGAAGACCACCAATTGGATGTTCCCCTGCCAGCCACTCACCATCCTGACTTGGAACTATATCACCGTTCCTTCACTGTTGCTGGGTCAAAATCCTGGAACTCCCTCCCTAATAACACTGTGGGTGTACCTACACCACATGGACAGCAGCAGTTCAAGAGGTAGCTCACCACCACCTTCTCAAGGGCAATTAAGAATGGACAATAAATGCTGGCCTAGCCAGCGATGTCCACGTCCCATGAATGAATAAAAAAGAAAGAGTGACAGTATTTATTAAGGAGAACATTTCAGTGCTGGAGAGAGCATCTCCCATAGGGGTGAAGGACAGAATCTATTTGGCTAGAGTTAAGGAACAAAAAAGGTGCAATTACTTGGCTTGGTGTAGTCAATAGGCTACCAACCAGTGGGAAGGAAGTAGAGGAACAAATTTGCAAAGAAATTAGAGAGGTGCAAAATTATATAGGATAGTTATAATGGGGGACTTTAATTATCCAAATATTGACTGAGATTGTAGCAGTATAAAGGACAGAGAGGGGCAAGAGATCCTCGAGTTATGTTCAGGAAAATTTTCTGCAGCAGTATGTTTGCAGTCCAATGAGAAAGGGGACACTGCTAGACCTGGTTCTTTGGAATGAGGTGGGCCAAGTGTCAGTAGGAGAGCATTTAGGGGACAGTGATCATTGTATCATAAGGTTTAGGTTGGCTATGGAAAAGGACAAGGAACAATCCAGAGTAAGAATAATTAATTGGGTGGAAGCCAACTTCACAGGATCTGGGCTAGGTAAATTGGAATCAAAGGTTGCCAGGCAAAATGGCATCTGAATAATGGACTATCTTTAAAGGAGAGATATATTTATTACTCTGACCACACCTATTAACTTACTCTTCCTTATGCTAGTTCTGCATAGCTCTCCCAGTATTCTGTGCACCTTGGTATTCATCTGTCATATTACCTCCTGGTTCCTACACTCCTGCCCAATTAATTTAAACCTACCCAATAGCACTAGCAAATTGCCCCTCAAGGAAATCGGGCCCAGCTCTATTTAGATGCAACCTGTCTGGCTTGTACAGGTCCCATTTCCCCCCAGGGCTGGTCCCAATGTCCCAGGAATCCTGCACCAACTTTCCAGCCACAGAACTCCAAATCTCTGAGCTTCTCTTGTAGCCACGGTGTTTATATGGCAGCCCAGTTAAGTTTATGGTCAACGTAACCCCCAGGATGTTGGTAGTGGGGGATTTGGCGACAGTAATGCCATTGAATGTCAAGGGAAGATGGCTAGATGCTCCCTTGTTGGTGATGTCATTGCCTGGTACTTGTGTGCCATTTGCCACTTGTCAGCATAAACCTGAATGATGCCCAGGTCTTGTTGCATGTGGACATGGGCTGCTTCAGTATCTGAGGAGTTGCATTTTGCATTTTTGCTTTGCCATCGTTGCAGGACCACCAAAGACTACCACCTCTTATGCACTACCCTCTTAAACAATATAAAATCTATCATATTTCTACTTCTCTTTAGCTCTGAAGAAGGGTAATATGGACTCGAAACATTTACTCTGTTTTTCTCTCCACAGATGCTGCCAGACCTGCTGAGTTTTCCAGCATTTTCTGTTTTTATTTCACCTCTTGAGCACCCTCATTTATCTTTTAGATCTGCCACTATGTCCATGCTGCTACCAGAGGAGGTCTGTAAGGAATAAAACATTCAATAGTTCTTGGAACAGCTTACCACACTTTTGCCACACTTAACCTTCATATTACATCTTCATAATAAATGACGCTAAGTTTTAGAAAAAATATGTATTTAGGCTAACAACAGTCAAAATCCTAAAGTGACAATGAACCATTGAGTAGCATGGGAATATAAAATTAAAGTCATGCTGTCCTGAGTCAAGAGAATAGAAGAAGGAAGAAAAATAGGAACAATTTTCAGTTTGGCAGGGGGATGATGTAGTTACTCCCAATAGTATATTACATGTAGAACTGGGTACAAACATAAAATTAGCTGAGGTACTGAAATTATTGAGCCCGACCTGAAGCTAGGCAAGTTGATGTCTGCACCCATTACTTAATGCCTGTACTTATAACTCTTGTTTGCAGGAAAGAAGGAAGTAATTAAACCAATGCTTAGTTTGTTTTGGTTTTCAGTTAGATGGTTTCAAAAGATATATCTGTTTCAGCACACTAAACATAATCACAATTCATCATATCAGCACAAGTAGAACAAGGTTTGTAGTGTGTTCAGATGTTTTAAGAAGTTAATCTCTTACTAATTCACATTATAGCAAATTGATGTTATATAATTAAACATTAAGAACACACTGTAGAGAGTAGTCCAACCACCTATTTATAGCATATAAATCTGAGAGGGTGTAAAACAGCTTGCCAATTCGCAATCATCTATTTTAAATCACACAAAGCATAGATCTATTCCACAGAGACTTATGGGGACAGATAACTGATTTTTTTCGTCAAAATCTCCATGCATTTATTATATTAGGAACTCACTGTTTGTGGAATTGTAGACACAATCTTACTACTTCATGAGACACTATGCTGGTATGCCAATCTCTTGTGTTGCAGACAAAGTGATTACTACTGTAATACCTGTGTGGAGTTGTGGCCAAAAGTAAAGCCTTACCTACAAGTTACCAGCAGCAGATGATGCTATATCACTTACACCCCATTTTCCATTCTAAACCATTGAAAAAAAGTTAAGGACATACGAACATACGAATTAGGAGCAGGAGTACACTACTTGGCCCCTTAAGGCTACTCCACCATTCAATAAGATCATGGCTGATCTGACTCCACATTTTCCTCCTGCCTTAGAAATATTCAAAGACTCTGCTTCCACCGCATTTTGAGGAAGAGAGGTCCAAACACTCACGAACCTCTGAGAGAAAAAATTTCTCCTCATCTCTGTCTTAAATGAGCAACCTCTCATTTTTAAACGGTGACCCCTAGTTCTAGATTCACCCACAAGGAAAAACATCCTTTCCCCATCCACCCTGTAAAGTCCCTTCAGAATCTTGTATGTTTCATCAAGTCACCTCTTACTGTTCTAAACTCCAATTCATACAAGCCCAGCCTGTCCAACCTTTCCTCATAAACAGCCCTCCCATTCCAGGCATTAGTCTTGTAAATCTTCTTTGAACTGTTTCCAACAGTTACATCTTTCCTTAAATAAGGAGATCAATACTGTATACAGTACCCCAGATGTGATCTCACCAATGCCCTGTATAACTGAAGCAAAACCTCCCTACTTTTGTATTCAATTCCCCTCGCAATAAACAATGACATTATATTAGCTTTCATAATTACTTGCATACTAACCTTTTGTGATTCATGCACTAGGACACCCAGACCCCTCTGCACCTCGGAGCTTTGCAATCTCTCTCTGATTAGATAATATGCTTTTTTAAAATTCTTCTTGCCAAAATGGACAGTTTCACATTTTCCCAAATTATATTCCATTTGCCAGATCTTTGTCCACTCACTTAACCCATCTATATCGCTTTGTAGCCTCCTTATGTCCTCTTCACAATTTACCTGCCTACCTATCTTTGTGCCATCAGCAAATTTAGCGACCATACCTTTGGTTCCTTCATCCAAGTCATTTATATAAATTATTAAAAATTGAGGCCCCAGCACTGGTCCCTGTGGCACACTGCTTGTTACATCTGGCCAGCCAGAAAATGACCCATTTATGCCTACTCTGTTTCGTGTTAGCTAGCCAATCCTCTATCCATGCCACGAGATGCACTCCTTGTTCCCTCCATCGTATTCCCACTAAACTGCTGACCACCTAATTTACTTCCTGTCTCCCATATTAGCTGATATTGTTAATGGTTGCTATCATCAAGTACATCACCCTGTCCTTAAAATCTGCTTTCATCACCTCTCTCCTCAAAAAAATAATCTTTGACCCTTTGTCCTTACAAACTACCATCCCATCTCCAAGTTCCCTTTCTCTCAAGTCCTTGAATGTGTTGTCACCTCCCAAATTCGTTCACATCTTTTCCAGAACACCATGATTGAGCCCCTCCAATCAGGTTTCCACCCCATCACAATACTGTAACAGCTCTTAACAAAGTCACAAATTACATCCTATGTGTCTGTGGCAAACTAATCTTCCTTGTCCTTCTTGACCTGTCTGCAGGCTTTGACACAATTGACCACATAATCCTCCTTTAATGTAACTCCACAGCTGTCCACAGTCTGTCCTTCTTAAACTTGAAGTCTTCAAAAATTCTTCTGCCCGTAACCTAACTCGCACTAATTCCCATTCACCCTCACCCATGTGCTCAGTGGCCTACATAGCTTTCGGTTAAGCAATGCCTCAATTTTAAAATTCTCAGCTTTGTTTTCAAATCGCTCCGTGGCCTCACTCCTCCCTTTCTCTATAATCTTCTCCAGCCTGAAAACCCTACTAGATATCTACATTCCTCCAATTCTGGCTTTTTGGACAACCCCAATTTTAATTGCTCCACATTGATGACTATTCCTTCAGCTGCAAAGGTCCTATATTCTTGAATCCCCTCCTTAAACCTCCCTGCCTCTCTACCTTGTTGTGAAAATCTAGTTCATAATTTATATGTTTTAGAATATAACTTGTGGTTTTAGAAATTAAAGTTTTAACTGAAAAATGGGGGCTTCTGGTTGGGAAACTGGTAAAAACAGCTCTGATGTAAATGTAACTCAGCCAAGCATGAGTTTATTACACTTAAAAGGTAGCCGGTGTTTATCTTAAAAGGTCAGAGATGATAGTGAAAAAAAACTTGAACAATGCATGATCCATCTCTAAACTTGTAATGAAGCCAGAAGGTCTGGAACAAATATTGTAAAACTCCATTAGCAATATAAATTATTCATTTGGGTTGTAGAATCAAAGAGTAGCACTGAAGGTAAAATAAGTCATTTGCATTTCTGTTTGAATCTCCCAAAGCATGTCATGTTGTCAGAAAGATAGTGACTCAGGATGGAGTCTTAGTTAGAACATTCTTTGTGATTGCTGACAGAAGCAAGCAGTTTAGTTTGGGGAACAGACAGAGGCAGTTGCAGCTTTGCTTCGGTATGGACTGTATTGCACCGGATTGAGAGAGCCAACAACAGATTATAGTCAGTTATGCCTGGGCTTCAAGCTACTAACTTCATCTTTAACTGCGTGGAATGCAGGTGGGGCTCTTTTGTCCATGTTTGAACCAAGGCTGTAATGAGGTCAGAAGCTGAGTGGCCCTGGTGGAACCCAAATTGACCGTCAGTGAGCTGGTTATTGCTAAGCAAGTGCTGCTTGATAGCCCCGTTGATGACCCCTTCCATTACTTTACTGATGATCAAGAGTAGACTGATGGGGCGGTAATTGGCCGGGTTGGATTTGTCCTGGTTTTTGGACGCAGGACATACCTTGGCAATTTTCCACATAGCTGGGTATGCCAGTGTTGTAGCTGCACTGGAACAGCTTGGCACGGCAAGTTCTGGAGCACAGGTCTTCAGTACTATTGCCGGAATACTGTCAGGGCTTATAGCCTTTGCACTATCCAGTGCTTTCATCCGTTTCTTGATATCATGTGGAGTGAATCAAATTGGCTAAATAGTGGCATCTGTGATGTTGGGGACCTCTGGAGGAGGCCGAGATGGATCATCCACTCGGCACTTCTGGCTGAAGATTGTAACAAATGCTGCAGCCTTATCTTCTGCACTGATGTGCTAGGCTCCCCCATCACTGAGGATGGGGATATTTGTGGAGCCTCCTCCACCAGTGAGCTGTTTAATTGCCCACCACCATTCATGACTGGATGTGGTAGGACTGCAGAGTTTAGATCTGATCTGTTAGTTGTGGGGTCGCATAGCTCTGTCTATCACTTGCTGCTTATGCTGTTTGGCACGCAAGTAGCCCTGTGTTATAGCTTCACCAGGTTGACATCTCATTTTTAGGTATGCCTGGTGTTGCTCCTGATATGCCCTCCTGCACTCTTCATTAAACAAGGGTTGATTCCCTGGCTTGATGATAATGGTAAAGTGGGGGATATGCTGTGCCATGAAGTCACAAATTGTGTACGAGTATAATTCTGCTGCTGTTGATGGCCCACAGCGCCTCATGGACACCCAGTCTTGAGTTGCTGGATCTGTTTGAAATCTATCCCATTTAGCACGGTGGTAGTGCCACACAACATGATGGAGGATATCCTCAATGTGAATGTGGGACTTCATCTCTACAATGACTGTGCGGTAGCCACTCCTACCGATACTGTCATGGACAGATGCACCTGCGGCAGGCAGGCGGGTGAGAATGAGGTTGAGTATGTTTTTCTCTCTCATTGGTTCCCTCCCCACCTGCCGCAGACTCAGTCCGGCAGCTATGTCCTTTAGGACTCAACCAGCTCAGTCAGTAGTGGTGCTACTGAGTCACTCTTGGTGATGGACATTGAAGTCCCCCACGCAGAGTACATTCTGTGTCCTTGCCACCCTCAGTGGTTCCTCCAAGTGGTGTGCAACATGGAGGAGCACTGAATCCTCAGCTGAGGGAGGGCGGTACATGGAGGTTTCCTTGCTCATGTTTGACCTGATGCCATGAGACTTCATGGGGTCCGGAGTCGACGTTGAAGACTCCCTGGGCAGCTCCCTCCCGACTGTATCCCATTGTGTCACCACCTTTGCTGAGTTTGTCCTGCTGGTGGGACAGGACATACCCAGGGATGGTGATGGTGGTGTCTGGGATATTATCTGTAAGATATGATTCCATGAGGATGACTATATCAGGCTCTTGCTTGACTAGTCTGTGAGACAGCTCTCCCAATTTTGGCATGAGCCCCCAGATGTTAGTAAGGAGGACTTTGCAGGGTCGACAGGGCTGAGTTTGCTGTTGTAGTTTCCGGTGCCTAGGTTGATGCCGGTTGGTCCGTCTGGTTTCATTCCTTAGCTAACAGGATGCAAAGAGTAGCCATAAATGGGTCTTTTTCAGGTTGGCATGATGTAATGAATGGTGTACCACAGGGATCAGTGCTGTGACCAAAACTGTTTCTAACTTATATAAAACTTGGATGAAGGGATGGTTGCCAAACTTGCTGATGACACAGATAGGTAGGAAAGTAAGTTGTGAAGAGGGCATAAGGAGGCTACAAAAAGAAATAGATAGGTTAAGTGACTGGGCAAAGATCTGGCAAATAGAGTATAATGTGGGAAAATGTGAAATTGTCCATTTTGGCAGGAAGAGTAAAAGAGAAGCATAATATCTAAATGGTGAGAGATCGCAGAGCCCTGAGGTGCAGAGGGATCTGGGTGTTCTAGTGCATGAATCACAAAAGGCTAGTATGCAAGTGCAGCAAGTAATTAGGAAAGCTAATAGAATGTTATCATTTATTGCGAGGGGAATTGAATACAAAAGTAGGGATGTTTTGCTTCAGTTGTACAGGGCACTCGTAAGACCAAATTTGGAGTACTGTGTACAGTATTGGTCACTTTATTTAAGGAAGGATGTAAATGTATTGGCAGCAGTTCATGGAAGGTTTACCAGACTAATAGCTGGAATGGGTGGATTGTCTTATGAGGAAAGACTAGGCTTGTATCCATTGGAGTTTAGAAGAGTAAGAGGTGATTTGATTGAAACATATAAGATCCCGTGGGGTCTTGACAGGGTGGATGTGGACAGGATGTTTCCTCTTGTGGGAGAATCTAGAACTAGGGGTCACGGTTTATAAATAAGGGGCCGTCCACTTAAAACAGAGATGAGGCAAATTTTTTCACTCAGAGGGACGTGAGTCTTTGGAACTCTCTTCTTGAAAACGTGGTGGAAGCAGAGTCTTTGAATATTTTTAAGGCAGAGATGGATAGATTTTTGGTATGCAAGTGGGTGATAGGTTATCGGGGGTGGGTGGGATGTTGATTTCAGGTTACTCTCAGATCAGCCATGATCTTATTAAATGGCGGAGCAGGCTTGAGCGGCTGAATGGCCTACTCCTGCCCCATGTTCATATGTAAGTGAATGAACCTTCGAGATTTTGTAAGATAAGAGAACTCTTGGTGGGGGTGGGAAGTAAAATGTAGAACTGAGTTTATATTGTAAGTCTTTTTGAGATATAGTGTTATGTTAATAGTACTTACTTTGTTTAATTCATTTTGATATACAATAAAATTTGTTTTTGCTTAAAAATGTGAAATCTTGCGACGTAGTTCTGTTGGCTAATTCCTGGGTTATCGGATTTCTTCTTTAAATATTAAGTCTCTAACAGGATCTTCCTCATCCTTTGAATGCTCCTTATACTCTATCACATTGACTAAATATATCCTTATGTGGCTGTTTGTCAAATTTTGTTTGACAATGTTCCCATGAAGCACTTTGTAAGGCTTTTCTACTTAAATAAAAGTTCCTGTTGAAAGGAAAGTTACTTTCTAAAAAGAATGGCAAATATCTATTTCCACAAATGACCCCCTATTGGTAACCTAGTTACTGAAAATTAATTCAGTAATGTCTCTTACCTACATTTTCTCTAGCCATGAGAATTAAAATTGAAGATATGTTCTTTTGTTTGAGATTTTTAGTGCATTAATACAGAACCTTCCTCTTGTAGTCTTGGATTGGAGAGAGTTAGCTTGGTATTCCTCATAAGCAGGGCAGGTAAGGCACAAAGATACTCGCCTAAAGCTATTGAGTCCTGTGTATCTCTTGCCAATTGACTCGAGGATAATCGTCAGATGACTGATTTAAAAACATAGGGTGAAGACAGCATCCCACTGACAGTAATGTTTGTGACTGCAAATATTCGAAAATGGAACAACCATTTTCCATTCTGTAAAAGTGCAAATGCTAAGTATTCAAAAATATAATGAGAATGACTGACGGAATGAATTGCCACGGCAAATTGTGTCAGTAGTTAAATTGGTTCCTCTTGTTGATCTGCAGATGGAGTTACATTTGAATTGTCCAGTTACCTATAATATTCCCATCGACCAAGTTTATTGAGCTCTGGACCACCTCCTGTAAGGAGGGGATAGCTATTGTCCATGGTCCACATGTGTTCTGTCTTAGTTCCCAGAAGTTTGAAATAATCACACTTGTAGACTCAAATGCTGGAGCTTCATTGAATTGTATTTCTCAGATCACACCATGTGCTGCAGATTGATACATTATTGGTTTGATACCCAGACTGTAATGCAGTAATGAGTGATGTGGCACTCTGTATACTTAGCTATATATATTCATGAACATGTAATTCCTAAATCACATTGGAATAGTATAACAAATATAATATCCCTCTTTCATCAAAAAAAAATGTCTCTATATATCAATGTAAAAGTTCCAATCATTAACGTTTTATATTATGTCTAAACTAAAGATTAACAATCGACTTTATAATTAATCTGAACACTTTAAGAGATTTTTTTAAGCTTGTTTCCTTTTCTGAAACATTATTCACGGTGTCGCTCAGGTGGTACCACTCTGGATTTGGTATTCATCGCTCTCAGTGAGGAGTTGTCATGCTGTGCTGGTGACATCGTGCCTGGGTGCTTTAGGAGTTGCTAATGAATTTTTATGCTTTTTCAGCTCAGGTGTTTGATGAATTTGGACTCTGTTCATTCTCATTTGCTTACAGATTTGAGTCTCGATGACCTATGACCTTGGAGTCTCATCTTCACCTTTTTTGCTGGGTTGCAGGTTTTCATGATTGTATCCTGTACATTTACAGTTTGCCCTCTCAACAACTCAGGCAAGGATTTGGCGTGCTTACTGAAATGTTGACCTTTTCACCTGTGCATCAGTCAGTTGTTGTTTTCCCTCCTCTTGGTCAATTGGAGGGTATATCTTGTCTTGAACTTTCTGCAATTGAGTAGTTCTGCAGGGGATTTCACTTCAGCCTTGAGAGGTGTAGGTCTGGGTGACAATAAGGAAAGGTTTGGATCTTCCTTAATCTCTCACCAATTCATGAGGCTTATCTTGACTGTCCGGTTGTGTCTTTCTATAAAACCATGTCCCCTTGGGTGGTGATGTTGAACCCATATAGTTCAACAAATTCCTTAAACCGTCTAGAGGTGAATTGGGTTCTGTTATAACATATTAGTTTTTTGGGTATCTGTTGCTCAGCAAACAGAACTCCTACTGTTGAGATGATTGTTGTAGCACTCAAATCTTTCACCTTTCAGATAGAAAGGAACTTAGTGAGAGCCAATTTATTCACACAATGCCATGGTATGGTGGGACTTCAGTGGCTATCATCTCCGCTTCCTGTTGTGTATTTCTCAACTTCTGGTCTACATTGTATATAGATATGATTCTTTTGATGTATTTGTAGATGCCTACCCAGTACACAGCTGGTCTGGCTCTGAGCATACACTTCTTCATTCCCTTGTGGCCTTCATGTATCTTCTGGAGAAGTTCCCTTTGCATCGTTTGGTTATTTCAGTACCTAGCCAGCAGAAGTGACCTTCTAGTGAGATGTCATTTCTGATTGACCAGTGCTGCTGTATTGCTGGCTGTGTTTGCTGTATCTTATCAGGCCATTCCTGGAATACTTGCTGAGGTAGTATCTGTAATTCTTCATCTTTGTCGGTCTCATCTCTAATTTGACTCAGTTTCAGTGGTGTTACATTCACTAAGTGATGGATCTTTACATCTAGATCTTTTATCTCATGTTTCTCACATGGTGACAGATGAGATAGAGCAAGTGCTAGCATCATTTCTCTTCCGGGCTTGTATATGAGTGTGAAATTGTATCTCTGAAGCCTTAAGAGTAACTTCTGCAGTCTTGCTTGATTTGTTGTGGAGATTTGCTCCAGTAGATGATGACCACTCTCCACAATAAATTTTCTCCCAAACAGATATGTGTGGAATTTCTCTCATCCGTGCACAACTGCCGAAAACTCTCTCTATGTTGGCATATCTGGTCTCAGCTGGTGTTAGAGCTTTGGATGCCAAGGCCACTCCCAGTCCTTTAGTAGAAGCAACAACTTGTAGATTAACAGGTTTCTCTCTGTTGTCATTGAAATCCCTTCCTAACAGCGCTGTAGGTGTATCTGCACCAGATTGGCTACAATGGTTAAAGAAAGTGGCTCATCACCATCTTCTCAAGGGCAATTAGGGATGGATAACAGATGGTGGCCTTGCCAGATATGCCCACATCCCATGAAAGAATTGTTAAAAAAATGGTGGACTTGTCTCCTTGCGTCCAACTTCTTTGAGTTTGCTGAAACTCCTCTCATATGACTCTGACCACTGGTGCTCAACATTCTCCCTCATCAGCTCTGGTAGGTTGTTGTGCATTCTGACATGAGGGTGAAATAACTCATACTGGATCAAACCAAGGAAACTTCTCTGCTTTTTCTTGTCTGCTGGAGCTTCCATCTCAGATAGTTGTGGCTTTTTGAGGACTTGGCTTGACTCTGTCAGATGTGCACCATCCTGAAGAACTGGCATTCTGTCACCTTCACAATACATTTGTCTGCGTTTAGTCTGATCTCAGCTTTCCTGGTTCTCTCGTGGTTTCATGTAAATGGCGGTCATGATCTTTTTCACCTACACCATGGATCTGGATATCATCAGCTACGCTGACTGCTCCTTTGTGTCCCTTGTATATCCCGTCTATTTTCTGCTGGAACACATACTGTCTTACTTTAAGGCCAAAAGGTAGACAGAAGAATTTGTACTGTCCAAAGGGTGTGTTGAATGTTATCAAGAGTGAAGATCTCTGATCAAGCTTCACCTTCTAGTATCTGTTTCTGGCATTAAGTTCACTGAAAACTTTTTCCACTGTCAGTGTTGATGTGATCTCTTACAGTGTTGAAATAGGGTAATGATTCCTCCTTATTGCTTGATTAAGATCTTTGGGATCCAGGCAAGTTCATAGCTGGTCCTTTGACTTCTCTCTCATAATGATGGAATTTACCCAATCTGTAGGCTTCGTGACACTAGCAATCACCTTTTCTGCCATATCTTGGAGCTCTGATACATTGTCAGTTCAATACCCATACTTTAGTGCAGCAGTGAGTGATGTGACACATTGGATACTTGTGTATACATATGCATGAACTTATTGTTCCTAAATCATATTGAAATAATAGACAACATAACAACACCTCATTACAGCAAGTTTGCTCCACTGAGTGTGGAGTGGCAACAATGTTAAAGTTGTGTTGGTTATTATTCCTGCTGAAGGAAAATTGAGGCAATTCACTTTAAGGAGGGTATAATCACAATGTGTCAGGTTTACATAAACAGTTTCCCTTCTAAGTATGGACATAGGAAGTTATAATGGGAATAGAAAAGTAAGGATAGGATGTATGGGGCTGGAATTCCAATACAGCCCCTGGTACATCTCCAGCATAAGTATCAGGAAGAGCAAGAAAACAGGACAAAGCCTTGTTCAGCGGGGATTCCACATTCTGAGAATTACTACCGTCATCGTGTATTCTGATGTTGCGCTGTCAAATTTTGCAAAAAGCTTTCCGATATCTTTGGGATGATGTACCCCCTGTGCAGTACTAAGCCATAAGACTAAATCTGGATCAAGACTAACCCACCAGCTTTCCTTGATCCAGATTGGATTTATAGTCTGTGCTGAGTTAGCTGGGGAGGTAGTATGGATGTTACATTAGTGTCAGTGGCTCTGGGCTACAGGGGAAGAAAAATCGAGCAGGATTTCTTCATCTGTTCTCTGATTATGGAGTCCTGCTGGAACATGTAAACTTCAGGTGAAGACAGGATCAGACTCAGCAGGAACATTGGGAAACAATCTCTGATTACAGGAGAAAATTGGCTGCAAAGGCAAGGTACTGGAGAACTGCCTTTGTCTGTGGAATTGTAACCAAGTTGGGAGGCAGTACATTGAGGAAAAACCAAAAGGGTTTAAAACTTCATAGATAATAATGATCCTTTTCATGAGTGAATATTCTGTGTAGGTTTTACAGCCAGTTATGGAGCACAGGTTAAGCGTAATGTGTTTTATCCAGAATATCATACATGAAACCACACTATCGATGTAAGGCTGTAGTTACTAACTGAACTTATCATTGGCAATTGCAGCAACTTTCACTTAGATAGTGAAAACACCTCAAAATACTTTGCAGGAGTGTTAACAAACAAAACTTGACACTAAGCCACATAAGGAAAGATGCCGACAACCACTAGATTTTAAGGAGCCGACATAGAGCTGGTGAGATCAAGGGAGGGAATTCAAGTTTAGGGCCCAGGTAACTGACGGCATGGCTGCTAATAGTGGAGTGATGAAAATTGGGGATGAGCAAGAGGCCAGAATTGGAGTGCAGAGAACCCAAACGATTGTTTGGCTGGAGGTTTCTACAGAGAGATGGAAAAAAAGAAAGACTTGTAGTTATATGGCATTTTTCACAACCTTGGGACATTCCAAAGTGCTATATAACCAATGAAGTGCTTTTGAAGTCTGGTCACTGTTGTAATGTAGGAAATGTAGCAGCAAATGTGCATAAAGCAAACTCCCACAATCAACAATATGATGATTGTAATCTACTCATTGTGATATTGATTGAAGGATAAATATTTGCCATAACACTGGAGACAACTTCCCTGTTTACATCCAATTGAGAGGCAAATGGGGATCTAATTTTTAACATCTCATCCAAAAGATTGCACATCCGATAGTGCAGTACACCCTGAATACTGCACTGGAGTGTCAGCCTAGATTTTTATGCTCAACATGGAGTGGGACCATGAACCCACAAGCTTCTGACTTAGAGTCAATAGTGCTAACAGCGTGAGAGGTGCATATCCATAGAGGTATTTGAAAACCAAGGGTGGAATTTGATGCTCTCCCCGAGAGTGGGCTGGAAGGTGGGGGTAGGAGGCTGTATAATGGGGTGGGAAGGTACGGGGTGGAGAACCCATTCCCATCGCGACTTCCCTCAATTAAGTCTAAGGTGGGAAGAGTTGAAGAGTGCCTTCCTGCCCGGAGGCCAATTGAGGGCCTCATCTTGCCACTCCTAGGGTCAACAAGTGGCGGACGGAGGCGCACCATGTGGGCAACCCGCCAGAAAAATCTTGGTGGGTATGCCTGTGGGCTCTGGTGGAGGAGAAGGGTCCTCATACATCCTGTGCCCAACAAAGAGACCTGCTAGCAGAATGGGAGGAACCCTCAGAAAGCCACCCCTGCCCTTTACATGACACCCTCCCTCCTCCCCTTTTTGGAGCCACAGTGACTGGCTTTGGTGATCCCATCTCATTCACCCATCGGGGTTACTTTCCGGCTTCTGGGAAAGGCACTCAGTGACTTATCGAGGGACCTGACATTGGGAAAAGGGGGCCCTTGCTGCTGCCAGCCACCAGCTCCCCCCCACCCCCAACCCCCGCTACCATCATCACTCACCCGTGCTTGGGTCCATCAGCGATCTTGGGCCTCGGGTGTGGGTAATACTGCCGGAAGCCTCCGCCTCCCTGGTGGTGCTGCCGAGCAATGAAGCAATGCTGGCCTCTGACTGCCTGGCAGTTCTCCAGAGGGCAGGTCTTCTGCCCCCGGGGTCCTTGATCCTGGGGAAGGTCCGCCGCTGCCCAGTTAAGTGTCTGATTAATTTGGCCAGCCTCCCTGAAGGGAGGGAACTGGGGTTCACATTGGCTCTTCAGCTGGCAGGTGAGACCCCTGTTGCCTATGTTAAATACCACCCAAGGATTTTAAAATTGAGGCATTGCTGTGAGCCAATGCAGGTCAGTGTATACATGGGGTGATGGATGAATGGGATATAGTGCAAGTTAGGATACAGACAGCAGAATTTGGATGAGCTCAATTTTATGGAAGATTCAAGGTAGGAGGTCAGCCAGGAGAGTGTTGGAATAGATAAATCTAGGCATAACAAAATGAGGGCTTTAACAGCAGCACAAGATACAGATAATTGTGTTTTGTGAGAAAGCTATTGAAATGTAAACCTTTTTGAAATACAGGCAAAGTCTGTTTTTTAACTTAAAAGTCAGCTTTCTCAGTAGTGAAATTATTTAACATTCTTGGTTAATTTTTACAATGTAAAAACAGCTTTGTTAGGCTTTTCATACTGTGCATAATTAGCAATTAAACCAGCAGAAAATTTAAAATTAATGATTGAAGGTCAGACATGTTTTCCTCATAATGTGTGCTCTTCTTAATGATGTAAAAAAGGCTTTTATTTATAGCACAATTACAGGGCTATAGTTACTGTAGTCTTTCAGATCTGACTATGGAATTCATACTGTTCCTTGTGTTATGATACAAGAGTGCAATTTGAAGCCTAAAGATTCCTGTCTTAAAAATAAGTTTAAGCCATTTGTTGTAGAATGTACGATGTGAGGTGATCAAAGAGAGCGTGTGTACTGTTTTTTTTAACTAGAACTGTTCTAATTCAGAAAATGTCAGAGAAGGATTCTCACAAACGTTTGACCCGGAAGGTAAGGAGGGGGCTGTTGGAATTTGAGTGGAATAATGAGAGCTTCTTCTGACCTCTGTATTTGGTGATCCAACTCCTTTTTGTTTAAATGACTTAAAATGCAAATTGCATTCGTACAATGATAAGTAGCCAACGTTCCAGCCATTGCAGCAAATGTCCTTTTATTTTTTGGTTTGAAATATCTTTGGTAAGAAAGCTATTTATCAGACTTAACTGAATTGTTATTACAAGCGTTGAGTAATTCAGTTATATTTGATCTGTTGGAAATGTACGACTAAATTTTAATGTGGAGAGCACATGGGCTTGGATGTGGCTGAGGGGTTAAGACCAGTGAAACTGACAGTGCTTTGGGAAGCTAGCTCCAATCTGCAATTTCCACATCCAGCACATTTGGGCTCTTGCACACCTCTCCCTCAGGAGAGATAAGTTGTCAATTTCCACACATTAATTGCTGAATTAGAATGATAATGATACATTGTTTTCACTTTAATGTCAAGTCCATGGATTGTCCAGATTTCCTGAAACTCACCAGTGAATTCAAGGTGAGTACGCCATGCACAACTGGCTGCAACCCAACACATGCTAGGTTCCACTCTCCCATCAGTATCTTGCTTTCTGACTTACGCTGGTTCCTTGATACATTTGATACATTTAGGGACATTGTAAAGTCCTCTTTTTATCTATAAGTCTGTCCATGGCGTCACCACCCCTATCTCTGCAGCCTCTTTACATCTCGCATCCCCTCCTGTTCCCTCTACTTTTCTGACTTTGACCTTTTATGCATCTGCAGTAATTATGGTTTTATTCAGTGTGTAATGTACTTTTAAGAGTAATACTTGTTAAGGAAGATCACATGATCTGTAGTAACCAATATGAGAATAGTGCGGGCTACCTCAGCAGGCAGTGCAGAGATGGAGTAGTTGAAGTTGGCAGCACACGTGTATGCTGAGTATATTATAAATAAATTTAATGTTTCCTCCAAGAAGTATCTGCAGATCAGCCCTATCATTAATAGTACAACTTAGCCACTCTTAAATCAATCTCCCACCCTCTGTACAGTTTGATGGCAGAGCCTTCAACCATCCTGGTCCTACTTTCTACCTCTTTAGTTTTCTCTGTCTTTAAAAGCCTCATTAAAACCTACTCCCCATCCCCTACACCATAAAGATTTAATGTCTATTCCCTTGTTCCCCAATGAAATGATTGTTTCCTTTGTTGAAACGGGAGCCAGGTTGCTACGGCCGAAGCAAAATGGACCAGTTATTTCAGAGCACTCTCTCCGGTCACATCACTTGCTCATGAAGAGCTAAAATAGCCACCAAAGTTGACAGACAGTAGCACAGTCTCATTACAATAGAGTGTGCCCATTCATTTTCAGGACACATCAGCCAAGGACCACATTGCACCACACAAAATACTCCTGGCACTGGTCTGCAGGAGTTTAGGTCTAAGCTTTCCACAAGAGATTTATACAGGAAAGCTTTTCCAGCAGCATAAATTATAATTTCTGTACAGAACATTTTATCCTAGAATTAAGCATTGATTAAAACAAGTTATAATTGAGGACATATATTGTTTATATGGGCTGTTCATTATAACATTGAAAAAGATGCTTAGTTAATTGTATGTCAAGTGGATTTGTGCAGTGTCCTTAAATGGAAGAGTTAGCAGACCATGTTATGAGCCACTGTTCTGTACTCTTGCCTGATACTGTTGTATAACTGTACATTCTTTCGTGGAATGCACATGAGCCTCTCATTATAGAGTGCTTTTCACTTTTCATGTCCTCTATTTAGCATTAAACCCATTGAAATTTCCACTGTAAATAGTTGCTGATAAGTAGTTTTAAAATAAATTCTCAATATTTTATTGCTTGGGCTACTAACTATTGTGTGGTGTTCCTAAGCCTCTTAGGAACGCAGACATTTACGACATACTAATGATTGCTCTTGTGGCTAGTTGGGCACTTGTTTTAATTAAACTTGCACTATTACTGAATCCAGCAGCAATTTCAGAATAATGATGATTTTCAGAAGGTACTATTAAAGCTGCAGTGATTCCCATGTAGACTGTGGTAACCAGTGGATAATTGGTTGCTACGTCATCTGTGGCATCAGCAGTTTGTGCTGGCAGCTCACATTGAATCTGCGTGACCAGTCTCCTCATTGTCTGGCCGCCAAGGAAAGTTTGACAATTTAATATTGGCAGGGTTTACTCCACTAAGCCGCTGGCCTGGCACTAGTCTAACAAACAACTCACATGTCAGATTGCACACTGAAAATATTACCTCCACTGGGACAGCAACCTGAATGTCAACCTGTTCTAGCCATAACCTTGCTGTATGTTATGTAGTGTGTGTATATTTGTTCAGATATCCCCCCGAACCCCAAGCTCTTAATTTTCTCATGTTTCTACAAATGTATTAACAAGTTGTTTTGCATTGCATTTATATTACATGTACCACATCATACAGTTGCATCTTCCAGAGCATTGCTGTGTGTTGATAAGAGATTGAAGCAATTTGGATCTGGAAAGTGTGATCAGTCAGGAGTGTGGTATTGTTTGGTATTTGTCACTCCCTTCTTTGTTGAAACATATTACCAACCCGTAGACAGTGAGGTTGTTGCATTGCATGTGACCTCTCTTTCTATGCTGCCCTTGCTGTGACATTTGTCTCACCAACCCCTCACAAGAGTGAACATACTGAGCTGAAAGCCATTTGGAAAACCTAGGCATAATGTCTTTATTATTCAGTTGAATTTTTTTCCTCCTTTCCAGTTTTTCTGTATTTATTTTTTTCCTTCTGCCATTCACCACACCAAGAACTGATGAAAATTCACGTGGATTAAAATGGTGTATTATCCAAACTGCTGTTAGCCCTCACGATTTTCATTGGTTACTTCAAGGCCCACTTGATTGTAAATTTATGCTGCTTGGAAAAGCTTTCCTGTATAAATCTCTTGTGGAAAGCTTAGACCTAAACTCCTGCAGACCAGTGCCAGCAGTATTTTGTCTGATGCAATGTGGTCCTTGGCTGATGTGCCCTATAAATGAAGGGGCACACTCTATTGTAATGAGACTGTGCCACTGTCTGCCAGCTTAGTCTAACAGATCTGCAATTTTGATAATCCAATTTGTTTTGCTTTTCAAACTGTCCAGGGGTCACTTGATAAGAGTTGTCCATATAAACAGGAATAACTCTCAAAATGTTTCAAGTGATTTAAGAGTAAAATCTATGGAGTGGTCTCTTTAAGGAAAAGTTGGATCAAGAAATAAGTGTTGCCCGAGACAGGATATTGAGCTATTACGTCTCAGGCAGAGCAATTAGCTTTGAAGCTGCCTTTCATTTGGTGACCTTATCCATGGAGCTTAGTGTACTGATTTGAAATGGTTGTTGCACTGTCTTCTGGTGGAGCTGTGAGGGCTCCCAGCACATGCTTAAGCAGTGAACCTGGGTCTTTGATTTTAATCAGTACTAAGCCACCTTAAGTTGATGCATCCAATAAAACGTAATATAAATCACTAATGTAAAACAGGTCTATGCTGTTTAGAATTGAGACCCTAGTATCTATGGAAATCTTATCTGGAGTTGGACTGTGGTCCTGAGTTTGTGTGAAACATGTCTGACTGTTCCAGGAAGTGATGTTTATCTTTGAATGCACTTTGTCTTTCCTTATTAATTTTTTTTCATAGAATTTCCTGCACAGAAATTAAAAATGTCGAAGTTTATCAGTAAGTACCCTATCAATATTTCAAAACCTATTTATTTTTTATAATATTGAAGGACAGAGGAAGATTCCATGTAGAAATGAAAAATGTGAAGCTGCTTGTAGTATAACCTATTTAATGTATACACATATATTCCTACATATTCAACTTAAAGAATGTAAAACTGTACACATTAAGGGGAAGAAATTTGTTCACTTGACATTGCTTTTAGCAGTGCTACACAGGTTTACCTTGCTTCCTCAGGGCAGACAATGCCATGGACAGCTACCTATGGCAATGATATCATTGAAAAATGCCACACGGGTTTTGCAGGTAGCAGCTCACAGCACTGTCTGGGAAATCGAAGTAAGCTGTGCGAACAAATTTCTCCCTTTAAAAGTGTTGCATGTAGCACACATTTCCTGCAAATGTCATAATTTTCCATGGTTGTTACTGAAATAACAAATGTCACATCTGACTGACACACCGAAACTTGCCTATGGCTACTCATTATACTTGCTCACTATTGAGTCCTCTCAGCTCCATCTCTAAGACAACTGGCATGGTAACATTCTTTTGTGTAATGGTTTGGAAGTGCAAACACCATGCAAAGCAGCATTTGAGCACATGAACACTTTCCAAAGCTACAAAAGAGGCATGATGATAGCTACCCTAATATTATAATGTTTCTTCATTTTTGTTCCCTCTACATAACCCAAAGCAAGATGTCACCTCTGCATTCTTACCCACTCCATCATTCACCATTTTTCTCTCACTCAGCAGCTCAGACAAATTCACTGGGAGGTGTGTACAGTTCTGATACGAGGGTTTGTCATTGGAAGAGACACAACTTATGAGGATGCCAGAGGATTTAGAGGTGAAAACAGAATTTCAGACTGGTGAGTAGAAGCTCTGTGGAAACCGAGCCCTGACTGCAGCAACCATAGACTCAGATGTCAAGGATCTGGATGCGCATCACTCTGATGGAGACTTTGAGGACCATCTAGGACACATTGCAAGGAGGAGCCCAAAGCCATCTTCAGTGCCAATATCTGAAAGGGACTAGACACTTTTCACCACTACCTAGAGTGAGTGACATGAGCAAGAGCATCTAAATCTGTGCCACCTCTCATCCACCCTCCGCTCCCCCCAAGAGACATTTGGAGTTGTAACTGCATCAAATATTGATAATCTGATCACTGGTCATCAGGCTAGGGGACAATTTGGAAAGTGTGATGTCAGCTAGCTTAAAAGCTTTTGGATGCCATCTCCCCACCTGGTACTCAGATCCAAGTGATAAACTTAGATTCTATCTTCATGAGACCATTCTCTCTCTAAATGATACTCATGACTCTTTCAGTCTGCTTCCCCAAATGCCCACCCATGTTGGTGTTAAGGCCATGCTTTCCATGCAACCACACTGGCAGTGTGGCCTGCTGGAAAATCCTTCTGGGATTTAGAAGTCTTGAGAGGAGGGCAAATTGCTCAGGAAACTACAATGTAGCCAAACACCACTGGTAGCTCTGACCTTCAGACATCACTTCAGCACAGCACCAGGATTCAAGTAAAACTAGAGAGGCATCAAGGGTGGGCATAGTGTTAATAAGAAGCACAAACTTTAAATATAAATGTGCATACTTAAAACAATTTTTTGTTATCAAATCCATTGTTCCAAAGTATGTTTATTTTTCCCTTTTGCGTTATAGAGAATATTTAGGAGTCTGTAATGTGACACATTTCCTTCTATGCCTCCTTACTGAAATATTGCATCTTCTGGTACACTCCAAGGAAGTGGCATTCTCTGTAGGCTCGAGTTTAAGGTTGCTGCTTGGAAAAGGACTTGAATGTATTGAGCCTTTAATGATCTCAGGAGTACTGAAGTATAATCACTATTGTAATGTAAGCAAACACAGCAACCATTTGAGAATAACTAGGTCTCACAAAGAACAATAACACAAATCTGTGTGAGCAATGTTGGTTGAGGTATTAATATTGGTCTGAACACAGGAAAACTTTTTTCTGCTCTTCTTTGAATAGTGCCATGGGATCTCACTGCTTTAATGTCCACCAGAGATTGCAGATGGGGCAATAGTGTTTAAGACCTCTGACAATACTGCACTGAAGTGTCAGGCTAGATTATCTGAAGAATGGCTTGAATCCAAGATATTCTGAATCAGATAGGAAAATAATACCACTGTATGAAACCTGTAAGCTAAGTTCAGCATTCTCCTTTCTCATAGTCAGATCTCATGCAATACTATATTTCTTTTTAGCTTCTCATTGTTTCTACTTAAAAGTTTTTGCAAACTAGTTGAAGAAAAAGTTTATTTGAGTAAAATTAATATTGAGCTTTTAAAAGACAGAGCATTGCTTTTCAAAATAGGCTGCATATGTTTTTGTGTATTTGTAAATAAGAATAAATGACCATTTACACAAGTGTCATACCTTTTTGTATTCTACAAACACCACAAAGTATTAAGTTCAGAGTGACTGAGGCCTTGATATCAAATCTAATCCTACCCTCCCACCAACCACAACAGGGGTTAAGCCCTAAAAATAAAGGAGAATCCGTCCTCAGCCAGCTGTGGTGGGTAGCGAGGCATACAAGTGTCCCATGCAATTGTGAGACTGATTTAAATTTAATAGATGCCGTCTGGATTACCAGGTTTTGGGAAAGCCTGGCAACAAAATGAATGCTGGAACTAATGACTCCAGAGGTATGTGCCTTTTATAAAACTCCTTGTCTGGGCCAGGAGGAGGAGGAGTGCTTCTTCCGGGCCCTCAGTAAGCGTCTACCCCTCTTCCCATGGTGACCGCCCCCCCAAAAACAAGTCTTGATCTGCAGCCTGCTCTGCAATCTAATAGACCTCCACTGCTTGTTTTCCCACTTGACCTGCTGTTAAATTGGGCACAGGCATTCATGTCTGCAGCCTTGCTGGGTTTCCCCTGCATTATGTGCTTCCCCCCACAACTCTGCTCACCTCCCATGTAAATAGCAGCACTGGAATATTTCTCTTCATTGTAATTGAGTAAGAAACCTCAAATGATCCCTAACTACCTTGTTGTGTTAACAGAGTGGTCTTTAATTATTTGCTTCCATTTGTGTTTGAAGGAATGTAAGATTGTCAAGTCAATGGAGAGGAAAATCTCGTTGGATGAATACAGGGTGGTTGATCAATATCTCCAGTTTTTTACCTCATCAAAGTTGAGAGCCACTCCCATAGTTTTTTCCCCTCAATGAAATTGGTTTTAAAACTTGAAAGCTCTAGATATTACTTGTGTTTGTTGATAGTAGTCAGAATGATAGTATTCAGATTGTTAGTAATCAGCAGCCCTGATATTATCCTCTCTGTGGCATCAACACTTCTGCTGTTATAAGACAGGGACTCTGCTGACTCACTGTAAACAATGCCGTAGGAGATGTGCTGGTAATATATTGTGAAGTATGTTAAGTACGTGACTTTATATCACACTTCTCTATTACACCTCGGCATCACACTTGTATAAGCATTTTTATATTCAAATTCTTGCAGTGTAAGTTCTTCCCATTAATTTATTCAAGCTCTGTTCAAATTTCTTCCAGCTAATTGGCTAGTCTGCAAATGTATTAACTCTGCTCGTGTTTAATAATTTTAATTATATGCAGCTTTCTGAGGAAGGAGATAATGACCCATATGAATGAGTCACATCA
Organism: Cetorhinus maximus; assembly: GCF_964194155.1. Classification (NCBI taxonomy): domain Eukaryota; kingdom Metazoa; phylum Chordata; class Chondrichthyes; order Lamniformes; family Cetorhinidae; genus Cetorhinus; species Cetorhinus maximus. Next base: position 58,347,214 of record NC_135885.1, on the reverse strand, counting down.
TTGAACAATTTCTGTAACATTTTTGTCTTCCCTTTCCCTTCAGCCAACCTGCTAAAATAAGGTTTCTAACCTAATAGAAAAGCACATTTCTGAATAATGATAACATGATTACACTTAATATTGTCTTTTGTGTGTTTGACTAGCTCCATTAATGTATTTATATATAGCGGTGTTTCGGAGAGCTGCTGCATCTCAGAATTTATCACTATGCCTCAGTATTATTGTCTCAGTGTATCTCAATGTGGCAGTTGGTGTTTTCTCATGGTGTAAAGAAATTTCTCGGCTTCTTCATTCATTTGAAAACAAAAATGAGAACAAATTTTCTATTTTTCACAGGCAGGGTTACATTTGAACAATTATGGACTCCTCCATTTTCACTCTGAGACAAGAGCTTGGTCTAGAGAGAGAAAAGCAGAAACACTAGTGACTAACAAATCCATTTGCTCATTGTTTGTTTATGCTCACAAATCCAAATCAACATTTATTTCTTCATAGAATTTCTTTGCTTCAGTATTTACCAGTGAATTTAAATTGAGTTGGAAGCTGAAGTTGAATGATAGGATTGGACTCTGCTAGCTTTTGCTGCTAATACTTTGGCTCCTTCTGATTCATTGCTATCCATGTCAATCACAATAAGCCTTCATTTTGGCTCCAAATGTAATGACGAATCTTTCTCTTCAACATATACCCTGCCTGCTTCTTTGCAGTTGATTTGAAAGAAAAATACATTTAGTTATTAAAGAGGAATGCAGTTAAAGCCATATATTTATTTATTTGTTCCAGAGTCAGAGACGCAGAGGCAGAAATGCACAAGATGAAGTTGTTATTTTATTTAGTTAAGTAAAATACTGTTTGTTTATTTTCCAGCAACCAGCCAAAAATAGGTAACTGCGTGTAGACTGTTGGGCAGAATCTTCCTTTCTTGGTGGATGTCTCGTGCGCTGCCTGAAGGAGCGGCGAGGCATCCATGCTGACTCTGAGAAGGAAGGCCTGTCATATCTTTTGCTCATCAGGTAGTTAAGTGGACAGTGGCGGGCCTTCCCCCAGACTGAGGACCCCGGAAGAAAATCTCCTGCCCTCCAACAGCTGCTGCCCAATCAGAGGCCGGCAGCTCTTGCACCTGGCAGCGCCACGGAGGCCATGGCTGCTGCTGGAACAGCACCCGGCTGGAGTCCCAGGATCGCAGAGCGACCCAGAGAAAAGATAAATGCTGTTGGGTGGGGTGTCTCGTGGGGTTGGGGTCTTGGGGAGAGGGCGGCCATGGGGGTCAGTGACAAGGGCAGCGGGGGTGACTGTCAGCAGCCACCCCTGTCTCATGTCCATGTCTTCGATCATGCAAAGATCAGTGCAGATCAAGGGACCCTCCGCACCCTCCAGCTAACATGCAGCCCGCAGAGTTTTACCAGTTGTGCAGGCCACAGGTCAGCAGGGCCACCTGGAGCTGGGAAGATTGCAGTGGAGGTGGGAAGAGGCCCTTAAGTGGTCATTAACTGGCCACTTAGGGACTCAAGTGGAGGCAGGGCAGAAAGGGCAACCATGGGCCTTCAGTGGAGCCGGGAAGGCATCGTGTATCAGTCCCAACACCAACCCACCAAATTTTCCAGCCCGCCCGCCACCTTCCTCGCCTCATGGTGGGGGGCAGAAGATTACGGCCATAAACTTACAAATTATTGCTTTTTGACACAAGATTCTCCCCAGTGCTCATAGATCCCAGAATGTCCTAATTCTGCCAAACACACTGCTATAAAATCACTGGATTGCTCTCCCCCAATGATCCCAGACCCCACAACTCACAGTCTAGTACAGTGTTACTCTCTTTGTCAAACCCCATATCTTCCTTCAGTGATGCAAAACCTCAGAAATCCAGTTGGAGCTACAGTGCCAGACTAAGGACCACCTCTAGTGTTCCAAAATTGTCAAATCCCTCCTCAGTGCAGTTAAACCCCATCTTCCCCGTGCTGCTAAACACTTTCACCTTCCATCTCCCAACTCTGTAGGCATAAATTTCACTAAAAAATGAATGTCAAGGTAATTATATATCTACCAGTGGGATTTGAACATTTCTTACCAGTTTTCTTGCTTATGTTTAGAAAACCTTCATTGAATCAGCCCACATTTCCAAGTGCTGATTCAGTGGTTTGGCTTAAGACCTTTGACAAAGGGAGATGGTGGTGTAGTGATATTGTCACTGGACTAGTAATCCAGAGACCCAGGGTAATGCTCTGGGGACAAGACATCCACCACGGCAGATGGTGAAACTTGAATTCAATCAATGAAAGTCTAATAATGATCGTGAAACCATTGTCGATTGTTGTAAAAACCCATCTGGTTCGCTAATGCCCTTTAGGGAAGGAAATCTGTTGTCCTTACCTGGTCTGGCCACATCTTAACTGCTCTCTGAAATGGCCTAGCAAGCCACTTTGTTCTCACGGGCAATTAGGGATGGGCAATAAATGCTGGCCTAGCAAGTTTCAATAATACTGGTGGCATATCTAACTATTCTACTCTAGACAGGGTAGGGCAACTTGAATAATCTCCACTCAGCCAGTACCATACTTAAGACTTGTTCTTGCTGAAACTTTAACTGGTAATTAAGTAGCTGTTACATTCAAGTACTTTTATCACCAGCAAAAGGGAAACTTGAAACCTGTTTAAAGAGTTCTTATTACTGGGTGATATTAAAAGCAGTTTTTTATTCTATATATTCTTTAGCTTCAGTATTTAAATGATTCTTCCTTTTGCTTTGCATTCCACTTTCTTTCATTAACAGCATAATGCTTGATATCAGTCTGTGTATTTTGAAGATTGATCTAAAATCTCCCCCAAAGAATCATTCAAAACCCATACTTGCACAGGGTTAAAATTGGGCCCTATGTTTTCCTCTTTCTACAGTTCAACTATTTGAATTATGCACATTTAATGGGAGATCTTCCCCTTTTATCTCTTTTTTGAAGTACCTTGTATGTTTTCTTTTATTAAATCAATAGACCATAAATAATCCTGCCCTAGTCAGTACTTGACTAAACCAGACATGCTTTTGGAGATGTTCAGTTTTCCCAAGCACATACATTGTGAGATGATATTCTTTTAGAGTATGTTCAATCACAAATCACTGAATTATGCACAGCCCATATTTGACATGCCCTCTTTCTGTCTGTCTTTGCCTATGCTGTTCTTTTTTATAATGTCTGAATTCTACATTTTTAAACCTAAGGCAGTCAGGCAACTGCTGGGGGGAAAAAAAACTGTGAGCAACCTGTACCAGAACTTTTGGCTGGTACAGCAAGAGTGTTTTCAGTTTTGTTTTGCTTTGTAACATCCTAATGACATAAAGAGTCTTTTTGTCACAACCCCATTACAATGTTAAATTTTAGGTATCAAGTGTATAATCCATATCTGATTTTTTAAAAAAATACATCTTGGTCTAAAATGTTAGTTCAAGAAGATCCAGTAGATCAGTGTGAATGTTCAACAACCTATGCATCTTCCTTCCTTCTTTCTTCTTTCCTTAGGCAGTCACTCAGGATTGAGGATGACTTGCTTCTGCTCTGGTTCTGAGATGGCTGATAAGTCGAATGTGCAATCTGCAGACTCTGCCACATGTGGGGCAGGTAGTTCTTGAAGGGTTGGGTAGGTGGGTTGTTTGGAGGTTTGTGCACT